>NC_071999.2:52909653-54159653 GCF_028885655.2 Pongo abelii
ATTATAAAATTGTCATATCTGTACTAAGGGACAAAGCAAATGAATAATTATGATAGTATGGCATGAACGAAGGCACAAACAGATGTCAGATAAGAAAAAAAATCTATACTCCTGGACTTGCATTGAAAATATCAGTATGAACTCAAGTATTACCTCTTTAAAAAACACGTTTTCTCAGACTTGCCACTTAAAAAGCTCAGAAACAATAATCAACCCAGTATCTATGAATACTCATAAGGCCCAAATTGTGCTCTCTAAATACCATTTGGCCCATTCAAGTTCTGACTCAAGAAATGTAAAGATGAGCCTGAAACATTTTATCATACCAGATAGAGGGCTTCTCAGAAGGATGCAACAGTTAACCTGAAGAGAGGTTCCCAAAGACCAAAGGTTGGACAATTTCTGTCACAACTTATATGAACTGAACTACATCAAATGTTTAAGTCATAAGTTCAAAACAGTATGCCAGTGGAACACACATGTGTATGCACACACACACATACACACACACACACACCTGAAAACAAAAAGTAAACAAAATACAAAAAAAAAAAAAACCAAAAAAAAGCCTAGGTCACCTTTATTGGACATAATAGAACAAACATTATTTTGAAAATTGGTCAATAAAGGCAAACAATCAGGTAATTATCCTACTTTTCCTATGCAAAATGTACTCCATGGTAACAAATGGTTGACACGTGGAAGTTTTACTTTTTAGAAGCATTACATATAATAAGTGAAGAATGACAGAATTACAATAGCACCGTTTTGCAACACAAACAAAATACTGGATCTAAGCTATGATGTCAATGGCTAGTAATACCACAAAAAGATTAACATTGTATACGTTTTGATGAAATTAAACAACACCTACTATGAAACATTCTTGTTCCCTGCTCCCCAAAATCAAATATGAATATGGTCAAGCCTACAGATTGAACTCCCAGTTTACAGGAAATATACAGGGCAGAGAACATAGAGAGGGCAGAGAACATAGAGAGGGCAGAGAACATAATAAATGAATGACATCCTAAAGATGCAACCATTAAAATCCAGACTATGAGAAACTTAACAGGACCATCAACCTGGATTTTTCAACAAATAAACCACAGAAAATACTTTTCTTTTTAAAAGGGGAAACCAACAGATTAAGAAACTTAGTGACATATTAACCAACTACAATGCAGAGACTTATTCTGATCCTAACAAAGAATTTAAACAAAAGATATGAGAAACTCACAAATTTCAACAATGACTGTATTATTTTTTATAAAACATAACCATAATACCATTACCCCACCTAAAACAAATAACAGTAATTCTTTTATACCATTATCAACACCTTTATCTTTTACAGATGCATGATGAAATGTATGAAATGATTAATGTCTGGGATTTGCTTGAAAACAATCACAGTTGTGGGAGGAAGTAAAAATACAGACAAAACAAGAAACAAGAGTGGGCAGGAGCTGACCATTGTTTAAGATGATCACAGGTATAAGACGTTCTGACAAAGATTCTCTCCTTGACCAAACTCTCTTTTGTTTTTGTCAATATATATTTATCGAATATATATATAGATACACACACATACATATATATGCGTGCATGTGTGTGTGCGTGTGTGTGTGAAGATAGGGTCTCCCTATGTTGCCCAGGCTAGTCTCAAACCCCTGGACTCAAGCAATCCTCCTGCCTCAGCCTCCCAAAGGGTACTCTGAACTCTCTTCTCAACTTGGCCCTAACTTTTGGACTTCTGTATTTGTCCCTGCATAGTCCAATTTTACCAAGAATCTTGCTTAAGTCAGTTGAGCCAGGATCCTCCCTTACCCATAATGTATCCTTTTAGTAATTTTTCATCCACTGCCCCCACCCTCTTCCTTGGTTATAAATTCCCACTTTTCCTTGCTGTGTTTGGAGTTGGGCCCAATCTTTCTCCCCTACTGCAAAACTCTACCGCAGTAGTCTCTATGCTTATTCCAACAGTCCCTCTGAATAAAGTCTGCCTTAACATCTTTCAGCAAGAGTCATGAATAATCGTTTTCTTTAACTATTCATTACACTCATAATATTTAGCTGAAACACAAATTATTAGCTGTATTAATAATTAGGTTCATTTTAGAATCTGTGTTTATAAATCCTCCTTAGATGAACATGGCCAATTTACCATTCTAGCAGCTTCATCCAAGTCATCACAAGCAAGTATTTTAAGTCCACTGTCCGCTATCAGTGCCTTAGCATCATCGACTCGTGTACCTGTAAATGATTTATGCAAATATAAATGTTTTAAATACACACACAAAAGCATTTTAAAATGTTTGCCAAAACATGATACAAGAATGAAACCTCAACAGAGGAGACTTCCATCATTTAGTATAAACGCTTCTAAACCAAAGAAAACACTGTGAAAGCCCAGGTTATCTTGTAAAATATTTTGCCTTACAATAATTCTGACTTGCTTAGTAATTCAGGCAAGTCAGAATTCAAGACAAATCACAACAAATAAAAAGTGTATCAAATTATACCAAGCAAAAGTATAAACATTTTGCCCCAATGTTAAAATTTTTTAAAAACTATAGTTTTAATTTCATATTGTATAATGCTTTCAAAGACACAGCTATTTAAAAACTATCTTTTAACGAACTGAACTCCATGGAAATGTGAACTTTTAAAGAATTAGGAACAATTGCAAGATACCTTTTACACTCACCTTGTAACCGTACCACAACAGGTATTTTAATTTCCAAGTCTTTTACTGCCATGACTATACCCTGTGCAATAACATCACAGCGCATGATTCCTCCAAAAATGTTGACCAGAATAGCCAGTACCTATGAATAAAGTGTTCTGATAGATTAAAATTTAAAAGAAATTTAAGTTCTTTTCCCCAAAAAATACTAGTATATGTGCTTCATGATAAACATTAATTTGATAGAAAGATTTTCAGACCAAACCACCATACCCTCTTCTAGCTCTCTTTATTGAAGTCTATGTAGTCCACTGCCCACCAGAACTTATTTCCACCTCCTTGGGTAATTTCAACACCTAGTTCACATTTCCTTCTCTACTATATCCCATATGAACAAGACCATCTAATTCCATTTACTTTCTCTTGTTAAACTTGGCCATTCACCAACATGACTACCCCCAGAACATACTGTAAGATAGTCTCATGTGCAAGATCTCCAATTTAGTGTTTGTCACCTATCATTTCCTCATCTATTCCTGTAGGAAAAGGGCATGTTGTGTGACAAGAGTAACACCATCTTGAAGCAAAACTGTCATAATGACTAATGTTTGACTCCTGCAGAGCAAGGCCTTCTGCAGCAAGGTCAAGAAACACTGCCTATAACATAGATAACCCTTATAAAGAAACAATGCCTGTAGCATAAATGACAACTCATAAAGATGTTTACCTAACTTCCTCAATGGTCACAAGTTTGACAAGAGGGTCTGAGACGTGACCAGCTGCACAAGTGTTACCAAGAAAAAAAGCTCACTACATAAAGGATAATTTCTGGAGGGCTAGTGTGGGGATCCACCATCTCGCAGCCACCCAAGCCATAGCTTCTGTTTCTAAGTCCCTATATTAATTTATTTTCTTTCTGAGAACTGGATTTGCCAGCCTCTTTCTTTGGCATCTCAGATCCCTTGGCCTCTGGGGGTACATGTGCATAGACCTGCTCACTGCAAAACAATCCCCATCAATGTAATCAACTTTTTACACAAACCAGGCCCTAAGAATCACCCAACTTCTCCTGTATGGCCCTCTCTTGGCTACATTTCACATCCAAATCTCAGGACCTGTTTTGGTCAGCATTCTTTCAGCATCACAATGATAGTTCTGAATCAGTGTTCTCCTATCCTTTCCAAATAATCTCTTTTTTTAAAAAAAATAGTTTAGTTCACTCAGCTATACCAGGGCTTCTCAAACAATGAGATTAAAATGCATTGTAGATACACCAAAATATCGTTCCCCTCAATTCTTGGGGCAGCTAGGAATGTTCTGGAGCAGCAGGAGCCTCAGGGCCAGTGGACTCTGACTACAAGCAATCTTCTCCATCTACCTCCAAGGCCCCATTGAAATATCTTCTGTGAATGCCATGACATGAAAAGGGGTGAGACACACTGAGCTATACTATACATTCTTTACCTTACCACTATTATTCCCAGACCTTTAAGAAATGAAGCTCTGGAATTCATAATAGACTGGAACTCATAGCAGCCTTTGGCATCTCTCATCTCTCTCCCTCTCACCTCATTCTGGATAGTTTCCATATTCACCACCAGGCACCATCTAACACTCCAGCCTTAAAGTTCTTGGATCTTTACGCTACCAAGCCACTTTCACCTGTAGTCAATTTAAACGAATTACTACCATGGATAAATCCTGGACTAGGCCAGAATGAGTGTCTCTAGAATATTAAATGTATAAATCTCATTCTCTGCTCAACCTCCTTCCCCTTTCACTTTAATGCCTTTTTCCTCTAGCTCTATCAAACACAATCTTTTCCTCTTAAAAGCCTCTAGTCCCCCACCCCCACCCCCCAAAAAAAGCCTCTTGTCCCTCAATCCCTCTCTAATCTTCTACTCTATTAGCTCTCCATGGCACTGACTTTCTTTACTATAGAACCTGGGACATATGGCTAAGCAATTCAGTGTCACTGCCACCTGAATGCTCAATTCTGTCATACCTATTCCTCTGCCATCCTACTTCAAACAATGCATCTTTGGATGATTCCAGCCATAGCTTATTCAGGGAAAAGTAAAAAAGTAAAAACTGAAAACAAAACTGGAAACACTAGCATAACCTGAAGAGCAATAAAATAATGATTCATCAGCAATCCTCAACTTAGTAGTCGGCCTCATATCTTTAACTCTCTTCATAAGCCTTCTATCCCACGCAAGCCCTCTAACTTTTAGCATACAACCTTCCTTTCTTTAGTGGCACCTCAGGAAAGGAGTAACCACCTTTCCAAAGCTAACCTGGCCAGATAATTATCTCCATCTATTTACTATATAGTATTTCTTCCAGGTCTTCACCCCTCTAGCTACATTCACTCTCTGTATTTTCAAATCTCTTCTCTTCCTCCAACTAGAAACAGCTCATCTTCTTGATCTTCTAAACAAGCAAGAAAACATACACTACAAAACTCTCCTCAGTCCTACTGCCTTTGACTGATAGCACTGCATCCCTTCCATGCCTTTGTAAAAAAAAAAAAAAAAAAAAAAAGTCCTGGAAGAGTAATCTCTCCTGGATATCTCTATTCCCTCAATTCCTCGTCAAATCAATCCATTACAATCTGGCCTATGCCCCCATCTCTTCTACTACTCTTACGAAGGTTCCCACTCACCTCTTTCAGTTCTTACTCTGTCTGAATAGTCCTACAACATTTGACATTGTTTCCCAATGCCTTACTTCTCAAAACTCTTCACCTTGGTCCTTCGATGTCACCACTCACTCCTGATCTGTTCCTATCTCTGTCATTTGTTCTCTGTTTTTCATTTGGGTTTTCCTTCTCTATTCAACCCTTCAACAAAAATGGAGGGGCCAGGTTCCATTCTTGGTTCCTCATCTCACTTGCACGGATCACCTCATCAACTCCTAAGACTTCAACTTTTCTCCACTATAGGAAGTACAATATCTTTTCAACCAACTGTCTACTAGATATAGTCACCACAATCCAAACTTGACTTTCATTCTGAAATACCTGTTCCTCGACTTTGCCTCTGACAGCATGAAAGGCATCACCACCCAATGATTCTCCCCAGCCCAAAGTCCTAATGTTAACTTAACCAACCCTTCTACGAGGCTCCCAGAAAAGAAGAAAAACAACGAATTTAATGACCTTATCTCAGAAATGCCTCTAATTTATTCTTAACTGATACTGCCTTTGTCAGGGATCTCTTCCATGACAAGAGAATTTATTCATTATGAATTCTCTTGTGTATGTGCTGGGGTAGGGAGTTAAAATCCAAACTCCTTAACTATAGACAATAGGGATCTTCACAAATGTGGTCACAATTTGCCAACATTATCTCTTATCATTTATCCCAATAATGCCATATTCTTACACATAAGCATCTTACCACCCCATGAACATAATGGCCCTCTCTGGATTCTATGTCTTTGCACATTTTCTTCCTCTTGCCCTCATTTAATTTTCAAGACAGCTCAAAGTATCATCCATTCAGTGAAGGCCACCCTGATTCTCCCAGTTGTTGCCTCTGTCTTCTGTTCTTCCACAGCACTACTTTCTGTCGATCACCCCAATAAAACTATAAGTAACTCAAGAGAAGGGCCCATGTATTTCCAAGTCCAAGCATAGTGACCATCACAAAATATATGGCCACTTCAATGCTATCCACATTGACACCCTGGGTTCCCGTTCTGTTTCCAACTCTGATGCCCATCATGTCAGTCCCCTACACTGTAACTCTTCATATACTTTTCTCCATTCTTGCACCTGGGCCCTAAAAGCCATGCTTAGAAAAATAAACAACTAGAATTCTAATTCTAGTTGTAAGTACTCAACTCAATTCTAGTAGTAAGTACTCAACAGTTAGATAATTAGATTGTCTTTAATACTCTGCTTCTTGAGTTTAAGTCAAAAGAAGCTATAGAAATATAATTCCAATAAAATGTTTGTTTTAGTAATTACTAAACAAGGGAAATAATGCACATTTTACATCTCATTTTAGTTTAATCCTCCTTGCAAAATTAATAAATATGGAAAATAAGGCTGTAGGCTCAAAGGAAAAGGCATTGAAATAAATTTATATTTTAAACAATTCTACAGTCTAACACCACAAATAAAAATATACATTGTCAGCAGCATCAGCAATAAAAAATATTGATTAATGACCTACATATGTACTGGGCATTATACCAGACACTAGGAGAAGCAACAATTAGTAAGATATGATCCCTATCAGTGAAGAATTCTCAGTCTAAATCCAGTAAGAATAGTTCTACAGAGATTATTATCTTTTTTGTAAGCCTTACAAAATCTACATTGGCCACACAATAGATACACTCCTTAACAAATATCTAGTGATTAATAATATATATGTATTTTGAATTATGATACTTCACATCCCTTGTACTTTGATAATCATTAATAAACACATAGTTCTAAATTATGGCACATCTATAATGACAGATTACAAAAACATTAAAATGAGTGTCTCAGAAGAGTCTCTTGGTGAATTGCAAAAATCTTCAAGATATGATAGCAAAAAAAGACTCAAAATATATATTAAGACATATATATGAATTCTAAAACAAAAATATACATTTTTACATGTATTTATTTTATATATTTACATGACATAAAAATATATCAAGCCCTGCCCTTACCTTTTTATCTGAAGTGATAAGCTTAAATGCTTCTGTTACTTGATGGACTGTAGCACCACCACCAACATCAAGGAAGTTGGCTGGAGTCCCTCCATGAAGTTTTATTATATCCATTGTGGCCATAGCCAAACCAGCACCATTTACTATATAGGGGAAAATGATTTGTATAAGCAACAAACATAGAGAAAATAAATTAAACTTAGTAAATCCAAATTAAACTTAGTGAATCCAATTCTAACATAAAAACACATGGTACCTAGGCAGCCTATATTTCCATCGAGACCAATGTAGTTGAGATTTGCCTTAGCAGCATCTTTGTCCCTTTCATCTTCCTGGGTCCAGTCCTGTAGATCAAAGATTTTCTTTTGGCGATAGGCTGAATTAGAGTCAAAATTGATCTTTGCATCCATACACAATACTTCGAAGGGAAAAAGAGAAAAATGACCTTAATTTCAAGACACATACAATAAAGTATCAAATAATCAAATGGTCTTTAATTTAGGGAAAAGACACATTTTAATTTTGTTACTTAATGAAAATATTTCAATTTATGTTCACCATGAATTCAAACTGTTCTTTAAAAAAGAATATTTGGGAATTAAAACTGCCCCATCAAAGTTATTGGGTCTACATCCATGCTATGCACTACATAAAGAAAAAGAAACCTCAAAAATATTTTAAATTATTTAAAAATTGTCAAAAATTAACTATCCTTGTTCCTAGCTAACCCCATCACTTGGGCCCCATATCCCATCCCCTCTCCTCTACTCAAAAATAATGTTCCAGCAATTCCGTCTCCCCTACATTATAAATCTGCCTCCCCCACCTTACCTTTCTATTGGCTAAATCTTGCCTACTTGCTAAAACAGTTTTATTTCCTCACCTTAATAAAAAGAAAAAAAATCTTTTAACTCCTATCTCCCCTTTACTCTTTACTACATAGCAACTCCTTGAAGATTTGTCTAATTAATCGTTAAAAGAGGGGTCTCAGAACAAGGGTTTCTGGGGAAAAAAAAAGAAATAGAGGGGTGAGAAAACTATAGCCAGATTTGGCCTGTGCCTGTTTTTATTTTTATTTTTTTGAGACAGGGTCTCGTTCTCACATCCAGACTAGAGTGCAGTGGCGTGATCTCAGCTCACTTCAACCTCCACCTCCCAGGTTCAAGCAATTCTCATGCTTCAGCCTTCCGAGTAGCTGGGAATACAGGTATGCACCACAACACCCAGCTAATTTTTGTAGTTTTAGTAAAGATAGGGTTTTGCCATGTTGGCCAGGCTGGTCTCGAACTGCTGACCTCAAGTAATCCACCCGCCTCAGCCTCTCAAAATGCTGAGATTAAAAGTGTGAGCAACTGAGCCCAACCTGTGCCTGTTTTCAAATGGCCTGTAAGCTAAGAATGGATTTTACACTTTTAAAGGATTATGAAGACAAAAGGGGAAAAGAAAGAGAAGAAGAAGCAAAACAGCAGCACCGAAAACAATATGTGATCCATAAAGCCTAAAATACTTATTAACTGCCAACCCCTGTGCTTAAACTCCTTGTACCGAATTTTTTTCCTGCCATTCTCTCTTACACCCACTCTAATCAGGCTTTTACTTCCAGCACTCTACCAAAATGGCTCTTAACAAAGGTCACCTCTCTGACTTCACCTTTCAGTACTCTACCCCTTCCTCACTCCAATCTAAACATAACATTCTCCTTGCAGCTCCTGAAAAGATACAGGGTTGAAAGAAGCGAGCAATTTCAGCTGCTGCCCAACACAGGAGAAAAAGTTTGGAGCCCAGCTAAGTTAAGTACCATTAATACCAAAAGTCAATATTGTTTCAGAGGAAGATAATAGAATTCAGTCTTTATACCATAGCTCCCAAAATGTACAGTATATGAGTCAAACTTACTAGATCCGTAATGAAATGGGGAAATGTGACCACTGGTAAAGAGAAAAAACAGTCAACTGAAACCAAACCCATAGTAACCCAAATTTAGAATAATCAGAAGACTATTATAAACTTTTTAAAACATGTTTAAGGATTTAAGAGAAAATATGGTCATAATAAATGAACACACAGGTAATCTAAGCAGAGAATAAAACAAGGGAACAAAATGGAAAATCCAGAACTAAAAAGTATAATATCTGAAATAAAAAATTCACCGGATGAACTTAACAGCAGACTGGTGATGGGTCAGTGAACCTGAAGACAAAGAGAAATTTTCCAATCTGCAGAAGAAAAAAAAAAAAAAAAAAAAGAAACTGCACCTCAGTGACCTCTTGGACAATATCAAGAAGTCTAATGTGAAACTGGAAGAAAAGGAGAATGGGACAGGAAAAAAGTGATGAAAGAAAAATATATCAAGCCAAGATTCTATATCCAGTGAAAATACACTTCAAAAGAAGGACAGAATAAAGACATTTGCAGAATAATGGAAACAATATTCATCATTAGAAGACCTGCGCTAAGAGAAATGCTACAGAAAGTTCTTCAGGCTCCAGGGATGTAACGTGGAAATCTGAATCTAAAGTAGTAAATGTCAAGAAGGGGCAGTTTTGTTCCACAGGGGACATCAGGAAATGTCTGGGGGCATTTTTGTTTGTCACAAATGGAGGTTGCTACTGGCACCTGAATGCTACTGGATAAACATCCTGTTAAACATCCGACCAAGCACAGGACAGCCTCCCATAACAACAAAAAAATCAACCTACCCTAAAATGTCAATAGTGTCAATGTTGGTAAATCTTCATCTATGGGTAGGAAAGAACAACAAAAATATATGAGCAAACTGAAACCAACCCAATAGTCCCACAGCCTGTTCTTTTGGATAAACAGTGAAATTGATCTTTCTGGTCTTAAAGCTTGAAGCTCACATTTGTTTTATCTCAGTTCCTTCCTCAGGAAGGGACCCTCAGGGCTCTCAAAAAAATGTATCAAAGAACTGAAACTCACCAGATCACCACATCCAGACAATGAGACTAGACTCTGGACCCCTCATTCATCATGATTGCTTCCTTGACCCTCCCTAGTTCCTATTTTCTTACACATTGTTACTTTTTTTTCCCTGCTATATAAACCCCGAGTTTTAGCCAGTCAGGGAGATGGATTTGAGACTGAGCTCCGATCTCTTCAGCTGCAGCACCCGGCCTTCTTCCTTGGCAATACTTGTCTCAGTAATTGGCTTTCTGCGTGGCGAGCAGCAGGACCTAGACCAAACCCCTAGTGATTCTGTAACAGATTTTGGTTAGTTGACAGGGAACATGTTGCTTGTGACTCAGCTGACGTGGGTGGGGAGACTCAGAAACCATCCTAAGCAGCTGCCCACCCAATTTTGGCTGAAGGTGAGTGTCAGTCTCTCTGGCCCCACCACAGCCGGCCCCAACCACATTCCTGATTGCCTCATTAGAACTGCCTTTGAAACTTGACATTGCATCGATATAGGTAAGTGTCCTTTATGGGCCTAGACATAAGGATTTGCTCCTCTCAATTTGGGAAATCTTTAAAGAATTTTCATTTGTAGATTGAACAAGCCCAAATGACTGAGAGAGGGAAGAACCCTAACTGTTTCAGTAAGAACATTCTTGGAGGTTTTTCTGTAATTGCGTGTTGTGTCCGTGCAAGTGAGTGACCTTTGTGGGTACCGGACAGTTGGATCAGCTCCTCTCAATTTGGGAAATTCCTAAGAAATTTTTGTTTGCAGTTGACCAAGCCCAACTAATGGAGAGAGGAAGCACCTCAAGTGTTTCAGTTTGGACACTTTTGGGGCTTGTTTGTTGCTGTAGCAGTTGGATTGTGTTTGGGTGATTGTGTGTGTTTTATATAGTCATGAGAAATTAGAATTTGGTAAAATGATACACTTTTGCAATACTGTTTGGTCCCAGTGTTGTTTGGAATCTGGAGTTTGCTGCTGAATGAAAAAGTGGGATGGAGTTGTATGTTACCAAGACTTTTGTGCTGCTACGCTAAGCAGGATTGAGCCTGGTTAGTATGTGATGTTCTCCTTTGCTGATGTTTGGCCCCAGTGTTCTTTGGAGTCTGGGGAGGTTTGGCCTTTAAAAAATCAAACTGCCATGAAAACTGCTTTACCCAAAGTTTTGGTTCACAGCTTTCAGTGGATTACCTATTGGAGTAAACAAAATGTAACCATGTAAAATCAGTGAGTTTGTATTGCTATCTCATGGCTAGAGTTCCAAGGTAAACACTACTGGATTTTCATTTGTGTGCGTGTATACATACATGTCTAGATGTGTTTATCTGTATGTACACTTATTGTTATATGTTGTGTCTACCAAATTGGCTTATAAGTAAAAGAGCACTCATAAATTAAGTCCAAGCAATTTTTAAGTTCATGTGAGTTAAGTAAATCTTTACTAAACAAACTAGCTTTAAAATTGTTAGTAAAATGAAAATAGCAATGTCTTCAGAATTGTCAGCATACATTTTTGCCTAGATTTTATATTTGTCTCTGGTAGATATTTTGAGGTGTCAGGGTTTGGCATAGAAGGTTATAAAACTATAAACCCAGCCAAAACAAAATGATCTTTGTGCAAATTTTTTGATAAGACTAATTAAGTTATTGGTTTAATGAAAAGTTATTGGTGAAAATGCCTATGTAGTTAACTTTAAAGTTCTTATTTCAGTGAATGACTGATATTCATAGATTATAAAATGGTTAATAAGGAAATAACTTTAAATGATGGCATCTAATATATGTTTTCAGAAGTAATCTCGATAAACTTAAAAATGAAAGAACTGAATACTTGTAATTGGGATAAATGTTTTAGGTAAACTTCTTGTGTAATTTAAAATTTTGAAATTATTTTTGATGCTCATTGGATATCTGGGTCATTTCCAGTTAAGAAAGGGTTGTGATATAGGGAAATATGTTTCTAAAAATTGTGGAACTGTTCTCATCTATAAAATGCTAATATAGTTCAGGATTGCTTTCTAGGGTTTCACTAACATTTAAGGTTACTAAGGATAAGAAATAATATATAATTCTGTTTTAAAAATGTGCCCAAAAAAATGTTATGAGAAAAATAATAATTTTGTTTAATTCAGAAGTTATCTAAAAGTTAATTCAAATTATGGGCTTGAAAACGTTTTTTATGAAACAAGGTAGTAAGGAAACAAGTGGGGGAGAAAGGTGTGAAAAAAATTATGTATATGATGATCATGTATTTTTGGTAAGGAAGGTTATAAAGAAAAGATAATAATTTTGTACGTGAAAGGATCTTGTATGGTAAATTGCTGTCCTGGAGTAAAATGATGTTATTTAAAGAAATAAGAAAGAAGAAGGGAGAGGGAGAAGGAGTAGGGAGAAGGAGGAAGAGAGGGGGAGGGGAGGAGGAGGAAGGGGAGGAGGAGGAGGATGATGATGATGATGATCTGGGACTGATCGGAAAGCCCAGGAGAAGGAGGAGGAGGAGGAGGAGGAAGAGGAAAAAAATCTGGGACTGATTGGAAAGCCCAGGCATGTCATGGATGGTCTGTGTAAGTCATATGTAGCTTTTCTGGTTTTCCAGTGTGTCTGTCTTCATGCACAAAAAGAGAAAACAGAACACAGAAGAGTTTAGATAATAGATTCTTTAAAACCTGAGAAAGAGAGAAATTTGGCTAATTAACATTTCATAGTTAAAGCTCTTAGTCTTGATGAAGGTAAAATAAGAAACATTGTAAAGAAATGCATCAGCAATTTAGCAATTCTTAATAGTTAAGCATGAAGCCAGATCTAGTATGGACTCATATTTCACATACATGCTTGCATTGCTTCACACTATGTTAGTTGTTTTGCATGGATACTGCTGGCACTGGAGTATTTACTGGTCATGGGCCTAGAGTGAATTTCTTTATTGCACAGGATGTATGGTGATATTGGTGGACTTAAGGTTATTGAATTGTGTACCAGGAATAAAATATTCATCATGTGGTTTTTTGGGAGGTTCTGGGTAACACTGTAGCCTCCAGGGTAGACTGAGTAGGGGAAAGATTGAGGGCTGGGTTTCCTGTTTGTTTTTGCTTCTAATTTTCATTTGTTTGCTGTTGTTCTCCTGTGGGTTTTGCTTGTGTATGCATATATATAAAACCATAACTTTTTAAGTTTCTAATGGAAAGCTTTTATTTGGTTCTACAATTTGCCCTATTTATCTAAAGTTCCTAAGCTACTTTGGTCAAGCCTTTAAGATAGAGGACACCAGCCATTTAAAATTTGGTGGATTTTGCTTACCTCTAATGATCTAAAGAACTACAACAGCTTTAAGGTTTCTGGCACACACACACAAATAATAATAAAAGACAAGTTCTGAACAGTACATTATATATTCTGTTATTTGGAAAAAGTAGGTGAGAATAAAAATGTTTAAATGTTTATATCCAAGATAATTCAATTCAATCAATAATTTAATGAAGAAAAACTGTGATGTGAGTACAAAGTTCTAATGTTCAGAAAAGACTGGCCCTGTCATTAAGGAAATTATATTGATTAGGATTTCTCCTCAAACTAATTTAGTTGTGTTGACCATTATTAAAATTAAGTGATATTCATTTGAATTTAGTAGTAAAAAAAAAAAAAGAGACTTTCTAGTGACTTTTGATCCCAAGACATTTATCAATGATGGGCTTTCATGTGTATTTGTAAACAGAATATGTGCAGGTGTTGCACTGGTTTGAAGATTAATACTCATAATGAACTGCTTTTATAAGACACAGGGCCAGAAGTTAAAACGATTCAGTCCCTCTAGGCCCAGGGATCACTGCGGAAGAGGTAGCCATGTAAGATTGTAAAGGCTGATTTTGAGGGATAAGATCAGAAGTTTTCTATAAATTAAACATTAATACCAAAAGCACACTGATGCAAGGCCAGCATCTGGGTCTATGTGTTAGAAGAACATGGTTTTCTTGGAGCACTGATATGCTCTTTAAAAAGAAAATTGGGACCATAAATTAAAAGTTTATGGAAATCTTACCTTATGGTCAAACTGATTAAAATTAGATTTGTTTATACAGTTTTATTAACTTTAATAATATATCATATAAAGGAAAATTTTGGTTTTTGCTTTTGAACAAAATGTTTGTGTAATATTAAGAGATAAAAGATTTTGTTTACCTTCTGAGTAAGTTGCAGGGAGAAAATGGAGGGGAAGGGGCCAGACAGGTTTAGTTGGCATGCTATCTTTATTACATCTTATTGCTTAGGAAAATGAGTCTCCTCTCTATCAAAGAGTAAATGTTTTTGTATAATTTTGGCTAAATGAATGACATTTTACAGTGACTTTGTGATTCTATTTTGTGATAACAAGTGTCTTAAAACTTTGATATTTGGCAAACTTTCTATAAGCAAAATTTCAAGATCTAAATTCAGTCTTTTTGACCTCAAACTATTTTTTTTGGATATTAGGTTCCCTGACATCCAAGAGAGATATATTAGGCTTATTAGGCTTGTTATGTTAGAATTATACAGGAAGCATTATCAAATGTGAGGTAGTATTTAACTGTCTTTGGGTTATATTTATATAGATATGTTGTTAATATGCATTCCAGGATTGCATGACATTCCTGAAATTCTGATGTGTCTTAATATATGTTGTCAGTAGTAATTATGATTATGTTAAATTGTTGTATGCCACACAAGTAACCAAATATCCTTATCAACTGTCTTTATGACTGTCTTATGACTTTCGACATCCACAATTGATATACTGCTTTGAATCTCCTCAAAAAGTGACTTATAATCACCTATGTATGGCCCAGGGCTTGCTTCTTTGGAGGAGTTCATGAAAAGGACCCTTTAATGCAGGTTTCTAAAAACTTTGGAGTTTGTGCCCCTGGATTAGAGAGACCTTCCAGGACTCTAATTAAAGAGCTGATGTGTTTATAAAGATTGCTAACCCAATATGAAGCAGAGCAGGAGTTCATTGCATGGACTGAAATAATGAAGACTGAAATAATTTTTATGGCTTTTTTTGTTTGAAATATTGATGATTCTTTTGTTTGTTTTTTGTTTTTCAGAGTCTGGAGAATATGTTCCTTTTGAGCTATATATAGCCTTGATATATACTTTAAGTGTATTGAGTAGAGGATACTTTTATAAGTAGAATTTGAGGCATATTTCTCTCTCTGCCTAATTTCTCCAGAATTTGGAAACTGTGAATATTCTTAATTCATGGAAAATGTGTTTGTTTGCATACATTTAATAAAAACCTGTTTTCTTTTGTAATGGGACACAGCCGGAGGAACTGGCTATTTTCCTAGGACTTTGACTCAAATGACCTTGTGAAATGTTCCAGCAAAGCCAATTTGGAAGAATCTATGGGCAATGATTCTTGTCACACTGTGTGTGGGTAATCAGGCCAAGTATATGGGACTGAAGATTATTTTGCAGGTAGATTGGTAGAAGCTTATTTTGCAGGTAGATCCTGCTGTGATTTGTCTTTGGTGGAAGTGGTACGCCAGAGAGAGAAATATTATGTGTCAGAAGAAACTCTATTAGGTGAACCTTTGATTCCTGGGTGGCTACATGGTCACCTATGGTATGGAGCTGCCTATGACACCCTTCCTCAGCATGAAGCAGCCAGAAAGACCAATGACTGGATTCCTCATGATTGAGGAACTGATAAATAGAAAGGGAAGACTGAAACTGACCCAACAGTCCCATAGACTGTTCTTCTGGATAAACACAGAAATGGACCTTTCTGGTCTTAAAGCTTAAAACTTATGAGTTTTTCCTCAGGAAGGGACCTTGGGACCTCTCAAAAAAATGTATCGAAGAACTGCAACTCACCAGATCGCCACATCCAGACAATGAGACTCTTATCACTTATTCATCATGACTGCTTCCTTGCCCCTCCCTAGTTCTTGTTTTCTTACACATTGTTACGTTTCTTCCCTGCCATATAAACCCCTGGTTTGTCAGTCAGGGAGATAGATTTGAGACTGAGATCCTATCTCCTCAGCTGCAGCACCCAATTAAACCCTTCTTCTTTGGCAATACTTCTCAGTGACTAGCTTTCTGTGCAGCAGGACCTAGACCAAACCCCTGGTGTTTTGGTAACAAAATGAGTAACTATATTGAAGCTAATAAAAGCCATTTATGTAAATGTTGAATAAGAAAATTATAAACATAGAAAGTGGTAAAACTAGAATGAACCTTGAAGAACTCAAGTGGAATTAGAGTTATCAGTATAAATTTGGAGATTTTTAAAAACACAGAAGGCCGGGCGCAGTGGCTCACGCCTATAATCCCAGCACTTTGGGAGGCTGAAGCGGGCGGATCACCTGAGGTCAAGAGTTTGAGACCAGCCTGGCTAACATGGAGAAACACCATCTCTACTAAAAATACAAAAAAGTAGCCAGGCATGGTGGCACATGCCTGTAATCCCAGCTACTCGGGGGCTGAGACAGGAGAATCCCCTGAACCCGGGAGGCAGAGGTTGCAGTGAGCTGAGATCACGCCACTGCACTCCAGCCTAGGCAACAGAACGAGACTCTGTCCCAAAACAAACAAACAAAAAAAAACAGACATAAACATAGGTGTGTTTTTATGTATGTGTACAAACATATACATACACATACACACACACATACTTCTTGGTTCTGTTTGTTGAAAAGGCCTAGAAGCAGTGACACAATATTAGCAATATGCATTAAGTAGTATGTCTATCTTGGTACCTATTAATAAATATCGTTTTCCACAAAAAAAAAAGCCAGAGTCCTTTGGAGAAAAGGTGGCTTGCCAAACTGTGACAAGGAAAACAGAAGATAATCCTGGAATATCTTGTTGCACAAAATATAAAGCTTGCTCAAATAATAATATGGACATATCAAAAGGACAAAGGGAGGACTTACAGTCACACAAACCTTGCAAACGTTTGTAGCAGCTTGTTGGTAATAGCAAACTACTGGAAATAACCCAAATGTCCTTCAAAGTGTAAATGGGTGAATGAAATCAGGTACTTCTATACAGTGGAATGCTACTCAGCAATGAAAAAGAAACTATTGGTAGATGCAACAACCTGGATAGACCTCAAAGGCATTATGTATAGTAAAAAGGTCAACCTTAAAGGTTATATATTATATGATTGCATTTTTATAACATTCTCAAAATAAAAAAAAAACTATAGAGGATGAAGAATAGCCTAGTGATTTCTAGGGCACACGTAGAGGATGTGAATGCAAAGAGGTCTCCTGTGCTGATGGAACAGTCTGTATCTTGATTGTGGTAGTGGCTACTCAAATCTATGTATGGACTAAATTAAATAAAATTATACATATACACACAAATAACTGTAGGTTTAAAATGTTAAAAAAAATGGTGAAAACTAAGTAAAATATTTAGTCTAGCTAACAGTAATGAACCAATGTCAACTAACTGTTTGGGTATATACAGCTAAATAAGATGTCATCATTAGACCGGGCGCGGTGGCTCAAGCCTGTAATCCCAGCACTTTGGGAGGCTGAGGCGGGCGGATCACAAGGTCAGGAGATCGAGACCATCCTGGCTAACACGGTGAAACCCCGTCTCTACTAAAAATAAAAAAAATTAGCCGGGTGTGGTGGCGGGCGCCTGTAGTCCCAGCTGCTTGGGAGGCTGAGGCAGGAGAATGGCGTGAACCAGGGAGGCGGAGCTTGCAGTGAGCTGAGATCGTGCCACTGCACTCCAGCCTGGGTGACAGAGCAAAACTCTGTCTCAAAAAAAAAAGTCATCATTGGGTGAAGGGCATACAAGACTATTAATTTAACAACTTCCTGAAAGTCTGTATTTGTTTCAATATTGTAAGTTAAATTATAACTTTATTTATAATTTTTCATTTATTTAAAAAAAAAAAAAGAGGCCACAGGAGCAAGCCTGAAAGTGGCCTCTGCTGGCCAAATCTGGGATAGTCTGCGTAACAAAATAAGGATTAAAATGGATAACTCATTGATTAAAGAATGGATGAGTCCATCCTGATACAAATGATGGAGCAGAAGAGAAAGCTCTTCTGTATAATACAAAGCCAACTAGTAAATATAGAGGGAATGATGTAGTTAGAAAATCACCAGCAGATGCCAAAACTAATGGGTAAAAGTTTGACAAGGAATATAATATTTTCCCACAAATTTCATGGTAATTACAACGGGAAAAAATAATGACTCTATAATGAAAAAACCTTCTGGAAACTATCTTAAACAAGTGAGCCAAGTTAACATTATCAATACTGGAACAAACCAACATAATGTACCTCCTGACATCATGCACTATGAAGGAAAAAAACACCATGAGGAACATCAAACAGAGAAACACAAACTGAAGGGCATTCTATGAAGTAAATGACCCCTTCTTTTAAAAAAAAAAAAAAACAAAAACAAAAACAGGAACAACAAAAAATAAGATCAAGAAATAAACTTCCTGATCTGTTCCAGGTCAAATGGATGTGACAACTCAATTCAATGTGTGATCCTGGTGGTCCTGGGGGAAAATAGTATAAAGGACATCAGTAGGACAGCTGGCTACATTTGAATATGTATTATGAATTAGATAATATTTTCTCAGTATTAAATTTCTTGGTTTTAATAAATGTAGTCAGGTTATATAAGAGAATGTTCTTGGCTTGCACCTGTAATCCCAGGACTTTCAGAGGCTGAGGCAGGCAGATCACGAAGTCAGGAGATCAAGACCATCCTGGCTAACATGGTGAAACCCCATCTCTACTAAAAATACAAACAATTAGCCGGACACGGTGGTGAGCACCTGTAGTCCCAGCTACACGGCAAGCTGAGGCAGAACAATGGTGAGAACCCAGGAGGCGGAGCTTGCAGTCAGCCGAGATTGCACCACTGCACTCCAGCCTGGGCGACAGAGCAAGACTGTCTCAAAAAAGAAAAGAATATTCTTGTTTTTAGACACTAGAAGAACAATGTCTCCAACTTATTCTTAATGGTTCCAAATATATTTATATTTTTATACACACAAATGCATGTGTACACAGACAGAAAGAGAGCAGAAAGAGAATAAAACACAGGGTGAAATGTAAACAACTGGCAATGTTGAGTAAAGTGTATCTGGGAGTTCCTTATACTATTTATTTCTGTATCAAAATTTAAAAGTAAGGGGGAAAAAAGCACACATGGTACCATATTCACAGTAAGGAATGATTTAGTTCAGCAAAACATCACCCATTAAATTAAATTAATGCTGTTGAATAGGAAAAAAATTGGCAATTCTTATCCTTTTACTTTCCATATAAATTGCATAAGGATCCACTCTTGGATGGTTCTTGGACAGTTTTTAGTTAATCCTTAGATAATTACATTTAAGTTATATAGGCTGGTGCAGAAGTAATTGCCGTTTAAAAAAAAAAAAAGGCAAAAACTGCAATTACTTTTGCACCAACCTAAATATTAAGAAACTGACCCCTTTGATAATGAGTATTCCTCACAATTCCTACATTCCTTGCAGTTGTTCAGTTTGAAATATTTTCTCATTTCCATTACTATTTCTTCATTAATTCATAAATTATTTTAAAGCATTTTCTTTAAATAAAAAAAAAAATAGGCTGGGTGTGATGGCTCACGCCTTTAATCCCAACACTTCAGGAGCTGAGGTAAGAGGATGGCTTGAGTACACGAGCTGGATGAGCCTAGGCAACATATTGAGGGCCCGTCTCTACAAAAAATTTTAAAAAGAATTAGCCAGGCATGGTGGTGGCATGGGCCTGTAGTCCCAGCTACTCAAGAGGCTGAAGAGGGAGGATCGCTTGAACCCAGAAGTTTAAGGCTGCAGTGAGCTGTGATTCTGTCAGCGTACTCCAGCCTGGGCAACAAAGCAAGACTGTGTCTCAAAAAATTTAAAAATGTAATATTTTATATTAATTTCCAATGTTATTGCTTTGTGTTTACAGATCATTATCTGTGTTATGAATTCTTGGATATCTGCTGAAACTTTTTAATTTGTGACTCAGTATTAAGGTTTTTTTAATCAGTATTTGGATTAAAAAAGTGTTTTTCTAAATGTTGGGTAGTCCATTAAATTTAAAAAAAGGGAGGGGGCGGGGGGCATAAGGAACACCTAGTGAAGGCAATTTACTCTAACTTTAGTTTTACTAGAAAGTTTTAAAAAAGAAAATAAAGTTCTCACTGCAGAACCTTTACTTTAGCATTACTAAAAGTAGAATAAGATACTCTAAAAAACTAAAAGTAAAGCTAAAGTAAAATATTAATTGATTAAAGACTTAAAAAATGAAACAATTTAAAAAATAGAACTGACTAAACTGACCCAAAACAAAAAACAGAGCACATTGAGGATGAATATTTACTGATCTTAAGATGGAGAATAAAAAAATCTCTCAGCATAAAAGTAATGGAACTCGGCTGGGCGCAGTGACTCACGCCTGTAATCCCAGCACTTTGGGAGGCAGGGGAAGGCAGGTTACCCAACGTCAGGAGGTCAAGACCTGCGTGGCCAACATGGTGAAACCTCATCTCTACTAAAAACACAAAAAAATTATCCAGGCGCGGTGGTGCATGCCTGTAGTCCAAGCTACTTGGGAGGCTGAGGCAGAAGAATTACCTGAACCCAAGAGGTGGAGATGGCAGTGAACCCAGATCACGCCATTGCACTCCAGTGTGGGGGAAAAAGCAAAGCAAGACTCAGTCTCCAAAAAAAAAAAAAAAAAAAAGTAATGAGATTTGAGTACATGCAAAAACAAAAATATTTCCCCCAAAAATCAAATAACATTAAACAATAAAGGACAATCTCAGAGAAAGATTCACGCCAAATGTCAGAAAAAAGATTGACATCCCTAATATATAAAGACCCCATATACATAAAGAGTTCCCCAGGATATGTTATTAAGTGAATAAAGAAAGATGCAAAATGTATATAGTATGCAATCTATATATCCAGATAGCTAATTCCATAAAATTACAGTTCAATCACCACCACACTGCATACACTAACCCAGCACTGCCCAATAAAACCTTCTGCAATGATGGGAATGTTCTGTGTGTGTGCTCTCTTAATATGGTAACCACATTTGGCTGTTGAGTATTTGAACCATGACTAGTGCAACTAAGTAAATAAATTTTTAAATCTTATGTAACTTTAATTAATTTTTAATTAATTTTAATAACTGGCTGATAGTCACTGTATTGGACAGTGCAGTTCCAACCCCTCTGTGCACGTCTCTATAAGGTGTTCGTTTTATTTTTTGTTTGTTTTAATGGGTTGAATAGTGTGTTTTGTTTTAATGGGTTTAATATTTGTTCATATTCATTCTGTTAGTTTTTTTTAAAAAGCTTCTACATAGGTAGAAGTTTAACTTCTTTAACTTCCATGAGTTTAACTTCCTTAGGGAAGCATATTAGAGAAATAAATGCATAATCATGTTAGACAAAAGAAGATACTTTACCAGCTCCATCTGAATCTTCCACCATTGGATTTATTTCTATCATGGTTGCATCGTATTTCAGAAAAAGGCTGTAAAGCTTGACCATGTTTTCTGCTGCTGATTCCACAATAGTAGGTGGAAATCCCATCTTCTGTGCAAGCTGAAATCAACATGTCTTTTTATTATAGGTAGTTTGCATATGTCTAATCAACATTACTATAAATAAAAAGCCTGTAGTTTATCACTTAAATGATAAACATGAGTCATTTATAGTCAAACATTAATTACTGAAATAGCAGCTACCATTACTAAATGCTTAAACAAAACTTTTTATTCAAAATCTTCAAAAGGTAGATATTATGCCCATTTTATAGATAAGAAAGAGATTCAGAGAGATCAAGTAACTTGCCATTCATTGGCCTATATTCCAGTTCCATAGTGTCCATACTGCCTAAGCTTTACTGCCAACCTAAGCTGAAAGAAGAGGTTTATATTTTATTAAAACTATATATAAAATGTGACCCAGGCACAGTGGCTCACACCTGTAATGCCTGCAATTTCAAAGGCTGAGGGGGCCGGATCACTTGAGGCCAGGAGTTATGGACCAGCCTGGCCACCACAGTGAAACCTCGTCTCTACTAAAAATATAAAATGTGGACTGACAACCCTTATGATCCAAAGAAAAGCCAAAATATTAGAAGACCCTATTTTACCTTTTGTGTAATTTATAAAGTGTCTACCAAGCAATAAGAATACATGTTATACAGTCAAATGAGTGTTATCTCATTCATTCAAAAATGTACCAAGCACCTAACACATTCCAGGCACTGTGCTAGGCCCAAAAGATAAAGATGTTTAACTTTATAATATAATAAAAGAGTTTAGTCTTGAGGGATTCCCAAATAGAGATACCCACAGAGCTTTTAAACAATACAATATCAAGGTCCCAACTCAGAAGTTCTGGTTGACAAGTTATATACTGGATCAAGCATCTATCATGTTTCAAGTTCCATAAGCAATTCTGAACCACTGGTACAGAGGATACATGTCTATATGTTTATTCTAACAGTGCTGCCACTGCTCAGGAACACTATAGAGAATTCTTTCCTCTTTTTCAGTTGTTATCTAAAGTTGTAACACATTCTTTTGATTTTCAATAACAAAAAATCTTAAATTCTTTGAAGATGAAGAAGTTATTTGCAAAGAGTCAAATGCCAATAAGTAAAGTGAATGATCAAGCTAAACAATGTAGCCTGGGCGCAGTGGCTCATGTCTGTAATACCAGCACTTTGGGAGGACAAAGAGGGTGGATGACTTGAAGCCAGGAGTTTAAGACCAGCCTGGGCAACATGGTGAAACACTGTCTCTACTAAAAATACAAAAATTAGCCAGGTGTTGTGACACATGCCTGTAATCCCAGCTACTCGAGAGGCTGAGACACAAAAATTGCTTGAACTCAGGAGGTGGAGGTTGCCGTGAGCCGAGATCACACCACTGCACTCCTGCCTGGGCGACAGAGTGAGACTCTGTCTCCCAAAAAAAAAAAAAGCACTAAGGAATGTAATCTTTTGTTTTGACCTATTTCAAATAAAGAATAATATGAAAGTACCATTTTATTATGAAAGTTTTTCGCTGTCACAACTCACCTAAAAAAACAAAAACTAAAACCAAATGTTTAGGCTTAAACATTTGAAAACTACAAAGTAATTCTGATCAATCCATTATGACATCAATTTTCTAATGCTAGGCTCTGTTTCCACTCACCATCATGCAAAATGCTATAATCTTAGATTATTCCTCCATGCATTCTTGTAAATCAAGTATTTTCTTCCTCATCTAAATTTCACTCTCCAGTCATCATCTTCACGTAACTACCTAATAAATCAAATCCGTGCCTTTTAAACATTTATATCATTCATTTGCCAAAATTAATTTGCTTTACTCTCCATCAGAAACATTTCTCTATCTCCTTAAAACTTTGTGCCGGTCAAAATTCTTGCCCTTGGCTGGGCACGGTGACTCACGCCTGTAATCCCAGCATTTTGGAAGCCCGAGGTGGGCAGATCATGAAGTTAGGAGTTCGAGACCAGCCTGGCCAATATGGTGAAACCCCATCTCTACTAAAAATACAAAAATTAGCTGGTCATGGTGGCGGGCGCCTGTAATCCCAGCTACCTGGGAAGCTGAGGCAGGGGAATTGCTTGAACCCAGGAGGCAGAGGTTTCAGTGAGCCAAGATCATGCCACTGCACTCCAGTCTGGGCAACAGAGCAAGACTCTGTCTCAAAAAAAAATAATAATTCTTGCACTTGCTGTACTTCAATACCATAAACTTATTCTGACATAGTTTTCTCATTAAGAAATGTTTAAGGAGAATGGTGTGAACCTGGGAGGCAGAGCTTGCAGTGAGCCAGGATCGCGCCACTGCACTCCAGCCTGGGCGACAGAGTGAGACTCCGTCTCAAAAACAATAAAAAATAAAAATAAATAATAAAAAAAAGAAATGTTTAACTTCAAAGTCCAATATTCGAATTCTTCTTTTAAGATGAGTCATTAGACCAGGCGCAGCAGCTCACACCTGTAATCCCAGCACTTTGGGAGGCCCAGGCAGGCAGATTACTTGAGGTCAGGAGTTCTGGAGCAGCCTGCCAATATGGTGAAACCGTGTCTCTACTAAAAATACAAAAAAAAAGTTAGCTGGGCATGGCGGTGCATGCCTGTAATCCTAGCTACTTGGGAGGCTGAGGTGGGAGGATTGCTTGAACCCAGGAGGCGGACATTGCAGCGAGCCAAGACTGCGCCACTGCACACTCCGCCCTGGGCGACAGAGCAAGAATCTCCATCTCAAAAACAAACAAATGAAAAGATGAGTCACTTATTTTTATATCCAAAGCAAACAATTTAATTCAATAGCAGCATTACAAATATTACCAAGCAACTCTCACAAGGCCTTAATATTAAACTCAATGGGGGCTTTTTTTTTAGTGGGGGGAAGAATGGAGGGAAGCAGCACACAAGGACAACAGAGAAAACCAGTAAAACTAGGCAAAATTTTATTGTGAACATATACAAATTGAAAGAATTGAAAGAAGGACCACAGCATTTATCAAATTCTTAAAATCATTCATAAACCACAGCTCTATTATGGAGATATATAAGACAGTGTCCCATCCATTCTATACAATTTACAGAAAATAAAGGGGACACAGGAATATTTTAAATGTTTAACCACTTAAACCATGGAGATATAAAATCCAGACTACGAAAAACAATGAATAATAATCACCTCAGTTTCTTCAACAACTAAACTGAAAGAAAAAAGATGACAGCAGAAAAGAGAAACCTATAAGTTATAAAAGACCTGTGAGACTTATCAGTCAACAGCAATGAAGGGACTGGACGCGGTGGCTCACGCTGTAATCCTAGCACTTTGGGAGGCCGATGAGGGCGGATCACCTAATGTCAGGAGTTCAAGACCAGCATGGCCAACATAGCAAAACCCCATCTCTACTAAAACAAAATACAAAAATTAGCCGGGCATGGTGACGCGTGCCTGTAGTCCCAGCTAGTCAGTAGGCTGAGGCAGGAGAATAGCTTGAACCCAGAAGGCAGAGGTTGCGGTGAGCCAAGGTGGCGACACTGCACTCCAGCCTAGGTAACAGAGCAAGACTCCATCTCAAAGAAAATAAATAAAATAACAATGAAGGACCTTATTTGGATCCTGAGTCAAACAAACTGTAGATGAAAAATTGATTTGAAACAACTAGAGAAATTTGAATGACTAAGTGATGATACTAAGAAATTATTGTTGGCTGGGCGTGCTGGCTCACGCCTATAATCCCAGCACTTTGGGAGGCTGAGGCGGGTGGATCACCTGAGGTCAGGAGTTTGAGACCAACCTGACCAACAAGGTGAAACCCCATCTGTACTAAAAACAAAAAAATTAGGCAGGCATGGTGGCAGGTGCCTGTAGTCCCAGCTACTTGGGAGGCTGAAACAGGAGAATTGCTTGATCCTGGGAGGCGGAGGTTGTGGTGAGCCAAGATGGCACCACTACACTCTGGCCTGGGCGATGGAGCAAGACTCCGTCTTAAAAAAAAAGAAAGAAAAGAAAAGAAATTATTGTTAATTTTACCAGATAGGGTAATGGTATAGTGACTCTTTTTTTTTTTTTTTTTTTTTTCTGTTGCCCAGGCTGGAGTGCAGTGGCACAATCTCGGCTCACTGCAACCTCCGCCTCCTGGGTTCAAGCGATTCTTCTGCCTCAGCCTCCCAAGTAGCTGGGACTACAGGCATGCACCACCATGCCCGACTAATTTTTTTTGTATTTTTAGTAGAGACGGGGGTTTCACCATATTGGCCAGGCTGGTCTCAAACTCCTGACCTTGTGATCCGCCCACCATGGCCTCCCAAAGTGCTGGGATTACAGGCGTGAGCCACCATGCCCGGCCAGTGACTTTTCTAAAAGAATCCACACTGAAATATTTATAGAGATATGAAAAAATTGTAAATAATTCCAAAATGAGCTATTTCAAACAAGCTATTAACTTGCCCGACACTCAAAATGTTTAAATAAATTTTGACAATTACTTCAGTTGTCCAGTTATCTTTAAGTATCATAATTCTCTAATCATAAGCTAGAAATTTTTCAGGAATACAACATACGTGGAGAGCTTGTTCCTTTTTGATGCCTTCTTCAATATCAATAGGTTCTTTAATTATTGCTTCAGGAGTCTCAGCAGCAACATCTTCAATGTTGACACCACCATGTGAACTTCCTATTAATACAGGACCCTGGCAAGGGAAGGAAACAACCAAAACCCTAGATTTATTTTAGACTCATCAATGAAACTTTAAAACCTACCCGTGCATAATATCAGATGTAAGCATCTATTACTCTCTACCCACATTTTAAAATTTTCTTGAGAATTTATCCTCACATCTCCAGCATAGTGCCCTCTTATAAATATTCAATTAAAGCAATGGAAAAAAAAGTAAAAAAAGAAGAAAATAATGGCTTGCCTGCAAGGAAAACAGATTTAAAATATACACAAAAACTTACACCACAATAGCAACAACTTGGAACCAACCCAAATGCCCATCAATGACACATTGGATAAAGAAAATGTGGCACACATACCATGGAATACTATGCAGCCATAAAAAAAGAATGTGTTCATGTCCTTTGCAGGGACATGGATGAAGCTGGAAACTATCATTCTCAACAAACTAACACAGGAACAGAAAACCAAACACCACATGTTCTCACTCATAAGTGGGAAATGAACAATGAGAACACATGGACACGGAGCAGAACATCACATACCAGGGCCTGTCGGGGTTGGGGCAAAGGGAGGGATAGCATTAGGAGAAATACTTTATGTAGATGACAGGTTGATGGGTACAGCAAACCACCATGGCACATGTACACCTATGTAACAAACCTGCACTTTCTGCACATGTATCCCAGAACTTAAAGTATAATTAAAAAAAAAAGAAAAGAAAAAAAAACTTAACACCAAATATGTAAACATATATATGTGAAATATAACCTATGCATTTTTCATAAAAACTGAGGGGACATTAAAAGTATTGCTTAAAGCATAAACACTAGAAAATCCTGAAAACAGATATTTCAAAGAAAAAGCCTAAGAAAAGGGAAAGTCTAAGCTCTAGCCCTACTGCAAGACAATAAAAAAGAAAGCTGGCCAGGCACAGTGGCTCACACCTGTAATCACAGCACTTTGGGAGGCCAGGGCAGGAGGACTGCTTGAGTTCAGGAGTTCAGGAGTCAAGACCAGCCTGGGCAACATAGTTAAGACTCCATTTCTACAAAAACTACAAAGAAATTAGGCAGGCATGGTGGCATGCCCCTTTAGTCCCAGCTACACAGCAGGCTGAAATGGGACGATGGCTTGAGACTGGGAGATCAAGGCTGCAGTGAGCTGTGATCACACCATGGCACTCCAGCATGGGGACAGAGCAAGACCCTGTCTCAAAAAAAAAGTAAAATAAAATAAATAAAAGAGAAAGCTAACTAGTTTGAAAGAATAGCTCTGGCTATTGTCATGAACAATATGAGAAGGTAAGGTATCAATACTAATAATTATTAACCTTTAAGGCCTTGAAAATCAATCAAGAAAAAATCATAAATTATCTAATAGAACTACTAATTTATGCATTAAACTAGAAATAATGTTAACATAAAAAAAAGAGAAACAGTAAAACTGTATTTAAAGATTATTTACTGACAGGAAAATACTGATCTATAGTGGGTAATGTAGTGTATGTTTACATGTAGTGTTATGTATGAAAAAAATGATACAAAGCCCTAGGTTGTTTTCTCAATTGTATTATTTTTTAACATAAAGTGCGTTTCAATGTGCTCCATATTGACAGAAACAATAAAAGAGTGGGAAATAAAACATTAAAAGACTTTTGTTATTTTAAATGCAACTATTTTCCAAATAAAATTCTTTTACAATGAACATACTATTACATCCAGAAAAAAGAACAGGCATGATAACTTTTTTTTAATCAAAAGACTAATTCCACTTTTCTTTCTTTTTCTTTTTTTTTTTTTTTAATATGGAGTGCCGTTCTGTCACCCAGGCTGGAGTGAAATGGTGCGATCTCAGCTCACTGCAACCTCTGCCCCCCAGGTTCAAGGGATTCTCCTGTCTCAACCTCCCAAGTAGTTGGGATTACAGGCATGCACCACCATGCCCTGCTAATTTTTGTATTTTTAGTAGAGACAGGGTTTTACCATCTTGGCCAAGCTGGTCTCGAACTCCTGACCTTAGGTGATTCGCCTCCCAAAGTGCTGGGATTATAGGCGTGACCCACCGCGCCCAGCCTAATTCCACTTTTCTATCCTAGCATTTAGTGTTTTAGTAACATACTCATTTAAGGTATAAATTAAAGGAATAGTATTGCATTCATTACTGTTTAGAGAACGAAACAGTCCTTCAAATACTTAAAATAGGGCAATAACAAAAATTAAAAAGAAGAAGAATCTATCACTTTTTTAAGAGTGTTAAACTTTTATTTAGGAAAAAATGATTTTGTACCATGTATTCGATTTCTGTATATATTTGTAACAAGGAATTTGGATGACTTTTGTCCCCAGGGTCTTGGAAGTAACTTCTAAACCCTCCGACCACATCTGATAGTTGATGCTACCAAGGAGCCTCACGGTGGGCCCCTAGACAGTTTACACTAAGGAGATGCCTCAGGCGGGCAATGGCCATGCCAGAAAAAAGATTGATAATGTGATTAGAGGTTTGGGGCTTTCAGCCAAATTATATCAACCCACTCTGCATAGAAGAAACGGGCTAAGTCAACTGCACACACAATGATTCAATCAATGATACCCAGGCTGGGTGTGGTGGCTCACATCTGTAATCCTAGCACTTTGGGAAGCCAAGGCAGGAGGACTGCTTGAGTCCGGGAGTTCGAGACCAGCCTGGGCAACATAGTAAGAACCTGTCTCTACAAAAATTTAAAATAAAAAAAAATTTTCATTTAATGCCTACACCATAGAACCCCAATGAAAACTCTGGACACCAAGGTCAGCAAGATGACAAAATAGGAAGCCCAAGACCTTGCTCCCTGACAAAAACACTGACTTTAGCAACAATATATGATCCAAAAACCTTTTATGACAATGACAGTAACCAATTAGGAAGTCACAGTACCCCAGGTAAGCTCAAAGCCAAGAACATCTGCAATGAAATTGGTAAGAAAAGCCATTTCATTTCATCCACATCAGCATCCTTCCCCCCACCTCTCCAAACTAACATAGTTTGGGATTAAGAAGCTTCTCCATTGGGAGAGAAAGAGAAGAGTAGAACACATGTTCAACATTCCAGCTTCTTGGAGGGCTGTCCAAGGGACTGTTTCCTGTCTCAACTGACATGGGTGCTGATGGAGAACCAGCATACTCTGGATGCCTGTGGGGCATCGAGAACAAAGGAGAGTACACAGGCTCATGGCAGAACCAGAAAATGTGTAACATCCCAGAGAGAAGTTGACACAGCTTGCCACAACTGAGAAAACACACCCAGCTCCTGATTTTTTTACAGGTTGAGTACTCCTCATCTGAAATGCTTAGGACCAGAAGACTTTGTTTGGATTTCTTTGAATTTTGAAATATTTGCATTATACTTACCATTGGAGCATCCCAAATCTAAAAATCTGAATTCCAAAATGCTCCAATGAGCATTTCCTTTAAGTGTCATGTCAGTGCTCAAAAAGCTTAGGATTTTATAGCATTTTGGATTTCAGAATTTCAGATTTGGGATGCTCAACCTATATTAATACCACAAGAAACTAGAAAAAGAATAACTAAACCCAAAGTTGGCAAAAAGAAGAAAATCATAAAGATAGAGCAGAAATAAAAGAAACAAGGAATAGAAAAAAAAAAATCAACAAAACTGCAAATTGGCTCATTGAAAAAGTGAATAAAATTCACAACCCTTTAACGATAAAACGATAGAAAAGACTGAAATAACAAAAATCAGAAGTGAAAGGAGACATTACAACTGTCACAGAAAAACAGTCTGAGACTGCTATGAAAAATTATGTATCAACAAATTGAATAACCTAGAAGACATTGATAACTTGCTAGAAACAATCTTCAAAATCATAAAGAAATAAAAAATATGAACAGCTCTATAACTAGTAATGATACTGAATCAGTAATCAAAAACTTCTGAGCAACAGGAAGCCCAGGACCAAATGGCTTCACTGGAAAATTCTATCAAACATTTAAAGAACTGAACCAATCTTTCCCAAGCTCTTTTTAAAAAATTGAAAAGGATGGAAAATTTCCATACTCACTCTATGAAGCCAGCATTACCATGATACCAAAATCAGAAGGTATTAAAAGAAAACTACAAGCTAATAGCTCTGAAAAAATAATTTTGAAAAAAAAACTCAACAAAATACTAGCAAACTGAATTCAACAACACATTAAAGGGACTTTACATCATGATCAAGTGGGACTTAACTCCTAGAATACAAGGATGGTTCAACATACAGAAATTCAGTGTAATACATCCTATTAACAGAATGAAGGACAAAAACCACAATAATCTCAATTGATACATAAAAGGCATTTAACAAAATTGAATACCCTTTTACGATAAAAATTCTCAACAAAGACTGAAGGAAACAACCTCAATATAATAAAGGCCATATAAGAAAACTCATAGCCAACATCATACACGATAATGAGAAACTGAAAATCAATGTGCAAAAATCACAAGCATTCCTATACACAAATAATAGACAAACAAGAGCCAAATCATGAGTGAACTCCCATTCACAATTGCTACAAAGAGGATAAAATACCTAGAAATACAACTTACAAGAGATGTGAAGGACCTCTTCAAAGAGAACTACAAACCACTGCTCAAGAAAATAAGAAAGGACACAAACAAAGGGAAGAATATTCCGTGCTCATAGATAGGAAGAATCAATATCATGAAAATGGCCGTACTGCCCAAAGTAATTTATAGATTCAATGCTATCCCCATCAAGCTACCAATGACTTTCTTCACAGAATTAGAAAAAACTACTGTAAATTTCATATGGTACCAAAAAAGAGCCCATAAAGCCAAGACACTCCTAAGCAAACAGAACAAACCTGGAGGCATCACGCTACCTGACTTCAAACTATACTACAAGGCTACAGTAAACAAAACAGGATGGCACTGGTACCAAAACAGATATATAGACCAGTGGAACAGAACAGAGGCCTCAGAAATAACGCCACACATCTACAACCATCTGATCTATGACAAACCTGACAAAAACAAGCAATAAGAAAGGATTCCCTATTTAATAAATGGTGTTGGGAAAACTGGCTAGCCATATGCAGAAAGCTGAAACTGGATTCCTTCCTAACACTTTATACAAAAATTAACTCAAGATGGATTAAAGACTTAAATGTAAGACCTAAAACCATAAAAACCCTAGAAGAAAACCAAGGTATTACCATTCAGGACGTAGGCATAGGCAAGGACTTAATGACTAAAACACCAAAAGCAATGGCAACAAAAGACAAAATTGACAAATGGGATCTAATTAAACTAAAGAGCTTCTGGACAGCAAAAGAAACTATCAGCAGAGTGAACAGGCAACCTACAGAATGGGAGAAAATTTTTGCAATCTATACATCTGACAAAGGGCTAATATCCAGAATCTACAAGGAACTTAAACAAATTTACAAGAAAAAAAACAAACAACCCCATCAAAAAGTGGGAGAAGGATATGAACAGACACTTTTCAAAAGAAGACATTTATGTGGCCAAAAAACATATGAAAAACAGACACTTTTCAAAAGAAGACATGTATGCGGCCAAAAAACATATGAAAAAAAGCTTATCATCACTGGTCATTAGAGAAATGCAAATCAAAACCACAATGTGATAGCATCTCATGCCAGTTAGAATGGTGATCATTAAAAAGTCAGGAAACAACAGATGCTGGAGAGAATGTGGAGAAATAGGCATACTTTTACACTTTTGGTGGGAGTGTAAATTAGTTCCACCATTGTGGAGGACAGTGTGGTGATTCCTCAAGGATCTAGAACCAGAAATACCATTTGACCCAGCAATCCCATTACTGAGTATATACCCAAAGATTATAAATCATTCTACTATAAAAACACATGCACACGTATGTTTATTGTGGCATGATTCACAATAGCAAAGACTTGGAATCAACCCAAATGCCCATCAATGATAGACGGGATAAAGAAAATGTGGCATATACACACCATGGAATACTATGCAGCCATAAAAGGGATGAGTTCATATCCTTTGCAGGGACATGGATGAAGCTGGAAACCATCATTCTCAGCAAGCTAACACAGAAAACAGAAAACTAAACACCGCATGTTCTCATCATAAGTGGCAGTTGAACAATGAGAACACATGGACACAGGGAGTGGAACATCACACACCGGGGCCTGTCGGGGGGTGGGGGGCTAGGGCAGAGATAGCATTAGGAGAAATACCTAATGTAGATGACAGGTTGATGGGTGCAGCAAACCACCATGGCACGTGTATACCTATGTAACAAACCTGCACATTCTGCACATGTATCCCAGAACTTAGAGTATAATAATAATAAAAATAAAAAAGAAAACTTACAGCCAACATCATACACAAAAATGAGAAGCTGAAAGCTTTTCCTCTAACATCAGAAACAAAGCAAGGATGCCCACTCTTCCCACTTCTATTCAACATAGCACTAGATGTCCTAGACACAGAAATCAGGTAAGAAAAATAAAAAGCATCCAAAGAGAAAAGGAAAGGTAAAATTCTATGTTTGCAGATGAGATGTTGTCATATGTAGAAATCCCTAAAGATTCTGCACACACACACACAAAACTCTTAGAATAAATCAGTTCAGCAAAGTTGCAGAAGACAAAATCAACAAACAAAAATACGTTGCATTTTAACACAGTAACAGTGAACAATGTGAAAAGGAAATTATGGAAATAATTCCAGTTAAAATCAAAAAGAATAAAATACTTAAGGATAGCCTAATCGCGGAGGCATAAGACTTATGAACCGAAAACTACAAAACACTGCTGAAGGGAATTAAAGAAGACACAAACAGGCAGGGCGCGGTGGCTCACACCTGTAATCCCAGCACTTTGGGAGGCTGAGGCGGGCGGATCACGAGGTCAGGTGATCGAGACCATCCTGGCTAACATGGTGAAACCCCATCTCCACTAAAAATACAAAAATTAGCTGGGCATGGTGGCGGGTGCCTGTAGTTCCAGCTACTCGGGAGTCTGAGGCAGGAGAATGGTGTGAACCCAGTAGGTGGAGGTTGCAGTGAGCTGAGATCATGCCACTGCACCCCAGCCTGGGCGACAGAGCGAGACTCCATCTCAAAAAAAAAATAATAATAATAATAATAATAAAAAGACACAAACAAATGGAAAGACATCTTGTGATCACAGATTGGAAGACTTAATATTGTTAAACTGTGCATACTACCCTAAGCAATCTACAGATTCAATGTAATCTCTATCAAAATTCCAATGGCTTTTTTTTATAAAAATAGAAAAATACACTAAAATGCATACATAATCTCAAAGGATCCAGAACAGTCAAAACAATCTTGAGAAAAAAAAAGAAACTAGAGGCCTCACACTTCTTTTAAAATATATTACAAGGTTACAGTTATCAAAACAGTATGATAATGCATAAAAAAATAGACATATAGACCAATGGAATAGAACAGAAAACCCAGAAATAATCCCTCAGGTATATGATTAAATGATCTTCAACAATGGTGCGAAAGCTACACAAGAGGGCAAAAAGAACAGTCTCTTCAACAAACGGTCCTGGAAAAATTGGATATCCACATGCAAAAGAATGAAGTTAGATCCTTACCATATACTACTATATGCAAAAATTTACTCAAAATAGATTAAAGACCTAAACATAAAACCTGAAACTATAAAACTCATAGAAGAAAACAGAGAGAAGAAAGTTTATGACATTGGATTTAGCAATGATTTCTTAAATATGATACCAAAGGCACAGGCAGAAAAAAAGCAAAAATTGACAAATGGAACTATATCAAACTTAAAAACTTCACAGCAAAGGAAATAATCAACAAAGTAAAAAGGCAATCTACAAAATGAGAGAAAATATTTGCAATTCATATATCTGGTTAACAGCTGAAATTCAGAATATGTAAGATCTTCTACAACTCAATAACCAAAAAAATAAAAAATAAAAAACCCAAACAAAAAAATTTAAAGATGGGCAAAGGACTTAAATAGACATTTCTCCAAAGCAGATCGGCAAATGGCCTGTAAGCATATGAAAAGATACTCAATATCACTAATTACGGGGGAAATGAAAATAAAAACCACAGTGAAATACAATCTCACACCCTTTAGGATGGCCACTACCAAAAAAACAGAAAATGAATGTTGGCGAGAATGCAGAAAAATTGGAAGCTTTGTCTGCTGTTAGTTGGAATATAAAATGGTACAGCTCAGCTAGGCGCAGTGGGCTCATGCCTGTATTCCCAGCACTTTGGGAGGCCAAAGCAGGCAGAACACCTTTAGTCAGGAGTTCAAGACCAGCTGGCCAACATAGTAAAACCCCATCTCTACTAAAAATACAAAAACTAGCCGGGCATGGTGGTGCATGCCTGTAGTCCCAGCTACTCAGAAGGCTGAGGCAGAAGAATCACTTGAGCCCGGGAGGCGGAGGTTGTGGTGAGCCGAGATCGCACCACTGCACTCCAGCCTGGGCAACAGAACGAGACTCTGTCTCAAAAAAATACAAAAATTTAAAAATTAGCAGGGTGTGGTGGTGGGTGCCTGTAATTCCAGCTACTCAGGAGGCTGAGGGAGGAGAATCACTTGATCCCGGGAGACTGGGGTTGCAGTGAGCCAAGACTGCACTACTGCACTCCAGCCTGGGAGACATAGCGAGACTCTGTCTCAAAAAAATAATTAATTAAATAAAATGGTACAGCTGCTATGGAAAACATTATAGAAGCTTCTCAAAAAAATTAAAAATAGAATTACCATATGATCCAGTAATCCCACTTCCAGGTATACATCCAAAAGAAATGAAAACAGGATCTCAAAGAAATATTTGAACATCTATGTTCACTGTAGCATTACTGACAATAGCCAAGAGATGAAAGCAATCTGAATGTCCATCAAAAGATGAATGGATAAAGAAAATGCCGTATATACATAAAATGGAATAGTACTCAGCCATAAATAAGGAAACTTTGTCATACGCTACATCATGAATAAACCTTGAGGACATTATGCTGAGATAAACCAGTCACAAAAAGACAACTACTTCAGGTATCTAAAATACTCAAACTTGTAGAAACACAAAGTAGAATGTGATTACCAGGGGCTGAAGGGAAGGGGGAGAGGGAAAAGGGAGCTGTTCAATGAATAGTTTTAATTTTGCAAGACAAAAAAGTTCTGGAAAAATTAAAGAAAAGAAAAAAAAGATTTGGAGATCTGTTCTGGAGATGTTGCACAAAACGTGCACAAATTGTTTTACTCTGTTCCTTTCACCAAAAGAGAAATTAACATTCTCCTTCCTTCCTCCCTCCCTCCTTCCTTCCTTCCTTCTTTCTTTCTGAGAATGCACTATTATACTGCATACTCAAAATGGGTAAGGTAAATTTTTTGTTATATTTTTGACAATCAAAAAAAAAATCTCTGAACACCAAAAGCTTGGGGAGCTTTGAGTTGGCAATATTCTGCATACTGCCACACATTAAGATGCTAGCAAGACAAAACATTCCTGAGAACAGTGGAAACTTCGTGTTTGGGAACCCTCCCAGACCTTGTTGGCTGGTTATGATTTTTATATCCTTTGGCTATAATAAAACTGTAATCCTAAGTTTAACATTTTCCTGAGCTCTGTGAGTCGTTCTAAGGAATTAACCCTCAAATTTGTAGCTAGCTAGTCAGAAATGAGGGTAACCTGGGGACCACCAAAATTGACGCTGGTGTCTGAAGTAAGGGCAATCATGTACAGGACTATGCTTTTAGCCTCTGAAGTTTGGCTAAACTATGGGCACTTGGTATTAGAACTCCTTTCAATATCAAAAAAATTTTTTTTAAATAAAAGAATTCAGAGCCTTCTGAGGCTAAAGAAGAGAACATTAGCAAGTCTAAGTAAAGAGAAATGTTTGAAATGATGGTCTAATTTTCAGTTCCTCTATAAATTTCAAATGAAAGGGTATTCTTCATTTTCTCTCTAGCAAGGCCGTTCATAATTATTAGCTTTTACAAAGATCTAAAGAGCAGGAAAAAATTCTGATTGAAGAAAAGGCGTTTCAGTTTTAGTCATGCCACTGAAATAGAATACAGACAAATTAAATCTATAGATAACCATAAAATATAATTTTATTCAACAGGGGAGGTACAGACCAACAAATCTTCAAAATATTCTAACACTTTAGTTTAGTTTTCTTTTCCTTTTTTTTTTTTGAGACGGAGTCTCGCTCTGTCGCCCAGGCTGGAGTGCAGTGGTGCAATCTGGGCTCACTGCAAGCTCCGCCTCCCAGGTTCACGCCATTCTCCTGCCTCAGCCTCCAGAGTAGCTGGGACTACAGGCGCCTGCCGCCACACCTGGCTAATTTTTTGTATTTTTAGTAGAGACAGGATTTCACCATGTTAGCCAGGATGGTCTCGATCTACTGACCTTGTGATCCGCCCGCCTTGGCCTCCCAAAGTGCTGGGATTACAGGTGTGAGCCACCGCACCCAGCCTATTTTCATTTTAGTTTTACTCTCTTTTTATACCAACTGGTAAAAGAAATGAAAAGCCACAGAAAAGGCAACACTAGTTGAGGAGAAAAGTTAATATTAAATTCTCACTAAACTAAAAATTAAGTCAACAATTGGTTATAAGTTAGAAAAAAAAAGGAAATAATAATACATAGAAGAAAGTGGAGTCTCTATTTGTCTTAATTCCACAGCCAATTAGAAAGAAACCAACTTGCATGGGTAAACGTTAAACAATGACTATAGTTCCACATTTACTCAACACTGTAGAATGAATAGCTATTTCACGTTCAAACGACTTGGCTTCACTTTTAAATCTTAGTAATAAACTTTCAAAACAATTTCATTTCAAGCAAGTAGCTGAAATTTCAAATATATTAATAATTCTACTTTTCACTTTTTTTTTTTTTTTTTGACACAGTCTCACTCTGTCACCCAGGCTGGAGTGCAGTGGTGCAATCTCGGCTCACTGCAAGCTCTGCCTCCTGAGTTCACGCCATTCTCCTGCCTCAGCCTCCCGAGTAGCTGGGACTACAGGCGCCCCCCACCACCAGGCCCGGCTAATTTTTTGTTTTTTTGTATTTTTAGTAGAGACGGTGTTTCACCGTGTTAGCCAGGATGGTCTTGATCTCCTGACCATGATCCGCCTGCCTCAGCCTCCCAAAGTGCTGGGATTACAGGTGTCAGCCACCACGCCCAGCCCTACTTTTCACTTTCTTAACCTAAATTCTTCTCTTGTTGGTATTTTTTAAAATTTGCCTTAAAATAGGCTTAAATGTAAAAGGCTTAAATGACAAAGCAGACATATGATATAATAAAGATCTGTAGCGGGGCATCATGGCATGCACCTGTAATCCCAGCTACTCAGGAGGCTGAGGCAGGGGAATCACTTGAACTTGGGAGGCGGAGGTTGCAGTGAGCAGAGATGGCACCACTGCACTCCAGCCTGGGCGACAGAGCAAGACTCTCAAAAAAATTAAAAATAAAAATAAAAAATAAAGATGTGTATTTAAAAAAAATCATACGAAGTAAAATTAGAATTCTTAAGCACATTTTATAACTATTTCAGGTAAAGTCAAAAATTGACACAGGAAAATGTCCCACTCATTTGCAGAAGACTGCAGTTGTTTTACCAGAAAAATATAGTAGCAAATGTGATTTATTAAATAGACTTGACTCAGACCAAAAGTACCCAACAGGCACTAGGCACATGTTAAGAAATCTAATTTAACAAAGGTATCACACAGAGAGTAGGTACTTGAATTCATTTTCTGGCACGCCAACCCCATAGAAGATACCTTCCAGAATCAGGATGTGAAAGGTACTAAAGACCAGTAGAACCTATGATACATCTCCTAAAAACAAGTCAGTAATAAAAGTAATTGTTTTCTGTTTTGTTTTAGTTTTGCTTTGCTTATTCTTTTTTTTTTCTTCAACTTTTACGTTGAGGGGTACATGTCCAGGATGTGTAGGTTTGTTACATAGGTAAACATGTGCCACGGTGGTGTGCTGTACAGATCATCCCATCAGCCAGGTATTAAGCCCAACATTCACTAGCTATTCTTTCTGATGCTCTCCCTCCCTCCACCCCCACCCTGACAGGCCCCAGTGTGTGTTGATCCCCACCTTGTGTCCATGTGTTCTCATCATTCAGTTCCCACTTATAAGTGAAAACACACGGTGTTTGGTTTTCTGCTCCTGCATTAGTTTGCTGAGGATAATGGCTTCCAACTCCATCCATATCCCTGCAAAGGACATAATCTCATTCCTTTTTTATGGCTACAGAGTATTCCATGGTGTATATGTACCACATTTTCTTACCCAGTCTATCATCGATGGATGTTTAGGTTGATTCCATGTCTTTGCTATTGTGAACAGTGCTGCAGTGAACATACCGATGCATGTATCTTTATAATAGAATGATTTATATTCTTTTGGGTATATACCCAGTAGTGGGATTGCTGGGTCAAACAGTATTTCTGCCTCTAGGTCTTTGAGGAATTGCCACACTGTCTTCCACAATGGTTGAACTAATTTACACTCCCGTCAACACTGTAAAGGTATTCCGTTTTCTGCAAAACCTCGCCAGCATCTGTTGTTTTTTTGACTTTTTAATGATAGCCACCTGAGTGGCATGAGATGGTATCTCATTGTGGTTTTCATTTGCTTTTCTCTAAAGATCAGTGATGAGCTTTTTAATCACATGTGTGTTGGCCATATGTATGTTTTTTTTTTTTTTTGAAACAGATTCTTGCTCTGTTGCCCAGACTGGAGTGCAGTAGCACAACCTCGGCTCACTGCAACCTCCACCTCCCAGATTCAAGCCATTCTCCTGCCTCAGCCTCCCAAGTAGCTGGGATTACAGGCACCCACCACCATGCCCAACTAATTTTTTTATTTTTAGTAGAGACAGGGTTTCACCATGTTGGCCATGCTGGTCTCAAACTCCTCACCTCAGGTAATTCATCCACCTCGGCCTCCCAAAGTCTTGGGATTACAGGCGTGAGCCACCACACCCAGCCTGTGTCTTCTTTTGAGAAGTGTCTGTTCATGTACTTTGCCCCCTTTTTAATGGGGTTGTTTGCTTTTTTTCTTGAAAATTTGTTTTAAGTTTCTCATAAACTTTGGATATTAGACCTTTGTCGGAAGGATAGATTGCAAAAATCTACTCCCATTCTGCAGGTTGTGTGTTCACTATGATGATAGTTTCCTTTGCTGTGCAGAAGCTCTTTAGCTTAATTAGATACCATTTGTCAATTTTTGCTTTTGTTGCAATTGCTTTTGACGTTTTCATCATGAAATCTTTGCCCGCGCCTATGTCGTGAATGAATGGTATTACCTAGATTTCCTTCTAGAGTTTTTATAGTTTCGAGTTTTACATTTACGTCTTTAATCCATCTTGAGTTAACTTTTGTATATGATGTAAGGAAGGGGTTCAGTTTCAATTTTCTGCATGGCTAGCCTGTTCTCCCAGCACCATTTATTAAATAGGAAATCCTTTCCCCATTTTAACAAAAGCAATTTCTAATGATTAGTTAATTGCCATGCATGGGACATTAACTCAATCACAAGTGCTCCTTGTAGTTTAAATAGCTGACTAATTTTTGTTGTTCAACAGAGATCTGTCCACAGGGATTCCCAAAAACATGGCTATACCCCAAAAAGTGACACCAACCAACTCTACATTGGTCTAATGTGATATCAAAGAATTTATAATGTCTTCGGTCAAACAGTTTTACTGGTACTACAATATTTTTAACCTGAATTATAACCATGTATTATTATTAACCAAGTATTAAAATAAAAACATTTTATCCCCAACAAGACCTAAATAGTTGTCAGGAAATTCAAGTTCTTAAGACGAACTCAAATTTGATCCTTTTCCCAAATGCCTTAACATATCTTTAATAATACATATTCAGTATCCTACCTTCACTACAATAAAGATGAATTACTATGGATAGAACTCCTATCTCAATTCGTCCAGGTATTTATACCTTGTTTCTGGCTACCATAACAAAAAGTAAAAGCATAACTAACAAAATGACAGATGCTGATATATAATGTCAATGAAAATAAAAATAAAATGTAGTGAAAATAAGTGAATGTGTAAAAATATAATTTATGTAAATTTTGGGTAATATATGAGGTTACTGTCATGGGATTTTTAAAATAACTCACAAACTAAATTCTATCACATAGAATATCACTTAAGAATAAAACAATGCTTCTTAATTTTATATTCTGAGTGGATTTTTACTACCATCTAGTGTTAGATCTTTAGAAATACTTCCTTATAAAAATTAAAAGTTGCAAAAGACATCTTATATCATTCAAACATTAATAGATTTAATTGTAAATAAGAAAAATCACACTACAGAAAGTTGCTATTTTTTAAAAAAGTTGTTCTACATAAGAAAACTATTTTCATGACTCTTAAAATTTTTGTTACTCTAAATTCTACACAATTAATGTTCTACATGAAATCCGTACTGGGGCTTTCAAATATATACCCAGTTGCTTCAAAAAACAAGCTAGTTAACACACAGATTCAGCTTGTAAAACTTAATACCCTTGAAAAACAGATAATTCTAGTATAAAATGATTATCAATGCTCTCTTCCAAGCACCAGGTCTATAAAGGGATTTTCTCTTCACCAGAAGCTTTATGTTCAACATTTTAGGTTCCATAAAGAGAGGAGAGCTATGCTAATGTAATACTCTTTAAAACCATATTGTTTGCTACTTAATGTCATCCCTCAATTTACCAAATATTGAATCATATAGTGAAACAAACCCGAAACTATTAAAAAAAAAAAAACCCAAGAAGTTGAGAAAACAGAAGATGAGGCAATGGATACACATTCTTCTAGTGGGTTCAGCAACTTTCTCTTTCATTAGAATATTTTACTATGCTAGATATTATTTTCTCAATCTGGAGATGATCCAGAGATGATTTAAGCTGCTTTTAGTGAATTAACAATTTGAGAATCCCATGAAATTTATTACAGCAGAATTTTTCCTATAATTTTAAGATCATGATATTATATATCAAATTTTATGGCATTAACGAAGCCGTTTTTTAAATGACATAAATATCATGCTCATGACATACAAACAGATTATAGTTTGTACTTTTAAAATCTTTCCCACATAAATAGAAACAATAATGAACTTTTGAAATTGAATGTCATAAATTTATCCTGTATGTATCATGTCTACAATTACTCACTTGAAATGACCTTTCCATTGTTATTGCAAAGTAGTATTCTCTCCTGGGATATTTTCGCTCACAGACCAATACTTGATTGCATATTCTGCCCTTTTCTCCTGTTTGCTTGGTAAACAATTTTTTCCCAATCATTTGTGAAGAAACAGCTTTTGCTTCTTCTGGACTAAAATAAGAAAAAGAACTCAAATTTTTCTTTCCTCCAGTTGAGAAAAAGCAAATCCACATAATAGCCAAAATTTTATCTCATCTAATATTTAAATTTCAGTATTTTCATCAATTCAGTAAGTAATCTTTAATCAATCTTTAACAAGGATGATTTTTCCTTAAAAAATATGACTTACGAGAAAACTATCTTCACTCCTCCTTTGAGGCCACTTTCAAATGTTCCTTTTCCTCTACCACCAGCTAAAACCTGTGCCTTTATCACAACATCTTTTGAACCTAGAAGAAAAACACTTCTATTAAATATGAAGCATGTAGCAGCATGCCAGACATAGTATTTTGTTATTTAAAATACATATTGACAGGTGTTATTAAATCAAGTCTAATTTATTCACAATGTCCAAAAATGAGGCATTCTATTCGTAGATTTTCTAGATTAGAACACTAAAATAATCACTGTCTAAAAGACCCACAATTTTCAAAATTAGTCACTTACATTAAACCATTTCTTTTTTTTTTTTTTTTTGAAACAGAGTCTCACTCCGTTGCCCAGGCTGGAGTGCAGTGGCGCGATCTCGGCTCACTGTAAGCTCCACCTCCCAGGTTCACGCCATTCTCCTGCCTCAGCCTCCCGAGTAGCTGGGACTACAGGCGCCCGCCACCATGCCTGGCTAATTTTTTTGTATTTTTAGTAGCGACGGGGTTTCACCATGTTAGCCAAGATGGTCTCGATCTCCTGACCTCGTGATCTGCCCGCCTCAGCCTCCCAAAGTGCTGGGATTACAGGCGTGAGCCATCGCGCCTGGCCACATTACACCATTTCTTAAAGTAAACTGAAAATAATTTAACCATTCCTTGACACTTTGGAAAGTGTCATCTAGAACTTTGGAAAGTATCAAAAGTACAAAATTGAATTTCATGTCTTCCTAACACTTCCCGCCCTCTCTATTCACATGTAAACTTGTTGTCCTGAGAACATTTGAGTTATATACGCTATAGCAGGAATATGTCATGATTTGGCGGATATTACCATTACCAGTATTGATACTGATTTATACTGTCCCACTAAGAGAAAGTTCTATTAAAATACATTATTGAGCAGTACTGCAGGAGTACTATCAGGAGTTATTAAGCTATCTGTATCAAAAGATTTCAGAATTCTATGCTTGCAAAGCTTATGCATATTTTTAAATAAATGGACTGAATTTTTCTTAACAGGTAGGCTGATTACTATTTATCCCTTTTCCTCTCCTTTCTAATTTGCTGTGGAAAACCAGCAAACTAGCTGTTTAGCCTAGATAGTACTCATCATTCATGATCAAGAGTAAATGGGCTGCGTGTGGTGGCTCGCTCCTGTAATCCCAGCCCTTTGAGAGGCTGAAGCAGGCAGGTCACATGAGGCCAGGAGTTCAAGACCAGACTAGCCAACACAGTGAAATATTATCTCTATTAAAAATACAAAAATTAGCCAGGCATGGTGGTACACGTCTGTAATCCCAGCTACTTGGGAGGTTGAGGCACAAGAATCACTTGAACCCGGGAGGCGGAGGTTGCAATGGGCCAAGATTGTGCCATTGCACTCCAGCCTAGAGGACGCAGCAAGGCTGTCTCAAAAGAGTAAATGCTCTGGGTGATGGGTATCCTAAATGCCCTGAATTGATCATTACACACTCTATGCATGTAACAAAATATAATGTACCCCAAAAATGTTATGTATCAGTTAAAAAATAAGAGTAATACCTCTTAGAAAGGCATTCTCTGTGTACCAGACAGGCAGAATTTCAGAGCCTCCTCATTTTGCCTCTCATAGCATTTTGCCCATACTGGTAGGGTGGCACCAACTATACGTTATGGCAAAATAATTAAGCTTTGAGATCAGGGCTAAAGGTCTCATTGTATTCATTATATCCCAAGCACAAGGAAGTCTCTGGGATATAACAACTACTCCATAAACATGGATTTGAACAGACTGAAGTAGGGTCCTCTACAACTAGGATGTCACTCCACGATGCATTTATCAAGCAGAATGAGAGGAAGCTCCCACCTAATCAGATGAACCAACCAAATCAATGAGGTAGGAAATGGAGTTTGAAACCAAACAAAAATAACCTAAAGTTTACACATTAACAATTATTTTAAAAGAACATTTAGAAAATTACTGATGTAAGCCTTCACCAGAAATGCATGCTATTTAAACCAGATGATGACCCTATGCATAGTCAGCCAAGAGAGTGTTTAAAAAACTTGTCTTTCTCAAACTCCACTTCCATTCAGCCAGGAAATCATACTGGTTCTATCTTTAAATTTATCCAGAATCTTCACCATTCCTCATCACCTGCAGTTTAGACTCTGATCCCAACCATCACTATCTCTTAACTATATGACCTTTGTCTCCCACAGAATATTCTCAAGGCAGCAGCCAAAGCAGGCACACCATTCCTCTACTTAAACCTCGCACTAAATGCCAGTCTCACTCAGTTAAATGCCAAAGTGCTTACAATGGCCTAGAAGACCTTATAATAACTCTCTATACCCTATAATACCCTCTACCCTTTTTATCTCCTAGGCCCTCCTTGTTGCTCACTCTGTTCCAACTGCACTAATCCCCTCACTATTCCTGGGCATGTTCCTGCCTTCAGGACTTGGCTCTAATGCACCCTCTGCCTAGAATACTCTTCACCAGGTGTCCATGTGGGAAAAGCCCCCGATCCTTCAAGTTTCTCTTTAAATCTCATGCTGCCCATGAAGCTTACCCTACTAACCTGCCCACCTGTGACCAATCCCCCTTACCTACTACACTTTCCGCCATAGAATTCATCATCTTCATACATATGTAATTCTCTTACATATATCATTTGTTATTTTGCTTCCCCATCAGAAAAGAGGCCCAGGAGGGCAGAATCTTTGTTGTATTCATAGATGTTAACAAGCATCTGGGAGAGTTCCTAGCACATAATATTTTGCTGAATGTTGAAAAAAAGAAACATTTAAAAATATGAACAGAATTTTTATAAATCTAGATTTTTCACAGCTCTTACGAAAACTCCCAATGGGAAAAACTGGGTGCACAGTACTACAACTAGAGCTGATTAGAAAAAGTATCTTGTTTAGATAAGACAAACCCTTTTCAATTAGCCTGTCTCTACTATTCACAAATGTGTCACAACTAATGTTAGGTAACGAATAGAAACAACTTAGAAATTTCCTTAAAACCAACAATAACGTTCTTATTGAGAAAACTACAGGTAGTCTCTGAACCGTGGCAAATTAGAGTTTGTGCCCAAACGGAAGGGAGCAGCCACTATTTATTCCACCTGTTTCTGTTTACCTGTCAAGTCCTGGTTTTCCAGCACTTTAAATATTTGTTTATATCCAAAGAAAAAAATACTTGTTTATATCCGAAGAAGAGAACTGCAATGCAAACAGTGCAAATGTAATGTAAAAAACGGTCATAGTTACACTGTGCTTTACTGAGCTAAATTCCTCATTCCTATTTATTAAACTGGGAACTTAACACACTGACCTATTAAGTAAGAGTAATGAAACTCTATTTTTTCAAAAACACTTTGCAAGACAGAAGGTTCTTCTCTTCCCCGCAAAGTGGCAATTTCCTTTCTTTAGGAATATAAAGTCTTTAAGGGCAAAAGATGATTCTTCGAAAGTTCCTTCTAAAAAAAAAAGCCCTTCACAACGAAAGCAAAAAAAAAAAAAAAAAAAAAAAAAATTCATGAAATACAGTCTCATCAACTATCAAGAAAGGAAGAAGGATAAGAAGAGAAGTCTGAGGACAACTGGTCGAAACAAACATTTTATTCAATTCCATTAATTCACTCAACAGGTTCATCTACAAACCAGACACTATGCTAGCGTTGTAGATACAACAGTGAATGAGACCTCTCCTGCCCTCATAGAACCTGCAGTCTTATTACATTTGGCACTTTGCTCTAGTCAGACAAGATCTTTTTTGGATCCCAAGACTGTCTCTCTAAAACACAATCACTATCCCACCTACCTTTAGTCACTCACAAACATTTTAAGCATTCCTTGTATACAGGTATCTAACTAATAAATATTTAAAAGAAAGAAAGAAGGTAAAGTCCTATTATATGCCATTAGAAATCTCCCTCCAGGCTGACGTTCATTAATCAGCACCCTTCACATGTATCTATTCAACCAGATAGGGATTCCACCTTAAATATACTAGAAGCCAAACTATCTTTCTATAGTAAATAGGGAAATTATAAAAATTCTGCCAAATCTGTGCCCAGGCGCAGTGGCTCACACCTGTAGTCCCAGCACTTTGGGAAGCCAAGGGTGGGTGGATGGCTTGAGCTCCGGAGTTTGAGACCAGCCTGGGCAACATGGTGAAACCCCATCTCAAGAAAAAATACAAAAATTAGCCAGGCATGGTGGAGCACACCTATAGTCCCAGCTACTCAGCAGGCTGAGATGGGAGAAGTCGCTTGAGCCCAGGAGGTTGAAGCTGCAATGAGCCATGATCACACCACTGCACTCCAGCCTGGGTGACAGAACAAGACACTGTCTCAGAAACAAACAACAAAAATTCTGCCAAATCCTTACTAAAATCATATTTCCTTGAACTATGAACTGTTAGAGATAATTTGCTCTCAGAACTGACCCCAAATAATATCTACTACATTTATCTGTGCTAACAACCATCCCTTTGATAATCTATTCCAGAAACCTCATGATCTTCAAGCTCACCAACTTTCATTTTGGGGACTTATATAGTCTTTTAAAATATTAGAATTAGATTTCTTTCTAACCATTCCTCCATTCCTAACCTCAATTATTCACAACAGGTAAAACTTGCCTCCAGGACAGTGCCTCTCAACTTTTTTCACATCATCACACAAACAGAAAATGATGGACATGGTAGGAAATATTGGGTAAAGAGGCTCAGTGGCCCCAAACCCCATGCTAACTCAACTTCTCCTGCCACCACAGGACTGGGAAGAAACAATAGTTTGGCACACCTGTAAAGCATTTATGCTCTATTATATCACTTGTTGAGCAAAGCGCTGAGTTAAGAGTTTTTACCAAGGCCGGACGTGGTGGCTCAGGCCTGTAATCCCAGCACTTTGGGAGGCTGAGGCAGGTGGATCACCTGAGGTCAGGAGTTTAAGACCAGCCTGACCAACATGGAGAAACCCCGTCTCTACTAAAAATACAAAATTAGCCGGGGTGGTGGCGCATGCCTGTAATCCCAGCTACTCCAGAGGTTGAGGCAGGAGAATCGCTTGAACCCAGGAGGCGGAGACTGCTTGAACCCAGGAGGCGGAGGTTGCGGTGAGCTGAGATGGCCCCATTGCACTCCAGCCTGGGCAACAAGAGCGAAACTCCATCTCAAAAAGAAAAAAATAGTTTTTATGAAATGAAAATTAGCATTTTATGAATTTTGCAGAAATTCAAAATGCAAAAATCACCCTGAAGTAATGAAAAATCAGCACCGGGAATTGCTAGCTAGATGAACAAAACCAGATGTATTTCTAAGGCCCCTCATTCTACACCTTGTGCAACTAGATCCCATAATCATTATCTTTTGTTATCAATGACTCACTAAAAACACAAAATTGGGCCGGGCGTGGTGGCTCATGCCTGTAATCCCAGCACTTTGGGAGGCCGAGGCAGGTGGATCACAAGGTCAGGGGTTCGAGACCAGCCTGACCAACATGGTGAAACCCCCTCTCTACTAAAAATACAAAAATTAGCTGGGCATGGTGGCGAGCGTCTGTAATCCCAGCTACTCAGGAGGCTGAGGCAGGAGAATTGCTTGAACTTGGGAGATGGAGGTTGCAGTGAGCCGAGACCGCGCCACTGCACTCCAGCCTGGGCGACAGAGCGAGACCCCGTCTCAAAAAAAAAAAAAAAACAAACACCACAAAATTGTCCTCCATATTTTCATAGAAGTTTCTAAATTTATCTTTTAAAAACTAGCATTTCTGCTCCTCTAGATTTAAATTTCCTTGTTAATTATTAGTCTCCCTCCCACACTATAATCATCATTTGCAATATTCTTTGACAAAAAACACACTTTCTAAATGAACAAGGTATCTGTTCCAAGGGGCTCAAAATCAGAGCTGCCTACCTGCTTCTTATTACTTGTGAGTTCTGGTCCCAGAGAACTTGCCAGAAATACTCATAGTTACAGTTTATCCTGCACATATTATTTCTTCTGTACCTAAGAATCATTAAGTTTTTATAAGGCATAATCAAAACAGATTGGCATCTGAATTAATCCTATTCATTTTATGAAAAAAAATTTCTATGCAAATTATTTTTTCTGACAAAACAATGGAATTTCACTAAATGAGAAAATATATGGAAAACTAGTTAAAGAAACCAATTATAATAATCAAAAAATAGACAGACACAGTGGCATGTGCCTGTAGTTCCAGCTACTCAGAGGCCTAAGTAGGAGGATCACTCGAGCCCAGGAGTTTCAGACTAGCCTGGGCAACATAGTGACCCTATCTCTAAAAAAAATTTTTTTTTGGAATTTTGAAATCTGGAAACAAGGGGAAAACCATTTTTACCGACATAATTATATATAAATCAGGTCTCATTAACATTAACCATGCAGAAGTTCCAATTATAGGTCACCATTAATTAATAAGAATTTCATCACAATTAGTATGAACTTATACAAAGCTTTTGCTTAATAAAAAGTATGCTTGTAATCTGATTTAAAATAATTTTTTCTGATTAACAACAATAAAAATAACAAAACTATACATGAAAAATCATGCTTCCAAGTCAAGGAAATCATGGCCATCTCATTCAAAAACATAGCTTATATGACAGTTTTCTGAACTTGTATATATCCTTAATTTTGAAAGAAAAATCCATTCTAGAGACAAATAAGTACTACCCAAGATGAATACTTTTAAAATTTCAAACACTTTGAAAATGTTCCTTATCTTTCTTAAAAAATATAAAAGCAAAGTATTCACCAAATCATACTTAGAGTCATATTAATTAAATGTACATAGAAGAGAGATTATTTATGCTAATCTACGTAAAATTGGTGGGATTTAAAATACTGCTAAAAAGAAACTGCAGTGTATAGCTAGTACATCAGCTCATTATGTTTTCATGCTAAAATCTTTAAAAATGTAAGCTTATTTTCTGAAATCAAAAATTATTTTTTGATTAACAGAGTAATTCAAATTGACAAAAGCTATTAAGGCTTCTGTTATCAATAAAGGAATCTGCTAATAAACATGGGCAACTATTAAATTCATTTAATATTTATTAATTTAGTATTTATTGATTACCTAAGTGTCAGGCATTCTTCTAAGATTTTGGGATATATCAGTGAACAAATAAGAAAAAGAAACTTGGGCTGGGTGTGGCGACTCACACCTGTAATCCCAGAACTTTGGGAGGCCGAGGCAGGCAGATCACAAGGTCAGGAGTTCGAGACCAGCCTGGCCAACATAGTGAAAACCCGTCTCTACTAAAAATACAAAAAAATTAGCCGGACATGGTGGTGGTGCCTGTAATACCAGGTACTCGGGAGGCTGAGGCAGGAGAATCCCTTGAACCTGGGAAGTGGTGGTTGCAGTGAGCCAGGATTGCACCATTGCACTCCAACCTGGGTGATAAGAATGAAACTCCGTCTCAAAAAAAAAAAGAAAGGAAAAAGAAACTCTACTCTCAAGGAGTTTACATTCTAGCACTCTACTTTTTGTTCCCCTTTGGTTCCATATTTTTCATGACAAAAAAATGGAGGGGGAAGCACGGACCTCTCCTTATAAGCACATAAACAGCTAAGATTTTCCTTCACCATTTCCCTGAAGAATCATCACAACTGCCATCCTTTAAGCTCCAGAGTAGTTAGAGTAGTAGTAGTAGAATTCCCTTCCCCATAATTATGTTCCAACTAAAAACAGGACTTCAGCTTCTTAATGCCAATGTAAGTGACTCCCACGTCACTGGCATTATGGGAGCTCATAATAATAATAATAATAATTTTAGAATTTCAATAATAATAAAGTTCTACCTTCTATTTTAAGCAAAGAAAATGTATTTTTAAAAAAAGTTAAAAGTTATCAAACCAAAAATAAATTTCAAATCTTCTCAGAGCTCTCATGTCAAGGTGGCAAAAGTTTTTGTTAATTTAGTACCTAATTTTTTGGCAATTGCATAAGCTTCATCTGGTGACTTTGCCACATATCCTTTGGGAATGGAGACACCAGCTTCTTGCAATAATTCCATACTCATGTATTCATGTAGTGAGAGATTCCTTTGCTGTTGCTGCTGTACTTGGAGTCCATGGTTATTAAACAATCCAGAACTTCCCAGAACCTAGAAAGATTGGGGACATATTTATATATGACAGTGATTTGGCAGTCAGTCTTGTTAACTACTTGGTTCTTCATAATTATAACAAAACTGTTATATTACATTAGCAAAGTACAATATTCAGAGTACCTGAATTATAGCATAAAACTAAAAGCTAGCCTATCAGCTAAATATCACTGTTACCACTGTCATTTTAATTATTTCCTCATCATCTCTATTCCTTATTTTAGATTTCAGCTTTACTACCATATCTCCAATGATCTACAGGACAGTTCTACCTCAATGCCAAATTCAGCAGATCTAACACCAATCTCATCTTTTCCACCAAACCAAAAATCCTTCCCAATTTTCTTCTCTCTACCATTCCTCCACACCTAACAAGTCACCTGGCACTAGATATGTAATAATAAAATGATTTGATACCATTACTCTTTCATACAATTGATACTCAAAACCATGGCTTCATCTGTAGTGGATGTTGCAGTATGCTGCCCAGATCCCCCTGGCACTCCCCATTCAGGACCAAGGCATTCATAGCCCCAGCTGCTGCTGCTGGGAGTGCTGGTTGCTGACAGCTCTCAGCTAAGTCCTCTCACTGGAGCCTACTTGCCCAAAGTCACACCTCCTTCCCACTGGCAGCCTGTACCCAATGACTGGTCAATGGAATCACACATTTAAGTGTTATCCACACATTTCCATAATCTCAATACAGAATGCAGTATACTGAAACATGGTTCATATGAAACACACAATGTCATAAGAATTAAATTTAAAGAGGTCATATAAACAATCTGTTTCTTAAAGTAGGTTCATGAGCTTTTGCCTCAAAATTAACTGGGTTGCTTGTAATCTGCAGATTCCTGAGACCCATTCTAAACTGCAAAATTAGAATCTCTGGACTGGGCCCAAGGAAATCTGCATTCATAACAAGTCACTCAGTTGATTCTTAAGAACCCTACAGTTATGAGAACTACTAGTCTTACAAATCAATCATATATAATAGCAACTTATTTCTGATCCATTTAGCAAGCTAAAATCCTTGGTAACGTTTGACCTAGGTAGCTCAATTCCTTGATTTAGTGTCACTTCAATATTAAAAGCCAGCAACCAAGCTGGGCACAGTGGCTTACACCTATAATCCCAGCTACTCCTGAGACTGAGGCAGGAGGATCGCTTCAGCTCAGGAGTTTGAGACTGCAGTGAGCCATGATTTCACCATTGTCCTCCAGCTTGGTCAACAGAGCAAGACCCCGTCTAAAAAAACAAATAAATAAGTTAAAAAAAAAAAAAAGAAAGAAAGAAAGAAAAGAAAAAAACCCAGCAACCTCTCAAACTACTGTTTAGTATACCTCCACCTTCTGACTCAGAAATACCATTCCTGGGTATGTACCAATAGAAATTAGTCCTTACATCTATCAAAAGGCACATATAAAAATGTCTAGAGTGTCTAGACCAGGCTTATTTATAACAGACAGAAAACAGAAATTAGCTGACTGCCCATCAACAGGAGAATGGATAAACTGTGGTATATGTATATAATAGTATACTACAGAGAAATAAAAAGAAAAAAGTACTATGGCTCACACATCAATGGATTAATCTCACAAATATAATGTAGAGAGAAAGAAGCCAGAAACAAGAATATATACTTACATGATTTATTTTTATAGCGTTCAAAACCAGTCAAAATTAGCCTATGGTGACAGAAGTCATAATTGGTTGCTACCTTCTGTCAGGGAGTATTGATAAGAGAGAAGACATGAGAGTCTTCTGAGGGCTGGAAACATTGTATATCTTGATGTGGACGATGGTTACACAGGTGAATACATACATAAAAATTAATCTAGCTATCCACTTAAGCTGTACATCTTACTGTACATAAATTATACCTCAAAATAATAATAAAAATAAGTGGGTAGGGGAGTAACTAGCATAAGCCTGGCAAAAATAGTTATACACTCAAATATTTTCTTTGATGACTATGAACTAGACAGTGGGCTAGGGACACTAAAAGAATAAAGACACCTGGGTCCCAGCCACAGAGTTCACAGGCATGTAAATAAACAACTGCAATACATGTAAGAGCACTAGGTCACTAGCATATAAGTCACTAGGTGGCACCTAACTGGTTAGTTGGATCAGAGAAAATGTCATAAGGTCTGATCCCAGTTTAAATTTTAAAAAAATTTAATGTCTATAAAGAACACTTTGGGGACAACTAGAAAAATCTGAATCTAAACTATATATATTCATGTTACAGCAATGTTGAATTCCTAAGTATGATCATTGTGGTTATTTGGAAGACTGTCCTTATTCTTAAAGACATGCTGAAATATCTATTTTCAACGAACATACACTAGGATAAAGATACCAAGAAATTGGAGGAGGGTCAGAGAACTTAAAAAAATGTTTAAAACAGGCCGGGCGCGGTGGCTCAAGCTTGTAATCCCAGCACTTTAGGAGGCCGAGGCGGGCGGATCACGAGGTCAGGAGATGGAGACCGTCCTGGCTAACACGGTGAAACCCCGTCTTTACTAAAAATACAAAAAATTAGCCGGACGTGGTGACAGGCGCCTGTAGTCCCAGCTACTAGGGAGGCTGAGGCAGGAGAATGGCATGAACCCGGGAGGCGGAGGTTGCAGTGAGCCAAGATCGCGCCACTGCACTCCAGCCTGGGCGACACAGCAAAACTCCGTCTCAAGGAAAAAAAAAAATGTGGAAAACAAATTGCTAAATTAAATGTGTGACCTTGAACAAGTTTCTTAAGACTCCGTACTTCTATGTCCTCATCTACAAAAGCAAAGGGTTAGACTAAGGTCCTTCCAAACTCTAGAGCTGCATTTCCTAATAGCAGGGTAGAAGAGAGCAACTGTTATAAAGAAAATAATACTGGAAATTTCCATATGGAGAAATGAAGGCTTTTAAATGAACTTCCAAAAAGATAAAGATTTTGACTAGAATGAAAACGTATTTGTCACTAAATTCCCCATCTTCTAAAAACTAAATAGCACTCTTGTAAGATTCATAAGGAAGTTCAAGGTCAAAAAGTCACTTCTTCTATTGGGAAGCAAACTCACAGAACTCACTATCCCTAGGCTGAAAGTATGAACAACTTCAATAAAAATGAAAAAAAAAAAACAAAAACAAAAACAAAAAAAAGGTAGGGGCGGGAGGGCCCTAAATCAATTCATACTATGACATGTATGAAGAGTTACTTTAGAAAAAAACCCCAAACTCTGGAATTGACTTAGGACACCAATAATGCCCTTCCACAGTCTTTTGTTGTCAAAGTTGGAAGGAAGATGTTTGTTTTCGAAGTTGTGGAGCCGACTCAAGTACACGGCTTTAGAACGAGACAGCTCTGGGATTAAATCTCAGCTTTGATCTTACCTCCTATATGACCTAGTCCAAATTACTTGTTCTCTTAACCATAATATGTTCAACAATGATGCAGGTATTGAATGACTTCCTCACAGTTGCTGAAAAACGTGAGAAACTACACGAAAAGCGCTCAGCACATTACCTGGCACACATCAAATATTCAAAACAAAGCCGGTAACTATTATGCTATAGCCTATCCAGAAATAAGGCTATACAAAAGATTATTTTCTTACCTCTCCAACTGGTTAGGTAGAAAACAATCTTATTACTGCTATTAACAAGTAGAACAGTATACAACTACTTGGAGGAGAGGGGAAACTTCCCTACCTTGCCCCACAAAAGGCAAGCTAGTAAGCACCGCTGGTCCTCTAACATTCCCACCTATGACAGCTCCCAAGAAACACAAAAGTGCATTTGAAGGGCATTCCCCCCTGCCCAAAGAGGGGCCGCGCAAGTCTCAGCCCACCGTGCCAGACGCCGGAATGGCAGCAGAAACTGTCCTGACCCCCTCACCTCCACTCACAGCCCACCTGCTCCCGCCCATCCCTCAGAAACTGCAGGAACAGCCACCGCCGGGCCGCCGGGGATCCTCGCGGACTAAGGGCTGGGGCAGAGCCGCGCAAACATGGGCTCGCTCGTAGTCCTGGCGAGCAGCACTCCCGGGCAAGTCGCCCGAGGGCCTTGCAGGGCACCCAGAAAATGTCACTGCCGGCGAAGTGACCCCGAGCCGGGCCACGGGACCCCTCACACCTCACCCTTTCTCCTGCCGACCCTCGAGATGACAGCGGGCTGGAAGGCGTTACCTGAGCAGCGGCCCGCTGAGCCGTCCGAGGCCGGTGGTTCCGAAAGGTGGCGACGGCCACCAGCCGGCCGTAGAACATGGAAGCCGCCATTTCTGAGTCGGACCCTGTCCCCTCGGCGCCGCGCGCAGGCGCACAGGCGATAGGCGGCCCAAGGCGCAGCCTCTCTGCAGCGCTCACCTACGCCCCGCCTCGCACCACAAGTTGGGGGCGGGGCCTCGGGTTAACACTGCAGCTGCCAGACCAGCTCCCTGGCGGGCGGGGAGCAAGCTTTGACCTTTGGAACTGGTCACCGCAGCCCCAATATCTGCCCTGCCGTCAGAAAGCAACCTGAACACTTCCTAGTGAATTGCAATGTAAAGGTGACCAGCGCCGCCACTTGTGTGATCTTAACTTCTCTTAGCCTCAGTTGCCTCATCTGTAAAATGGGTTTCATTCAAGAAATGATTACCCACTGTCTACTTCGTGCTAAACAGCCTTGAGCCCTTGGGCTACAGTAATGAATAAAACCACTTGTGATGCTCAAAGAGATGTTCGGTGTCATGCGCTTCTGATGCTTAAAGAGATGATCGGTGTCACACACATCCATGTGAAGAGACCACCAAACAGGCTTTGTGTGAGCAATAAGGCTGTTTATTTTAACTGGGTGCAGGCGGGCTGAGTCCCAAAAAGAGTCAGCAAAGGGAGATACGGGTGGGGCTGTTTTATAGGATTTGGATGAGTAGTGGAAAATTACAGTCAAAGGGGGTTTTTCTCTTATGGGCAGGGGTGGGGGTCACAAGGTGCTCAGTGGGGGAGGTTCTGAGCCAGGAGAAGGAATTTCACAAGGTTAATCGCTCAGTTGAGGTGGGGCAGGAACAAATCACAATGGTGGAATGTCATCAGTTAAGGCAGGAACTGGCCAATTTCCCTTCATTTGTGATTCTTCACTTGCTTCAGGCCATCTGGATGTACATGTGCAGGTTTGAGCTCAGAGGCCTGACAGTCGACCCCTAGTTACCAAAGCTGGTGGCAGAATGGAGTCTCCAGGGAAGCTATTGATTGATTGATTGATTGACTGATTGACAGGGTCTTGGTCTGTCACCCAGGCTGGAGTGCAGTGACTCGATCACGGCTCACTGCAGCCTCAACCTCCCATGCTCAAGGGATCCTCCCACCTCAGCCTCTGGAGTAGTTTGGGACCACAGATGTGTGCCACCAGGCTTGGTTAATTTTTTTATTTTATTTTTTTAGGGACAGAATCTCTCTATGTTGCCCAGGCTGGTCTCCAACTCATGGGTTCAAGCGATCCTCCTGCCTCAGCCTCCCAAAGTGCTCGGATGACAGGTGTGGGCAACCACACCCAGCCAAGGATCTGGTTTTTGAAAAGATTAAATTTAACAAACCTCCAGCAAGACTGCAAAGAAAAAAGAAAAAGAGAAGACACAAATTACCAATGTGAGGAACGTACCAGGGAATATAATTATAGAACCTTCAGACACCAAAAAGGAATGCCGTAAATAACACCACACAACATAAATCTGACAACTTTGACAAAATAAGCAAATTCTTCAGAAGGCACAAATTACTACAAATAACCTAATATGAAAAGGATAATTTAAATAGTCCTCTAACTAGAGAAAATAGTCCTCTAACTAGAGAAAATTGTAATTTTTAAACTCAAAAAAAAAACCCAAAAAACCTGAGATCTCCAGGCCCAAAAGCTTTCACTGATGAATTCTATCAAATGTTTACACAAGAATTAACACCAATTCCATACAACCTCTTCCAGAAGATAGAAGAGGAAGGAACAGTTGCCAATGTATTGTATGAGGTTAGAATTATGCCACTACCAAAGCCAGGAAAAGACCATACAAAAAGAGAAAAATACCAACATTTCTCACGAATATTGATGGAAAAATCCATAGCAAAATATTAGCAAATATAATTCAGAAATATATAAAAAGAATTGTACAATATGACCAAGTGGGATATATTCCAGAGATGTAAGTTTGTTTTAATATTTGAAAATATGTGTAATGCACTATGTTAAGTTAGAAAAATCACATGATAATTTCAATCAAAACAAAAAAAGTAGCTGGGCACAATGGTTCATGCCTGTAATCCAAACACTTTGGGAGGCCGAGGTGGGAGGATTGCTTGAACCCAGGAGTTCGAGACCAAACTGGCTGGGCCACATAGCAAGATTTCATTTCTATAAATAATTTTAAAATTAGCCAGTCATGGTGGTGTACACCTGTGGTCCCAGCTACTCCAGAGACTGAGATGGGGGGGAATCACTTGAGCCCAGGAGGTCAAGGCTGCAGTGAACCGTGATCGTGCCCCTGCACTCCAGCCTGAGTGACATAATGAGACCCCATTACAAAAAAAAAAAAAAAAAAAAACAGGCCAGGCATGGTAGCTCACGCCTGTAATCCCAGCACTTTGCGAGGCCAAGGCAGGTGGATCACCTGAGGTTAGAAGTTTGAGACTAGCCTGACCAACACGGAGAAACCCCGTCTCTACTAAAAATACACAATTAGCTGGGTGTGGTGGCATGTGCCTGTAATTCCAGCTATTCAGGAGGCTGAGGCAGGAGAATCACTTGAACCAGGGAGGCAGAGGTTGCAGTGAGCCGAGATCGTGCCATTGCTCTCCAGCCTAGGCAACAGCAGTGAAACTCCATCTCAAAAAAAAAAAAAAAAAACCGAAAAAGCATCTTACAAATTCCAACATTCATTCATGATTAAAAACTCTCAGATAAACAGGACTAGAGGGGAACTTCCTCATCTTGATAAACCAGATTACAAAAAACTTACGGCTAATATACTTAATGGTGAGAGAAGACTGAATGCTCTTCTCATAAGATTGGGAGCAAGGCAAGGGTGTTCACTCTCACCACTTTTATTCAATATAGTGCTGGAAGTTCTCCTCGGTGCAATAGACAAGAAAAGCAATTACAAGCATATGGAGTGAAAAGAAAGAAAGAAAACTCTCACTATTTACAGATAACATAATTGTTGCTATAGTTTGGATATCTGACCATCCAAACCTCATGGTGAAATCTGATTCTCCAATGTTAGAGGTAGGGCCTGGTGGAAGGTGTTTGGATCACGGAGGCCGATCCCTCATGAAGGGCTTGGTGGTGTCCTCTAGGTAATGAGAAAGTTCTCACTGTATTGGCTCCTGTGAGAGTTCTCCCAAGAACTCATTGTTAAAAACAGCCTAGGACCTTCCCTCTTTCTCTCTTTCACTTCTGCTCTCTTCCAGTGTGATCTCTGCACATGCCAGCTCCCATTCACCCTCTGCCATTTGGGGAAGCTTCCTGAGTCCCTCACCAGCAGCAGATGCTGGCTCTAGGCTTTTTGTTTAGCCTGCAGAACCATGAGCCAAATAAACCTTTTTTCTTTATGAATTACCAACCCTCAGGTAATGTATACACAAACAATTTTCACACACGTCCATGTGAAGAGACCACCAAACTCACTTTGTGTGAGCAAGAAAGCTTTTTAATCACCTGGGTGCAGGTGGGCTGAGTCCGAAAAGAGAGTCAGCAAAGGAAAATAGGGGTGGGGCTGTTTTATAGAATTTGGGTAGGTAAAGCAAAATTACAGTCAAAGGGGGTTGTTCTCTGGCGGGCCGGGGTGGGGGTCACAAGGTGCTCACTGGGGGAGGTTCTGAGCCAGGAGAAGGAATTTCACAAGGTTAATCGCCCAGTTAAGGTGGGGCAGGAACAAATCACAATGGTGGAATGTCATCAGTTAAGGCAGGAACAGGCCATTTTCACTTCTTTTGTGAATCTTCAGTTACTTCAGGCCATCTGGATGAATACGTGCAGACTTGGGCTCAGAGGCCTGGCAAGAATAAGATGATTGTCTATGTATAAAATCCCAAACATTTTACCAAAAAAAAAAAAAAAAAAAAACTCTTTGAATTGATAAGTGAGCCCTGCAAGATCTCAGGAAACAAGAAAAATATACAAAAATCAATTGTATTTCTAGGTACAAGCAATGAACACATGGACCCAAATCGAAAATACAATATCACCTAAAATTCCTTTTAAAAATGAAATGCATGTAAATCTAATAAAACATGAACAGGACTTACCTGCTGAAAACTACATAATACTGATGACATAAATCAAAGAAGATAAATAAGTGGAGAGATATACCATGTTAATGAATTGGAAGACCCAACACAGTAAAGATGTCAATTCTTCCCCAAATTGATATATACGTTTAATGTATTTCTATCAAAATTGAAGCAAAACTTTTTATACATACAGATGTAGTATTATAAACTTTATGTGAAAAGACAAACTAGAATAGCTGAAACGATTTTGAAAAGAACAAAGTGGGAAGAAACTGAGTTCAACATTTACTATAATAGCTACAATAATCAAGACTGTGTGGTATTGCTGGAGAGAGAGACGCATAGATTGATGAAACTTAATAAGAAACCTAAAAATAGGCTCACACAAATATGCCCAACTGATTTTTGACAAAGGTGCAAAAGTAATTCAACGGAGGAAATATGGTCTTTTAAATAAATGGTGCTGGAGGAATTGGACATCCATAAGCAAGCAAACAATCAAAAAGAGCCCTGACCAAAATCTCACATATTATACAAAACTTAACTCAAAATTACTTAACTGTAAAACACAAAACTATAAAACATTTAGAAAAAAATAGGAGAAAATTTCAAGATCTAAAACTAAGTAAAGAATTCTTAGACAACACCAAAAGCATGATCCATAAAACAAAAATTGATAAATTGTGCCCCATCAAAATAAAAGCTTTGGCTTTGCAAAAGGCCGTGTTAAAGTAAAAAATCAGCCAGGTGCGGTGGCTCACACCTGTAATCCCAGCACTTTGGGAGGCTGAGGGGGGTGGATCACCTGAGGTCAGGAGTTCAAGACCAGCCTGGCCAATGTGGCGAAACCTCATCTTTAATAAAAAAATATAAAAATTAGCCAGGTGTGTTGGCGCAGACCTGTAGTCCCCGCTACTTGGGAGGCTGAGGGAGGAGAATTGCTTGAACCTGGGAGGTAGAGGTTGCAGTGAGCCAAGAATGTGCCACTGCACTCCAGCCTGGGAGAGACTCTATCTCAAAAAAAAAAAAAAAAAAAAGGATAAAAAGTCAAGCTACACACAGAGGAAAAATATTTGCAAACCACATCCAACAAAGCTCATACATAGAATATATGAATTACTTTCAAACACAACATATAAAAGCAAATAATCCAATTATAAAATAGGCAAAAAACATGAACATATATTTTCCCAAGGAGGACATATAAATAGCAAATAAGCACATGAAAAGATATTCAACATCTTTAGACATTGGGGGAAATAAAAATTAAAACAACAATGTGGTATTACTACACACCAGTCAGATTAGCTAAAATAAAAAATAGTGCAATAAAAATGCTGACATGGGCATGAATCATTCATACATTGCTGGTGGGATGTAAAATGGGAAACAGTTTGTCAGTTTCTTTAAAAAACTAAACATGCAACTACCGTACAACCCAGGAAATGCACTCCTGGGCATTTATCCCAGTGAAAGGAAGACTTGTGTTCACACAAAAACCTGTACACTAATGTTTATAGCAGCATTATTCATAGTAGCCAAAAATTAGAAACAATTCTGATGTCCTCTAATTAATGAATAGCTAAACAAATTGTGATAAATTCATACCATAGAATACTAAGAAATAAAAAGGAACAAATGATTAATACATTCAGAATTTTACTGAGTTTAAAAAGCCAATCCCAGCCGGGCATGGTGGCTTTTGCCTGTAATCCCAGCACTTTGGGAGGCCAAGTCGGGCAGATCATTTGAGGTCAGGAAAGAGTTCAAGACCAGCCTGGCCAACATGGTGAAACCATGTCTCCATAAAAATACAAAAATAAGCCAGGCATGGTGGCACATGTCTGTAGTCCCAGCTACTAGGGAGGCTGAGGTAGGAGAATTGCTTGAACTGTGGAGACAAGGGTTGCAGTGAACCAAGATCCGGCCACTGCACTCCAGCCTGGGCGACAGTGAGACTGCCTCAGGAAAAAAAAAAAGCAAAAAAAAAAAGCCAATCCCAAAAGGTTACACATTATATGATTCCGTTTTTTTTTTTTTTTTTTTTTTTAGACGGAGTCTCCCTCTGTTGCCCAGGCTGGAATGCCATGGCGTGATCTCGGCTCACTGCAACCTCTGCCTCCCGGGTTCAAGCAATTCTCCTACCTCAGCCTCCTAAGTAACTGAGATTACAAGCGCACACCACCACGCCTGGCTAATTTTTGTATTTTTAGTAGAGACTGGGTTTCACCATGTTGGTCAGACTGGTATCAAACTCCTGACGTCGTGATTCACCCGCCTCAGCCTCCCAAAGTGCTGGGATTAGAGGCGTGAGCCACCGCGCCTGGCCTATATGATTTCATTTAAATAACATTCTCAAAATGACAAAATGGAGAACAAACTAGTAGCTGCCAGAGTGAGGGAGAGGTATGGGAGAGGAGTATGGCTATAAAAGGACAACAAGAGGGATCCTTATTAGTGATGGAAATGTTCTGTATCTAGACCGTATCAATATCTTAGTTATGACATTACTATTGTTGGAAACTAAGTAAACGGTCCAAGGGGTCACTCTGTATTATTTCCTACAACTGCATGTGAACCTATAATTATCTCAAAAGTTGAATGTAAACATTAAAAAAGAATGTATCATATTACAAGTCATTAATAAAATAAAAATTCACGGGCCCATAATTTAAAATTTAAATTTGTTGAAAAGGGGGGAAAGGCCGAGCATGGTGGCTCACGCTTGTAATCCCAACACTTTGGGAGGCTGAGGTGGGCAGATCACAAGGTCAGGAGTTCAAGACCAGCCTGACCAACATGGTAAAACCCTGTCTCTACTAAAAATACAAATATTGGCTAGGCATGGTGGCGTGTGCCTGTAATCCCAACTACTCAGGAGGCTGAGGGAGGAGAATCACTTGAACCCGGGAAGCAGAGGTTGCAGTGAGCCGAGATCACGCCATTGCACTCCAGCAATGGTCTCAAACTCCTGGCCTCAAGTGATCCTCCTGCCGCAGCCTCCCAAAGTGCTAGGGTTACAGGCATGAGCCATTGTGCCAGGAGTGACCATTGCTTTTGATCATCAATGAAAATATCAACATGGGGTAAAGATAAAACAAAACAAAATTATAAAAAATAATTTTTGCCTTGCTAACCACACTTTGAGAACCACTAAACACTACTGAGACAAAGAAATTAGTCAAGCCATAAATAACTATTGATAACAACCAAAAATAAAGGATTGTGTTTTTATATAGCAACTTACAACATAATTTCTCATGCATTATCTTACTTGATGCTCATAACACTCTTGATATGGTAGGTAAAGCTGGTATTATTTTTCACACATTTGGGCTAACTGAAATAACTTGTTCATTGTCTTAGCCAATAAGTGACAGAGCTGGCCTTCAAAACCAGACTTGGTGACTCTAGCTGCAGAATTTTCCCCACAAAGCACATTTCCTCTCTGCCCTGCCAATGAAATACAGAAAGATCTGCTTCTTTTCTTCCTCCTTAATATGTCTGTAGCCTGTAATCTGTTGATCCGTCTACTGGGTCCCTCCCACAACAGGGGAGAATTATGGGAGCCACAATTCAAGACAAGTTTTGGGTGGGGACTCAGAGCCAAACTCTATCAGGATTCAATGCAAGGGACAACTCATCTTGGAACCCTTTCCTGACTGCCTCTGCCTACCTCTCATCATGCTCCACTCTCACCGTGGCTGAGGCAGAAGTTGTGCTGTGTATGCCTTTTCATAGCACATATCACATTATATTGAAATCACTGGGGTATTTGACCTCTTTTCCTCTCCAGACTTGAGCTCCTTGAAGGCAAGTCTATGCGCTTGATCTTTGGTGCTGATTGTGTCAAGAAGTTAAGTGCTGAATGAATGAAGAAATTTAACCAAAAAATAACTATTGAGTGAATGCCAGCTCTGTTCCAGCTGTGGATCTAAGCGGCTGAAGGTCCAATGGCAAGCAAAACTCCATACAGCATCACTGTTCACGTGGCTTACACTCTACTTGGAGTGCAGACACGAGTTAAATACCCACACTAATGAATAAATAACTAAAACTAAAATATGTGCTTTGCAGGATGAAGAGTACAGCTCAACAAGAGCAGTTAAAAAGGACCATGACCTTGACTATTTTTGTTCCTTTCATTTTGTTTTCATTTGTTTATTTGTTTGGATTTTAGGTGGAAGAGATCTGAGTATGATTAAGACTTAATGGGAATAATTCAGGCGCATGTGAAAGGTTAAATAATAGCAAACAATAAAAGGAGATAAAATGATTAAATAACACAGTATGCTTCTTGAGGATAGAAAGAATTCTACAACTCTTGTCGAGAGACTAGCCTGGATGAGAGAAGAAACACCTCTCCTGAAGCCATAGGAGGGAAAACTGAGGAAGTAGATGCAGAGGTAGGTAGAGGGTAGGTTTTGTACAAGTAAATTGAATGAAGTTCTGTCAAAAGCTTAGATTTTGTCTGAGTGAAAGGAGTCAAAATGATCTACTGGAAATTAGGTGAAAGGTGAGGGAGTCAGAAATTTGAAGGGAGTGAAGAGGGTTTGAAGTTTTCATTATAGAGTGCAGGAAAGAAAGTTAACAGAAAAAAGTAGCAGGATTGCTGGGGTGTGTTAAGAACCATCTGAGGTTGGTGATGGTGACTATATACCTACAAAAATGTGCCTATTGTGTAATTTTTCTCCAGCAGTCTGGGAGGCCCGGGGCAAACACAGGGAAAGCAAACCATTGTGTTAATTCAGGGTGTGGTTTTGCCAAATTGCAATGAGGAAGTGGCAGTGGGTCAAGGCAATTTAGAGTATTTGGTGAGAATGTTATTGAAATAAAAGACCATGAATCCAAGAGGAGAAGCCTGATGGACTGGAAGGAGTAAAGGAGAGGGGGCGGTAGTGGACTGGAGGACCCAAGGAGATTAAAGAACAACAATAGCGAAAATTGTTGAATATGAGGCTAGAAGGAAAAGTAGAAGCATGGCTTGTGGAAAGTGGGGTGGCGGAGCTACCCCTGAACATTCTCCAAACATCGCACTTCTTCAACAATGTTCAGGATATTAAAATTATGATGAAAAGGTATTAGAGGAGACAGCATGAAAGCTAGGCAGTGAGAGCCAAGATGCACAGACAAGTAGTAAAAGGTGATGACTTTTTAGCATCCTTGTTGCTCCTCTGTCAATCACTATTAGCACAGGCCTCAGATTACACTCTACACTCTACCCACTCCCAGGTTCCACTCTCCCAGGGTCAGAGACCGGCTGGGACTGTTAAGAGGGGAGGGCACGGTTACAGATCAAAATGCTTAAATTTGCTATTTTGGAGGTAGAAGGTCCAGGTGATAACAGTGTCATGGAAGTATATGGAAGAGGTAGAGAGGTTAGTGGAAATGAGGAAATTGGAGTTTTTGAGGGCCCTCCATGGAAGGTGAGGGCACACTGTGGAAAGAGAAGTCTGTGAGCCACACAGATCTGTGAGCCAACAAAGATCTAAGTCTTTGTTGAATGATAGAGTGTAACCTGGAGGCAAGTATGTGACACGGACTAGGAAAGAGTCAAAAGGTATGACTTGCTGGGCACGGTGGCTCACGCCTGTAATCCCAGCACTTTGGGAGGCTGAGGCAGGCGGATCACGAGGTCAGGAGTTTGAGACCAGCCTGATCAACATCGTGAAACACCGTCTCTACTAAAAATACAAAAAGAAATTAGCCGGGCGTGCGCCTGTAATCCCAGCTACTCTGGAGGCTGAGGCAGGAGAACTGCTTGAACCTGGGAAGTGAAGGTTGCAGTGGGCTGAGATCGCGTCACTGCACTCCAGCCTGGGTGACAGAGTGAGACTCCGTTACAAAAAACAAAAAAGTATGACCTGTGGTATGAGATAATTTGTCTCAGAAGAGTGAGGGAGTAATGATCTAGAAGAAGCAGTGGAAAGCAAGGCAGACACAAAACCTCATGGCAGATCCTGAGGTAAGTGCAGCAGAAAAGAGTAAACAGCCAGCACTAAACCTAGAGAAAGAGACATGTTAGAAGAATCATTGCCTACGCTGTGCCCCAGTGGACTGTGTCAGCTCAAGAGGTATGCCTTTCAAATTGTTCAAACCCACACTCCGGGCTAGCTTGGCCTTGTCTGGGAAAGTGCTGACCTCAGGAAAAAGCAGATTTCAGTTAAGACAAGTTGATGAAGGGATGGAGGAAAAAGGCTATTTCTGGTATAGTAGAACAAATAAATATTCATTCATTTAAGAGAAAACAGATTGGCCGCCTCTAAGATTGTGTTTTATCACTTGACTAAAAGCTGTGTGAGGCTGGGCGCGGTGGCTCACACCTGTAATCCCAGAACTTTGGGAGACAGAGGCGGGTGGATCACGAGGTCAAGAGATCGAGACCATACTGGCCAACATGGTGAAACCCCCATCTCTACTAAAAATACAAAAATTAGTTGGGTTTGGTGGCGGGCACCTGTAGTCCCAGCTACTCGGGAGGTTGAGATAGGGGAATTGCTTGAACCCAGGAGGCGGAGGTTGCAGTGAGCAGAGATCATGCCACTGCACTCCAGCTTGGGTGACAGAGCAAGACTCTGTCTCAAAAACAAAAAGTGAGAATGAATTAACTGTTGCTCCAGTTACGTATGGAAGGGATGTGGGTAGGAAAATTCACAGTTTAAACCTCCATCAATGGAAATAAGGTGGATATAAAGCACAAAGTAAATTGAAAGTTGATATGGTTTGGCTGCGTCCCCACCCAAATCTTATCTTGAATTATAATCCCCATAATCCCCACATATCAAGGGAGAGACCAGGTGGAGATCATTGAATCACGGGGGTGGTTTCCCCCAGGCTGTTCTCATGATAGTGAGTGAATTCTCAGGAGATCTGACAGTTTCATGAGGGGCTCTTCCCTTTCACTCAGCACTTCTCCTTCCTGCTGCCTTGTGAAGAAGGTGCTATGCTTCTCCTTTGCCTTCCACTCTGATTGTAAATTTCCTGAGGCTGCCCCAGCCATGCTGAACTGTGAGCCAATTAAACCTCTTTTCTTTATAAATTACCCAGTTTTGGGCAGTTCTTCATAGTAGTGTGAGAACAAACCAATACAAAAGTCTATACCCTCAAGAGAAGCTTTGCAAAGTGCCTCTGTCCCTGACTTCCAAAGTCATTGTTTCAGAAATTCTCTGGAATGCTTCCTCCCCAGGTGAGCTTTCAAGTACTATAGCAGAGGCTGAGCAGTAGTGGAAATAGGGGAGAGAAAGAGAGGAAAAGAGAAATAGGAGAGAGAGAAAGAGAGACCTGTTATAAGAGGGTATAACTAGGAATCACCTGAATTCAAAGGTGGAAATTCAGGTCTCAATTAATTTTATTCTATGTTTTATCTGAAGGAAGGAGCAGTGGCTAGATAAGACACTTGTAATTCTTAGAAGGACTGGAAAGAAATACAGCATAATGTTAAAAATGCCATTGTGGTCTCTGGCTAGGAGACATTTTTTCTTCTTTGTACAATTCTTTATATCTGTATTCTCTATATCAAATATATATAACTTTGATTTTTAGAAAAACTGTAGAAAAATATTTATGCCCCATTAAAATTCCTCACAAGCACAGAACAGCTATTTTTAGGGTAAAATTGGTTGCAAACTAAAGGAATTATAAAGCTCCAAAATAAATTATCTCCAATAATTTCAGTAGTAGTGCAGTAATTATGAAGAATCAATACATAGTAAATTTCATAAAAATGAAACGTGTTAGAAAAGCAAACATGCTAAAACACCAGCTGTGTGACTTAATGTCAATACTTATCACAAAACACCATCTACAGTATATAAAAGAGAAAATTCAGAGCTGCAGGAAAACTTGTTACCTACAATGGGAGGAAGATACACATTTTAGGAAATCAGCATGACAAGCTACTAAAGTGGAAATAAGTAAATAACTATTATTTTCAAATAGTTTCGAGTAATATTAGTCACTAGATGAGAATTTTTTAATTAAACAGAATTTTTCCTTAAAGTATCAACAAGGATATATCCTCTATTTCAGCACAACTAAGAACCAAAAATGTGTATTAGTCTGCTTTAGCTAGATTGTGCTATGGTAACAAACAGCCCCGTAAATCTCAGTGGCTTACAACAATAGTGTATTTCTCACTCATGTTACATGTTAGGGGCTGCAGGTTGGCTATGGCTTCACTCCATCTTTCTTCTCATTCTAGGACTTAGGCTGAACAAACAGTCTCTATTGAGACATATCATTCTCAAGTCTGAGGAAAATATTGACTTACTTGAAAACAGCAAAGACTCAAAGCTTCTACTAAGAATTGGATATTGCAACCTCATTTTATTGGTCAAAGGAAGTCACGTGGCTAAGCCTGATACTATGGCAGGGGTGTATACTTCTTCCAAGGGATGCACTAAATTCACATGGCCTTGGACAGAGATGTGCAATCCTTTTATAGGGAAAGGGACAATGAATATTTGGCATAATAATATAATCCATCACAAAATTCATTCACTTACTGAGCATTTACTATGGTGGTAAACACTAGAAAAGTGCAGTGAAGAAGGCTGGGTGTGGTGGCTCACACCTGTAATCACAGCACTTTGGGAGGCTGAGGCAGGAGGATCATGAGGTCAGGAGTTCAAGACCAGCCTGGCCAATAGAGTGAAACCCCATCTCTACTAAAAATACAAAAAAAAAAAAAAATTATCCGGGCATGGTGGCGGGCGCCTGTAATCCCAGCTACTCAGGAGGCTGAGGCAGGAGAATCGCTTGAACCCAGGAGGCAGAGGATGCAGTGACCAGAGATTGCACCACTGCACTCCAGCCTGGGTGACAGAGTGAGACTCTGTCTCAAGAAAAATGCAGTGAAGATAAAAAACATTGTTTATATCCTTAGGAGCTTAGTGGATAGCTACCACAGAATGTTTGCTATAGATATATACCACACTATATCCTGTACTTATGGTATCCCATTTAAGCCTTTCAGTAGCTCTATAATGTATTATAGGTATTTATCATTCTTATTTTATTTAAGGGAAAACTGAAGTTTTCCAATTAGCCCAAAGTATCTGTGGTAGATTGGAAAAATGATCAAAATTCTTCCTCTTCTGGCTACCACACCCTTGCATGTCTTAAAATATACTTGTTAAAAGTGAGAACGCCTGTAATCCTAGCACTTTGGGAGGCTGAGACAGGCGGATCACGAGGTCAGGAGATCGAAACCATCCTGGGTAACATGGTGAAACCCTGTCTCTACTAAAAATACAAAAAAATTAGCCGGGCGTGGTGGTGGGTGCTTGTAGTCCCAGCTACTCGGGAGGCTGAGGCAGGAGAATGGCGTGAACCCAGGAGACGGAGCTTGCAGTGAGCCAAGATTACGCCACGCACTCCAGCCTGGGAGACAGAGCAAGACTCCGTCTCAAAAAAAAAAAGTGAGAATAAATTAACTGTTGCTCCAGTTGTAGTATGGAAGGGGAAATGGTGGGAAAATTCAGTTTAAACCTCCCTCAATGGAAATAAGGTGGATATACAGCACAAAGTAAATTGAAAGTCTATCCCCTCAAGAGAAGCTTTGCAAATTGCCCTTGTCCCCTGACTTCCAAAGTCATTGTTTCAAAAATGCGATGTACCCTGGAAGCCTCCTCCCCAGGTGAGCTTTCAAATACTATAGCATATCTGATCTTCTCAGCAAGAAGTGTAGACTCTTTCTCCACTCTTAAATCTCAGCTGGTCACGTGAGTTTCTTTGACTAATGGGCTACTAACAAATACAGCAAGCAGAGGCTTGAAATATGTTTGCACACAGGGACTTGCCCTTTTCCTGCTCTTGGAACCATGCTGCCATGATCACTCTTCTAAATGAGTGACACGTGGCTCAGCTGCCCCTATTGTACTAACTTATAGCCTATACGTCACCAGACAAGTGAATGAGGCCACCTTAGATCATCTAGGCATGTGCCAGTGCACCACCTGGCAACAGATACATGGAAGCCCAGCAGAGACATGCTGAGATGGCCATCCACCTGGGCCTCAGAATGAAAAGCTAAATAAATAGTTGTTGTTTTGAATCACCAACTTTTGGGGTGGTTTGTTATGCAGAAAAAGCTAACTAATATACAGGAAGAAAGGACAGAACAGAAATATATATACAAGCCTATCTGTTTCCAAAGCCTTGTTCTTTCTACTAAGCTGTACCTCCCTCTCTAGGATGGAAGAGGGACGTTGAAAAGTCAGGTACTCCATTCATGCAACATGAATGTAACAGATATTTACTGGGTGACCAGTTTAGCACGTGTCAGGCACTTTACTATGTTTAGGTGCACTGTACTGAACAAGAAGGAAATAGCTCTGTCATCAAACAGCTTACAGTGTAATGGCTACGGGAAAGCAGTAACGAGTAATAATTACATAAAAAAAGAATGTATTATTTTACCCTTGATCCCAGGAGGTCAAGGCTACAGTGAGCCGTGATTGTACCACTGCACTCCAGCCTAGGCAACAGAGCAAGACCCTGTCTCAAAAACAAAAAACAAAAAAAGAATTCATTATTTTACATTGTTATGAGAGATACAAAGAAACCCAACATAATTATGAGAAAACTATGGGATAGAAGAAAAACAGGGAGTTAGAAAAGGAGCTCTGGTGTCAGTAGAGTTGTAAGGGGAGCAAGCAAGTCCTCTCTAAAGAAATGGTGCCAGTTGTGGTCTCCAGAAAACAGAGATTGAGATGGAGTTAGGAGTGCAAAGGTTTAGTAAAGAGTAATACTTGTTTTTAGAAGGTGAGAAAGAAATATTGGACAGAGGAATCATCAAATCATAACCTGACAAGAAGCCAGAAAGACTGGAGCCCAACACAGAGCTCTGGAGCAAAGATTGCCTGTTAGAGGAATTCCATATTGGGTGGAAATGCCTTGTACCACTGATTCTGACAATAATCACAGTCACTGGCTGGGGACACCATGAGAAGAGTGTGACCTCAGTTCAAATAGAGGGGGACCCTGAAGGAGCTAACCACTGGACACTGTTGCCTAACCATGCTCTTCACAACTGGGCAGTGAATCCTTTTTTTCTTTTTTTTCTTTTATTATTATCATTATTATTGAGACAGGGTCTCACTCTGTCACCAAGGCTGGAGTGCAGTGGCACGATCACAGCTCACTGCAGCCTTGACCTCCTGAGTAGCTTGAGCTACAGGCACGTGCCACCAAACTTAGCTAAGTTTGTATGTTTTGTAGAGATGGGGATTTGCCGTATTGCCCAGGCTGGTCTCCAACTCCTGGGCTCAAGTGATCTGCCCACCTCGGCCTCCCAAAGTGCTGGGATTACAGGCATGAGCCACCATGCCCAGCCAAAATTTACCCTTTTAAAGTGTACAGTTCTGTAACAGTAAGTACCTTCACATTGTTTACTAACCATTACCACCATCTCCAGAATTTTTTTATCTTCCCCAACTTAAATTATGTACCCATTAAATACTTCCCAATACCCTATCCTTTTAGCCCCTTGCAGCCAATATTCTACTTTCTGTCTCTGTGAATTTGCCTACTCTAGGTACTTCATCATAAGTGTAAAATCATACAATATTTGTCCTTTTGTGACTGGCTGATTTCACTTAGCATACTGTCTTCAAATTTCATTTATGTTGTAGCTTATGTCAAAATTTAATTCATTTTTAAGATGGAATAGTATTTCATTGTGTTTATATTCCACATTTTGTTTGTCCATTCAAACACCAATGAACACTTGGGTTGCTTCCTTGTTTTAGCTATTCTGAATAATGCTGCTTTGAACATGGTATGTAAATATTTGTTTAAGTCCCTGCCCTGCCTTCATTTATTTTGTATATATACCTAAAAGTGTGATTGCTGGATTATATGGTAATTCTACGTTAAATTTTTTTGAGGAACCAGCATACTGTTTTCCACCGTGGCTGCACCATTTTATATTCCCAACAGCGCACAAGGGTTCCAAATTCTCCACATTCTCACCAACACTTGTTATTTTCTGGTTGTTGTTTTTTATAATCCATCTTAATGGGTGTGAAGTGATCTCATTGTAGATTTTTTTTTTTTTTTTTTTTTTTTGACAAGAGTCTCACTCTGTTACCCAGGCTGGAGCGCAGTGGAGTGATCTCGGCTCACTGCAAGCTCCGCCTCCCAGGTTCAAGTGATTCTCCTGCTTCCGCCTCCCAAGTAGCTGGGATCACAGGCGCCTGCTACCACTCCAGGCTAATTTTTGTATTTTCGGTAGAGACAGAGTTTCACCATGTTGGCCAGGCTGGTCTTGAACTGCTGACCTCAAATGATCCTTCCACCTCAGCCCCGCAAAGTGCTGGGATTACAGGCATGAACCATCACGCCTGACCTAATAGTAGCTTTTTTATTGAATTTCCCCAACAATAAGTGGTGCTGAAAATCTTTTTATGTAGTTTTTTTGTTGTTCTTGTTGTTTAGACAGAGTCTCACTCTATTGCCCAGGCTGGAGTGCAATGGCACGATCTTGGCTCACTGCAACCTCCACCTCCTGGGTTCAAGTGATTTTCCTGCCTCAGCCTCCCAGCTAGCTGGGATTACAGGCATGTGCTACCAGGCCTGGCTAATTTTTGTATTTTTAGTAGAGACAGGGTTTCACCATGTTGCTCAGGCTGGTCTTGAACTTGTGACCTCAGGTGATCCACCCTCCTCGGCCTCCCAAAGTGCTGGGATTACAAACATGAGCCACCGCACCTGGCCAATCTTTTTATGTATTTATTGGACATTTGTATATCTTTTTTGGAGAAATGCCTATTCAAGTCCTTTGTTCATTTTTTAATCAGCTTGTTTTTTGTTGTTGTTGTGTTATAGGAGTTCTTTATATATTCAAAATATTAATCTGTGGCTCAAGACACTATTGTTGGGATGGCTTCAAACAGGCCATATATGTGGAGCAGGTCTGAATTCATGGATGTGTGACCTGTGCTTACTCAATAATAAAAAGGTCCCACCATCTTGAAGTTCTCAACAAATTTCAAACAAGGAGTTCCACATGTTTATCATTGGGTCCTTCAAATTATGTAGCCAGTCCCTCACTTCTGGTTGTCAGTTGGGTTCTTCATTCTTCTCTACCTTTTTATCTACATTCACAGAAATGTCGAAGATGACTTCTTTACACACGTATCTGGTTGCCTGTATTGGAATGGATGAAAAAGTTAGGGATGGCCAAGCATCTTTGTCCCTTTCTCCTTTTTTTTTTTTTTTTTTTTTAGACAATGATGTCATTTATTTAAAATGTTTACTCCAAGAAATATATATATATATATATATATATAAATAATAAGACAATTATAGCACTAAACCAGTCACCTTCGGCCAAATCACAACCTCCTCTTTGATTCCCCTTCATGCTAAGCCTCTTTCAAATTCTTTTTCCTGAGCTGGAAGACCAGTCAGATGCCCACAGGGTCGTGCCAAGCACGTTCCCAGCCGGACAACTGTGTACCTTTCTCTAGGAGTGCATGACACTCTTCCCCTACAACATCTTGTTTTAAAGGATTTAACCCATTAGGAAGCCCATTTTTCAATCTAAGCCAGAAGGAGGTGCGGGACAAGGCAGTCTTCACTTTGAAGGTCCATTTCCTGCTCCAGTCCCCGGGCTAGGGTTCTAGAAGAGACTGGCTGCCGGGTTTACATGAGGCCACCGAAAATCTAAGTCCAGCTCCGCCCAGGGCGGCTCCTGCAAAGCTTTGAAGCTTTGTCCCTTTCTCTACATGGCCTCCCTATGTGGCTAGCATGGGCTTCTTTAAAACATGGCAGTTGTATGGCAATCATACTTTTTACATGGTGCTGGTTTTCCTCTAGAGTGAGTAGTCTAAGAGCCTGAAAAAAAACTGCAAGGATTCTTATGACCTAGCCTGGCAAACCACATAGCATAATTTATGTCACATCCTATTGGTCACCAGCCTGCTTGTACCATCTGGTCCTTCTGCTTTTCAAGAGGCACTATAAAAAATTAAAAAGCTTCCAATTATGTGGTCAATTTTAGAATAAGTGCGATGTGCTGAGAAGAATGTATATGCTGTTGATTTGGGGTGAGGAGTGCTGTAGATGTCTATTAGGTCTCCTTGGTCCAGAGCTGAGTTCAAGTCCTGGATATCCTTGTTAATTTTTTGTCTCATTGATCTGTCTAATATTGACAATGGGGTGTTAAAATCTCCCACTATTATTGTGTGGGAGTTTAAGCAAATGCAAAAGAACGGAAATCATAAGAAACAATCTCTCAGATCACAGTGCAATCATATTAGAACTCAGGATTAAGAAACTCATTCAAGGCTGGGCGCAGTGGCTCACACCTGTAATCCTAGCGCTTTGGGAGGCCGAGGCGGGTGGATCACCTGAGGTCGGGAGTTCAAGACCATCCCCACTAACATGGAGAAACCCCATCTCTACTAAAAATACAAAATTAGCCAGAGTGGTGGTGCATGCCTGTAATCCAAGCTACTCGGGAGGCTGAGGCAGGAGAATCACTTGAACCCTGGTGGAGGTGGAGGTTGCAGTGAGCCGAGATGGTGCCATTGCACTCCAGCCTTGGCAAAAAGAGTGAAACTCCATCTCAAAAAAAAAAAAAAAAAAGAAACTCATTCAAAACCGCACTACTACATGGAAACTGAACAACCTGCTCCTGAATTACTACTGGATAAATAACAAAATTAAGGCAGAAATAAAGATGTTCTTTGAAACCAATGAGAACAAAGACACAATGTACCAGAATCTCTGGGACACATTTAAGCAGTGTGTAGAGGGAAATTTATTGCACTAAATGCCCACAAGAGAAAGCAGGAAAGATCTAAAATTGACACCCTAACATCACCATTAAAAGAACTAGAGAAGCAAAAGCAAACAAATTCAAACAGTAGCAGAAGACAAGAAATAACTAAGATCAGAGCAGAACTGAAGGAGATGGAGACACGAAAAACCCTTCAAAAAATCAATGAATCCAGGAGCTGCTTTTTGAAAAGATCAACAAAATAGATAGACCGCTAGCCAGACTAATACAGAAGAAAAGAGAGAAGAATCAAATAGACGCAATAAAAAAATGATAAAGGGGATATCACCACTCATCCCACAGAAATACAAACTACCATCGGACTACTATAAACACCTCTACACAAATAAACTAGAAAATCTTGAAGAAATGGATAAATTCCTGCAAACACACACACACTCCCAAGACTAAACGAGGAAGAAGTCAAATTCCTGAGTAGACCAATAACAAGTTCTGAAATTGAGGCAGTAATTAATAGCCTACCAAACAAAAAAAGTCCAGGACCGGATGGATTCATAGCCAAATTCTACCATAGGTACAAAGAAGAACTGGTACCATTCCTTCTGAAACTACTCCAAACAATAGAAAAAGAAGGAATCCCCTGAACTCATTTTACGAGGCCAGCATCATCCTGATACCAAAACCTGGCAGAGACACAACAAAAAAGGAAAATTTCAGGCCAATATCCCTGTTGAACATCGATGCAAAAATCGGCAACAAAATACTGGCAAATGAAATCCAGGAGCACATCAAAAAGCTTATCCACCACGATCAAGTCGGCTTCATCCTTGGGATGCAAGGCTGATTCAACATACACAAATCAATAAACCTAATCCATCACATAAACAGAACCAATGATAAAAACCACATGATTATCTCAATAGATGCAGAAAGGCCTTTGACAAAATTCAACAGCCCTTCATGCTAAAAATTCTCAATAAACTAGGTATTGATGAAACGTATCTCAAAATAATAAGAAATATTTATGACAAACCCACAGCCAATATTATACTGAATGGGCAAAAACTGGAAGCATTCCCTTTGAAAACCAACACAAGACAAGGATACCCTCTCTCACCACCCCTATTCAACATAGTATTGGAATTTCTGGCCAGGGCAATCAGGCAAGAGAAAGAAATAAAAGGAATTCAATTAGAAAAGAGGAGGTCAAATTGTCTCTGTTTGCAAATGACGTGATTGTATATTTAGAAAACCCCATCGTCTCATCCCCAAATCTCCTTAAGCTGATTGAGCAACTTCAGCAAAGTTTCAGGATACAAAATCAACGTGCAAAAATCACAAGCATTCCTATACACCAATAACAGACAAACAGAGAGCCAAATCATGAGTGAACTCCCATTCGCAATTGCTACAAAGAGAATAAAATACATAGGAATCCAACTTACAAGGGATGTGAAGGACCTCTTCAAGGAGAACTACAAACCATTGCTCAAGGAAATAAGACAGGACACAAACAAATGGAAAAATATTCCATGCTCATGGATAGGAAGAATCAATATCATGAAAATGGCCACACTGCCCAAAGTATTTTATAGATTCAATGCTATCCCCATCAAGCTACCAATGACTTTCTTCACAGAATTGGAAAAAACTACTTTAAATTTCATATGGAACCCAAAAAGAGCCCGCATAGCCAAGACAATCCTAAGCAAATAGAACAAAGCTGGGGGCATCATGTTACCTGACTTCAAACTATACTACAAGGCTACAGTAACCAAAACAGCATGGTACTGGTACCAAAATAGATATATAGACCAATGGAACAGAACAGAGGCCTCAGAAATAACACTACACATCTACAGCCATCTGATCTTTCACAAATCTGAGAAAAACAAGCAATAAGAAAGGATTCCCTATTTAATAAATGGTGTTGGGAAAACTGGTTAGCCATATGCAGAAAGCTGAAACTGGATCCCTTCCTTACACCTTATACAAAAATTAACTTAAGATAGATTAAAGACTTAAACATAAGACCTAAAACCATAAAAACCCTAGAAGAAAACCTAGGCAATACCATTCAGGACATAGGCATGGGCAAAGACTTTGTGACTAAAACACCAAAAGCAATGGCAACAAAAGCCAAAATAGACAAATGGGATCTAATGAAGCTAAAGAGCTTCTGCACAGCAAAAGAAACTATCATTAGAGTGAACAGGCAACCTACAGAATGGGAGAAAATTTTTGCAATCTATACATCTGACAAACGGCTAATATCCGGAATCTACAAAGAACATAAACAAATATACAAGAAAAAAAAAAACAACCCCATCAAAAAGTGGGCAAAAGATATGAATAGACACTTCTCGAAAGAAAACATTTATGCAGCCAACAAACATATGAAAAAAAGCTCATCATCACTGGTCATTAGAGAAATGCAAACCAAAATCACAATGAGATAGCATCTCATGCCATTTAGAATGGCGATCATTAAAAGTCAGGAAACAACAGATGCTGGAGAGAATGTGGAGAAATAGGAACACTTTTACACTGTTGGCGGGAGTGTAAATTAGTTCAACCATTGTGGAAGACAGTGTGGCAATTCCTCCAGGATCTAGAACTAGAAATGCCATTTGACCAGCAATCCCATTACTGGGTATATAACCAAAGGATTGTAAATCATTCTACTATAAAGACACATACACACGTATGTTTATTGCAGCACTGTTTACTATATCTAAGACTTGGAACCAACTCAAATGCCCACCAAGGATAGATTGGATAAAGAAAATGTGGCACAGACACACCATGGAATACTATGCAGCCATAAAAGGGGATGAATTCATGTTCTTTGCAGGGACATGGATGAAGCTGAAAACCATCATTCTCAGCAAACTAACACAAGAACAGAAAACCAAACACCGCATGTTCTCACTCATAAGTGGGAGTTGAACAATGAAAACACATGAACACAGGTGGGGGGGGCATCACACACCAGGGCCTGTTGGGGGCTGGGGGGCTGGGGGAGAGATAGCATTAGGAGAAATACCTAGTGTAGATGATGGGTCGATGGGTGCAGCAAACCACTGTGGCATGTGTATAACTATGTAACAAACCTGCACGTTCTGCACTTGTACCCCAGAACTTAAAGTATAATAAAAAAATAAATAAACCGGTGCAGCACTGGGGAGAGGGAACCATTTACGGTGGTAGTAGAGAGCTTCTTAGGAAATCAAGCTAATGTATTCAAACATCAAGTAAATCTGGGCCAATAGAAAAAATTTTCAGAAACCAGAGATCTGTGTGGTGTGGTTACATTTCCGTCAATCAAAAGGACAATACTATTTGCTTCAGAAGAATAGAGTTAAAAGGCTGATGGCTTGGTCTGGAAGATGCTTACCAAGTCCTGAAACTTAGAGAGCCAATGGTTGTGGTCAAGAGTTACTTAAGGAAAAATGATATACTCCACCTTTTGGGATTCTGTACCTGGGATACAAATAAGGTTTAATATTAAGGTGTACTCTCCTTGTAGCAAACACTAGAGTAATGAATTATGAACTCTTACTTCCATGCTGTGATGGTTAATATTAGGCGTCAACTTGACTGGATTGAGGGATGCCTAGATGGCTGACGAAGCATTGTTTCTGGGTGGGTCTGTGAGGGTGTTGCCAGAAGAGATGGATATTTGAGTCAGTGGACTAGGAGAGGAAGACCCACCCTCAGTGCAGGTGGGCACCATCCAATCAGCTGCCAGGGCAGCTAGAACAAAGCAGGTGGAAGAAGGGGGATAAGTAGCGTGGCTTTCTGAGTCAGATTTCTCTCTCTCTCTTCCTGTGTGGTGCTGGAAGTCAGCTTTTCCTCTTCCTGTCCTCTTTGGACATCAAGCTCCCAGTTCTTCAACCTTTGGACTCTGGGGCTTGCACCAGCAGCCCCCCATGGGCTCTTGGGCTTTCAGCCTCAGATTGAGAGCTGGCACTGTCAGCTTCCCTGGTTTTGAGGCTTTCAGACTTGGACTGAGGTACTACTGGCATCTCTCTTTCCCCAACTTGCTGGTGGCCTATGGTGGGACTTCGCCTTGTAATCATGTGATTTAATTATTCCCAATAAACTCATATATATATAAAAGCAAACTGTGCACTGAGATAAAATATTTGCAAAACAAATATTTGATAGAGGGATTGTAAGAAAGTCACTATTGGCAGCCCGGATCCAAAGGAAGGGAAAATAAACTCCACTTCTCAATGGAAGAAGTAGCAAAGAATTTGGCTAATATTGTCTTTAATTTACCACAGGCTGATATACGACTAACACATTCATTTTGCAGGGCCAAATAATTGGTGTTTGTTGCAGAAGGAATGCAAAGAGATAGACCAATGTAATATTCTATTTCTTTTTCTTTTTCTTTTTTTTTTTTTTTGTTGAGATGGAGTCTTGCTCTGTCCCCCAGGCTGGAGTGCAGTGGTACAATCTCAGCTCACTGCAGCCTCCACCTCCTGGGTTCAAGTGATTCTCGTGCCCCAGCCTCCCAAGTAGCTGGGATTACAGGTATGCACCACCACACCCAGCTAATTTTTGTAATTCAGTAGAGACGTGATTTCACTATGTTGGCCAGGCTAGTCTCTAACTCCTGACTCAAGTGATTCACCTGCCTTGGCCTTCCAAAGTGCTCGGATTACAGGCTTGAGCCACCGTGTCCAGCCTAAATATTCAATTTCTAACATTCAAAATAGGATTATGGAGTAAGGCAATATGCCTGCAAGTCGGACCTATATCTCTCCCTTAAGAATATGAAAGATTAGGGCTAGTCCATCAATTATAGATTTTATAGAGTGAGGGTAGTAACCTTCCCCTTTCTGTCCCATAAGGATAGTGGTAAATAGAAATAAAGAGGAAAGACTGGAGTGAAATGTTAGTTTTTCCTCTGTGATCTTTACTCTGGTGAAAGAAGGTGCATTAGATAAATGAGGATAGTGTTGAAGGCAGGAGGGTATTCTCCTTTTCTGCCCCAGCCTTGTCGTGCTTCCCATTTGAGGCCTCATCTGAGAGGAGGTCATGCCAAAGAGTCTCCTATACCAAAGCAAATTTGGTAACATGGTATGATCAGGTAGCCATAAAGAGAGGGACCTCTTCAGCACTCTTTGTTCCTCTATTTGGACTCTTCCCATCTCTGGTCTGCCTAATCCAGGGACACCATACTGAGTCTACATGGATGCCAGGACTCTTCAACCTCCTACATCTGGGTTCTTTTTTTTAGAGATGGTCTTGCTCTGTCACCCAGGCTGGAGTACAGTGACACCATCATAACTCACTGTAGTCTCGAACTCCTGGCCTCGAGTGATCTTCCCACTCAGCATTCCCTAGTAGCTGGGACTACAGGTGCGAGCCACTGCACTCAGCTACATCAGGAACATCTTAAGTAGGCTGGGAGCAGTGGCTCACACCTGTAATCCTAACACTTTGGGAGGCTAAGGCAGGCGGATCACCTGAGGTCAGGAGTTTGAGACCAGCCTGGCCAACATGGTGAAACCCCATCCCCACAAAAAGTACAAAAGTTAGCCAGGCATGGTGGCAGGTGCCTGTAATCCCAGCTACTCAGGAGGCTGAGGCAGGAGAATCGCTTGAACCTAGGAGGCAGAGGTTGCAGTGAGCTGAGATCACGCCACTGCACTACAACCTGGGTGATAGAGTGAGACCCTGTCTCAAAAAAAAAAGAGGCACAAGAAGAAGAAAGATGACTGAGAGGACAGCCCTTTAAACCAGGACAGAGTGAACATGATTTAATGGGACCAAGTTGAACCACATTGAACATTTGATTCATTTTACACAGACCCATATCCCAACTAGTGACAAAGAGATTTGGGAAAAAATCAGACTCCCTATTAAAAAAAGAAAGAAAGAAACTCATTTTCTTTACACATCTGAGTTGCGGTGTGAGTTAAATTTGTGATTCAGTTAAAATACACACCATATAATACTACATAAAACCATAAGGTGGATTCTTGAGTTTTATATATGAAGCTTCAAATACCAAACATAGGGATAGACCAGAGGAAAGTGGGAAAAGAAACTGGATGAGTTTAAACAAGAGGCTCAGGTCTGGGAGTATAATTAAGCACATCCAGGCCAGCGCGGTGGCTCACGCCTGTAATTCCAGCACCTTGGGAGGCCGAAGTAGGCGGATCATGAGGTCAGGAGATCGAGACCATCCTGGCTAACATGGTGAAACCCCGTCTCTACTAAAAATACAAAAAAATTAGCCAGGCATGGTGGCAGGCACCTGTAGTCCCAGCTACTCGGGAGGCTGAGGCAGGAGAATGGTGTGAACCTGGGAGGCGGAGCTTGCAGTGAGCCAAGATTGCACCACTGCACTCCAGCCTGGGCGACAGAGCGAGACTCCATCTCAAAATAAAATAAAATAAAATAATAATCAAGCACATCCAGTCAGCACAGGGTTGCCCAGGGCAGGGTGGGGTGAAAGAATAGTTCCAGCTACAGTGGACTCTCTCTTCCAAATCAATCTCCTGAGAAAGAGTTACAGGTGAAGGAAAGAGGAATTGGGCAGCATGACCTTAACTGCATTATTTCACCTTATAACCTAACTGTATTCATTACATGTTCTTCAGGTAAATTAAGGAGGGCCTGCTTCATACTTTATTGCTAGGAATATTCTCAGCCTCAGTTCAAATTATCTTCTGGTAAAAAGCTGACCCAATAATAACAGATACATAAAAGAGGTATGAAAATAAAACAGAGAGGCTGCCATTAACATAAGGATATACTGTAGCAGAACAAAATAGCCAGTATGAGGAGCATTCCAGCATCCCCCAGACTGAGGCTATTTCTGTGTAAATGGAGGGAGGAAAATGGTGCTCTCGTGGTAGAGTCCTGGAATTGGGCAGGAGAGGGGCCTCTTTGCCTGGATCACCTTTCCTTCATCTGGGAATCTGGAAAAATGCAGAAGAAAGTGTAGCAATAAGGAGCTCCATCAGGTTCTCATGCTGCAATAACTCCTGGTAGATCCTGTTCAACTGGTTGAGAATCCTGCAGAAGGGAATTCAATATGGGGGTTCTCTAATTAGAGTAATATTTATGTGGGTTGACACTTCTTTTATATGATTCATAAACATCAGCTTGGTGCTTTTTTTTTCATGACCATTTGTACTTTATGTGAATCATGCCACCTTTCTCCACACAGCCTAAAGTTTTCAGGAGAAGAAAAATGTTTTCTAGTTTAACTATTTAAAAGGACAGATGCTCCTTGACTTACAACGGGGTTACATCTAAATAGACCCATTGTAAGTTGAAAACAAGATTTTCAACTTGACTATATTTTCAACTTACAACGCGTTTATCTGGAAATAGCCCATCATAAGGAGCCTACTGAATGTTATTGCGTTTGCACCACTGTAAAATAGAAAAATCATTAAATCAAACCATTTAATCCGGGAACATCTGTATTTTGTTACACTGGTATAAAGTAGAGCAGCTTTTACTCAAATACTCATTTATGGGGTACATATGTGTCAGTCACCATTTGGGTCCTAGAGATACTGACATCAAAGGCATCCTCCTTGACCTTAATGCTTCTCTGGGCTGATGCTCCTTTCTTGTCATTCCTTTATGGGAGGGCAGACTTAGGCTATTCCAACTCTTCAAAGCTTAGTAAACATCAGGCTATAACATATAACCAGGTTTTATTGAAGGTTTTGGGATAATGAAATGCAACTACTATGCAATAAAAGAAAACTTTCAACTGGCTAGCAAATGTGACTTTTGAATGTCTAGGTTCTCCTCTTCACCTTCCCATCCCCTCTTAGCCCCAGACTTCCTACTTACTATGTTCTAGGAGCGGCCTACTCACCTCAACAGGAATGCCTGGGACAATGAATACCATCACCCCAGAGCCAGGCTCTCCAAGTCCTCTAAGGCCCAGTGAGAGGAGGAACCTGCTAAGGCTAGCCTCTGCAGATATATAGTCTTCATAAACTCAGCTCCACCCACAAGGATGACCACTTTTGGTATTAAGTGGAGCAGTCCAGCTCAGCATTGCTTTGACCCTTTCTACTGCTGAATTGTATCTTGATTTTTTTCTTTCTGCAAATCCACGTTACATTTTTCTTTTTTTGGCTTTTTAAAAAAGTTTGATTTTAGTTTTAATATACAGATAGTAAAATTCATCTTTTTTAGTGTCCAGTTCTATGAGTTTTAACAAATACATAATCATATTACCACCATGATAATCAAGATACAGAACCATTCCATCACCCCCCAAAAATCTCCCATGTCCTTTTGTCGTCAACCCCTCTCCACATCCTCAGCCCCAGGCAAACACTGGCCTGTTTTCTATGTCCAGAATTTTGCCTGTTCCAAAATGCATATAAATGAAATCATACAGCATGTAGCCATTTATATCTGATTCCTTTCATGTAGCATAATGCAGTTGAGATTCATCCATGTTGCTGAGTGTATCAGATGTTTGCTCCGTTATATTGCTGAGTGGGTTTCCATTGTATGAATTTACTGCAGTTGATTTATCCATTCACCAGCTGAAGAACGTTTGTTTCCAGATTTTGATGATTATGAATAAAGCTAGTGTAACTGTTACATACAGGTCTTGGTATGAACGTAAGTTTTCATTTCTTGTGAGTAAATATCTTGGAGTAAGGTTACTGGGTTCTATTATAAGTGTATGATTAACATTATATGAAATAGAAAATTGTTTTCCAAAGCAGTTGTGCAATTTTGCATTCTCACCAACAATGTATGAGAGTTCTAACAACTCTGTATCTTCACCTGCATTTGGTATTGCCAGTTTTCATGGGGATTTTTTTCTTATTCATTCTAATAGATGTGCAGAGGTACTTCAGTTTGGTTTAGGCTTTTATTTTCCTAATGACTCATGATGTTTAGCATCTTTTCATGTGCTTATTTGCCATCATATCTGATATGGTTTGGCTGTGTCCCCACCCAAATCTCATCTTGAATTGTAGCTCCCATAATCCCACAAGTTGTGGGAGGAACCCAGTGACAGAAATTGAATCATAAAGGCAGTTTCTCCCATAATGTTCTCATGGTAGTGAATAAGTCTCATGAGATTTGATGGTTTTACAAGGGGTATCCCTTTTCACTTGGCTCTCATTCTCTCTTGCCTGCTGCCATGTAAGATGTGACTTTCACCTTCCACCATGATTGTGAGGCCTCCCCAGCCACATGGAACTGTGAGTCCATTAAATCTATTTTTCTTTATAAACTATCCAGTCTTGTATATGTCTTTATAAGCAGTGTGAAAACGGACTAATACAATATCTCTTCTTGGTGAAATATCTGTTCAATTCTTTTGTCCATATATTTATCAGGCTGTTTGCTTTATTATTGATTGCTGAGGATTCTTTACATATTCTAGGTCCAAGTCCTTCATAAGATATGTTCTTTGCAAACATTTTCTCCCAGTCCACAGCTTGTCTTTTTGTTTTCTTAACTAGTGTCTTAGTGAACTGAGGCTACTATAACAAAATACCATAGACTGAGCGTCTTAAACAAGAGACATTTATTTCTCACTGTTCTGGGGGCTGGGAAGTCCAAGAAGATCAAGGTGACAGTAGGGTTTCTTCCTGGTCAGGGCCTTCTTCCAGGCTTGTAGATGGCTGCCTTCTCACTGTCTTCTCACAGAGCAGAGAGATTGTCTTAGTCTGTTCTGTGCCACTGTAAGGGATGGTTTCTGTTTGGTAATTTATAAAGAACAGTGACTTATTTCTGACAGTTATGGAGGCTGGAAAGACCAAAGTTGAGGGACTGCATCTAATAAGGGCTTTCTTGCTGTATCATCCCATGGTGGAAGGGTAGAGGGTTAAGAGAACATATATGCACACACGTGTGCAAGAGAGAGAGAAAGAGAAGGGAAAAGTTGGAAGGTCCAACTCGTCTCTTTATCAGGAACCCACTCCCACAATAACTAACCTCCTCTCAAGATATTAGCATTAATGCATTCATGAGGGCTCTGCCATAATCACCTCTTAAAGCTCTCACCTCTCAACACTGTTGCACTGTGGATTAAGTTTTTAACACATGAACTTTGGGGTACACATTCAAACCACAGCAGATAGAGTGACAATCAAAATGACTGATTGAGGCATAAGTCTCAAATCATCCAGGTTTATTGAGCCAGCCTGAGGCTGTGCCTGGGAAAAACACAAGTCACAGAAGCATCTGTGGCTATTTTTTCCAAAAAGGTTCTCAGGAGGTTTAGTATTTATACATTTTCCTTAAAAAACAGGAGACAGCAGTGAGATAAATGATTACCTACTTATGAGACTTTAGTTAAAGCCCAGTAAATCTATATTTTACATATGATAAGGTGAACATTTGAAGAAAAAGGGACTAGAGGAAGCAGCCATCTAGGGGAGAGGTAAAGAAACCATTAATCTCATCTTATCTCAGGGACTGGTGAAGGAACTATTAATTTCATCTTGTTTTTGTTCTACACCTGGGAAGATAAACTAGCAGTCTTTTGAAAGGGCTAGCTTCTGTTTGGCCTTTAGGGAAGAAAACCTAATGACTCTTTTTTTTTTTTTTTTTTCTCAGACACTTACACTTTGTCACCCAGGCTGGAGTGCAGTGGTACAATCTCGGTTCACCACAACGTTGGGGTGATCAGACCCAACACCAGGTCATGGAGGGTGATGAAGTCCGGCAGAGTCAAAGGAATGAGAAAAGACAGTTTGAGAGAGAAAGTGGGTCCAGGGGGCCAACGCAAGTATGGAGGCTGTGAAGGCCCTGAGCTCTGGAAGCCCACGCTATTTGTTGGTGATCAAACAAAGAACAGGTGGTGAGGATGTGGAGGTTGAAAGGTAGCAATGCATCAAGCAAATAAGCTATAGCTGTGATGCTTTAGCGTTTTCTTTGAAGCATATGGAACATGTTCTGCTACTTGAGATAGTGGGAGTGCTAGAAGCAAGGAGCCAGCAAGTCTAGACACATTCCAGAGGCCGTGAGGGGTTTTATGCCCTGAGGCCTGGGTTCCATCCAAGCCATGAGGGGTTTTATGCCCTGGGCTTAGATTATGGTGCAGCACGGCAGCCTTCCACCCTTTAGCACAGAGCTTGGTGTTCCGAAGGCCACGAGGGGTTTTAGACCCTGGACCCCAGACATGTTCCAAGACTCTTTCACATTATATCAGACATGCAAGCCCTGCCTCAGCTTCTCTCCCAACACTCAGCTTTTCTCCCAACACACAACTTCCACCTCCTGGGTTCAAGCGATTCTCCTGCCTCAGCCTCCCAAGTAGCTGGGACTACAGGCACCGGCCACCAGGCCCAGCTAATTTTTGTATTATTAGTAGAGACGGGGTTTCGCCATGTTGGCCAGGCTGAAATCCTAATGACTATTAACAAGGGAGGGGGTATAATGAGGTGTGTCCAACCTTCTATCCTATCATAGATGTAAATTCGGCATCCAAGGTTTCTCTGGCATTCCCTTGGCCAAGTTGGGGGTGTGAGGGGTCCATTCAGTCAGTTGGAAGCTTAGAATTCTGTTTTCATTTCACAAGAGCAAGCAAGCTCTGTGGTCTCTTCTTACAAGGCCACTAATCCTATCATGAAAACCCTAGCCTCATGATCTCATTTAACCTAATTACCTCCCAAAGACCCCATCTCCAAATACCATCATTTTAGGGATTAGGGCTTCAACATGTCAATTTTGTGGGAACACAGTTGAGTCCACAGCAGTATCTCTCAAAGAGAAAAAGGCTTTAATTTTGATGAAACCCAGATTATCATTTTTTGAGGGTCATTCTTTTCATAGCTATGAAATCTATACCTAACCAAAGATCACAAAGATTTTTACCTATATTTTCTTGTACAAATTCTATACTTTAGATGTTTTTATTTAGGTCTACAATCCACTTTGAGCTAATTTATATATATGGTGCCAATTATAAATCGAGGCTTTCTGTTTACATTTATATGTCAAATTGTTCCAGCACCATTTGTTAAAAAGACTATCTTTTCTTTATTGAATTGTCTTTGCACATTTTTCAAAAATTAATTTTTATATATATGGATATATATATATATATATATATATATATATGGATCTATTTCCAGTACATTTTGTTTCACTGATCTATATGTCTATGTTTTTACCAATACCATATTCTCTTGATTACTGTGGCTTAATCCTAAGTCTTGAAATCAAGTGGTGTGAACCCTCTAAATGTTTTCTTTTTAAAAATTGTTTCTATTATTCTAGTTATTTGTGTTTCCATACCAATTTTAGAATCAACCTATCTATTTCTACTGGAAAGGGAAGCCTTCTGGTGTTCTGATCAGGACTGCATTGAATCTATATAAATTAATTTGTAGAGAACTGATATTTTAACAATATTGAGTCTTCTGATCCATGAGTATATTTCTCTTCTTTTACTTAAGTATTTTATTTTCTTCAGCAACATTCTGTCAATGAAAAGAGTCAAACTCTGGCAAACTACGCATCTGACAAAGGACTAGTATGCAGAATCTACAAGGAATGCAAACGAATCAGCAAGAAAAAAACAATCCCATCAAAAAGTGGGCAAAGGACATGAATAAACATTTATCAAAAGAAAATATACAAACAGCCAACAAACATGAAAAAATGTTCAACATCACTAAGCATCAGGGAAACGCAAATTAAAACGTGAGACACCACCTTACTCCTGTAAGAATGGCCATTACAAAAAAGTAAAAAAACAATAGATGTTGGCCTGGATGTGAGGAAAAGGGAACACTTTTACACTGCTACTAGAAATCTAAACTAGTACAACCACTATGGAAAACAGTATAGAGATTCCTTAAGGAACTAAAAGTAGAACTACCATTCAATCCAGCAATCCCACTACTGAGTATCTACCCAAAGGAAAATAAGTCATTACATAAAAAACACACATGCGGCCGGGCGTGGTGGCTCACACCTGTAATCCCAGCACTTTGGGAGACCGAGGCGGGCGGATCACGAGGTCAGGAGATCGAGACCACGGTGAAACCCCATCTCTGCAAAATTACAAAAAATTAGCTGGGCGTGGTGGCGGGCGCCTGTAGTCCCAGCTACTCAGAAGACTCAGGCAGGAAAATGGCGTGAACCTGGGAGGCAGAGCTTGCAGTGAGCCGAGATCGCGCCACTGCACTCCAGCCTGGGCAACAGAGCGAGACTGTCTCAAAAACAAAAAAAAGAAACAAAAAAAACCACACATGCACACATAGCAGCACAATTTGCAATTGCAAAGACATGGAACCAACCTAAGTGTCCATCAACCAATGAATGGATAAAGAAAATGTCGTATATGTACACCACAAACTACTACTCAACCATAAAAATGAACAAGATAATGTCTTATGCAGCAACTTGGATGGAGCTGGAGGCCATTATTCTAAGTGAAGTAACTCAGAAATGGAAAAGCAAATATTGTATGTTCTCACAAGTGGGAGCTAAGCTATGAGGATGCAAAGGCATAAGAGTGATACAATGGGCTTTGGGGACTCGGGAGGGGAAAGCTGGGAGGGGAGTGAGGAATAAAAGACTACATATAGTGTACACTATTCAGGTGATGGGTGCACTAAAAATTCAGAAATCACAGCTAAAGAATGAATCCATGTAACCAAAAACCACCTATACCCCAAAAACTTGAAATAAAAAAAAAAGGAAGAAGTCAAACTCTGTAAAATAGTTGAAGGGATTTATTCTGAGCCAAATATGAGTGACCATGGCCTGTGACACAGCCCTTGGGAGACCCTGAAAACATATGCCCAAGGTGGTTGGGGAGCAGCTTGGTTTTATACATTTTAGGGAGACAGGAGACTTCAATCAAATACAATTAAGATATAGATTGACCATTGGTTTGGTCCAGAAAGGCGAGACAACTTGAAGTGGGGCAGGGCTTCCAGGTTATAGGTAGTTTTAAATTTTTCTGATTGGCAATTGGTTGAAAGAGTTATCAATAGAAAGGAATGTCTGGGTTAAGATAAGACGTTGTGGAGACCAAAATTTTATCATGCAGCTGAAGCCTCCGGGTAGCAGGCTTCAGAGAGACTAGATTGTAAATGTTTCTTATCAGACTTAAGATCTGTGTTAATGTTAAATGCTAGTTGGCTTTTCCTGAATTCCAAAAGAAAGGTGGCATAATGAGGCATATCTGACCCCTGCTCCGTCATGGCTTCAACCAGTTTTTCAGGTTAACTTTGGAGTGCTCTGGCCAAGAGGAAAGAGTCCATTCAGATGGCTGGGGGTGGAGGTGCTTAGAATTTTATTTTTGGTTCAGTTTTATAGTTTTCTGTATACAAGTGTTCCACATCTTTTGCTGAATATATTTCTAAGTATTTTATGTTTTTTATGGTATTATAAATGGTATTGTTTTAAAAATTTACTTTTCAATTGTTCATTGCTAATATATAGAAATATAATCAATTGTGTATATTGACCTTGAATCCTATGACCTTGCTAAACTTATTTGTTCTAATAGCTTTTTAATTAATTCCTCAGGATTGTTTGAAAAAAAAAAGACAGTTACTTATTCCTTTCCAATTTAACTACCTTTTATTGATTTTTAAATTTTATGAGTTGTGCTAACTAGAATCTCCAGCAACATGATGACTAAACGTGCTCAGAGTGGATACCCTAGCTCCTCCCAAATCTTGTCTTTGACGGAGAGTAAGGCTAGGCTAGTGCTATGGCTGCCATAACAAAGTATCAAGCCATAACAAAGTATCAAAGATTGTGTGGCTTAAATAACAGAAATTAATTTTCTCACAATTATGGAGGCTAGAATTCTAAGATCAAGTGGTCAGCAGACTTGGTTTCTTCTGAGGCTGCTCTCATTGGCTTGCAGACGACTGCCTTCTCCCTGTGTCATCACACAGTCTTCCAATAGAACACAGTCTGGGTTCTAATCTCCACTTCTTGTGAGGACACCAGTCATAACATTAGAATAGGGCCTACCCTAACGGCTTCATTTTAACTTGATCCTGTTTCCAAATGCTGAGGTACTGGGGGATAGGACTTCGACATAGGAATTTTGAGGGGACACAATTCAGCTCAAAACAGTCATTAAATATGATGTTAGCTGTAGGTCTTTGTAGATGCCATATATCATGTTAAAGTTTCATTTTATTTCTAGTTTGCTCAGAGGTTTTGTGGGTTTTTTTTAATCACAACTGAGTATCGGATTTTATTAATTTTTTTCTGCATCTATTGAGATGATTATATGTACTTCCTTTCTCCCTCTGTTAATATGCTGAATTACATTGGCTTTTCAAATATTAAGCCAACCTAGTATTTCTGGGATTAATCTCATTGTTTAATATATTATCCTTTTTATATCCTACCATTTTTTGAGAAGATATTGTAAGTACCTTTGTTATGAATGTGAATGTTGATAGTGAGGAAAGATGCTGTAAAAAGCTTAATATAATACCCATTTACTATAACATGGAGAGTAAGCATATTACTTAGAAATAAGTAGGCAAATATCAGAAATACAGTTCAAAGAGTTAAAAGTGATTGTTTCTGAAAGTAGGAGGGTCAGGTTGCTCTTGTTGCGGTTTTTGCACCATTTTACTTCTTAAAAGTATAGCTATAGGTCAGGCACAGTGGTTCACGCCTGTTATCCCAGCACTCTGGGAGGCCCAAGTGGGAGGACTGCTTGAGGACAGGAGATGGAGATCAGCCTCGGCAAAAGACCGACAGGCCACCTCCACAAAAAAAAAAAAAAAAAAAAAGAAAAGAAAAAAAAGAAAATTAGCTAGCTTGGTGAAAATTTTAAAAAAATCAAATAAAATTACCAGTATGTGCACATTACTTTGGTAGAAGTAAAAATGAGAGAGAGAGAGAGAGAGAAAACCCTCCCAGTGACTAGTCATTTGTTTTTGATTCAGCTGGTTTGTGTTTTGCATGGTGCATGGTGTGCAAACATCTGAAAATGTCTATTTTCCACTGTTTGTAACTAACTCTTCCCAGCATGATTTATCAATTAGCCTTTATTTCCTCCCATGACTTATGAATATACCTTAAGCATAGTTGTTTATAATGGGATGTTTCTAAACGACCTATCCTTATCCTGGTACCACGCTGATTTGAGCTGCAGGGCAAATGGGTGCACCATGTTGGACGAGGTCATTCAAGGAAAAAAAGAGGAGAATGTGCAGTGGTGCCGAGCTTTGTAAGAGCAGGCGGCTTCTACATGTAAATGCATGGTTTGCAGGAATCTGGGAGTGGATAGGCTGATGGGTGATGAATATTCAAAGCACAACTGTAAGCGACTTTAGTTACAGCGAAACTCTAAGGCACGCTGCCCTTCGGCAGGAAACACAGCGTTCCCCAACCTGATAGCCCTCCGCGACGCATTACGCACCGCGGACAGCTGGAGAGGCCCAGGCGCTCTCGCTTTGATTTCGGCGCCTCCGCCCTCGCGGGGAGAGATTGGCTGCGGCCGCGGGACGGGGCAGTGAGCGCGTCACTTCCTGCTGCTGCCAGGCGCGTCCTCCCGCGCGCTATGACGGCCAGCGGACAGCTGCCCGGGCGGCGGCCCGGAGTCGGAGTCGGAGTCGTGGTGACCAGCTGCAAGCATCCGCGTTGCGTCCTCCTGGGGAAAAGGAAAGGCTCGGTTGGAGCTGGCAGTTTCCAACTCCCTGGAGGTCATCTGGAGTTCGGGTGAGCAGCCGCGGACGCGAGGAAACCGGGCCGTGCGCAGAGGGACGAACTCACGCCGTGCGTGAGAGCGTCCGCGCTGACGCTGCGTCCTTTCTTGCCCGTTCCCTCGGTTCCTCCCCTCGACCTCTGGGCGACGTAGGATTGCGCCCAGGAGGGGGCGCTGTGCCTGGTCAGGCGAGGTGTTTGCTCTGCTAGCTGGGTCTTTGCGGCTGCGCGCACGCTGGGTGGTGGTTGGGAGTTCGTCTGTGAGGTGTGTTTCTCACAGCTTACACAAGGAGGAAAGCAGGTGTGTGTAACCTCCAGCAGCCCGATGTTGTCAGCTAAGACATTGCACCGTTTCCATGTAATTGATTGATCGATCGATTGATTGATTGATTTGAGACTGTGTCTCGCTCTGTAGCCCAGGCCGGAGTGCAGTGGTGCTATCTGCAGTCACTGCAACCTCCGCCTCCTGGGTTCAAGCGATTTTTGTGTCTCAGCCTCCTGGTAGCTGGGATTACAGGCGCCCGCTACCACGCCGTGCTAATTTTTGTATTTTTAGTAGAGACGGGGTTTCGCCATGTTGGCCAGGCTGGTCTCTAACTCCTGACCTCAGGTGATCCACCCGCCTCGGCCTCCCAAAGTGCTGGGATTACAGGCGTGAGCCACTGCGCCCGGCCGGTTTCCATGTGATTTAGACCAACACAGATCAGTTTAATACCTACTGGCCCTGTAACCAAGCCCATTTGCTTGGCTAGAGTGCAACTAAAAAATAATCATGAATGAGTATTGGATTTTGTCATTTTTTTCCTGCATGTGTTGAGATGATTCTATGTAAAATTTTAGTTGCACTCTAACCAAGCAGATGGGCTAATGAAACGCTTTGGGCCTCGGTTTCTTCATCTTTAACATGGGAGCGTTGGACTAAATCCCCTTGAAGCTTCCTTCTGCCTTGGCACTTCTGTGATTCGATTATAACTATCAAAGGAGTTGGACAAAGGAGGAGACTCAGTTCTAAACAAGAGTGAAGAGAGCCTAGATAGTTTATCACCTTGACTATATTATCATGGGTGTGCGCACATGTCCAGACTCATCAAATTGTATATATATTTAACATGCGCATTTTTATGTAAAATGTATACAAAACACTTTTGTAAAAAAAAATAATAAATGTTTTTCAAGTAAAAAAAAAGGAAAGCCTGGGATGGTGCTAAAAAGTGGATTCTGAAGTGAGAATAATGCTAATCAAGAACAGATAAACAGCATCAGACCCAGCACTTGTTTTTCCTTCAGTATAAATTTTCAAATGTACATAAAAGTGGAGAAAATAGTGAATCCTTTTGTACCCATCACAGAGCGTTTTCTTGTTTCATCTTGACTGCCCTTCCCTCTCCCACCCAAAACACACACACACACCTGAATTGTGTGTGCGTGTGTGTGTGTGTTTTGGGGGCTTTTTTTTTTTTAACTATTTTATAGGCAATCTCAGACATCCTATTATATCATCCCTAAATAGTTCAGTATGTACCTCTAATAGACTTTTTAAAAAAACATATCACAACCATTTTCATACCTAACAAAATAATTCTTTAAGTATCATCTGATACCCAGTGTGTGTAGCATTTTCCTCAGTGATCTTAAAAATGTCCTTTTACTGTTTCGTACCAATTGGGATCAAAGGAAGGGCATGTATTGCATTTGGTTAACTTTTTTTTAAGTCTCTCAATCTAACAGTAACCCCCTCCTCATCTCCTTTTTTCCCATGCCATTTATTTGTTGAAGAACATGGGTCATTTGTCCTGAAGAATTTTTCACATTGTGACCGTGTTCTTCTAATCCACCTGTGTCTTATAAAGTGGTAGTTAGGAGTAAAGAATAGCCTTGATCTTAGTGCCTTTTAATCAGACTTTGTCCTTTATAAAATAGGAAATTCTTATTATCCTTATCACATGAAATTTTTTAAAAATGGTCTTTGGAATTTAAAAAAGCATCAATAAGCTTATAATTTTCAGTTAATTAAGAAAAACTATCAGTTAAGAAATAAAATTTCTAGATTAAGAACCAGATTGCCCAGGCAGCCACACATATTGTACTTTGTTGAATATTGGTGAGCATTAACCAAACTCAGATCACAGATTAAGCGCTAGTTAGAATGAACAGTCACCAGTGCAATGGCTAGAGATAGCTGTCTTATTACCAGTAACACAAGGAAGTGTTGAAATCTTGACTCAGGTGTCAATGACCATAGCCAACATTGAGCTCTAATGGGCTTTTTGTTAAGGGCTGGATAATATGCCAAGCTCTTTGCATGTATGCTTTCATTTGATCTTTACATAACTGGTATACTCAGTGGGCTAAATTTGATGAGAGAACAAACAGGAAATGGCTTTGTTTTCTCCTTCCATTGCCTTCAAACATGATTTTTTCTTTCCCTCTTCAGTGACGTTTCCTGCAAATTCTATAGTTTTCCTGTCACTTGGTTATAAAAATAAATCACATTTGGGTCAGTATGATTCACTTCCAAGCATTTAGAAGTCCAATCCAATTTAAACCTTCAGTGTCACTTCGAGTTTCTAATCCCTCCCCTGCAGTACATAAAGGAGGTGTGAGCCATTGTTCTGCTTTTCTGTATCCTCCTCCTCTTCTCACCTGGCTGTCTCTGAGTTTCCTTCTTTCTCCAGTGTGTTGGAGAAGGAGGAGAGAGAGCAAGCCATTCAAGTGACTGATGCTGCTCTGATCCATCCATTGGTGTCCTCTGGGCATGATATCCACATGTGTGCTTTCTCAGGGTATGTTTGTCAGTTGTTGGGAAGTCCCACAGATTTTCCTGACATAGGTGATGGGCTTTCTGTGATGCTGGCCCACCTCCTAGCTCTTGCTTTTAGCACATCACCCCCATTTTCTTTCTACTGGGATCTCCTATTTGATTACCCAGCAGTCTCTTGTGGCATCTGCTTGGCCCAAAGGAAACACACAATGGGAATGATATTTTCACTGCTGCCCTTTTTCCTTGCTCTGCCTCTGTATTGATCTGCATCTGTAAATTCCAAGGGACACATTTCAGATTTACCCAAGAGCTCTCACCCTTCTAGCACACCTTCTCTGATGCACTGGGGTAGGCCTGTGAGTTTCTGCAGCTCAGGATGTCTTTAGCAGGGGAGTGACACACTGAGTATCTCCTTCTTGAGTCACTCCCAATCTTATGACTGATTCTCTTGGAATGTTCCTCACTTGGCTTGGGGGGCAGAGTTGGCCCCTTGTAGTCTGGAAGGGAAATGCTCCTACTAGACTGAAAACTCCAAACTTTCCTCTCTCTCAAACATCTCCTGTCTTTCTTATGTAGCCTGGGTACGGAGAAGTCGCAGGTCTAGTCTGGCCTTCCTTAGCTTGAGCTTGAGCTCAGATGACATCTGTTTGCCCTTTTGCTTGAGAATTTAGAAGTGCTTTTTACCTATTGTTGTCAGTTTTGAGGCTTAAATTGAAATTCTGAAACTGCTGGAAAAGACATAGTGGCTCTTCTTGATGCAATTACAGTGACTCCATGAGGAAGTAATATACTCTCTTTTTACTTGTCCAAGGTGGAAAGTAATGAACTTTGAGCTCAATCCCAGGTCTAACTGACTCCAAAGTCTGCTCTTAATCCACTAAACTGCCTCCTGGTTACACACAGGTTCCAGGGCTGTAAATTAGTGTTGAGATGGCTAAATGTTAATTTTTATTCAATATTAAGTCCTTTTCATCTTCAGATAACTAGATACAGGATATAATGTCAAGGGCAAGGTTGCTGATTTATTGTTTTTAAATTTTTATTTTTTTAATTAATTATTATTATTATTTTTTGAGACAAAGTCTTGCTGTTTGTCCAGGCTGGAGTGCAATGGCACCATCATGGCTCACTGCAGCCTTGACTTCCCAGGCTCAAACTATCCTCTTGCCTCAGTCTCTTGAGTAGCTGGGACCACAGACCATAGGCACGCACCACCATGCCTGGCTATTTTTTTTTTTTTTGGAGAGATGAGGTCTCACTATGTTGGCCTCGGCTTGTCTCAAACTCCTGAACTCAAGCTATCCTCTTGCCTCGGCCTCCCAAAAGATTACAGACATGAGCCACATGCCCAGATTTGTTGTTTTAAAGCAGGAACCAATTACAGTTCTTTTTGCTTTACACTAGAATTTTCTAGCCAAGAATTTCATGGCAAAATACACACACACACACACACACACACACACGTATATACATATATACATATATATATACACACATTATGTATACGTATATATAAAAAAATAGAATTAATCTAATTTTTGTTTCTGTTTTCCAGTGAAACCTGGGAAGAATGTGCTCAAAGGGAAACCTGGGAAGAAGCAGCTCTTCACCTGAAAAATGTTCGCTTTGCCTCAGTTGTGAATTCTTTCATTGAAAAGGAGAATTACCATTATGTTACTGTATTAATGAAAGGAGAAGTGGATGTGACTCATGATTCAGAACCAAAGAATGTAGAGCCTGAAAAAAATGAAAGTAAGAGAATTATATATAATCATGCATTTTTCTTTCAGGAGAGGAAGTGGTCTGGAGGAATATTACAGTATGTTGCCATATGAAGAGAATGCTATTATCTGAATGCTTGTGTTCCCCCAAAATTCTATGTAGAAATCCTAACTCCCATGACGATGGTTTTAGGAGGTGGGGCCCTTGGGAGGTGATTAGATCATAAGATAATGAATGGGATTCATGCCCTTATAAAAGCGACCCCTGACCCCTTCCATGATGTAAAGATACAGAGAGAAGATGGTTGTCTGTGAACCTGGAAGTGGGCCCTTCCCAGATATGGAATCTGCCAGTGTCTTGATCTTGGACTTCCCAGTCTCTAGAACTGTTGAGAAATAAATTTCTGTTGCTCATAAGCCATGTAGTCTGAAGTATTCTGTTACAGCAGTCCGAATAGCCTAAGATATGTGAATGTAGAGATGTAATACAGAGATACAGATAGGTAAATATATTTGGACCATGAGGAACCAGACTGTGTTTGTGTCCTGGTTCTTAGAGCTTTGTGACCTTGGGCAAATTATTTCATGCCTGGGCCTCTTTTCTTATCCGTGATAATAATAAATACCTTGGATGGATTCTTGTAAGGATTTACATATGAAGAACCTCATGAACACAGTAAGTTTTATTGTTATTGTTTAATTTTGTTTCAGGCAGTAATTTTAAGGAAAATATTTTATTTGTTTTACTCAGTTTTCTCACCTGTGCAGGAGAGTTAATACCATCCATTTACTGTAAATAATTACACTGATAAAACAGTTATTGTTTCAGAGCAGTTGGGTGCTGCCCAGAAAAAGCCAGTACCCTGAGACAGTAGGAGTTGTAGCAGAGAAAGAGTTTAATAATCACAGGGCAGCTGCATGAGGAGGATAGGAGATAATTCTTAAATCCTACCCATAGAGAATTGAGAGGCTAGGGTTTTTCAAGGATGGTTTGGCAAGCAAGGGGCTAGGGAATGAGAAATGCTGATTTGTTGGGTTGGGGATAAAACCATACAGATGTCAAAACTGTCTTCTTGTGCTGAGTCAGTTCCTCGATGGGGGGTTCACAGGACCACTTGAGTCAGTTTCTTTGTGTGGCTTACCGATTTGGGTGGTACCAGTTGGTCCATTAGAATGCAAAGTCTGACAAATATCTCAAACACTAGTCTTAGGTTTTATGATAGCAATGTCATCTGTAGGTGTAAATGGGAAAGTTATAAATCTTTTGACCACGGGCTACATGCTTCCTGAGCAGTAAGCAGTTACAAAAAGGCAAGTTATAAAATGATGCCTGGTTAGAGTTTAACTATGCCTACATCTTAATAGAGTTCTGGCCCTTACCATAATTCTAACCTTGTGGCCTTTTATTAGTTTTACAAAAGCAGCTTTGGTCCCTTAACAAGGAGGGGGTTAGTTTTGGGAAAGGACTATTACCATCCTTGCTTTAAAGTTAAACTGTAAACTAAATTCCTCCCATAGTTAGGTTGGCCTGTGTGTAGAAATGAGCAGACAGTTTGTGAGGTTAGAAGCAAGGTGGAGTCAGCTTTGTTAGATTTCTCTCACTGTTATAATATTGCAAAGGTGGTTTCATCATGTTACCCTCTATGTTGAATTGAATGCACTGAAAGTTTATTTACTGTGTGCTAAGCATTGTTCTAAGGGTTTTCTGTTTACCATTTCTCCTGAAATTCTCATAAAACAGTCAGAAATGGAACTAAAGAGAAAAATATCAAACTTTTTGAATATATTCCTTGCCATATGAAACTTTATCCAAGTGGTCTTACGTATTGAACCTCCCCTCTAAACATTTAATTTCTTCTCTAATAGGGAAGAATCTTTTCATTCAACAGATACCTATTGAGTACAGTGTTTTGAGTATTGAGACACTGTTCTAGGCACTAAAGAAACAATGGTGCGTAGAACAAAGTCCCTGCCCTCTTGGACTTTACATTTTAGTGGGCAGGGGAAACGACAGATTACAGATATTTTATGATAGTAGCAATAAGGACTAAAAAGAGCAATAAAGCTATGTAAGAAAGGGATATATGAGTGCTGTATCAGATAGGGTGGTCGGGAAGGGTCTCTGACAAAGGGATGTACACACATATACTGGGCAACATAGTGAGACCCTGTCTCTACAAAACTAAAAATGTTAGCCAGAGTGGTGGCACATGCCTGTAATCCCAGCTACTTGGGAGGCTGAGATGGAAGGATCATGTGAGCCTGGGAGATCAAGGCTGCAGTAAGCTATGATTGCACCACTGCTGTCCAGCCTGAGCTGTCTCAAAAAGAAGAAAAGAAGAAATGGACTAAACATTTTCTTATTTTTCTTTTTTCTATGGACAAATAAAGCTGAGACTAGAAGAGACAAATATGATGGAATAGTTGTTTTTTTTTAAATTCAGTATCCTTCACAGGAAGCAGATATAGAAAGCCTTCATTTTTAGAGAAGGTGCTATAGAGAAAACACCAAGGTCACTGACTGTCCCACAAGCTTTATTTGACCATTCTCACCAAGCCATCTCTGGGTGCTTCCTCATTCTTCAGTCCTCTTTTTGCCCTGTCTAGCCTCTGTAGGGATTTGAGTTGGGGAATCCTGATGCAAGTTATAATTTTGAATCTCGCTCCTCTGAGCTGCGGGCCTGTGTTTCCAGTTGCTATCTAAATATCTTCCCTTAATGTTCAGAAGGCATCTCAAATTCAACTCAACTTCAAATTGTGCTCATTATTTTTTTGACTGAACTTTGAATCTATAAAGAACAGTTCTTTTGGCTTATACATTTTGGACTCTTCCCTGCCAAACACAGTGTCTGACTCATAATCAGTATTCAAAATATGTTGAAGGAAGGAAGGACCCAGTGAATGAACATACAAGCCAAACTCTTTCTGTGAAGCTCTCATTTAGTACTAGACTGCCCTACTTTTTAATAACTTCTATAAGATTACTATTCTACTTTAAGTACTAAATCATGAGTTTTTATAACCATGTAACTATATGTATTGTTTTATTCCTCTTAGGATATAGTAGTTAGTAGTTTTACATGCTTTGTGGTTTTTAAAATTCATTTATATAACTTTTTTATTTGTTCACTTTCATTTTGTTAACTCCCTGACATGAACCTTGCTAGTAATCTCAAATAAAGCAGTATGATTTACAAGGTCCAAGATTACTAGCATCAAATCAGATTTGATCAAAAACATTTATTCCTTTTTATCTGTTAGTAACAATACAGCAGGAATTATGTCACTTTATTCCCAGTTGCAGCCTGATAACCAACTACACTGATAACCAGCTGCAGCCTAGCCAAGGTGCAAGGGCTTGGTGGATCTTTGTTTTATTTCTAGGATAAAGACATGGTCTCTCTGTCCCGTGCTCCTCAGGCCTTGGATCTGGGTAGCCTGCTTCAGTTTACTATTTAGTGCATTTTTCCTCCAGCCATCTAATTATAGTTTGGAGGCTCATCCAGACACTTCATTTTCTAGGGGATGGGGTAAACTTCATGGACAGCTCTTTGGAGACCTGGTTAATTAAGCATCTTGCACTGCATTGTTGGGTACTCTGTCTGTGTCTGTCTGTCTGTCTGTCTCTCTTTCTCGCTCTCTCTCTCTTTCCCTCCCGCCCTCCCTCTCCCCCCCACCTCATTAGTGTATGGTCACAGTTACTGATCATCTCTTCTTGTACTTGTTCCAGTTTCATGGATTTTTGGCCCCTGCATTCCCAAAGTGAAAATACGTACCTATATACCTGTATGTTATGGACAGAGAGATACTTAGTGCTTACACATAGTAAAAACAGGTGATCATAAAGAAACTAGAACATGGAGTGTATATCTTAATATAATATGTAGGTATTTGCCTGTCATAAGCATCTGTGCTTCTATGTTATTTACATTTAAATCATGAAAGAAAACACCATTCTCTAGAATCTTTTTCTAGAATTTCATGTACTTCGTAACTGATAGACACTGTTAAATCTTTCTTGTTTCAATGGATTTTTAAAAATCATCTCCCTCTGTATTTGTTTAAAATATACCAAGATACAATATTTTATTTTCCTCTGCACAGCTTTCATACTTTTTTAAGAGATGGAGGATATCTTAGAAACTTTGTAATCTACTTTATTTTATAGGTGAAGGAAGTGGTTTATTTTAATGTAGTATAACCTATAGTATATAAAGTTATTTGCATTTTTTACAAAAATATTTAAATAAACATTGACTAATACTAAATCTGGGTTTACCATGGCATAGCCTTTGTAAACTGGGCTTCACATTCAAATAACACAGTGTTTTAAATGACCACCATTCTCTTCATAAGACCTTCATTCTACATGCAAATTATATTTGTATAGCCAAGCAAATGCAAAGCATCACTATTAGAGTTTATTAGTAGCAAGTTATTTTTAAATTCAATTAATTTTTTCTAAATATAGGTTAGCTTACCCAAATAAACACCCTTTGTTTTCTGTTACCTAAATAAATTGATTTAGCATCTTTCTTTTCCAGGTTGGGAGTGGGTTCCTTGGGAAGAACTACCTCCTCTGGACCAGCTTTTCTGGGGACTGCGTTGTTTAAAAGAACAAGGCTATGATCCATTTAAAGAAGATCTGAAACATCTGGTGGGATACAAAGGAAATCATCTCTAGGTGGTCGAGAAGATTTGATTTTCTTTAAAAAGACAAGAATAAGGTCTGGTTAGGGAATGAAAAATGTCTACATTTTGGAACAACTCCATTTTATCTAAAAAAGTTCTTGTGATCGCCAGTTTATTTGCAGTCTCTTAATGTATCCACCACTCTTTCAGCCAGTACTTGAGAAAATTTTTCCGAAATATGTCACTGAATTGTATTCCAGACACAGAATATATGATAAATACTGATATTATGGGTAATCTGCTTTCCATATTTACCTGTGATATTTACTGTGCAGTTTGTCATTACTAGCTTGCATGGAGTAGGATGCAATCAAATTTGCCTTAGTGTTTCTGTTTAAATAGAGACCTGAATTCAAATATTGTAGTTTAGGTTCAAACAGAGTATGCCTATTGCAAAATTTACCAATTTGTTGATTACCTCTTTTATTAAAGAAATGTTGGGGAGAGGGTAATGTATTGTGACAATTTTTGCAACTTACAGGGAATAGGACAGGTCATTAGGGTGTATTTCCCAGGTTTCCAATTGAGAACCTAAACCAAGAGAAGTGAGACAAACCATCTAATATCTGTATCCTGCTATTAATAGGCTGTGATGCTGAGTTTCTCACTTACTCTTTCTGAGGTCCAGGGTCCTTATATGTAAAATGAAGAGATTCATCTAGAGCAGTGGTTGTCAAAGTGTGGTCTGTGGGGGCCTCAAGAGCCTTTCAAGGGTATTCTAGGTCAAAGCTGTTTTTATAACACTAAGACATCATTTCATCATTTATAGTTTTTCCTTTTTTTTATTTGAGAAGGAGTCTTGCTCTGTTACCCACACTGGAGTGCAGTGGCACGATCTCAGCTCATTGCAGCCTCTGCCTCCTGGGTTCAAGCAGTTCTCCTACCTCAGCTTCCGGAGTCGCTGGGATTACAGGCACCCACCACCACACCTGGCTAATTTTTGTATTTTTAGTGGAGACAGGGTTTCACCATGTTGGCCAGGCTGGTCTGGAACTCCTGAGCTCAAGTGATCTGCCCACCTCAGCCTCCCAAAGTGCTGGGATTACAGGTGTGAGCCACCATGCCCAGCCATCATTTATCTTTTTCACTCATTTTTTCATGAGTGTGCAGAGGAGTTTTCAAGAGGCTATCTGGTGTGATATTGTAATACGCTGAATGCAAAAGCAGATATGAGATTCCAGCTTTCGTCTGTCATCAGACATTGAAGAGATTTGGAGAAATGTAAAGCAGCAGTACTCTTCTCACCAATGATTTTTGTTGTGGTTGGTTAGAAAAATAGTTATTTTTAGTGGGTTTTAATATGTGAAAAAATAAAAATAGCCATTTGTCAAAAATGTTATTTATGTGTTTATACGTACTCAGTTTTTGTTACTTGTAAATGATTAATAAAAATTTTAAGAAATTTCTCAGTTTTCATTTCTATATGATAAATATTTCTAGATAAAAGCATACAAAAACAAAATCTCTTTGTGGTCTTTGGTAATTTTTAAGAGTACAAAGGGATCCAAATTTTTGCCAGATTAGGTCAAAAGCTCACATTTTTAATTTTGAGCCCACTTCTGTGAAATCCTGTGCTTCTCTTAGAGTTGATTACCTTTGAATTTTGCTCTTTCAAAAGACCCCAGTACTATTATAATACCTGCTAAGGAATCTTTTTCCAGTGAGTATCATTTTTTAAGTTCTTCCTTAATTGTTTGCTTTTTCAAAATTATATATGTACATTATATAATTTGTCATGTAGAAATCTCATTTTCTATTAATTGTATCTTTACCTATTTTTTTTTTTTTTTTTTTTCTGAGACAGGGTCTCACTCTGTCAACCAGGCTGGAGTGCAGTGGTGCAATCTCGGCTCACTGCAACCTGCAGCTCCCGGGCTCAAGGGATCGTCTTGCCTTGGCCTCCTGAGTACCTGGGATTACAGGTATGCACCACCACGCCCAGCTAATTTTTGTATTTTTAGTAGAGATGGTTTCACCATGTTGCCCAGTTGGTCTCGAACTCTTGACCTCAAGTGATCTGCCCACTTTGGCCTCCCAAAGTGCTGGGATTACAGGCATGAACCACCACGCCCTGCCCATATTTTTGATGTTGGATGCCTGATTTTGGAATGTTTGAAGAGCTCAAATATAATAAGTGTGTATGTATGCCTTGTTCTTTGGATATATAGATTAATTTCACACTAATTTTTCTACTCCTATTTGATTATTCCATGTCCTTCTGTTGCTTGCTTCCTCATTTTACTTAATTTCACTCCCTCAGTTGACTGAATCCCTGTCCCTGGCTTCTCCTAAGTGATAGACATGTGAGGCTTGATAAGAAAGCAGGCGAGCTTATGGATTAAATCCTTTCATAGGTTTATCTCAACTACAGTTCATTGGTAATTCATTAAGATATCTCTTTATGTTAGTACTTATCCATGCAGATATTTTATAGCTTCAAAAACTCATCACAAGGCCTGGCACAGTGGCTCACACCTGTAAACCCAGCACTTTGTGAGGCTGAGGTGAGAGGATTGCTTGAGTTCAGGAGCTCAACACCAGCCTGGGCAACACAGGGAGACCCTGTCTTTATGAATAATTTAAAAATTAGCCTGGCATGGTGGCGCATGCCTGAGGTCCCAGCTACTTGGAAGGCAATGACAAACTCATTGAAAGCTTGTGAGGTTTTTTTGTTTTTTAACTCAACCAACTTGACATGAAATGTGTTTCAATGGAAAGAAAAAACTAACCAGGAGTTTTATTCATAGGAAAAGGTAAAAAGGTAAGAATTCCATACTAATTAGAAGGGGATCGTGTTTACATCAGCACTTAATATGCTCAGGTGGCATTCAGTGACAACTCAGTAATTAGGAAATATTTCTCTAAATAAGTCAATGAATGAAGCAGGATTTAGAACTCTTAAGAAAGCAGTTAATGCCTGGATGGTTTGAGTATTGCCTTTAATAGAAAAAAAACTAAAGCTGACTAGCAACATTCTCATAAAACTAAATGTCAGCTAGAGTTCTGGAAGTGTACTTTACTGCCAGGTTGCTGGGAGGGAAATATCTTTTCGTCTATTTGCTGGACTGACCCTGAGGTGTCATCTGTCCCAGGATAGGCAAGTGCTCCTATACTGGCTCTGGCAACACCTTAGCAAAAGTCTTCCCAGTGGAGCCTGAGGTGAATTCGGCCTCTTTCCGATCCATTTGGAGGAGTCACTTCTTTGTTATCTTGACTGCCAGCTTCCCAAACAAGGCAAATACTTTTAGGTGAAACAGTCTCTTCTTTGTGGCATGAATGATCACAATAAATGGAGATTGTGGGAGAAAGCAAGCTCAGGAAATAATTCATATAAGAGAAGACATCCAAAGTCTTCTTTCAACATAAAATCACATATTGAAGCTGCCTCTGTTTTTAGTAATTATTTATGTTGTACGCAGATGTCTGTGCTGCACTTGAGTAGTTTTTTTGTTTTTGAGATGGAGTTTCACTCTTGTTGCCCAGGCTGGAGTGTAGTAGCACGATCTCGGCTTACCGCAACCTCCGCCTCCTGCGTTCAAGCAATGCTCCTGCCTAAGCTTCCTATTTGGGTTTACAGGTGCCCGCCACCACATCCAGCTAGTTTTTGTATTTTCAGTAGAGATACGGTTTCTCCATGTTAGTCAGGCTGGTCTTCCGACCTCAGGTGATCTGCCTGCCTCGGCCTCCCAAAGTGCTACGATTACAGGCATGAGCCACCGCGCCCAGCCGAGTAGTTTTATAAAAAGTGAAAATTAAAGGTAACAATGTGCATTGTGTTCCACATCTTCCATTTTATGTACTTCAATAAATTAAAAATATAAATGAATACTTAAGGTTCTCCAAAACATCTAATTTTTCATCTATTGTGTGCCAAGTCGTATGATAAGGACTTTACAATATTTGTACTGTCAGTTAAACCTACCACACTTCCTTAAATTCCCATTCCAGACTTTTTCTCATTTTCATGTTTAAAATGTTTAAATAGGCCGGGCGCAGTGGCTCATGCCTCTAATCCCAGCACTTTGGGAGGCCGAGGCAGGTGGATCACCTGAGGTCAGGAATTCAAGACCAGCCTGGCCAATATTGTGAACCCCTGTCACAACTGAAAATAGAAAAATTAGCCGGGTGTGGTGGTATGCACCTGTAGTCCCAGCTACTCAGGAGGCTGAGACAGGATAATTGCTTGAACCTGAGAGGAGGAGGGTGCAATGAGCCAAGATCACACCACTGCACTCCAACCTGGGGGACAGAATGAGACTCCGTCTCAAAACAGAAAAGAAATGTTTAAATAGCCAGGCACAGTGTAATCCCCACATTTTGGGAGGCCAAGGCCAGAGGATCACTTGAGCACAAGAGTTTGAGACCAGCATAAGCAACATAGTGAGACCCTGTCTCTACAAAAAGTAAAAGATTAGCTAGGTGTGGTGGAGTTGGTGGGACATGGTGGCGCTTGGCTGTAGTCCCAGCTCCTTGGGAGGCTGAGGTGGGAGGATTGCTTGAGCCCAGGATATCGAGGCTACAGTGAGCTATGATCCCACCACTGCATTCCAGCCTGGGTGACAGAGCGAGACCCGATCTCAAAAAATAAAATATTTAAATATTTGGCTTTCTGCATAATAATATTGGTTAATAACGTTGTATTCAATCATGTATCACTCTTCATTTTGTTTATCAGATCAATTCATGGACAAAAGCAACATAGTAGCAAGTAAGCGAAACTTCTCACCAACTTCAGTTTGACTTGATACTTGTTATTTTTGATAACAAGACTTATTTTTGATAACTTGATACTTTTTTTTTTCCTTTGTAGATTCACTTTCTACCTATTCTTGGATGACTCCCCAAACAATATTATCTACAGCCCAGACCTTTCTCCTAAGCTCCAGGCCCCACCGCACACCAGACATCTCTACTTGACTGTCCGCATCCTTCTGGCTTGCTGTGTTTCAGACTGAACTTCCTCCTGTATTCTTCTCAGAGAAGGGCTCTACCATCTGCTGAACTGCTCAAATTTGATTCCCTTCCCTGCATCCAGCAGTTGCTCTTTCTTGTCCATTCTGTTTCTTGTCTCTTGAATCCATCCCCATCACATGGTCCCACCTGCCTCTCCCCTAGGCCAGGCCCGCGCCACCTTTTCCCCAGACTCTTCCTGCAGCTTTACTCCACCAATCAACTGAATGGCTTATTTTTATTCTTAATTGTGGTAAAATACACGTAACATAAAGTTTATCATCTTAACCCTCCAATTCATTTTTGACATTACTCCTAGAGTGACTTTTCAAAGCATAAATTTAGTTATGTCTCATCTTCCCAAACGTCTTTGGAAGTTCCCATCACCTGTAGAATAAAATCCCTAACCTGACATATGAGCTTTCCTAATTTCCCTGGACTAATTTTCTCATTATACTACACCCTGCTGTTGCACCCTGCACTCTCAGCATCTTTCTTTGTGCTTCATCCAGTGCAGCACGCTGGTTCCTACCTCCTTGCCAGGGCACCTGCAGCTCCTTCTGAACTGAATGCGACACCCACCCTCAGTCTGCCTTAACAAGATCCTTACTAGTTTTTCGTACCTTAGTTCAAGGTTCCTTCCTCTGTGAAACCTGGACTCACCGAATTGGACCTTGGCATATCTCACCTTACACCATTTCTACTGTATGTTGACTTCAGAGGTAGCTTTTGATTTCATAAGGCTCTAGGCTTAAATGAGACACATCACAAGTTGTGTTCTTCCAAAGCCACCCGTTTTTGTCTTTTTGAATAGCTTGGTTTAAATTCCTAATGGGTTGAATTCACCTCTGATGCATTTGTGAAGCAATAAGTTAAATTCTGCAGATAAAATGCCCGCAAGTCAGCCTCCTCCTTCAAAATGGCTGAAGACAAGTATACATCAATATTGTAGTTTTCATAAACGCTATTTATGTGAATGAAGAGGAAATATGTTCACCTTTCAGGAATCGCGTGTGACTCTGGAAGGGTATTTTCTGTGGCTGAGCACAGCTTTGATTATTTGAGGATTTAGGTCTGATGCATCTGACAAGGCTGCCAGTACTTGTATATTATGGAAGATGTCATGTTGATTTCTATTGATTGCTTGTCTCCTCAGTAGAAAGTAAGCTCCTTTAGACTAAAGACCATGTCTTTCTATTATATACCTAGCAGCCAGAGTGGTAACTGCTAATGCTAAATGCCTAATGTATGCTAGCTGAATGAAAAAAATGACCTTTTAGTATTTCTTTTTCTTCACTTTTTCTTTTTCTGGGTCAGAATGAAAACAAGTAGTATTGAGGATCCTCAGAATAGGAAATGCAAATACTGCATTCCAATTATTGGCAGGGACATGAAGAATATCTGTTTCTATAGGTGTAAGGAGGAGTTAGGGTCCAAAATAGAAACAGAAGTGATACTCTGGCTAAAGATGTACACAAAGTTCACAACTGGGTAAGGAAGCTGAAATCCAAATGCCAATTTACTAATGTGAGGAAAAATGAGGGCAACTTACTATGTTGTAGGGGAAATTATTAAGTAACATGCATGTGAAATGTACCTTATAGCAGGTTCTGTATTTTTAAAGGGATATAATTATGTGTTCATGCATATTTGAGAATTTTATTATGTTGTGTTTTATTAGTGGAAATAAATCAGTAGAATTAGATAAACCTGACTCACACCATAAGCTGTTTCAATCAACAAGATACTTGGGATGCAGAGAAAGTGACTATTTAGGTAAGATATTCTTGCAACCCCAAGAGAGGTAAACCAGACCACAGGTGGAAGTCTGGCAAGTAGGAGCCATGAACTGCCTTGAGGGAGTCGGCAGCAGCTTTAAGACAGTATGAAGAAGGGCTCAACTTGTCCACAAAATGTTTTAGGTCTACCAGTTTGAGAACTGCAGGACACACACCTGCACTTTGTTCCTCCCTCTGTTGTTGCCACTGGTGAAAATAAACCAAGTGCTCTTGACCACACATTGCTTCACCAGTCTTGCTTATCAGCAGTGCTACACAGAAGCAATCCATGGCCAGGATAGCTTTCATTTTCTTAATGGCTTTGCGTACACTGGGTTTACAAATACTTATGGCAGTTCACTAACTTAACCAACATCCCTGCTCATGCTACCACCAAAGAGTTGAATTCAAATGGAAGGAGAAAGAATAGGTGGTCAACAGGTTCAGTAATGAAAGATGCCATGTTGGGCAAGAACCATAGTAAGGGACTAAAGGGCTAGGGGATGGAATGAGGAGTTTAGAATCAGGGAAATAGTAGATCAGCAGGTCAGAACAGGGAAGTGCAGTGAAGTCCCAAGAGGCCACCATCCCACCCCAGCTACCATGCGTGGATTTTTCTCCATGAGCCATCCCAGGTGAACTGTTTGGGTGTCTAGCTGACTGACCCAAAGGGCTAGAAGTGAAGTGGCCAGGAGCAATAGTTGCAAGAACCAATGGTTACAACGGTGGTAGAAACACCAGCTCAGTAGCTAGTTCTATCCCCTAGGAGTTTGTTTCATGTAGGATCTAACAAAACAGGCAAGCAATATAACCAAGAAGTATTTATTAAGCAATCTTCTGTGCTAAGTAAAGAAGGCTCTTGCCAGGCGCGGTGGCTCACACCTGTAATCCCAGCACTTTGGGAGGCCGAGGTGGGTGGATCACTTGAGGTCAGGAGTTCGGAACCAGTCTGGCCAACATGGTGAAACTCTATCTCTACCAAAAAAATACAAAAATTAGTTGGGCATGGTGGCACACACCTGTAGTGGCAGTTATTCAAGAGGCTGAGGTGGAAGGATCACTTGAGCCCAGGAGGTCGAGGCTGCAGTGAGCCAAGATTGTGCCACTGCACTCTAGCCTGGGTGACAAAGTGAGCCCCTATCTCAATAAATAAATAAATAAGGCTCTTTGGGTATCCTTAATGCCTAGTGTAGTCCCTGGCGTTTTAGTAGGGCTCCATAAATATTTGAATCTATTTGAAAGATTCAAATGGATTATGGAAACAAGATGATAGCAAATTAAGTAAAGTGGCAGCATTTTTTTTTTAACTTTTAAATTCAGGTATAGCATGCACATAGGCTTTCAATGAACTTTTACAAAATGAACACACCTATATAACCACCACCTAGATCAAGAACTGTTTTACCATCACCCCAAAAGTGTCACCTTGCGAAGATAACCACTATTACCACCATCTCATAGTTTGTTTTTAATTTGGTCTAAGTGGAATCATACATTATGCATTGTTGTGTCTGGTATCTTTCAGTCAACATTGTTTTTGAGATATTTATCTCTGTATGGCTGTAATTCATAGTATTCCATTGTTTATAACAAAATTTACCTAATCTTGATGTTCACTTGCATTGTTTCTAATTCAGGGCTATTACAAATAAAGCTTCTATAATGTGCACATGTGTTTTACATGTGCGTGTGTGCTTATTTCTGTTGGAAGAATATAAACCTAGGAGTGAAAAGGCTGGGTCATGGAGTATATATGTTTTTGCCAAATAAATTTTCATATGCTTGTTTGACTTATAAAGTGCTGCTGCTGGCTTTAATGGGGACATATAACACATGGTATATAAATCCTATTAACCTTCCAAAATGCAAAAAAAGAATTTCAAATTCTGAAATACATTCAGACCCAAAGGTTTTGGATGAGGGGTTATGGAGCTATATATATAAATACACATGAACATGTACATAGCAATTTGATTTCTTAGAGGCACATGTGAAATTCCCATTTCTTTTTTTAAATTCACTCCCCATTAATGCTTCTTAAAAGTAATCTATGTATTCTTAGTTCTACCTGTTTTTCTGTTTGGGTTTCTTTGTTGTTATCTTTGTCTATGTTGGCTTATAAATAAAAACGCCTAGGGGAAAGCGGTGCTAAGATTCTCAGATAGTGAGTGGCAATGACTAAGACAGGTCCTTAAAGGCTTCAGGGCTCCAGTGCTCAAATATGCATAGGGTCTCACACAAAGCTTCCCATTCAGATGGTAAGGAACAGGTTCTTGAATCACTCTTGTAACAAACACCCAGGTGATTCTGATATGCATGGTTCATGGTTACACTTTGAGAAATACCACTTTGAAATTTAACAAATGGCCAGGCGTGGTGACTCACGCCTGTAATCCCAGCATTTTGGGAGGCTAAAGCAGGTGAATCGCCTGAGGTCAGGAGTTCGAGATCAGCCTGACCAACATGGCGAAACCCCGTCTCTACTAAAAATACAAAAATAAGCTGGGCGTGGTGGCGGGTGCCTGTAATCCCAGCTACTTGGGAGGCTGAGGCAGGAGAATCGCTTGAACCCGGGAGGTGGAGGTTGCACTGATCTGAGATCATGCCATTGCACTCAAGCCTGGGCAACAAGAGCAAAACTCTGTCTCAAAAAAACAAAAAATAAAATAAAATAACAAATATGGCCATTGTGCCTTGCACAAGTCTAACATCATTAGTATGGGGTGTGCTTTTCCTAAAGGTAATTGTAGGTTACTGAAGCACATTATTTCAAACCCTGGACACTTTAAATAGAACACTGTTATAATAAATTTGACCAAATATCAACATTACATTTCATCAAAATGAGACTGTCAGGCCTCTGAGCCCAAGCTAAGCCATCATATCCCCTGTGACCTGCACATATACATCCAGATGGCCTGAAGTAACTGAAGAATGATGAAAGAAGTGAAAATGGCCTGTTCCTGCCTTAACTGATGACATTACCTTGTGAAATTCCTTCTCCTGGCTCATCCTGGCTCAAAAGCTCCCCTGCTGAGCATCTTGTGACCCCCCCATCCCTGCCTGCCTGAAAACAACCCCCCTTTGACTGTAATTTTCCTTTACCTACCCAAATCTTATAAAACGGCCCCACCCCTATCTCCCTTCTCTGACTCTCTTTTCGGACTCAGCCTACCTGCACTCAGGTGATTAAAAGCTTTATTGCTCACACAAAGCCTGTTTGGCGGTCTCTTCACACAGACGTGCATGAAATTTGGTGCCGTGACTTGGATCAGGGACCTCCCTTGGGAGATCAATCCCCTGTCCTCCTGCTCTTTGTTCTGTGAAAAAGATCCACCTACGACCTCGGGTCCTCAGACCCACCAGCCCAAGGAACATCTCACCAATTTTAAATCGGATAAGCAGCCTCTTCTTACTCTCTTCTCCAACCTCTCTCACTATCCCTCAACCACTTTCTCCTTTCAATCTTGGTGCCACTCTTCAATCTCTCCCTTCTCTTAATTTCAATTCCTTTCATTTTCTGGTAGAGACAAAGGAGACATGTTTTATCTGTGGACCCAAAACTCCGGCGCCAGTCACGGACTCAGGAAGGCAGCCTTCCCTTGGTGTTTAATCATTGCAGGGACGCCTCTCTGATTATTCACCCACGTTTCAGAGGTGTCTGGCCACGCAGGGACGCCTTACTTGGTCCTTCACCCTTAGCGGCAAGTCCTGCTTTTCTGGGGGAAGGACAAGAACCCCAACCCCTTGTCTCCCTGTCTCTACCCCTTCTCTGCTTTTCTGGGGGGCAAGAACCCCCTGATCCCTTATTTCCGTGTCCCGACCCCTTATCTCTACACCCTGATCCCTTATTTCTGTGCCCCGACCCCTTATCTCTGCGCCCCGATCCCTTGCTTCCATGCCCCGACCTCTTATTTCTGCACCCCGATCCCTTATTTCCATGCCCCGACCTCTTATCTCTGTGCCCCAACCCCTTATTTCTGTGCCCCGACCCTTTCTCTGCTTTTCTGGGAGACAAGAACCCCCCCGACCCCTTCTCTCTGTGTCTCTACCCCTTCATTGCTTTTCTGGGGGGCAAGAACCCCCCCACCCCTTTTCTCCGTGTCTCTATTCTCTCTTTTCTCTGGGCTTGCCTCCTTCACTATGGGCAAGCTTCCGCCCTCCATTCCCCCTTCTTCTCCCTTAGCCTGTGTTCTTAAAAACCTAAAACCTCTTCAACTCACAACTGACCTAAAACCTAAATGCCTTATTTTCTTCTGCAATGCCCTTGACCCCAATACAAACTCGACAGTGGTTCCAAATAGCCAGAAGACGGCACTTTCAATTTTTCCATCCTACAAGATCTAAATAATTATTATTATAAAATGGGCAAATGGTCTGAGATGCCTGACGTCCAGGCATTCTTTTACACATCGGTCCCTCCCTGGTCTCTGTTCCCAATGCAACTCGTCCCAAATCTTTCTTCTTTCCCTCCTGCCTGTCCCCTCAGTCCCAACCCCAAGCATCGCTGAGTCTTTCTAATCTTCCTTTTCTACAGACCCATCTGACCTCTCCCCTCCTTGCCAGGCAGAGCTAGGTCCCAATTCTTCCTCAGCCTCCGCTCCGCCACCCTATAATCCTTTTTATCACCTACCCTCCTCACACCCGGCTTACAGTTTCCTTCTGTGACTAGCCCTCCCCCACCTGCCCAGCAATTTCCTCTTAAAAAGGTGGCTGGAGCTAAAGGCATAGTCAAGGTTAATGCTCCTTTTTTTTTTTTATCCCAAATTAGACAGCGTTTAGGCTCTTTTTCATCAAATATAAAAACCCAGCCCAGTTCATGGCTCATTTGGCAGCAACCCTGAGACACTTTACAGCCCTAAACCCTAAAAGGTCAAAAGGCCGTCTTATTCTCAATATGCATTTTATCACCCAATCCACTTCTGACATTAGGAAAAAACTTCAAAAATTAGAATCTGGCCCTCAAACCCCACAACAGGAATTAATCAACCCCGCCTTCAAGGTGTACAATAATAGAGAGGAAGCAGCCAGATGGCAATGCATTTCTGAGTTACAATTACTTGCCTCTGCTTTGAGACAAAATCCAGCCACACCTCCAGCATACAAGAACTTCAAAATGCGTAAGCCACACACGCCTAAGCCACAGCAGGCAAGCATTCCTACAAGACCTCCTCCCCCAGGAGCTTGCTATAAGTGCCAGAAATCTGGCCACTAGGCCAAGGAATGCCCACAGCCCAGGATTCCTCCTAAGCCACGTCCCATCTGTGCGGGACCCCACTGAAAATCAGACTGTTCAACTCACCTGGCAGCTACTCCCAGAGCCCCTGGAACTCTGGCCCAAGGCTCTCTGACTGACTCCTTCCCAGATCTTCTTGGCTTAGCAGCTGAAGACTGACACTGCCCGATCGCCTCGGAAGCCTACAGGACCATCACAGACACTCTGGGTAACTCTCACAGTGGAAGGTAAGTCCGTCCCCTTCTTAATCAATATGGAGGCTACCCACTCCACATTACCTTCTTTTCAAGGGCCTGTTTCCCTTACCTCCGTAACTGTTGTAGGTATTGACGGCCAGGCTTCTAAACCTCTTAAAACTCCCCAACTCTGGTGCCAACTTAGACAATACTCTTTTAAGCACTCCTTTTTAGTTATCCCCACCTGCCCAGTTCCCTTATTAGGCTGAGACACTTTAAATTATCTGCTTCCCTGACTATTCCTGGACTATAGCCACATCTCATTGCCGCCCTTCTTCCCAATCCAAAGCCTCCTTTGCATCCTCCTCTTGTATCCCCCAACCTTAACCCACAAGTATAGGATACCTCTACTCCCTCCTTAGCGACCGATCATGCACCCCTTACCATCTCATTAAAACCTAATCATCCTTACCCCACTCAATGCCAATATCCCATCCCACAACACGGTTTAAAAGGATTAAAGCCTGTTATCACTCGCCTGTTACAGCACGGCCTTTTAAAGCCTATAAACTCTCCTTACAATTCCCCCATTTTACCTGTCCTAGAACCAGACAAGCCTTACAGGTTAGTTCAGGATCTGTGCCTTATCAACCAAATTGTTTTGCCTATCCACCCTGTGGTGCCAAACCCATATACTCTCCTATCCTCAATACCTCCCTCAACAACCCATTATTCTGTTCTGGATCTCAAACATGCTTTCTTTACTATTCCTTTGCACCCTTCATCCCAGCCTCTCTTCGCTTTCACTTGGACTGACCCTGATACCCATCAGGCTCAGCAAATTACCTGGGCTCTACTGCCACAAGCCTTCACCGACAGCCCCCATTACTTCAGTCAAGCCCAAATTTCTTCCTCATCTGTTACCTGTCTCGGTGTAATTCTCATAAAAACACACGTGCTCTCCCTGCCGATCGTGTCTGACTGATCTCTCAAACCCCAACACCTTCTACATCCTAAGCATGGTTGGATCCTTTCGACTTTAGATACCTGGTTTTGCCATCCTAACAAAACCATTATATAAACTCACAAAAAGAAACCTAGCTGACCCCACAGATCCTAAAACCTTTCCCCACTCCTTTTTCTGTTCCTTGAAGACAGCTTTAGAGCCTGCCACCACCCTAGCTCTCCCTGACTCATCCCAACCCTTTTCATTACCCACAGCCAAAGTGCAGGGCTGTGCAGTTGGAATTCTTACACAAGAACCATGACCGCGCCTTGTAGCCTTTTTATCCAAACAATTTGACCTTACTGTTTTGCCTAGCCCTCAAGTCTGTGTGCAGCGGCCGCCGCCACCCGAATACTTTTAGAGGCCCTTAAAACCACAAACTAGGCTCAACTCACTCTCTACAGTTCTCATAACTTATAAAATCTATTTTCTTCCTCACACCTGACACATATACTTCCTGCTCCCCAGCTCCTTCAGCTGTACTCACTCTTTGTTGAGTCCCACAATTACCATTGTTCCTGGCCTGGCCTTCAATCCAGCCTCCCACATTATTCCTGATACCACACCTGACCCCCATGACTATATCTCTCTGATCCACCTGACATTCACCCCATTTCCCCATATTTCCTTCTTTCCTGTTCCTCACCTTGATCACACTTGGTTTATTGACAGCAGTTCCACCAGGCCTAATCGCCACACACCAGCAAAGGCAGGCTATGCTATAGTACAAGCCACTAGCCCGCTTCTTAGAACCTCTCATTTCCTTTCCATCGTAGAAATCTATCCTCAAGGAAATAACTTCTCAGTGTTCCATCTGCTATTCTACTACTTCTCAGGGATTATTCAGGCCCCCTCCCTTCCCTACACGTCAAGCTTGGGGATTTGCCCCTGCCCAGGACTGGCAAATTGGCTTTACTCAACATGCCCCAAGTCAGAAAACTAAAATACCTTAGTCTGGGTAGACACTTTCACTGGATGGGTAGAGGCCTTTCCCACAGGGTCTGAGAAGGTCACCGCGGTCATTTCTTCCCTTCTGTCAGATAATTCCTCGGTTTGACCTTCCCACCTCTATACAGTCCAATAGCAGACCGGCCTTTATTAGTCAAATCAGCCAAGCAGTTTTTCAGGCTCTTAGTATCCAGTGAAACCTTTATATCCCTTACGGTCCTCAGTCTTCAGGGAAAGTAGAATGGACTAAAGGTCTTTTAAAAACACACCTCACCAAGCTCAGCCACCAACTTAAAAAAGACTGGACAATACTTTTACCACTTTCCCTTCTCAGAATTCAGGCCTGTCCTCAGAATGCTACAGGGTACAGCCCATTTAAGCTCCTGTATAGACGCTCCTTTTTATTAGGCCCCAGTCTCATTCCAGACACCAGACCAACTTAGACTCTGCCCCAAAAAACTTGTCATCCCTACTATCTTCTCTCTAGTCATACTCCTATTCACCGTTCTCAACTACTCACACATGCCCTGCTCTTGATTACACTGCCAGTTTACACTGTTTCTCCAAGCCATCACAGCTGATATCTCCTGGTGCTATCCCCAAACCGCCACTCTTAACTCTTAAAGTAAATAAATAATCTTTGCTGGCAAGGCTATGCTGAACCTCCTTAGGCACTCTCTAATTAGATGTCCTAGGTCCTCCCAATTCTTAGACCTTTAATACCTGTTTTTCTCCTTCTTTTATTCCGTTTAGTTTTTCAATTCATACAAAACCGTATCCAGGCCATTACCAATAATTCAACATGACAAATGTTTCTTCTAACAACCCCATAATATCACCCCTTACCACAAAATCTTCCTTCAGCTTAATCTTTCCCACTCTAGGTTCCCATGCCGCCCCTAATCCTGCTTGAAGCAGCCCTGAGAAACATCGCCCATTATCTCTCCATACCATCCCCCAAAATTTTCGCCGTCCCAACACTTTACCACTATTTCATTTTTCTTATTAACATCAGAGGACAGGAATGTCAGGCCTCTGAGCCCAAGCTAAGCCGTCATATCCCCTGTGACCTGCACGTACACATCCAGATGGCTGGTTCCTGCCTTAACTGATGACATTCCACCACAAAAGAAATGAAAATGGCCTGTTCCTGCCTTCACTGATGACATTATCTTGTGAAATTCCTTCTCCTGGCTCATCCTGGCTCAAAACCTCCCTTACTGAGCACCTTGTGACCCCCACTCCTGCCCACCAGAGAACAACCCCCCTTAGACTGTAATTTTCCTTTCCCTACCCAAATCTTATAAAATGGCCCCACCCCTATCTCCCTTCACTGACTCTCTTTTCAGACTCAGCCCGCCTGCACCCAGGTGATTAAAAGCTTTATTGCTCACACAAAGCCTGTTTGGTGGTCTCTTCACACAGACGCGCATGAAAATTATACTTAGCACTATCTGACTTATTCTATTTATTGATGTGCTTATTATCTGTCTTCCCCCCCACCCCCACCCTGCTCCTCTGCCTCATAAATTCTGGTAAGGCAGGCTCACTCTGTCTTATTCACTGCCATATCCTCAGCACCTACAGAAGTGCCTGGCACACAGAGGTTCTCAAACATATGGTGAATGATGAATGACAGCTATGAGGACACTAGGCTGCACTGGGTATGGCACATACTGTTTCTCACTGATTGAGCCCAGATTCAACCTAGGAAGCCTTTTCAACACAGCAACCAGCGTCACTGGATGGGTAATGGTGCATAACTGAAACCTATTCCATATCCCTGAATTGCACGCCCTCAAAGGTCTCTAATGCTAATATTCTTTGATTCTATGTATCAGAAGTTAAAATAGCCAAAGCATTTAAAAGAGAGGTTTAAGCAAAAAATTCAGGAGAGAATATGCCTTATTTAGGAGTTTAAAAAGTACCTATTTGTAGCAAACTTTCCTTTAAAATGCCATAAAGTCAGTTGTTACAAAGAAAACCATTTGCCCATTCAAATATTATAATTAGGGAGACAATATCACTGATCAAAGGCTTAGTCTTATAAAAACTGCTGGAAAGAACTATGTATTGGGCTGGACTAGGTGGCGCATGCCTATAATCCCAGCACTTTGGGAGGCCAAGGCAGGCACATCACTTGAGCCCAAGGGTACAAGACCAGCCTGGGCCACATGGCGAAACCCTATCTCTACTAAAAATACAAAAAATTAGCCTGGCATGGTGGTGCTTCTAATCCCAGCCACCTGGGAGGCTGAGGTGGGAGGTTCACCCAAGTCCAGGAGTTTGAGGCTACAGTAAGCCGTGATCATGCCACTGCACTCCAGCCCGGGTGATGGAGTGAGACACTGTCTCAAAAAATAAAATAATTACATATTAATTCAACATTTAATTAATAAAGTTTATACAGGCTCTTGGGCGGTGTTATGCTGTGAACTGTGTCCCACCAAAATTCATGTGCTGAAGCCCTAATCCTCAGTACTTCAGAATGTGACTGTATTTGGAGATAGGGCCTTTAAAGAGGCAGTTTAAGTTAAAATGAGGTAATTAGGGTGGGCCTTCATCCATTCTGACTGGTGTCCTTATAAGAAGAGAAAATCCGGACACACATGTGACACTAGGGATGCATGCGCAGAGAAAAGGCCACAGGAAGATTCAGCGAGCAGGTGGCCATAGGCAAGCCAAAATCACTGCATCTTGTTATGGCAGCCCTAGCAAACTAATCCAGATGGCCTAAATCTCACATCTGTGTTCAAAGTACTGCGATAGAGTCAATAAAAATTCACTACAGTGTGTCCCACACACTCCTTCCACACCTATCATCCTTGAATTGGAATTCTGGCAGCATCAAGGACATCTTTAGAGAGTACCCAAACTTTTCCACTCCCTGGCATTTTAAACAGGATATTGGGGGAATACTTTTGATGTGGAGAACAAAGGAATTTTTTTTACATGAAAAATTTAAAACATACCAGAAATAGAAAATAGGGCAATGAACTCCCACACACCTATCACCATTCAATGAGTACCACGATTTCACCTTATTTGCTTCCTTGTCTCCATGCCCCCTATTTTCCTTAGCTATAGCATGTTTTTCTATTCATCACCATTTTATTTATTTATTTTTAGACGGAGTCTCGCTCTGTTGCCAGGCTGGAGTGCAGTGGAGCAGTCTTGGCTCACCGCAACCTCCACCTCCTGGGTTCAAGCAATTCTCCTGCCTCAGCCTCCCAAGTAGCTGGGACTACAGGCGCACGCCACCACACCCAGCTAATTTCTGTATTTTTAGTAGAGATGGGTTTTCACTATGTTGGCCAGGCTGGTCTCGAACTCCTGACTTCAGGTGATCCACCCGCCTCGGCCACCCAAAGTGCTGGGATTATAAGCGTGAGCCACCATGCTTGGCCCATCAACATTTTATTTTCTTCAATGCACTATGGGATGACTTAATTTATGTATATTGGTATACATACAAAGGTAAAGAAACTGAACTAAACTGAGATAAAATATTTATACTGTCAGAATTCCAAACTATAATACTGACTCTATGCCCTATATTATTTCAAGTTACCAATCTAAAAAACAATTTTGTCCCTGGGAAATTGCAGAAGTTGAAAGACACATTTTTTAAGTTGTTTCCCTACATTGACATATTTCAAATTCATATTATACTTTTTCATTGAGATATAATTTACACACCATAAAATTTACCCTCTTAAAGTGTGCAATTCAGCGGTTTTTAGTACACTGATAGTTATTCAAGAACCACCATCTAATTTCAGAACATTTTCACACTGCATTGAAAAGAAACCCAGTGCCTATTAGTTGCTCCCCACTGCTCCCTCCCCCATCCCTTTGGAAACCACTCATCTACTTTCTGTCTCTGAAGATTTGTCTATTCTGTACATTTCATATACGTGGAATCACACCATATGGGGCTTTGTGTCTGGCTTCTTTCACTTAGTATCTGTTTTCTTCAAGGTTCATTCATGTTGTAGCATATATCAGTACTTCATTCCTTTTTATAGCTGAAGCATATTCCATTATATGGACTTATCACATTTTATTAACCCACTCATTAGTTGGACACTTTGGTTGTTCCTGCTATTGACTATTACGAATAATGCTTCTAAAAATACTTGTGTACAAGTTTTTGCACAGATGTGTTTTCAAGTCTCTTGGGTACATAACTAAGAAGTGGAATTGCTGGGTCATAAAGTTTAACTGTTTTTAGCTTTTTTATATATATATTTTTGAGACAGAGTCTTGCTCTGTTGCCCAGGCTGGAGTGCAGTGGCATGATCTTGGCTCACTGCAATCTCCACCTCCTGAGCTGAAGCAATTCTCGTGCCTCAGCCACCTGAGTAGCTCGGATTACAGACGTGCATCACCACATCCGGCTAATTTTATTTCTGTATTTTTCTTAGAGACAAGGTTTTGCCATGTTGGCCAGGCTGGTCTCGAACTCCTGGCCTCAAGTGGTCCACCTGTCTTGGCTTCTTAAAGTGCTGGGATTACAGGCATGAGCCACCACACCCACCCTTGTGTTTAGCTTTTGAGGGATTGTTAAAAGGTTTATCAAAGTGGTTGTCACATTTTATACCAGCAATATATGAGAGTTCCAATTTCTCCATCTCCCTTCCCCACTACCACTGGCAAAAACTGTTCTATTTTCTGTCACTATGAGTTTGGCTACTCTAGGTACCTCATATAAGTGGAATCATGTAGTATTTGTCCCTTTGTGACTGGCTTATTTCACTTAGCATCATGTCCTCAAAGTTCACCTGTATCATAACAAGTGTCAGAATTTCCTACCACTTTAAGACGGAATGATATTCCATTGTATGTATATACCACATTCTAAAAATTGATTCATCTGTCAATGGACATGGGTTGCTTCTACCTTTTGGCTATTATAAATGATGCCATTATGAGCATGAGTGTACAAATATCTGTTCAAGTCCTTGCCTTCAATTCTTTTGGGTATATCAATGATGTTTTAGAGTTTATAATGTAAGTCTTGCACTTCTTTTGTTCATTGTATTCCTCAGTGTGTTGCTCTTTTTTATGCTATGGTAAATTGAGTTATTTTATTTTCAGATTATTCATTGCTATTGTATAGAAATGCAGTGTTGCATGTTGATCTTGTATTCTGCAACCTCTTACTGATTCTAACAGTTTTTTAGTAGATTTCTTATGGTTTTCTATATGCAAGATCATGTCATCTGCAATATATTGTGTATGATCCTTGAAGTTTTACTGTTAGTTTAGTGGTTAGCTTATGATTAGACAGAGGTTTCTATAATTGCCTCAAACAGGTAAGTCTCCCTGCCTTTGCCAAGTGAGCTCTATGTGCATGTTGGAGCACACTTTCAATGCTTTTGCAGGCAGTTTACAACTCTACCGTGCCTTCACTCCCTGCTTGCACAAAGCCTCAAGGTCAGACAGAGGTGACAGATTAGGGCCACCTTAGGTATTACCTGGGCATACATACAACACTGAGCATGCATGTCGCCTTCTAGATTTCCAGGAATATGTCAGAGCTTTTCAAAGCCCAATGTGGATATCTTATTTTCCAAGCTTTCCTTTCTACGTTTTAAGTCAGCTGTTTATTTGCTTCAGTTGTTATTGCAGCCTCAGGCAGCTGTGATACTAAACTCTTGTCACTGATTGTTTTTGACAAATGCATGCAGAGAAAAGACTGTTCACAAAGAGAGAGCGCTCAGTCAGGTCAAATAAAGTCAAACCTTATTGAGACAGCCAAATGCCTAGGCAGATAAAAAGGGCTCCCCAGAGAATCTCCAACCTGCCCCATAAGTGTTTACATCAGATACTTTTGCACAGAGGAGGGAACCTGCCCAGGGATTGTCTGGGCATGCCCATAGCTGACTGGAGCCTGATATGCACATGGGGGGAAGTGGGTGGAAGCACAGGGAATTCACCCCTTATGCAAGGGAGGAGCCTGCCCTCTTCAGCTTGTGTGGTGACCTGGGAATCAATCTGTGAGGTGGGGGCGGCCTGTTAGCAGGACTACATTTTGCTTTGCTGAGTTTTATTCTTTTTTTCCCTTTCACCCAATAAAATCCTGCTCTACTCACCCTTCAATGTGTCCACATGCCTAAATTTTCCTGGTCGTGTGACAAAATTCTGGTTTTAGCTGAACTAAGGAGCAAAATTCTGCTACATTTTGGCACCCAGATGTAGGACTTGAGGAAGAGTAAGACGTAAACCAAAAAATCTTTTTTCCTTTTGCTTCTAAGCCTTTTTGTCCTCGAACTTCTGAAGGTAGAGAAAACTATGCCTCCCTCCCCTCCCAACTGCTGTTGCTCCCAGGGGTTGGGCATGTCAGCCTTTTCCTTCTTTTTCTGGATGGACAGGCAAACTGGCAGCTCCCCTGCTCCCCTCTTAAATTTCTCTCCCTGTTGGAAGAACCCATTTGCATAAGAGTAAGAGGTTCTTCCTCCAGGTGTCTTTCCAACCCTGCACTTTAAACTTTTTCCTTTTCTCTACCCTGTCAGCAGTTAACTTTTAAGTAAGAGGTTTTTTTTTTCCTTTTTAGAAGACATTTTACTAGGCCAGAAATGATAAGGATCATTGTTTATATTCTCTGTAAAGTTTTAATTATGAAAAAGGATCTGTGAGGTTGGTCTTAAGCTCTAGCCAATCTGGTGTGCTTTGCATGACTTTCTGTATAGTCAGCAGCAAACTTTGCTGCAGGCCTCCATCTTGTTTTACATCCTTGAGAGCATGACCTGTAACCACGTGGCAATGTTTTGTTTAGCCCCACCATTTTACAATGGCAGCTGGGTTCAATCCTGGCTTAGGGAATGAATGCTTTCTGGTCTGATGTCTGTGCAACCTTTGCTATTTGTTGATTCTCTTCCCCTCACGAACCACTTTGTATTTTCCTTTCTCTGAGCCTCTAGTAAAGTTTGAAAGCAAATAATATGGCCGCTTGGTACATCTAAAGTCAGATAACAAGGGATTTAAAAGGATTTTAGTAAAGAGCACTCAGGTTAATTAAAAGTGGATATCTAAGTTATAAGTATACTTAAAAGGCCTTTATGGTTTTCTTTTCTTGGATCTTGTTTTGCTGGAAAAAGGGTTTTTCTCAGTCGACCGAATTATTTTTCTTCATTTTGCCTTGTCACTCTCAATGCATGCATGACTAGCCCCAAGATAACTCCCAGGGGCATGGGACTCCTTGGGAAAAACAGAGAAGGCACCACTGACTCCATTTTGGGAAGAAACCTGTTTTCCTCATGGAACCCCAGGAATTAAAAGTGGTTAGATCCCTCTCAAAATCTGTTTTTGCCCAACCTATGCCTGTTTATTAGGCCTTAGAAGCTGCATGTTTTTCTAGCCCTGTCTCTTAAAGGGCTCCACCTGGAGGCCAATAATCCAATTAGGAGATTGGCAAATGAAAAATCTTACGGCTGCTAAAAATCCTTCTGCCTGTCTGTGTAGTTATATATATTGTGTGTATGTGACATCTATAAAAAAGAGCTCTAATTTACTTAAAGAAGGATAAGCACTTGAATTAAATATTTTGTAAAAGGGAGGATAAAAGGTGTGGTACCTTTCAGTTTACATGACTTTAATCTTTAAGAAATAAAAACAATCTTAAAGATTATTGGTAAAATGCAGATGTGATCAAAATGTAAATAGGTGGACTAAATTATGCAGGTCAGATACTAAGTTTGCTAAATATTTTAAGGTAATAAACTGCTTTTTTGGTCTTTGAGAACTGTTTGACTTCCCTGTTTCACAACTGGTAAGGCCTGGGGACATACGGAATTAACCACAACCTTAATTATGCTGGAAGGAGTCAAAACTTGGCTGCACCTAGCAGTAATTAAAACAACTTACCAGGTTTTACATTAAAGTTACAAATTGCTAGGAGTTACTATTATAATGTAATTGAAACTACTGGAAATAGACTTACATGAGAGGTGTGTAAGAACAGTAAGGTAAGTCTTTAGAAAAAGATTATAAGAAGGTGTGGAAATGCAAATTCTTACCTAAGTTAAAGGATTGCCTTGAATTAGATAATCTAAAAGTTCAAACAAGTTGTGGAAGGACTGTAAAAATTAATCTTGCAAAAGAAATTCCATGTGGGAACATATTGACTAAATTCATAAAGGTATTATATGGTTTTTCTATAAATTGAGCATTGAAATAAAAGCACAACAAAGTACTCTTAAGACACTAATTTCTTAGCAAAATTGGTAAAGGGTTATAAAAAGTTTTTGCTTTCTTAAGATTTCTGAGTCATCATTTTGGCAAAATAAATAACTTACAGTAATCTGGAATTCTGTTTCATAACATCAAGTGTTTTAAACCTCTAACGTATTTAACAGGCTTCCCAAAATAATCAAACTTCAGTTTCAAAATAGTCTTTCCTGATGCTTGGATTTTGGATGCTAAAAGGGCCCCTGAAGTATCCAAAAGAGAGGTAAACAGGATTATTTGACATGTTTAGGTACACGGGATTGTCAAAATGATATTTAATCTTCTTTAGATTATATTTTAGTGAATAATACTAATATATGTTCCAAAATTACTTGGGATTTCTAAAATTCTAATGTCTGAAGTATATGCTATCAATCATAATTAAGGGGGTTATGTCTTTGTCAATTATGTTTCTAACTGTAACTACTCTGGGCATTTTGTTATCATATACAATTGTTGTCTTCTTTGGATCCTCTTCAAAAGATCATTTATAATCAGCTGTATATCTTTGACAGGTGCTCTCAAATACAGGTTTCTAATAACTTTGGAGACTGTGACACTGGGATAAAGGAAAAACGTACAGGAGTCATGAAGAGCTGAAATGTTCATGAATATCAAGCAAAACAAGAGTTAACTGAATGGAGTGAACTAGTAGAAAACTAAAGTAATCTTTTTGACTTTTGCTTGGAATATTGCTGATCCTTGTTTTTTTGTTTGTTTTTCAGAGTCAAGGAAACTTATTTTGAGCTATTTACAGCCTTTAATAATTGAGAAAGGTATACTCCTGTGAACAAAATTTGGAGCATATTTATTTGTCTCTCTCTCTCTCTCTGCTTGGCTTCTCCAGAATTTGGGAACTACTTGTGAGTATTCTTAACTTATGGCAATACAGTTGTTTGCATTGGTGCAAGAAAAATCCATTTTCTTTTGCAACAGGATGCAACTGGAGAAACTGGTTGTTTTACCAAGGCTTTGACTGGAAGGGTATGCTTCCCTTTAAGGAGTCAAGCTCGACTTGTAGAGCCAATAAAAGCCCCTTGGGAAAACTGGCTTCATACCCTTGTCTACACAGTCCCTGTAGACTACAGCTTCCTGACCTGTAGTCAGTAAAGAATGTCACTTTCTAACAGGCCCAGGAGCTCCAAGTTTATCTTGGGACCTTAAGAGGAGAGGATCACCCAACTCACAGGTATCTGAGGATACAAACCCATGACTGGGCTCAGCTTTAAAAGATCTTATCTGAGATTTCTTGTGGAAGAGTTCCACCAAAGCCAATCTAAAAGGCCTATGTAGAAATAGTTATTCTTACTGCACTTTATGCAATAATCAGGCTAAGTACAAGACTAAAGTCTATTCTGCAAACAACTCAGTCCTATCATGATTTTTTTTTTTTAACAAAAATGAGGACTGGAGAGAGAGAAATTATGTTTCAAAACTTGTACATTTGTCATTAAATTCTAAACTCATTACTTGTTTTTAAGTTTTTGCCTACATTTTAGACTAACCATGCTTGTTCCTGTGAACCAACCAGAAATCTCTGGCTGCAGCTCAGAAGGAACAAAAGAGAATGGGTGATATAAAAACCTGGATCAATAGTCTAGTTTTGAGCAATTATCCTGCGAATCCTGCCAGGTGATGGGAATAAATAGGGTGCTCATAACGTGGGGGTTTCCTTTTTGGGAAAGTAAGACCAACGGAGCTAACCAAAGCCAAGCCCCAGGCACCCAAATCTTAGCAAGCATAACGATAGCCACCAGTTATCTGGGTGTGTAACAGGACATTCTTTTCTCTCCCTTGCTGGAGGAGGACCCAATCCCACAGCTTCACCTTAGCATTCGGCTTATGATAAGGAGTCAATGCAACCCCTCAAGACACAATTTTGTCCCAAACTCAATTCTAAGCTTTGGGTTGAAGCCCTTGGAAAGAAAACTGGGTCTGAGGGATCCAGAGGCAGATATGGAGGTTAAAAGGCACCACATAGGTGAGGATGACTAATTCCTGGCAATAAAGCCAAGCTTCCCATTTCATGGATAAAGGTCATGCTAGTATCCACAGCATAAACAAGGTCTAGGGAATTCAAAGACTACTGATAGCAGGGGAGGTATGGTGTACATGGGTAAGAGTGGATACTACCACCCCCTAGGGCCCCGTTAACAAGGGTGAAAGCCGCTTTGACACCCATGGGCGGCACCATGTCACAGTTGCTGGGACATGGGGATATAAGGACAGAAGAGAGAAAGAGTGATGCCTTGCTTTCCCCACCTCACATACCCTGGGTATTTGCTAGGAAGAGAAGGGAACCTAGAATGCCTCATTCCCCTCATTCTAGATGAGTAGCCATTCATCTTCAGTCTGTACCCCTTTCTTTTTTTAAGACAGAGTCTTGCTTTGTCACCCAGGCTGGAGTGCAGTGGCACTATCTCAGATCACTGCAACCTCCACCTCTGAGGTTCAAGAGATTCTCATGCCTCAGCCTCCCGAGTAGCTGGGACTACAGGTGTGTATCACACCTGGCTAATTTTTGCATGTTTAGTAGAGATGGGGTTTCACCATGTTGTTCAGGCTGGTCTCAAACTCCTAACCTCAGATGATCCACCTGCCTCAGCCTCCCAAACAGCTGGGATTACAGGCATGAGCCACTGCACCCAGCCAGTCTGTACCACTTTCAAATGCATCCTGAACATCTGGGACTCCTCTGGAAACAACACCTTTTTTCCTTTTTCCTCCTGTCCTCTCTTCACTAATAGGCAATTATGTCTCCATACTATGGGACACTCCCTTTAGATGCATCCTCCAAACTGGGAAGAATTAATTTCCCAAACCTTAGACTGTTTGGCTTAGGATTGGGCTTAGGGGAAGGGAACCCAGAAGCCTGACATGCTGGCAAAAGGGTAAAAGGTCTTTTACCAGTGGGGCTTTTGGCCTCTTTCTCCCTGTGCAAACTGGTAAAAGGCCTCGGGATTTCTGAGCTGTCCTTACCCCCACCTTGCTTTGTTTTGATATGTTTTCCAATAACCCAGTTTGTCTCTTCTAGCCTTTGGGCCATCGAATTCCAAATGGTCATGCAAAGCAGCCTTGGAGGATGGCCCCTTTTGCCAGGGACCCTTAAGTAGGCCTCTGAGGGAAATCTGACTGCCATTTTCCCAAAATAGCACTGCTTGTTAGCAGGAAGCAGTTAAGCTTGATCTTCATCCTTATCCTTATCCTTATTCTAAAAGCAGTTAGATGTACTTCTTTAGAGGGGGGAATAAGACAGCCAAATGCCTAGGCAGATAAAAAAGGGTCCCTTGAGAATGTTCGCCTCACCCCGTAAGTGTTTATCTCACATGCTTTTTTGCACATGAGGGAACCTGTCCAGGGCTTGTCTGGGCATGCCCACAGAGGACTGGAGCCCGACATGTGCACTGGGGGAAGTGGATGGAGCCCCAGGGAATTTGTGTCTTATAGGGGAGGAGCCTGCTCTCTTCAACTTGTGTGGTGACTGATCTAAGAATCAATCTGTGGGGTGGGGGGCCTATTAACAGCACTCTATCTTGCGTTGCTGAGGTTTCTTTTTTCCTTTTTTTCCAATAAAATCCTGCTCTACTCACCCTTCAATGTGTCTGCATGCCCAAATTTTCCTGGTTGTGTGACAAGATCCCAATTTTAGCTGAAGGAGCAAAATTCTGCAACATTGTGAAGGGGGGTTTCCAGAAAAATGCCACACATAACTGTCAGGTCAAATAACAATTCTCAGCAGATGGTGTTTTGAGGGAGCTTCAGAGCCTTTCTATACCCTCCAGTGGCTGCTGGTTTTCCCTGGGATTGTGGCACTGTTGGTTGTCAAGGCTAACACAAAGTTTGGCAGAAGGAGATGAAATTAGGGTAAGTAGAAATGCTACAAAGCAGGTTGCTCTTGCTGAGATTCAGGTGGTTTTCTTGAGTAAAACTTCCCACATTGCCTTTGGTTAATTTCCTGAATTCTGGAGTTCATTTTGACATATTTGTTGTTCTCATTGTTCTTAAAGAGTGGCTTTTCATAGGTTCTTTCTCTACCATTCCCATTGGTATCTTAAAGACAATCCTTGCTGTCACCCCATTTCACTCTTAACGGTTCAGTTCAATATGCAGACATAGCTCTACAGAACCACACTGCCATTGTTTAACTGCTCACAAAATTTCGTTATCATCTAATATTCAGCTTATAATTAAATAACATCTATTGCCTCAGAAATGCCTCTTTATACGATATAATTTGTTATTCTCTCTTCTTTCAGTGAGCTATGGGAGGTTAATTCTTTGTATTGGCTATATAGTTAGGGGAGACGCAGGTAGGGCACCCTGCAAGGGTCTAGCATTAAGTGGATTCTGGCTTTAAACAAGAGGTGTAAAGGGGGCCCTTAGAGTTTTCTTTAACATCTTCAAGCCAGTCCTCCCGGGAGATAAATTGAAATTTATTCTTTTTTTGAGAGAGGGTCTTGCTCTGTCACCTATGCTAGAATGCAGTGGCACGATCACAGCTCCCACACTCAAGTGATCCTCCCACCTCAGTCTCCCCTAGTAGCTGGCACTATAGGCGTGTGCCACCATGTCTGGCTAATATTTGCATTTCTTGTAGAGATGGGATTTCACCATGTTGCCCAGGCTGGACCCAAACACCTGGACTCAAGCAATCTGCCCACCTTGGCATCCCAAAGTGCTGGGATTATAGGTGTGAGCCACTGAACCGAGCTGAGATTATTCTTGCAATAATTATTTATTGGGGGCCTACAAAGTGCCAGGCACTACGCTGAGAAAGCAGAAACCTACTCAGAACACCCACGCATTTCACATGTCACAAGTATGGCAGAAGTTTAGGAGGATAAGATTAGCGGAAGAGAGACCCTTAAACAGTTACAAGTCTTTCTAGCACCAAGATCATTTCAAAAAAGCTGACTGACATCCCCAGAGTTAAAAGTTATACTTATCAGTAGGAAAAAATAAACAGCCTACAGATTTCCTTAAAGGGGACACTGGAGAATCAAATACAAGATAGTAACTTGCTATGAACAAATTTAGAAATCTGCCTACAGAAGTGTGGCTTTGCAAATGTTTTTCTTCCTCTACCCTTTGTTTTTAGCCCCAAGGTGTTTCCCTTTACCACTTAAAAATAACTGCTGATGCAGCTGAGGGATGGATTTGTCCACTCGCAACCTCAGAATACATAATTCTTAGGCAGATCTCACTCTAGCTTCCCAAAGCGACAACTGCACAAAGTTACACCAAGATCAAAAACTGGTACTTCTGAGCCCAGCATGGTGGCCTGTAATCCCAGAACTTTGAGAGGCTGAGGAAAGAGGATTGCCTGAGGCCATGAGTTCATGAACAGCTTGGGCATCAAAGTAAGACCTCATCTCTGGAAAAACAAACAAACAAAACAGGCACTTTTGGGCTAGATTTGTCCCACAGTTTATACAATCTAATTTTAAATGCCTGGGCATACACTCTAGTTTTGGCCAAAATTTCTACCACTCCCTGTTAAGTAGTATCTAGCCAACTCCTTACATTTGTGTGAGTGGCCTCGTCTCTGAAGATAAATTTGAGTTTATGACCTTTTATAGACAAATCATTTCCAGATGCAGTTATTTTAAGGGCATCTACTGGGACACACACAAAAACCTTTAAAAAAATTTTTCAGGCCGGGTGCGGTGGCTCACACCTGTAATCCCAACACTTTGGGAGGCTGAGGAGGGTGGATCACAAGGTCAGGAAATCAAGACCATCCTGGCTAACATGGTGAAACCCCATCTCTACTAAAAATACAAAAAAATTAGCCAGGCATGGTGGTGGGCACCTGTAGTCCCAGCTACTCAGGAGGCTAAGGCAGGAGAATGGTGTGAACCCAGGAGATGGAGCTTGCAGTGAGCTAAGATAGGGCCACTGCACTCCAGGCTGGGTGACAGAGCGAGACTCCGTCTCAAAAAAAAAAAATTTTTCAGAAATATATAGACTTATGATATTGACTTAGTACTTTATATAAAGTCTCATTCTTTCTGTAAAACTGACAGAATGTATATTTGTGTAATTTTCAGGGGAAAAGTTTGGATTATTTCTGATAGGCTGGATAATGACCCCCTTTCCCCAAAGATGTCTAAATCCCAATCTACAGAACCTATGAATGTTGTTTTGTTACATGGCAAGGAAGAATTAAGGTTGCAAACAGAATAAAGGTTGCTAATCATCTCACTTTAAAGAAGAAGATTATTCTGGGTTATCCAGTGGGCTCAGAATGATCACACGATCCTTTAAATATGGGAGAGGTAGGCAGAAGAGGATCACAGTAATGCAGAATGAGAAACACTCACCAACCAGGGGCCTGGAGCAGGAGCAAGAGCGGCCTGTAAAACCTGGAAGACGCAGGGGACAGATTCTCCCCTATGGCCTCCAGGAAGGAATGCAGTCCTGCTCACACCTTGATTTTAGGTGAGACCCACTTCGCATTTGTGATGTACAAAACTAAGATAAATTTGTGTTGTTTTGAGCCAAGTTTGTGGTAATTTGTTATGGCAGCAACTGAAAACTAATAACGGTATTAAAGAATTTGAAAAACACAATCCTTTTGAATCTACCCTAAAGATTTGGTGATAAAAACAGGTAGTTACATTATGGCACATACCACAATAAAATTTTAGCCATTAAAGTAAATCTTTCAAGAATGTATCCACATGGATCAATATTCCTAGTATACGGACAAGGCAATGTTAAAATTAGATATTGTGTTAGTCCATTCATAAAAATAACCCTGGAGGGAAAGACATTCAAACATTGTATGTCCTTAATTCCAGATGGTGAAAATATAAGATTAATCTCCTATTTTCCAATTTTTCTAGAGATCAAAAATAATCAAAAGGAAAAAATGATGGAAAAATGGAATTCTCAGTTCATTTGAATAATATAGATTAGCAATTAAAAAATACAGCAGTATCTCAGGAAATAAACATTATTCTCATTTTACAAAAAAGAGTGTATGTGAACTTTAAAAAAATCTACACTACAATATGAATTGATATTATCTCTGGGTAGAATGCTAACAATTTTATTTTCTCCTTTACTGTATTCACTAAATGTTTCACATTAAATGTTGTATTACCTTTGAAATCAGAAGATACATTGTCTAAAACTGATACATCAAGAAATAGTTGTATAAGCATATTACCTAAACACAGAGGTTACCACCAGAAATTAAAAGTGGTTAAAAATGACTCCTGGGGAACTGTAAGAAGAGGAAGGTGAAGGGAAGAAATGGTTGCTTTCCATTCTAAATCTTTTCACACAATCTATTCTTAAAATCAGACAAGGCTGTGGTAAATTTTTTCAATTATTAAAAAAAATTATTTCTTCTAGTAGGAACGAGGGCCTTTGAGAAACCTATTAGTTGTAATAGGTTTCAATTCAGTTAGTCACTCAAGTATTATAAAATGCAACTGGATTTACAGAAATAATTTCCTACCTACACTGACAGTATATTTAAACTAAAAAAAAGCATACAATGTACAAACAAATTTATTTACAAAAATTACAATAATTACAAACTGTACAAATTGAGAGACAATTTCCCATTCCTCCAACAGAAGCCAAGAGCCTTTACTGTCAAATGGGAATTTTTGTTACTTTTAAATGACACACAAAAAGAAATATGATGCCTATTCAGTCATCCACTGCCAGTTTAAAAATGCTTTTCTAAATAATTCCAAGAAGCCTATTAGTGATATGTATATGGATAATTTCCCTCAACTCTATTTCTAGAATGGCTATGTACAAATCCAGCAAAACTGGAACAGAACAGGGTAAGAGAGCACATAGCAACTGCTTTTTCAACAGTAAATTTTGACTATTCCCCTAATTATCTAACTAGTGGCTTAAAACTAAAACTATAATCTTTGGCTTTAAAAAGAAAGTTCATTTTGACTTTTAATGACTGCACAATTCTACCAAAGCCAGTGTTTACCTGATTATTTTTTGTCACCTGTAGTTTACATTTCCCTGCTACTGTTAAAGAAACAGAATTCTACAGTATTCAATTCTGTATATTGTCTTTTACGGTTTTTCAATCAGACTCACTACTACTGCTTGAGGAGTCCGTTGACATAATCTCTACATCATCTTCATTTTCTTTATTATGCCCAGGAGGTTCCAACAAAAAGTCACTACTATGATTTGGTGGTAACATATTCATCGACATGTCATTTGACTGCCATGGATACTGTGGAGCAAGGACATCTGGAGAAAAAAAGAAGCACAGATAAGAACAGCTCTATTTGTAATTAATCTAGTTCTGACTTTTCCCTTTATGCAACAATTTGAAGTATTTTTTAAATTTTACTTTTTTCTCTTCTTTTTTTGAGACAGGGTCTCATTCTGTCACCCAGGCTCGAGTGCAGTGGCACGAACACATCACTGCAGGCCTGACCTAGGCTCAAGCAATCCTCCTGCCTCAGCCTCCTGAGTAACTGGGTTACAGGTATGCGCCACCATGCTTGAGTACTTTTTAAAGTTTTTGTAGAGATGAGGTCTCACTATGTTAACCAGGCTGGTCTCCAACTCCTAGGCTCAAGCTATCCTGCTACCTCAACCTCTCAAAGTGTTGGGATTACAGGCATAAGCTATTGTGCCAACTTTTTTAAGACTAGGAAAAAAATACACACTTGGCCAAATTAATAAAAATCAAATTTATCAAGGAAAAGTGTGATATTTTAGCAACTCGGGACTTTGTTTTTAAAATCATACTACTCTGTAAGAAACTATTTAGTCAGTTGACATAATTTTTCTTTTGTAAGACATTTGTAATTACAAATTTTTCCTATATCTATGTATCTATTATATGCATATATAATACATACTTATGTATACTAGGTTATGTAGATTATTCTACATATTATAAACAATAGGTACTTTAGTATTATAATAGATTTGAATGATTTCTTGATAGAGGAACTGCTATTGTAAATGACTCTCATCAAAGAGAGGTTGATTAGCAATGTATGCATATGAAATACCTTACAAAAAAGTGCCCAAGTCACATTTAAAGTCTGTATTTCTGAAGCAAAGGACAGAGCACATAAACAGGTACAGTTCAAGACTCAAAGAAGAAGGCAGATTTTTAAAGGGTCAAAAGAAAGAGTGATAGTATTAACTAGAAAGGTATGCCAGTTAGCTTCAAATCTACCCTTCTCTCTGGCCCATGAAACCATTTCTCCTTTGCCAGCTGCCACAATTAAGTTTTGTCAGTAGAGGGTACAGGTGGGACTCCACTGGCAAACAAGTTTCACTTCCTGGATCAGGTGGTTTTGTCTCCTTTACTGCTGTGATGCCTGGCTGGTGTGCAGGACATTAAGTGGTGTTCACCACAGCAACTTTCAGTGGCGCCTCTAAAGGTGGTTTCCTAGCAGGTTTCACCACAATCCCAAAGGGCAGCTTCCCAGCAAGTCTCCCTGGAACCCCAGTGGGTAATTTCCTGCTTGCCAGCTCTGGCCTCTGACGCCTCATCTAACTTCTCTGCCATGGAGTGGGCCACAATTACACTACACCCTCTTCAATGACAGCACCATGATATGAGAGCATCGGCCTTGGGATGGGGCTGGGGAAGACTGTTTTTAGGTCTGTCCCTTCCTTGGTCCAAAATATGGCAGTGACTCCCCATATCTGTTTTTCCTGTACTTTTAAAACATGAGAAATATGACGTGATATCCAAGGATATCACAGTTGAGTTCCCCCGACTGTACTTTAGGTAGCTAACAAAAATGATGCATACAAAGCATTATTAATGCCACAGGGAGAGCCTTATGATGTAACATTAAGCAAAAAATGTATAGGGGAAAAAAGGAAACAGGCTAAAATATTTAAAGTGACTGCCTCAGAAAGGGTATTTTTTTTCCTTTTTTAAATGCCTTTGTTTACTTCCCAAATGTTCTACCATATCAAAACAAAAGTCACCTACAAACTATAAAATATGAGGAATAATATAAAATAAATATATATAAAAACAGCACAAACCTATGAAAAATGAGGAAAACTGAAGCTCAGAATGAATTGGGTCTCACAGAAATACTATTTTATAAAGTTATAAAAGTTTATAAAAAGCTATTGTTATTCATTTTGTTAACTTGGGGGTTGTTCAGGAGTATGTTCACTTTATTCCATAAACTATCTTACTCTATTTACACAGCATGTTTCACAATTATAAAAAAGCTATGTTTAGAGCAATAATTTAAAAAGAGAGGCCAAATGCCTGAGGAAGACAGTGTAATATTTACAAATAAGAGAAAGGCAGCTTGTTCTAATTTCATACCTCCCTCAAGGAGAATCTTTAGAGAGCTGAATAAACCAGCAAAGAATCTAGCTATTACAATGAACTGGGTCTGAGAGCCAGGCACACTGGCTCACACCTGTAATTCCAGTACTTTGGGAGGCTGAGGCAGGTGATTGCTTGGGGTCAGGAGTTCAAGACCAGCCTGGCCAACAGGGTGAAACCCCCTATCCACTAAAAATACAAAAATTAGCCAGGCCTGGTGGCACACGCCTGTAATCCCAGCTACTCGGGAGGCTGAGGCACAAGAATCACTTGAACCCAGGAGCTGAGATTGTGCCAACGCGCTCCAGCCTGGGCAACACAACAAGACTGTCTCAAATTTACAACAAAAAAAAATTGTGTCGCGAATCTCAAATGTGCTTTACCACCAGATATTCCAACCTTGTCATCTCTGGAAAACCCTGATCTGTTTGAAAACACTCTTCGGCTTAACATTACCTGGCAATCTTCCCGCTGCAAGTGCATCTCCTGGTAAATGGCCATTCACGCCATTAGTGGAAGGATTGTTCATCTGACCCAGTAACCCACTTCTCATCTCCAAATCAGTTGGGTAGGGTCTCCGGGGGTCCCCTACAACAATAAAGACTGCATTTAATTCAATCATATTTTAAAAAATAAGTGTTAATATGTTCTTTGACATACTCATTTTCCTTGGTTCATGCTGAAAAGTTCAGGCTACATTTTCAATTTTGAAATATAAAAGTCATCTGGCCGGGTGTGGTGGCTCACGCCTGTAATCCCAGCACTTTGGGAGGCCGAGGTGGGCGGATCACCTGAAGTCAGGAGTTTAAGACCAGCCTGGCCAACATGGTGAAACGCCATCTCTATTAAAAATAAGAAAATTAGTCAGGTGTGGTGGCACGCACCTATAATCCCAGCTACTCGGGAGGCTGAGGCAGGAGAATCGCTTGAACCCAGGAGGCAGAGGTCGCAGTGAGCTGAGATCGCGCCACTGCACTCCAGCCTGGGCCACAGAGCAAGACCCTGTCTCAAAAAAAAAAAAAGAAAGAGAAAGAAATATAAGTCACTTTATAAACCGCTATTAATAGCATATTACTTTTTAAAATACACGCATTTTAATTTCTTTTCTGAATCTTCCCAAGAATATACTATTTTCTATACCTTAAAAAAACGAGATGTCTTTTTTTGTAGACATTCCAGATGACAACTTAAGAAAATTATAATAATCTCAATTATTCAAACTTAACTGTATTTTCTAGCAAGAAAATGACAATGATTATGCTGCAAGGGAGAAAAAAATCATGACACTTATAAGACAGAAAGGACTGGAATGTTTAATAGAAGGACTGCCTCAATTTAAAATCTTTTTTTTAAAATTTTTCATCTTCTTGTTTTACTTTTTTTTTCCCTCATGCCACCTTGTCTAAGATAAAACCTTTTTCTAAACCAACCTCTTTGATCTTGTAATTCAGAAACTAATTCGTGTAAGTGGCGAAATAGCAGGAGTAATGTCCATCCCAAACATGAAAGCACACTAAATAGCAGTACGTGGTTGACAAAAACATGACCAGATTTGGATTGACTTTTTGGGCACATCTCACCAACTGCAGATTACTCATCCCCAAAATTATAGTCACCCTTAGTGCTTTCAGCATGGTAACACAGCACCTTCAGAAGTTACCGAAGTGGAGATAACTACTACTATTTCCCCTTCCTCCAGTAAGGCTGCTACCTTACGTCTCCTGTTTTATGTTTCATCCACTGTCAATATAGTTGCAGCTTGATCCTCTCTTTTGCTGTCTAATTATCCCAGCTCTTTCCAAGCCTGTGTGTTCACTGTTGGGTGCACAGCGCTTTGTCTTTAGCATCTAAGAGAATCGGAATTGTCTTTCTCAGGCTGGAACCTTTGTGGAAATCCTAATGGCTCTAAAGAGTTTGCTCCTGGCCAGCCCTGATATAATGGTATATAAATCCAAAGCTTTAGAAGCATCACATTATTATCTTGTACTTTAAAAATTATCAATTTATTATTTCAAAAGACGAAAGAAACAGTCCCTAGCAACAATGGCTTCATAGAAAACCAAATTTATAAAACCCATGGCCTATATCATTACTTATAAACCATTAAAGATGTGAAAATATGTGGCAGAGGTTTCTAAGGATAAATACATTTTAAATTAAATCTATGTCTGTACATAGTCACCCAAGAATCTTCAAAACCACATACATCTAGTATAAGAGACGAGTATGTTTACCTGGAACCCAGGTCAGTGGAGCACATACAGCATTACTTGCACTGATCCTATGGGCATACTTAATTATTTCTTCAGAGGAGATAGCACCTGAAAGAGTTTTAAGAGGACAGTATAACCTGTAGTCTAACAAACATACAAGTTTAGAAATGTTATCTATCAGTTACACATCGTATTTAATTTTAAATTATCTGAAAATAAAATAATCTCAGTCACCCGCCTTCCTTAACAATACCTACATATTTAGTATAAACTTAAATCTCCAAAAACAGGACACTAATCCAGAAAAATTAGCTGACATAAACAAATTTCGGAGATTAGCACGACAGCACTCAATAATCTCAATTATTAACTACCGTTAAATACCATTACTCTTCTGAAAGCAATAGTGAGCACAAATAAAATAGAGAAAACAGTGTTTCATTTCTCAAAGACATCCAAGCTACGAAATCAGAGCAGACAGTTCACACCACTCTGTTTGATCAATATGCCCTAAGGCTCTTAAATAGACCTAAATAGAAAGATGTCTACAATGTATTCATTAGGTAAAAAAAAAAAAACTAAACTGCTAAATAATATGTACAGTATGACCTGACTGTTCAAAATGTATGTACATATGTGTATTTGTATTTTTATTACATACATACTCACAGATCTGGAAAAAAAAATCTAGGACTTATACCAAACATTAATAGTTACCTCTGAGAAGTGAGAACCACACACTTCATTTTACAAACTTTAGATAGTTTCAATGTAACAAAGTGTATGTGTGTACAATTTTTGAAGATTAAAAACAGAATCAAACAACGGTCTAGAAGTCAATAGCCAGCCTCAGTCATCTCTCCTAGAGATTTGTTTCTTGCTACAGAAGCCTAACCTGACTCTCAAAAGAATATTAGCTATTTGGCTGGGTGCAGTGGCTCATGCCTGTAATCCCAGCACTTTGGGAGGCCGAGGTGGGCGGATCACGAGGTCAGGAGATCGAGACCATCCTGGCTAACACAGTGAAACCCCATCTCTACTAAAAATACAAAAAATTAGCCGGGTGTGGTGGCAGGTGCCTGTAGTCCCAGCTACTCGGGAGGCTGAGGCAGGAGAATGGCATGAACCCGGGAGGCGGAGCTTGCAGTGCGCCGAGATCGTGCCACTGCACTCCAGCCTGGGCGACAGAGCGAGACTCCGTCTCAAAAAAAAAAAAAAAAAAGGAATATTAGCTATTTAACGGAAGCCTTTGAAAAAGGGACAGCAGGGCAGGAAGGCATGTGGGCCTCTGCACCACCAAATGTGCTTATATGCCAAGGCTATAACTGGCTCTGACTTCATGTACGTCTGGCTCTGACTTCATGATGTTTCAGTCCCAGCTCAGTCGTCCAATGGATGTCTTTTCACTCACTCTGTCCTAGCCTTCAAGATTTGGTATAAATCCCACTTCTAACCCATACTTCTCTTTCCCTCTCCCACCAATTTTATAAACTCACTGTTTTTACTGCACATTTGGGCACACAGCCATAAACTGTCTTGTATTAATTGCTTTTTCTAATCTGAAAAAGGATGTGATACTTCTACCTCCCTCACAACACCCAGCACAATGCTAGAACACAACACACTTTACAATAAAAATTCATTGAATCTTTTCAACAGCAGCAAATGATTATCAGTAATATCCTCTTGTATTGGTTTCTTGAAACCAGAACCTTAACTTTTCAGGTCATTCAGTCTTCCCATGATACTAACCTTTTCTTGCTTTTTCTATTGACTTGAGTTTCTCCTTTGCTTGGTAAACAGCTGTTGCCTAATTTAAACAACATTAAAAAAATGTGGTTTATTCTTCAACTATATCAAACTTAGTTTTTGGCTTAATTCACATGATCCTTTATCCTACAAGAACAATCTTCGAAACTTGGAAATCCCAACAATTTATTTGTAATGTTCTGAAATACCACTTGACATTATTTATTTCAGTCATATTTAATGAAAGAAATATTATATTTATGAACTAGTCTCCCATTCACAAATTAGTTGTAGAAACAAAACATAAATTGGATTGTCTTTTTCTTCACGTCTTCTATCATAAACATGCAGAAGACATCCAGACTATGGACGACCCCAAAAGCATCCTATTCTTGCAACTAGTTCAAGAATAAAATACCTTTTTTTCCCCTAGTTTGGAAGATACAACCTTGAATTCATATTCTTATTCGTTTATATATCACCTCAATGTTTAATGACTTTATCACAAAAACACTCCCTCCAAGCCTCCAGGTACACTAAAGGACAAAATGAAGTTAACCTAGTATATGCATATCTTCGACTATGACACAGTGGTTAAGAGTATGGAGTCAGGCCAGGCACAATGGCTCACACCTGTAATCCCAGCATTTTGGGAGGCCAAGGCAGGCAGATCATTTGAGATCAGGAGTCTGAGACCAGCCTGACCAACATGGTAAAAACCCATCTCTACTAAAAATACAAAAAAATTTATATGGGCGTGGTGACACATGCCTGTAATCTCAGCTACTTGGGAGGCTGAGGCAGGAGAATCGCTTAAACCCAGGAGGCAGAGGTTGCAGTGAGCCAAGACTGTGCCACTGCACTCTGGCCTGGGCAATAGAGCAAGACACTTGTCTCCAAAAAAAAAAAAAAAAAGAGTATGGAGTCAGAGAGATCAAGGTTTAAATTCAATCTACTTTTTAGCCTCCATGGGCAAGTTAGTTATTAAAGTATTGGTTTCTTCCTCTAAATGATGACACTGACTTGATATAAACTATTATGAAGATGGAAGTAATGCATATACAATGCAAGGCACAGGGCCTGGTGCCTAAGCACTCAATCAATGTTAGTTACTACTATTTAAGTCATGAAATTCAGTTTTATGGTCCTGTGTTCACTGTCTTTAATTATTTATAACACAAAGTGGAAAAATCAAACAAAGTGGATACAATTATATGAAAAATGCTTAAGTTTCAATGAACAGTAATTGAAAGTCTGTTAGTATCCTGCTAACTACAATAAGCTAAAAAATGAATACACCTGAGACTCAAAGGAAATAGACCAAACTATGAATAGTGGCATTCTTTCCGCAGCTGAACTAAAGACAATTTTTTCCCTCTTCTTTCCATTTTTCTGTATTTTCTGAATTTTGTTTGATAAGCAAGTATTACATACATAAGGATTTATATATATATATTTACAGATTTTAATATATATATAGCACATATAAATAATATATTTTGAGACAGAGTCTCCCTCTGTCACCCAGGCTGGAGTGCAGTGGCGTGATCCCAGTTCATTGCAACCTCTGCCTCCCGGGTTCAAGAGATTCTCCTGCCTCAGCCTCCCAAGTACCTGAGATTACAGGCGTGAACCACCATGCCCAGCTAAATTTTTTTGTATTTTTAGTAGAGATGGATTTCACCATGTTGACTAGACTAGTCTTGTACTCCTGACCTCAGGTGATCTGCCCACTTTGGCCTCCCAAAGTGCTGGGATTACAAGTGTGAGCCACCATGCCCAGCTAATTTTTTTTTTTTTTTTTTGAGAGTCTTGCACTGTTGCCTGGGCTGGAATGCAATGGCGTGATCTCAGTTCACTGCAACCTATGCTTCCCAGGTTCACGCGATTCTCCCGCCTCAGTCTCCTGAGTAGCTGGGATTACAGGCACACACCACCACACCTGGCTAATTTTTTGTATTTGTAATAGAGACAGGGTTTCACTATGTTGGCCAGACTGGTCTCGAACTGAGACTGGTCTCGATCACAGACTGACCTCGTGATCCACCTCCATTGGCCTCCCAAAGCGCCGGGATTACAGGCGTGAGCCACCACGCCCGGCCTGATTTTAATATATTTTTAAAAACTATTTACTAGTGAGTTGTTTCCTTAATAGGAGTGATTAATTTACCCTGAACTGCCCAGGCTTCTAGTTACTGGAGCTCATTTTAATACATTTGTTAAGACATTAATCAGTGGTAAGGATGCCAGCAACGTCTCGTCGACATGAGAATCAAGCTCAGCTATTTCTGCAATACTATCATGTTGTATTAGTTAGTATTTAGTGAAGTAACCGGGCAAATACTAGCAAATAAATTGCCTCTTTGAAATAGTAGCCAAGAACAGCAAAGGGAAAACTAGGATCCTTGATATATGTCCAAATCCTACCTAGATGAGGATGAATGACTAAATTAATGTAAATTTTAATCAATTTATAAAATGTGTATATATTTTTACTGATTTCAAAATATATAAAAAATGAAGAATTTCCCTGATTTTTATGCTAAGGATCAGAGACCAAAAAAATAAGAGAGATTTAGACTACTGATAATTAAAATTTATATCAGACCAGGATAAAAGTAAGACTTTCCATTTCTATAATTCAATACTGTAAAATCTTTAAGCAATGAAAATGTGGCTCACAAGTAATGCAGACTATTTGAAAACAGTAAGTAAAAAAGAGAATGACAATAGCCTTTCATTTAACCACTGGCAATGGTGAGTGACGAGATATCACCTTTAGACTTGGAAAGTCCAGTTTTCTGCTCTTCAAAATATTGATAACAGATTTTTCAGAAACAGATTAAACCACATCCTTTTTAACCTTAAGAACCAACCTCTGTCAACTTACCAGTATTTGTTCTGCTTCCTTTAGCTGTTTTTGTAGCTGCTGAATATCACTGTCTCTCTTCTCTACTTCTTTTTCTAAAACTTGCATTTCATGATGAATTTTTCCCTGATTAAGTGCCAATTTCATTAGTTCTTGAAATTCCCCATCTCGGTGAATTAACAACTCCAGGACCTGTTAGATAACAGTCAATTAAATCAGACAACAGACTACTGAAAGGCTGCATTCCAATGAAACAAAGAATCCATAACTGAATTGGCTACGCTATAAATTTCAACACCTTCAAAATTTTATTCCTAATTCTTGTTAAGAATAAATATAGCCTACCTATGATTATTTTGGGAAACATTAATATCAAACTTTTCTACTTTTTCAGCTATTCTTTCATACAAAACAAAATAAAACTAGCCTTTCAGAACTAGCAATGTGGCAACATGAGCAAGTTTAGTGATTTCCTAGGGAAGACACAATTTTAAAGTTTATCCTTATGGCTGGGCACAGTGACTCATGCCTGTAATCCCAGAACTTTGAGAGGCTGAGGCGGGCGGATCACTTGAGGTCAGGAGTTCGAGACTGGCCTGGCCAACATGATGAAACCCCATCTCTACTAAAAATACAAAAATTAGTTGGGTGTTACTCAGCAGGCTGAGGCAGGAGAATTGCATGAGCCTGGGAGGTGGAGGTTGCAGTGAGCCAAGATCACACCACTGCACTCCAGCCTGGGTGACAGAGTAAGACACTGTCTCAAAAAAAAAAAAAAAAAAAAAAGTTTATCCTTAAAAATACAATATAGGCCAGGCGCGGTGGCTCACGCCTATAATCCTAGCACTTTGGGAGGCCGAGGCAGGCGAATCACCAGAGGTCAAAAGTTCGAGACCAGCCTGACCAATGTGGAGAAACCCCACCTCTACTAAATATACAAAATTAGCTGGGCGTGGTGGTGCATGCCTATAATCCCAGGCACTCGGGAGGCTGAGGAAGGAGAATCGCTTGAACCCGGAGGCAGAGGCTGCGGTGAGCTGAGATCGCGCCACTGCACGCCAGCCGGGGCAACAAGAGCAAAACTCCATCTCAAATATATATATGTATATATATATAATGAAAGTTCTCCCAAAATTTGGTATTTGAGATGATTTTAGGTGGCACCAAGAACTTAAAAAAACTTTTACACTTACACATTTGTGCTAATATATATTAGAAAAAATTGAGACACTGAAACTCTGAGTTTATGCACAGTATTGTTTACGATGAAGATGATCTTAAAAATACAGTGATTTCGGCCAGGCGCAGTGGCTCATGCCTGTAATCCTAGCACTTTGGGAGGCCGAGGTAGGCGGATCACAAGGTCAGGAGTTTGAGAGACCAGCCTGACCAACATGGTGAAACCTCGTCTCTACTAAAAATATAAAAATTAGCCAGGGGTGGTGGCACACGCCTGTAATCCCAGCTACTCAGGAGGCTGAGGCAGAAGAATCGCTTGAACCCGGGAGGCGGAGGTTGCTGTGAACCCAGATCACGCCACTGCACTCCAGCCTGGGTGACAGAGCAAGACTTCGTCTCAGAAAAAAAAAAAAAAAATACAGTGATTTCATAAAACAGTAAACAAACAAGTGGTATGCAGATACGGCAAAAACCATAAAGGCTAAAACACATAAAATAGAAAGTCTGGTTGTTCATATCTCTAGTCCTCCATCTGCTAGCTGTGTGACACAGGGAAAGTTACCAGCCTCTCTGAGCCTGTGTTCTTAATAGGAAAAGGAATATAATATTAATAGTAGCCATTACATGAAGCTACTGTGAGGATTCATGATATAATGCACTTTAAGTACATACAGGAAGAGTTCAGCAAAGGCTAGTTATTACAATCACCACCCCAGTACAGAATTAAGATGCAAGTCTAGTCTAAATATCCTTACTTTACTGTACTAAGTAGAGAATACTACTTCAGAAAGAAAATAGCTATCAAAATTCAGAATCAATTTTAAAACTATTTAAAAAAATTTGTTGAAGACTAAAAAGTACAGGTATGCCTCTTCAAGTTCCTTTTGACATGAAGTTCCTTTCATTTACAGGAATTCTTCTAATACAATAGACAAAAGACTGAGCTACAAACTGCCAAATATTAAGAGTATTTTAAACATCAACAGAAAGCTTCTTCTGTAAAAAGTAAAGTATATTCTATTTATTTGACTTCCAATCCTCATTCCTCCCACATCGTAGGAGAAAGCTAGGTTTCCATTTCTATAAAAGCTGTATTATTAAAGCAAGCAGTACACAGTAGTTCCCTGACAACTTTCAAGAAGTTTACACAGGTTGAATTAATTTGTATACTACCCATGAATAAAAAATATTCTCTTTAGATCTTATTGTTCAGTAGAAAAAAATTATTCAACTAAAGTCAGAAGACCTAGGTTCTGGTTCCACTCACCATTAACCTCTAGCTCATCCGTCCACCCTGGAGCTCAGTCTCACAGGAGGTTGAACGGAACATCGTTAAGATCCTAATTCTAAAATTCTAGATAAAATTATAAATATCCAAATAAAATGGTGGCTAGAAAATTTTCAAATGGGCACATCCCTCTCTAATATTAACAGTTTCAATGAAAATTATATACGAACCCACAGTACTAAGTATAAGATACAATTCACAAATTGCTACTCTTTAAAAAGTACAAGAAAGATCAGTGCTGATTATAGGTCTTAATTATCACCTTCTGAATAATCTGTGTGCCTGGCTCATAGCAAGCATTTAATAAGTGTCTATCAAATAAAGTCAAGCCTTGCATTTTACTTCTTGCATACTTTGTATAAATTCCTATTTAATCTCACGGGTATTAATAGAGTACCTGAGAGACTAGTAGTCTTCTATTAACATATTTATCTCTAGCCTCTTTCTTTTTTGAAAAAAAAAAACAAAACAAAAGCCTTACTAGCCCTAAGGTTAGCTGTTTTTCCTAGCTTGTGGCCTCATCTGGATCCCCTCCTCCCCTTTTGAGGCTCACTGACACTTTTCTATTGAGTCCGTCAGATTTCCCTGCCCTCAAAACATAAGATAGAACTAAGATAATGATGCAGACAAAAGATTTATTACTGTCTCCTCTTCTCCTTTACATCATCTTTAGAAAGGTTAATCCTCTCCATTCATTTTCTCTTAAACATTTTTTTTTGGCCAGCTATGGTGGCTCATGCCTGTAGTCCCAGCACTTTGGTAGGCCAAGGTGGGGAGGATCCCTTGAGGGCAGGAGTTCCAGACAGTTCAAGACTGGCCTGGGCAACACAGTGAGACTATGACTCTACCAAAAAAAAAAAATTTCTTTTAAATTAGCAAGGCATTATAGTGCATGCCTATAGTCCCAGATACCGGTGAGGATAAGTGGGAGCAGTCCAGCAAGGTCTGGCTGCAGTGAACAGTCATCATGCCACTGCACTCTAGCCTGGGATACAGAGCGAGAACCTGTCTCAAAAAAGAAAAAATTAATTGTGCCAAAAACATAATATAAAATTTATCCTCTTACCTCTAAAAAATTTCTGAATCAGGAAGAAAAGTCTGTTCACCCACCATGGAAAATTAGAAAGCACAGAAAAGTGAGCAAATAAAAACTGCCTATACTTTCACACCTATAAGGCAATGTCTAATAAGAGTTGTATGCTCTTTTATTTCCCTGCATGTTCAAGTTGCATTAGGGAACTATACTTACAATACACAGTAAGTTTTTCAGCATTAACTTTTGATTCTAAATATTGTTGTAATCTCCATACAACAAGCCTTTCTTGGTTAATTCAAAGGACAAAAATAAACATGTAAGTGTAACTAGAATTGTAAGAGAAAATAATAAAATACTGCTAAACCCTCAGGCAACTATTCTTCTTAAGCACACTGTTATCTTAAGTAAATGATACAAAGAAAATACCAATTTTAAAGTTTTAATTAATAACTTAAAAGGATCCAATATTCCTGTTCCCACACAAAGTAAATATAAATAGGAAACTTGCAGAAATCAAGTTTTTTTCTTTTAATTAAAAAACAAAGAGAAATTAATTAATTTAAAAAGAAGCCACTTACCTGGTTTTCCTCTCCAGCCTGTAACAACTTTTGGTTTCTTGAAATTGCCAGCATTTCTATAAGTTCCCTAAAAAAAAAAAAAACCAACAACAACAAAAACCCTTTCACAGCATGCTGAACACCCAGGGCTACTCCCTACAGTCCGCTATGACTGTGAACTACAGCTCACCAAGACTCGCTTGTGCCGGTTACCAAACTTATTTATAAAAGTTCTACTTAATACTATCATTATATAAATAGCTATCACCTAAATGCCAATGAAAGACGATTGTGAATAGAAAGAGTTCTTTCTATAAAAACCTAAGCCTAATGCTTGGAAAGACTCGACAGAGGCTTGCAAAGGACAGCTATTAAAGAAAGGATCAGGGAAAAGTCATAAAAACTAAGGGTCTGCCCTAAGACTGCTTGATAAGAGGATAAGTTCTCATTTTGATTTGATCTAGAAATCAAACTACAAATTGCAGACAATGCATTATGAGCGATTTATGCAAGAAAAACTCATACATCAGGGGTCTACAGGCCAAATCCAGCACATCTGCAGTTTTTGTAAATAACATTTTCCTAAGACAGTCTGCCTATTAATATACAAATTGTCTATGGCAGTTTTCCCAATACAGAGGCAGAGTTGAGTTGCTACAGCAGAGACTATATGGCCCATAAACCCAAAAGTATTTATTATCTGGCCTTTGCAGAAAAAGTTTTCTGACTCCTGTCTTACATAACATGATTAGTGAATGAACATATGTTTATATATTTTAAGGTAAAATAAAACAATTAAGGGATGCATGGACCATTTTTTAATGATTCTCCACTTTTTTTAAATTTTTTAAATTAAACATCAACTAAGAGGGACCCTTACACATAATAAAATGATATCCTTTTAGAATGCTCATTTAATAAATATGACAATTTCCCTATATGAAAATTAGTATCTGATGAGGAAAATAAGATTGGGGAAAATGTATAGCAGGTAATGTTTATATATTAGTTTCAAACTTGTTGATAGATGGGACTTTTGAGAAATTATGCAGAAGGGGCAGCTTCACAACTAGCTACCTGACATTGCTCTGATCAGCCTGAGCTGTTGTACTTTCTCACTGGCTACCAGGCTATTTTTACCTTCAAATTTCCACCTTCTTTCCAGCTAGCCTCATATGATTTTTCTGGATCATGTCAACTAGACCCAACCCTTCCCACTGCTACTTCCCCATACCATTATTTATGAATTAATCAATGAATGAAAAAAGTAGATATAAGAATGCAAAGTCTTCATTTATTCACTAATTCATCAAATATTTATTGAGGGCCTATTATGTGCCAGGCACTTTCTAGATACTTGGGGTATCAAAGTGAACAATGGCACTTAAATTCTAATACAAGAGACAAGAAGAACTAAGAGAAGAAATAAAACTAGAGTGATAAGGGTTGGGAAGGAAATAAAGCAATGTTTTATTAGAGACTATTGGGGGAGTGGGCTGGCTACTTCAATAGGGTGGTCAGAGAAGGTCTTCGTAAGGGCACAGCTTTGACATAAGACACGGATTAAATGAGAGAAGTCAGCCAAGATGTCTGGAAGGAAAGAGTGCAGTAGAAGACACAGATAGTTCAGTGCCCCAAAGATGGATCTGAGGAGGTGTAGCCAGCGCCTGGTACAATGGGGAGAGGAAAGCAAAGTGAGGATGTAGCAGCCAGGTGGCTAGGGGTGAGATTACGTAGGGCCTTATAGTTATGGTAAAGATTAGTGTTTCATTCTTTTTTTATTTTTTATTGTTTGAGATGGAGTTTTGCTCTTGTTGCCCAGGCTGGAGCGCAATGGCATGATCTGGGCTCACCGCAACCTCCACCTCCCGGGTTCAAGCGATTCTCCTGCCTCAGCCTCCCTAGCAGCTGGGATTACATGCATGTGCCACCACGCCCGGCTAATTTTGTATTTTTTTTTAGTACAGATGGGGTTTCTCCATGTTGGTCAGGCTGGTCTTGAAATCCCGACCTCAGGTGATCCACCGGCCTCGGCCTCCCAAAGTGCTGGGATTACAGGCATGAGCCACTGCCCCCGACCTAGCGTTTCATTCTAAATGCAATGAGAAGCCACTGGATTATTTTAAACAGGGAAATGGCATGACCTGATTTATACTTTTAAAAACTGCTGAGCGATTTGGTAAATAGACTGTAAGAGGGCCAGAACAGGAAGTAAGTTAGGTGGTTTTTGCAGTGTTTCAGGCAAAAAATGACACTGGTTTTGACTAGGTCATGGCCTCCAGGACTTAGTAATGGTGATAGGAGAAACATGGACAGATTTCAGATATCTTTTGGAGGTAGAGCTAACAGGACTTGCTGATGGATCAACAGCGTATGAAAACAGCATGTTAAGTAAACTTTTTAGCGTACGCCACAAGTGAGACATAGACGGCTGAGAACCTCTGGTCTAAGTAAAAGCTGGTTTCAGGTGGGGCAGGGGTGGTGCTGACTGGAGTGGGGCTATGTTAAGAGATGTGGGATAAGCCTTTCTCTGTTCTTGCAAATCTGGGAGTGTGAGTCCACAGAAGGCTTTACAAGGCTTGCCTTAGGCGCCGGAGTAGAGGGGAGGTAGAAGTCTCTAAGACTTAGTCGTGTTCTGTAACAGTCCAGGACAAAATAGAAACCTCTGTCCTCCCCAACTGTGAAAAAGAGGCCAAAGGAAGCCCCACACTCAAGAGCCCTGTCCTGCTAAAAAGAAGGTGCAATCCCGGCATACTGCATTAGAATCCAGACACAATTCCCCATAGAAATAAAATTTCCATAGGGGTTAGAGCCTACATTATTAGTGGTAATACACTTTTCAGGTAAACGGAATTAACAGGCTGGTGTGGAAAACTCAAGACTCCTATCAACATGGTTCTGTGGAACAATGAGTTTTGAGTTACAAATGGGTTAAGAAAAACGTTTAGCCTACAACCTGTTTTTCAACTTTTTAAGACTATCTCCTTGCATTACATTTTACAAACTAATAAATATCCTGAAAGGCTATATAATCAGGTTAATAAAAAAAAAAATCCTAAGTTATAAATCCACTATTTTTAAAGTTAAGAGGCTAAACCTAAAAATATGTAAGGTACATTCCTGAATTTTCTTCTCATTTTCATAAATGCAAGCTAGACACAAATTACATTCAGAGACTGACAAACTTCACAGATCACAGAATCAGTACACGTAACTACCTCTGAGTGAACACATGAGACTTTTCTGGAAGCCAGTCACACCACCAGAGCAGCTTCATTCTGTGAAGAAGTTCCAATGATCCGCCCGCCTTGGCCTCCCAAAGTGCTCGGATTACAGGCATGAGACACCACACCTGGCCCTAATACAGTTTATTTTAAACAGTGGATCAAACACATAAGCCATTTAATTTCTGGTGTCTAGATGTTTTCGGGTTTTCTTCCATCATTAAATATTGTGCTGACCTGGTAACTTGGTAGCAATACTATGGCAAGGACTAAATTTACACCAAAGAAAAAGTGCTGATTATATCAGGTATACTTTAAAATACAACAGATAAGATTTATTCCAAAGCTGTCAAAGAATGTTGGCTACAGAAAAAGTGACATTCGAGCTGGATTCTGAAGGATATATGAATCATTCACCAAATCGGGGGTAGACTGGGAATGGCACTGAAGATGTGAAAGTCTGACTAAAGAATTTGAACTTTACCTCACTGGACAACGCAAACCTACCAATGAGGTAGGTTTTATATAATTTTTCTGCAGAAAAGTAATATAAGATGCCTTTTAAAACTGGTATCGGCCAATATAAAAGGATAAAGTGCAGAAGCATGAGGCAATTAAAACTGTTTGGGAGGCTACATTTAAGAAGTAGTTATGAACAGCGGGGTAGGAACGAGGGCAAATTTGAGCAACACTAGGAGGTAGAACCAAGGTAATTTACCATCCAAGTCAACGGGAGGGAGTCAAGGAAGGCTTCAACTTGAAAGACTTATCATGAAAGGTGACAGAATATGAAGAATGACATCTAATTTCATCTCCTATCTCTGACACACAACCATCCTAAACAACTTGCAACTCCACCAAGCCAGGCTTTTTGCACTTGCTGTTCCATCTACCTGTGCCGCCTAGTGAGTTTGGCGAGCTCATGCTTCCCAAGCAGCCCTTTCTTCTGAGGGCCTGCCCTGACTACAACCAGGAAAGGTGCCTAGCCCGTGCTCCAGTACCCCGCAGCGCAGCCTTCTAATAAAAACAGGCCCCAAGCCAGTTTACACATCTGTCTCTCTCTCGACAGCTGACATCCAGCCTACCCTTCACTACCAACTCCCCAATGCTTAGCACCCAAGGGGCGTACCATAAATGTTAAGTGGCTGGCCGCGGACGAAGGGGCTCAGACCGCACGAGTTCTTATCATTACTAAAATTCCCTCTAATAGGAAAAACCGTCGCCCAGAGTGCCAGAGGGCTGCGGACTCCACGTTCGTGACCCTCATGTACCCGAAACTCCCGAGCTGGCCCTCCCCGCCGAACCCCGAGAACGAGCACAAACGCAGGGCGGGCCGGCTCCGGGGTCAGTCCCCCGGCCCAGCTCCAGCCCGGCTCTCAGGCTCGCCGCATTACCTAGACAGGACCTCCAAATCCTCAAGCGCAGACAGCAGCCGCTCTCGTGTGCTGTTACCACCCGCCACTCCCAAACCGCCTCCCAGCCGCTCCTTCTCCTTCTCACCACTCGAAGACGCCGCCATTCTCCCCAGAGCCCCGCCACCGGCGCACGCGCAGATCGCGCTGACGCAGGTGCGTGGCGAGAAGGCGGGCTCGGAAGGCGGAAGAGTCACCCTGGAGAGGAACAAGAGACCTGGCGAGAGCCCTCCCTTTGCGCCTGGAGGCGCACTGCGGCAACCGGCGCCATCTGTTGGGCCAGCGAGGGCTGGCCCAACTGGGAGCGACAGTTGAACTGAGAACAGGGTGGGCAATGCAGTTTGATTCTCCCGGGCCTAATGTTTTTTCTTTCTTTCTATTTTTTTTTTTGAGACGAGTCTCGCTCTGTTGCCCAGACTGGAGTGCATCGTCGCTCACTGCAAGCTTCGCCTCCTGGGTTCACGCCATTTTTCCTGCCTCAGCCTCCCGAGTAGCTGGGACTACAGGCGCCCGCCACCACGCCCGGCTAATTTTTTGTATTTTTAGTAGAGACGGGGTTTCACCGTGTTAGCCAGGATGGTCTCGATCTCCTGACCTCGTGATCCGCCCGCCTCAGCCTCCCAAAGTGGTGGAATTACAGGCGTGAGCCACTGCGTGCGGCCCACCTTAACCATTTTTAAGTGGATAGTTCAGTGGCATTAAATACATTCATACTGTTGAGCAACTATCCATCTCCAAAACCTTTTATCTTGTAAAACGAACTCTGTACTCACTAAATGCTAACGCCCTATCCCTCCTTTCTCCCGGCCCTGGCAACCACCATTCTACTTTCCATCTCTGTAAGTTTGGCTACTCTAGGTACCTCATATAAGCAGAATCATACAGTATTTGTCTTTTTGTGTCTGGCTTATGTCACTCAGCATTATGTCCTCCAGGTTCATCCATGATGTAGCATGTGCTGGAATATCTTTCCTTTTTAAGACTAATATTCCGTTGTATGCATATGGCACCTTTTGTTTATCCATTCATCTGACGATGGACAGTTAGGTTGCTTCTACATTTCTATAATCCATCTTTATAGCCATACATCTTCCAACAAAATGTTTTGCTCATTACTCAGGTTAATTATTGAACTGAAGGAATCAATACAGGACATAAGTAGTAGTTAATTAACATAGTTTAAGTCATTGATGTAGCACACATTCCAAACCAGAACTGGTTGTCAAAGGCAAAAATACGTCTTAGCCTACTTTTTCTAGGGATAACAATGTAGTAGGGATCACTCTCTACCAGAAAAAACCAAAGTTACAAGCCTATTGGGAATGAGGATTCCATATTGCTATTATAAAAGGTGGTCTGGGACTGCCTCACTCTGAGGTAGTAGTACCTGTAGTCCTTTCATTTCAGGGTCTCATCCTCTACTCTGTCTTTTTGGAGGTGCTAAACCTGACTCCTGGGCACCCAGAGTTGACAAGTCTTTTAGAAATTCATGTTAAATAAATTCACTCATAGCAACTGCTGCGTAATCTAGAATGCTGATTTACTCACTTACGATGAAAAGTAATAGTGCCAAACATATCTTTTTCCCATAGACAAAACTACACGAGAAGCCATATTATCACAGGATGTTGCTTGTTAAACTTGGATCTGAACAAACAAAGATAGATTAAAAATTAATGACATAATCATGAGGCTTTGTATCTCCACAGTGTAGGGATATTTGTGTTCAAGAGATTGGATTATTTGTGTTCGTAGGTCAGGGTACCTTTTCCTCTAGACAGTGCAAGAGATCCTTGTCACCTTTTGTTTTCTGACCGTTCCCTGCATCTGCAGTTGGCTAACCCTTTTTTGTTCAATGCAGTCAATTCTCAGGCAATGGGTTAAAGTAGATTGAAGCTGTGTTCATTACACTTGCATTCTAAACATGCCTCTCAGTATTCAAGTCAATCATTTCTTATGTTAAGTTTCCAGGGTGCCAAACTTCTGCGGTATGTGTTGGTTTTGTTTACTCAACTCTCACGGGTCATATTGAGCCATGACTCTGGTAGGAGGAGAGAGAACATTATATTAGTGTAAACATAAAAATTCTAGAAGGATTCTAATTAGTTAAAAACGACCAATTACAGTCCTACTTTGCAGACATTGAGGATCAGTGTGTGGAGCGTATATGTGTATTGTGAACTCCTGACCTCCTCAGATTTATTGCAAATTCATATGCATATTAAACAGTTTCTATAGACTGATAAGTAATAGCATCTTTCACAGATATACTGTCTTGCAAATTGTACAAATCCAGGCATGATAAACAAATATGAATTATTTTATATAGTATTACTGAATTCATGGTAATTTGGAGTTAGGTACATATTTTCTCAATCTGTAGATTCAAAAAGGACACTACTTTCTCATGAAATTTTATTTATTTAACATGCTGGGGGCACTGTTCTAAGCACTTAAAAAATATTAACTTGTTTAATTTTCCTAACACTCCTATGAGGTAAGTACTGTTACTATCCATGTGTTACAGATAATGAAACTGAGGGGCAGAGATGTTAAGACACATGCTGGGGTCATATAGTAAATGGCAAAGCTGGAATCTGAACCCAGAGTCTGGCACCAGGGTCTGTGCTCTTTACCACTGGTTATCCCAACTCTCTGTAAAGAAAGAAGGATCTTCATGTACTAAAAGGACTGGGAACCTCTAACCTAAAATATGAGAGGACTTCAAAAAGTTCATGGAAAAATGGAATTAAAAGATAATAATTTAAAATATAAACTTTATTTCTCAACATAAGCTCCATCTAGTTCAAGACACTTTTGTAAATGATGATACCAGCCATTTAGTTCATCCCTAAAGAACTGAGGATCCTCAGAATTTAACCATGTCAATGCTGTCTTTTTTACTTTTTTCTTTTTTTTTTTTTTTTTGCCACAGGGTCTCACTCTGTGTCACTCAGGCTGGAGGGCAGTGGTGCAACCATAGCTCACTGCAACCTTGACCTCCCAGGCTCAAGCAATCCTCCCAATACATTTTTAACTGAAGAAAAATGAGTGCCCTTTACAGATTTTATTTATTTATTTATTTTTGAGACAGAGTCTTGCTCTGTTGTCTTGCTCAAGCTGGAGTGTGGTGGCGTGACCTTGGCTCACTGCAACCTCCACCTCCCGGGTTCAAGTGATTCTCCTGTCTCAGCCTCCCGAGTAGCTGGGATTACAGACATGTGCCACCATGCCTGGCTAATTTTTGTATTTTTAGTAGAGATGGGGTTTTGCCATGATGGCCAGGCTGGTCTCAAACTCCTGACCTCAAGTGATCCACCTGCCTTGGCCTCCCAAAGTGCTGGGACTACAGGCATGAGACACTGAGCCTGGCCCAGATTTTTTTAAGATTAGGAAACAAAAAGAAGTCAGATCAGGACTGGAAGGTGGATGTTCAATGATTTCCCATTGAAACACTTCCAAAATTGTCCTTGTTTGATGAGAGGAATGAGCAGGAGTATTGTTGTGGTGGAGAAGGACTCTCCAGTGAAGCTTTCTCAGGTGTTTCTCTGCTAAAGCTTTTGCTAACTTTCTCAAAACACTCTCATAATAAGCCATTGTTATCATTCTTTGGCTCTCCAGAAAGTCACCAAACAAAATGCCTTGAGCATCCCAAAAAGTGTTGCCATGCTGTTTGATCTTGACTGGTCTGCTTTTGCTTTAACTGGACCACTTCCACCTCTTGGTAGCCATTGCTTTGATTTTTCTTTATCTTCAGGATTCTGCTGGTAAAGCCATATTTCATCTCCTGTTACAGCTCTTCAAAGAAGTGCCTCAGGATCTTGATCTCACTTGTTTAAAATTTCCATTGAATGCCCTGCTCTTGTCGGCAGGTGATTTGGGCATAACAGTTTTGGCACCCATTGATTGGAAAGTTTGCTCAACTTTAGTTTTTCAGTCAGAATTGTATAGGCTGAACAAATTGAGATGTCTATAGTGTTGTCTATTAATTGCTGGTCGTCTGCAATTAGGGCACAAACAAGATAAATATTTTCCTTGCAAATTGATGTGGATGGTCTGCTGCTGCAGGTTTTATCTTCAACATCATCTCATCCCTTCTTCAAATGAGTTTTTTATTTGTAAAACTGCTGATTTCTTTAGGGCATTGTCCTCATAAACTTTTCATAAAGCATCAAGATTTCACCATTCTTCCACACAAGCTTCACCATCAATTTGATATTCTTGCTTCAATTTTAGTAGAATTCATATTGTTCTGATAGGGGCTCTTGTCAAACTGATGTCTTATCCTTCTTGTGCCTCAAACTAGATCCTGTTCATACATGTTTTAACAAGTTAGTATGACTTTATTTTGGTGGAAAAATATTTTGAAATGCATGTATAGTTTTTCTATAATACACACTTTTCATGAACTTTTTGAAGAACCCCTCATACAAACACTATCAAATAAATGCACAGCTTGAAATTCTGAGCAAAAAGCAGCTGCAAGCAGTTAGTATGGAGGTTTGGAGGTGCAGTAAGAAACTCAACCAAGGCTGTCCCTAAGGGTCAGCAGAATAGATAGCTGAACACACTATGTATCTTTTTAAAAAAATTTTTTTTAATTTCATTATTATATTCTTGAGACAGAGTCTTGCTCTGTCGCCTAGGCTGGAGTGCAGTGGCGCGATCTTAGCTCACTACAACCTCCACCTCCTAGGTTCAAGGAATTCTCCTGCCTCAGCCTCCCAAGTAGCTGGGATTACAGGCATGTGCCACCATGCCTGGCTAATTTTTGTATTTTTAGTAGAGATGGGGTTTCACCATGTTGGCCAGGCTGGTCTCAAACTCCTGACCTCAGGTGATCTGCCCGCCTTGGCCTCTCAAAATGCTGGGATTATAGGCAGGAGCCACTATGCTTGGCCTATTTTATTTTTTTAAGGCAGAGCCTTGCTATGTGAGCCACTTCACCCAGCCTATTTTTTATTTTCATCAAACAACATATATACGTAGTCTAAAATCAAATGGTACTCAAAAGCTTCGAATGAAAACAAAAACGTTCTAAGTTACCACCTCCTGAGCCCCACTTCCTAGCATATCCTTCTCACTAAAGGTGGGCACTCTCAGCATTTTTAACCATTACTTCTATTCTTTGCTCACATACTTTAAAATAATATGCATATATTCTATATCTCTATTCAACTGGTTTTGAAATTTATTTCCTATTATGATAAATGAGGATTTTATCTCTCTTACATGTGTCATTTATCTTCCCATTAGTTAGAACACAGTTCTGGCCAGGCATGGTAGCCTATGCCTATAATCCCAGTACTTTGAGAGGCCAAGGCACTCAAGACCAGCCTGACCAACGTGGTGAAACCCCATCTCTACTAAAAAAGTACAAAAAATTGGCTGGGCGTGGTGGCACATGCCTGTAATCCCAGCTACTTAGGAGGCTGAGGCAGGAAAATTGCTGGAACCCGGGAGGTAGAGGTTGCAGTGAATCAAGATCACGTCATTGCACTCCAGTCTAGGCAACAAGAATGAAACTCGGTCTCAAAAAAAAAACCAAAAAAAACCACAATTCTTTGTTAAGTCAATAGTTAGTGTTTACATTACTACACTATATCTACACATAACTATGTAATTATTATTTGTTTGATATGCCTAACATATCCCTGTAGAGATTTTTTTTAATAGGAAAGAAAATATCTAAAATATCAAAGTGTATTGTGCATCTTGTGGAAACTTTTTTCACTTATATATCTAGGTATGTGTGCACTGGGTCAAATGTAAAATGTATTTTTTACTTTGTACTGAAAAAGTGTGAATACTTTGGAGATGGGGTCTTCAAAGAGGTGATCAAGTTAAAATGAGGCCATTAGGGTAGACCCTAATTCAATCTGACTGGTGTCCTTATAAGAAGGGGAAAAGATGCCAGGGATGAGTGTGCACAGAGAAAAGACCATGTGGGAATATGGCAAGAAGGCAGACACGGGCTAGCCAAGGAGAGAGGCCTTGGAAGAAACCAGACCTGTTGACACCTTGATCTTGGACTTTTGGCTTCCAGAATTGTGAGAAAATAAATTCTTGTTGCTTAAACCACTCAGTCTGTGGCATTTTGTTACGATAGCCCTAGCAGACTAATAAAGCGGGGTTGCATGTCAATGGGCATCTAGAGATGTCTAATCATTGCCTTGCACATAACTTTGACTTTTTTGCCGCCATCTTGATTTGTCTTATTCCCTTGGCAAGGCCACGCACTGAGCTAAATGCAGCTGTGCCTACTACATGCCTATACCAATGCAGCTGAATATGGATGGAGAAAAACACACAAGCCAGTCAGTTTGTTGTAACTGAAATTCATGACTTTAACCCCCCAAATCTCCAGTGGGTCCTTAGTGCTTCTGTGTAATGAGACTATGCATCCCTATTCTGACCCCTCTCCACTGTCCTTCATACAATTTCACACCATTGCTTTTCTCCACCCCTCAACATCTCCTTTCCCTTCCCCTTTCTCAATTTAGGATCTTGCCTCACTTGATTCACTGAGGAAAAAAAAACAAAAAACAAAAATTCATATTCAAGGTCAAGGTTGAGATGGAAAGTCAGACTCAGGTATTTCTTTCCTGGCAGGCAGGCAGTGAGAGAAGGAAAACAGACCAACTGCATTCATTAACTCTTCTCCAAGAAACAAAAAGAGTTGAAACTCTACCTCAAGACATGAACCTCAGAGCCTTTAATCCCAAGTAAAAATAACACTCAATTCAGGATCAAGCTCCAATATCAAGAACCACCATTTATGGTTTCTGAAGACATAAATCACCTCTCAAAAAGCTACTGGGAGAAAGGGATGAATTCCTAGCAAGTTGCTGGCATATAGGGCAGCAAATCTAATTTTTAAATAAATTACAAAGCCTCAAAATGTGCCATTTTAACTGCTTTTAATTAGCCAGGTTATCTCACTTAGAACCAACTAGGGCTGCTCCACCTCAAGAGAAGATTCACCCCTTACTCCTTCACCCCCCCCGATCCTAGTTACATTTTGAGGCTTTCCTCAAAAGAACCTCAGCCTCCACTTTCAAAAACAATACGACAAAAAACTCCCACTCTTCAAAATTACTCAGTTAATTAAAGTCATTAGCCCTCTAGTAACTGTGGCATTTGACTTTAACTCCCTACATTCTTGTGCCTTGAGAATAAAAAACAGTTTAGGTTAAGCCTCTCATTCCCTTTATTTATTTTTATTTATGTACTTATTTTGAGACCAAGTGTCACTCTGTCACCCAGGCTGGAGTGCAGTGGCACAATCTCGGCTCACTGCAACCTCTGCCTCCGACATTCAAGTGATTCTCCTGCCTCAGCCTCCTGAGTAGCTGGAATTTCAGGCGTGTGCCACCACACCCAGCTAATTTTTGTATTCTTAGTAGAGACAGAGTTTCGCCATGTTGACCAGGCTGGTCTTAAACTCCTGACCTCAGGTGATCCTCCCGCCTTGGCCTCCCAAAGTGCTGGGATTACAGGCGTGAGCCACTGTTCCCAGCCTCATTCCCATTAAATATTTGCAGTTTGGTATCGATGGAAAAATCTCCTGGAATGTATCAGACTCTCAAATAAGAGAAATGTCATCCTCTCCCTGAAATTCTCCAGGCATCATTAAAAACTTATGACTTCTCAGTAACTCAGAAGAAGGGTGGGCATCATCTTTGACCTCCTTTGGTAGATTCATTGATTCTTTCAACAAATATTTATTAAGTTCTGTGTATACGCCACACTAAATGGTAGGCCTATAGAGGTGAGCAAGACAACAGTGGTCAGGAAAGGCCTCCTGGATGAGGTGAAAGCGGAGATTCTTAAGATAGAAGGTGGCTGGAATAAGTATCAGAGGTGGGCAGGAAGATTGGCAGGTCTAGAGGAAGAAGGACTAGAACAAAGAATCAGTATCAGAAAGGAAATTGTCAAAATGCCTCACAAACTTCTTAATTGTGGATTGAATGGTGGCCTTCCCAAAATATATGTCCACCTCCCAGAACTTGTAAATGTGATTTTATTTGGAAAGGCTTTTGGAGTTGTAATTAAGGATCTCAAGATGAGATGATTCTGGATTATCCAAGTTGACCCTAAATCCAATATTGAGGTGTCATTATAAGAGACACACAGAGGAGAGACACAGAAGGAAGAGGAGAAGGTCATGTGAAGACAGAGGCAGAGACTGGAGTTACGCAGCCACAAGCCAAGGAATGCCTGCAGCCTCCTGAAGCTGGGAGAGGCAAGGAAGGACTCTTCCCTAGAGCCTCTGAGGGAGCACAGCTCTGTTGACACCTTGATTTTGGGACTTCTCGCCTCTGCAACTGTGAGAGGAAAATTTTCTGCTGTTTCTAGCCACGCAGGTTGTGGTAATTTATTATAGCAGCCCTAGGAAACCAATACAAGATGAAAAAAAGTCTAGTTTGAATGAGTAAAAATTCTCAGATTATTCTAAGAAAATACAGGTTCACTTTATCCTAATACATAAAACAAATCTCTAAGTGTTCTTGGGTGCTTGGAGAGATGAATAAACTAAATGTATTTATATTAACAGCATCAATTTGTACATCGTGAGCTAAAACAATTAAAAACATTTTGTGTTCTTAAGTAGAAGCCCAGGTTATGGAATAAAAGCTAAAGAGATCTCAGAAGTCATCTGGTCTAGCCTGATCCCAGCCTGTGATCAAACCCTTTCTGGTACAGGGGAGGTGGCTACCTCACATCAGCTAATTTTATGTATAATGAACCCAAATGTGCCTCAAGATAATTTTCACATATTGAGCACAAACTCTGTCTTCTGAAGTCATAAACAAAACATTTAATCTGTCTTTCACACAACAGCCTATTAAGTTTTTTTAAAACCACAATTTATTAAGATATTTTTTCTTATAAAAGTTTCATATATACACGCATATTTTTATTTCTTTTTAAAATTTTCTATATTTTCTATGATGCATTTTTTATATTTTCTAGATTTTCTGATGCATATATATATGCTCATATATATACACCATAGAAAATATATATTATGATTATGATTTTTATTTTTATTTATTTATTTATTTATTTTGAGATGGAGTCTCGCTCTGTCGCACAGGCTGGAGTGCAATGGCGCAATCTCAGCTCACTGCAACTTCCGCCTCTCGGGTTCAAGCTATTCTTGTGCCTCAGCCTCTCGAGTAGCTAGGTTTACAGGCGCTTGCCACCATGTCCGGCTAATTTTTGTATTTTAGTAGAGACAGGGTTTCACCATGTTGGCCAGGCTAGTCTCAAACTCCTGACCTCAGGTGATCCACCTACCTCGGCCTCCCAAAGTGCTGGGATTAAAGGCGTGAGCCACCGCACCAGGCCGATTTTTATTTTTTTATACGTCTAGATTTACTATGATGCATGTATATGTGCATATATATGATGCATCATAGAAAATCTAGAAATATATGAAAAAATAAATATCACCTGTTAGCCCACCATTGAGAGACACGCGTTGTTAACATTTTGGTTTATTTCATCTCTAATATTTTATTTTTTCACCCACGTAATCATCCCTAGTTCCTCCAGTCAAACCTCATTTAAAAGGGTTTCCAGACCTTTCATCAACTTGATCATCTGTTTCATACATTCTAGTTTGTCCTTCATAAAATGTGACAACCCAGAGTAAAGATGATGTTGCAGGTCCAGTATGTCTAGGGCTGCATGAAAGGAAACTTCTCTTTTGGTCTGGAGAATCACTGTAATGAAGTCGAATGTTCAGAGCCTTCGTAAAATGACTAACCTCAATTCAAGTCCTGGTTCTAATGATTTATAGTCTCTGCATTTCAGGTTCTCAGTCTATAAAATGGGGAAATGAAGCTTTTCCTATTTTTGCTGGAAGGCATAGAGGGATGTATGTAATGTGCTTGCTGCATGGTATGTACAAATAAAAATAAACTACAGAAGTGGGTAATGTCTACTGGACTGGGTGTTGTTGCATACTCTATAGGTACAATTGCTATCCCTGTTTACAAACAAGGACACTGAGGCACAGAGAAGTTAGGTCATCCATCTAAGACCACATACTGGGGGTGGCAGCACCCAGGCAGTTTAAAGTCAGAGTCAGTATTCTTCACCACCATACCGCAATGTCCAGCAGCTATCATCATAACCATTATATTTCCTTCAGCGTATCCCAATGCATTCAGTAAGTTTTTTGGAAGTCATATTACTTTGCAGATACATGAAAGTTTGCAACATATTAAAAAATTCTAACTGAAAGTAACCAGAATGTCATTCAATGGGTTGGATAAGTAATGGAATTACATAACAAACATTAGTACATCTATATAATGAAATACTGTACAGTAACAAGAAGGAATGAGCTATCAAAGCCACCCTAAGACATGGAAGAATCTTAAATGTGTATTGCTAAGTGAAACAAGCCAATCTGTAAAGGCTACATGCTATGTGATTCCATTTATATGACATTCTGAAAAAGGCAAATCTGTAGAGATAGTAAAGAGATCAGTGGTTACGAAGAAATCAGAGGATGGGGAGACTGGAGTAGGAGAAGCACAGACGATTTCTTTAAGGTACGGAAACTATTCTGTATGATATTGTAATGGTAGATACATGAAACCATGCATTTATAAAAACCCATAGAACTTTACAGCACAAAGGATAAACCTTAATGTATGCAAATTAAAACAATTATTTAGGAAGTTTGATGATCCCAGTATGGAGTGCAGAATGTGAAAAAAGAATCTAACTGTATTATAAATGTTTCATCCCCTGAAAGAGGGGAGGAAAAAGTTGCAGAGAAGGGGAGAAGGCTAGAATGATCCATGTGGTACTGGATTAGATCAATATGAACTCTTATATAGCTTAACATAGGTACACAGGGTTACAAATAGAAATATTTATGGATATGTGTCTATACGCTGATGGGTGTACATACATGTATCTCTTTGCTTTTAATTACCCAGGTTCAAGGAATCCTTTATAGTTTATTTGCATTGCTATAAAGGATTCCTTGAACCTGGGTAATTAAAAGAGAAGTCATTTATTTGGCTCACAGTTCTGCAGGCTGTACAAAAAAACATGGCAAGAACATCTTTTTTTTTTTTTAAGTTTTAAAAATATTTAAATAGTAGAGATAGGGTCTTGCTATATTGCCCAGGCTGGTCTCAATCTCCCTGCCTCCACCTCTTAAAGTGGTGGGATTATAGGCATGAACCATTATACGCAGCCAAGCATCTGCTTCTGGTAAGGGCTTCAGGGAGCTTCCAATCATGGCAAAAGGAGAAAGGGGAGCAAGTGTGCCACACAGTGAGGGAGGAGGAGGCAAGAGAGAGAGGAGGAGGTGCCAGGCCGTTTTTTACAATCACATCTTGAGGTACCTAATAGACCTGGAACTCACTCATTACCAGGAGGATGCCACCAAGAAGTTCATGAGGGATCTGCCACATGATCCAAACACCTTCTCTGAGGCTCCATCTCCAACACTGAGGATCAAGTTTGCACAAGAGATTTAGAGGGGATGAATATCTAAACTATATCAGAGGCCGGGCGCAATGGCTCATGCCTGTAATCACAGCACTTTGGGTGGCCGAGGCAGGTGGATCACCTGAGGTCAGGAGTTCAAGGCCAGCCTGGCTAACATGGCAAAACCCCGTCTCTACTAAAAATACAAAAATTAGCTGCGCATGGTGGTGGGCACCTGTAATCCCAGCTACTCGGAGGCTGAGGCAGGAGAACCGCTTGAACCTGGGAGGCGGAGGTTGCAGTGAGCCGAGACTGTGCCATTGCACTCCAGCCTGGGTGACAGAGCAAGACTCCATCTCAAAAATAAATAAATAAATAAATAAATAAATGAATAAATAAATAAATAAATAAAATTAAAAACTGTATTAGAGATCAGGGGTGAGGGAGTAACTTACAGAGGAAGAGCCTGACAAACACTACTTCAGCCACATGATCAAGGACAACGGTGAGAAGTCAGTTGATAGTAAGTACCTGTTACAGGCTGAATTGTGTCCCGCTCCTGCCCAAATTCACATGTTGAAGCCCTAACTCCCAGGACCAAAGAATGGGACTGTATCTGGAGACAGGGCCTTTCAGTAGGTAATAAGTTAAAGTGAGGCCGTTACGGTCCCTATTCAAGCTGTCTGGTGTTCTTAAAAGAAGAGGAGATTAGGACACAGGGAGAGAGGCCCCAGGAAGGTGGATGCATGGAGAAAGAGCCATGTGAGAACACAATGAGAAGGCAGCCATCTGCGCAACAAGGAGAGAGGCCTCGGAATAAACCGATCCTGCAGATTTTATATTTCCAGGCTTCACAACAAATTTCTGTTGTTTAAAACACACAGTCTGTGGTATATTGCCATGGCAGCGCTAACTGACTAACACCAGCACTCTTGATAGGATGTGATGGAAATGGCACTTTACCTCTGGGGTTTTCCTCCAAACTCTAACTCCATCAGATAAATCCCAAGTGAAGGGCTTTCTACAAAACACCTGACCCATACTCTTCAAGACGTGAAGGACCTCTTCAAGGAGAACTATAAACCACTGCTCAATGAAATAGAAAAGGATACAAACAAATGGAAGAACATTCCATGCTCATGGGTAGGAAGAATCAATATCATGAAAATGGCCATACTGCCCAAGGTAATTTATAGATTCAATGCCATCCCCATCAAGCTACCAATGACTTTCTTCACAGAATTGGAAAAAACTACTTTAAAGTTCTTATGGAACCAAAAAAGAGCCCGCATCGCCAAGTCAATCCTAAGCCAAAAGAACAAAGCTGGAGGCATCACGCTACCTGACTTCAAACTATACTACAAGTCTACAGTAACCAAAACAGCATGGTACTGGTACCAAAACAGAGATATAGATCAATGGAACAGAACAGAGCCCTCAGAAATAACGCCGCATATCTACAACTATCTGATCTTTGACAAACCTGAGAAAAACAAGAAATGGGGAAATGATTCCCTATTTAATAAATGGTGCTGGGAAAACTGGCTAGCCATATGTAGAAAGCTGAAACTGGATCCCTTTCTTATACCTTATACAAAAATCAATTCAAGATGGATTAAAGACTTGAACGTTAGACCTAAAACCATAAAAACCCTAGAAGAAAACCTAGGCATTACCATTCAGGACATAGGCATGGGCAAGGACTTCATGTCTAAAACACCAAAAGCAATGGCAACAAAAGCCAAAATTGACAAATGGGATCTAATTAAACTAAAGAGCTTCTCCACAGCAAAAGAAACTACCATCAGAGTGAACAGGCAACCTACAAAATGGGAGAAAATTTTCACAACCTACTCATCTGACAAAGGGCTAATATCCAGAATCTACAATGAACTCCAACAAATTTACAACAAAGAAAACAAACAACCCCATAAAAAAGTGGGCAAAGGATATGAACAGACGCTTCTCAAAAGAAGACATTTATGCAGCCAAAAGACACATGAAAAAATGCTCATCATCACTGGCCATCAGAGAAATGCAAATCAAAACCACAATGAGATACCATCTCACACCAGTTAGAATGGCAATCATTAAAAAGTCAGGAAACAACAGGTGCTGGAGAGGATGTGGAGAAATAGGAACACTTTTACACTGTTGGTGGGACTGTAAACTAGTTCAACCCTTGTGGAAGTCAGTGTGGCGATTCCTCAGGGATCTAGAACTAGAAATTCCATTCGACCCAGCCATCCCATTACTGGGTATATACCCAAAGGACTATAAATCATGCTGCTATAAAGACACATGCACACGTATGTTTACTGCGGCATTATTCACAATAGCAAAGACTTGGAACCATCCCAAATGTCCAACAGTGATAGACTGGATTAAGAAAATGTGGCACATATACACCATGGAATACTATGCAGCCATAAAAAATGATGAGTTCATGTCCTTTGTAGGGACATGGATGAAATTGGAAATCATCATTCTCAGTAAACTATCACAAGGACAAAAAACCAAACACCGCATGTTCTCACTCATAGATGGGAATTGAACAATGAGAACACATGGACACAGGAAGGGGAACATCACACTCTGGGGACTGTTGTGGGGTGGGGGGAGGGGGGAGGGATAGCATTAGGAGATATACCTAATGCTAAATGGCGAGTTAATGGGTGCAGCACACCAGCATGGCACATGTATACATATGTAACTAACCTGCACATTGTGCACATGTACCCTAAAACTTAAAGTATAATAAAAAGAAAAATATTCAAGGCCATTAAAAACAAGGACGCTCTCAGAAACTCACAGCCAAGAGGAGCCAGAGGAGACACTATGACTAATGGTAATGTGGTGTCCTGAATGAGATCCTGAAACAGAAAAGCAACATTCAGCAAGAACTAAAAAATTCTGAAAAAAAGTATTGACTTTAGTTAATAATAATGTATCAGTATTGGTTTCTTTTCTTTTTCTTTTTTTTTTTTTTTTTTTTTTTGAGACAGTCTCACGCTGTTGCTCAGGCTGGAGTGCAGTGGCATGATCTTGGCTCACTGCAACCTCCCAGGTTCAAGCAATTCTCCTGCCTCAGCCTCCCCAATATCTGGGATTACAGATGCCCACCACCACACCCAGCTAATTTTTGTATTTTTAGTAGAGACAAGATTTCACCATGTTGGCCAGGCTGGTCTTGAACTCTTGACCTCAGGTGATCCACCCACCTTGGTCTCCCAAAGTGCTGGGATTACAGGTGTGAGCCACTGCGCCTGGCCCAGTATTGGTTTCTTAATTGTAACAGATGTACTTAATTATTGTAAGGAGTTAATAATAGGGAAAACTAGTATGAGATAGATGGAAACTCTTCACTATCTTCACAATTTTTTCACAGGATGGAGTGCAGAATTTTTTCTCAGCTCACTGCAGCCTCGACCTCCCTGGCTCAAGTGATCCTCCCACCTCAGCCTCCCCAAGTAGCTAGGACTACAGTCAAGCACCACCATACCCAGCTAATTTTTTTGTATTTTTTGTAGAGACAAGGTTTCACCATGTTGCCCAGGCTGGTAAAATTATTCTAAAATAAAAAATTTATTTGAAAAAATCTTTGTGTTTTTCAGATCCATTACCACTAAATTCTATTTAGATATTCAACAATGTTTTCAGTATAGTAACTATGTAATTGCTGCTCAGGGCAGAGCCAAGTAGGGTATTATGGTGATAATTTCCTTCCCATACAGCTTTTAGTTCTTCCAGTAGTTTCTATTTCTTTTTCTTCTTGTAACCTCTTACAATAATTTTTCATTTGTCTTCCAAAAGTTCCATCATATCCAAAATTTTATTTGTCTCACCTTCTTTTTGGGGAAACCTTGCCTCTCAGAGCCTCTGCGGCCAGCAAAGGCCATTTGGTGAAAGGCTTATTTAATGTGGTTCAGGCATACGGTCTTCTGGTGGCCTAATCTGATTTAAGGATAGAATTTAGGGTAGCTAGAGAAGTGAGTAAATGACATATACAGTAAATGTCCTTTCCCACTTTACTCATCTAGCACTTGGTGGTGAAGTTGATATAATTCCAGTTCACAGCAAAGATATTTGATATTTCAGTTAGTCCCAATAGCATTGATACTTTTAAGAACCTTCTGGGATTCAAGGACTCAAGGTGGAGGCTGACTACTCTCAGCAGCCAGTAATAAAAAAATCAATGGTGCTGAGGTATAGCCAATTAACCAAAACAAAACCACCTAATGATATCATCACCCAGTCCACATTTCTTCATTTGATGGACAAAGAGTCTCTGATAGATTTTGCCAAAGTCATAAACTTCAGATAACAATAACTCTTAACATTCTTATCCTTCTAACATTCCTAAATAACAACAACAAAGAAGTTTTGAGGACAAAGGAAATTTTTTGGCACAGAATAGTACTTGTTTTGCACAGAATAATACATGTTTAAATTTCTTCATAAATGACACCATATCTTTTCAACTTCCTATAAGCAGTACCTACCACAGAGTAAGTGACAGTATTTAATTGAAGTTCTTTGACTTATCTAGTTTCTGAATGTGAAGGTCAGTTTTACATTCACTTAAACTTTTGTTTTCTCCCACATCAAAATATTTGTTTTGGCTCCATAAAGAGAGATTTCCCAGAAAAAATTTTCCTTTCTGGCTGTTAGTAAGTTAGTTCACTTCCTGTCTCTGAGTCTGTGGAAACAATTCAGAAAAGATCAACTATAATTCCCGTTTTTCAGCTTGTTTTTCATTTCCTTGCATTTCAAATCCTGTTTGTTTTTGTGTGTTAGCCTCTCACATAAGTACCTGCTTGAAAATACTTACTGATTTGATTTAATTTAGAAAAACACTTTATGATCTACACAATATAGTTTAATTGGCAAAATTTGCCTCTGATGGTCGTACCCTGTCTCTGAATGTTTATGACAATTCAGAAAGTACTACATGACCCTGTGTGCAAATGAGTCACTGTATCTCCCCCATAATGGCACAGAGATTAACATCAAAGTGGCAGGAAATGAAGAATCGAATCCACCTCGAAACCACCAAATTCCCAGCTCATTTAGCCTTCTTGGTAACTACAGTATCATTATTTTCCATTTTTCCATTTACTTTCAAATACATCCAAACTCATGTTATCTGATTCTGACCCTGGCCAGAATATATGTATATATATGTATGTGTGTGTGTATATATACCTATATATATACACATATATATGTGTGTGTATATATATACATATATATACACATATATATGTGTGTGTGTATATATACATATATATACACATATATATGTGTGTGTATATATATACGTATATATACACACATATATATGTGTGTGTATATATATACGTATATATACACACATATATATGTGTGTGTATATATATATATAACCATTAAAAGCCATAAAGATGAGTTTACCATTAAACATTTGAGTAAAAGCAAAGAGGTTAAAGGAGGTTTCTTGGCACTTGTCAGGGCAGAACAGTGGCTTCTTTGTCCTTTCAGATTCTCTGTGGCTTGGCCTTTGCCTCTTCTTGGATAACACGTTGCTCTTCGACATGCTGGGCTTCAGCCAGGTCTGGTCCCCAATCCTCCCCATAAGTTATCCCTTTCAGCCAGCCCCAGTCCAGTGGTGAACACAGTGACTCCCTGTCTCAGCAGTTAGCTTTCCAGAAAGTTGCTTGCCCACTTTGTGAATCTAACACCTGATATAAAATTTCTAATTACAAACACCAAATTCTTTCTCCTAGGAGATCTGAAACTGCATGCTCTGCTCTTTATTTCAACCTTTTATTTTCATTGGAAAGCCCTTGCCAAACACTGGGCACATTTCATTCCATCTGATACAGGCTTTTATCTCTTCTCAACTAGAAAAATGCATAATGCTTCATTTTCAGGATAACCAGGCAATCCATTTCCAAGATCTGCTGTATACAATGCTCCTGCCTGGCCAGTATGCTGTGCAAAGTGCCTCAAAGGTATTTCTCAGATTCTGGCAGGACCACTTTGTTGACATTCCTCAACAAAGGCCTTACAATTTCAAAGGCAGTTTAGACAATTTGATTTTAGAAGTATCAGTGGTTCTTCTTTAAGTCCTTAGACACCAAACCCACAGAGCCCTTAATGCCGGATTTAGATGTGAAGTGATGGAATTATGGAACACAAACATCATGTGGCAAGTGACCATCTGACAGATGCATATTTAAATCTGTTTGCAGAAATGTCCCCTGTTGGCTTGTTGACATCCTAAGGTGTTGGTTAATAGACTTTACATCCCCAACACAAGTGAAGAGCGTGGCCCACGTCTATTACCAAGGAAAACGAGGTAGGGAGACGTCCAGGGATTACAAAACTCTAATAAATCCTCTTTCTTTTTCCACATAATACTTAGTATACTCACAGTTTCTATTTGGTTTACACCCCCACAGAAACCTGGGTAAGTTCAGGGTGGCCCCAGGAAACAGGGAGAAAGGAAGACTGCAGGGACTGGCTGTCAGTCAATGTCAATGTCAGAGGTTGAAGGAAGGGGGAGGGAGAATCAGGGATCCTGGAGGAGTCTGCAGGGGAGAACAGACTATGCAGCAGCCTCTATCAGGACAGTTGGTGTACACTTGGCTGCACTGTCTCCTTTTTGCATTTTTCTTAGGAAACTGAATATAATGGCAGAAAACTGAAGAGAGTTCAGATAGAAATCTTGTGTTCAACTCTGAGCACAAGACTTTCTGTTCATTTATTCATTCATTCATTCTGTATATTTATTGAGCAACTATGTTTCTAAGAACTGTTTTAAATTCTGGTGATACAGGAGGACCAGTCAAACAATTCCCTGCCCTCCTAAAGCTTACTTTCTATTGGAGGTGGGGCAGAGTGTTAACAAGTAAATTTACCAGATAATTTTAGTTTATGATAAGTGTTATGAAGAGGTGGGAACCACATTACATAGCAGGGCCAGAGAAGGCCTCTTTGAGGAGGGTGATGCTATGGCTAAGAACCAAGAGATGGGGCTGGGCGCAATGGCTCACGCCTATAATCCCAGCACTTTGGGAGGCCGAGATGGGTGGATCACCTGAGGTCAGGAGTTCAAGACCGGCCTGGCCAACATGGTGAAACCCCATCTCTACTAAAAATACAAAAAAATTAGCTGGGCATGGTGGCGTGCGCCCATAGTCCCAGCTACTCGGGAGGCTGAGGTAGGAGAATCGCTTGAACCCAGGAGGCGGAGGTTGCAGTGAGCCGAGATAGCACCACTGCACTCTAGCCCGTGCAACAGAGTAAGACTCCATCTCGAAAAAAAAAGAGCTAAGAGATGAAAAGGAGAACATAACTGTGTGACCACTGAGGGAAGAGGTCCAGGTAGAGTGAACAGCAAGTACAAAGGCCCCGAGGCAGGGAGGTTGGGGGGAGGTGTTTGAGGAAATGAGTCTGAATTAGGTTTCTGTCTGCTAATGCAGGAACCCAAGCCTTTAAAACCACCTCAGTCTAATGTCCTCATACTTATTTATTAATATACTGCGGTAAGTGAGAAGACAGGTGAGCACAGGTTCTATGGGTTTACAAAGAGCATTTAGATCAACCTGGAGGTTCAAAATATGACATCTAAGCTCAGATATAAAGGATGAGTCACAGTTATGCAGGCGATTTCAGTAAGTGCAAAATTTTAGGTGTACAGTAGGCGCCCTTTATCCATGAGGGATATGTTCCAAGACCCCTAGTAGATGTCTAATAGTATCAAACCCTCTATAGACTATATTTTTTTGATCTGATAACAGAGATGTCTACCAAGTGACTCACGGGTGGGTAGTGTATACAGCATGGATCCCCTGGACAAAGGGAAGATTCACATCCCAGGCAGGATGGAGTGGGAAGGTGCAAGATTTCATTATGATACTCAGAATGACATGCAATTCAAGTTTACATAGTTTATTTCTGGGATTTTCTGTTTAATGTGTTTGGACCTCAACTGACTGCTGCTAACTGCAACTGTGGAAAGTGAAACTGTCTAAATGGGGACTACTGTATTTGGGAGGAGTTGGAATACCAGAAAAAGTGAAAGGTAGGAAATAGCAGAATAAAAGGCTGGAAATTTAAAAAGAAGCCATGAGGCTGGGCATGGTGGCTGATGCCTATAGTTCCAGCACTTTGGGAAGCTGAAGCAGGAGGATTGCTTGAGGCCAGGGATTTGAGACCAGCCTGGGCAACATAGCAAGACCTCATCTCTACAAGAAACTAAAAATAAATAAATAAATAAATAAATAAATAAATAAATAAATAATAAAGAGAAGCCATGTCATGAACGGCATTTTTTTATCTCCAAGATCAAAACCTTAGACTTGGTTTTATAAATCACTGAAAGATTTTTAAGCAAGGGAGTGACAGAACCACATGGCGACTAGGTTAAAGGGGAATGAAGAAAGACAAGAGGAAGGAAATCAGTGGATATGTTACAACAATCCAAGAAAGTAATAACATGGGTCTGGCTCAAACAGTGGGGAACAAAAAGGAATAGACAACTTGAGAAATATTTAGTAGATAAAATAAGAATTGGCTGATTGAATTGGGAGGACAGGGAGTGTGTTTGAGGTGGTGGGGGAAGAGTTAAATGGTTAGATTAGAGACTGGAGGCAGTGTCACTAGTTTAGGTGAATAATATAAAAGAAGGAATAGGTTTTGAGGGAAATGGAGAATTCAGCTTTGGGCTCATGGCACTTGAAGAACATAGCCTGTAGTCCAGTTTATAGAGAGAAAGAAAACTGCAAATTGCTATTACCAGCACCACTCTCCTTTTTTTGCAGAAGAAATTCATAGGTAAGGCCATGAAAGGTGAGAGTGTCAGGGTTCCTTTTATTTGGTGCCTGATAGAGACCAGGTGCTCCTGGTGGGAACAGCCAATCGAAAGTACTTAATAGGGAATCTATTGAGGTTGGGAGTTCAAGACCAGCCTAGGCAACATAGCAAAATCCAGTATCTACAAAAAAAAAAAAATTGTTTTAATTAGCAAGGGGTGGTGGAACATGCCTGTAGTCCTAGCTACTCGGGAGGCTGAAGCAGGAGAATTGCTCGAGCCCAGGAGTTCGAAGCTGCCATGAGCTATGATTGCACCACTGCGCTTTAGCCTGGGCGACAGAGTGAGACTCTGTCTCTATTTTTTTTTTTTTTTTTGAGATGGAGTCTCACTCTTGTTGCCCAGGCTGGAGTACAGAGGCACGATCTCAGCTCACTGCAACCTCCACCTCCTGGGTTCAAAGAAAGAGTACTTCATAGGACTTTACACTACCCACCTCTTATACCCAGGATTTGCCTGGGAATAATTAAGAAACATGTTTCTTAAAATATACACATGTTTAGGTGTATGCTTATGATGAGGGCAACAAATGTCCAATCAAGGTAGGAAGATAAAGCTAAGGTCTATATAACAGATGTCCACTAATGCAATAGTTAATTCCAGACAAGGAGATAGGACTGTGGGTGGCACAAGAAGAGGAGCTTTGATTTAAAAGGTCAAATCGTTCGGAGGCATAGCCATCTTTCAGGTGCTGGGAAAGTTTCCAAACAATGGCTTACAGCCAAGAATAAGCTTCATGTGTTGGGGGCAGGGGGTGTGAATCAGGACCCAGGGGCACACTGGGTGGGTGGAGGGATGGGAGTGGGACGCAGGGTGGGGCTGCAACCTGGAAAGGAGTTCAAACTCAGCAAGGCAGACAAAGGGTGATGTGGCAAAGATTATGTCAGTAAGATAGTTACTTCCTGAGCTCTTACATAAATTAAAGTCATTAAAATTAATTTTACTTTGTGATTTTTTTTACACTCCTAGTGAAAAATATGATACCTTGCAAATTTTCCCAAGAGTGTCTCTATACTTCTTTGGATAACTGATATCCAAGGCAGATGAGATTCAGGAGAGACTTTTATCCAACATAGACAAAAACAGCCTTGCCTTTTGCTTTCACATTTGAGGATTAAAGGACTTCGATTATTTGAGGGGGCTTAGTAAGTGTTGATTGCAATGACTTAGAAAATCCTTTCAGTGTTAAATGATGATGCAGCATAAGCTTTCTTGAAGAGTGAATTTAACTTTTACTGCTCTAAAGGCAGCTAATACAGAGGACATGAACAAAGAAACAGACCTGCTTTGGCCACTGAGGAGTCTCAAGTAAATGGCATGACCTCTTTCACCTGCAGTTTTCTAGTCTGTAAAATGGGGATGGTAATTTTTTCATTGATTCAACAAATATTTTATGAGCATCTCCTGGCACATCTCCTATGTGACAGGTACTGTTCTACCCAGTTCATAAAGTTATTTTGAGAATTACATGAAATAGCATAAGTGAAAATGCTTAGCATAGTTTCTAGACTCTATCAGATGCTGATTGTATTAGTTTTCTATCCAAGAAGCTTTTTCAACTGGAAAAAGATGGATGTTGAATGTTGGAGCCATTATTGGGTCAGGCCAACAACGGCGAAGACACTCAGAGTGTTTGTTGTAAATATCAGGGTGTCTTGCACAGGGGAAGAAATGACTAAATTGGGGATCCAAGAATGAAAAGACTTTTAATTTAATGATTTTCTTTGTTTTTTTTTTTGAGACAGAGTTTCACTCTTGTCGCCCAGGCTGGAGTGCAATGGCACAATCTCTGCTCACTGCAACCTCCGCCTCCTGGGTTCAAGCGATTCTCCTGCCTCAGCCTCCCGCGTAGCGGGGATCACAAGTGCCTGCCACCATGCCCGGCTAATTTTTTGTATTTTTAGTAGAGACGGGCTTTCACCACGTTGGCCAGGCTGGTCTCAAACTTTTGACCTCAGGTGATCTGCCTGCCTCAGCCTCCCAAAGTGCTGGGATTACAGGCATAAGCCACTGCGCCTGGCCCAATGACATGTTTTTGAAATAGTAGGATGAAGGGCAAAATGTTGACCTGGGGAAAGTAGAGCAAGCGTCAGTCAAAATTATTCTGGGAAGTCTGCAGATGTTGCCATGAAGAAGCAGGGGTGATCCAAGTTAAGAATCATCAGAAACATGAATGTCCCACTGAGTCTAGAATATTAAGAAAGAACTCCAAGATAGTTTGCTTCATCAACATGTTCAGAGTCGAGGTGCGTAACAAAATCATTGTTTTTCTGAAACACTTTTAACTGTGAACATTGCAACATACCCACTGAAACCTGGAAAGTTAATTTGTAGTTTGAAGAATTGACCAGATGAGGACCCTGATACTTCAGATATTAACATTTGCCAGTGCTCTAAGTAGTTCATTTTAAAAAGGAAAGGAAGAAAAAGCTGACTTAAGCTACAAAACACGTTTTCTCCCAGTATCGCTGATATATTACCTTTGCTTCTGAAGTGGGTTGGTTCATTAGCAAAGGGTGCAGCATTTTCCACTTCTCTTTTACAAATTGAACTTTATTTAGCCCAGACCCTGAAGAGTCTATGGAGGTTGGTCAGTAGTCACAATGGAGTAGGATATGCCTTACCCTCAAAGAGAGACGTGGAAGGTCAAGGTCATTTGCAGGTGCCTCCCTCAGTGCTTGGAAATGGTATACATTTCTTATAACAATATGTGATACTGTAATTACCTATTTATTTTTCAATCTTTTCCAATAGACTATAAGCTCTTCAAGTGCAGAGACTGTGTATTATTAATCACTGTAAGTCCAAATGCTTAAAAAGCCACTAACAGGAAGGGCTCAGTAAATGCCTTATACAAAGTGAGTGGATCAATGTACAGAGGGATTGATGGATGAATGGATGGATGGTTGGATGGATGGATGATTGAATTAATGGATGAATGGATAAATGGTTGGTTGGTTGGATGGATGGATGGATGGATGAATTCTGGCTTCCTGCCATTAAAGAAAAACCGTCACAACAATAAAGAAAGTGGTGCTCAAGTGAAGGGTGGACAAGATAGATGAGATTGACTTGGGCCCAGAAGAGTCACTAAGGGGGCATATAATCCTAGAATCATTGGGAAGAAGGAAACTTGGATCAATTTTTGCCACTGTTTCTTCTAATCCATCCTCCCAAGAGTCTGGTCTGTACCTCCAGTAGAGAAAACTGCTACTGGGTAAACAAGGCTATCTTTGTGGGACTGAAGAACAAGTAAGAGCTCCAAGACTTACTGAGAAGGACAGAAGGCCTGTCTACCTTATTCCTGTCCATGGAGTAGAAACCCTGAGAGGCAAGGGCTCCATCTGCCTGAGGGAGACAGAGTTATGGGTTTCTTGGGCCACTGAACAGTCGTCATGACAACAGTCCCAGAATAACCACTTCCCATAAGGGATGGACTATGGGGGAGTGAGGAGTGAAGGAGCTTTGGGAGTGCAGTCAGCAAGAGCTTGTTTGCAGACCTCAGTGAGCTCCAGGGGACTGCATTTGGTAGCTAGAGATTTGGTACGGTCAGCAGCAATAAGGCACCAGCAGTATAAACTCTTTTGCTCCCAGGAAATCTCAAGCTAGAGACTGATATGATTGAATAATAAGAGAACAGCAATTCATCAACCTCTCCGAGACACACAGAAACTGCCCCTAGTGAAGGTTTCTGCAAACCTGTAGGCAATGAGGTGAGGTTAACCTCCAGGGATAGCTCATTGGTCTCCCAAGCAGCCAGGAGCTGAAAAAACTGGCGAGGGGTGGCTGGTGCCGGGGGAGAGTTGAGGGACCGCAGTTCCCCTCCCTGAGCAATGCCGACCCAAGGGCCTTTGGGAGGAGGTTGTGCCACAGGACTGGTCATCAGAGAAGGAAGTCATTGCCATTCTACTAGCAAGTGAAGCTTGGGAATATAGGCAGGCTCTCAACTAGCTGCATGGAAAACAGCCCAGGGTTCACCTGCAGGGTGCCTCCCTCCCCAGTACATGATTAACATGGACACCTAAAAATCCAAGCTTATAATTTATACATTTGTCAAGGTGGGGTATGTTGGAGAAGAGGAGCCAAGCTTACTGTATAAGAGGAATGCTTCATTTCGTAGAATGTTATTCCACTGCAGTTGCCTCTCACAGGTAGTAGAGCATGGTGTTTAAAAGCATGGGTTTTGGAGCCAAATGCCAGGGTTACAATCATGGCTAAATTCCTTCTGTTCCGAGACCTTGAGCAAGTTTCCTCACCTCTCTAAGTCTCTGCTTCCTCATCTGTGAAAGGGGATAATTAGAGCACCCACCTCATAGAATTGTTAAGAGGACTAATTCAATTAATCCAATTAAGTGCTGGAATATAAGAACTCAATAAATATAGCATAGATATAAAATAAGATTTGAGTTATTAAATTTGAATCATATACATTTGGCCAAGCATTCACAAATTTCCTATGTAATTGCGAGTGGAGTAGTAGTTTGTCACGAGGTGGTGATTGGTGCAGAGGAACTGGGACACCACCCAAAAATATACACTGTGATACATTTTTTTCCCCTAAGATGCTCAAAGATTTCTTGTTTTGGGGTTTTTTTTTTTTTTGAGACAGAGTCTTGCTCTTGTCACCCAGGCTGGAATGCAATGGCACGATCTCAGCTCACTGCTACCTCCACCTCCTGAGTTCAAGCAATTCCACGGCCTCAGCCTCCTGAGTAGCTGGGATTACAGGAGTCCGCCACCACGCCTGGCTAATTTTTGTGTTTTTACTAGAGACGGGGTTTCGCCATGTTGTGCAGGCTGGTCTTGAACTGCTGACCTCATGATCTGCCCGCCTCAGCCTCCCAAAGTGCTGAGATTACAGATGTGAGCCACCACACCCAGTCTGTTCTTGGTTTTTGTTTTGAGACAGAGTCTCACTGTCACTGAGCTGTGGTGCGATCTCAGCTTACTGCAACCTCTGCCTCCGAGGTTCAAACAATTCTCCTGCCTCAGCCTCCCAAGTAGCTGGGATTACAGGCGCGTGCCACCATGTCCAGCTAAGTTTTGTATTTTTAATAGAGACAGGGGTTTGCCATGTTGGCCAGGCTGGTCTCAAACTCCTGACCTCAAGTGATCTGCCCGCCTTGGCCTCCCAAAGTGCTGGGATTACAGGTGTGAGCCACCGTGCCGGCCGGATACTCGAAGATTTCTTGTCAAACCCCTGAAGTTTTTATGGAACATAGTTTGGAAACCATTCCATTACTGGGCCAAAAAACAAAGCTATATATCCTATGGTGATTATAGTGAGGTTAAGTCCTTTACATCTGGCCCACTCATGCTAAAATAACCACTGGCAATTTATAAAGCTGGCTCCACTGAGAGAATTCCTTCTAACATCTTGGTGACTAGGCAAACAGATATGATCCTGATCTTTTTTGAAGGGTATATGATTGACACTGCCAAGGAAAACAGTTAACAGGAGACACTAACTTAGAAGAAATAAAACCTGTTATTTTGGGAGGTACTATGAGTAGACAAAGGAGCTTTAAAACATATAATATAATGTTGGTGAGGTAATGAATAAAAATTTATTTATTAAAATATAACATTTCTTCCTATAAAAATGTAAATAATGGGGCTTTAATAAAGAACATTTAAAAAGATAGAGTAACGAGCTAGTCAGAAAACAAAGACTAAGAGGTTAACAACCACCTCAAGCTTTCCCCGAGCTATAAGAAAAACTGCCTGGTGTTTCTGATGAACCAAGTTATTTATGACATTTAAAACGGTGATATGAGCTATGATCTCTATTTCTGTTAAAAAATAAAGAAAAAGTCTTTAAAAGGTAGATTGTCATTCATGGATGACTGGAAGTCACATCTGAGAATCGCTGCCTTTTAAGCCTTGTAGTTTAAAAATATTACCTCTGGGTGGTACAGTTTGGGAACAGGCCCCGGGAGAAAGTAATCTCAGGCCTTTGAATTCTTTCTATCCTATCTACCCTCCCACATAGCTCACTTAGGGTTCAGAGTTGAGTTTCATGTATTTAATTACATGCACCTGGAGGCAGGACACAATGACCCACGCTATGATCAAATGGTAATGCTACAAGAGTCACTCATTAAAAAGGCTAAGCATATGTGAGTTTAGCTTTTTCCAAATAAAGACTAATAAAGTGAATATTTTATATATTTAATCATACTCTATTATGACACTGATAGGCAAAGAGACATAATTGCTAAGCAATCACATATGTAGCTGGTGTTACTTTCATACATGAAAATTATACTTTTACAGCTCCGATCTTCTCACTTTTGGTCCACACAACAGGATCATAAAAAAGCAAGGTTGCAGTGAGGACAACCTAGGTCAAAAGTTGCCAGGAGGGCAGAGGAGTCATGAAAAGAGACGCCATGCTTCTGTTGATTGGAGGGAGGTCTTGGTTGAGAGTGAGAGGAAAAAAGACCAGATACTAAGAGTGAGGAAAAGGAACGTTGTTCCTATTGAGCCAGGAAAGAACAGGATAGGAATGGAGACGGGGAATTTAAAAAAGGCAGGGGGTGGGCAGTTCTGGTCAGGTGGGTAGACCTGTGCTTTTGCAGAAGAGGAATCTTAAGCAGGTTTCTTCCGAATACCTTCAAGGGTAACTGAATTTTTTGTTGTTTTCGTCTCCCACTTTCCCTCATCCCCTCAAAACATTTGTGGTACCTGAAATTCCTTAAACAGGGAATAAAGTTTTTCATTACGCAATTAGAGACAAAGATTGACCACAAGCAAATCAGCTGGCAGAGGTGACATGAAACTTTGCTCACTAAATGTTAATGGCTGATAGTGGATCATTGGCTATTTTGATAGGAAGAGGAAGTAAGAGAATGGGAGGCCCTGGGATGAGGTGGTTTTTCAGAGAAGGAAAGGAAGCATATTAAATGATAAGAAAAGAAACAGCTCACAGTTATTGAGTATTTATATGCCAGGCTCTGTTCCAAGTGCTTTACGTGAATTAACTCTTTCAATTTCGCAGCACCCTGCCTGAGGTAGGTACTATTACTAATCCCATTTTACAGATAAGGAAACAAAGTCATGGAGAGGTTTGGTAACTTGCCCAAGGACATAGCAGAATGGCCAAGAGTTGAATTCTGGCATTTCTAGCCCAAGAGCCCACACTTTTGGCCACAGAGTGAAAGAAAATTGTCTCAGAGAAAAGATGACCCAGGAGACAAACTTCTCTACATAGACAATGTTACTGAAAGTCAGCCTGTTCTCTTCTGAGTATTAGGGATAAGGAGGAGAGGTGTTTTATGGTGCACAGCATTGAGTATCTGCTACCTAAAGGAACATTGGTGCTGGAATGGTTACTATGCTCAGTCTTATGGACCCTTTTGATACATTCTTGGTCTTACATGTGCACCGCTCAACTGCCTGAATTAGTGATCCTGTGGCAGTTGTTTAAACCCTCTGCGCCTCTGAGTCCACATTTGGAAACTGGGTTATTTCCACTTGTCAGCTCCCTGACTCAGAGGAATGCAGGGAGGGCTAATGGGCTGATCTATGCTAAGTGCTCTGGGCCATAAACCAGGACTAACTGAACTTTCAGAGAACACTATGACTTGGCAGTGCTATTTAAATTCACAGAAGTGGTAGAACATTCTCCTAGCAGCTTCTTTACATGTCTTGGTTCAGCTGCCTGATCACCCTTTAGGACAACAGCAGTCGGTCCACTGCGGCTGAATTCCTTGCTGGACTTACACTGTGTTGCTCCAACAGAGGACGACTGTCTGGTAGACTTGGGAGATGCCCATATTGTCTGGGACTGTTCAAATTATTCAGAGATAAGAATTCCTAATTCAAAATAAGGATCTTCAAGCCAGGACTTTGAAAGTAACTGCTTATCAAAAAAAGATGAAAAGAACTGGTCCCACTCCAACGAAACTTTTAACCTAATAGCAAATATACCTTAGCATTTAATTCAAATGATAGCGTCCTAATTGACACCATCAAGGGCAGAACTAACTGCAAAGTTTCTTTAAAAAGTAATGATTTGGCCGGGCCTGGTGGCTCATGCCCGTAATCCCAGCACTTTGGGAGGTCGAGGCGGGTGGATCACAAAGTCAGGAGTTCGAGACCAGCCTGACCAACATGGTGAAACCCCATCTCTACTAAAAATACAAAAATTAGCCGGGCGTGGTGGCGTGCACCTGTAATCCCAGCTATTCAGGAGACTGAGGCAGGAGAATCACTTGAACTCGGGAGGCAGAGGTTGCAGTGAGCCAAAATTGTGCCACTGAACTCCAGCCTGGGAAAAAAAAAAAGTAATGATTTACAAAGAGATGTGGAAGAAAGGATGCCTGAGACAAAGGGAAGAGGGAGAGAAGCAGTCTCAGCTGTAGCTATGATTAAGGACCAGTGAACACATAAGGATAAAGCCAGTTTTTTAAAAAGGAAAAATGTGTCTAATTAGTCCACACTCTCACTGTCTAATGGATTTTCCCTCCCATGTGTTTAAGCATAAGAATACGCCACCTATGACTTCAAACAAAACAAACACACTAAAAGCAGAAGGGTGATCACACTATTTTGAACAGATGCAGTTATTCAACTCAATAATTTATCCTTGAATTCATGTCTTCTCCAGCACAGAATCCTATCCTATCGTCAGGTTTCCTCAGACCTGAGAAAGGAAGTAAGTTTTGTGAGCTAATAAATAAACACAGCCAGTAGGAACCAAGGTGGATGTTCAGGATCAGAAATAGGGCAGATGAAAATAGTTTATAAAAAAAGAGTTTGAGAGAGGGGGAGGGAAACTGAATAACTAACCGAAAGCAGTAGGTGGTCAACACCATACAGTATGAAGGAACCACGAATCCAAAACAAGGAAAACAAAAGACAGATTTTCAGAGTGCTGCCGTGACTCACACAATTTCAAATAAAAGCTATGGTGAGTTTTAGCAAAATTTGGATATAAGAGATTTGGTTTTCAGATCCTAAGTCTCCTTTTTTGGCAGTGTTTTCTCATATCTGCGGTCTCTTCTCTTTAAGCACCAGAGGCCCCATCTATTCCTCACCAAAGAGAAAATACTGATGTAGACTCTTGGTGTGTAAGGCAAGACATAATCTTCCAAGAGAATCTGAAAGCTTCATCTTTATGTGGAAGGAATTTTCAGGTAAAAAGCTGGTGTGGAATTATACGAACCTTCCTGGTGTCCCTTCTCTCAAACCTCCCTAGAGGCACTTTCTATTTTTACTCTCTCTTCCTTGGTCCCATTTATAACAGTGGTTATCTGGTTTACAGGCACATCTTCACCCTGTCTTTGACTGGATTGAAAGAGGTTCCTTTCTCTAAAAAACAGCAGAATTCATTGTAAGGAAAAGGCTATTTAGGTGAAATCGTGCTATGATATTTTGCTATGTCCAATCTATGATAAGGTCTTTGAAGGCCTATTATTGAGATGTGAAGTGCAAGGAAGACCAGTAGTCATTGAAAATTGCATTTCATGTAGAAATGTGCATGAACAGTCCCAGACAATATGGGCATCTCCCAAGTCTACCATACTGTGGCAGTTGGTAGAGTGCAGTTCTCAGCAAATGTGCATCGCATTTGCTGGGAACATGAGTACCAGGGCTGGTGCTCTGAGCATGCCAGCACTTGTTTACATGGAGCTGAATGATGGCTTCCTCACTCGAACTCCAAGGGCTGCCCCACCCTGCACTGGACTCAATGGAAGGAAGGGCGGGGTTGGCACACAAAGTTTTGACAATGCTCCAGTTCTTTGCACCCCAAATATTTACTGAAACAGTTGGGTAATTATTTAGGGAGACCAGGCCTAACACTACAAAAGGTGGCAAAGAGCCAGGAGGAGAAAAAAATGCTCCCGTTTGGTAAGGTTGTGTTTATTTTTGCCTGTAATAAATGCGGAAACAACAATACAGAAATACAGAAATTGTCCTACACACACGCTCTTCCAACTGATCACACATTTGAAAATTTAGCTTCAGGGAAACCAGCCACTGCAGCTTCCATTCAGGCATTCCAGGTCCTGCAGGCAGCTGTTTCCTCTGCTTGGAATAGTCTCTTCTCACTGAAGCCCACCTTCCTTCTGATTCCTCTGCAGCCTTCTCCACATCCCACTGCCTGTATTAAGCCTCTCCCAGTTGTCCCAGCCCACAGTAATCTCTCTGTTCTTGGGCCTCCTACAGCACTCACTTGGCAAGTGTGGTGGCATTTATCTGCTTGTCCACTCAGCTTCTCTCCCCACCACTGGACCTTACACGGAATAGTCAACCTTCACTACATACACCTACAAACAATGACAAGTTATTATAGTATAGTGGTTTAGGTGCACCATTGTCAAGTTCATGTTTGTGTGATTTGTAAACTCAAATGAAGAAGCTGGGCCAGGCGCGAATGCTCAGGCCTGTAATCCCAGCACTTTGGGAGGCCAAGGCAGGTGGGTCACATGAGGTCAGGAGTTCGAGACCAGCCTGGCCAACATGATGAAACCCCGTCTCTACCAAAAATACAAAAAATTAGCCAGGCATGGTGGTGGGCACCTGTAATCCCAGCTACTCGGGAGGCTGAGACAGGAGAATCACTTGAACCTGAGAGGCAGAGGTTGCAGGGAGCCAAGATCATACCACTTTACTCCAGCCTGGGTGACAGAGCAAGACTCCATCACTCACAAACAAACACACACACACACACACACACACACACACACACAAAAGTTTTCCTTTGTTACTTTTGAAATGTAGTAAATCCTTAATGTGTAATCATTTTCAAACATCATGGATTTTGTTAGGAGGCATAAGAAACGGCATGTGGGCCAGGCACCGTGGCTCACGCCTGTAATCTCAGCGATTTGGGAGGCCGAGGCAGGTGGATCACGAGGTCAGGAGTTCGAGACCAGCCTGGCCAACACAGTGAAACCGTGTCTCTACTAAAAATACAAAAAATTAGTTGGGCGTGGTACCAGCTGTCTGTAATCCCAGCTACTCAGGAGGCTGAGGCAGGAGAATTGCTTGAACCTGGGAGGCAGACGTTGCAGTGAGCTGAGACCATGCCACTGCACTCCAGCCTGGGCGACAGAGTGAGACTCCATCTCAAAAAGAAGAAAAGAAAAGAAAAGAAACAGCACCTGGCAGATATGGGTAGAGAGATGAAGAACTAACCGAAGAGAATGAGAAGAGCAAACAACTGGTTCACCCAGTGCAAGCCCCATTGGTGTGCTTTACCTGGTCTGCTTCACTTGGGATTTTCTTGTGTTTTTTTTTTTTTTTTTTTTTTGTAGAGACAAGGTGTTGCTATGTTTTGCCCAGGCTGGTCTTGAACACCTAGCCTTGAGCAATCCTCCCAAGGCCTTCTATCTTGGGTTTAACACTGAAAGTCCTAGGCAACCCCTCAGGCAAACCAGAAAGGTGGGTCACCCTACCAGGTGGCCAGTAAGCATCTTGACAAGAAGCAAATCACGTTTTAAGTCATGAACAGAGCCCTCTTTATTTTCTTTCACTTCAAATTCCAGTGCCTCGGCCTCTCCAAGGACATTCCACTCTCCTATAACAAGCCGAGGAGCGGGCAAAAATGCCCAGGGACTAAGCAGGAGTCCTGGGTTTATTAAACTCTCTCCACTTCAGAAGCAATGCCAGGCCCATTAGGACAACTGGTGAAGGGAAAAAGCTTAAACATAGTTCTCACAAACAGAAACGAAAGGGAATATTCTGAACTGGAAACAGTGACCTTTATGGCATTATTCCCAAAAGGAAAGTCAAAGGCAGAGCCTCAGGAAGGCAAATGTCCAGGATCCACAGGAACTCTGACTTACGCGGAACATTCCACACCAGGCCTGCTAATTACAGCGCTGGAGCATCTTTGATAATGTTCTTTGAAATCAACTCAACCCTGAGAATGTGTGCATATAGACGAAAAAGAAGACTGGACTGTATGACTATGAATACATTTTGGATATTGTAGCATGTAGCAGAACGAAGTAGTACATTAGGAGCATAAAAAATATACATTACTTTTTTTTTTTTTTTTTTTTTTGAGACTGAGTCTTGCTCTTGTCACCCAGGCTGGAGTGCAATGGCACGATGTCGGCTCACTGCAACCTCCGTCTCCTGGGTTCAAGCTATTCTCCTGCCTCAGCCTCCCGAGTAGCTGGGATTACAGGCTCCCGCCACCATGCCCGGCTAATTTTTGTATTTTTAGTAGAGACGGGGCTTCGCCATGTTGGCCAGGCTGGTCTCGAACTCCTGACCTCATGATCCACCCGCCTCGACCTCCCAATGTGCTGGGATTATAGGCGTGAGCCACCGCACCCAGCCACATATTTTATATTGCGTGCATTTCACAGAACAGACACATTTGAAAAAATGAAATGGGCCTGAAATAAGCATAACAATAACAACATCATTAATAATGTCACGCACATAACTAATTAGGGCTATAGAGTTTGTGTAGTAATGGAGATTTTTTTTTCCATAATAAAATGATAAAGCTAAGGATTTTAATCTGTGTAATGTATAACACAGTAATTCTGAACAAAAAAGCATAATAGGCATATTGGAAATTCTAATGCTTGTTTCTCTGTATGTCATGCAGGAATAAAACTGAGTTAGTTTCTTTATACAGACTTCTGTGACTAAGAATGCTCCTGTGTACCCTGGTACAAAGTATAAGTAGGTAACTTGGCTGGGAGTTGAAATTTAGGGGATGTGGTGCAGAGATATAATTTTACCACCAGGGGGTGTTCTTTCCTCTTCCGGAAAGTTGATGAGTTTATGTAACCACAAACTAACCCTAAACCAGCCCCACTAAAAATGGGCCAGGCCAGATCCCAGGAAATGGATTAACTTACATCATTCACACAAATTCCCTCTTGCCCTTCCATTTTAGAGACTGTTGAGTTTTCCTTCAGTTGAGAGAATCATGCTCGCAGCAAGCCAACCTACATGAACTGTCGAAAACAGATTACACCCCTCCTGCTGATCAAAACAAGAGAATGATGACTTAAGAAGTTAGTGCAGGTAGCTATCTCTGATTATCCCCGGGGAGCAGGAGTTTCAAGTAAGCAAGAACTCAGCAGTTAGAAAGCAAACATCGAAAGGGTCTGAGGGGTAGCAAAGTCTCCTGCTTGAATTTTGATCTAAGCTGATTTACAACTGAAAAAGGTTGATGCCTCATTAAAGACCAGAAAAGCCTAGGAAAATTACCAGAGAGATTTTGACAGCTTCCAGAGTCAGCCAGGGAATCTGTCCCAGCCCATTAGTATAACCAAGTTTAGAAAGCAAGGCCTTGGAGAGGTGCCCCAGGGAGATGCCCAAGGGAGTCCGTCTGAACCTAGCCAAATGCTTACTCTTGAAAAAGGAAGACTTTGTCCCCTCTGTCAGCTTAGTGCCAGAAGCTCTGTCAGGGAGAGAGGCTGTGAAGCTGAGAAATACGGGATATTAGGTCACCTGCTCAACTGAAGCAAGTTCAACAAATTGAAACTTTGAGTCAATACATTATTTCCCCTTTTAATGCCCAAAAGTAATACTTGCTCATTGCTAAAACCAAACAATACAGACGCTAAAGTAAAAATCAAAGGACTGTCCTCTCATGACCAGCCCACTCTCCTCAGCCCCACTTACCAGAAATACTCACGGTTGAGAATTTGCTTATATTTTTCAGGGCTTCCTTTTTCCCATGAATTATTTTTAAAAAATGGATCAGTCTGTCTGGCTCTCCATCTATTCATTCTATGCATCTATTAATCACCTATTTGGTTTGGTTTTTGCCAAAAAGATATATTATATATTATATAATATATAAGATGTATCATATTATATATTATATAATATATAAGATGTATCATATTATATATTATATAATATATAAGATGTATCATATTATATATTATATAATATATAAGATGTATCATATTATATATTATATAATATATAAGATGTATCATATTATATATTATATAATATATAAGATGTATATTATATATAATATAATATATAAGATGTATCATATTATATATTATATAGTATATAAGATGTATCATATTATATTTAATATAATATATAAGATGTATCATATTATATATAATATAATATATAAGATGTATCATATTATATATAATATAGTATATAAGATGTATCATATTATATATTATATAGTATATAAGATGTATCATATTATATTTAATATAATATATAAGATGTATCATATTATATATAATATAATATATAAGATGTATCATATTATGTATAATATAATATATAAGATGTATCATATTATATATAATATATTACATATAAGATGTATCATATTATATATTACATATAAGATGTATCATCTTATATGTAATATATTACATGTAAGATGTAATATATTATCTTATATATTACATATATACTTATATATGTAATATATATAATATTATATATAATATAATATATATATAAAATAATATATATAATATTACATATATATTAGATATAATTATCTAATATATAATATATCATATATTAGATATCATATATCATATTATATATAATATATATCATATATTAGATATCATATATCATATTATATATAATATATATCATATATTAGATATCATATATCATATTATATATAATATATATCATATATTAGATATCATATATCATATTATATATAATATATATCATATATCATATTATATATAATATATATCATATATCATATTATATATAATATATATCATATATTATATTATATATATCATATATTATATTATATATGATATATATCATATATTATATATCATATATCATTATATATCATATATCATATATCATATATCATATATCATATTATATATTATACATCATATATTATATATCATATATCATATTATATATAATATATATCATATATTATATATCATATATCATATATCATATTATATATCATATATCATATGATATATTATATATCATATATTATATATCATATATCATATGATATATAATATATATCATATATTATATATCATATATCATTATATATTATATATCATATATATCATATATCATTATATATAATATATATCATATATTATATATCATATATCATATAATTTATAATATATAATATATAAGATACAATATATTATATATAATATATAATATATGTCATATTATATACAATATATATCATATTATATATGATATATATTATATATATTCTTTTGTGTAAGTTTTTTATTTAATTGAAATGAAACTTCATTTCAATTTAATGAAGCCGACTTTTCCAAGTCAGATCCATTCTTTCTTATAGTGACACAATATTCCATTATATGGATGGTCCATAACTTTATTAAGCCAGTGCCCTACTGATGAACATTTGTGCTAGTCCCAGTTTCTTTTTCTATTACAAGAATGCTATAATAAAATTCTTAATTAAAAGATGTGGTTATTAATGGGTGTGTTGTGTTAAGGATCAGACATTGTGCTAAGCCCTCCACAGGATATTAGGATGAATAAAATATATTTCCTGCCATCTTGGAGTTTACTCTTCTGTGTGGGAGAACTATAAAAAAAATGACATGGCAGGGCACGGTGGCTAACGCCTGTAATCCCAGCACTTTGGGAGGCCAAGGCAGGCAGATCACTTGATCAGGAGTTTGACACCAGCCTGGCCAACATGGCAAAACCCTGTCTCTACCAAAAATACAAAAATTAGCTGGGCGTTGTGGCACATGCCTGTAATCCCAGCTACTTGGGAGGCTGAGGCAGGAGAATCACTTGAACCCAGGAGACAGAGGTTGCAGTGAGCCGAGATTGAGCCACTGCACTCCAGCCTGGGCGACAGAGCGAGATCAGTCTCAGAAAATAAAAAAAATAAAAAATAAAAAAATAAATATATATATATATATGTATGATGTAAGAAAAATGATTTACATACTAAATAGCTGGATTAATGATAAAATACCTGCCCAGGGAGTAGAAAGGAAGGTGCTACCAATTCTGACAGTTGGGATTAGGGAAGATTTCATTGAATTGACTTCATCTCTGTAGGGATTTGCTTTAGTCTGTTTGATGTGGGGCAGTTGAGATGGAAGCCTGTACTCTTAACAAAGTCATCCTGTTCACCATGCACTGAGGCAAGGAGCTCTACAATTTTTGCTATTTGAATTTCCTCTAAAAAAAATTTCATAAAGATCTGGGAATGATTTGTCCTTCTTTTTTCTTTTTTTTGAGATGGAGGTCTTACTATGTTGCCCAGGCTAGTCTCAAACTCCTGGGCTCAAGCGATCCCTGCCTCAGCCTCCTGTGAGATGACAGGCACATGCCACTGGCTCGGCTCTTGCTTTGTCTTCTTCTAAACTTGTTTCGCTGAGTTTAGTCTACAGCTTTGTCTGATAATCTTAAAACTCATTACAAATATTCAACATGGCACCGCTCCTTGCTCTGTCCCAAAATGTTCTGGGTAAATGTCTGATCTCCAAATCAAGCATGCCACAAATTGTTGAATTAGTATCGTTACATCTGGTGTGACTGTCTAGAGAAAGCCATTTTATCAGTACATGGAATCTAACAGTATGATTTTGAAAGAAAACATATCAAACAACTCACCTGTGATAGCAAATCTCTTTGAGTCAGAACCTTCCCAGCAATCACGTAAACATACTGGAAGACGAGTTTTTATTTTTAAGCAATCTTAATTAGCAGGTCTCTTTCTTATTAACATCTTCAAAGGGCTTTCAGCTCCTCCCTAGATGAAAGGTCCTGTGTAAGGACAAATTATTAGTATGCTCACAAAATACACACACTAAATGCAGGAAAAGTGCAAACGGTTTAACTCCACAACCTGCAATGCTCTTGAGATGCTTTGATCTGCCAGGATAGCCATCAATTATTCTATATCCTTTACTCTCTAAATGCATGCATCAAAGCATGTTCATGCACACCCTTGTAAATCCAGCTGTTTATTTCAAAATAGTTCTTCTGAATTAACCCTTGTTTCCTTTTTCCTTTGTTGAGAGCTGCTGATTCAGCTTATTGGGGAAAGGGTATATGTAACCTTGGGTTTAGAGTAGAAAATAATCTTTTTTTTCTCTATAAAGATGTCCATGGGCCGGGCGCAGTGGCTCATGCCTGTAATACCAGCACTTTAGGAGGCAGAGGAGGGCAGATCACCTGAGGCCAGGAGTTCGAGACCAGCCTGGTCAACATGGTGAAACCCCGTCTCTACCAAAAAATACAAAAATTAGCTGGGCGTGATAGCAGGCACCTGTAGACCCAGCTACTCGGGAGGCTGAGGCAGAGGAATCGCTTGAACCCAGGAGACGGAGGTTGCAATGAGCTGAGATTATATGACTGCACTCCAGCCTGGGCGACAGAGCGAGACTCCATATCAAATAAAAAAAAAAGATGTTCATGACATAAAAATGTACATTAATAAAGATTCATTGGTAACCTGGGAAAATATACATAATATAATAAGTGAAAAAAGCATGATACAAAAATTATAGAGTATTATCACAACCGTAATACTAATAATTGCTAACATGAATTAAATACAACAGTACCAGTCACTGAACTGAATGCTGTGTGATATACTTTAATCTTCACAATGAGACGAATATTGTCATCTCTCTTTTACATATAAAGAAACTGAAACTCAGAAAGTTTAAGTAATTAGACCATGATCACACAGCCAATCAGTGGTAGAGCTGATGGGGTTATATCTGGTACTGACTGACAACAAAGCTTTGTGATGGTCCTGCTGCCTTTTAACAGTGAATATACTAGGCAGAGAGATTTGGGGTGATTTTTCCCCTACTTTTTTACACTTACACTTTTTTTAAGAATAAGCAAAACTAACATACTAACTACATGAAGTAATCAAATAAAATTAATAAAGAGGGCTGAGTAGCTCTTTTATTCATGGCATGATAACTTGAGATAAATATAGGTAACGTGTCATTAAGCTCAAAGTTGTCTGGGCCTCTGCTTCCTTATCTTTAAAATGAAAGGGTTGCACCAAGCAATCTCAAAGACACCTTTCAATTTTCATATTACTTTAGTCCATTGTTTCTGATTATGCTTCAGAGATGGCACTTTTCCTCAGCAATAAGTTGGTTGTAGTTCCCTAAATTTGCTCAAAGAGCGTACCAAAGGAAGAACCAAAGGACTGATTGGGATTCATCTTTAACACCACAGAAGAATAAAGACTACCTTTGTTAATGATGAATTTTGAATAAGTATTAATGTAAAATTGTTACATACTTATTAAATTGTAATTGTACATAAATAATAAGTATATAAATTTTTATTGTATATATGTAAGGTTTACATGTCTTGATATACATAGAGTGAAAAGGTTAGTATAGTTAGCAAATTAACCTATCCATCATCTCAGTTATACTTTTTTTGTGTGTGTGGCAAGAGTACCTAAAATCTACTTTTTTAGCAAAAATTATTAAATATAGTTCTCATGTTGTACATTCCATCTTTAGATTTGTTCATCCTTCATATCTGCTATTTTGTATCCTTTGTCCTGCAGCTCCCCATTAAGCATATTTTTCTGATCTAATTCCAGAGTGGAAGATAAGTTGTGCTGGATATCAGTGCTAGGTCTTTTTCTGACCAGGGTTTAGTTTGGACATGTCTGAATGCAAGAGTGAGAAACCCTTTGAAACTGCATGGAGAGTAGGTGTTTCCAGCTGAGAGGAGCATTTGATCTTTACTTGGAAAGAAAAGTACCTGCACTACAAAGAAAGGTTGCTTGTCTCCACAGAAGGATGAGTTCCTCCACAGGAAGCATGTGGCACCAACCGTGAAAAAAGAACAGAACTATCTGTAGTGCTATAAATATTAAGATGTCTGGGAAACATGAAGAATTTTTATTTCTGGCTACATTTATTTATCATTTCTATTTTTGATAATATACTAGTCTTTATTTGGAACTCTTTCATTCCCGGTGTTGTATTTTTCAACATAGGGAAATGTAATGATTCAGCACATAACAGGTATCCAATAAATACTAGCTCAATGAAGAAAGTAAATTAACATTTAAGCTTTAATTAGAAGTACAGCTTTTTTAAGGTAAGTTTTAGGAACAGTTCTCTTCCTTTGATTAGTATCCAGAATTCCATCTTCTGAAGACACTAGCATCTTCACATCAACCTTTAAAAACCTTCCATACCACATAGACCAAAGATTCAAATATAAAAAATGAAATAATTTTTATATTAGATATGGAAGAATTTGTTTATCATCTTAAAGTGGGGAAGGGCTTTCTACTATTTCTAAAAATCAAGAGCTTACAAAGGAAAATGATAAAGTTAGTAAAGTTAACAGAATAATTAAAATCTTTAGTAAAAGCAAAGAACAACAAAACATATGCACATAATAAGAACAATTAAAAGATTAACAACAAACAAAAAAGGTTTGCCACCCATATCAAGATAAAATAACAATCTACCAATATATGAAGAGTTCCTAGCAATCAATAAGAAAAGGACTGATAAACAATAGAAAAAGGGCAGAGAAAATGAATTGAGAGTTCACAGAAAAGGAAGCATGTAAGGTTCTTAAACCTAAAAGCAGATGCTCAACTAAAGTCATAATTAGAGAAACACAGGATATAATTATACTAAGTTGTTGTGCCCCATGCATCAGATTGCCAAAAATCTACAAATTTCATACATACTCTGTAGTCAAGACTTCGGGAAGGGAAGACTGCATTATGAGTGGGAGGGTAAATTGGTACAACCTCTATGGAGGACAATTCAGCAATATCTATCAAAATCACAAATCCACGCAGCCAAAGGACGATTTATCCTGAAACTGACAAAGCATAAGCTTCAGGGACCCTCACTTGCACAACCCCTTTTCGAGGCTCTGGGAGGAGCCCTAATGATTTTTCAATATATTATATGTTTTTGGAATCTTTGCAAAGTAAGGGATTTTAGTTACAATTGGTTAAGACCACTGCTCTCTTTCTACTTGGACATCTCCTCCATCATACTTTCCTTTGTGAAGTGTGGCAATAGAGTGGCCTCAGGAACTTTTGGGATCTAGCTAAAGGGAAATTGACTTGGAGATTCATTAAGGTTTGGGTTTATTAGGATGAATTTATGTCTTGTGCAATCTCCACATGTATAGCCAGGTTATTGCTAGGTGTCCTGGTGTAGGAATGGTTTCCAGAAATACTCCTACCACCCACTGTGCTAACCACCTGCCACTCTAACTAGAAGATGCAGAAGCAGAGGTCATATTGAAACATAAACATGTCTTATAATGCTTGATACCAGAATTATGTAGGTAGTAGAAAAGAAACAAGGCTTGAAATACATGGAGCCAGAAGCCAGTCTGTGGAAAATTATTTTAATACTAGCCATGTAAAATAACGAGCAGAATGTTTCATTATTACAGATGCCTGGTCAAAATGGGTGTTTTAACCTATCAGGAATGTATCTGATGATGCAGCAATTAAAAAACGCACCATATATTCATAGTCTTTTTTTAAAAATAGGAATCACATGAAATAGAATTTCTCAGAATTTCCGGGTTGTAGGATACAAACCTATAGCAGCACTAGACATAGCAAGCATGTCAGTGTGAAACTGAATGCTTAATGCATCACAGCTGTCAATAATAAAAAAAAGAATTTCAATCAACCATGCTAAAGAGAAGACTGAATTCGCTTTCTGCTTTCTGTCTTTAAAATGATGTTACAAAACTGTGGTCACATAAGGATGTAATCCAAGTCTGTACAGCAAAAAAAGAGAGAAAAAAGCTTTATAAATGTGTGTCAGAGTTAATTAGCAAAAATATTATGTTATTTTTCAAGGTTCTGTGATAGTTATGGTATTTGTCAGCTTTTTAAAATTAGTAATTTATTGTGATTTCATTTTATTGTTTACATTAGTTATTTGGTTTTGTACCTACTTTAGATTTGATAATTTGTATTCTTTTTGTTTGTTTCCAAGGAACTTATTTAATCAGAACTTCAGAGGGCCCTAGAAAGCTGCATTTTTAACGAGGACCTCCCCTCTGGATGCCCTTCCCCACTTCCCCTCATTTTAATGAGGATTCTAGGTGAATTAAAAGTATGTTTTGGAAAGTAATTTTAACCTTTATTGTGTGTCAGGTTATATATACAGTAATATTAAGTTGTAAATCATGTAATAGAAGAAAAATTTTTTTATACAAAGTGTTAATAGAGGCCTAAATATAATATGGTTTTTAAAATAAAATAAAATGAATTCATGTGTATATTGTTATAATCATAAAGATAAGAATGTTAAATTGAAAGCTATACAATGAGAAACATTAATGGCAAATCCAAGTACAAATGAAAATGTTCTCTGAATTCTCAGGTTTCACTGAGCATCAAAACCCACCTATCTTTCAGTCCTTTTCTTATATATTATTCTGTAACCACATTCTCCACATTTGACTGGATCCCTGGACTTCATGTCATTTTCTGTGTGACATTCTCTACAGTTATATGCCATTGGCTGCTGCTTTGGGGTTTGAATGTCCTTCTGGGTGTCCATTGTTAGTCCCTAACATAGCATGATGAAATTTCTCACTCTTGTATTATTTTTCTTAATGAAGGCTCACAAAATTATAATTGTTCAGGTATACAACCTGGATCAGTATTTGTAATTACCCAAATGCCTCAGAAAAATTTCAACTGGGGGAATTTATCTTAGAGTTGTTCTTGTACAGTTATGAAATGGCATGTGTACAGGGTTAGTCACCGCAAAACTGTAACAGAAAAAGGCTGAACTCAGTGGGGATCTGGTTAAACAGATCATGGTACATCCTGCATAATGGAATACTGTACAGCTCTGAAAAATGAGGACACAGTCTATATTCTGATATGGAAAGGGCTACAAGATATATTGCCCAATGAAGAAAAACAAAGCTTAGAACGATGTGTACAGTATCCTACCTTTCATTTTAAAAATAAAGAAGGAAGAATAGAAACATTAACTTTTGTTTATTTTTACATAAATAAGTTCTGGAAATGAATACAAGTGATTGTAGGGAGGGGACATTGAGTGGAATGCACTGAGGTGAGAATGAGATTGTTCACTCTATAGCCCCATACAAGAGATGTATATTCACTATTCAGAAGTTAAATGAAAAAAAAATATATATGTATATACATATATTTTTTCCCCTTTTGAAACAGAGTCTTGTTCTGTCATCCAGGTTGGAGTCCAATGGCAAGATCTTGGCTCACTGCAACCTCTGCCTCCCAGGTTCAAGCGATTCTCCTGCCTCAGCCTCCTGAGGCTGAGGCTAATTTTTGTATTTTTTGGTAGAGATGGAGTTCTACCATGTTGGCCAGGCTGGTCTCAAACTCCTGACTTTAGGTGATCCTCCTTCCTTGGTCTCCCAAAGTGCTGGAATTACAGGCATCAGCCATCGTGCCTGGCTAAATTTTAATATATTGTTCTTCACTTTGGCCACACTCATGGAGGGGGGTATTTCCAGACACCTTTTTGGCATCTTTTTGAAACGCTGTTCAGTTGCTCATTAGCCATCAGATTAAAATTCATACCTATTCATTTCTGCAGTATTCATATAATCAGCTCTCTATCAAAAAAACTGTGAAAATTACCTGAGTGAATTTAATGTACGAGTTTAAGAAAAACTGGATAACACCAAGGAAAATATTTAATTATGTGAGAAATTTAAAACATCCCCACTTCAAAAGAAATAAAGGCAAACAAACACTGGGATTTATTATCTCGAATACCCCCACTTACAGAAAATAAAAGGAAAACATTAAAACTATCTAATTGATAATGAGCTACGGATATGAATAAGAAATTCTAAAAACATAAAAGTATTAAGCTTAGAAGTCATCATTAGCTTCCATCATCTACTCCACACAAATTCAACATACTGCAAAGTGTTGTCAATTTTGCCTTCTAAATATCTTTCCATTGTGCTCACCCTAGTCTAAGCCACCATTTTCTCTCTTTAAGACTAGCACAAAATGGGCAAAGAACCTGAATAAACATTTTTGAAAGAAGACACACAGACACTCATGCCTGTAATCCCAACACTTTGGGAGGCTGAGGCAGGAATATAGCTTGAGTGCAGGAGTTCGAGGCTGCAGTGAAGTAGGATTGCCACTGCACTCCAGCCTGGGCAATAGAGCAAGACTCTGTTTCAAAAAGAAAGAAAGAGAGAAGACATATAAATAGCCAACAGGTATATGAAAAAATGCCCAATGTGACTGATCATCAGGGAAATGCAAATTGAAACAACAATGAGATATCATCTCACACCCATTAGGATGGCGATTACCAAAAAGACAAAGCTACAACAAGCATTGACAAGGGTGTGGAGAAAAGTGAATCCTTATGAACTGATGGTGGAAATGTAAATTAATACAGACATTATGGAAAATAGTATGGAGGTTTTTCAAGAAATCAAAAAATAAAAGTAGCATGTGATCCTCAATCCTACTTCTGGGGTATATATCCAAGGGAAATGAAATCAGTATGTGGAAGAGATATCTGTGTTTCCATGTTTATTGCAGCACTATTCACAGTAGCAAAGATATGGAAACAATACAAGTGTCCATCAACAGATGAATGGATCAAGAAAAAAAAAAATACACACACACACACACACACACACACACACACACACATGGAATACCATTCAGCCATAAAAAGAATGAAATCCTGCCATTTGTGACAACATACATAAACCTGGTAGACATCATATTAAGTGAAATAAGCCAGGCACAGAAAATAAATACCACATGATCTCATTTATATGTGGAATCTAAAAAAGTCAAACTCGTAGCAGCAGAGAGTAGAATGGTGGTTACCAGGGGCTGAGAGAGAGGGAGGAATTGAGATATCAGCCAAACTATACAGAATTTCAGTTACACAGGAAGAATAAGTTCAAGTGATTTATTGTTCAACATGGTGAGTATAGTTAAAAACAATATTGTATTCTTGAAAAATTGCTAAGGGAATAGATTTTCAATGTTCTTGCCACAAAAAAAACTGATAAGCAAGGCAATGCACAATGCCATTTAGCCTGATTTAGCCATTTCACAATGTATACATATTTCAAAACATGTTTCACATCATAAATATATACTATTGTGACATAAATATATATATTTAATTAAATTTGTGTCAATTAAAAAATTTGTGTCAATTAAAAAAAAAAAAAGACAGGCTGGGCATGGTGGCTCACGCCTGTAATCCCAGCACTTTGGGAGGCTGAGGCAGGCAGATTGCGAGGTCAGGGGTTCAAGATCAGCCTGGCCAACATGGTGAAACCTCATCTCTACTAAAAATACAAAAATTAGCCGGGCGTGGTGGTGCATGCCTGTAATCCCAGCTACTCAGGAGGCTGGGGTAGGAGAATCACTTGAACCTGGGAGGTGGAGGTTGCAGTGAGCCAAGATGGCGCCATTGCACTCCAGCCTGGGTAATAGAGTGAGACTCTATCTCAAAAAAAAAAAAAAAAAGACTAGCACAACACCCTTTAAATGGCCTTCCTGGACTCCCTCTATGTCTCCCTCATTGCATTCTCTCCACAGTGGGATCATTTTTAAAGATGAATCTAATTATATCTCAAATGCACACAATTTTAAGACCCTTCACTGACCTCCCAGTGCTTACAAGGCAAAGATTAAACTTCTTTACGGCTTCTTCTCCTTTCAGGCTTTTTAAATACTGGTGTACCCTCCCCCACTGCCCTATCCTTTGTCTTCACTCATCACTCCACCTCCTCTGACCTAACCAACTCCTCCTCACACCTCAGATCTCACCTAAAAGCCCACTTTGTCAGGGAGGTTTTCCAAAGCAGTCCAGAATCCCCGTTGCACATTAGTGAAGCACTCGTATAGCTCCTTCATGGCGCTTTGCACAGGGATCATTCCAATTCACTGCGGGAGAAGTGGGGAGGGATGGCCTCCTACACTCCACCAGGGCAGTGGCTGCTGTTCACTGCACCTAGCACTGCATCTGATACCTGGAAGACCCTTATTAAAACATTTGTTGGGCAAGTGAATAAACATTACTGATAATAAAATAAATGGACCTTAGAACAAACAGACACTAATTTGGCCTGTAAAACAGGCAAAAAAAAAAAAATTAAAAAGAAGGCCACTATTCACTTGTCACTAGCAGGTGTAAAGCACCCTTCTACGTTTTCGTATCTTTTAATTGAGGTGAATTTTGCATAATATAAAATTAACCATTGGAAAGTAGATAATTAAGTGACATTTAGTACATTCACAATGATGAGCAACCATCAGCCACCACCTCTATCTAGTTCCAAATATTTCCATCACCCTGAAAGGAAACCTAGTACTCATTAAGCTGTTGCTCTCTGATATGGTTTGGATCTATGTCCCCACCCAAATCTTATATTCAATCATAATCTCCAGCGCTGAAAGTGGGGCCTGGCAGGAGGTGATTGAATCATGGTGGTGGTTTCTCAGGAATGGTTTAACACCATCCACTTGGTGCTGTTCTTGTCATAGTGAGTGAGTTCTTGCAGGCTCTGGTTGTTAAAAGTGTGTAGCACCTCCCCACACTCTCTCTTGCTCTTACTCCTGCCATGTAAGACGCCTGCTCCCCCTTTGCCTTCCACCATGAATAACAGCTCCCTGAGGCCTCCTCAGAAACAGATGCTGCCATGCTTCCTGTACAGCTTACAGAACCCTGAGCCAATTAAACCTCTTTTCTTTATAAATTACCTTGTCTCGGGAATTTCTTTTATTTATTTATTTATTGAAATAATGTCTCGCCCTGTAATCCAGGCTGGAGTGCAGCAGTGCAATCATGGCTCACAGCAACCTCTGCCACTGGGCTCAGGCGATTCTCCCACCTCAGTCTCCAGAGTAGTTGGGACTACAGGTGCACACCACCATGCCCAGCTAATTTTTGTAGTTTTTTTTGTAGAGATGGGGTTTTGCACGTTGCCCACGCTGGTATCAAACTCCTGTACTCAAACAATCTGCCTGCCTCAGCCTCCCAAAGTGCTGGGATTACAGGCTTGAGCCACCAAGCCTGGCCTAGGAATTTCTTTGTAGCAATGTGAGAATGAACTAACACACTCCCCAACCTCCCCTATCCCCAGCCTCTGGCAACCACCAATCTTCTTTCTGTCTCTGCATTTACCTATTTTTGGCCTTTTATATAAGTGGAATCATACAATATGCAGTCTTTTGCGTCTGGCTTCTTTAACTTAGCACAATGTGTTCAAGGGGGTTCATCTAAATTGTAGCATGGATCAGAACTTCATTCCTTATTATAATGGAATAATATTCTACTGTATGTATATACCACAATTTTTATATCCATTAATCTGTTGATGAACATTTGGGTTGTTCTGCCTTTTGGCTATTGTGAACAGTGCTGTTATGATCTCTTACCTTTTTGATGGGCGTGTAAACTGGTATTGGACAAACTGATTACCATGCTTGCTAGGCTGTCATCCAGGCATCTGGCAGGGTTGCTCCATAATGGCACAATGGTTGGGACTGATCCTCCAGGGCCTGTGCCATCAGTGGTTAAATATTTTGAATAATTATCAACAGATTACCATAAATTCAACAAAGTGGGGGACATGTTCTGCTCCCATTAACCCCACAAAGGACTAAGACAGAGGTAGGTACTTTACCAAGGACAGCCAAATATAATGTGTGCGAGTGACCAATGAGGTAGCCAGAAGGAAAATTCAGCCTAAATAGGCATGATGACTGTTAGCTAAGCCAGTCCGATTTCTTATGTGGGGAAAATGAACTAAAAATATGGATGGGAATTGAAGAGTTGGTAATGGGAGCAGAAGATGAAAAAGGCCAGCTGTGAATGGCTGATTTCTGGAGCAGAGCTTCTTGAGCTGTGACTGCTGATGGGGGACAAGGTAGCTGGTCCCCAGAGCTCCCCTGCATCCTGAACCACCTTCAGTTGCACCCTGTGCGGCTCAGTGAGTTCTTATTTGTTCTTTGCAGTTACTATGAGGCCTGGTTTCATGGCTTAGATTCCTGCCCTAAATATTTCTACAATTGTCATTCCCACAAACCTCCCAATGACTGAGGTAACCTGAGTGATTCTTTGCAACCAAAGGAGCTTAAGGAAAACACCTTTGAAAAGAAGTTAGGTTATAGATATCAAGAGCTTTATAATCATTCAGTCTTCGATCCAATAATTCCTCTCTGGAGCTCCAGTCTAAGACAATGATCCCAGAGTCAGAAAAACCGCATGCACAAGGAAGTTAATCTCAATTTTAGTTTAGTGCAAGAAATTGGAAACGTGTCCAAATGTCGGCAAATGATTAAAAAAAGGAAAAAAATAAATTGCCTAAATTAGATTAAAAACTTATTAAGAATTATATGTGTGAATAGTTTTATATTCATACTGAAATATTGTTCTAGAATGATTTTTATTTTAAAAAGGCAGGAAATATATATTTATATGGAAAATATTAACAGAAAGACACATAACAAAATATGAATAATGATTATCTTTGGGTGATTTTTTGCCCTGTTATTTAAAATATTTTTATGAAACACGCATGTGTTGTTTTTATAATAAGAAAATGCTTTTTTAGGATGGGGGTGGTGGCTCAAGCCTGTAATCCTAGCACTTTGGGAGGCTGAGGCAGGTGGATCACAGGAGATCAGGAGTTTGAGACCAGCCTGAGCAACGTGGAGAAACCATATCTTTACTGAAAATACAAAATTAGCTGGGCAAGGTGGCACATGCCTATAATGCCAGTTACTCGGGAGGCTGAGGCAGGAGAATCGCTTGAACCCAGGAGGTGGAGGTTGCAGTGAGCGAGATCGCGCCATTGCACTCTAGCCTGGGAGACAAGAGTGAAACTGTCTCACACACACACACAAAAAAAGCTTTTTTAAAAAGCAGGGTATAGTATGGCTTTTAGGCAGAAACAAATCATCCTAAGCTGATATTTACTTCTTAGAAAAGAGGGAGGGACAAAAGCTTCAGTACTAGTAGAAAACTAAAAGAAAAAGATCACAGAGACATGGAGAATTCAACCTCCACCGAATTCCTGAAGGAGCCAGATGGTATTCCAGTTTTCCAGAAGGCACAGGATACTGCCTTTTGAGGGAAAGTCAAAGAAGGGTTTGCTGTAGCTGGGAACACTATGCCAAATCTAAATCCACAGTGGCCACCCAGACACAGAGCTTATTAAGAAAATCTCATGCCATTCCAGATGACAGTTCCAAATGGACAGACTTGTAATTTTTCCATGTGGATCAGAAACATATACCCACCATACAGCATTGCAGTGAAACTCCAAGAATGGCAGCAGGAAGGAGGTAGAGCAGTTAATTAATTAAACACTTATTTATTGAATGTTTACTATGTTTGGGCACTATTGTGAGCCATAGGGATAAAAATTCCTGCCCTCATGGTGCACACATGCTACAGTGTGGGGTTGCAAGATAAGGAGAGGGGGAAACAATACATAAAAAGTAGCAGCAAACATAGCATTGTAGACACATATGGAGAAAAATAAAACAGTGGAAGGAGTTCAGGAGAGTCTGTTATCAGGTTCTTAGAGTTTAAAGAGGTGATGAGGTAAGGTGGTGCAAGGATATTTGAGTGAAGATGTGAAGAAGGTGAGAAATTGAGTCCAAGAGAAACATTCTAGACAAAGGGAGCAGGCTGGGCGCAGTGGCTCACACCTGTAATCCCAGTACTTTGGGAGGCTGAGATGGGAGGATCACCCAAGGTCAGGAGTTCCAGACCAGACTGACTAACATGGAGAAACCCCATCTCTACTAAAAATACAAAATTAGCAGGGGCCTGTAATCCCAGCTACTCAGAAGGCTGAGGCAGGAGAATCGCTTGAACCCGGGAGGCAGAGGTTGTGGTGAGCTGAAATCATGCCATTGCACGGCAGCCTGGGCAACAAGAGCGAAACTCCATCTCTAAAAAAAAAAAAAAAAAAAGACAAAGGGAGTAGCAAATACAAAGACGCTGGGGCAGGATTGTATCTGGCCTGTTCAAGGAATGGAAGGAGGTCAGTGTGGTTGGGAGCAGAGTGAGCAAGGCGGGGGTGGGGAGTGGTGGGAGGAGAAGGAGTGGAGGAGGGTCAGGTCATATATAGCCTTGAAGGCCATTGTAAGGAGAAAGAAGGAGACCAATGCACCCACAGATGCTGACTGATAAAGATGCATGTGGCAAAGATCAGTCCAAGGCCCCTAGCCCAGGTCACTAGGAGTAGGTTATGTCATTTGTTGAGACAGCAAACAAAGAGGAAGTTCAGATTTGTGCCGGGGAGGGCATGGAAAGAAAAGAAAGGAAGAAATCATAAATTTGTTTGGGGAGTTTTTTTTGTTTTTTTTTTTTGGAGGGGCCAGTGGGGCCCAGAAGTTGGAACTGGTACCTCAGGAAACTGATCGGGATAGAAATGAAGTTGATGAATTAACAGCAGAGTGCTCAAATTATGAAAGTGAATGAGTAAATGACAGTAGGACATGCTAATAAACAGTTGTTGAATCAACCTTGTGAAACTGTTCAGGAATGTATTTTATTAGGTTCTTTTGCCAGAAGAGGAACAGAGATAAGTGACCTCAGATACTGAGGTTATTGTAAAGCTGCACAGGAAGCTAGAATACATTGTCACATAGCAATCAGGACTCATAGAGCCTGAAAGGTCATTGAGGTGCAGTTATTGGGACCACCCTATGTGTTCACAGGAGTCCTTCTGGTCACAGAGCCACTCTGCCTCTGCTTCTATTGCTCTTGATAGGGTATTTGTCTTTCTCCCTCAATCTCAATCTCAATCTCTGTCCATATTCCTCAAAAGAAATTCTCTAATTTATTTGGTTAGTGATCACCTGTGAGAGAGAACATTTGATCAGAACTCTTTAACATTTTTTAGACTGGGCGTGGTGGCTCACACCTGTAATCCCAGCACTTTGGGAGGCTGAGGTGGGTGGATCACCTGAGGTCAGGAGTTTGAGACCAGCCTGGTCAACCTGGTGAAACTCCATCTCTACTAAAAACACAAAAAAATTAGTCAGGCATGGTGGTGGGTGCCTATAATTCCAGCTACTCAGGAGGCTGAGGCAGGAGAATCGCGTGAACCCTGGAGGTAGAAGTTAAAAAGTTAGCAGCTATGGTGGTGCACATCTGTAGTCCTAGCTAATTGGGAGGCTGAGGTGGGAAGATTGCTTGAGTCCAGAAATTCAAGCCTGCAGTGAGCCATGATTGTACCACTGCACTCCAGCCTGAGCAACAGAGCAAGATCTTGTCTCTACAAAAAAAAAAAAAAAAAAAAAAAAAATCATGTAGATGATGTTTAAATAATGGGATTGATGAGATTACCAGGTAGAGACTATAGAAATGAGAAGACCTGGAATCAACCAACATTTAAAAGTCAGACATAGAGGCTGGGTGTGGTGGCTCTCACCTGTAATCCCAGCACTTTGGGAGGCCAAGGTGGGCAGATCACCTGAAGTCAGGAGTTCAAGACCAGCCTGGCCAACATGGCGAAACCCCATCTCTACTAAAAATACAAAAATTAGCCAGGCATGGTGGTGTGCGCCTGTAATCCTAGCTACTCAGGAGGCTGGGGCAGGAGAATCGCTTGAACCCGGGAGGCAGAGGTTGCAGTGAGCCGAGATTGTGCCACTGCACTCTGGCCTGGGCAACAAAGCGAGACCCTGTCTCAAAAAACAAAACAAAACAAAAAAAAACCAGTCAGACACAGAAAGTAAGACCAGCAAAGAAGACCACAAAGGAAGAGTGAAATAGGTGGGAAACCAGGAGAGCGTGGTGTCAACAGAGGCCAAGATTATTTCTGGAAGGGGAGTGCAGTGAACTATGTCAAATGCTACTCAGAGTGAAGTAAGATGAGGACTGAGAAATGACCATTAGATTTGGCAAAATGGAAGACAACTTGATAGGAGTCATTTATTAGAGTGATGAAGACAAGCCTGACTGGAGTACATTGAAGGGAACTGGAGGTGAGACAGTAGAGAGAACAAATACAGATGTCTCTTTTGAGATGTTTTACTATGAAGAAAAGCACAGAAGAAATATGGGGTTAAGGAAGTTTCAAGAGGGATGAGCAATATTAAGGCATGTTTGCAAACTGTGGGAAAATATTCCATCAAGAGAGAGACTAACAGTGCAGTAAAAGGTGAATAATTGCAGGCATAAAGTCCTTGAGAAGAAGGACAAAATAGAATCCAGAGAACTCCAGAGAAGTTTTCGCCAACAGATTTTTTAACCTATGGGAGAGCAGTTTTAGGAAAACGGAGGAGGCAAAATCCAAACTGTGTGAGTTTAAGGAATGAAATATGGAACTAAAAATAACACAACTAAAATGACATTAGCGGTTCTCTCTGGGTAATACAGGATTTGGGATAATTTTTTTTTCTGTGCTTCTTTATACATTTCTGTGACTTTCAAATTTTCTGGAAGGAATTCTTACCACTATCATAATTAGAAAAAAATGTAAAAAGTTTAAGAAAAGTGAAGTCAGTAAGTGGACCGAATTGCATCTGTCTTGGAAGTAGGCCCACCCCTGAGAATAGAGGAAGTACAGCAAGAGTATCTAGATACAGATTCCCTGGCAGGAAGGCCATTTTGTTCATGATGAAACTGTTTCTCCTTTTCAAATCTCAAGTCCCATATCTGCTGGGTACTACTAATTCAATGTACTCCAGATACAGGAGGAAGTCCAGCCTAGCAGGCAAAACACAATAGCAAAAAAGGGTGGCTGCAGTCATTGCAGTTGTTCAGTATTGTGGTTGCCTCAGGTGAGGCTTGGAAGTCTAGGCAGATGGACACTTCACACTACAGAAATGTCTACATGCAGGCAGCCACACTACTGGAGTGCAAGACCAGGACTGGTGGGGTCGAGGGTGGGCTTGTAAGAACAAAACTAAGCCCCATGGCCGGGCGCAGTGGCTCACGCCTGTAATCTCAGCACTTTGGGAGGCCAAGGTGGGTGGACCACCTAAGGTCAGGAGTTCGAGACCCCATCTCGAACTCCCACCTCTACTAAAAGATGGGAAACTCTATCTCTACTAAAAATACAAAAATTAGCCGGGTGTGGTGGTGGGTGCCTGTAATCCCAGCTACTTGGGAGGCTGAGGCTGGAGAACTGCATGAACCTGGGAGGCAGAGGTTGCAGTGAGCTGAGATCACGCCACTGCACTCCAGCCTGGGCAACAAGAGTGAAACTCGGTCTCAAAAAAGCAAAACAAACAAAACAAAATAAAACAAAAAAAACCAAAATTAAGCCCCCAGCAGGCCCACCATAGTGCTCCATTTAACAGAGGCCTCACATTCCTAAAGGACCTCTGAGCTAGTTATTTCCAGCTGAGGCCTCACATTTCACAGTGAGGCACTAAAAGGACTGAAAGAAGGTGACTCTCACCATACAGCTTTGAACATGCTTCCCATTACTAGACCATTCATCTGTCCTGCATTATAAATTAAGGTATTTATAATCCCACAATTATTTTATGAGCAGCACAATTACATTGCATATTTTTCTTTGATTTAAAAGCCCCAAGGTTTTAGAGACATTTAAAATGTATCACATTTAAAACTAGCCCTGTTATAGTATTTCTTTATTTTCTGAAGTTAATAGATTTAATTTTTTTAGAATAGTTTCATATTTACAGAAAAATTGAGGCCAGGTGTGGTGGCTCATGCCTGTAATACCAGCATTTTGGGAGGCCGAGGAGGACAGATCACCTGAGGTCAGGAATTTGAGACCAGCCTGACCAACATGGTGAAACCCTGTCTCTACTAAAAATACAAAAAATTAGCTGGGTGTGGTGGTGTGTGCCTGTAATCCCAGTTATTAGGGAGGCTGAGGCAGGAGAATAGCTTGAACCCAGGAGGCAGAGGTTGCAGTGAGCCGAGATTGCACCATGGTTGCAGTGAGCCAAGATCGCACCACTGCACTCCAGCCTGGGCAACAGTGAGAGACTTTGTCTCAAAAAAAAAAAAAAAAAAGAAAGAAAGAAAAATTGAGCAGATAGCACAGAGTTCCGATGTTCTCCCCCCACCTCCACCCTGCTCCCAGCAGTTTCCCCTATTATTCATATTTTGTGTTAGTGTGGTTTATTGTTACAATTGATGAAAACCAATATTGGTACATGATTGGTAACAGTTATTGGACTTTACCAATTAAAGTCCATAGTTCACATTCAGGTTCACTCTTGGTATTGTAGAGTTCTATGGGTTTTGATAGAAGTATAAGGTCATGTATTCACCATCATGGTGTCATACAGGGTAGTTTTGCTGCTCTAAAAATCCCCTGTGCATCACCTGTTCACTTTTCCCCCTCTTCACTCCCTTTGGCAACCACTGATCTTTTTACTGTCTCTATAGTTTTGCCTTTTCCAGTATATCATATAGTTGGGATCATGCAGTATACAGTCTTCTCAGATTGGCTTCTTTCATTTAGAAACACCCATTTAAGTTTCTTTTTGGGGCTAGATAGTTCATTTCTTTTTATCACTGATTACTATAACATTGTCTGGATATACCACAGTTTTTTTATCCACTCACCCATTGAAAGACATCTGGTTGCTTCTAATTTTTGGCAATTGTGAATAAAGCTGCTATAAACATCTGTGCACAGGTTTTTCTGTGGCCAGAAATTTTCAGTTCAATTAGATAAATACCAAGGAGCATGACTAGTAGATCACATGGTAAGACTATGTTTATCTTTGTAAGAAACCATCAAACTGTCTTCCAAAGTGGCTGTGCCATTTTGCATTCCCACCAGCAGTGAATGAGAGTTCCTGCTGCTCCATATCCTTGCTAACACTTGGTGTTGTCAGTGTTCTGGATTTTGGCCATTCTAATAGGTATGTAGTGGTAACCCATTGTTGTTTTAATTTCCAATTTTCTAATGCTATATAATGTGGAACATATTTTTATATGAATATTTGTCATCTGTATATCTTCTTCTGGGAGATGTCTGTTATGTTTGTTCAGATCTTTGTCCACTTTTTAATGGGCTTTTTTTTTTTTTTGAGACGAAGTCTCGTTCTTGTCCCCAAGGCTGGAGTGCAATGGCACAATCTCGGCTCACTGCAACCATGGCATGATCTTGGCTCACTGCAACCTCCGCCTCCTGTGTTCAAGCGATTCTCCTGTCTCCGCTTCCCAAGTAGCTGGGATTACAGGCGCCTGCTACCATGCCTGGCTAATTTTTGTATTTTTAGTAGAGATGAGGTTTCACCATGTTGGCCAGGCTGGTCTCAAACTCCTGACCTCGTGATCCACCCGCCTCGGCCTCCCAAAGTGCTGGGATTACAGGCATGAGCCACTGCGCCCGGCCTGTTTTCCTATTTTTGAGTTTCAAAAATTCTTTGTATGTTTTGGACACAAGTCCTTTATTAGATATGTATTTTGCAGATATTTTCTCTTGGTCTATGTCTTGTCTTTTCATTCACTTAACGTTTATTTAATATACTAAGAGCCTAAAAAATTGCAAGTGGCTCAGGTTTCCCTTCACCTCTGAGAAAGTAGAGATGAGATAGGTGATACAAATAAGAATTTCTGGACCTGTTTGGCCATGAGACGTAGCAGCTCCTATCCACTCAGACCACTAGTCCTTGGGGAGCAAGGAAGAAAAGAGAAATAGTCATATCACCCTACCATATGCCAAACACAAAGCATTTTACATACATTATTCCATAGCTACCTTAAGAAGTAAATCGTGTCGGGTGCAGTGGTTCACACCTGTAATTCCAGCACTTTGGGAGGCCGAGGCGGGCGGATCACGAGGTCAGGAGTTAGAGACCAGCTTGGCCAATATGGTGAAACCCCATCCCTACTAAAAATACAAAACTTAGCCACGCGTGGTGGTGTGTGCCTGTAGTCCCAGCTACTCAGGAGGCTGAGGCAGGAGAATCGCTTGAACCGGGGAGGCGGAGGTTGCAGTAAGCTGAGATCGAGCCACTGCACTCCAGCCTGGGCGACAGAGCAAGATTCCGTCTCAAAAAAAAGAAGTAAATCGTATCATTTAGATAGGAAGAAACCCATCAAAGCTATTAGTATCAAACAAGTGAAACCATCCAAGGTCTCATATCTATGATGTGGCAGAAGTGGGACTCAACTCCATAATGAACACCACTAGGCCAGATACAACACTAGCCTGTCTCAAGGCAGGTCCCACAGGGGATGGAGAAAAGCACAGTCCACCGCATGCAGAGGGTGTTGGAGTGGGGCTCATTCTGTTCCAGGGTTGAGATCTCAGGGGCTCTGCTCGTGGGTGGAAGAACTGCTCCCATTAAGATGGATCTAGAAGGTGTCTTTGGTTTCAAACAAGATCTCAATAAACAGTGGGGATATAGGGAATGGAGTCTAATTTTTGAGGGACAAGAAACAGGCAAAAATTAAGCAGGGTATTAAGGCTTTAAACAAGCAGGCTGAAGCCCAGCACAAGGCTGCGACAGAGCTAGGGAAATGCAGCAAAAATGAAGCAAGCTCGGTCACACAGCCACACCAGCAACGTGGTGGGATGCTGAGAGAACCTACCCCTAAGTGGGTGAGAGAGCCTGGGCCTACCACAGGATCCCCAGCTACAGAGAGCAAGGCCCACTCCTGCACTGCTGATTGGTGGGTCTGAGTCTGTCTTGTCAGGGACAAGTTGAAGGTCTGCACATGGTTAAGGTTTCCTGTTAAACGTCCTCAGAGCCTGCCATGGAAGGGAACAGTCAAAAAGCTTCAAGGAAAGCAGAGACCGCAAGCAGAGGCTCAAGCCATAAGTCAGGACTTGGGGAAAAAAGTGAAGAACCTAATTATCAGAAGTGAGCACCAAGCTCAGCACTAATTGATGCCTGTTCTCCGTGCCGAGCTAGGAAATGCTGAAACTCCCCTGACTTTAAGACTGATCCCAGAGGTGAGCTTGGGGTTTAGCTTAAAGGTGGGGCCTGGTGGGCCTAGTGATAGAAACAAGGCTGTAGTAAATGAAGAGCACACCTGTGCCAGGCTGGCAGCTGGGACTCTAAGGGGAAGAAGACTTGGTCAACAGACTCTGCAGACCAGAAAAATTCTGCAAACCGAAATTCCAAACACTTTAAGATTCAGGTGCACTGTATATAATGCAATAGAAATGTTCCTGAAAAGCAATATATAAGTCAAATTTTTGTAAATTGATACTTTGAGTGACCCAGAGGAATTTGCTACTTAAAGGAAATTATTATTTTTGTAAATCTGGTTTCAACTCAATTGGATTTTCTTAAATGGAGCGTTCTTTTAATCTGATTTTCTTCTATCAGAGACTGAGACATATATCTCTGATATGTCAAAAAAAAAAAAAAAGTAATACAGCTGGGCATGGTGGTACATGCCTGTAGTCCTAGCCACTCAGGAGTGGGAAGACTGCTTGAGCACAGGAATTTGAGGCTGCAATGAGCTATGATCACAGCACTGTACCCCAGTCTGGGTGTCAGAGCAAGATCCTGTCTCTGAAAAAAAAAATTAAAAAAATAGATGCTACTAGTACATCTTGATTTTAGCAAGGTTTAAATTGTATTCCTTACAATATATCCATTAAATTAAAAAATTTGGTCTAGGCTGGGCATGGTGGCTCACGCCTGTAATCTCAGCACTTTGGGAGGCTGAGGTGGGTGGATCATGAGGTCAGGAATTCAAGACCAGCCTGGCCAGCATGGTGAAACCCTGTCTCTACTAAAAACACAAAAAATTAGCCAGGCGTGGTGGTGCGTGCCTGTAATCACAGCTACTCGAGAGGCTGAGGCAGGAGAATCGCTTGAACCCGGGAGGTGGAGGTTGCCGTGAGCCGAGATTGTGCCACTGCACTCCAGCCTGGATGACAGAGCAAGACTCTGTCTCAAATAAAAAAAAAAAATAGATAAAGTAAAATTAAAAATGTGGTCTAAACCACTGGTTCTTACATCTGACTGTACACAGAATTAAACTGGGAGTTTTAAAAAATACTGATTCTTGGGCCCACCACTTCAGCTTCTGATTCACTGGGAAACACAGGAAGGTACCAGGGGCTCCCCAACAGGAGCCTATGGCTTAGAAGCCTTTGTGCAGCTGTAGACATTGACAGCAAAATGAGGTTAACCCAGAGATGATCTCACTGTCACCATCCCAGGACCTCCCTTCCCCAGTACCTATGGAAAAAGAGTTCCAGCTTAAACCGAGCACAATGATCCCATGATGATGGGGGGGCCGCGGGCCACATAACGTGGGGGTTCTCTAAAGCCAAGAAGTGGCAACCACTCTCCAGACTGACGTGAGACCAGACCCTGGTTACTGCAGCTCCCTTGGCTTCAGAACCAGGCCTTCAGGTACAAGGCAGGGTGTGTCACTCTCCCCAGGGCCCTGTGACCTTCATGGAGAATTCTAGCAACATGATTTTATATCCACTTGTATCATACCTAAAAATTATTAGAAGAAAACTGAATATGGTCTTGTGATAAACAGAATAATACCCATCCCCTCCCCCCACCAGTGACGTCCACATCCTACTCCTTGACACTGTGAATATGTTAGGTCACACAGTAAAAACAGATGGTTGCTAATCTACTGTTTTAACTGACTGACGGATGGCAAGATTATCCTGGTTTCTTTGAAGGTGCCCGAAGTAATCACAAGGGTCCTTAAAAGCTGGACAGGGAGGAAACAGAGAGACCAAGAGAGATAACAGCTTGAGAAGGACTCAGCTCCACATTGCCAGGAAATGGGGCCACAAGCCAAGGGATGTGGACAGCCTTTAGAAGTTGGAAAAGGTTGGCTGGGCATGGTGGCTCATGCCTGTAATCCCACTGCTTTGGGAGGCCGAGGCAGGTGGATCACGAGGTCAGGAGTTCGAGACCAGCCTCCCAGCGGAGTTATGTTGTAACCCCGTCTCTATTAAAAATATAAAAAATTAGCCGGGTGTGGTGGCAGGCGCCTGTAATCCCAGCTACTCGGGAGGCTGAGGTAGGAGAATCTCTTGAACCTGGGAGGTGGAGGTTGCAGTGAGCCGAGACCGTGCCACGCACTCCAGCCTGGGCAACAGAACAAGACTCCGTCTCAAAAATAAAAAAAAAAAAAAGAAGTTGGAAAAGGTGGCCTGGCCCAGTGGTTCATGTCTGTAATCCCAGCACTTTGGGAGGCCAAGGCAGGTGGATCACCTGAGGTCAGGAGTTCAAGACCACCCTGGCCAACATGGTGAAACCCCGTCTCTACTAAAAAATATATAAAAAATTAGCCAGGCATGGTGGTGGGCACCTGTAATCCCAGGTACCCAGGAGGCTGAGTCAGGGAGAATTGCTTGAACTTGGGAGGCAGAGGGTGCAGTGAGCCGAGATCGTGCCACTGTACTCCAGCCTGGGTGACAGAGCAAGACTCTGTCTCAAAAAAAAAAAAAAAAAAAAAAAAAAAGTTGAAAAAGGCAAGAGACAGATTGCTCTACTCTAAAGCTATCAAAGAGACACACATTGCTGCTGACACCTTGATTTAGCCTGGTGAGACCCACATTAGACTTCTGACCTCCAGAACTGCAAGATAATAAATTTGCATTGGTTTAAACCACTAAATTTCTAGTAATATATATTTTTTTTACAGCAGAAACAGGAAACTAAAACCCATGACCAAGTTCTCAAATTTTATTTTTCATTAGAATGCAAGGAAAGGAAAGTAGAACTTAAAAGTCTGGCAGATTCTCCTTTTTGTTGCAAGGCCCTGCAAGTCACCCCAATATTTTACTTTTCTTCTCTTTAATAGACAAAGAAAATTGTGTATCTAAGGTGACCAGGCTCATTTATCAGGTCAAGTTTTTAGCACAGTATGATAGGATTGTGGTAAGATCCAGGATCCATATTTTAAAAATCTCCCTAGGCATCTCTAATATGCAGCCAGGTTTGCAAACCACTGGTCTACAATTTAAATTCTAACCAACATAATTACGACGTGGCTGCATTCCTAGAGAATGAGTACCGGTGGGTTATCATTAATCTGGGAGGACAGAACACAGGTGATGAAGATTCTCATTCTGTGACCTGCAGAATGGAATGGCCAGCATGTGAATTAAATGTGAATGTGGCACCAAATGGAAAACAGGAGGAGGAGAGCATTTTAATTCATTAATGAGGGTTGTTAGGACGGAGGGTTTATTGATCCTGAGGGCAGGTGACAGCAGGCTGAGGAGGTGCCAGATGAGTTGCTGGGAATTGAATGCAGTTCAGAGAAGGCAAATGCAGGATAATATACCGTCTGTAACAGGGAAGGACACAGCACAATAACTGGCAGGGTTGGGAAAGACCTTGCAAAATTAGAAAAGTGTCCAGAGACAAGGTCAGTGGCAGAGTAGGGGGTGTGAGGGGATGCAGGAGGGCCACTTGGCCTGGGCCTCCATTCACATATGTCCTGAAATTTAGACTCCTGACACCTCTCAATATCTGATAAGGTGTTCGTTAATGTAAAAACGTGCAAAGCATGCCAGTTTAATCATTTCATTTTTGCATTGTTTCCTTTGTTAATGTATGGGGAGCCTGAAAACATGAGGCTAGTGGCCTAGATGTCTCAACTTCAAGAGTCCATTGTGGCTCACAAGATCCATTCAGCCCTGCAGTTTATGAAGCAATCCTAAGTGGACCCCCATAGGATATTTTTGGAAGGACACACCAAGAACAGTGAGGGTCTCTAGTGATCTGGACCGGAAGAGTTGGAATCCAGAGAGGAAAAGAGATTTACTTGTTTTTTTTCCTAAATACAATTTTAATAGATCCTTTTTGTTTTCCTCTTTTCCTCCCAGAGTTATACATGCACTGAATCCAAAATGTCAAACAACAAGTCTTGTTATTAAAAAAAATAGCAGTCCTTTAGTCTCTCCTCCCCATTTTCTACACTTTAACCTTTTAGATAATTCTTTTGGTATTTACTTCCAGGTGTCTACATTAACATGCTTGAAATACTGTTCCTTGATTTTTCAACTATAGCCATTATCTATAGATAATGGGTAGAAGATTAGGATTTGGTGTCTTTCCTCCTGCTGTCCCAGTGGGATACAATGATCCTTCCCCATCTCCCATCCTTCCAACAGAATTATGTTGTAATGCTGGTAACGTGAATGTTCAATGTGTATGTTAGAGCAATAGTCACAGCTAAGCCATTTAGTAAACTATGACCACTTTCTCTTTTCTGAACACCTTTTTTTTTTCTTTGAGACAGGGTCTTGCTCTGTCACCCAGCCCAGACAATTTTTTGTATTTTTTTTTTGGAGATGGGGTTTCACCTTGTTGCCCAGGCTGGTCTTGAACTCCTGGTCTCAAGCGATCCACCCACCTCTGCCTCCCAAAGTGCTGGGATTATAGGTATGAACTACTGCGCCCAGCCTCCTGCACACATTGTTTTGTTGCTCCTGGAGCTAATAACTGTTTTGGTTTTTGTTTGCTTCATTTGCTATGTATAGTATCTATATTTGCTATTGGTCTATGTCTGCTGTCAAGGCATTCAGAATTTTCAGATAGTCTAATAATTTCACCAGTCTCCTAAAAAAAATCTCTCCCATAGCCTTATAGAATATGCTCTAACCTGCACCTGAGACATAGCTCCCATCTTCGAATCTCCCTTCACCAGCATCCCAGAGATTCTCTTGCCTCATTCCTGTTTAAACTTTGGAGTCCTCTTTCTTAGTTTATTATTTTGACATATGTTTGGGGACATCCTAAGGCAGGGACATGGAATATAAATTCTCGAGAAGTTGGACGTCAGAAAATGTTTATTTTTACTCTACTCTGACACTTGATGGATTCTTTGGGCCAAGTATAGAATTCTAGAGTGGAAACAATTTTTCTTGAGAATTTTGAAAGCCATTCCAATCTGGCCTTCAGGGTTGCTATTGAGAAGTCTGATGCCATTCTGATTTGTCATCCTTTAGGTAGGACTTGTTTGCTCCTCCTCTTTGGAAGCCTGTAGCATCTGTTCTTTGTCCTCACTGTTTTCAGATATCACACTGGTGTACCTTAGTCTGGGTCTATTCTCTTTGTGCTGGCATTTGGTGGCCCTTTCATTCCAAAAATGCATGCTTGTTAGTTATGGGAAATTATTTCTTTAATGACTTTCACTCCTCTGGTTTCTCTGTGCACTCTTTTTGGAAATCCTATTTGCAATATTAAACTTTCTGTTCTGTTTTCCTGATTTTCCTTTCTTTTTTTCTTTTTCTTTTCTTTTTTTTTTTTTTTTGAGACAGAGTCTCGCTCTGTCGCCCAGGCTGGAGTGCAGTGGTGTAATCTTGGCTCACTGCAACATCTGCCTCCCAGGTTCAAGCAACTCTCGTGCCTCAGCCTCCCAAGTAGCTGGGATTACAGGTGTCTGCCACCAAGCCCAGCTATATTTTCCTGATTTTCTTGTATTTCCTTCCGTTTGTCCTTTTTTTTTTCTCTTTTGCTCTAATTTCAGAGAGATTTGCTTTTCTTTATTTTCTAACTCTTATTGAATTTTTAATTTTGTTATCATATTTCTAATTTCCAAGAGGTCTTATGTGTTCCCTGAATGCTCCTTTTACTAATGTTATGTTCCTTTTTGATGGTTATATATCTTACCTCTGAAGACATTAATCAGAGGATATTTGACATTTTCTTCAGCCTGTACAGTCTCTCTTTCCTTGAAGTTGCTTTTTCCTATTCATCTTGGTCTCTATTTTTCATGTGAGAGGTTTTCCTCAGTGCCTGTTAAACCTTGATTATCTGTTAATATTTAAGAACAGAGCTAAAAAGCTGAGTAGAGATTTTGAACCAATAGGACCTTGTTGGCTGGAGGCTCCACGACATGTTCTGGCTGGGTTATCTGGCTGAAGGACCCACACAGTACTGTCTTTAAATTTTCACTCTTGGGGAGATCAAATTCTCCTTAGAAGACTCTTCCGGGCTCATGCTCAAAAGATATAATTCTGGCCACCAGCACCATGGGAGCTCACTGGGGAAAGAGCAGTGGGTCTCAGTGTCTGTCCACTTAATTTCTCGGTTTCCAGCACAGCACCCAGCCCTCAACTCTGCCCAGTGTCCTCCTACCTGTGGACGTTTTGTTATAGACTCTGCGGTGGGGACAGGCTACTGGCCTGGTTGTGCAGAGAGGGGAGGGACCTGAGAGTCCAACTGCTTCCTAAACAGACTTTGAACCACTCCTAGTTTTAGGAGGCCCCACATCACTTCCAGGAACCTGGCGCTGCCAATTCCTGAGCCTTTGTGGGATTCTGGTTGGTTTCTCAAATTTCCTCACTGCTGACTTAGGATTCAGTTTTCCTAGGTATGTTGTATTGTTGGCCACATTTCTTACTTTCTAGCTTTCAAAATACTGTTGCTATGGGGAGTTGAAAAAAAATGTTGTTGCTATCATTTCTTCCCTTTTTATCAGAAAGATAAAAAATGCCAAATGCCAGCACAAAGAAAATACACCCACACTAAGGCACACCAGTGTGATATCTCAAAACAGTGAGGACAAAGAACAGATGCTACAGGCTTCCAAAGAGGAGGAGCAAACAAGTCCTACCTAAAGGATGACAAATCAGAATGGCATCAGACTTCTCAATAGCAACCCTGAAGGCCAGATGTGTGTGTCTGTGTGTGTGTGTTTTGTTCTCCATCTGCACCTGGAAGTTGGGAGATTTACTTATCACTGTTTATTTTTTTCTGTTGTTTTATTGTTTCATCAATGTTTTAGTTACAAACTATTAATTATCGCAAATTGTTTTACTTTTTTTTTTTTTTTGAGATGGAGTCTCTCTCTGTTACCCAGGCTGGAGTGCAATGGCACAATCTTGGCTCACTGCAACTTCCACCTGCCGGGTTCAAACGATTCTCCTGCTTCGATTCTCCTTCTTCAGCCTCCTGAGTAGCTGGGATTACAGGTGTGTGCCACCACACCCAGCTAATTTTTGTATTTTTAGTAGAGACGGGGTTTCCTTACGTTGGTCAGGCTGGTCTCAAACTCTTGACCTTGTGATCCGCCCACCTCAGCCTCCCAAGGTGCTGGGATTACAGGCGTGAGCCACAGTGCCTGGAAAGAATTGTTTTGCTTTTTAAGATAATCTAGTTCATTTTTTTTCAAAGCAGCTATGAGAGTATGGCATGTAAGAACTGCAAAATAATGATCAGCCTTTAAGGCTTTGAGTGGTTCCCAAGTGCTGCACTCTGTCATATCTGCATGTATGTGCATGTATGTGCATGTATATTTACAAAGGAGACAGCTGTGGCCGACATGGAGAAGGTAATGTACCCACAAATGGTGACACAAGACCAATAAAAAATAATACACCTATAAGCAGGAAATGAAGTAGGTCACAATGAGTCATCATCCGTTGTGTGAAATTTCTTAGGTTATTGTTACCTCAGCCCAGAGAAGAGTTTTCAATTCAGTTGCACACGAATTATCCCACTTATAATGAATCTTCTGAAGCCATTAGTTGTTTCCTAATTTTTTGCTTGTACATCCTTATAAGAAAAACATTTCAGCATACCCTCAAATATGTAAATGTATTTATTTGTAGGTTATACATGTCATATCAATATTAGTACAATACTAACATACAAATAAGTAGAGATTTTTTAAAGGATGCAATAGAAAATAAAATTAGAAGTTCTAATATTTTCCTTCAGTACCTCAGTGGATCATCTTAAACACCATGTAATTTTCCACCATAATGAATATCCAAACACTTAGACAAGGTTTTTGAAAGACTCCTACTCAGACCCTACCTAGGCATTCTGAATCAGAACTTCTGAGGGTAAGGACCTAATGAGACAGCCAAAAGCCTAGGCAGATAAAAAGGGGTCCCCGGAGAATCTCTGACCCTCCCCACAGGTGTTTACATCAGATGTTTTTGTGCAGATGAAGGAACTTGCCCAGGGCCTTGTCTGAGCATGCCCACATGAGCCCTGGGGGAGCAGGGTGGAGTCACAGGCAGGGGCAGGAGCCCTGAGATTCCATCTGTGAAGTGGGGAGCCTGTTTTCGCTTTGCTGAGGTTTTTTTTCATTTTTCCCTTTTCACCCAATAAAATCCTGCTCTATTCACCCTTCAATGTGTCCACGTGCCTAATTTTCTTGGTCATGTGACAAGAACCTGGTTTTAGCTGAACCAGGAGCAAAATTCTAAGACACTAGCAAGGACATTTTGAAAAAGTTTCCCTGCTGATTCCCATGTGCACCTTTGGTTTAAAAATACCATTCTAAAGATACAAGAATTAGAACCCCTAAAGGCCAGGCACGGTGGCTCACGCCTGTAATCCCAGCACTTTGGGAGGCTGAGGTGGGCGGATCATGAGGTCAGGAGTTCGAGACCATCCTGACCAACATGGTGAAACTCCGTCTTTACTAAAATACAAAAATTAGTCCGGTGTGGTGGCGGGTGCCTGTAATCCCAGCTACTTGGGAGGCTGAGGCAGGGGAATTGCTTGAACCCAGGAGGCGGAGGTTGCAGTGAGCCAAGATCGCGCCACTGCACTCCAGCCTGGGCGACAGAGCCAGACTCCATCTCAAAAAAAAAAAAATTAGAATCCCTAAAACACTGAACATAGTAGTCAAATGGCTACTGAATGCAAAGATCAGTCAATTAACGCTGGGAAATGTATAGTTCAACAGACTATCTGGATCATCATGTGCCTCAAAAAACATCGTGCTCTCCTTCCAACTCCATATTTTTCTTCCTCTGACTCTGTCCTTTCCTTTCTATTTTATTAATTTATTATTATTATTTTTTTTTTGAGATGGAGATCTCTCTAAGCTGCGCAGGCTGCTCTCAAATGATCCTCCTGCCTCGGCCTCCCAAGGTGCTGGGATCACAAGTGTAAGCCAACGTGCCCGGCCTCCCCTCAATTTTAATATAACTTGAACTTTACTATTATATGCATAGATATTCATTATAGAAAATATAGATAAGCAAAAAAGAAGAAAATAAAAATGAATTCATAATTCTATCATTCCAAAATAATGAAAATGTTTATTCATAGCCTTCAATATATTTATGCAAACATGTATTTAAAAGGGAATCGGCTGGGGGCAGTGACTCACGTGTGTAATACCAGCACTTTGGGAGGCCGAGGTGGGCAGATCACCTGAGATCAGGAGTTTGAGACCAGCCTGGCCAACATGGTGAAACCCCGTCTCTACTAAAAATACAAAAATTAGCTGGGCATGGTGGCAGGCGCCGGTAATCCTAGCTACTCTGGAGGCTGAGGCAGGAGAATTGCTTGAACCCAGGAGGAGGTTACAGTGAGCCGAGATCGTGCCATTGCACTCCAGCCTGGGAGACAAGAGTGAAACTCCGTCTCAAAAAATATATATAAATAAATAAATATAAAAGGGAATCATACTGTACATGCCATTTTTAACCTGACTTTTTTCACTGTGTAATTATGTATTTTTTTCCGAGATAATAAGAATGAAAGCTCTGACAGAGCCAGGAACAGTGGCAAGAGAGCTGATCGGCAAAGAGCAGGTGGTGAGATCAGAAACTCCCCCACTAACCTGCTGAACTGCCATCCTCTCCCTCATATTCTCTTCCCTCTACCTTCTGATCCTCCCTGACTTCATCTCTCTTCCTCTGTTTGCCTTCTATTCTCTTTCCCTTTCTCTTTTCTTTCACCTTCTACCCTCAATTCTCTCTATTAAAGCAACCAAGTCCTTCAGGACAAGGATTAATATTTAATAGAATTAAACTTCCTGTTACTTTGACAAGGGATGCATAACCAGGAAGCTGGAGCGACAGCTGCACCCTCCTCTGAAGTAGGGATTTTCTGAGCAAGCCCAGGCAAGAGCCCTCTGTTCTTCTACTTTTTTTTTTGTTTTTTGAGACAGAGTTTCGTTTTTGTTGCCCAGGCTGGAGTGCAATGGCATGATCTTGGCTCACTTCTGCCTCAGCCTCCCAAGTAGCTGGGATTACAGGCATGTGCCACCATGCCCGGCTAATTTTGTATTTTTAGTAGAGACGGGGTTTCACCATGTTAGTGAGGCTTGTCTCCAACTCCTGATCTCAGGTGATCCACCCGCCGTGGCCTCCCAAAGTGGGATTACAGGCATGAGCCACCACACCCAGCCTGAGCCCTCTGTTCTTGATAACTATCTGTTATTTCCACTCGGGAGCCCAAATTAAAGTTCCTTATTTGTCTTAGAAGCAAGGTGCGGCCAGAGGCAGCGGGGTACCCAGGTTGTCAGAGAAGAGCCATGTCAGGAAGATTACATTTCTGGAATTGAAACCAAGGGAGAGATGGTTGACAGAAGGCGAGGACTGAGAAGGAGGCAGGCATGAAAATCCAGAACAAACCAGCTGTGGAGCTTTCCCACTGGTGTTACAAAACCGGTCACAGAAAACCAGTTCCTCTTGCTTTAGGTGGCAAGAAACTTCTACATGCTGGTTACCTCAACCCCACTGACAAAGACATTTCCACCTGCAGTTATTAATCTACTGGTAGTGAGGAAAGTTTTCTGAACTTTGAAAACTTCATTGGGCTGGTGTGAAAGCAAGTAAGCACTTTCTACCACAGTGAAGCCAAATTGTGTTTTTCAGAGGCTGTGGAAAATTACTATTTTCATTAAATGCAAATCAATGCCCCCAAACCAATGACGTTCTTAGGCATGAAATTGTCATTGGCTTTGTTAACTAGGAGAGGCTACATTACCCAGCTCTCTAAAGGCACTCTGCTGTGGAAGGTTCTAGAAAATGAGTGGAAAGTGACTCATTCTCCACATTCATCCCCAAAACCTAAACTCCCCCTGCAGCAAAACACCCCTTGCAGCAGCAGGAGTTTATGGATCATCCTCAGAGTGGGGGTGTAGCACGTGGGCCACTAGATGCTTCAGGGGGCAGCAATTAAGTGCTTCACCAGGGGCATTAGTCACAGTGGGTGGGACCCTCCCTGTCATCCTGCAGAAATGGGAGCCAGAGAAGCTGGTAATAACTGAAGAGAGGGAGGCCCCATCCCCTACAACCTCTCCCTTTTCCCAGCAGCAAGTACTTAATAAGCAGCACTTAGCATATGTACAAGGTCAGAAAGGAGGTGAAAAATAGGGAGAAGGTGTTTTGACATAAATATTTCCAGAAAGGATCTCTTAAGGGAGAGCATCTCTGGCTTATGACAGAGTTGAAACTTAAAAAAGAAAAAAAAATTATTCAAGAAAAACTAGAAAATTTTTTCCTCCTCCTCACCCTGAGAAACAAATCTCTACTTGTAGTGGTGCCTGAAGTTTTACCATTAGTGACTCATTCCTTCGTGAACTGCAGGAGACTTGGCATTTAAGAGGTCTGTGTTGAAATGCAAATATTTATGAGACCTGCCAATAATTTTCACTAGCATCAGAATCCTTGAGATGACCTTCAAATACAGATTCCTGGTGGCACAGACATGCATAGTTTGTACCCCTAGTCCTCACTACAACCATGATCTTCAGGCAATAGATGGGTTCTCCAGTTCTCTGGCTTCTGATGGGACCCTGACTTAAGTTCTTGCTTTTGCAGGTTAGAAAATGATTTCCACTGTGGCGACAGTTTGGCTACCTCAATCAGAACTGACCCTTTATAGTTAAAGATGGAAGCAAAATGGAAAACTGTAAATAGTTGGGCTTTTTAAATTTTGGCACGTCAAAAGGGAGGGCAGCTATACAGGAGTAAACAGTGTCACCTTCCTCCACTGAATCCATGGCCCCTTCCTATATCTTGTCTCATTCTTTTCTCCTTGGTTTCTCTACAATTACATTCTCTTTCTCCTTTTTCTCCTACCCCTCAAGACTCAGACATACTAGGAATGCAATCATATTTGTCTTATATGTACTTAATAATTTAGTACTTTCTTTACACAACATGGTGAGAAATAAAATTCTAAGCCCCCAACTGACTGAATGGACCCTCTCTTGGCCAAAGGAGCCCCAGAAAACCTTGGAAGCTGAATTCATGGCCACAATCTGACACCTCCTCCCTCAATAAAAGTCATTAGGTTTCCTTCTCGAAAGCCTGAACAGAAACCAGCCCTTTCAACAGACTACTAGCTTGTCTTCCCAGACACAGAACAAAGACAAGATGAGGTTAATGGTTCCTTCATCACTCGCCAAGACCTCTGCTTCCTCTATTCCCTTTTTCTTCAATGCTGGCCTTACCTTGTGTAAAATGTACATTTTGGGGGCACTAGTTAAGTCTCATAAATACATTCTCATTGGTCTCACTGCCACCCCTCCTCCACCCTTTTTAAAGGAAAATGAATAAATACTAAACTTCCTGAGAATCTCTTTGGAAAAAGCAGCCACAGATGCTTCTGTGACTCATGTTTTTTTCCCGGGCACGCCCTCACACTGGCTCAAAACCTGGATGATTTGAATCTTATGCTTCAATCACTCATTTTGGTTTTCAATAGGTTTAATATTTTACTTGAGAATAGAGTCGTGTCAGTGAGCTGGCCTTTTTTACTCAATGGGCTTAGCAGCCATGATGGGGGAAAAAAGGCCTTCCCTCTGTTTCATGATGTTAAGAGTGAAGGGATCATTGATCAGGTGCTGAGAGCCACAGGGCCACCTAAAGAGTGTCAGAAGGTAATAAGGGTGAGTTGGGGGTTTGAAAAAACAAGACCAAGGACAAGATCCCCCTCCTTCTCAAATTGGAAAGAACAAGTTAAAATCAGCCCTGACCAGTGAGCCCTGGTTAACAGTCCACCCTGGGGCAGCGGCAAAGACCCCACAGGTTGCTCTCTACTCATGCCCTCCGTAAGATTTCCTCAGGCGGGGAGGGCACGTGGAGCCCAGGGTTATTCTGTAGAGTTGGGACAACCATAATGTGCCTCTTCTGCCTATTGGCCTCCTTTTCCCCACTTCAATACATACAAGTGAAATCAAATGAAAATTAATACCAAGGACCCCATAAAGGGTAAAGAAGCCACTACAAGCCAAGAAAGCAGAGTGTGTGAACAAAAGAAGGGGGAAGTAAGTCACTCCAGATTCTCTGGGTTGCTAGGTGTAGTCTGGAAGACAAAGTTACTGATACTTTCAAGCCTCAGCTGGCCAAGCCCTCTTCTCCCCTAGGTGGGGATGCCTCCATGAGCTCCAGCAGGCAGCCTGGCCGACCTCCCAGCTCTGCTCAGTTGCTCGGCACCCCATGGAGTAGAGAAGGTGAAGCCCATAATGAACACACTGTCCTAGCCACTTACTTCCTTCAACCAAAGAAGCCCTCATCTCCCGGGCCTAGACCATTTCCGGAGACCAGCTTGTGACAGAGCCACAACCTCCGGTCACTCTGTCAGCTATCTGCAGTTCCTCCTTTTTCCTTTCCTCTCTCCCCTCATAAACAATGACCGTTGATGTTTCCACTAGCTACAGATGCTGATGCCAAGATTAGCTTTGGTCAAGATGATATTATCCATCCTCCAAAACAATGAACAAAATGTTTTATTTTATGGCTAGGAACTTTACTTTCTTTCATATGAAATATTTAATGTATTTTTCACTGTGCTCATTTTTGTTCTGTGTGGTGATAGTTAATAGCAAAACTTATGCTACCCCATCAAGAAATAAACAAGGAACTTCTTGATAATAGGAGGAACTAACCATGCAGCTGAAAGCAGAGGCGCAAAAAAGAGCTTTTTCTATATTTGATTCCTTCTCTGATTTGTATAATCTCCCCATCAAAAAAAAAAAAATCAACAAATTGTGTAACTCAGTTTCTCAAGTGTCATAACAACTTGTGCTCCCTGTTCCACTCTCCCCACACATAGAATTCTTAATAAGAGATTAAAGCACACATAGACATCTATTGTTTTAAGCAGGTAGCTATATGCCTCTGCTGCCCCTCGCCAAAGACATGGAAAGTTCTCATTTGTATAAAGCCCAGGTACCAATACTTAACAGCTTTCTCTTCTATAAGTTCAAGTCTAAAAAATAAAATTTCAGAACAGTGGAGGAAAATATGAATATTACAACATATAATATTATGGCAACCATAGTCTCATGGGAAAAAAAAACAGGACAAAACCCAGATGATGCAGAGTTTTAAATGTAAAAATAAAAGAATAAAAGTAATAGAGAAAAAATGGTTCTTTAAAAATACTTTTTGGAGGCTGGGCGTGGTGGCTCACCCCTGTAATCCTAGCACTTTGGGAGGCCAAGGCGGGTGGATCATGAGGTCAGGAGTTCAAGACCAGCCTGGCCAACATGATGAAACCCCGTCTCTACTAAAATACAGAAATTAGCCGGGCATGATGGCAGGTGTCTGTAATCCCAGCTACTCAGGAGGCTGAGACAGGAGAATTGCTTGAACCTGGGAGATGGTGGTTGCAATGAGCTGAGATTGCGCCACTGCCCTCCAGCCTGGGTGGCTGAGCGAGACTCCATCTCAAAAAAAAAAGTTTTTGGAGTAAGGAGGAACTTTCTAAGTATTACATAAAACCAAAATACCATAAAAGTCTGATAGATTGAACAATATACAGTTTTTTTTAACTTCCAGAAACAAAGCCAAAAAAAGACTAATGACAAAATGAGAAAAATGTGTTGGCAACTCTCATCACAAACATGTAATTTCCTTCAGATAAAAAGAACTCCAAACTTAATACTGTAAGAAAAAGACCAAAAACCCAACAGAAAAAAAAAAAAAGGAAAAGGATACAAGCAGATAGTTTACAAAAAAGGAAATAGAGGTGCCTCATAAACATGTAAGAAAATGTTTTTATAAGTTAATTTAAATAATTCAATTTTACTATATTTAAATATAATTTAAATTTAAATTACACTAATATATCATTCTTTGCCTATCAGATCGACAGACTGCAAAAAGTTTGATAATGTACTTTGCAGGCAAGGCTGTGAGAAAACAAGCTTCTTACCTGTTGCTAGTGAATGTAAACTGGTACCCGTCTCACCAGAAGGCAATTTAAACAATATCTTTCATTTTGCAAATGTATATAACCCTGACCTGAAATTCTACTCGTAGGAATTTATCCTATAGATATACCCATATATATGAAAAAAGCAAGTACATAGAAATTTATTTGCAACTGCTCTGTTGATTTGCAAATAGATTATTATGCAAACTGTAGAAGAGACTAAGGAAGTTCTGCATGTACTGTTATAGAATGATCTTCAAGATATTTTATTAAATGAAGAAAAGCAAGGAGAGAGCAATGCATGTGTGTGTGCATGTATATGTGGGTAACACGTGTGCAAATGCATTTAGAAATATTCTAAATATTTATTATTGTACAACTTTCTGGAGGTATATTTTAAAAATCTATTCACTTATCTCTAGAAAAGGAAATTGGCCAGCTGAGGGACAGACGGGGAGACAGACCTTCTACTGTATATCTTTTTGTATATACCTTCTGCATTTTGAACCATGTAAATGTATTACTTTCTCAAAAATAAATAAAATATTATTATTATTATTATTATTTTATTTATTTATTTATTTATTTTGAGATGGAGTCTTGCTCTGTTGCTCAGGCTGGAGTGCAGTGGCACGATCTCAGCTCACTGCAACCTCCACCTCCTGGGTTCAAGTGATTCTCCTGGCCTCAGCCTCCCTAGCAGCTGGGATTATAGGCATGCACCACCATGCCTGGCTAATTTTTGTATTTTTGTAGACATGAGGTTTCACCATGTTGGCCAGGCTGGTCTCAACCCCCTGACCTCAAGTGATCTGCCTGCCTCAGCCTCCCAAAGTGCTGGGATTAGAAGTGTGAGCCACCACACCCAGCCTAAAAAGAAATATACTATTATAATGAAGAATAAATAAAGAAGCAGTAATACATGAGCTTGAGTGAGCTTCAAAAAGGATGAATAGGATCATGGATTTTATGTTATGTAAATTTTACCTCAATTTAACAACAACAACAAAAAAGAGGAGCAGGATTGCAACAGGGAGCTAAAGGCGAAGGCTGTCCTTCCTCCAGTGCACCTGTCTTTTTGGCATGGCTCTACTAATGATGTGCTGATCAAGGTTGAACAAAAGATGCCTCTCCACCACAATAAAAAGCACTGATTTGTATCATTTGCCAATTTGTATCAATCGTATCAGTTCCCACCAATGAACATGGAGTTGGGACAAAATGCATACAATTGGCTCTTGAAAGCCAGTGCAATTGAGACCCAGGACACCACTGGAATTTGCCCAGTTACTGAAACCAGAACCCTGGGAAACATCCTTGATTCTTAAACCTTTCCTATCCCTCCCCTTGCTACCCATGGTCTGCTCAATAGCCATTGCACGCCTCCCACGTCGGGTAGAAGCCTTGTAGTTTAGGAATGGATCCTGTCCCCAGGTGGTCTAATCCTATATATATACTGCCACCCATTGATACGCAAAGACATTTATCCTTTGGGATAGCCAGCTGAATCCTGGGCCACCTGGAGGCCCAGGATGCTTGCTTTGAGTCATTCCAATCTCCTAGCTATGTAAACATTATTATTTGTTGAAAAGATAGGGAGGCTCCGGACTAAGGGAATTATAGTCACCTATTCCCCTCACTGGTGACTGACTCAGGACCTCAGTACTAAGTCATTTAGTGCATGCTATTCCCTAGTCACAGAGATTAGCCCAAAAGTGGACTCATGACTCAGTTCAGGCCAATGAGATGTGACAAGAGTTTTGCTGGAGGCATCTGAAAAATTTCCTACTCTTCAGAGAGTTACAGGAAGAGATAATTTCTCTCTTCCTTATACAGAAGATGAGGTCTGGAACTGCCACCACCATCTTGTTCGGCAGCCTGAGCACAAATCCCTCCCCCAGAGGTGGGAGGGCCAAGTAGACGGCCAGAGCCAGACACCCCAGCCTATGTTTGGACAACCCATGCTGTAGGCCAGTACATTTCCTGTGTTTAAGGTAGTTGGATTTAGATTTTCTGTTTCTTGCTGTTGAATGCATCTTAAGCAACATAGTTTTGACCTGTTTGTGCTGGTTTATTTTATGTGTCAACATGGCTAGGCTACAGTACCCAGTTATTCAGTCAAACACTAACCTAGGAGTTACTAGTAAGGTTTGTAGGTGTGATAACATCTGCTTAAAATGACTTGAAGTAGATTATCTTTGCTAATCTGGGTGGGCTTCATCCAATCAATTGAAAGTTCTTAAGAGAATAAACAAGTTTCCTTGAAGAAGAAAAAATTCTACCTGCAGACTGCAACATCAGCTCTTGCTCAAGAGTTTCCAGCCTGCTGTCCTGTCCTACAGTTTCAGACTTGCCTAGTCAGTCCCCACAGTCACATAAGCCAACTCCTGTCACAAATCTCTTGCTCTCCTTCTCTCCATGTATATATGTATATATATATGCACATATATATATATTTATATACTGGCTCTGTTTCTCTGGTCTAACCCTGATTAATGCACCTCTTTTTTCCTTTGTGATACTTATCTCAATTTGGGATTATATACTTTGCATTTATTATGTATATTCCAATATTCACAGTTAGACTATAGGCTTTATGGACATATGTGAGTAATTCCAGAAGTAGAATTTCTGGTCAATGATTATACACATTTGGAAGATGAAAAATATTGCTAACTTACCATCTTCAGAGGTTGTACCAATTACACTCTTACTAGATTATAGCCTTCATGTCTTTTGTATTACTATGTGTTCCTGCCACATAGTAGGTGTTCAATAGATATAAACAGATGGAATTCTAGGAAAAGAAACACAAATTAAGGCAAAAAGACATAAAGGTATGCTACATTGGGAAGTTTTTTGTTTGACTAAACCACTTATTCTTTTAGTTCCCCTTTCCTCTACAGGTGACTTGAAAATTTGGAGTAATTCACAATCTGGTGCTTATTCAGCAGCAACAGCAGCAGCAGGCAGAACTCTGAGTTTGGGGTAAGCCCTCGGTTTGAATACAAACTCTGTGACGTTCAAGCTGTCCAACCTTGGGAAGATCCTTAGCCTCTATCATCCTCAGCTTCCACATCTTTGTGGAAATGAAGCTGATGACCTTCCAGACTGGAGTGAGGATCAGGAGATAAAGCACCTGGTCCATTATGCACTGTGGACATGGGGATTATAATAAGGTCCTCCCTGCAAATTTGCGAACAGAAAGCAACAATGTGCTCTAAAAACAATGGAAATTGAGCATATAAAGCACCTGAGCAGAGACATAAGGTGACCATGAAGAGATCAGCAGGATATCAACCAAGCTGAAGTTGGTAAAACACCTAAAGGAGGATATGACAACTAGAAGGGGATTGTCAGACACAAAGCCTAGAAAAAGCAGCGTCAGAGACAAAGTGAGGCTGTGCCTCTGAAGGCATGTCCCATCAGGCCCCAAAATTCAGCCCAAAAGGTCATTCCAATCATGAGAACACATCCATCTGGCTGCCTGAACTTAATACTGTTCTACTTTTGAATTACATAAATAGCTCTTTTTGTTCAGATTCCACATTGACCAAAACTTTTCTGATAGTTTGGGGTCCCATCTGGCCTGTCCACAGGGAATTTTCTCTGGTCAGGCTCACCTGGCCAGCCAGCTTTCCCAACCCGGCATCCCACTCAAACACTTGTGTTCTCTTTTATTTTAGAGGTTAGGCAGGACAATCTGACCCAGATGGGGGAGGAAATTGCAATCATGTTTTTGTCTAATTCACAGCTCTAATTAGGGGATAAGAGAAAAATAGAACATGAGAAGAAATGGTCCAAGAGCTGGAAAATTTGTAAAAGCACCCACATCCCTATAGGGAAGGCACCCTTGTGAATTTTGCCTCTACAGCTAAGCTGACCTCATATCAACTACGCAAGGAAGACAGGGCAAGAACTTTACATTGTATTTATTTATTTACTTATACCCAGCTTATTCCTTAAAGGACTTAAGGCAAGTAGGCTTTAAGGGCCATCTTCCCTGACTAGTGATAAAACTAAGTGATAAAAGTAAGTTTGTCCAGAATCACGTACTTTTTATATAAAAGTCCAGAGACCAAACCATGACTTTCTTAGTCTATGTCAAAGCTCTTGCCAAAGAACCAAACTGAAGATGAGAAAAGAGTGCATTTGTTCTAAACAGAATGCTGAATTCAGAAGACTTAAGGATGGCTTTAGATTAGGACTGAAGTTTTTAATCTGTGATTCAGTTTTTATGCTTTTGTAATTTCCTTATTCCAGTCTTTTGAATTCTTTTAGATTTTTTATTTATTGTAAAATAGAAGACGTTTGATTCCAGCCATAACAGAGTAGCTTATATTGAGCTAATCCTCCCATTGAAAACAACTGTAACAGATGGACTAAGTACATAGCACAACATTTGAAGGCATTGGAGGGCAACCAAGGCAGATGATCCCTAAGAGAAGGGAGACACATCAAAGTGATCTCTATACTCACCCTGGCCCAACTCACAGCTCAGGGAATAAAGTAAGTGGCAGTTCCATTAGGCTGAAGAGACGGATTAGAGTTCAAAGCTGCTCAAGTGGCTGTGACTTGATGGTAAAATCTCAAGGAGGAGAGAGTTGCAGAGAAATAAACCCATAAGGCTACATGCAATCTCCCCTTGAGATGTTTGCAAACTCCTAAGCTGTGCAAGCACAAGCAGAGACTGCAGGAGAACCAAAAGAAAAGCAGCAGCTAGGAGGCTGGAGAGCCGGGCAAAGATTTTTGCAGCAGCATGGTACTGAGCAGATAGAAAAACAAAGCCCACCAAGGTGAATAGGTAAAAACTATTGGTTGAAACCCCGAGAAAGACCTGTGAATAGTCACTGCACTCCAGGCTGGGCAACAGAGTGAGACCCCATCTCTTAAAGCTGATAACCAATAAGTTAAAACAAGAGAGGAAAAAAAGGAATAATAAAAGTACTTGATTCTCTCCCCCCAAAAAGCAAGACAGGAGAAATAAAGAACAGAAATAGAAACAAGTTAACAAGATAATAGAGTTAAACATAAATATTTCAATAATTACATTAAATGTTAATGGATTAATACTCCAATTAGAAGATCAGAATTACTTTTAGACAAAAAAGAAAAATACATATTCTGTTTACAAGAGACTCAATTTAGGCGGTGGCTCACGCCTGAAATCCCAGCACTTTAGGAGACCAAGGAGGGTGGTTTACTTGAGGCCAGAGGTTCAAGACCAGCCTGGCCAACACAGCAAAACCCTGTCTCTACCAAAAATATAAGAATTAGCCAGGCATGGTGGTGCATGTCTGTAATTCCAGCTACTCAGGAAGCTGAGGCAGGAGAATCTCTTGAGTCAGGAGGCAGAGACTGTAGTGAGCCAAGATCACGCCACTGCACTCCAGTCTGGGTGACAGATAAGACTGTCTCAAAAAAAAAAAAAGAGAGAGAGAGAGACTCAACTTAAATAGAAGACACAAAGTTTAAAGAAAAAGAATGGAGACATGGAGACTGGGCACAGTGGCTCACTTCTATAATTCCAGTACTCCTGTACTTTGGGAGGCCGAGGCGGGTGGATCACTTGAGGCTAGGAGTTTGAGACCAACCTGGCCAACATGGCAAAATCCCATCTCTACTAAAAAAATACAATAATTAGCTGCGTGTGGTGGCATAAGCCTATAGTCCCAGCTACTCTGGAGGCTGAGGCAGGAGAATCACTCGAACCTGGGAGGTGGAAGTTGCAGTGACCAGAGATCACACCACTGTGCTCCAGCCTGGGCAACAGAGCAAGACTCAGTATCAAAAAAATAAAAATAAATAAAAATTAGCTGGGCATGGTGGGCACAGGCCTGTAGTACTAGCTACTCCAGAGGCTGAGGTGGAAGGATCACTCTTGAGCCCAAGAGGCCGACGCTGCAGGGAGCCATGATCATGCCACTGTACTCCAGCCTGGGCAAGAGAGAGAGACAAACCCTGTCTCAAAAAAAAAAAAAAAAAGAATAGGAAAAACAAAATGCCATGCCATGCCAACAGTAACCAAAAAAAAAGCTGGTATAGCTGTATTAATATCAGACAGCATAGACTTTAGAGCAAGAAATATCTCTAAAGAAGGATGTCTCATAATGATAAAAAGATCAATTAACAGTCCTAAATTTAAATATACCTAAGAATTTATAATTTATAAGTCTTTTAAAAAATGTTACCTAGCATGGTTTCAATACATATTAAGCAAAGTTGGCAGAACTAAAAGGAGATATAGACAAATCCACCATCATTATTGGAGACTGTTTCAATAGCTGATAGAACAAGCAGACAAAAAAATCAGTAAGGATATATAAGATTTGAGTAACAGAAGTAACTAAATTGACCTAGTTGACATACATATATAGAACACTGCACTTGACAAATGCAGACTAAATACTGTTTTTCAAGAGCACGTGAATACTTATCAAAACAGACCATACGCTAGCACATAAAGCAAGTCTCAAAAATTTCAAAGGACTGAAATTATATAAAGTGTGTTCTCTGACTACAATGGAATCCAACTAAAAATCTATAACAGGAAGATAACTAGAAACCCCTCCCAACAAGTGTTTGAAAATTAAGCAGCAGATTTTTAAATAGCACATAAGTCTAAGAAGAAATAGCAATAAAATTAGAAAATATTTAAAACTAAATAATAATAAAAACAAGACATATCAAAACATCTGAGATACAAGTAAAGAGGGGTTAAAAGGCCACGTGGTGGCTCACACCTGCAATCCCAGCACTTTGGGAGGCTGAGGTGGGCAGATTGCCTGAGCTCAAGAGTTCAAGACCAGCCTGGGCAACATGGTGAAACTCCATCTCTACTAAAATACAAAAGATTAGCCAGCTGTGGTAGCGTGCACCTGTAATCCCAGTTTACTCAGGAGGCTGAGGCAGGAGGATTGCTGGAACCCGGGAGGTGGAGGTTGCAGTGAGCCGAGATCACACTAACACACTCCAGCCTATGCAACAAGAGCCAGACTCTTGTCAAAAAAAAAAAAAAAGGGGGGGGCGTTAAAAAGAATTCATAGCTTCAAATGTATACATTTGAGAAAAAGAATGATTACAAATTCACATGATTTGAGCTTCTATCTTAAGAAGCTAGGAAGAGAACAGCAAATTTAACCCGAAGGAAGTCAATAATAAAAAGATAACAGCAGAAACTTTTGAGATAGAAAACAAATATGCAATAAAGAAAGTCTATAAATTCAAAAAGAAACTTGAGGCTAGGTGTGGTGACTTACACCTGTAATCCCAGCACTTTGGGAGGCTAAGGCAGGTGGATCACTTGAGGTTAGGAGTTTGAGACCAGCCTGGCCAACACGGTGAAACCACGTCTCTACTAAAACAATGGCTCAGGCATGGTGGCGTGAGCCTGTAGTCCCAGCTACTTGGGAGGTTGAGTCAGGAAACTCGCTTGAACCTGAGAGGCAGAGGTTGCAGTGAGCCAAGATTGCACCACTGCACTCCAGCCTGGGTGACAGAGCGAGATTCCGTCTCCAAAAAAAAAAAAAAAGAAAGTAAAAAGAAACTGGGGAGATGCTTCCACTTGTTTCTTAGTCAAAGCTTGTTTTAGTTCTTCCTTCCGTATCTGTGTACATTTTATTTCCTTGTCTTGTCCTATCACACTAATAGGACTTCCCGTACATTGTTGAATAAGAGCGATGAGAAGGGATGTCCTTGCCTTTTTTCTGATCAGACAGGAAAAGCATACAATTTCTCACCATTAAGTATGATTTTAGCTGCAGGCTTTTTGTAGATGCTCTTTATCAAGTCGAGGAAGTTCTCTCTATTCCTAGTTTGCTGAGAGTTTTTATCATAAATAAGTGTTGGATTTTGTCAAATGTTTTTTCTGTATCAATTGATATGATCATATGATTTTTCTTTTTTAGCCTGTTGATGTGGTGGATGACATTGATTTTTTTTTTTTTTTTTTTTTTGAGACAGTCTCTCTCTGTTACCCAGACTGGAGTGCAGTGGTGCAATCTTGGCTCACTGCAACTCCGCCTCCTGGGTTCAAGCGATTCTCCTGCCTCAGCCTTGAGTAGCTGGGATTATAGGCACCTGGCACCACATCTAGCTAATTTTTGTATTTTTGGTTTCACCATGTTGGTCAGGCTGGTCTCGAACTCCTGACCTCAGGTGATCCGCCTGCCTTGGCCTCCCAAAGTACTGGGATTACAGGCGTGAGCCATTGTGCCTGGCCACATTGATTGATTTTTGAATGTTGAGCCAGCCTTATATATCTGGTATAAATCCCACTTGGTCACACTATACAATTCTTTTTATATAGTGTTGGATTCAATTTGTTAATATTTTGTGTTAGAATACTTTTGCATCTATGTTCATCAGAGATACTGCTGTGTAGTTTTTCTGTTTGTCTTTTTTTTTTTTTTTAAATAAGAGATAGGGTCTTGCCATGTTGCCCAGGCTGGCCTCGAATTCCTGGGCTCAAGGCTCAAGTGATCCTCCCGCCTCAGCCTGCTAACTAGCTGGGACTACAGATGTGTGCTACTGTGCCTGGCAGTTTTTCTTTCTTGTAATCTCTTTATCTGGTTTGGAGATTAGGGAAGAACAGATTAGGAAGTAATGGTTTGTTTCAAAATATTCCCTGAACCTTGACTATGCTAAGGAGTGATCTTTGTGAGATCTGGATGGCCCTAGTTGGAAGGCCTGGGAAGACCTGGTAGGAATGGAACAGAAAACTAGGTAAAGATCCCAGACGTAAAGATTGTCAGGGAGTAGCCATAGTTATTTGCTGCCCTGCTAGGTTAATATCTCGTTGGGAAGGTTATATACACATTTATGAATATTAAATTAACAATGGAAGGCTGGGTGTGGTGGCTCACACCTGTAATCCCAGTACTTTGGGAGGCCAAGGCGGGTGGATGGCCTGAGCTCAGGAGTTCGAGACCGGCCTGGGCAATATGGCGAAACCCCATCTACTAAAAAATCCAAAAATTATCTGGGCATGGTGGCATGCAACTATAGTCCCAGCTATTCAGGAGGCTGAGGCAGGAGAATCGCTTGAGCCCAGGAGGCAGAGGTTACAGCGAGCTGAGAACACACCATTGCACTCCAGCTGGGGTGACGGAGCCAGACCCTATCTCAAAAATAAATAAATAAATAAATAAATATAAACATTAACAATGTAAGACAGTATATTGGCCAAAAAAAACCCCAGAAACCAAAAACACCTTAGAGACAGTAAATGATGTAGGATTTGAGAATGGGATGTTGATAAAGTCTTTCTTCTTCTAAACTAAGTTTATGGTTTCTTTACCTCTTCTCCCACCTATATGGCTGAGGATGGAGGAATGAATATGTGAAACACTGCCATGATTCAGCATTTTTTTTTTCTTTTTTTGGAGACGGAGTCTCGCTCTGTCGCCCAGGCTGCAGTGCTGGAGTGCAGTGGCGCGATCTGGGCTCGGCTCACTGCAAGCTCCGCCTCCCGGGTTCACGCCATTCTCCTGCCTCAGCCTCCCGAGTAGCTGGGACTACAGGCGCCCATCACTACGCCCGGCTAATTTTTTATATATTTTAATAGAAACGGGGTTTCACCGTGTTAGCCAAGATGGTCTCGATCTCCTGACCTTGTGATCCGCCCGCCTCGGCCTCCCGAGTGCTGGGATTACAGGCGTGAGCCACTGTGCCCGGCCATGATTCAGCATTTTATGCTCGGGGAAACATAAACACACTACAGTAAAATCATATTAATTTGAGTTCTTAAAAATCAGACACGTTATTGTATTCCACGTTGACAAAGGCATATCTTTGTAGCATGGAGATAGAGACTGCTAATGAAGTTAATGGTGTAAGCAAAATTGTGTTGGAGGTAGAATTGAAAGAAGGAAGGATTTGGACTCATTTAAAAAGAATAAACACTTCAAGCCCGTTAATAATTATGGTAAAGCCCCATTAAGTTGGACTGTACCGATTTGGCATTTGTGCCAAAATTCATGCTAGTGCTGAATTTTACCTATGCTAAACATATCTTTCTTCAAGATAAAAAGGTATTTTAAAGGCTCTTTCTCCGATTTCTCGAAACACCATTAAGTACAAATTAATTGTTCCTTTATAGGATATTCTTACTTCATAGAATATCCTCTATTTTAAGGCACTGTTAATTATAGTTTATCATTACCTTGTAATAATATTCAGGAGAAAAGAAACACTGATAAGCAAGCAATTTTTTTTTTCTTTTTTGAGATGGAGTCTCTCTCTGTCACCAGGCTGGAGTGCAGTGGCATGACCTCGGCTCACTGCAAACTCCGACTCCCTGGTTCAAGGGATTCTCTTGCCTCAGCCTCCCAAATAGCTGAGATTACAGGCACGTGCCACCACAACCAGCTAATTTTTGTATTTTTTTAGTAGAGATGGGGTTTCACCATGTTGGCCAGGATGGTCTTGATCTCCTGACCCTGTGATCCTCCCGCCTCAGCCTCCCAAAGTGCTGGGATTACAGGCGTGAGCCACTGCACCTGGCAAGCAAACTGAATTTTAAGATACATGATAATTTTGGAAATATAAATGTGAATAATGTCCATTTTAAGATTAAAGATATTCTATAGCCCACCTCTCCTTGCTCAGCTTTAGACCCTTATATATATAATCCACCTACTTGTTGGACACATCCACTTCTGTTTCAACGCCCCTGAAATTCAATTCATTATTCTGTCAATCCTCTTACCCCAAACTGCTTTCATTCCTCTTATCCATTTCTATTTCCATTATCAAAACTTTGCTCAAGTCAGAAACCTTGGCTCCTTCTTTCCTCTCACCCTCCACATTCGATCAGCCACCAAGTTCTGTCCACTTTACCTCTGAGATATGTTGAGAACCCACCCACTCTCTCACATGACCCCTGCTGCCATCCTTGCTCACACAACCAGCCCCTCTCTCCTGGAAGATTACAACAACCTCCCCACTGATTTCTGCCTTCTCACTCCCACTTCTCTCTGCTGGAACACTCTTTTTTTTTTTTTTTTTTTTTTTTTGAGACGGAGTTTCACTCTTGTTGCCCAGGCTGGAGTGCAATGGCATGATATTGGCTCACCGCAACCTCCACCTCCTGGGTTCAAGCGATTCTCCTGCCTCAGCCTCCCGAGTAGCTGGGATTACAGACATGTGCTAACACACCCGGCTAATTTTGTATTTTTAGTAGGGACGGGGTTTCTCCATGTTGGTCAGGCTGGTCTTGAACTCCCTATCTCAGGTGATCTGCCTGCCTCGGCCTCCCAAAGTGCTGGGATTACAGGCATGAGCCACCACAGCCAGCCAGTCTTTTTTTTTTTTTTTTGAGATGGGGTCTTACTCAGTTACCCAAGCTGTAGTGCAGTGGTGTGATCATGGCTCCCTGCAGCTTCTACCTCCATGACTCAAGTGATCTCCCACCTCAGTCTCCCAGTAGCTGGGACTACAGTGTGTACCACCACGCCTGGCTAACTTTTTCATTTTTTTAGTAGAGACAAGGTCTCCCTATGTTACCAAGGCTGGTCTCAGACTCCTAAACTCAAGTGATCTGCCTGCCTTGGCCTCCCAAACTCCTGGGATTACTTGAGCCACCATGCTCGGCTGGCACAGTCTTTTCCAAACTGTGTACTTGAGATCTTTTTAATAGACGTCAAGCCCTTTAGAATACAGTACCAGATCCTTATTATGGCATCCAAGGCCCTTGTGATGGGAGTCAGTGCTTGGTTCTGCATCATCTCACTCCACTTGCCTCCTTGCTCAAGAAACTCCAGCTGTCTTGACTTCTTTTAGTTCCCCAATCATTCATAGAATGCTCTGGCACACTATGCACACATCTTACCAAAAGGTTCCTTCCTCAAGAAGGCACTTTCTGAGCCCCAGATGAGACTGATTCCCACCGGTCTATGCTCCCACTCCACACTGGTCCCTCACAGTCATAACACTCATCACTGTTATAATCACCTTTCAAATCCACCTTCCTCACTAGAGTGCAAACTATGTTCCTGCACTGCACTTAATGCCTGGCACACAGTAAGCTCTCCCTAAAATGCAGGTAAATACATTAAAAAGTAATGTCATTAAAGAATAAATATTACCAAAGAGTAAGCATTCACATACATACTGCATAGGGCCTAGACTCTGGAATCAGACTGCTGGATTCATATTCCAACTTCCCCACTTATTAGCAAAGTAATAATTGATATAACTCTTTGTGTCTCAATTTCTCCCTTTATAAATGAGTATAACAATGCATAACAATGCTACCTACTTCGTGGGGAGTTTTGAGGCATGAATAAATTTGTGCAAATAAAGCACTTAAAACATTGTCCAGAGCATAGTAAGCATTCAACAAATGTTACTTATTATTATCTCATTTATCCATTCCAATAATCCTAGAAGGAATTATATTCAGTAAACTGAGGGACACATATAGTAATAGTCCCCAGAATTTGAGTAATGTAAAGGTCACTGTCTTGAGATGGAACTACTAAAAAAGCATAAAATCAGCTGTCAGCTGAAGTAGCCCTTCCTTCAGTGATGAATTGAATATAAACTGCTGTTGATACAGCTTTGGGAATCATCCAAATGAATTGAGGTAGCAGAATGCATCTTCGGGTCCAGACTCCAAGATTAAATGAGATAATGCTCACTATGAGCATTTAGAAAACTTTTTTTTTTTTGAGGCGGAGTCTTGCTGTCTCTCCCAGGCTGGAGTGCAGTGGCGCAATCTCGGCTCACTGCAAGCTCTGCCCCCCGGGTTCACACCATTCGTGCCATAGCCTACAGGCGCCCACCACCATGCCCGGCTGATTTTTTTTATTTTTAGTAGAGATGGGGTTTCACCGTGTTAGCCAGGATGGTCTCGATCCCCTAACCTCGTGATCTGCCCCCTCGGCCTCCCAAAGTGCTGGGATTACAGGCGTGAGCCACTGCACCCGGCCTAGAAAACCTTGAAGTGTGATATTGGTGGCATGACTACTGTTATTATTAGTAGAGTAATTCCATTACACAGTCAATATTATAATCTGATTGTCTGAAGCAACATAATTGCATGTACACACAAGGATCTAGTAGAAGGGCAGAGGAACTGAAGAGCTGGGAGGGCAGGCATTAGTAATGGTTATCTAGCACCATCCAAACAAGAGGCATGTGCCTGAGAGACAACACAGGTAAAACTCATAGAACAAAGTTTCTCCTGAGACCCTACAAATACCTTGGCTCTAATTGTTACTGTGACTATACAGTGGTAAGTTAGATAAGTTAGTGGTAAGTAGTTCCTGCCCTCATGTCCAGAGGGGAGATGGACAAACAAATAATCACACAAATAAAAATATAATTGCATCTTGTGCTAATTACTGTGTTAGAGGATTAGGAAAGGCTTTTCTTAAACTTTAAGTGGAGCTGGGAGTTAACCAGATGATGGGGTGAGGGGAAAGCTGTCAAGCAGAAGGTAGTAAAGAGCTTGGTGTATCTGAGGATCTGGAAAGGCCAATACGGATTGGAAGGGATCAAGGGAGAGAAGAGCGCACAGGAAATGAGCCTGGAAAGGTAGGCAGGGACCAGGTCACAAAGGCCCTTAGTGGCCACTTGGAGATAGTTTGGATTTATTTTGAATATGGTATGTAAGGATAAAATTATATATGATGAGATTTGCTCTTTAAAAAGATCCTTTGGTTGCTGTGTGAAAAATTGATTGGAGGCCAGGTGCAGTAACTCACGCCTGTACTCCCAGCACTTTGGGAGGCCGAGGTTGGTGGATACTTGAGGCCAGGAGTTTGAGATCAACCTGGGCAACATGGTGAAACCCCATCTCTACTAAAAATACAAAAATTAGCCAGGTGTAGTGGCACGCACTTGTAGTCTCAGTTACTCAGGAGCCTGAAGTGGAAGGATCATCTGAACCTGGGGAGGTCAAGGCTGCAGTGAGCCATGATTGCTCTACTGCACTCCAGCCTGGGTGACAGAGTGAGACCTTGTCTCAAAAAATATAAAAATAAATAAATAAAAATTTTAAAACATGGTTTGGAGGGGTCATTAAATTAGAAATGGTGAGACCAGTTGGGAGAATTTTGCAATAATCTAATCACAGGATAATAGTTCATGATGATCTCTTGTTCCCATTGGTTTATAATTTAGTTTTGCCTAAGCACTTTCTTTGTTCTATGGTGTTCCCTTTAAGATCACAGATGTCTACATTTATTCACAAGCTTGTGATGACTTGTAGGGATCTATTCTTGAAAGGTAGAAAGAGCTCTTCTTAATTGCAATTCTATGCCCTGAATTTAATCTCATTCCTGTCTGTCACTCACTGATTCTGCAGTTTTAACTAAATTGCTTAAGCTTTCATAGTCACTTTTTCCTCTGTACAATGGGGATAATAATCTCTGCTGTGTTTTAAAATAGAATTGCCATGATGGAATGGTCTGCTTCTTGTTTTGGCTAGCTACCTTACTGGAGTCATGACGGAGGAAGAAATGATTATGAAGTTGTTCCAGTTAAGAAACCTGATTTTATTAACCCATCCGGAGTTGACAGGCTGTAGGAATCTGACTGATGAGAACATAACTCACAAGAGACTGGTGGTTCTCTTTGCTTCTTTTCTACATTTTCTCCCTAGGTGACTTCTCTAATCCTAAGGGCTTTAAATGCTTTTTATACACCAGTGACCTCCAAATGTCTGGGACAGTCTGGACCTCTCTACTAATCTTCATTGCCATATACCTAAATGGCCACTTGGCATTTCTCCTGGGAGGTCCCATATGCTTCTTAAACTTAACATATTCAAATTGAACTCATGTTCACTCCATAATACCTGCATTCCCAGCCAGAGCCACATCTAATCTATTCCCCCTTTACCTTTGCTCATTTTAGTGAATGGATGGTGTCTCTTCAACCCAATTGCTTAAGCTGGAATCCTTGACTGTTCCTTCATGCTCCTTCTCTGCATCCAATCTATCTCCAGCTCTTTTAATCCTATCTCCTAAACCTATCATCAATCTACCCCCTTTTACTACCACTCTTGTCCAAGTTACCTTCTACCTTTCAAGAATAGATCCCTACAGACATCACAACCTTGTGAAGAAATGTAGACATCTGTGATCCTGAAGGAAGACCAGAGAACAAAGAAAGCTCTTAGGCAAAACTAAATTATAAATCAGTGGGAAGAAGAGATCATCATGCGCTCAGGAAGCTAATGCAGCCTCCATACATATGTGGACTGTGAAGGATAAGAAGGAATTAGAGTAGGTGAATGGAGAGGGGCAAAAGTCTCAGGTTTAAGGACATAATTCACCAAAACACAGGGCACACAAGGGGCAGGCCTTACCAAAAAAAGCCAGTGACCAGTGAGCTATGGCTCAGTGCAGAAGGATTGGCAGGATCTGTCAAGAGCAGGAGATAAGGAAGTAGAGGCACCACAGACTTACCTTTCCTGGACTACAAAGTCTGTATGGGTGACTACGTAAACATATTTGGATAGCTGGAGTAGGGCCAGATTATGTCTGCCTGGAAAGCCAGGTTGAAAACGTTGAATTTAATTTCATAGTCTACAAAGTGGCTTTATAGATTATTGAAGAGGGAGAATATATAACAAAATTTTGGAAAAATTACTATGTTTGTGGTGCTGTAGGTAAGATGAAGAAGGGAAGGACTGGAATCCCAGAGGAAAACTAGGAGGCTCTTAGCCTAATAAATCAGTGGCTTTTGAAACTTTCCTTAGGAGAGAACACTTTCTGAAAATGAAATCTTATGTGAAATACTAGTGGTATAAAGCAGACAAAAAACCTGGGTTGTTAAAGTTAGTTTATGTTATAAACATATAACCTGTGTTTATAATAGAGTCGACCAAAAGATAAAGAAAACCGATTAAATAAACATAAACATTTTAATTCTGGGGGTGATGGAAGATAGCTGCATCTTGCATTAGCTTTAGCATCCAAGTATCCAATTTATTTCTGAATTTTATTTTGGTTTTATAGTATTAAGAAAAATCCTGATTCACTTTGATTCACATGATAGGTACTTACATATGGTAATTTTTATTTTTATTTTTGTATTTTACAATTTTTCTGCAATCACAAGGTACCCTTCAATTAAACTAACTCAGAAGGTAGTGTCATAGGAATTTTTGTTTCCATAGTAAAAATATGAATAGCAAGAAGCCTCCAAAGCAAGAACAATGACAAAAAAAAAGAGGTCATCTATAGCGTGAAGTGATCATGACAAGCCATGGCATAGGCCATTTGCTCCTGCCCAGTCAATGCGGCAAGAGAGTGACAGTGCTTGAAAGATGCTATGGAGGCTGGCTAGGCATTTAATCAGGCGCAGTGTGCCTGCACAGTAGTAGTGGCTTCATTTGCAGTTTTATAGGAGCAGACGTGCACAGTCTGAAAGTGAGAAAACAACAGTCTACTATGTCAACTTTCCCAATATTGAAGACTTTAGGCTTTACATTTATGTCAGGATCTGCTGACGTCACAATTCTTTATTTCATTTGGATTACCCTAAGACTCAAAACTAATGTAGGTGGGGAGTTGGAGGAGAGGAGGAGGCGTCAGGTCTGAGGTATTTTTCTTTTTCTTTTTCTTTTTTTTTTTTTTTTGAGATGGAGTCTCGCACTGTTGTCTGAACTGGAATGCGGTGGCGGGATCTCAGCTCACTGCAACCTCCGCCTCCCAGGTTCAAGCATTTCTCCTGCCTCAGCCTCCCAAGTAGCTGGGATTACAGGTGCCTGCCACCACGGCCGGATAATTTTTTGTATTTTTAGAAGAGACAGGGTTTCACTGTGTTGGCCAGGCTGGTCTCAAACTCCTGACCTTGTGATCCACCCGCCTCAGCCTCCGAAAGTGCCAGGATTACAGGCATGAGCCACTGCGCCCAGCCAGGTCTGAGATATTTTTCTAGCTAATAGAAGAGTCTCCATAATTTAGTGATAGGCTTGGATTAACACAAATCACGTACTCACCAAGTGAGCAAATTCCATTCCATAGTACAATGTATTCCAAATTACATATCCAATGGTTGAAGGAACTTTGTATTTAAAAGATAACTTGAAAGGTGCTCATAATTCCCTTCATCAGATTAAAGAAGGGTGTTTTGAGTCACTTATATTCCAGAAATTTCAGAACCATAAGGAGCATAGAAACTGTGGGGAATAAGTGTCATTTACATTTAAACATATTTAGGCTCTATCTTTTGATATTGTGGAGGTTTATTCATTTGTTTTTAGGTCTTGGGCAGGAAAGGAATCTTTAAAAGTAGAAAAAACTATTTACACTTACTGGGATAGCAAATTAATATTCCATTTTTATTACACAATTAAGAATCTAGTTTTTCTTGAGTTTAAATTACTAATCTTATTATGCAAATGAAGAGTACTTCACTTTTCTATGATTAATATTTGGTGAGCTGATGTTAAAGAAACTAAATTTAATTAAACAATTCAGTACCATTTACAAAGTAGATAATTAAATCCCCTTAAACATTTTAAACTGTATTTATAAATTTAATAAAGTCAGTTTTTATTTTAAACATTTCAAATGCCTGAAGAGCTAACTTATAACCTAATAAGCAAAACCTCCCCCAAGTACTTAAATAACTCTTATCAACCTAACACATCAAATGTACAAATATGGCAAATTAAACTCCCTTAAACATTCCAATTTCTCAGAAAAAGCAAGAGTATTAATACTGAACCAAATGGAGAAATTGGAAAGGGAAGGCGGTGTCATAGAGCTATGCTGATAGCAACCTTTAAAGTTGTACTATAAGGAATTGAAACTAAGAGTTCTGGAACTGTGGTTCTCTGAAATCAGAATCACTGAGTCCCTCGACATACAGTTGCCCGAGTCCCACCCGAGACCTACTAAATCTCATCTACTATAAATATTTTGAAAACATTCCCTGTTTCCTGATATTGTCCAACTCCTCAAACTCCCTACTCCATACTCCCCTATCTGTGCCCCATATATTACACCTTCTGCCTAGTTGACTCACTGGCTGGAGCTCAGAGAAAAGCTGCTGTGGAAATGCAGATTTGACAGTGATCACCTGGAGAGAATAGTGTGTCCCTTCATAAGCAACTTCCATAGAGCAGATGGTTAGTTAGACAGTCTAGCACTGACGCTTGGGAGGACACCCATAGTGAGGGGAGAGAAAGAAGATAAGCTTGAAAAATAAATGATAGCACTTTATATCTACCTATAGTTCTAGGACAAAATTACAAAGTCCTAAAACCATTTTTCCTTAGTACATACGTGAAACTAAGGCCTGAGTTTTACTCGCCAAATATATACAAGGGAACTGACTTCTTTTTTTATTTTTAATTATTATTATTTTTTTTTGAGATGAAGTCTCACTCTGTTGCCCAGGCTGGAGTGAAGTGGTGTGATCTCAGCTCACTGCAACCTTCACCCCCCAGGTTCAAGTGATTCTCCTGCCTCAGCCTCCTGAGTAGCTGGGGTTATAGGCACCTGCAACCTTGCCCGGCTAATTTTTGTATTTTTAGTAGAGACCGGGTTTCACCATGTTGGCCAGGCTTGTATCGAATTCCTGACCTCAGGTGATCCACCTGCCTCAGCCTCGCAAAGTGCTGGGATTACAGGTGTGAGCCACGGCACCCGGCCACAAGGGGACCGACTTCTAAAAGTTCATGGAAAATGCATTTAATGAAAAAACTATGTGTAGATTTCAAATTTTTTTTGCACTAAAAGAAGCTCATACTAATTTGTTATAGCATGTCTGAACGGGATCTTGTTGAGGCACTAAGAAGGATGAAATATCAGTTTGAAAAGAGCCTCTATCAGAGTAACATGAATTCTGCTAAAATTGAAGAAAGAGCAAATATCAAATTGATGGTGAGGCTTGGGTGGAAGAATGGTGACATTATTTATGCTTTATGAAAAATATATGGGGACAATGCCCCCCCAAAATCAGCAGTTTACAAATGGATAACTTATTTTAAGAAAGGACGAGGTGATATTTAAGATAAAGCTCACCATGGCAGACCATCCACATCAATTTGTGAGGAAAAAATTCATCTTGTCCATGCCCCAAATGAAGAGGACTGGTGTAACAGCACAAACAGAAGCCAACACAATAGGCATCTCACTTGGTTCAGCTTACACAGTTATGACTGAAAAATTAAAGTTGAGCAAACTTTCCATTTGATGGATGCCAAAACTGTTGAGCCCAGATCAGCTGCAGACAATGGAAATTTTAAACAAGTAGGATCAAGATCTTGAAGCATTTCTTTGAAGAACTGTAACAAGAGATGAAACATGGCTTTACTAGTGTATTTCTGAAGACAATGCACAATGAAAGAAATGGTCACCAAGAGGTGGAAGTGGTGCAGTCAAAGCAAAAGTGGGCTGGTTAAGATTAAAAGTCATGGCAACAGTTTTTTGGGATGCTCAAGGCATTTTGCTTAAGCATCCCAAAAAACTTTCTGGAGACTTTCTTGAGAACCAGAGACTGATAACTTCTGCTTATTATGATTACATTTTAAGAAAGTCAGCTGAAGCTTTAACAGAAAATGCCTGGGAGAGCTTCACCAGAGAGTCCTTCTCCACTCTGACAACACTCCTGCCCATGTCAAATGAGGGCAATTTTGGGAGAGTTTTGATGTAAAATTATTAGGCATCCACCTTACAGTCCTGATTTGGCTCCTTCTGACTTCTTTTTGGTTTCTAATCTTAAAAATCTGTAAAGGGTACCCATTTTTCTTCAGTTAATAATATAAAAAGGATTGCATTGATATGGGTAAATTCCCAGGACCATCAGTTCTTTAGGAATGGACTAAGTGGCTGATATCATCACTTACAAAAACACGTTGACCTTGATGGAACTTATGTTGAGAAATAAAGTTTGCATTTTTTATTTATGTATTTTAATTCCATCTTTCCATGAACTTTCTGAAGTCCATGTGTGTGTATGTGTGTGTGTGTGTGTGTGTGTGTGTGTGTTTATAAAATCAAATGCTTAGAATTAGAATAGAAATCTGGTGCTGTGGTAAGGGTTTTAACCAATAGTAAAATATTTACAAGTTCATTGCAGGGTTCTGGTAGAGACTAAAAGGGTCCCTGCCCTGTATGACACAAACAAATTAATCAATCTTTTTATTTTTTGATTTTAAAACAGGAATTGCCGTGTGCCTAGCCCCCACTGAGGCCCCATGGAAGTTGTGGGAGAAACTTAGGTGATATTCCTTTCCTCCAGACTGCAATATTGTTGAGGAGATGAAATTAACCACACATAACAATAAAAGATGGTGTATAATGAAATGCTGGGCAGAGTGCGGCACTCCATAGGTGGAGTGGGAGATGGGAGAAGGAAGGTTTCTAGAAGAAAGCAGGTCAGGCTTTACAAAAATGCAAAGACATCAGCTGATTCTCACAGAATGGGTGGGACGTGAACCCCAACCCACACAGAGGTGTCTGGGTACCTTGAAGAAAAGGCCCATTAGGTAAATACTGACAATTTTGAGTAAGCTGACCATATTTTTCATAAAAATATCAGTACATATGGTCTGACACATGGTCTAACAACAGGAAAGAATATTTCTAATTGGGGCTGCCCCAGAAAATCTAGAACATATGGTTACTTTATTTACAGGCCAAGAAACTCCTAATTACAAGAGAAAACAGAACTGACCAGCCCTAGGTGGACAAGACCTAGCCACCGCCATGCAAGAAGCTGCTAAACTATTTCCCTCCAGTCATCAAGGTTTATGTTCTTTTTTAAAGTTTCTGTTAGTATTTTCAGATAAAAGGTCAGTGCCTGAACTATACAAGACAAGCTGGGGAAATTCTACTTAGATTTCTTCAGTTGCATTCTTTAACAGTCTCTCAAATTGCCTCAAATAATTTTTGTACTAGGCAGGGTATAAATAATGCAAAAATGTTTCTTCCACCTGGGATAATAAAATAAGTCCAATTTAAAATTTCCTTCTCTTAAAGAAAAGGGGAATGTCCATACCCAAGAAGTTTTTAGCTTGTTATCAGAGCTCTCATTTATATTGAAAAATACATTTTAAATTATCAAGATTGTTATATGTAATTTTGTTCTTTGCTTCCCTGATGTTTCACTGTTTTGCTCTTTAGTAGCTTACTGTCTGAAACAAAATACATGCCACAAGCTTCCTTATCCAGTTTTGCAATTTAATAATCTTAGCAATTATTGGAAAAGAAACAGTTTAAAAGGCTTTAACTCAAGTCTTGGCAGGTTAGAACATCTTCCATTTCATCTTTCACCCCATCCCAGGGCTCAGAGATCACTTGCCAACTCATTACTAATATTATCAAGGAAATGCACAGTTTTCTGCTTTTATGGTCAGTGAATACACTGACCAAGATGATGTGGTAATCATTATGGATGAACAACAACAAAGCTACACATTTGAGCAATGCTTTTTCCTTATGTCTTAAACAAAATCTTAATTAAATGCATCTTAAAATACAGGATAAGTGTTTCTGATAAAAGCAAAAAGGCATGCTTTTAATGAGATTTTCTGGGCACCAGACTTGTCTTTTCTCTTTCAATCTTCCATTATTATTTGAGGCCTCAAAATACTTACATTGATGGGCCGGGCACGGTGACTCACGCCTGTAATCCCAGCACTTTGGGAGGCTGAGGTGGGCAGATCATGAGGTCAGGAGATCGAGATCATCCTGGCTAACACGGTGAAAACCCGTATCTACTAAAAATACAAAAATTAGCGGGGTGTGGTAGCGGGCACCTGTAGACCCAGGTACGCAGGAGGCTGAGGCAGGAGAATGGCGTGAACCCAGGAGGCGGAGCTTGCTATGGAGCTTGGCGGAGCCAAGATCGTGCCACTGCACTCCAGCACTCTAGCCTGGGCGACAGAGCGAGAGACTCTGTCTCAAAAAAAAAAAAAAAAATACTTACACTGAAAGAGCCCGATTTTCATTAGGTGCGGTTGCTAAAAATGGGGAACCACCTAAACACACAACAACATAAACTGGGCCAGGTGCAGTGGCTCAGGCCTGTAATCCCAGCACTTTGGGAAGCCAAGTAGAGTGGATCACCTGAGGTCAGGAGTTCAAGACCAGCCTAGCCAACATGGTGAAACCCCGTCTCCACTAAAATATATATATATATATAAATTGGCCAGGTGTGGTGGCAGGTGCCTGTAATTCCAGCTACTTGGGAGGCCGAAGCAGGGAGAATCCCAGCTACTCAGGAAGCAGAGGCAGGGAGACTCACTTGAACCCGGGAACCCGGGAGGCAAAAGTTGCAGTGAGCTGAGATGGTGCCACTGCACTCCAGTCTGGGCGACAGAGTGAGACACCATCTCAAAAACAAAAAACAAACAAAAACCAAAACAATAGAAAGGGAATATTTTACACCCACTAAAATTTAAAATTTAATTCAGCCTTAAAAAGGAAGAAAATTCTGTCGCATGCTACAAACATAGATGAACCTTGAAGACATTACACTAGGTGAAATAAGCCAGATAGAAAAGGACAAATACTGTATGATTTCAGCTACATGAGCTTACCTAGAGTAGTCAAACTCACAGAGCAAGTAGGATGTGGTTTCCAGGGGCTGCTGGGTGAAGGGGGGATGGGGAGTTGTTATTTAATAGGTACAGAGTTTCACTTTTGCAAGAAGAAAAGAGTTCTAGAAATGTACAGTGGTGTTGGTTGCACAACAATGCAAATGTACTTAATGCCATTGAACTGTATACCTAAAAATGGTTAAATGACAAACTTCATGTTATGCATATTTTACCACAATGTTTAAAAAATGAAACATCTAATTATGCAAAGAATTCTAAATGTTGACATTGCTGGTTATCCACATGGATAAAAACTCTCTTTTCCTGTCACCACACCTAGGTCTAATGCTGATGGTGAATTTTCCACGGTCTTTGGATAATTGAGCACTCAGTAAATGCAGGTGGTGTTAATGATGTGACAGTTATTTTCCCGGTCTCCTTGAATAAGTAAGTATTGATATATTAATATCTTTATTTATTTATTTATTTATTTTTTTGAGACAGGGTCTCGCTCTGTCACCCAAGCTGGAGTGTAGTGGCATGATCATGGCTCACTGCAGCCTCAACTTCCCAGGCTCAAGCAATCCTCCCACCTAAGCCTCCCCAGTAGCCAGGACTGCAGGTATACGGCACTACATCTGGCTAGTTTTTGCATTTTTTGTAGAGATGGGGTTTTGCCATGTTGCCCAGGCTGGTCTTGAACTCCTGGGCTCAAGCGATTCACCTGCCTCAGCCTCCCAAAGTGCTGGGATTACAGCATGAGCCATTGTGCCCAGCCAATGTCATTTTTAATAATAGCTGTAGCTAAGTTTCTTAAGTGCTTGCTATATACTGAGTACTGATCTAAATAGTAAAATTCTCAAAGCAACCCTATGAAAGTTTATATATGATGTATCTAGTCTCAGAGAGGTAATTTACCCTCTGTTGCTAACCAGCAAGTGGAAGAGCAGGGGTACTAACGTAGTGGTATGATCCAGTGCTTACCCTTTACAGCATTAGTCTCAAGCCAGATTCTTAGAAAACAAAGGAGCCTATTATAACTACCACATTTTCATGGGTGAATCTCTTTACTAAATATTTCATTTCTTCAACAAAAGTTTGTTAAACACTTACTATGTTCCAGGCAATGGGCCAAGTGCTAGAGATTCATAAAACTAATAAGACATAGTCTTACAATCCAATAAAAAGAGAAAAATAAGTGAAAGATAACACGAGATGGTGTGATTAAAGAATACTGGGGGAGGGGGACCACAAAGAGGAAGGGCTCACAGTTTCGCTCAGTAGGGCACTTCACCTATTTTTTTCCCTTTGTATGCTGTGGGAAACATTTTTCTCTTTAATTTCACTGGTATAACATGTAAATAGATTGGGCAACAAAGAAAACTAAAATAAGTGTCAGAAGATATTTGAGGATACAAGATAAAAGAGGATAGAAAACATTCTAGATGGTCTATGTTAACAAAAGGATACCAGCTAGAAAAGCCAGATTAAAAGGTAGAGGAGAGTAACTAGGAGAAAAAGCAATAAAAAGGCCAGTGTAAGCAATAAGCGATATTTAGTGTATATCCTCAAATAGTAGGATCATGTACAAAATAGTTGAAGGACTTGTGCTGTATTGCCAAGGATCATACAATCTAACAGGCACAAATAAGACAAAAGGCACAAATAAGAAACATATTTTTCAAGCAATAATTCATAAGGGCAAATTAAAATAATGCAGAAGATAAGTACAATCAAGGCAAAGAAATAAAAACAGCAAGATCCTAGGGGACTGGGTCCAATTTTGAAATAAAGGAGGAGTACTGCTGGTGAAGAGGAACAGGGCATTGGAACTAGGAAGAGCAACCACGGAGCCATAGAGAGCGGAACAAATGAAGCTCTATAAGCCTAGCACAATGACTTGAAGAGGAAGCAAGCAGCAAGTGGGACTGTGCTATAGGGAAGAATTCACAGATGACCTGGAGAAATTCAGGAGAATGAGAAGTGCTTACACATTAATGAAAGAACTCCAAGACACATACTTCCAAACTTCTACAAATTTTAATTTTGCCAGCCATAGAAAGGGAATCACTGCAATTGTGTGGATCCAACAAGCCAAAAGGTGAACTTCAAATAGTGAAGGGGTCAAGTGTTTACCTTATTAAAATGTCATGAACAAGGGGGCTCAAAGTTGTCATAGAGCATTCACTGTTGATTCTGAACTAGCCCTTGGGTAACTGAGCTAAGTCTGGACACAGTGTGGGAAAAAGGCAAGAGAGAAAGAATGCATCAAAGACAGGAAATCAACTCCGCAATGTCTAATAAGAGCAGTTCTTGAATATTGCACATGTCACTGTGCCCCAGGAACTATTGTAAAGGGCTCCTCAGGGAGCTCTATTGTAAAGGAGGGTTTGCTTATTTCATTTTCACCATCCTCCTGGAGGTGGGGCGTGGTAGAGCTGCTCCCAGGAGCCCAGACCCTTAACCACCAGACTACCCCATCTTTTTACTGCTTCTCAAGTGATTATGCAAAATTCTGTCTCTTGAAATGGACGGGCAATTACTTGTATATATGAATGTAATATAACAAGTATTTTCCAACTGTGATCTATGCAGCCTAAAGAATCTGTTATATTTTTAATGAATTTACTTGTAGTCTGCCACATGCCATAAAGAATTCAATGCCAAATGACAGGTGTATAGGAAGTAGATTATGAATTTAGTTAGATTTTATACATGGTTCCATAAAAAACTATTCTTCTGAATTTTGAAAAGTATTGAAAACGAATCACAGAGAAGTTATTAGACAGGGCAGAGTTTATTCTCCAGAACTCTGTTTACAGCTTTAGGGACTTAGAACCAGCCAAGCCCTTCTTGGAAGTCATGCCATATACTCATCTGGGCACTTAGCAAGTATTGATTCACACCCCAATCTGAACTCTGAAAGATAAGATAATGACTTTGTAATATCAGTCATCAAATAATAAATATTCATTCTCTGACTCTCTGAAGAGAAGATACATTTAAAATGTCAACTGCATTTTATTGTAACTAGATGGAAATTTGTTTCATTACTCCTAAGCTGTTAAATAAAGAAGTTACAAACCATGCACTGAAGAAGACTAAAAGCAAATGCTGAAGTAATAGTAATCACACCATTCCCTAGAAATTGCCAGTAGTGCTAGGAGTGCAAGGATACTATTTACTCTTAATCTCAGCTTTTCCAGCCCTTCTTTCTGAAGCAATTTTTCTTTTCTTTCTTTTTTTTAAGATGGAGTTTCGCTCTTGTTGCCCAGGCTGGAGTGCAATGGCGCAATCTTGGCTCACTGCAACCTCTGCCTCCCAGATTCAAGCGATTCTCCTGCCTCAGCCTCCCAAGTAGCTGGGATTACAGGTGCCCACCACCACCCCCGGCTAATTTTGTATTTTTAGTAGAGATGGGGTTTCTACATGCTGGTCAGACTTGTCTCGAACTCCCGACCTCAGGTGATCCACCCGCTTCGGCCTCCCAAAGTGCTGGGATTACAGGTGTCAGCCACTGAACCCGGCCTGATGTAATTATTTAATTGCTAGATATTATGGGTTGAGTTGTTCCCCCCAAAACTTGTATGTTGAAGTCCTAACTCCCAGTACCTTTGATTGTGACTGTATTTAGAGATAGGGTCTTTACAGAGGTAATTAAGTTAAAATGAGATCATTAGGGTGGGGCCCTAATCCAATATAACTGGTGTCCTGATAAGAGGAGGAAATTTAGACACAGACACACAGAGAGGGAAGGTGATATAAAGACACAGCCAGAAGACAGCCATTTACCAGCCAAGGAGACAGGTCTCAGAAGAAACCAACCCTGCCAACACCTTGGACTTCTAGTCTCTGGAATTGTGAGAAAATTAATTTCTGTTGCTTGAAGCCATTCAGTCTGGAGTACTTTGTTATGGCACCCCTAGCAAACTAATCTACTGCGCACTTCCCTAGACTAAGCTCACTGAGCGCCAGCACAAGTCTGGGTGTCTTCTTTATCCTTGAATTCCCAGTACATTTTGTGGAGCCTAGTACACAGTAGATGTTTATTGAATGTTGTTGAATGAATAGCTGAACTTAGCTGAATGCTTTGGCCCATTTCTCTGGAGTACAGGGATTTAATGATCACCAAAAATAATCAAAGGATATTTTCTTCCTTTGTCAAAAAATAACTTCAGATTCAGATTTTTAAAATAGTGATCATACATTGTGAAAAATAGAGAGCAGTATAAAGAAGGAAAACACAATCATCAGATCTTGCCACTTAGATGTAACTACTTTACATTCTGACACTTTCCAGTCTTTTTCTATACACACACATATTTTAACACAGAGGAAATAATAGTGTACCACTTATCATTATGTCACATTTCCCCCACATCATTCAAAATTATTCATAAGCATTTGAATGGCTATAAAATGTATAATATCATATGCATCTTTCATAATTGAAATGCTTGGCTGTAATTCCAACACTTTGGGAGGCCAAGATGGGAGAACTGTTTGAGCCCAGGAGTTCAAGACCAGCCTAGGCAACATAGAGAGACCCTGTCTCAATACACACACACACACACACACACACACACACACACACACTGAATTCCTTATAGTTAGACATTCAGGTGTTTCTAGCTGTTTCTATCATAATTAGCAGGGCAATGAGTTTCTTTGTGTGAGAAAGCTTTTATCCACTTTTCTGAATTCTTTAAAGCATGACATCCTAGCACTACCATTATTGATTCAAAAGGTATGGCCATTGGTAAGGCTTTTGGTAGACATTCTTCCATCGCTTTTTAAGAAATTAAACCAATTTATACTCTACAAGCAGTCCATAAGATTTCCCATTACACTTTACCCTTAAGCATTACTTTTACAAATCTTGCTAATTGGATAAGTTGAAATGGCATCTGAGTGTCATTTTAATTTGCATCTTTTGAATACTAATGAAACTTCCTATTTTTCTACATGCATTAACCACCCATAACTTTGCCTTTTGAATTGCCTGTGTGTACTTTGAAAGGGGATTTTCTGAACACCTTTGATGAAGTAGTTTTCTAGCCAGGCTCCTACTGCAATGTTGCCTGCTCTTCAGCAAAGGCCTCTGCTTCCGAGGGAATGAGACTATACACCCTACAGCTGCCCCAGAATCTTATCATGGGCTAATACACAACAATATAGTCTTCACTGTTCTGAATTGACAGATAGAGAAACCTGTTCCAATTATTTACCTCCTTCTAACAAAATTTTGATACATCAATTGCATGTGGATATATTTAATCTAGCTATCTAAGTCTGAAATCAGTTTTCCTTGTAAAACGAAAAGAAAATTCTCAGTTCAAAAAAAAAAGAAAAACAACCCAGAATTTTTGTAAGAAAGGCAGATAGCTTTGTATTACCAACATAATTTTGGAAGTACATCTATTTCCCAGCTGCACTTATTAAATTCAGGACACAGAGGAAATTAAAAATACATATATTTTCCAACTAATTTATTCTAAAAATCACATCTGTAACAAAACAAAATGTTGTAGCTTGTATAAACTGTAGAGGTCTTCTGATCAAATACCTATATGTTCAGATGGGAAAAATGTCAACAGAAATGATTTTGGAAATGGTAGTTACTGGCATAGTTTAGTTTTAGAGTAAGAAATAGATCAGAGGGGTTGAATTCTGCCAGCATATTGGTGATACAGAGCAGGTAGGAGGAGGCAGCTCAGTATAGTAAAAAAAAAAAAAAAAAAAAACAGCCAGGAACTGAGGCTCATGCTTTTAATCCCAGCACTTTGGGAGGCCAAAGTGGGCAGATTGCTTGAGCCGAGGCATTGGAGACCAGCGTGGGCAACATGGCGAAGCCCCCTCTCTACAAAAAATACAAAATTTAGCTGGGAGTGGTGGGGTGCACCTGTAGTCCCAGCAACTCAGAAGCTGAAATGGGAGGATCACTTGAGCCCAGGAGATGGAGGTTGCAGTGAGTGGAGATGGTGCCACTGCGCTCCAGCCCGGGAGTGCACCCTTGATACAGCAAGACCCTGTCTCAAAAAGATAATAGAAAAGAAAAAGAAAAGAAAAGAAAAACTATGCAATTCTGACTCCTTTGATGTGTTTCCCTTCCACTTCCTCGCTTAGTCAATCCTCACCCATTCTTGCTCCCTTTTCTCATAGGCACAGTGGAAGATACATCCCTACCCCTTTCCAAGGCTAATCCCACCCTCCCTTTTTGTTCCCTCCCCTCACACCTCCGGATGTCATCTGTCTCTTCCCTCTCTTGCATTGTCATCCTTCCCTCTCTCTCCATCTGTTTCTTGAACTAAAAATACATTCAATTTTCCCCTTCCTAAAAAAAGCTAGGCTTCCTAGCCAACATTACCCTTTATTTATAATAATATTTGTCCCCTTCTCAAACTCCTTGAATGTACAGTTTGTTTCTTCTTTTCTCCAATTTCCTTCCCACATGCATACACCAAGGTAACTGCTGTTCTGGCTGTACCCCCACCTCCAGTTAGGTTTGCCTATTCTTGAACTTCATATAAATAAACTCAAACAGTATGTACTCTTTTGTGTTTGGCTTCTTTATGCATTTATTCCTCTTTTTGTTGTGATAAAACACCTATAACATAAAATTTATTATTTTAGCCATTTTAAATATACAGTTCAGTGACATTAAGTACATTCAAATTGCTGTGCAACTAACATCACCATCCATCTCTAGAAATTATTTAACTTCCCAAATTGAAACTCTGAACCCATTAAACAATAACTCCTCATTTTCCCTCCCCCAGCTCCTGGTAACATCAATTCTACTCTGTCACTATGATTCTGCCTGTTCTAAATTCTATAATTCTGCTCATATGAGCAGAATTATGCAATTTTTTTGTGTGTGGTTGGCTTATTTTACTTAGCATAATGGTTTTGCTTGTTTGTTTGTTTTTGAGACAGGATCTCACTCTGTCACCCAGGCTGGAGTGCAGTGGCACAATCTCCACACACTGCAACCTCCGTCTCCTGGGCTCAAGCGATCCTCCCACCTCAGCTTCCTGAGTAGCTGGGACTACAAGGACACAAAATCCTGGGCTAATTTTTGTATTTTGTGTACAGACGAGGTTTTGCCATGTTGCCCAGGCTGGTCTCAAACTCCTGGGCTCAAGTGATCCACAAACCTCGGCCTCCCAAAGTGCTGGGATTACAGGCATGAGCCACCACACCCGGTCAGCATGTTTTAAGATCCATCCGCATCATAGCTTGAATCAGAACTTCGTTCCTTTTTAGGCTGAATAATATTCCATTGTATGTATAAACTACATTTTGTTTATCCATTCATTGATCAATGGACATCTGCATTCTTTCTACCTTTCGGCTATTGTGAGTAGTGCTGCTATGAACATTGGTGTACAAATATTTGAGTCCCTGCTTTCAATTCTATTGGGTGTATAACCAGTAGAACTGTTGCATCATACCAAACATTCTATATTAAACATTCTATCTTTAACTTGCTGAGAATCCACCATACTGTTTTCCACAGTGTCTACACCATTTTACATTCCCACCAACAATGCACTTTTTAACACCCTCTCCAACATTTGTTCTTTTCAGGTTTTTTGATAATTGCCATCCTAATGGGTGGGAAATGATATCTCATTGTGGTTTTGACTTATCTATTTTTTTTTTTTTCCTGAGACGGAGTCTTGCTCTGCCACCCAGGCTGGAGTACAGTAGCATGATCTCAGCTCACTGCAACCTCTGGCTCTGGGGTTCAAGCAATTCCCCTGCCACAGCCTCCTAAGTAGCTGGGACTACAGATGCATGCCACCACGCCAGGCTAATTTTTGTATTTTTAGTAGAGATGGGGTTTCACCATGCTGGCCAGGCTGGTCTCAAATTCCTAACCTCAGGTAATCCTCCCATCTCAGCCTCCCAAAGTGCTGAAATTATAGGCATGAGCCACTGCGCCTGGCCACGTTTATTATTAAAATGTTATCTGCCCTTGGTTCATGCCTTTTCTATTAGTTCTTTGTTTATTTCTCATTCTTGGCAGACTTCCCCTTCTCTCTCTGACTCTTTAATCTAGGTTTCCCTGGGTTTCCCCTTAGCTTCTGCTTTCTGTGTACATAGTCCCTAAAGAGCTTGTCCCCTCCCATGATAGAAGTATCACACCCATGCCAGGAACTCTCAAATTTGTATTTTCTGAGTCGGGACTTCTTTCTGAGCATAGTGTTTGCCTTCAAATACTCTGAACACAGTATTTGGCTTCAAATAATCATTTGGAAATAAAAGAGTGTGAAGTTTAAAATCTGATTAAAAATATGGACACTGTTAATGGTCTTTGTTGCTGGCAAATGGGATTGGGGGATGGGGAATAAAGAAAAAACATAATTTTTAATATTGTGGTTTAAAAAAACACCACAGAACATAAAATTTACTATGGTAACCATTTTTTTAATACACTTTTTTATTTTTTATTTTTTTGAGATGGAGTCTCACTCTGTCGCCAGCTGGAATGCAGTGGTACGATCTTGGCTCACTGCAACCTCTGCCTCCCGGGTTCAAGCAATTCTCCTGCCTCAGCCTCTTGAGTAGCTGGGATTACAGGTGTGTGCCACTATGCTCAGCTAATTTTTGTATTTTTTGTAGAGACGGGGTTTCACTCTGTTGGACAGGATGGTCTCGATCTCTTGACCTGCCTGCCTCGGCCTCCCAAAGTGCTGGGATTACAGGTGTGAGCCACTGTGCCTGGCCTAGACTTTATTTTTTAAGAGTAACTTGAGCTTCACAGCAAAACCGAGTAGAAGGTACGGAGGGTTCCCATATACCCCCATCCCTACATATGTACAACTTCCTCCACCAGCAAAACTCCAAACCAGTATGGTACATTTGCTATGATAAAAGAAAACCTTTAGACAAAATAAATGCAATAGAGTTTGTTTGAGCAAAGAACAATTCTTGAGTTGGGCAGCCCTCAGAATCAGAGAGGCTCAGAAAACTGTCCTCTGCAACATGGTCAATGGGTATTTATAGACAGAAAAAGGCTGAAGAGGTCAGGTGCAGTGGCTTACGCCTGTAATCCCAACACTTTGAGAGGCCAAGGCGGGTAGATCATGAGGTCAGGAGTTCAAGACCAGCCTGGCCAAGATGGTGAAATCCCGTCTCTACCAAAAATATAGAAATTAGCTGGGCGTTGTGGCAGGTGCCTGTAATCCCAGCTACTTGGAAGGCTGAGGCAGAGAATTGCTTGAACCTGGAAGGTGGAGGTGGCAGTGAGCTGAGATCGCGCCACTGCACTCCAGCCTGGGCGACAGAGCGAGACTCCATCGCAAAAAGAAAAAAAAAAAAAGAAAGAAAAGAAAAAGGCTGAAGAAAGCAGAAATAAGGATGAAAAAGTGGATTGGTCATTTCAAAGTTACTTTCCCGGTAAAGGTTAAAGCCAAGGCAACTTCTTTAGAATGTTGGTTAAAAATGGCTTATTCAAGGATTTGGATATTATCTCTCTCTCTCCTGATTTCTTGGAAATTCAGATAAACAACTTAGTTTCGGTTTGGTGGCACAGAACTTTAGCATGAATGACCCTATTTTGGTTTGGTCTGTTGGGACCTAGTGCAGGAACTCTGTCCAAATCAATGACCTAATTTAAATTTTATTTAACAATTATAATTAATGAACCCACATTGACAAATCGTTATCAATGTTGTTATCAATTGTTGTTGTACTTTCTATGGGTTTTGACAAATGTATAATGACATGTTTCCATCTTTATAGCACATACAGAGTCATTTCACTGCCCTAAAAACCCTATGTGCTCTGCCTACGTATCACTCCCTATTCCCCAAACTCTGGCAACCACTGATTTTTTTGTTGTTGTTGTTGTCTGAGATGGAATCTCACTCTGTCACCCAGACTGGAGTGCAGTGGCGCCATCTTGGTTCACTACAACCTCCACCTCCCGAGTTCAAGCAATTCTCCTGCCTTAACCTCCTGAGTAGCTGGGATTATAGGCATGTACCACCATGCCCAGCTAATTTTTGTATTTTTAGTAGAGACGGGGTTTCACCATGTTGGTCAGGCTGGTCTTGAACACTTGACCTCATGATCCACCCACTTCAGCCTCCCAAAATGCTGGGATTACAGGTGTGAGGCACCGCACCTGGCCACCACTGATTTTTTTTTTTTTTGATTCTGAGATAGGATCTTGCTCTGTTCACCAGGCTGGGGTACAGTAGTGTGATCATGGCTTACTACAACCTTGGACTCCTGGGCTCAAGCAACTCTCCTGCCCCTGCCTCTTGAGTAGCTGGACCTACAGGTGCATGCCATCATGCCCAGCTAATTTTAAAACTCTTCTGTAGAGACAAGGTTTCACTATGTCGCCCAGGCTGGTCTCAAACTCCTGACCTCAAGCTATGTTCCCACTCAGACCTTCCAAAGCTCTGGGAATGCAGGTATGAATCACACCATGCTCAGCCTCCACTGATCTTTTTACTATCTCCATAGTTTTGCCTTTTTCCAGAATGTCATATAGTTGGAATCATACAGTATGTAGCCTTTTCAGAGTGGCTTCTTTCACTTAATAATAGGCATTTAAGATTCCTCCATGTCTTTTCATGGCTTGATATCTCATTTCATTTCTTTTTATCACTGAATAGTATTCCACTATATAGATGTACCACAGTTCATTCATCTATTCATCTTCTGAAGTCATCTTGGTTGCTTCCAAGTTTTGGCAATTATGAAAAAAGATGCTATAATCATCTATGTACAGGTATTTGTATGAACACAGTTTTCAACTCCTTAGGGTAACACCAAAGAGCATGATTGCTGGATCATATGGCACTATGGTTTAAATGTATCCCCTCCAAAATTCAGGTGTCGAAACTTAATGGCCAATGTGATGGTACTGAAAAGTGGATCTTTTTTCCTTTTTTAAAGATAGAGTCTTGCTATGTTGCCCAGGCTAGTCTTGAATTCCTGAACTCAAACGATCGTCTGGCCTCAGCCTCCCAAGTAGTTGGAACCATAGGCGGATACCACCACATCTGGTGAGGTGAAGTCTTAAGAGACAATTAGGCTATGAGGACTACTCCTTTGTGAATGGAATTAAGCACCTTATAAAAAAAAGAAAAAAGGCTCTGTGAAGCATTTGCTCCTCTTGCCTTTCTGCCCTCTGGTGTGTGAGGACACAGTGTTCTTCCTTTCTGTGAGATGCAGTAACAAGGTACCATCTTGGAAGCATAGAGGATCCTTTACCAGACAGTGAGCCTGCTGGTGCCTTGATCTTGGATTTCCCACCCTCCAGAACTGTGAGAAATAAAATGCTGTTCTTTATAAATTAAACAGTCCCAGGTGTTTGTTACAGCAGCACAAAACAGACTAGAACATATTGTAAGAGTATATTTACCAAACTGCCAACTGTCTTCCAAAGTGGCTGTTCCATTTTACATTCTACCAGAAATAAATGAAAGTTTTTGTTGTTCCTCATCTTTGCCAGTATTTGGTGCTGTTAGCAAAAGAACTGATAAGCTGGATTTTGTTAAGATTAAATATTTTTAGGTCAGACGTGGTGGCTCATGCCTGTAATCCCAGCACTTCGGGAGGCTGAGGCAGGGGGATCACCTGAGGTCAGGAGTTTGAGACCAGCCTGGCCAGCATAGTGAAACCGCATCTCTACTAAAAAAACACAAAAATTAGCCGGGCATGGTGGTGCATGCCTGTAATCTGAGCTACTTGGGAGGCTGAGGCAGGAGAATTGTTTGAACCTGGGAGGGTGGAGGTTGTGGTGAGCCGAGATCGGGCCATTGCACTCCAGCCTGGGCAACAAGAGCAAAACTCTGTCTCAAAAAAAAAAAAAAAAAAAAAAAAAGCTCAACATCATGTCAGTAGGAAATTGCAAATTAAAAGCATGAGATATCCTTACATAGCTATTAGAATGGCTAGAATCCATCGTAACTATTTTTACACGTACAGTTCAGTAGCGTTAGGTACATTCATGTTGTTGTACAATAGATTTCTAGAGCTTTTTCTTCTTGTAAAACTGAAACTCTATACTCATTAACAACTCCCTTTACTTTGCCTCTATAAGTTTAACTACTTTTGTTACCTCAAATAACTGGTATTGTACAGTGTTTGTCTTTTTGTGACTGGCTTATTTAACATTTACCATAATGTCCTCAAGCTTCATCCATGTTGTAGCATGTGAAAGAATTTCCCACATTTTTTTAATTTAAAAAAAGCGTTCATGTAGGTCAGGCGCAGTGGCTCATGCCTGTAATCCTAGCACTTTGGGAGGACTAAGTAGGTGAATCACCTGAGGTCAGGAGTTCAAGACCAGCCCAACAGGGCAAAATCCTGTCTCTACTAAAAATACAAAAATTAGCTAGGCATGGTGGTGCATGCCTGTAATCTCAGCTACTTGGGAGGCTGAGGCAGGAGAATCGCTTGAACCCAGGAGGCAGAGGTTGCAGTGAGCCAAGATCGTGCCACTTCACTCCAGCCTGGGCAAAAGAGTGAAACTCCTAAAGAAAGAAAGAAAGGAAGGAAGGAGCATTCATGTTTTCAATTAGGTAAAATAAGCTATGCTGGCTGATTGTCTCACCTGTGTGCTCTCCCCCGCGATCACTGATTCTCCATCCTTCTCCCCCTGCTCTGAGACCCAGAAGCTGACCTCTACAGATTGCCTCACCCGTGTTCTCTGGTTTCTGGTTGGGTGGCTAATGGGAGGCACCATCAGGAGACAGAGAGCAAGAGATCTTTATTTTTTTTTTTTTTATTTTTTTTTTTGGGGACGGAGTCTTGCTCTGTCACCCAGGCTGGAGTGCAGTGGCGCCATCTCAGCTCACTGCAACCTCCGCCTCCTGGGTTCAAGCAATTCTCCTGCCTCAGCCTCCTGAGTGGCTGGGATTACAGGCACGCGCCACCATGCCCCATTAATTTTTGTATTTTTTGTAGCGATGGGGTTTCACCATGTTGGTCAGGCTGGTCTCGAACTCCTGACCTCGTGATCCACCCACCTCGGCCTCCCAAAGTGCTGGGATTACAGGCGTGAGCCAGCACGCCCAGCAAGAGGTCTTTATTTATTGCCCCCCATGAGCACCCACTTCCTGGCTCACTACTGTTCAGGCAGTAGCTGCTTTTCATTCCTCTTGCTTAGCACAGGCTCACTTGAGGCTTCCTCACCATCATTTCACCCCACCCCTACACTCTTTCCCCTTCAGGCCTAGGAGTAGAAATAACTTCCTGCTATTGTTAGAACCTGCATGCTTCACGACCTCTTTTTTTGTTCCTTTAACCTTGCCCACACCTAGGTAAATAGTCCTTTCGTTAAAGTCTCTTTATTAAGCCCTTTTGAGTATGCCATCTGTTCATATGCTTCCTGCTAAGATCCTGAGTCAGACACATGCAACTATTAAAAAAAAGTTAACAGTTTAGAAGGCTAAGAAGGGAAAAATAAAAATCTGTGTTTACCCCCGTAGCCCTTGACTCCATTCCATTCCATGTATAATTGCCATTTCATTTGGTGAGTTCTAATTCTTGGGTAAGCCCTGATTAGTCTTAGATAATTATGTTACACCCTTCTCCCTTACCAGTAACTGGTTCAGAAATCCAGGCCTAAGCCATCGGCAAAGGATATTTTCCTGTCCTAGGGACTGGGTTGAGAATGGGCACATGAGTTGCTCTCATGGCCCAGTTCAGAGTAATGAGATTCAAGGAGAATTTGCTGGGGGGTTTCTTCTCAGAGAACCAAGCTTGGAGATGACCCCCAAATGTGGAATCAGTTTGAGGAAAAGTCAGCAGAGGAAGCTGAGCCACGAGAATCACAGAAACAGAGTCAGGCCACTGGATTAAGCCACTCATACCAACCCTAAACCTAACCAGCCTCTGCACTTCCAACTATGGAACCTAATATATTTCATGGTTTTCCATTTACTTGCAAAAAAGTAACCTAGCCAATACACACACACACCACATACACACATATATACACTATAAAATACACATACCCAAATGGGATCATTTTATATATAATTTACTACAAATTGCCTTTTTCACTAAATGATATATTGTGAACATCTTTCCAACTAAGCACATTTAGTTTTGCTTCATTATTTAAACACTGGATACTATTTTGTGGAAGTGACACAACATAGCTTCTCCTACTGTAGAATATTTAGGTCGTTTGCAGTTTTTCCCCATTACAAACATGGCACAGTGACACATATTGTGGTATGTCTGTATCAATATGTGCATAAAATGAATTTCTAGTGGAATCACTTGGTCAAAAAGTCTGAGAATTTAAAATGTTCGTAAATACTGCTATATTGTTGGAGACTCTTCCAAGATGGTAGAAGACAGGCGATTTCTGCATTTCCAACTGAGGTACCTGGTTCATCTCATTGAGGCTCGTTGGACAGTGAGTACAGCCCACAGAGGGTGAGCTGAAGCAGGGTGGGGCATCACCTCACCTGGGAAGTGCAAGGGGTCAGGGGATTTCCCTTTCCTAACCAAGGGAAGCCATAAGAGACTGTACCGGGAAGAATGGTACACTTCTGCCCAAATACTGTGCTTTTCCCATGGTCTTTGCAACCAGCAGACCAGGAGATGCCCTCCAGTGCTTGGCTTGGCAGGTCCCATGCCACAGAGCCCAGCAAGCTAAGATCCATTGGCTTGAAATTCTCCCCACTAGCACAGCAGTCTGAGATGCACCTGGGCCACTCAAGCTTGGTGGGGGGAGGGGCATCTGCCATTGCTGAGGCTTGTGTAGACAGTTTTACCCTCACAGTGTAAACAAAGCTGCCAGCAAGTTCAAACTGGGCAGAGCCCACCGTCTAGATTCCACCTCTGTGGGCAGGGCATATCTGAAGAAAAAGCAGCAGCCCCAGTCAGGGACTTACAGATAAAACCCTCATCTCCCTGGGACAGAGCACCTGGGGGAAGGGGCAGCTGTGGTCACAGCTTCAACAGACTTAAACTTCCCTGCCTGACAGCTCTGAAGACAGCAGTTGTTCTCCAGCACAGTGTTCAAGCTTTGATAATGGACAGACTGCCTCCTGAAGTGGGTCTCTGACCCCCGTGTACCCTGACTGGGAGACACCTCCCAGTAGGGTACAACAGACATCTCATACAGACAGGTGCCCCTCTGGGACAAAGCTTCCAGAGGAAGGATCAGGCAGCAGTATTTGCTGTTCTGCAGCCTCCGCTGGTGATACCCACGCAAACAGGGTCTAGAGTGGACCTCCGGCAAACTCCAACAGACCTGCAGCTGAGGGGCCTGACTGTTCAAAGGAAAACTAACAAACAGAAAGGAATACCATCAACATCAACAAAAAGGACATCCACACCAAAACCCCATCCGTAGGTCACCAACATCAAAGACCAAAGGTAGATAAAATCACAAAGATGGGGAGAAACCAGAGCAGAAAGGCTGAAAATTTCAAAAACCAGAATGCCTCTTCTTCTCCAAAGGATCACAACTCCTCTCCAGCAAGGGAACAAAACTGGACAGAGAATGAGTTTGACGAGTTGACAGAAGTAGGTTTCAGAAGGTGGGTATCAACAAACTTCTCTGAGCTAAAGGAGCATGTTCTAACCCATTGCAAGGAAGCTAAAAACCTTGAAAAAAGGTTAGATGAATGGCTAACCAGAATAACCAGTGTAGAGAACATAAATGATCTGATGGAGCTGAAAAACACAGCAGAAGAACTTTGTGAAGCATACACAAACTTCAATAGCTGATTCGATCAAGCGGAAGAAAGGATATCAGTGATTGAAGATCAAATTAATGAAATAAAGCGAGAAGCAAGATTAGAGAAAAAATAGTGAAAAGAAACGAACAAAGCCTCCAAGAAATATGGGACTATGTGAAAAGACCAAATCTACGTTAGATTGGTGTACCTGAAAGTGACAGGGAGAGTGGAACCAAGTTAGAAAACACTCTTCAGGCTATTATCCAGGAGAACTTCCCCGGTCTAGCAAGGCAGGCCAACATTCTAATTCAGGAAATACAGAGAACACCACAAAGGTATTCCTTGAGAAGAGCAACCCCAAGACACATAATTATCAGATTCACCAAGGTTGAAATGAAGGAAAAAATGTTAAGGGCAGCCAGAAAGAAAGGTTGGATTACCCACAAAGGAAAGCCCATCAGACTAACAGCAGATGTCTCAGCAGAAACCCTACAAGCAAGAAGAGAGGGGAGGCCAATAGTCAACATTGTTAAAGAAAAGAATTTTTAACTCAGATTTTATATCCAGCCAAACTAAGCTTCATAAGTGAAGGAGAAATAAAATCCTTTACAGACAAGTGAATGCTGACAGATTTTGTCACCACCAGGCCTGCCTTACAAGAGCTCCTGAAGGAAGCACTAAACATGGAAAGGAACAACTGGTACCAGCCATTGCAAAAACATGCCAAATTGTAAAGACCGTCGACACTATGAAACAACTGCATCAACTAACGGTTAAAATAACCAGCTAGCATCATAATGACAGGATCAAATTCACACATAACAATATTACCTTAAATGTAAATGGGCTAAATGCCCCAACTAAAAGACACAGACTGGCAAATTGGATAAAGAGTCAAGACCCATTGGTGGTCTATATTCAGGAGACCCATCTCACATGCAAAGACACACATAGGCTCAAAATAAAGGGATGGAGGAAGATCTACCAAGCAAATGGAAAGCAAAAAAAAGCAGGGGTTGCAATCCCAGTCTCTGATTAAACAGACTTTAAACCAACAAAGACCAAAAGAGACAAGGCCATTACATAATGGTAAAGGGATCAATTCAACAAAAAGAGCTAACTATCCTAAATATATAGGCACCCAATACAGGAGCACCCAGATTCATAAAGCAAGTTCTTAAAGACCTGCAAAGAGACTTAGACTCCCACATAATAATAATCGGAGACTGTCCGATTAACACCCCACTGTCAATATTAGACAGATCAACAAGACAGAAAATTAACAAGGATATACAGGACTTGAACTCAGCTCTGGATCAGGCAGACCTAACAGACATCTACAGAACTCTCCACCCCAAATTAACACAATATAAGTTCTTCTCAGCACCACACCACACTTATTCTAAAATTGACCACATACTTGGAAATAAAACACTCCTCAGCAAATGTAAAAGAACAGAAATCACAACAAACTCTCTCAGACCACAGTGCAATCAAATTAGAACTCAGAATTAAGAAACTCACTCAAAACTGCACAACTGCATGGAAACTGAACAACCTGCTTCTGAGTGACTACTGGGTAAATAATGAAATGAAGGTGAAATAAAGATGTTCTTTGAAACCAATGAGAACAAAGACACAACATACCAGAATCTCTGGGACACATTTAAAGTAGAGTGTAGAGGGAAATTTATAGCACTAAATGCCCACGTGAGAAAGCAGGAAAGATGTAAAATCGACACCCTAACATCACAATTAAAAGAACTAGAGAAACAAGAGCAAACAAATTCAAAAGCTAGCAGAAGACAAGAAATAACTAAGATCAGAGCAGAACTGAAGGAGATAGAGACACAAAAATCCCTTCAAAGAATCAATGAATCCAGGAGCTGGTTTTTTGAAAAGATCAACAAAATAGATAAACCGCTAGCCAGACTAATAAAGAAGAAAAGAGAGAACAATCAAATAGATGCAATAAAAAATGGTAAAGGGGATATCACCACCGATCCCACAGAAATACAAACTACCATCAGAGAATTACTATAAACACCTCTATGTAAATAAACTAGAAAATGTAGAAGAAATGGATAAATTGCTTGACACATACACCCTCCCAAGACTAACTCACAAGAATTCGAATCTCTGAATAGACCAATAACAGGTTCTGAAATTGAGGCAATAATTAATAGCCTACCAACCAAAGAAAGTGCAGGACCAGACGGATTCACAGCTGAATTCTAACAGAGGTACAAAGAGGAGCTGGTACCATTCCTTCTGAAACCATTTCAATCAATAGAAAAAGAGAGAATCCTCCCTAACTCATTTTATGAGGCCAGCATCATCCTGATACAAAAGCCTGGCAGAGACACAACAAAAAAAAGAGAATTTTAAGCTAATATCCGTGATGAACATTGATGTGAAAATCCTCAATAAAATACTGGCAAACTGAATCCAGCAGCACATCAAAAAGCTTATCCACCATGATCAAGTCGGCTTCATCCCTGGGATGCAAGGCTGGTTCAACATACTCAAATCAATAAATGTAATCCATCACATAAACAGAACCAAAGACAAAAACCACATGATTATCTCAATAGATGCAGAAAAGGCCTTTAACAAAATTCAACAGCCCTTCTTGCTAAAAACTCTCAATAAACTAGGTATTAATTGAATGTATCTCAAAATAATAAGAGCCATTTATGACAAACCCACAGCCAATATCATACTGAATGGGCAAAACTGGAAGCATTCCCTTTGAAAACAGGCACAAAACAAGGATACCCTCTCTCACCACTCCTATTCAACATAGTATTGGAATTTCTGTCCAGGGCAATCAGGCAAGAGAAAGAAATAAAGAGTATTCGGTTAGGAAAAAAGGAAGTCAAATTGTCTCTGTTTGCAGATGACATGATTGTATATTTAGAAAACCCCATTGTCTCAGCCCAAAGTCTCCTTAAGCTGATAAGCAACTTCAGCAAAGTCTCAGGATAGAAAATCAATGTGCAAAAATCACAAGCATTCGTATACAACAATAACAGACAAACAGAGAGCCAAATCATGAGTAAACCCCCTTCACAATTGCTACAAAGAGAATAAAATACCTAGGAATCCAACTTAGAAAGGATGTGAAGGACCTCTTCAAGGAGAACTAAAAACCACTGCTCAATGAAATAAAAGAGGACACAAAAAAATGGGAGAACATTCCATGCTCATGGATAGGAAGAATCAATATCATGAAAATGGCCATATTGCCTAAAGTAATTTATAGATTCAATGCTATCCCCATCAAGCTACCAATGACTTTCTTCACAGAATCGGAAAAAACTACTTTAAAATTAATATGGAACCAAAAAAGAGCCTGCATAGCCAAGACAATCCTAAGCCAAAAGAACAAAGCTGGAGGCATCACGCTACCTGACTTCAAACTATACTACAAGGCTACAGTAACCAAAACAGCTTGGTACTGATACCAAAACAGATATGTAGACCAATGGAACAGAACAGAGGCCTCAGAAATAACACCACACATCTACAGCCATCTGATCTTAGACAAACCTGACAAAAAGAAGCAATGTGGAAAGGATTCCCTATTTAATAAATGGTGCTGGGAAAACTGGCTGGCCATATGTAGAAAGCTGAAACTGGATCCCTTCCTTACACCTTATACAAAAATTATCTCAAGATGGATTAAAGACTTAAATGTAAGACCTAAAACCATAAAAACCCTAGAAGAAAACCTAGGCAATACCATTCAGGACATAGGCATGGGCAAAGTCTTCATGACTAAAACACCAAAAGCAATGGCAACAAAAGCCAAAATTGACAAATGGGATCTAATTAAACTAAAGAGCTTCTGCACAGCAAAAGAAATGATCATCAGAGTGAACAGGCAACCTACAGAATGGGAGAAAATTTTTGCAATCTATCCTTCTGACAAAGGGCTAATATCCAGAATCTACAAAGAACTTAAACAAATTTACAAGAAAAAAACAACACCATCAAAAAGTGGGTGAAGGATATGAACAGACACTTCTCAAAAGAAGACATTTATGTAGCCAACAGGCACATGAAAAAATGCTCATCATCACTGGTCATCAGAGAAATGCAAATCAAAACCACAATGAGATACCATCTCACACCAGTTAGAATGGCAATCATTAAAAAGTCAGGAAACAACAGATGCTGGAGAGGATGTGGAGAAATAGCAACACTTTTACACTGTTGGTGGGACTGTAAACTAGTTCAACCATTGTGGAAGACAGTGTGGCGACTCCTCAAGGATCTAGAACTAGAAATACCATGTGACCCAGCAATCCTGTTACTGGGTATATACCCAAAAGATTATAAATCATGCTGCTATAAAGACACATGCACATGTATGTTTATTGCGGCACTATTCACAAGAGCAAAGACTTGGAACCAACCCAAATGTCCATCAATGATAGACTGGATTAAGAAAATGTGGCTCATATATTCCATGGAATCCTATGCAGCCATCAAAAAGGATGAGTTCATGTCCTTTGCAGGAACATGGATGAAGCTGGAAACCATCATTCTCAGCAAACTATCACAAGGACAGAAAACCAAACACCACATGTTCTCACTCGTAAGTGGGAGTTGAACAATGAGAACACATGGACACAGGAAGGGGAACATCACACACCAGGGCCTGTTGTGGGGTGGGGGGTTGGGGGAAGGATAGCATTAGGAGAAATACCTAATATAAATGACAAGTTAATGGGTGCAGCAAACCAACATGGCACATGCATACCTATCGGGGGAATCAGCCCCAAATATTTCAACGTAGGTTCTTTCTATTTTCCCTAAGTGTCGGCCGGTCTGAGAAATAAAGAGGAAGAGTACAAAGAGAGAAATTTTACAGCTGGGCCTCTGGGGGTGTCATCACATATTGGTAGGACCGTGATGATGACTCCAAGCCGCAAAATCAGCAAGTTTTTATTAGGGATTTTAAAAAGGGGACAGGGTGTACGAACAGGAAGTAGATCACAAGGATCACATGCTTCAAAGGGCCATAAAGATCACAAGGCAAAGGCAAAATTAGAATTACTGATGAGGTTCTATGTCCCACTGTGCACATATTGTTTTGATAAATATCTTAACATGAAACAGGGCTCGAGAGCAGAGAACTAGTCTGACTAGAATTTACTAGGCTGGAATTTCCCAATCCTAGTAAGCCTGAGGGTACTGCAGGAGACCAGGGTGTATTTCAGTCCTTATCTCAACCATATAAGACAGACACTCCCAGAGTGGCTGTCTATAGACCTGCCCCCAGGAATGCATTCCTTCCCCAGGGTTATTTCTTGCTGGGAAAAGAATTCAGCAATATTTCTCCTACTCGCACATCCATCTACAGGCTTTCTGTGAGAAGAAAAATATGGCTCTATTCTGCCCAACCCCACAGGCAGTCAGACCTTATGGTTATCTTCCCTTGTTCCCTGAAAATCGCTGTTATTCTGTTCTTTTCAGGGTGCACTGATTTCATATTTTTCAAACACACGTTTTACAATCAGATTTCATATTGTTCAAACATACATGTTCTATAATCAATTTGTAGAATAGTGGTCCTGAGGTGACGTACATTCTCGGCCAACGAAGATAACAGGATTAAGAAATTAAAGTAAAGACAGCTGGTGGGGCGAGGTGGCTCATGCCTATAATTCCAGCACTTTGGGAGGCTGAGGCAGGCGGATCATGAGGTCAGGAGATCGAGACCATCCTGGCTAACACGGTGAAACCCCATCTCTACTAAAAAAAAAACAAATACAAAAAATTAGCTGGGCGTGGCGGCAGGTGCCTGTAGTCCCAGCTACTCGGGAGGCTGAGGCTGGAGAATGGCGTGAACCTGGGAGGTGGAGCTTGCAGTGAGCTTAGATGGCACCACTGCACTCCAGCCTGGGCGACAGAGCGAGACTCCATCTCAAAAAAAAAAAAAAATTTTACCCAGCCATCCTATTACTGGGTATATACCCAAAGGACTATACATCATGCTGCTATAAAGACACATGCACACGTATGTTTATTGCGGCACTATTCACAATAGCAAAGACTTGGAACCAACCCAAATGTCCAACGATGATAGACTGGATTAAGAAAATGTGGCACATATACACCATGGAATACTATGCAGCCATAAAAAATGATGAGTTCACGTCCTTTGTAGGGACACGGATGAAATTGGAAATCATCATTCTCAGTAAACTATCACAAGAACAAAAAACCAAACACCGCATATTCTCACTCATAGGTGGGAACTGAACAATGAGAACACATGGACACAGGAAGGGGAACATCACACTCTGGGGACTGTTGTGGGGTGGGGGGAGGGGGGAGGGATAGCATTAGGAGATATACCTAATGCTAAATGACGAGTTAATGGGTGCAGCACACCAGTATGGCACATGTATACATATGTAACTAACCTGCACATTGTGCACATGTACCTTAAAACTTAAAGTATAATAATAAAATAAAATAAAATAATAAATATATAAATAAAAAATAAATTTAAAAAGACAGGCATAAGAAATTATAAGAGTATTATTAGGGAAGTGATAAATGTTCATGAAATCTTCACAATTTATGTTCAGAGACTGCAGTAAAGACAGGTGTAAGAAATTATAAAAGTATTAATTTTGGGAACTGATAAATGTCCATGAAATCTTCACAATTTATGTTTTTTGTGACTCAGCTCCAGCCGGTCCCTCCGTTCAGGGTCCCTGACCCTGCAACATATACCTATGTAACAAACCTGCATATTGTGCACATGTACCTGAGAACTTAAAGTATAATAAAAAAAATACTCCTATATTGCCTTCCAAAAGGTTATTTCAATTTCTACTTCCACTAAGAGTATGTGAGCCTACTTACTTCTTCACATCCTTGCCAACACTGGATACTATAAAAAGTTTAAATCGGCCAGGCATGGTGGCTCACGCCTGTAATCCTGGCACTTTGGGAGGCCAAGGCAGGTGGATCACATGAGGTCAGGAGCTCGAGACCAGCCTGGCCAACATGGTGAAACCCTATCTCTACTAATAATACAAAAATTAGCTGGGTGTGGTGGCAGGCGCCTGTAATCCCAGCTACTTAGGAGGCTGACGCAGGAGTCACTTGAGCCTGGGAGGCGGAGGTTACAGTGAGCTGAGATCATCCCATTGCACTCCAGCCTGGGTGACAAGAGTGAAACTTCATCTCCCAAGTTTAAATCTTTAGTAATCATATGAAAAATACATCCATTACATCCAATTTATAGGCTTTTTTTGTTAAACTTTCATGGCTTTTGCCTGCTTTTCTATTTAATTATAATTTTCTTGTTGATTTGAAGCAGCTGTTTGCATGGTTTTTAAAAATAGCAATTTCTCACAGTATTAAAAATTGTATCCCCCTTCTTTTGTTATCTTTTTAGTTTTTTATGGTACATTTTTCATGAGAAAGTTTATGCAATTTAATATACTGATGTTTTCCTTTATTCTTACAGGATATTATTTTATACCTAGAGTCCTTCCCTCATTCTAAGATAATTATTTAAATTCACCAATATTTTCTTCTAGTAATTTAAAGTTCATATTTACATTTAAATCTCTGCCCCAAAGGAAGGTTTTTTGCTCTATGCAAATCTGTACTCTTCAATTTTTTGTTATGATGAGCATATATTACTATTATAATTTTTTAAAACATGGTCACAAGCTAGTGTAGTACAGATACGTCTTTCTATGAAAATCTTGACAAAAACAAAACCAGTAGCAGATGTAATTTGAAAAACACCAATATGGTAAAAGAATGAAAGTAGGCTTCCCATATTTTACTTCGAAATTTGAAAGATCACCATATGTGTGCCTCCCCCTGGTACCTTGAAACTGCTCTCTTATGTGCACACACTGTTCAGTATAAGGGGCCTGCCAGCTTGGTACTTATGGCCACCTTCCTCCTTAGTCAGGCTTGATCTCAAGCCATAGAAAAAAAGGAAGAAAAGAAGTCAAGAGAAAGAGTAACAAAGTAAGATACAAGTAAACTGTTGGAAGCAGAATCAGCATTTACTGCCAGCCAGTAACAACTCTTTCTGAAATGTCTGAGCTGCCCGGTAGTACAATGCATTTCTCTACTTTCACCCTAGGAAACGCCTCAAAGCCTCCAGTACTTCCAGTCTCAGTCTATAAACCCAAAGTGTCTCCACTGCACACAAAGTTAAGAGCATAGGCTTTGGAGCCAGACTGCCTGGTTCACCCTGGACTCTGTCACTAGCTGTTAGGCACAGTGCTTGAACATCTCTGAGCCTCAATTTTCTCACCTGTAAAATGGGGATAATAGTAATGCTTACCTTGTATGGATCGTGCCATTGCACGTGGATTAATTACCTGAGTTAATATATGTAAAGCACCTACATGCCTGAAATATAATAGTGTTCAATCAATATTTGCTATTATCTTTATCAGAGAATAGTTAAGTCTACATGAGCCACAAGTGCATTGCAGAAGTCCAGTGGAATAGCAGAAAGGAATTATGGGATGTCCCAATATTGCTGTTGTTTGACAGGATTGAAAAAATCATGCAAACTCTGCCTTTCTATTTTCCTGAACCTACAACATGTGGATGATTAGTAGTTTCCTATTACAGTTAACAACTAATTGTAAAGTGCAGTTAATATGCAGTGTGAGGGCTTCTATTATTCATGGTTCTTACTCACTTGACTTAAGATAGGCTATTTTTTCTCCAACTGACTCAGTGCTCTACTCACTACTATTGTGCAATAAAGTTAGAGAAAGTACTGAATCGTTTCAAACCTGCTTATTGATGCTAAGATCTCACCATGTAATGACAAAAAAGATCTTAGTCACACAGTAAGGTAATGGTAGTGCAGTTGAGAATAAAGGAAACTGTCTTACTTCGTGAGCTGCGCAAATGAGGTTCATCTTGTGATAATAATTCTCACAATAACTCTATGAAGTAAGAATTTTATAAAGTTGTCCTAGGAAGTTCCCCTCCTATAAAAAGGAAAAGAAAACGGGGCCATTTTAGAAGACTACCTATCATATCTATCTGTAGGTATAAGTTTTTTCTGTCACCCCCCCAAAAAACATACAATTGTGCAATTAAGATGCATGAACTTATTGTTTTATTCCTTTTTCGGCTGTGCTTTCCATCTCTGTGTGGTGCGCTCCACTTTGGCTGAATTCTTGTGCTCATTTCTTACAGTTCACTATTTTATTCTTTGCTGTATTTATTCTGCTATTTGGTTTATCTAGTAGGCCCCTTATTTCAGTGATTATATTTTTTCTTTTCTTTTTTTCTTTCTTTCCTTTTTCTTTTTTTTTTTTTTTTGAGACAGAGTCTCACTCTGTCGCCCAGGCTGGAGTACAGTGGCATGATCCCAGATCACTGCAACTTCCATTTCTGGGGTTCTAGCGATTCTCTGGCCTCAGCCTCCTAAGTAGCTGGGATTACAGATGTGTGCCACCACACCCGACTAATTTTTGTATTTTTAGATGAAACGGGGTTTCGCCATGTTGGCCAGGCTGGTCTCGAACTCCTGACCTCAAGTGATCTACCTACCTTGGCCTTGCAAAGTACTGGGATTGCAGGCGTGAGCCACCACGTCCGGCCTTTTTTTTTTTTTTTTTTTTTTTTTTTTCCTTTGAGATGGAGTCTCTCTCTGTCACCCAGGCTGGAGTGCAGTGGTACAATCTTGGCTCACTGCAACCCCTGCCTCCTGGGTTCAAGCGATTCTCCCGCCTCAGCCTCCCGAGTAGCTGGGACTACAGGCACTTGCCACCAGGCCCAGCTAATTTTTGTATTTTTAGTAGAGACGGGGTTTCACCATATTGGCCAGGCTGGTCTCGAACTCCTGACCTCAGGTGATCTGCCTGCCTCGGCCTCCCAGTGTGCTGGGATTACAGGTGTGAGCCACTGTGCCCGGCCCCCTGGCCCACATTTTTTATTTTCAAAATCAATAACTGATTCTTTAAAAACTACCTGCTATTGTGGTTGCAGTATCCTTTTATAGCTCTAAGGTTTTTAATTATAGTTCAACTTAAAATCTTGTTTGCTCTATTGACTGTTTCCTTGGGCATTCATACTTATATTTATTGGGTTTGGTGCCTGTCTTTCACAGTGTTGGTTTTCCTTAAAAGTCTGGTGATTCTTGGCTTGCTGCTGGTCTTTGTGATTGCACAGCCCTGCTTGTGGATGAGCCAGGCCAGACATGTCAAAACTAGCAGCCCATCCCTTCTTCCACCCCTCTTCTGGGTTACTACGTTCTGGAGCAATGCTTCTCAATCTTTTTTTCATTATCACCCTCCTAAGGAAACTTTGTAGACATTTTTTCCCTAATCACCAGCCCTCCCTCATGAAATGTGAGTACCACAGATGGGCTACATCTCTGTGCATGTACTGTGGCCTGTTGGAGCCACAGACTATAGCAATATTTAGGTTTTTTTGTTTTCTTTCCCCAAAATTTCCCACCCAAGACCTAAGTTTTGCCCTAGTGGGAGTAATATCACCTCCAGCTAAAAATCATGCTGTGAAGAATGTCCCTGTTTTTCTGCATTAACTGTCCTACCAGTAAATGTTATTTTTGCCTTCTGCTTCCAAAGCAGTTGACCAAAGAACTCTCCTCTTCCTTTATCAAACATAAGCTAAATCCAAAGCTTAGAACATGTGAACATTCTTGCAACAACTCCTACCTGTAAAGTCTCTGGTACACTACGTTTTTTGTTGTTTTGTTTTTTAAATTAATAGACTTTATTTTTTAGGGTAGTTTTAGGTTCAAAGCAAAATGGAGCCGAAATTACATAATCCACCCACTCCCACACAGCCTCCACCACCATCAACATCCAGCAGCAGTTTGGTTCATTTGTTATAATCTGCACTGGCTTTACATTACATTTTAAACTGAGGTTTGCTCTGTTAATCTGATAATATGCTTTCAATATTTCTGGAATTTAAAAAAAAATTTAGATATACTAATAGCACATTTTATTATTTTCAAGCAATAGTATTAATTTTTCTCTCTTTATAACTTTTTGCAAACTTAAGGCATTGGGGCAGGTGGGTAGAGAGACCCTTCTGCACAGTCTTCCATTCCAATTTAATCTCCTAGAAAGATAGTTCTACCATGATAACAAAAAGCATGCAGAGAAGAGTGGGCAAGATTTAACTTTATAGACTATTGCTTTAAGTTGTACCAGAAGCCTCCACTTTATAGCTCAGTGATTCTTCTAAATTCTAAATGGCAAGCAAATTATTCTTAACTAAATATTCCATGTTGTTAATCAATAGCATCTACTAGCCTATACATGATAAAAGTAGGATGGTTCTGTTTTTTGAGTTTTTTTTAACAGCTTTGAGTTACAATTCACATATCATACAGTTCACTCAAAGTGTAAAATCCAATCGTTTTTAGTATGTTCACAGAGTTGTGAAACCATCACCACTATCATTTGAGAACATGTTCATCCTCCAAAAAAGAAACTTAATAACAATTAGTACTCATTCTCCATTTCTCTCCACCCTCCAAAACCCATCCTTTCCCCTCTACCCCTCCAGCCCTGAACAATCATGTATTTATTTGCCTATTCTGGACATTTTAAAATTCCTCCTATATAGCTGTAATTATATATTCTTTGACCAACATCTCCCAGTCCCCTTGTCCCCTAACTGCTCAAGCTCTGGTAACCACCATTCTATTCTCCTCTTCTATAAGGTCAGCTGTTTTAGATTCCACATATGAGAGAGTTCATGTGGTCTTTCTGTGCCTGGCTTATTTGCTTAACACAATGACCTCTAGTTCTATCCATGTTGCTGCAAATGACAGGATTTTGTTCTCTTTTATTTTTTATATTTATTTGTTTGTTTATTTATTTATTTATTTTTGCGACAGGGTTTCACTCTGTCACCCAGGCTGGAGAGCAGTGGCATGATCTTGGCTCACTGCAGCCTCAAACTCCCGAGCTCAAGTCATTCTCCCGCTTCAACCTCCCAAGCAGCTGAGATTATAGGCACATGCCACCACACTCAGCTAATTTTTTGTAGAGATGGGGTTTTGCTATGTTTCCCAGGCTGGTCAAGTGATCTGCCTGACTGCCTTGGCGTCCAAAAGTGTTGGGATTATAGGCATGAGCCACTGCATCTGGCCATGTTCTCTTTTATGGCTTAATAGTACTCCATTGTATATATATACCACATTTTATTTATCCATTCATCCGTTGATGGACACTTAGGTTGATTCCATATCTTGGCTATTATTATTATATATATTAATATATTATTATTCCATATCTTGGGTAATATATATTCCATATATTGGCTATATGTGCAATAAACAATGGAGTGCAGATATCTCTTCAACATATTGATTTCATTTCCTTTGGATATACACCCAGTAGTGGGATTGCTGTATCTTTTGTGAGTTCTTTAATGTATTGTATTTATGATTTTTGGAGTCTGTGATACATTTAATTTATATAGTGTGTTAAAATTATTTATTAGTACCACACATTTAAGCAAGTTCATAGAAAAAAGAACACAATGACCATTCAATTATATTTCTATTGTTCTCTATTCACTTCTAATCTGTCATTATATATATATACCTGTTGCACAATTCTAGTACTTTATGCATACCATTTTTGTGTTGTTTTGTTAGTGTGTCCATTTACTTATACCTATAAGTTTACAAAATTGCCATTTTTACTATCCATATAATTGTTAAACAATATGGAATCACCACGTTTACTAACTTCTTATTAGTATTTAGAATGCTTCCATATTTTTATATTATTTCAGAGTATGAATACTATCAAGAAGTGTTCAAAAAAACTTAAACCAATTTATAATGTACCTTCAGCCCTGCCAAACACTGTTCAAAATTTTTAATTCTTTTGGAGATTTTTAATTTAACATTTTTTACATTGTTACTGCATTTTCCCACCTCACATCTGACTTCCTATCTGTATTGTCTCATGTATAAAAGTGTTTGTGGCAGAGTATATTCTTCCAATCTGTTTGCAGCAACCAAACAACCCACATGCTCTTCTTTGACACTCCTCTCATTCAGAAGTGAGATCTATGTCCTCCTTGATTCTGTCTGGCCTTGTGACTGACAGAACTGACGCTGTGTGACCTCCAAGGCTAGGTTATAAAATGCAAAACAACTTCTGCTTGGGTTCTTTTAATACCCTTGCTCTTGGAACTGGGCTACCATTCTGTAAGGAAGCCCAAGAAGCCAATGAGGAGGCCTAAATGGAGCATAACCGAGGGCCCCAGCTTTCAGCCTAGGCTGTGCTGGGTAAGCAGCCAGCAGCAACTTGCTAGTTACGTGGTTGAGTCATCTTGAAGGGATATCCTTCAGTGCCCAAACCAGCCACCCCTGAAGATGCTGTGGGATAAGGCATCCTTGCTGAGCCTTGCCCAAATTAAAGATTGATGAGCAAGATAAATAAATAATTGTCTTTGTTGTAAACCACAGAATTTGGGGCTGGTTTGTTACTCAGTGACATGGTTCAGATGTGTCCTCACCCAAATCTCATCTTGAATTGTAGTTCCCATAATCCCTGTGTTGTGGGAGGGACCTGGTGGGAGGTAATTGAATCATGGGGGCAGTTACCTCCATGTTGCTCTTGTGATAGTGAGTTCTCACATGATCTGACGGTTTTATAAGGGGCTCTTCTCCTTTCGCTTGGCATTTCTCCTTCCTGAACCATGTGAAGAAGGATGTGTTTGTTTCCCCTTCCACCATGATTGTAAGTTTCCTGAGGCCTCCCCATCCCTGTGGAACTGTGAGTCAATTAAACCTCTTTTCTTTATAAATTACCAGTCTTGGATATGTCTTTTTTTTTATTTTTTATTTTTTTGAGATGGAGTCTTGCTCTGTTGCCCAGGCTGGAGTGCAGTGGTGTGATCTCAGCTCACTGCAACCTCCACCTCCCAGGTTCAAGTGATTCTCCTGCCTCAGCCTCCCAAGAGCTGGCATTTTAGGCATGCACCACCATGCATGGCTAATTTTTGTATTTTTAGTAGAGACGAGGTTTTGCTATGTTGGCCAGGCTGGTCTTGAACTCCTGACCTCAGGTGATCCACCCATCTCAGCCTCCAAATTGTTGGGATTACAGGTGTGACTCACTATGCCCAGCCTCAGGTATGTCTTAATTAGCAATGTGAGAACAGACTAATACAGTAAATTGGTACCATAAAGAGCAGACTGCTGCTGTAAAGATATCAAAAAATGTGGAAGCAACTTTGGAACTGGGTAACAGGCAGAAGCTGTAACAGTTTGGAGGGCTCAGAAGAAGACAGGAAAATGTGGGAAAGTTTGGAACTTCCTAGAGACTTGGAGGGCTCAGAAGACAGGATGATGTGATAAGTTTGGAACTTCCTAGAGACTTGTTGGTTTTGACCAACATGCTGATAGAGATATGGACAATTAAGTCCAGGCTGAGGTGGTCTCAGATGGAAATGAGGAACTTCCTAATAATTAGAACAAAGGTGACTCTTGGTATGCTTTAGCAAAGAGACTGGCATTTTGCCTCTGCCCTAGAGATCTGTGGAACTTTGAATTTGAGAGAGATTATTTAGAGTATCTGGTGGAAGAAATTTCTAAGCAGCAAAGCATTTAAGAAGTGAATTTGCAGCCTGACAATGCAGAAGAAAAATACATTTTCTGGGGAGAAATTCAAGCCAGTTGCAGAAATTTGCAAAAGTAACAAGGAGCCAAATGCGAATCACCAAGACAATGGGGAAAAATGCCTCCAGGGCATGTCAGAGACCTTCATGGCAGCCCCTCCCATCACAGCCTCAGAGGCCTAGGAGGGAAAAATGGTTTCCTGGGCCCATCCAGGGCCTCCCTGCTGTGTGCAGCCTCAAGACTTGGTGCCCTGCATCCCAGCCACTCCAGCTGGGGCTAAAAGGGACCAAGGTACAGCTCAGGGTGTTGCTTCAGAGGTTGCAAGTCCCAAGCCTTGGCAGCTTCCAGGTGGTGCTGAGCCTGCAGGTGCACAGAAGTCAAGAATTGAGGTTTGAGAACCTCTGCCTAGATTTCAGAGGATGTATGGAAATGCCTGGATATCCAGGCAGAACTTTTGCTGCAGGGACAGAGCCCTCATGGGGAACTTCTGCTAGGGCAGTGCAGAAGGGAAATGTGGGGTCAGAGCCCCCACATAGAGTCCCCACTGGGGCACTGGCCAGTTGAGCTGTGAGAAGAGGGCCACTGTCCTCCAGACCCAAGAATGGTAGATCCACCGACAGCTTGCACCATGCACCTGGAAAAGCTGCAGACACTCAATGCCAGCCTGTGAAAGCAGCCAGGTAGGGGGCTGTACCCTGCAAAGCCACAGGGGAGAAGCTGCTCAAGGCCATGGGAGCCCACCTCTTGCATCAGCGTGACCTGGATGTGAGATATGAAGTCAAAGAAGATCATTTTGGAACTTTAAGGTTTAATGACTGGTTAAGCTTTAATGACACTTTTATACATGACACAATAAAAATAGGAGCTCAACTGTGAAGTGGGAAAAATGCAGTCACAATGTAAAAAAAATGCTAACTTAAAAACCTCAAAAAGAATTACAAATTTTGAACACAGCATTTGGCAGGGCTGAAGGAACATTATAAAGTTTAAATCCTATTGGATTTTGGACTTGCATGGGGTCTGTGGCCCCTTTGTTTTGGTGAATTTCTCCCATTTGGAGTGGGTGTATTTGCCCAATGCCTGTACCCCCATTGTATCTAGAAAATAAATAACTTGCTTTTGATTTTCCAGGCTGATAGGAAGAAGGGACTTGCCTTGTTTCAGATGAGACCTTGGACATGTACTTTTGGGTTAATGCTGGAATAAGTTGAGAGTTTGGGGGACTGTTGGAAAGGTATGATTATGTTTTGAAATGTGAGGAAATGGGATTTGGGCAGGGATGGAATTATATGGTTTAGCTGTGTCCCCACCCAAATCTCACCTTGAATTGTAGTGCCCATAATCCCCATGTGTCATGGGACGGACCCGGTGGGAGGTAATTGAATCATGGGGGCAGTTACCTCCATGCTGTTCTTGTGATAGCAAGTGAGTTCTTATGAGATCTGGTGGTTTTATGAGAGGCTTTTCCCCTTTTGCTTGACACTTCTCTTTCCTGCTGCCATGTGAAGAAGGATGTGTTTGCTTCCCCTTCTACCATGATTGTAAGTTTCCTGAGGCCTCCTCAGCCATGCTGAGCTGTGAGTCAATTAAACCACTTTCCATTATAAATTACGTAGTCTCAGGTATGTCTTTATTAGCAGTGTGAGAACAGATTAGTACACTCAGCAATAGATAACTGATACAGCATATATATGTCTTTTAACCACCTATTGAGTGCAATTTGGGATGTTGACATATATTTGTTTAATTATTTGAAATAGCCGCTTTTTTTTTTTTTGAGATGGAATCTCACTCTGTTGCCCAGGCTGGAGTGCAGTGGCATGATCTTGGCTGACTGCAACCTCCGCCTCCCGGGTTCAAGCAACTCTTCTGCCTTAGCCTCCCAAGTAGCTGGGACTACAGGCAAGTGCCATCACACTCAGCTAATTTTTGTATCTTTGGTAAAGACAGGATTTCACCATATTGGCCAGGCTGGTCTCAAACTTGTGACCTCGTGATCTGCCCACCTCAGCCTCCCAAAGTGCTGGTATTACAGGCATGAACCATAGCACCTGGCCCAATAGCCACTTGAAAAAAAAATCAGAGAGGAATAAAGAGAAGCAAGAGGCAGTCTAGCATAATGTATTAGAGCACTGGAATTACAGTGCCTGGAATTAGAGTCTAGAATTTGACTGCCTGGGGTCTAATCCCGGCTCTGCCAATTACTAGCAAATTAACAACAGATACTTTGTCATCTCCTAAATGGGTATGATAACGGTAACCACCTAATTAGAAGTACTGTAAAGATTAAATTAGTTAGTATTTAAAGAATTTAGTCCAATGTCCAACCTAAAATAAATACCAAATAAATCCCATTTAAGTGTTAACCATTCCTAGCAGTTACATATTTTCATATATATTCTGTATTTTGTTGCTTTCTGTTTTTAAAATTGCATTAAGACATATACGGTTTCTTTATTTTTATACTTTGTATCAGTTAAGGTTCTGTGTAGTACAATATTAGGAAACCAAATAAAGACTGATTTAAAGAAGAAGGAATTGTCTTAACTCACTTAATAAGAGGTCTGAACACGGCAAGATCTGCAGTTGCTCAATATATCCTTTCAGTAATGCCACCATACACCAAGTTCTATCCAGCTCTTAGATTTGCAAATATTGGTAGTAAAGTGGCTAAGTAATCCCAAGCATCATATCCAGATATGGCAAAGTCTAGAGGAAGAAGGGACTATCTCCTCCTTGTAGGTACCAATACAGAAACAAATACCTGGCAATATAATTGGACTGGAACGAATGTTTGAACATCCACCACAATGTCCACTGAACACTTTCAAGCATATATATCTTGTTTCTGGTAATATGCCCCATTTTATTGATAGTTCTGATTCTGGCTGGGCATCGTGGTTTGCGCCTTTAAGCCTATCACTTTAGGAGGCCAAGGTGGGTGGATAGATTGAGCCCAGGAGCTCAAGACCAGCCTGGGCAACATGGCAAAACCCCGTCTCTACAAAGAAAATTACAAAAAATTAGCTGGGCATGGTGGCATGTGCCTGTAGTCCCAGCTACTCACGAGGCTGAGGTGGGAGGATCACCTGAGGCTGGGAGGTCATGGCTTCAGTGAGCTGTGATAGCACCACAGCACTCCAGCCTGGGCAACAGAGTGAGACCCTGTCTCAAAAGAAAAAAAAAAAAAAAAGGAAGAAATTCATCTTCTACAAACCAATTTGTACTTCAATACAGAGTATCATCAACATCCAATTATAATTAATAACAAAGATGACCAGTTGGATATAAGATACTGCTTCAAGCTTTTGCAAAAGTCAATAATACCACTGAGGTCATTTAATCATCCAGTTTTTTATTCACTTGTGCCTTGTAGGTGTTACAAGTAATTTTATATGAAACTCCCCAAATAGTGAAAAATGTAGATTGTCTCTGAAAAACTTCAGGCTTTAAAATTGCTAATATTTTCTATGCTTTTTAAATAAAGATCTCCTTTATTTGAACTCTTATAGCATTTACAATCTGTACTATATGACTATCTTCTGTTTCATAGAGTTTCTATTTATGTCACTTGTGTTTGAGTCTTTTCTTCCAACCACATTTGTCTTTTACTTCAAGGCAGAGGTTATGTTTCACACTTTTTTTGTTTTGCTGCTGCAACTTGGACAGAGCTCAGCACAGAGCAGGTGCTCAATAAGCACTTATTAGTTAGTGTTCTCCAAGTCGTCTAGTGATGACTCGTAGAATAGTACATATATCTAGTGTTACTACGTGTGTGAGAGAGAACAGAGTGCGTGCCTATAGAAGGCTGAATGATGATCCCAAAGATATAAGGTTCTAATCCCTAGAAACTATAAACATTACCTTACATAGAAGAAGGGTCTTTGCAGATGTGATTAAGAATCTTGAGATGGGGAGATTATCCTGGATTATCCAGTGAGCTGTAAATGTCATTATAAGTGTCCTTATAAGAGAGAAGCAGAGGGAGATCTCTCTCTCTCTCTCTCACACACACACACAGAGAGATAGAGATTGAGAGAGAGAGAGAGGATGATGTGAAGGAGCAGAGAAAAATTTGAAGATGGAGTGAATGAAGTGATAAAGCCACAAATCAAAGAATGTCAGAAACTGGAAAAGGCAGAGAACAGATTCTCACCTGGAGCATCTGGAGGGAGGACAGCTCTGCCAGTACCTTGATTTCTGCCTGGTGACACTGATTTAGGACTTCTTGCCTCCAGAACTGTGAGAGAATAAATTTCAGTTGTTTTAAGCCACAAAATTTGTGATAATTTGTTAGAGCAGCCATAGGAATCCTAACACAATGCCAATCAACAATATATTTTATTATTGGGAGGTTTAAGAATCATGCATCTGGGGTCTTCTGGATCCCTATCTGTCTTCCAATTCCGACCTAATGGCACCATTACAAGTCAATTCCACCATAGACTGTATAAAAGAAGCCACTCTGCAGCACCTTTCAACACATGTTATCAGTCATATTGAGTAATTTCTCAAGGAGGCTCAATAATATCTAGACCAGCAGGCATTTCCACCCGCTGCTCTACTAATGCCATATAGGTTGGTTTCTTCCTCTCAAATTATCTGATCTCTCAGCTTACTATAGGCTTTAGCGGTGCCCTGTGTGATGACAGCAGGGTTTTGGATATAGTAAGTAGGAGCCACTTTTGGTATCTAATAGGAAACAAAAGGATCTATGGAATTGACCCATTGGTAAAGTGAGATTGCCTTCAAACCCACAAGAAAACTCTGCTAGCTTCCTAAATAAAATTTGCTTTCATTTTCAAATTAAGAAGAATATAGAAATGCTCTAGTTTCAATAAAACCTGAGTTGAACACAACTTCCTGCCTATAAAATGCCAATCGAATGAAAGCTGAAGGTGGAATGTGGCTATACAGGGATGGCATGCCATTCCTCTGCTCACACTGGACAGAGCATCTTTGTGTCTAGGTCACTTTAGAACCAGCTGGGGGCCTAGGGGCACTGGAGATAGATGCAAGGGCTTTACTGTTGTTCAACCACTTTTTAAAAATGGTTTGTTTTGTTTTGTTTTGTTTTGAAAACCAGGAAAGCAGTCTGCCTTTCCAAGGTCATTAGCTCCATCACAGGCCTCTTCTTTTCACAACCATATTGTTTTGTTTTCTCTAACCTGGAAGACGACTCAACCACAAATTTAATGTTTATCTTTCAAAATAGCAGCTGAAAAAAAAGCACAGGATGTGTGAGACTAAAAACACTCTTTTGGCTTCCTCTACTTTTTTGTGACTTTCTCGGGTTCCTCCCTGAGGGAGAGCCTGCTATATATAAGTAATGTTCTTCATTTGGCTTAGTGGTGCCCTAAATGAGAGCAGCGTAACCTCAGGAACACAACTTTGTCTGCTCTGTATCTGTTGGCAGGCATGGGGTGAACTGCAGTTTAGCAATGATTTCTCACCACCTTGTCTTCCTCATTATTTAATGACTCCAGTGTATGCATCTTGACTTCTCTCCACAGTTGTTTGAAAATACCATTTGACCATGGACACCAGAGCTTCTGAAATACTGGCTTTCCCTTGGGTACTCAATAAGAAAAACTTCTTAGAAATTTGTCTTCAACCAACTGAGCTGTTTATTTTCTTCTTGGGTGCATTCCATTAGACAACAGGATTTATTAGTTCAAATTCCTGTTTCACAGAACGACTCGTTCTTAATGACATGTGTCCTTTCTTCTACTTCCCATACCCCACGCCCTCTCTGACCAATTTCTCTCTTCCTTTATGTCTGTATCTTTGCACAGTCTTCTGCAACCACCCACTTACTTGCCATTAACAAGGAACCTTTTTCATCTCCATGATGATGAATGTGATTTTTATAAAGTGCATAGGTAATGTGGCAAAAGGTTTTTAAACACTGAATTGAATTGCTTTTGATTAAATACCATTAAGACTCCTTGTTTGCAGTATATATGTGTTTGTTTCTGTTATACACAGTCCAATTCTTCATAAAACTAACGCTGGGGGCCGGCATGGTGGCTCAAGCCTGTAATACCAGCACTTTGGGAGGCAGAGGTGGGCGGATCACCTGAGGTCAGGAGTCTGAGCCTGGCCAACATGGTGAAACCCCGTCTCTCCTAAAAATACAGAAATTAGCCAGGCGTGGTGGTAAGTGCCTGTGATCCCAGCTACTCGGGAGGCTGAGGCAGGAGAATCACTTGAACCCTGGAGGCGGAGGTTGCAGTGAACCGAGATCACGTCACCATACTCCAGCCTGGGCAACAGAGTAAGGCTCCATCAGCCTCAAAACAAAAAACAACAAAACTAGCGCTGGTATCTCAGAATGATAGTTGTGCAATTTCTTAGTAATGACTATAACGCAATGTTTTATTATGCCTCCAAGAGTATCCTTTTTCCTTGCAAAATGTAGTTAGTTTCACTTTCAGAAAGAGATGAATATCAAAGTTTAAAAACGGATCAAGCCAAAAAAAAAGGAAAAACTAGTTAAGATATACATGAAACAGCAGGCTCCCTCAATAGTATGACCCACAGTACTAAAGACAAAGGCATTAAAAGAGTCAAGTGGGACAAATGTTAACAGTCATAGCTACACTGAGGTATTATTCTCCTCATTTAGTGACTCACTGGACTTTAACTGAGACTAGACTACTTGAAGAAGTTCCTGGCTGTATGGGTATTTCTTGAACCACTAGCAATTTTTGTTTCTTTTCTGTTGAGTAGAGGTTTATTTGCAGTTCCACGTAATTTTATTCTCTTAAAGAATGTCTTATTGTGTTTGTTCCTCTAATCCTTCTATGCCTAAAAAATGGCCCCCTGAGCGTTTAGAAAGGGAAGGGAGGTACTATTTTCTATTCCTTAGCTGTTTTCACTGGTGAAACCAAAAGCAGACTACTTCCTTAGTATATCTTTTAGCATCTGATCAGATTCCCTTTTATAATTTTTTTTCCCCTCTGTGTGTGGTCTCTTAAAGCAAATGGCAGTTAAACATGCTATTTCTGCTTTAGGTCATGCACCTTCTCTAAAATGGAATTTACAGGACTTTTATGCTGTGTGATCAACCAAACCCAAGAATATCCTAAGGAGAAACTTCCATGTTTCTCTCTACATATAAATGTACTATATTTATATAATATACTATATTATGTATAATACAGTATACTTAACATGCTGAATTTCCCTTGGTCTTCCAAAGGTATATCTTGACACTGTGCTTATTTTTATCTAAAACCTCCTCTAAGGAAAACTTTAAAAATTCAAAAAGGAGTTTTTATGTAAATATTTGTATCTTTGTTCTCTGGAATTTTAGTAAATCAAACCTTTCCTCCCTTTTCTGAAAATAAGCCAGAGGAAAAGTAGATGAAAGATTATACAGAAACAGTCTTTTAGATGCTTTCTGACTCAAAGTACAAATTTCTCTTGGGTATATGTTCTCACTGTAATTCAATGATTCCAAGCACAAGGAAGTTGATTATACAAGATTCAAAGTAAAAATCTTCCCAGCACTTTGGGAGGCAAAGGTGGGTGGATCACCTGAGGTCAGGAGTTTAAGACCAGCCTGACCAACATGGCGAAACCCTGTCTCTACTGAAAATACAAAAAATTAGCCGGGCGTGGTGGTGCACACCTGTAGTCCCAGCTATTGGGGAAGCTGAAGCAGGAGAATCACTTGAGCCCAGGAGGCAGAGGTTGCAGTGAGCTGAGTTTGTGCCATTGAGTCCAGCCTTGGCAACAAGAGCAAGACTCCACCTAAAACAAACAAACAAAGTAAAAATCCAAGTAGATTTCTCTTGTTTTGGTGGACTTGTTTGCATTTCTCATATTCTTTTTTTTTTTTTTTTTTGAGATGGAGTCTTGCTCTGTCGACCAGGCTGGAGTGCAGTGGCACAATCTCAGCTCACTGCAACCTCCACCTCCCGGGTTCAAGCGATTCTCCTTTCTCAGCCTCCCAAGTAGCTTTGACTACAGGTGTGCGCCACCGTGCCCAGCTAATTTTTGTATTTTTAGTAGAGACGGGGTTTCACCATATTGGCTAGGCTGGTTTACAACTCCTGACTTCGTGATCTGCCTGTCTCGGCCTCCCAAAAAAGTGCTGGGATTACAGGCATAAGCCACCGCTCCTGGCCCATGCATTTCTCATATTCTTTCACAAGTCGGTTAAATTAGCCTGGAACCCAGGCAGATTTGGGAATAAAATAATCCCCTTTGTATTGAAGTGTGCTGTAGGGTCTCAAACGCACTTCTTTCAGGCCTCATTTGGTTCCAGGCATGGGTCACCCAGCACAGTTCATTTCATATACTTTCATCCCACCTGGAGCTCCTTTGATTATAACCTCCCAATTTGCTTTACAGCTATCACTTCACTAAGGGGACACATTTGTTTAATAGTCTCTTCTTCAACATCAAAACAAATCTTTAGAAATTTTAAAACAGGAAGTATTGGGGCAGAACCCAGGAGAACAAATTCATTGCATCAACCCAAAGATCTTGCAGTTTTCACCAAGTTTGAGAGACGTACCTTTCAAGTACAAGCACTACCCCCGCATTCCCTAGGAAATGATTCAAGGAGTCTGGACAACACAGACTCACTGTGCCAGTCACTTCTAAGGGTTTGTCAATAACTCAGTGTAAGGCCTTTCCCACTCTATGTGTCTACTAAGGGTTTAACTAGGCATAGTCTATCATGTTGGACTAGGAAATGATCCCAGAGTTAATAGAAAACAGTCTCCTCAACAGTATCTATGGCTAGGTTGCATACCACCCAGAAGCCAGGAAGACTAAATGTGGGATAAAGCTCTTACTGTTTCAATCCCATTAATTATGTTGCTTTATGAATGTTTTTCTTGCTTAATAACTATTGCCAGATGCAATGTGTCTTGGGGTCTCAAGTTGGAAAGATCACTTTAGTGTCTGACCACCTATAGCTGCCATTGACCACAGCTCTTCTGGAGATAAAAATAGGTCAAGTTTTCCTTGATTTTTTTGGTATTTTTGTTAAATGATCATAAGAAAAGTAATTTTGTTGTGGCTCAAAAAAAAAAAAAAAAAACGAAGTCTGTCTAAATAAGCATGACCTTCCCACTGGCCTGGGTTGCAATCTGTCCTTGGACTAGGCAGAAAAAGAACTATCAGAAGTCATCTTAAAGGTTTTTTGTTTGTTTTGTTTTTTTTCCAGTTCTTTGATTCTATTAGCTAGAACATTGTTTGAACACAAGGCAAAGTCTTCTGGCTATTAAGTCTGAGAAGATGAGACTTCAAATTTATAGTTTTCAGAAATTTGAGTTTCCCATGCCAGCCAAGTTTGTTTTTTGATTTCCTGCCCAGCACTTTTTTTTTCCTATTTTGACTTAGATTTAAATTGTACATATGCCTTAGATATAATAAGTATTTACAAAATACAGTCATCCCTCAGTATCCATGAGGGACTGGTTCCAGGACTCCCCTCAGATACCAAAATCCACAGATGCTCAAGTCCCTCATATAAAATGGCATAGTATTTGCATATAACCTACACACATCCTCCTATATACTTTAAATTATCTCTAGATTACTTATAATACAAAATACAATGTAACTGTTATAAAAATTATTATACTGTATTGTTTAGAAAACCATGACAAGAAAAAAGGTGTGTACATGTTCAGTACAGGCACAACCATCCTCTTTTTTTCAAATATTTTTGAGCCCTGGTTGGTTGAATCCATGGATGCAAAACCCACAGATACAGAATACATAGATATGGAGTGCTAACTGTCTAAGATATAACATACAAAAATATTTGGAGATGTGGTATATCATGTATATATTTAAAGATGTGGTATATCATATAACCATGGTTAATCTATGTCAGTGTTTCTCATAAGGGTTCTGGGCAAAATTTTGAAGTTAGTTAACAATTAGATTTATCAAATATTTCCAGGAAATAATGTACATTTTCATATGTTCCACTTATGAAAGCGTCCACACTTTAAAAGATATTTTCAGAGTCTAGGTTAAGTGATAACCTTTTCTTTTTTCATTAAAGTGCCATAATGTTAAATAATTCATAGCAACTCACATAAAGTTACCATTGCTTTTGTCCCAGCTCTGGGGAAAAGGTTAAAAAAAGAAAAAGAAAAAAAAAATTTAGGGATCACATGAGGACTTTAAATTAGATCTTGGGGTAATTGATACATCTTTAAAAATCAAGATTAGATGGAGTCTGCCTTCAGGAAACTTTATGTGTCCTACTACATATGTGTCAGGTTTATCTCATTTTAGAAAAATGGGGAAAAAAGAAAATGGTACTTTGGAAATTTGATCAAGCATCTAAGAAACCCACTGAAAGAAATTTCTTCTTACTAACTTAATATTCCTCTTTTGTTATAACAAAATTTGCTTCATGCTTTCTCTATCTTAATTAGAGTAATGATTTTGATAAAGATAATAAGCAAAGCAGAGTCCTACACTAAACGCTGGACAGAGCAAAGTGGAGAGAGTACATGAGAGATATAAGGTTGGCTTGGTGGGATGTCACCAGGCAGGTTATGGAGGGCCTTAAGAAACATATAGAGGAGTTTAGATCACACACACGCACACACACACACACACACACACACACACGCACACCCCCGCCACATATTTATTATAAATGCAATCATGATAAATATTAGTGTCTCCTCCTACAATCCACATTGTCAAAACAATGGCCATGACAACATCAATGCCTTTATGCCATTTGCCTGGAAGTTCAAAGCCTTCCTGGATGAAGCCCAGTAGGACACTTGGTAAGGTTCAACCAAAGGAGGACAGATTTTTACAATGTTCTGCCAGCCTTGGTGCATATGTCTTTTACGTCACTTGACTTATAAACACAAGTACTATTTATTAGACATTGTTATTAGTAATGCTGGATTTATTTGGTATTCTTTCTTCCAACATAAATAAAAGGGCATCAGAATCTTATCTCATTTATCCTCATAAAAAAGGAGAGAAGCTATTTGAACTTCTCTTTCTGCTTCTGGTGTTTCCTCCTTTCCCACTCAGAAAGCCAGATCAATCTTTATAGAGCAGTCTTTTATTTTAAAAACTGATATTTGCATGGCTGGGTGCAGTGGCTCATGACTGTCTGTAATCCCAGCACTTTGGGAGGCCGAGGCGGGCAGATCACTTGAAGTCAGGAGTTTGAGACCAGCCTGGCCAATATGGTGAAACCTCATCTCTACTGAAAATACAAAAATGAGCCAGCATGGTAGCACGCACCTGTAATCCCAGCTACTCAGGAGGCCGAGGCTGGAGAATTGCTTGAACCCAGGAGGCAGAGGCTGCAGTGAGCTGAGATCACACCACTGCACTCCAGCCTGGGCGACAGTGCGAGACTCCATCTCAAAACATAATAAATAAAGTAAAAAACAACTGATATTTGCAGAAACTTTCCACAGTCCCTTTGAGGGTAAAGTCCATACTACTAATTCTAACAGGACATGCAGCTTTATCACTCCATTGCCCATCCAGCTGTGTTCCCCACAATTACTCAGCATACACCCTCAGTCTGAGTGGGGCTTCTCTCCTCTTGCCTCAGTCCTCTTTCCTGGTCTCAGTCCTCTTCTTCATGCTCTTCCCTCCGCTCTTCCCTCCACTCAGGCTCTTCTTCCATTTCCTTTGTCTTCGCCTAAACCCTTTCCATTTCTCCAACTAAAATTTTGTCTCTTCTGTGAAACCTTACCAGGCTGCTCCAGCTCATTCTAGACTCCAATATCATGCTATAAACAGTTGGTTTATTTGCAGAGTATTACCAATGAAAATATGAAGCATGGTGAGGTTCAGACAAGACAAGGGTCTGAGTCTTCTGAGTGGGTTCTATCCATTCGACCACCAACCTTTGTGCATTTCTCTCTCTTTCATTTTAATAAACATTATGTTTTGAGCACTTTTAGGTTCCCAGCAAAATTGAGAAAGTATAGAGAGTTTCCATATACCCCCTGTCTCCACACACATACAACCTCCCCCACTGTCTACAGCCCCCACCAGGGTCATAGACTTGTTTAATCAATGAACCTACATTGATACATTCTATGGATTTTGACAAATGGATAATGGCATGTATCCACCATTGTAGTATCATGCAGAACAGTTTCACTGTCCTAAAAATCCTCCCTGCTCCTCCTATTCATCCCTTCCTCCCTTGCCACTAACCCTGATCGTTTTACTGATTAGTGGTAACCAGTGATCTTTTTACTGTTTCTATAGTTATGCCTTTTCCAAAATGTCATATAGTTGGAATTATACAGTACGTAGCCTTTTCAGATTGGCTTCTTTGACTTAATAATATGTCTTTACATTTCCTCCATGTCTTTATGGTTTGATGGTTCATTTCTTTTCAGTGCTGAATAATATTTCATTATCTGGATGTACCACAGTTTATCCATTTATCTACAAGGATATCTTGGTTGCTTTAACATTTTGGTAATAATGAACAAAGCAGCTATAAACATATATATGCAGCGGTTTTTGGTGGACATAAGTTTTCAACTCCTTGGGGTAAATACTAAGGAGCATAACTGTTGGATCTTATGATAAGAGTGTGTTTAGTTTTGTAAGAAACTGCGGCTGTACCATTTTCCATTTCCATCAGTGATGAATGAGTGTTCCTGTTGCTCAGCATCCTCATCAGTAATTGTTGTGGTCACTGTTGCCGATTTTGGCCATTTTAATAGGTGTTCAGGGTATTTCATTGTAGTTTTAATTTGCAATTCCCTAATGATACAGGTAAAGATAGATGTGGAGTATCTTTTCATATGCTTAATTGCCATCTGTGTATGTTCTTTGGTAAGGGGTCTCTTCAGATTGTTTGCCCATTTTTTAAAAATGTGGTTATCGCAACTAGGGAACTGGATTTTTTGTTTTATTTAATTTTGATTTGTATTTATTTATTTGTTTGTATATTTTTAGGGACTCCTGTGCTCAAGTGATCTTCCTGCTTCAGCCTCCCAAGTAGCTGGGACTATATAGCATGCACCACTACACCCTGTTAAGAAAAATAATTTTTTAAAATAGAGACGGGGTCTTGTTATGTTGCCCAGGCTCGAGTGCAGTGACTATTCATAGGTACAATCATAATGCACTGCAACCTTGAACTCCTGGACTCAAGCAATCCTCCCGCCTCAGCTTCCTGAGTAGCTGGGACTATAGGCTTGTGACACTGCACTTGGCTTGGTGGCCTATTTCTTAATGAGGTGGTTTGTTTTCTTATTGTTGAGTTTAAAGAGTTATTTGTGTATTTTGGATTCAAGTCTTTCATCAGATACATCTTTTGCAAATATTTTCTCCTAGTCTGTGGCTTGTCTTCCCATTCTTTGATTTCACTCTTTTTATGGTTTGTGTTTCTCATCTTTTCCATCTTTTTCCTCCCTTTCTCTCTCTTTTTTTTTTTTTTTTTTTGAGATGGAGTTTTGCTCTTGTTGTCCAGGCTGGAGTGCAATGGCACAATCTCGGCTCACCAAAACCTCTGCCCCCTGGATTCAAGCAATTCTCCTACCTCAGCCTTCCGAGTAGCTGGAATTACAGACATATTACAGACATGTGCCACCATGCCTGGCTAATTTTTTGTATTTTTGTGTTTTTTTTCTTTATTGAGACGAAGTCTGGCTCTGTTGCCCAAACTGGAATGCAGTGGCGTGATCTCGGCTCACTGCAAGCTCCGCCTCCCAGGTTCACGCCATTCTCCTGCCTCAGCCTCCCGAGTGGCTGGGACTACAGGCGCCCGCCACCACACCTGGCTAATTTTTTGTATTTTTTTTTTTTTTAGTAGAGACGGGGTTTCACCGTGTTAGCCAGGATGGTCTCGATTTCCTGACCTCGTGATCCGCCTGCCTCGGCCTCCTAAAGTGCTGGGATTACAGGTGTGAGCCACCACGCCCAGTCAATTTTTTGTATTTTTAGTAGAGTCGGGGTTTCTCCATTTTGGTCAGGCTGGTCTCGAACTCCCGACCTCAGGTGATCTGCCTGCCTCGGCCTCCCAAAGTGCTGGGATTACAGGCGTGAGCCACTGCGCCCAGCTTCTCCCTCTCTTTCATCAGTGCAGAGCATATCCAGTCTTTTCACAAAGCAAAACAAAAATCCCAAGTGCCACAGCCAGTCAAATCAAAAGAGATCTGCATTTGTTATTAGGATAATTCCTAAAGGGTCTCAGGATATTATAGAACCCAAGATTTGAAAAAGAAAAAAAAATGCATCTGCTAGTTCAAGGAAAATAATGATAAATTATTTTAAAATTACATTAAAATAATCTATATAAAATAAATTAAAATAATTGAAAAGCATATATAATATTGGAATAGGAAGTCGGTAAGAAAAATAAACAGTGCTTAAGTCTCTGAAGAGTTCAAAGCTTTCACTTCTCATCTAGAAGAAACACTTCTTTTATGAAAGTTCAGACAAAGCCACTAGATGCCCAGCTAAACTCACACATTGGGTTAAGAGGCAACAGGAGCACATTTCAAAGGGCATATTCAGTGATGTTGTTTCACCAAGGACCCTATATTTGTGAAAAATAAAATAAAATAAAATAAAATAAAGTTTTCCAATCATTCTGTAAAACCACAAGAAATTTCTCTGAATAAGGAATTGTTTCCTTGAGAAAGAACAGACAGAATAGAGATGTAAAGAACCCAAAAAGAAAAAAAAAATCCCTGTTGAAGCACATAACGCAAATCTATTAATAAAATATTTTACAATTCAGTTCCCCACTTCCATTTCTTCCTCCCTCCTTTGGTAAGCATAAAAACAAACATGGTTGCTGGTGATATGCAGAGCTGGAATCAGATTCATCTTGCTCTCTCAAAATCAACGTCAAAAAGGAAAACAAAGGTCCTCTAAGACTCCCTTTACATTTGGTAGTTAATAGTAACTTATAACTATGTTTTTAACTTTCTTTTGTTGAGTCATGGACTCTCCTCCTCCCTCGCTCCTAAGTTTTCAGGGTCAACGGGCAACCTTTTCTAAATCACAAGACTGGATTTGCTATGTTTGGTCTTGCTCCAGCGTCTTTATTATCCCTGCTGTTGTGCACTACACAGTTCTGTAGACGCATGAGATAAAATGGAGAAAAAAACCCAGGAGATTATTCCCAGACCGGTTGCCAACTGATTTTAAACTATTGCTCACTGCAAGTACAAAAAATAATGAATGGTCTTTTATTCATGAGTCTTTCAAAATAGAAATCCTGGGGCAGGGGAGGATTTCTAGTTCTGTCAACCTCATTTGTTCATCCTTTGCCTCAGCTTCCTAGTCTGTTCAGTAGTGTTGTTCACGAAGAATTTTGTTTTATTTTCTTCTGTAATTCTTTTTTTTCCCCCCGGAGTATAATGACAGCCAGATTCTTCTCTATCATCTACTGCAAAATGCCTTGAGTATTTTTCTACCATCTTATTTTAACACAGAACGAAGTAGGAAGGATGTACATATAATTATTTATAATCCTCCAGATCTTGCTTCCAGAAATACTTAGTCTTCAAGTGTAATGTCTCAGGAAACCTATTAAACTAGGGAGCTGGAAGCAGTCGTTAACTTTGAGGAATTAGATAACATTAGATACTATGAAAGGCCAGTCCATAGAGTCAACCTCACAGAGCTGATGCCTGGACAAGGGAGACCCAGGAGTTTAAATAAGTTGCTGCAAGTATGGTTAGCTACTGTTAAAACTCACCAGAACTGGAACCTAACTCATCCTCCTCTCGGTTGAGCAGATTTCATTTTGACAGGAATTTCTGAATACCCAAAGCAAACTCAAAGTCTGGCCTGGGTTTCTATCTCAGCCCAGGATGTTTCTGAAATACATGAACAGAAGGATTTGGAGATCTTGGGCTGTTTCCCAGGGACTTATGATCTGACATTCTATGGAGACACCCAACTCCCTCCTTGAGCAGGGCCAAATCCCCAAAGATCTCAGACTCAACCCACTTTTTTCAGGGTTGGCCCAAGGCAGAGCTGACACAGCTGTAACATTCTAGAGCACACCCACAACTCTGGATGAACCAGGACAGAATGGGGTGGAAGGATACAAGATAACCCGTTTGTCCAAGGGGGCCGTCTGTTGACACAGTAATGAACGCAATAACGAAGGGAGCCAGTATTCTACCTCGCATTAGTTGTAAATGAAACGTCTTCAAAACATGAGAATTTTGCGTTATCCTTAATTATTTTTTCATTTTGCAGAAAAATAAAGGGACTCGTCATCGAGTACTTTACCTTGAGTCACAAGTCAGCCAAGTGTGCATGTGATTTTTTTCCAAGTATGCACAAGAGCGGAACATTTCGTTTTACGAGTGTGAGATGTTTGAAATACAAATCTGCCAAGAGGCTTCCTCCACATTGTTCTGGGACTAGGCAGAACAGGCCCTGACCTCCCGAGAGAGGGAAGGAAGACCAGGCAGGTCTGAGCCAGGTAAACGCCCTTGGGTGAGGTCCGTGAAAGATAAAGTCAGATCTCAAGGACAGAGAGCTTTAAACATGTTTGTGCTCCACTGAGTCGGTTCCCTAATAAGTGAGAAAATGAAGATGTGGATGCACAAAAATTCCATGGCCTTTAGACTCGTGGTGGGGAGAGGGTACAGAGAAGCGGCGGTCTGGTGCTGCCAAAGGTTAGTCCCTTTGGCGAACTCAGGAAAGTTCACTCGATTTTGCTACAAACCTGCAGCACTGGGCCTGGAGGTAACCTGGTTGGGAGCGAATTCAGAACTGGAAATTCCAGGCAGCCCAGAGGGACGCCCATCCCTCTCCGAGGCGCGCCGGGATCCGGCGCCCAGCTGCGGGACGAGGGCAGGGTCCCGCGCAGCGCCCCGCCCCCGGCCGCTGGCCCCGCCCCCGCCCCGCCTCCCGGTGGGATGCGCGAGCAGTCTCCGCCCTCGCGCGGGAGCTGGGAGGCTGCGAGATCCCTACCGCAGTAGCCGCTTCTGCCGCCGCGGAGCCTCCCGAATCTCTTCAGCCGTCCGGAGCCGCTCCCGGAGCCCGGCCGTAGAGGCTGCAATCACAGCCGGGAGCCCGCAGCCCGCGCCCCGAGCCCGCCGCCGCCCTTCGAGGGCGCCCCAGGCCGCGCCATGGTGAAGGTGACGTTCAACTCCGCTCTGGCCCAGAAGGAGGCCAAGAAGGACGAGCCCAAGAGCGGCGAGGAGGCGCTCATCATCCCCCCCGACGCCGTCGCGGTGGACTGCAAGGTCCGAGCCCGGGGAGGTCGGGGAAGCGGGTGCTGGGCCCGGTCGGGGAGGGCTGCGCGGGCTGCAGCAGCAGTGCGCCCCGAGGTGGCGGGCGCGGGGCTCGCGCCGCGGGGACAAGTCCCCGAGAGAGCCCGGCGCTCGCCTTTCCTGTGGGTCCGCAGCTCCTTTGTAAGGAAGTGCGTGTGCTGGAAGCGGGGCCTGACGCGGGGTCGGGGACTTGGGAGGCCTGGAGAGGGAACGATTGGCTAATTGTGCCGAATTCCCGGTCGTTTGTGCAGTCCGGGGAGCGTGCGTGCAGCCAGGACTTGGCTCGTTCGGTCTGGGGACCGGCAGCGACAGGCACAACAACAACAACCGAGTTTGGCACTTCCTTCCCAGTATAAATAATGTACCTAAAATGGCTGACATCATTACAAGCCTAAACCTCTGTTGTTTCCCACTTTCGTTTCTAGGCTTGAACAGCACTTGGACTAAGTCCAGCAACTGTAAGCGTCTTAATTTTAAAAGCGTTTCTTTACCTCCTTTTTCCACGGCCCTTCGGTAGTGGCAGGTGAACTTCACCTGGAGAGGGGACGAAGGGACAGTCCGCCCGAAGTAGGTTTGGGCTGTCTCTTACCATTACTGGTAAAGGCCAGTAATGAGTATGTGGATGTTAGTGAAAAACCAATTGTTGGAATTTAAATTATATCAGCGTCTTTGTGAGGACTCCTGCTGCGTGAAACTAAACATGAGAAATTTGCCCCCGGGTCCCTAATAAAATTCTCCTTCATTTTACAAAATCTCCCTTTAATCCTAGGAAAATTCATGAAGTGGGGCTGTTACTGTGTTGACTTTTAGTAGGTTACGATCATATTTACTTAAATATGAGTGTAATTGTCTCATAAGTTAAAAAAGCCCACAGCCTCTTACCCAGATCCTTTTTAGGCTGCAAAAATTAGAAATTAACTGTAAAGTTATGTTGCTTATCTTATTTTTTTGTTGTTGTTAGCATTTTTCAAGACCTATTATCAGTAGGGTAAATTTAGTTTTAACTTAAAAAGAATTGGTGTGCCACGTATGAATAATAGGAGTTTTTATATGGACGAATGAAAATTATTACTGAAAAATAGGTCACTAATATACTGTAAAAAATTCACAATATAATGGTAATCTAGACATCATATTATAATTCATTATATTCTGAATATAATCTATCTTCAGAATATAATGGTAATCTTACTTTCTGGAAATGTTCTGATAAAAACAGACACGTCAGAGGTTGATTTCTAAATGACTTGCCTTGCCTTGAAATAGGAACAGTGAACTGATTCCCTAAAAGGATTAAAGGTTTTGGTTTTCGTATTGGTATTGTTTTCCTGAAGCCATTGCAAACAATCTTGGTCTTTAAAGAAAATGTTTGGAATGCACAGATGAAAATTGCAGTAGCAAATTATTATGTTAGCTCTTTATCTAACATTCATTGTACCTAAAATAGATTGAGAGTCAAGTATCCAGTTACAACAATCTCAAATATATGTAGTCTTAATGCTATCACACACATATATATATATATACATTTAAAAATCCTATTAACAAATATAGCTGCTCCCATTTAGAAAGAGAGAGTGAGCGAGCATTGGATGATGTCACTTCGGACAGCTTTTCTCTGTTCGGCTGTAGTGGAGATTTGAAACTGTGGACAAACATCAGAATTACATTTGCTGAGCACCATTAAATCTGACTTCTGACAATTTTTGTCATTTCTGAAATAGTGACTCTGCCAGATTCTCAAAATTGCTCACGAGTTCACCATATTTAAATTTTGTGGTCATTGCAGCTATAAGTAATCATTGGTAGCTCCGTGCTTTGTTTTCCGTTTTTTATTTTCTCAGATCCTCCATATCCAAAGAAAAATACTACTGGGACTAAAGAGTGAGGGCCAGAGTCGTCTTTGTAAACCACCCAGCAGTCACGGATGAGTTGGTAGATACAAAATGACTAATTATTTTTTCAGCTATAAGCTGAAAGACTTCTTTGGGGGATGACAAAATATTTCTCTACATTAAAAGTAGAATCCTTATAATCAGTCAGTCACTTAACGGGAAAAGGAAAACCTTAATGACAGACTTTTGTGAAAGAAGTTCTGATCTCTTCATTTCAGAGCTTGGGCAGTGATTACATAATGTTCTCTGGCTCCTTGCTGGTGGCTCTGTGGCAGCCACCTTGTCTGACTGCCGGACTGGGAACAGAATCAGCCTTAATGTGTTTTGCCGAGGGCATTTCCTTTGCCTGGTTGGTTGAAAGAATCAAACCAAGCTAGTTAATGGCCTAGAACTCCTGAACAAGAATTTTTCTTATCTTTAACCCTCCTAGATCACAATATCCCGCAGACCAGTGTTTTCCAAAATGTGCTCTTAGGGACCACCTGCTCTGGTTTTAAAATGCAGATTCTGATACCTTATGCCACAAGAATTCTGATCACTCTAATCAGCTGGCTTATATAACATGCATTCCAGTACTTTTACATTGCTCCTGTCTTTATATTTTTTTCTTCTGCAGGGTGAGAACTCTCCGGAAACAGTTCTATTACCCCATTTTTCAGTCTTATCTTTTCAGCAGCTATTAATCCTAACAGCCATTTCTATTGATAGTTTTATCTCAACTAGCTTGCTGTTTATTCTTTTCCTGCATTTTCCCCTTAATTGTTTTCACCTTCCTCCTCTCCTAGTAGGCATAAAGCTCTTAGAGCTATAGAGACAGCAAAGATAGGATGTATTTTGGGTAGCAAAAGTGAATTTGAAATTATATACATATTTTATGCTATAGGCAACAATTCATTTATTTTTGTGGCAGTACTTTGAACGTTGAGAAATTGTTTGTTTTGTTATTTGCAAATAACAAAATACTTGATGTACTGTATCAGAAGTCCCAGTTTTGTCATTACATAACTGCTTGATCTTGGGCTTAAATTTTTAGGTTTTCTGTCTGTAAGATGAGAGGGTAGGACCAGATGGCCTGTAAGGATTCTTCCAGTTTCAAAAATCTATGAAGATGCTAGGATTACATAATTATATTTGGCAGACATTGTTTTAATTGTGAAAAATAACAACTACCTCCTCACTCTAACCAGACTATTCCCTTTCTTCCTTTTGGTGTTTAACATGTCACATTCTTCCCTCATATCAAGTAGCAGTGGGTCAAAGAGAAAGGAGATGGGTAGAGGTATTATGTAATAAAGCACATTGTCACTTCTGTTTACCTCACAGTGAACAGTGAAGTTGTCGGCACCTCTTTGTTGGAATGCCTGCTTATGAAACCCCTTTTCCAGTATCAGGCCACAGAATAGCTTAAGCTTGCTTCATATGTATCCCTCCCTGCAAGTTGTTTTGCTGACAAATAGTGTTGCTTTCTCTCTACCCCACTTTGTAGATGTTCTTTAAAAGGAGAGAGAAAAGTAAAGTGCTGTTATAGGAGAGAAAATAGTGGCAGGGTGAGCGCATGAGAGACAGTGAAGGCCAACTCACCCAGTATAAGTTTTGAGTTACCCATGACAAATGGCTGTTTCGACCCTGGTTCTTTACCCTTTCTGATTTTCCCTATTCACACAATCAAGACTGAAGATTTTGATAATTGAGCTTTTCGTTTGTGATGGTGGTTTTGTTTGTGTGTTTTTTTGGGGAGTGAGGAGAAGGGACATAAAATGCATGGCTGGCCATTTACTGTAATGTTGATATAATGCTCTCAAGGGATTGAGAGCTTGGTTCTCTAACCAAAGTGCATCTTATTACCTAGTTATGTAATTCCGTGTTTGCAGATATTGGCCAGTGAAACTTTTACATTACATTTTGTTTCTCCGTGAGGGTATTAATATCTGAATTGAAGGTTTAGTGCTGGGAAATAAATGAATTGCCTCTGTGCATCCCAAATGCCTTGGCAGGACCTCCTGTGTACACATCCCTGACAGGACACTGCTGTAGCATATTGGGTGTGCAAGGTTGCATATTGCACAGGATTGTAGTCTTCCCAACTAGACAGAAATTAGTGTAATATACTTGGCATAATAAGCCTGAATGACCTCATGGAATTCCACTCTGACATATAAAAGGTTTATGGGACTGGAAGTATTTTTTAAGCAGAAATATCTCAAATACATTTATGGTACAGGCCTATTTAAATTAATTTAGAATTTGACTTACAAGGTGTTTATTATGCATTACCAAAGCTTGACTTGTGTGTAAATGTACATAGAAACATGTACTAAGTAGTCATTGGGGGAGATTTTATTTCTCTTAGTTTTATCATACCATAACTTAAATGTCTGGAGTGTCTATTCAAAACCCACATTCTTTTTCCAAAAGGAAATACTACTTCCTGAATTCCTATTTTAACTAAAGCTTCTTGAACTGCTTTGTATGTCAGTGTCAGTAAAGGAAGATCCAGAAGAAAAAATCTTTTTGGGTTACCAGTGAAATCATCCTCTTAAATTTTTTGGCAAATGGGGCATTTTATTAGAGCTTAAAGACTAAAGGAAAAGAAATTAAAGACTTTAGACCATTACCGAAACCTGTTAAAGGATTTGACAATTCTGAATTTCTGAATGAGGTGATTTTTGCCTAAATGACGTAGAAAATATTAGCACTGGAGCTGTGCTTCACAATGAAGGTCTTTTACAAAGTAGACAGCTGAAAGTTGAAAATTGGAAATTATAGATATAACACTAAGGACACCATTTTTGAAAAATTTCCACTTAATTGTGATTATCCCTTTTAATTCGTACTTACAACACATATTTTTAATAGCTTTAAGGAGATCTACAATACAACCTCATTTTATAAGTGTTACCAACAATTGAATGAACAAGATTATTTTAAATTATTGCGCATTCTTTAAGCTCTTTATTAGAGGAAAAAGATAACTTTTTGCAGTATTTCTATAATTGTACTTGGGGAAAAATCAGGTAAGAATGAACGTAGACTTTTTATTCTTAAACAGAAAAGTTTGAATCTTGAGTTGTAGCGATGAGAAAATTACCCTTGTTTTTATGGTAGAGATATATTCTGATTTTTCACTTAATGTTTTATCTTTCAGTACTGATAAGTTACCAGCAATGATTTTATGATGTTGAACTAACATAAATAAGACAAAAGAGAAATAAAATTTTCACAGCTTATATATAATACCACTTCTGAGTTAAATATCCTGGACATTTATTTGGGAAATTGGTACTGAGGATGGTGGTGGATATTTTATACTTTGAAATTTTGAAATATTTGCATAAACCGTTTTTGGCATAGTTGAATTTCATACTTTAAGAAACAAGTTTGGTGGATTTTTGTATTTATTTGAATGATTAAGGCTCAAATTATTTTTTTTCAGTGAAAGCAAGTTTATCAAGAAAGTAAAGGAGTAAAAGAATGGCACTGCATAGGCAAAGCAGCCAAGATGCAACTTATTTTTAAAAGTTGTTTGTTTTCAGAATGAGTTAAGGATAAAGCTTAAGTCTTAACTATTTTCTCTGCTTATATATGATTATAATGTTTTAAATTATTTTATATAAAAATTTAAAAAGATGCATTGTTAATTAAATCACTTGAATCTCTGCAGTATCCAAAAGCAGACCCATTTTTATGCTTGGGAAAAGGATTTTTGAGAGCCAGTCTATTTAGCTTTGCATTATCAGTTTTCAGTTTTTCATTTTATATAACTTTATCCAATTCATTTTTTCCTCCCTTTAATACTGGGACATAAAATTTCCTGTCTATCAGTTTTAACTAGGGCCGTGCTAGGCATCTTAAGCAGAGAAGGCAAATTCAGTGTCTCCTGGGCTGAAGCAGATGAATTGTTGAAGCTGGGCTTTTTGCATATGAAACAAGTAAGAATATTCTTGGTTTTCCTGCCAGGCGCAAGCCACCAACTGTAATCCCAGCACTTTGGGATACTGAGGCTGGTGGATCACCTGAGGTCAGGAGTTCGAGATAAGCCTGGCCAACATAGCAAAACTCTGTCGCTACTAAAACAAAAATTAGCTGGGTGTAGTGGCATGCGCCTGTGATCCCAGCTTTTTGGGAGGCTGAAACAGGAGAATCGCTTGAATCTGGGAGATGGAGGCTGCAGTGAGCTGAGATTGCGCCATTGCATTCCAGCCTAGGTGACAGAGCAAGACTCTGTCTCAAAAAACAAAAGAATATTCTTGGTTTTCATTTTTAAAACATGAGTGCAGTGTTGCTGGATCCTCCAATTTTCAAAGACAAGCTAAAAATCAGTAGTATTTTAATTTATACAAGAATTTTAGCCTAAAACACTTAAGGCATGGGCCACTATTTTATAATCTCCTTTAAAGTGGAATGCAGGACTGGCAAATTATAGCCTATATCTTCAAATACTGCCTGCCTGCTGTTTTTCTGTAGCCCATGTGGTAAGAATGATTTTTATATTTTTTAATGGTTGGGAAAAATATCAAAGGAATGATATTTCTCCTTTTTGCCCAGTACCCTCACTGAATTGTTGGGGAGGGGCTGCTGCTATTCAGGAAGCAGCAGCACTAGCAGAATTCAGGTTATACAGTCATTCTTCAAAAGATTTAAATTTTGTCTCTACCACTTACTGTGATACCTTGGGTAAGTTACTTCAGTTCTCTGTCTCTCAGTTTTTTCATCAGCAAAATAGGGAAAATAATAATCTGTAACAATAATAGCACAATGCCTGGAACAGAGTTAAAAATTAGTAGATTTCAGCTACTGTTATTTTTATTTTTTTTTTGTTGAGAAAGAGTCTCACCCTGTCACCCAGGCAGGAATGCAATGGCGTGATCTCAGCTCACTGCAACCTCTGCCTGCTGGGTTCAAGTGATTCTTCTGCCTCAGCCTCCCAAGTAGCTGGGATTACAGGCGCCCGCCACCATGCCCAGCTAATTTTTTGTATTTTTAGTAGAGATGGGGTTTCACCATTTTGGCCCGGTTGGTCTCAAACTCCTGACCTGTTGATCAACTACTATTATTAAAGTCCCAGTTTTCTCTCATCATTCTTATTTTGGAATATTACTTCTTATATTACTGTTACTGCTTATCCCTGCCTCACATGTCAATAACAATATTGTTGGTACTTTTTTCACAGCAAGGCATTCTGGTAAAGATTCATTCCTGCAACACGAAAACCTTTAGTATTCAGTAGCTGTACCCATTTCATTTAAAAATGTTATTTATTCATTGCATAATAGGTGTTAATAGAATTTGAGTTTTACCAAAGTAATACTAAATTTTAATATGCAAATACATAGTCCTGCCCTATGTCAGAGGAACACACTTTAAAAAAATTGTAGCATCATTGCATACAGTAAAATGCATAGATCATGGGTGTATAGTTAGATAATTTTAAGTCTGTATACCTGGGCTTTAACTCCCAATCAAGCTGGAACATTGTCATCAACTCAGAAAGTTATCTCATGTCCTTTTACAATTTGTTCTCCTTAGAGGTAACCACTATTCTAATTTTTCTCCCCATAGATTAATTCAAAGCAATCATATTCACTTATTAGCTTCTTATGGTCTTTCATTACCATGGTGACCACTAGACCCTCTTCTGCCTTTGTGCAATTTAGAAAAAGATCCCCTCTCTGGTGGTTTGGAGAATAGAGCATCAGTTGGATTCTAGACCTACTGATTCCCTTGGCCTGGCGTCCTTGTACTGGAAACAACCTGCCCAACCATACATGGCAATCTTAACTCCATGTTTCTCATTTTTTGCCCCAGTGGGGCGTGGTGCGGCGGGCAGCAGAGTCTTGCTCTGTCACCCAGGCTCGAGTGCAATGGCATGATCTCGGCTCACTGCAACCTCCACCTCCCAGGTTCAAGTGATTCTCCTGCCTCAGCCTCCCGAGTAGCTGGGATTACAGGTGCCTGCCACCACTCCCAGCTAATTTTTGTATTTTTAGTAGAGACGGGGTTTCACCATGTTGACCAGGCTGGTCTGGAACTCCTGACCTCAAGTGATCCACCCACCTCAGCCTCTCAAAGTGCTGGGATTACAGGCTGAGCCACGGCACCTGGCCCTCCATGTTTCTCTTTTAACTCCCTGTTTCTCTAAATCAGTGGTTGTTAAACATTTTGCTCTGAGAACTCCTTTATACTCTTAAAAATTGTTCAGGATCCCAAAGAGCTTTTGCTTTATGTAGGTTATATATATTTCCAAACAACCAAAAAGATTTAAGAAGACTAACAGTAACATTGTTTTACATTGGGCAATGCCTTTTACTGAATAGCTTAATAGAAGATAGCTGGATTTTCCTATCAGCTTCTTCATTCAGTCTGTTGTGATATGGTGCTTAGCTTCTGGAAAATTGCACTGTACAATTTTTATTGTATATAAACATAGCAAGAGAATTAAAGTGAAAATGACAGTTTTATTATTTAAACTAACATAGTCTTAGTTTTATTATGAAAAAAGTTTGACCTTGTGGACCCCCTGAAAGGGTGTGTTCCTGGACCACATTTGCAGAACATCTATTCTAAATATTTGCTTATGCTGCTGTTTCATGGTTTGCTTTCATTTGTTTTATTTTTTGCAGTTTTAGATAATACCTATTGATAATAGCTACATGGAAGGTGAATATTTAGCTTTTTCTGTGTATTTACATACTGCACATATAATCTCATCTCCTGTTACAGCAATTTCTGGTTAAATTGATATTTAGTGTTTTTTATTATAATTAACGTAAACATTATTTACATTTGAGTATTGTAGTATACTTTTATTTTACTTCCTTTCTTGTATAACAACTTTTTATTTTCCCTGGATTTGATCATGCTTCTTGGGGCAGGAGAGAGGGTTCCTTAATTTTCTATATACTTACTGCTCATTCATTCCTCAGACTCTGACAGCAGTATAATTGTCTTTCTGTATCTTCAAACTTACCAGGTAACTTACCAAGTTTCTTTCTTTCTTTCTTTTTTTTTATTGATGATTTCTTGCCCATCATTCATTAGTTTTCTAGTCCAGACTGGTTGCACTCATACAAATGTCCTGAGAGTCATAATCATCTTGGAAGAATTGCCTTTGTCTTCATCACATGCTAGATCTACAGTTTCATAAATCTGAAGAAAAAGATACATTTAAAAAAAATATTACGTGTCTGAGAATCGTTATTCCATCCTCATATTTGATAATTTATCTGGGTGTAAAATTCTAGGTTAGCATTCATTTTTCTCTCAGCATTTTGATGGCATTGCTCCATTATCTTCTGATGTGATGCCATTCTGATTCCTTGTTTGTACATGACTTTTTTTCCCCCTTTGGTTGTCTACAGGCTGGAGATTTTCTCCTTATATCTTTTTCCTTTTTTCTTTTATGCTTTCAGCTTTCAACATTTTTATTGACATGACTTGTTTGCTGTCATTCATTTTCATTCTTTGTGGCTTAAGGTTTGTTTTATCCCTTTACTGTCACTTTATTGAGCTTTCAGGAGGAAGTAAACAAACATTTAACTGGAAATCAATATTAGAACTTCAACTCAGCTATCTTGATAGCTTTTTAAAGATTTGTTAGAATATTTCCTTTTACATTAAAAATTGACTTAATGATAGTTAATAATGGATAATAATGGAAACCATCTGAATTACCATTAGCATTAATTTAAGATCAGACAGGATGGTCTAGAAAGATTGATGAGGCATCCTCTGATCGTCCTCTTCAAAGTTCCAAGATTGTCTCCTTCATGAGGAATTTTAGAGGCAACTCATTACCAACTTTGTAGTTTTGCTTTGTGGCATTATTACTCCAACTAACTTTATTAAGTTTCATTTTTGTAATTAATATTTTGCCTTTTTCATTTATCTTGAAATGCTTATGTGCTGGTGTGCCTTAGTTATTTTCCTTTATTGTTTTAAGTTCACATGTATATGATTTTAATACCTTTTGCTACCATCCTTTGTAATTTGTTGAACAACAGAGAAAAGCCCTATTAATTTTGACAACATATTAAAAGTAATATTACTGCCTTTGTAATATTTCACACATGTAGGGCTTATTCGTGTGGGTCAATTTAAGTAAACCTTTTACAACAGTAGAAATTCATGCTGTGGGCCGGGCATGGTGGCTCACGTCTATAATTCCAGCACTTTGGGAGGCTGAGGCAGGAGAATTGCTTAAGACCAGCCTGGGCAACATAGTGAGACCTCCACCTCCACAAAAAAATTAAAAAATTAGCCATGTGTGGTGGTGCACATCTGTAGTCCCAGCTACTCGGGAGGCTGAGGTCGGAGGATCACTTGAGCCCAGGAGGTTGAGGCTGCAGTGAACCGTGATTGCACTATTACACTCTAGCTGGGGTGACAGAGGAAGACCCTGTCTCAAAAAAAAAAAAATTAATTAATTAAAAAATATATATATTTAATAAAAAAAAATCAGGCTATGTGGTTTCTGGTTAGAAAGGAGTATTATCCAAGTGTGACGTGGTGTCTGTCACTTCATTTATTACCAGAGTTAATTTGCCTAAGCTGTTTGAGTCAGCTTCCTTAAGCAGCACATGGAGTCAAGATAATATTCAGACTTTATTAGCTCTGTGATATTACATACATAATTTTACTTCTCTGGGCCTCATATTTATCTGTAAATGATGTACTGGATTAAACTACCTTCATGGTACTTCCATAGGGGATCTGTTCCTGAGAGCTGTATTGATCATATATTCAGAAGCACCTACTGGATAGCCAGGTACTATACCTGGAATTTAAAAATTGCTAAGCACCCCAGCTTTCAAGAAACATTGTGTAGCTGGGAAAAACCAACCAGTTATGAAAACCAAATTAGTCACAACCTATTTAAATGCCTATATTTATTCTTAGAAGAAAGTCACACCCCTGGATCCAAGAGCCAGGAGAGTGGTGGAATAAGGGAGCAACATTCAATATTACCACTGAGTTTTTACTGCACATGCATTCAGTGCTAGGCAGTAGGGCTCATAGGGTCAAAGCACTTCTCACATGTAGAGAGACAAGTATTCCTGATCTCAAGAACTAGAATTATTTTTTCTAGTAGTCATCTTGTTTAACATTTAAAATTCCAAACTTGGACAGAAATTTTCTCTTAACTGTCCACATTTAAATTATGTTATACTTTCAGATGAATATACTTGGAATTTTCTTACCAAAAGTTCTGTATTTTAAATGAAATTACCCATATTTGAATATGAATGTGTAATTATCTTGTTGAAAGACATTAAAAGCCAGTATTTGTATAAAAGTGAGTCTAGAACAGGTTTGTTCTTTTTTTTCTTTAATCTTGACACTGAATTTTATAATGAATTATATAAAATTAGAGCATTTGAATTGTGTTTAAAATTTTTAGGGAAACTTGATACTGGTAACAATGTGGAGTTTCATTCAGCCAGTGGTAGAGAAAATCTGTCTTCATCAATTTATCCCTGGTAAAGGATATTATTAACAATAAATAACTTGTATATAATGCTGTTGTTTACGAACATTTACCTGTTTGTGCTAATCTAGGCTTTCTTTTTGCTATCCCAATGCCTTTTACTCAACAATATGAATTTGAAATTCTGCTAAAATTTCACTTTATAAAACAGATACAAGGCCGGGTGCAGTGGCTCATGCCTGTAATCCCAGCAATTTGGGAGACCGAGGCGGGCGGATAACTTGTGGTCAGGGGTTCGAGACCAGCCTGGCCAACATGGTGAGATCCCATCTCTACTGAAAATACAAAAGTTAGCTGGGCCTGGTGGCATGTGCCTGTAATCCCAGCTACTCGGAAGGCTGAGGCAGGAAAATTGCTTGAACCTGGGAGGCAGAGGTTGCAGTGAGCTGAGATGGCACCACTGTACTCCAGCCTGGGTGACAGTGAGACTCCGTCTCAAAAAAAAAAAATGGTTACAGTTCTGTTCAGCATAGATTGAATAAACACAGTATAGAAATGATGGTCATTTTTTAAACTATGTAGAAAAAAGAATAAGAGATTTTGAACTTATTATTCATATAAATATTCTACTTTGCACTAGATACTCTGCTTGTCTCTGATACAAAAGTGATTAAGTTATGATCCAGTTCTAAATGCATTGCATTGATAGTCTGCCTGTTTTTTTTTTTTTTCAAGTTCCAACCTATTTTTATTTAACCTAAGACTGTGCTAGTTTTATGTGATGCTAATAATTTGGTTCAAGTTTCATAGATTTCTGACAATAGTTACATTATTATGCAATGACTTTAAATTTTAATTTTTTTCATTCTATATTACTGCTTTTATATTGCAGGATTTTTTAACAAAAAAGTATGTTAATGAGAAATCTGTTTTATAGACCTTGTAGTTTAAGTTCTCCTTTTTTTTTTTTGTTTTTTTCCGAGACAGTCTTGCTCTGTCGCCCAGGCTGGAGTGCAGTGGCACGCAGTCTCTGCTCGCTGCAAGCTCCACCTCCCAGGTTCACGCCATTCCCCTGCCTCAGTCTCCCGAGTAGCTGGGACTACAGGCGCCTGCCACCACCCCCGGCTAATTTTTTGTATTTTTAGTAGAGACGGGGTTTCACCATGTTAGCCGGGATGGTCTCGATCTCCTGACCTCATGATCCACCCGCCTCAGCCTCCCAAAGTGTTGGAATTACAGGCGTGGGCCACCGCGCCCAGCCTAAGTTCTCCTTTTTAAAGCCTTCTCATGTTCGAATTCCAGTACAGAATAATTCCATAACTTCATTAATCATAACATGTTGGTATAATTCCCAATTTTGACTCTAAATACTAATTTAACTTAACTAAATGATATCTAATATTGACAAAAGGTCAGAGGCCTTTGTGAAATACAGTACTAACAAATATAGAGAGCAGCTTTCTGTATAATGCGAGACACTTGGAAAACTGCTTCCTTTTTTATGTGTCAAACATAACATTTATCATGTGGACTTCCTCACTACAGTCAAGACAGCAGCAATCTCATTTCAGAAGGCAAATTAAAAAGCAAAATTCAGATACTGATTTAAGTGAATAAGAAAAAATGCAAACAAATGTTTGATGTCCTCATGGATTGTTAACTTCTCAGCCAGAGATTTTGTGTCTTACATATAGCAGATATATTTGGTAATCAATGCAGTTAATAATTAGTGGATCACCACATCATGTCCTTTTGATGCTTTCATACTGAGGAAAGAAACCTAATGTAGAAACCAAGTGAATATATCCCAGTGTACAAAACCCAGAACTCAAAACTCTTTATATGGAGAAGTAGTTTAGATTGATTATTTAATATAAATAAGATCCCAGAAGGAAGTATACCCAGTCATAGCTGGAAATGAAGATCAGAGTTCAAAACGTATATTTGGTCTCCAAGTAGAGAGAAAAAAAAGATAAGAGAGAAGTTGAAAATACTAGAACATTGATGGGAAATCTAGTTTTTGGTTTTGTTTTGTTTGAGACGGAGTCTCGCTCTGTCACCAGACTGGAGTGCAGTGGCATCATCTTAGCTCACTGCAACCTCCGCCTCCTGGGTTCAAGCGATTCTCATGTCTCAGCCTCCCAAGTAGCTGGGATTACAGGCACAAGCCACCACAACCAGCTAATTTGTGTATTTTTATTAGAGATGGGTTTCACCATGTTGGCCAGGATGGTCTTGATCTCCTGACCTTGTGATCCACCTGCCTCAGTCTCCCAAAGTGCTGGGATTACAGGCGTGAGCCACTGCGCCCGGCCGGGAAATCCTAGTTTTTAAAAGTGTGAATCACTAAATTTTTTTAATGTCTCAGCTGTTTTTCTGTTTTGGAAAGCATTGTACCAGCCAAACAACACATCTGTGGGCAGCTGGCCTATGCACCCCCATATTTACCTATGTTACCCAGCATGTTTCTAAGTAACTAAATCTATTTCTGAAGGTTCGGTATATTTTTAGTCGAATAAATTGTATTGGTTCTTTTCTTTATATATATTTTTTGATAATATAATTTTTAACCCTAAGAGATGTTTTCCTCATTAGTATCCTGGTTCCTAAAGCATTGTTGTTGAATTTGACATAGAAATGTAAAATATTGTATCTGAGCACTTTGAAAAATGTCTCTTAAAAACTTCCGTCATCCTGTAAAAAAAACGTTCAAATAGAGGTGCCTAAGAATGTAAAGTGATTTGTTAGTTTGAGAACAGAATTAAAATTATATGAAAAAATATACATTTTATTTAAGTTTATAATTGAAGCACATTTACTAAAGCCTCTTAGGGAACTGATTGAGGTGACCTAATTCTTAACTAATTGAAGTACCAGAAAAGAATTTGTCCTTCATTTTGTTTAAGATATAACTTCTTAAGTAATTTTATTTTATTATCCAATGCTGAGATTTATTTGAACTAGAAATTAGTACTGTGCCAGAGTGAGAGTGCTTCTGAAAGCCAAGTCTTTCTATATCTACTGTTGCAAGGTGGTTATAGGCCAGTGTGTGCTGCAGTGTCTTCTTTTATAAACTGGGCTAAAAAACTTGAGGTTTAGGAAGATTAATTAGATGATCATTGTACAGCACCTGTGGGAGTTCTGTTACCTTTTAAGCGCGATGCAAGGTGCACCAGTTTTATTGCAGTAGAAGGGAGGAAATGTCTCGGTGACTTGTTTTAAATTAGGCCAGGTAAAGTTATATACCCCAGTGAAGAAGCTCTTACTTGTTAGTGGTTTTTCTTTTTCTTTTTTAAATTGTGAAATATTTCAAGCCACAAAATATAGAGAACCTGAAGTACATTTTATATGTTTTGAAAGTCTTAAATATCACATACTTACATAACACTTAAATATGTGGTGTTATGTATTGTGCAACCTGCCTTTTTTGGGGGGTCAGCAATTATGTTTCTTAGGCTTATCTAAAAATCAGCAGTGCTAGTACTTTTTTTTTTTTTTTTTTTTTTTTTTAAAGAGATAGGGTCTTGCTGTGTTGCCCAGGCTGGTCTGGAACTCCTGGGCTTGAGCTGTCCTCCTGCCTCTGCCTCCCAAAGTGCTGAGAGTATAGGCACGAGCCACTGGGCCTGGTCACTAGTTGAATCTTTTTAGCAGTATTATATGAGTCTATAATAATTTATTTCGAATTTCTTTTTTGGTTGCTGACAACGCAGTGTATATTCTTGGACATATTTCCTTACATATTCAAAAGTTTATCCAAGATTTATACCTAGGAATAGAATTGCTAGGTCATAAGATAAATGTATGTCAGAGGTGTCCAATCTTTTGGCTTTCCTGGGCCACATTGGAAGAAAAATTGTCTTGAGCCACACATAAAATACACTAACGGTAGTTGATGAGCTGGAAAAAAAAATCACAAAAAAATGTCATAATAGTTTAAGAAAGTTTATGAATTTCTGTTGGGCCACATTCAAAGCTGTCTGGGCCACACACGGCCGTGGGCCACGGGTTGGACAAGCTTGATATATGTTTATTAGATACTGCCAAATTGTTCTCCAAGGCAATTGGACCTAAATTTCTGTCAATTGAGTGGAAGTTCCCAAGTTCCCTTTGTTACACACTTTTTCTAGCACTTGGTGTTAGACATTCTTTTATTGCCTGGTAGACAGGAACTCAGTTGATTTCTTCCCCACCCTCCATATCAAAATATAATTTACATGGAATAAAACTCCTGCATTTTATGTGTACAATTTGATTGCATTTATGGTAATTGTATAAAGTCGTATATCCACCCCAACAATCAAGATACAAAACATTTCCATCACCCTAATAATTAGTTTCCTCATGCCTGTTTGTAGTCAGTCTCCCCTTCCCCAGCCAGTAAGCTGCTTTTGTCATTATGGTTTTGCCTTTTCTAGAATTTGATAAAGATGCGATCATATAGTGAGTAATCTTTTGTGCTAAAGTTCTTTCACTTAGCATGTTTTTGAGATTCAGTCCTGCTAGTGTGTGTTATTTTGTTCCTTTTTATTGCTATCTATTTCATGGTATGAATATACCACAATTAATGTATTCATCAGTTGATGGATATTTGGGTTGTTTCTAGTTTGGGGCTAGTATATAAATAATGATGCTGTAAATATTCATGTACAAATTTTTGACTCAGTTGATTTTTGATTATTGATCTTTAAAAATCTTGCCACCCTCTAATTAAATAATTTGACTTTCTTAGATTTTCTACATAGACAGATTATTTACAAATAATAACAGTTTTGTTTTCTTTTTTCTAATACCTAATCTTGTTATCGTTTGTGTACTTGCTGTAGGATCTCTAGTACAGTGTTCAATGGAAACAGTCAATTTTAGTGGGCATTCCTGTATTCCTCAATTAAAAGGGTATGGTGAAGTATAAAAGTTTCACCATTAAGTATGAGGCTTTCTATAGGCTTTTGATTGTTAGCCTTACTGATGTTAAAGAATTTCACCCTTTGCTAGTTTGCGAAGATTTTTTTTTAATGGAAGTTGAATTTTGTCAAATACATTTTCCATATATTTTGAGATAATCATGGGGTTTTTCTTCTTAAATCTTACGTGGCTTTTTCTTTAAGTAAAGCTTACTCTTTGAAGTGTTAAAATTTAATCACTCTAAAAACACTTTTAATAAATCTCTTAGATTAAAAACTTTTAAATCTTGAGCATACTTTAATCCCTTCTCCATGACTCGGATTGTATTATGGAACATCATTTATCTATCATACGTGATGTTAATTCTTGACTATAAATCGCTCAAAGTATGAGCCATGTCTTAATCACATTTGATTTCCCACAGGATCTAGCACAGTATATTGGAAATAGCAGGCCTTAATAAATGCTGAACTAGGCTACTGCTCTTGCTAAATAGCCACAGTTTGTTTTACGTTATGAATTATGTTACATCTCTCCCTTCCCTCATTATCACGCTGGCTGCTGGTATAACTTTTATGAATCATAAAAAATTAAATAACCAGGTTTTTTAAAAAAATAGATCTAAGTTGGCCGGGTACGGTGGCTCAAGCCTGTAATCCTAGCACTTTGGGAGGCCGAGGCGGGTGAATCATGAGGTCAGGAGATCGAGACCATCCTGGCTACACGGTGAAACCCTGTCTCTACTAAAAATACAAAAAATTAGCCGGGCATGGTGGCGGGCACCTGTAGTCTCAGCTACTCGGAAGACAGAGGCAGAAGAATGGCGCAAACCCAGGAGGTGGAGCTTTCAGTAAGCTGAGATGGCGCCACTGCACTCCAGCCTGGGCAACAGAGAGAGACTCCATCTCAAAAAAAAAAAGATCTAAGTTTTATTCACTCTTCAAATATATGAGTGCCAGCTAATGCCAAGCCTAGGCTTGGCTTGGAGCTGCCAGTAATGCAAAATGAATATGAATGGATACTCAAAAGATCTTATAGCCTAGTAGAGAGAGATAAGATCTTTATGTGAATTATTCTAATGAAAGAAAAGTGATAACTAGGAATTTAGAGAACAAAGATTAGATAGACTGAAGATTTAACAGCTCTTCTATGAAGTACATGATGGTGGTGCATAGGTTTGGGGTCTGTAATTTGGCTGACCAAAGACTTTTGTTTATTTCCTGATTCTTAAGCCACGTTTCACGTTGTTGAGGTGCTGAATAAATTGACCTGTGGATAAGTGAAGTATTTTGTAAGTGAAATTCCTCAAGAAATTGAATTTTTAAAAAAATTCAATAGTGCTGAGAAGTGATTTTTAAATGAACATGAGAAGTCAACTCTAGCATGGTTTACAAAGGTCTTTTGTGACCTGCACCAGCTTCTTGTCCATCATTTCTCATACCCATCTCCACCATATTGGGCACTCCAGCCAAAGCACATGTGGCTCTTGGAAATGTCATGCATTTTAGCTCCATAATTTTTGAAAAACCTTTGCCATATATATAATTTCCTTTAACTCTATCTTCTGCTGAGGTAATGAGTATTTGTCCTTTAACATTCCACTAAAGTATTTTCTCCCTTGGGAAGCCTTCCTGAAACTCATTCCCTCTTATGTGCTCTCTGTGCATTTTCCTATTAGAGTTCATATCATATTTATTTTCTTTTTGTATATTTATATGTTTTCCGGACTGATCCAACGGGTCTCTTTCTTGACAGAGCATACATTTTCAGTGCCTAGCACAGCTCTTGGCACATAGTAGACATTTATAATTTATTCTCAAAATGATTGTTGAACAGTTAAAAATGATGTATTACAATGCCTTGAAACTTGTCATCAATTTGCCAGTTGGGGCTGTGTATTCTTTTACAGATGTCTGCCTGTTCTGTTTGGCTATTCATTTATGTACTGTTGGAAGAGAAAGCCTGCCAAATGGGGTGGGTGTGTGCGCACATTTGGCTGTCTCAGCAGCTGATACCAAATGTTGGAAATAACTATTTCCATCTGTCATTTTCATCCCCCCCACTCTCCTTCCACTCTAAAATTAATTATGTTAGGAACAATTTCTTACCTCCTTAGATATTTATGTCAAACAAGGGCTCAAGCAAAAGATGTATACTTTGACATTAAAGTTTCATAATACCTTATGACTCCGTGGAATTCTTGTAGCTTTCTTTTCACAGCTGGGATATCTTACATGGCTTGATAAATTCTTCAGACTTACTCTCATTACATACTTTTCTTCCTTGCAATACACTCATTGTCTTACACACATAGTATATTGACAAGTGCTACAGAAACCATGACATTCTCATAGCAATGCACTGATTCTTAGAATAAACAGTATTTGTTGTTCAATGTTAAATTCTATGTTTGAAATCTCAACCTAGGAACACACTATATCGTATCACATTGTTCTTGGTTGCTTCAACATCTGAGATTAGACCTTTTTCAGTTGTATCATGTTAAAGTTCCTCATTTTAGAATTAAAAACTTATAATCTTAGGTTTCATTCATGACTGAATTCTTGCTTCAACCAAATCTATGTTCTAATACCGGGGTCCCCAACCGCCAGGCCACAGACCAGTACTGGAACTGGTCTTGGCTAGGAACTTGGCTGCACAGTGAGTATTGCTGCCTGAGCTCCGCCTCCTCTCAGATCAGCGGGGGCATTAGATTCTCTTAGGAGCGCAAACCCTATTGTGAACTGTGCATGTTAGGGATCTAGGTTGTGCGCTCCTTATGAGAATCTAATGCCTGATGATCTTCTGAGGTGGAATGGTTTCACCCCAAAACCATATCCCAACGCCCCTCAGTCTGTCTGTGGAAAAATTGTCTTCCACAAAACTGGTCCCTGGTGCCAAAAAAGGTTGTAGAGTGCTGTTCCAATGACCGATCCTGTTTTTTTGCATCATTCATAGTTTTTCTTCCTAATTTTATATCCTATTATATAGGTTTAGGTGAAGTCTACTTTCTCCCTTAAGCCTACCCCATATTGGGTTTTCCAAGTAAAGGACAGAGTCATGTACTTCAAGAGGCTGTTTATGTATACTATGAATTTTTGCAGTCTTTACTATTTATTGAGTGACTACTTATTTAAGTATCTTTGTTTTCTTAGCTCTTTGCACATGAACTTGGGTACAAATCAGAAATTTGCTGTAATTCTAAAGTGACAGAATAGAGGGATCAGGTTAGAAGGGCACAGGGAGGGAGTATCTAGGGTCATGACCCCAAATAATGTTCTAATGCTAAATTGTTTTCTTAAGTGGATAGAAATGAAAATTCTATAAAATTTTGTGCTAGTTTTGTTTCTTGAATTTGTAAGTACATTTTTATCATTGAATGTTTTCTCATTTTTTTCTACTGCTTCTATCTTTAAAAGAAAGTGAAGAATTTCATCAGACCATGGTTTAGGGTAGAGCAGTGGCATAATAGGATTATATATTTCTATGTATATAATTTTGTCCTATTTTTTGAAATTCTAATTGTTTAAATAATTTTAGTATCGTTGTTTGTTCTGTTCCTTATTTTACTGTAATTTTTTCTTATGGATGGTTTAAAATAGTTTTATACCTGATATGAAATATAAACCACCTGTAGCAGGCCTAACACATAATTTCATAAATGATCAGATAGAGAGATGCCCTGGATTTATAATTTACAAGGCTCATCATCATATTATATGACTAAGTTGTAGCATAACCTCTTCTAAATTATTAAATTTTAGAATATATCACCAAAAGTTGTGCATGGAAAATAAAAATTATGGAGTGTTTCATTGCTTGAGGCAGGGTTAGCAGGTGGGGTGTTGAGATTAGAAGTAGACAACTCTCCTAGAGACCAATGTCCCAGTCCAAGAACCATTAAGATGAGCCCTGGAGCTACCACTTAATCATTCCTGGGTTGATTTTGATGAGAGACACAACTCTTTTGGACTTTATGTCTTCATTTATTAAAATGATAATCCTTAAGGTTTTTCCAATCCTGAGCCTTCTGTTACTCTGTCTGGAGATAAGATATTTAACTGTCTTTTTCATATGTTAGGACCCAGATGATGTGGTACCAGTTGGCCAAAGAAGAGCCTGGTGTTGGTGCATGTGCTTTGGACTAGCATTTATGCTTGCAGGTGTTATTCTAGGAGGAGCATACTTGTACAAATATTTTGCACTTCAAGTAAGTGGAAAAATTATTTTGTGTCTCTGATTTTTTTTTTTTTTTTTGCCTCTCCTGATGTGCATTACAAAATTGTTTGCAACTTGCGCTAAGCTTGTACTTTTTATCTGTGACCTTCAGCCAGAGTGGTAGTTCTATTTTAAAGCTGTGTTTAAACATCTCTCCATGATATGTTTGCTGAGCCCATCACACACAGTCACTAAAAGCAGAGTAACTTGAAATGTTGCTGACTAAAGGATTTATTTAGGTCATTGGGTGATTTTACTAACCTTTATTTTCCTACTATAATTAAGGGTTGAGAGGAATAGTATTATCAATTGCCAGTTGAATAAATACATCAGCCACAAATGTTTTCATGTTGATAGGCCATAACTTGATAGTCAGCTTGGACTCCCCTATGGTCCTGCTGTACCCTTGGGCCCAGAATACAGTAAGACCATGTCTCTGCTTCTTTTCCAGTCATGGTTTCACTAAAGAAATGGGTGACTTCAGCAGTGATACTGAAATAACATAGGATGAAAGTTGTTTATAACTTTGAGTGTTTAATAGTAATCCCAGTGGGTTAAGACAAAGGTCTTCCTTCTGATTAATTATAATTTACAATCTATTTTGTGATATATTTTTCTTGGCAATAATTCAGAAGGTTTTTTTTTTTTTTTTTTAGGAGTTTTGAAGGGGAAATTACTTTCAAGGTTTTATGACTACTTCAGCTGTTTCAAAATTTGGAGAAATAGTTGACAACTAGACTTATTAAAATAATTTAACTAATTTTGAAACATTCTCAATTTCATGCTCATTTTCTGTGTTGTTCAAGATAATCAATCACATGTTGATAGACATTACCAAAATACTAGTCATCTTTTTAAGTACGGTTTTTTTTTTACAAGAAATACATATAGTATAGAAAAAATCATTGCAATTCCATTTTCCAGAGATAACATTTGGTGCATTAACTTTTTTTTTTTTGAGATGGAGTTTCTCTCTTGTTGCCCAGGCTGGAGTCCAATGGCATGATCTCGGCTCACTGCACCCTCTGCCTCCCGGGTTCAGGCAATTCTCCTGCCTCAGCCTCCCAAGTAGCTGAGATTACAGGCGCCTGCCACCACTCCTGGCTAATTTTTGTACTTTTAGTAGAGACAGGGTTTCACCATGTTGGCCAGGCTGGTCTCAAACTCCTGACCTCAGGTGATCCACCCACCTTGGCCTCCCAAAGTGCTAGGATTACAGGCGTGACACACCACACCTGGCCCCGTGCATTCACATTTTATATACCCTTAGTCTTTATTGTGTGTGTAGTGTGTGTGTGTGTGTGTGTGTATACGTGTACTGTGTTTGGCTTTTTTTGAGATGAGTTCTCACTCTGTCACCCAGGCTGGAGTGCGGTGGTGCAATCACAGCTCACTGCAGCCTCAACCTCTTGGGCTCAGGCAATCCTCCCGCCTCAACCTCCCCAGTAGTAGCTAGGACTACAGGTGCGTGGCACCATGCCCAGCTAATTTTTTTATTTTTTGTGGAGACAGGGTCTCACCATGTTGCCCAGGCTGGTCTTGAACTCCTGGGTTCAAGCAGTCCATCTGTCTCAGGCCTCCTCCCCCCAAAGTATTAGGATTACAGGCCTGAGTTACTGCACCTGACCTTATATATTGTTTTTTCTTTTTGTAAAAGTGAGACAGTAGCATAAAGATTTGCCGTAATCTAATATTTTCCACTGAATTGTGATATAAAGGGAAAAGTAGAACTACCTATATGCATATGGAAATTTCAGAAAAATTATCCCTTTTTTGGCTAATAAGAAAAAAGTCATTTAATTAGTAGACCATATCAAAACTTTTTAATATATTCTTTCAGAAAAACTTGACTAGTTTTGGAATATATTCCTCTATAAAAACTGCTTACAGGTAGAGTACGTCTGTTGTTTCTTTATATTTATTTGTTACTGGATAGCTAATTATTTTTATGTTCTATTTTCACCTACCACGAAAAGTAAAGGGAAAACCAGCTGCCTTTCTTCTGAAGCTGTTCTTTTACAGTGCTTCAAAACCTGATCTTAAAGAATATGTTAACTCTGTAATTAAACTGTCTGACTTGTCATCTAAAAGCAAGAGTTTGCAAGCAAAATGCTATTTAGATAGAGGTGGCAGCTTAAGTAATGCTTATTTAAAAACCTGTCTCAGGCTGAATTGCTGAAATGAGTCTTTAAACTCTCTATAGCCAGATGACGTGTACTACTGTGGAATAAAGTACATCAAAGATGATGTCATCTTAAATGAGCCCTCTGCAGATGCCCCAGCTGCTCTCTACCAGACAATTGAAGAAAATATTAAAATCTTTGAAGAAGAAGAAGTTGAATTTATCAGTGTGCCTGTCCCAGAGTTTGCAGATAGTGATCCTGCCAACATTGTTCATGACTTTAACAAGGTGAGCCAAGTGTCCAGAATTATAGAAAGAATGCAGGTTCTGTAGTTTATGCTTTTTGTAGTTTTAATTTCAATATTTGCTAATTTATTATATTTAGAGTTTAGTTTAATAAACTGTCAGCATTTGGTAGGCTCTGCTTTGTCTGAAGCAGACCCTGCTGACGCAGCCTTCTCATATCTTGTCTTTCCTTCTCTTTGCCTTACCTACTCTTAAAGCCCACCTCATGACTGTTCCCCCTTTGCTGGCAAACTAATATTTTTTATATGTTCCCACATTTTCTTAGATAAGAGGTAATTTATGTTCCTGTTACTTGGTAGCATTTTCAAAATCAATAATTTTATCTGTTTTTAAGTTCTCATTCTATATTTTTCCCCAGCTTTTGAGCATTTTTATGTAATGCAGAAAAGTTGAATACCCAAAATCCTCCACTTTGTTCCAAATATTGACATATTTGCTTCATCTCTTTTTCTGTCATTTGACATAAGTGCTTATGCTATTATCTCTCAAGAATGAGTTGTCCTCCTACGTAACCACATCATTGTCACATCTAAGAAAATTAACATGATCTTGTAGGACAGTAGTCCCCCGTTATCCATTGGGGATACATGCTAAGACCCCCAGTGGATGTCTGAAACTGCATATAGTACCAAACCCTGTATATACGATGTTTTTTCCTATTAGTATACATATATACATATGTTAAAATTTAATTTACAAGTTAGCCACAGTAATAGATTAACGACAATAATTAATAATAAAACAGTTATAACAAAATACTATAATAAAAGTTATGTGAAGGTGGTTTCTCAAAATATTTTATTATACTGTACTCACCTAGGTATTTGTGGACTGTAGTTAACTAAAGGTAACTGAAACTCAGGAAGCACAACCTCAGATAAGAGGGACTACTGTATTTAATATGTTTACATTTCTGTTTATGTTTTACATTTCCCCAATTTTTGTCCCAGGAATTTTTTGTTTTTTCAAATCAGGATTCAAGGATTCAGAAGTTCATGTATCACCTGTGATTTTTATGTCTCTCTGTAAGCTTGCCATTTTGAACACTCGAGTATATTACTGAAGTTAGCTTTGCAAACATTTCGTGCCTGATAAATACATCTGATGGATGTTTATAAACCAGTTTGAAAATTTACTTATTTCAAGGAAATAAACTTCCAAAGCAAATAGTAAATAATAATAGTTAACACTTACCGAGCTCTTAGGAATCAAAATGTTGACATTGTTTGGTTTAAGTTATTCTTAAAAACCGTTCTATGAGACAGTCTTTCTCAACCAGCGTTTCTCATTTGAACCACAGAACACAAAATCATTTAAATGACTGTTTTTCCAATGTTCTAAGTATGGTAGTAGTATTCAAGATACATACGAGAAAAGTTAATCTTTACATACAATGGACAGATAACCTTAGAGGGCATTTGAGCTTATAAGTGAGGAAGTTAAATTGCTTAATTATATAATAAGTATTTGCAGTTAATTTGAATAGGTATTATTACTTATTATAGAAATATACCCTTGATGAGCATTTTATTTACTGGTAGCAATGTTTGTTCTCTCCCATTCCCACTTCCAACTTTATCCAGCCAAATTCTGAATTTGTTGAAATGCAAGTGATTTATACATTCTAAAGCCAATTCATTTTAATGATACAAATTATTCTTAAAAATCCAGTTGCTGCCTGTTTTGCAACTATTACTGTAACTACACTGTATCTTTTTCTTCCCAGAAACTTACAGCCTACTTAGATCTTAACCTGGATAAGTGCTATGTGATCCCTCTGAACACTTCCATTGTTATGCCACCCAGAAACCTACTGGAGTTACTTATTAACATCAAGGTATAAGAATGTTGACTGTTTTTGATGAATGATGCCTTTATAGTGTTTTGGAATTCCCTGTTGAGAAATTAGCCCTATAAGAGCCCATTTTATCAGACTGTAGTTAAGAATTTTACAAGGAGGAACTAATACTCATGGTTTTTGTTTTTAATGTTTTATATCTTGAAATTGAAATAAATTTCTCAAATAATGTTTTAAGTTTTCCTAAAGAGCCAGGGAGTAAATATTAGCCAACTACTTAATTCTGGTGCCATAGACAATACGTAAAACAGATGAACATGACTATATTCCAAAAAAAATTCTACTTATAAAAACAAGCCGGGGGCAGTGGCTCATGCCTGTAATCCCAGGACTTTGGGAGACCTAGGTGGAGGATCGCTTGAGGCCAGGAATTTGAGACCAGGCTGGACAACATAGTGAGAACATAGAACAAACAAACAGATGGTGGGTAGTAGTTTGGCAACCTGTTCCATACCATAATGTGTAAGAATTTTGTCTTGTTACTCTAGTCTACTCAGTGTATGTTCTGAGATAGTCGTGTCATGTATTCTTTTCTGAATGTAGGCTGGAACCTATTTGCCTCAATCCTATCTGATTCATGAGCACATGGTTATTACTGATCGCATTGAAAACATTGATCACCTGGGTTTCTTTATTTATCGACTGTGTCATGACAAGGAAACTTACAAACTGCAACGCAGAGAAACTATTAAAGGTAATTCTTTTTAAATATTAAAGTGTTGGGCAGAAAAGTTCATTGTATTAAACTAGATTTAGGTGAAGCCTAGCCATTGTTACCAATATCCCTGCCATGAGTGAGGTAATATTGTGTTGTTATATAATATTTCCAGGTTTCTATAGAATTATCTTAATTCCATTTAATAAGTCCACTCTTTTCAGATGGAGAGAAAAGGTCAATATGAAATGTCATTGCCGTGAGATGCTGGTACCTCATTTTCCATCTAGTTAGTCACCCTGTCCAACTTCCCATCCTACCACTTTGGTTCAGCCATACTGAAAGGGTTTTTATTATCCAGAGGGTCTCTTGGGACCAGCTCTTCAGCTGTGTTTTCAGGGATCTGGATTCTAAGCAGGCTGTTTGCCTTTTGGATCATATTGGGAGTAATCACTGTCAGGGTAGTTGGAAAGGAATTTGGGTGAAGAACTAAGAGCATTGATACAACTAATGTAGCTTTGCCAAATCATTTAACTTTTATTTTCTCACCTGAAATATAAGAATTACAATATCTCCCCATTTCCTTTTAAGAGCATTGTGAAAATAAAAAGAAAGTACATGTGGCAGCTGTGGAAAGTAAGAAGTGCCATTCAGATACACTGTGGTGTGATTTCTTTGGAATTGTGTCACCCAGTAAAAGTGCTTTCCTGGCTTTTTGCTAGCATTTTAAATAATACTGTTCTCTCATCTCCGGCTGTTGAGTCATCTGAAACCAGCTTGATTTCTTTTTTTTTTTTTTTTTTTTTCCAACTTTTACTTTAGATTCAGGGGTACATGTGCAGGTTTGTTACAAAGGGTATATTATCTGATGTGAGATTTGGGGTACAGATGATCCCATCACTCAGGTAGTGAGCATAGTACCCAATAGGTAGTTTTTCTTTTCTTTTCTTTTTTATATTATACTTTAAGTTCTGAGTTACATGTGTACAATATGCAGGTTTGTTACATAGGTATACAGGTGCCATGGTGGTTTGCTGCACCCATCAACCTGTCACCAAATTAGGTATTTCTCCTAATGCTATCCCTCCCCTAGGCCCCCACCTTCTGACAGGCCCCAGTGTGTGATGTTCCCCTCTCTGTGTCCATGTATTCTTATTGTTCACCTCCCACTTATGAGTGAGAACATGCAGTGTTTGGTTTTCTGATCTTGTGATAGTTTGCTGAGAATGATGGTTTCCAGCTTCATCCATGTCCCTGCAAAGGACATGAACTCATCCTTTTTTACGGCTGCATAAAATTCCGTGGTGTATATGTGCCACATTTTCTTAATCCAGTCTATCTTTGATGGACATTCGGGTTAGTTCCAAGTCTTTGCTATTGTGAATAGTGCTGCAGTAAACGTACATGTGCATGTGTCTTTATAGCAGCATGATTTATAATCCTTTGGGTATATGCCCAGTAATGGGATTGCTGGGTCAAATGGTATTTCTGGTTCTAGATCCTTGAGGAATTGCCACACTCTCTTCCACAATGGTTGAACTAATTTACACTCTCACCAACAGTGTAAAAGCGTTCCCCAATAGGTAGTTTTTCAACCCTTACCTCCTCCCTCCTTCTCTCCCTTCCTTATAGTCCTCAGTATGTATCATTCCCATCTTTATGTCAGTGAGTACCCAGTGTTTAGCTCCTACTTATAAGTGAGAGCATTGTAAGGTAGGTATTTGGTTTTCTGTTTCTGTGTTAATTCATTTATGATAATGGCCTCCAGCTGCATCCATATTTCTGTAAAGGACATGATTTCATTCTTTTTATTGCTGTGTTGATTTCTTACATTTTAAAATTCTCTTGGTTCATAATTTTTTTTAAAGTCAGCCTTACATGTGCCATGAAATTGACCCTTTTTAGTGTGCAACTCTGAGTTTCCACAAAGATACACATGGTCTTGCAAGCACCACCATAGTCAAGATACAGAACATTTTCAGTACCTTCAAGTTCATGAATTTGTAAGCAGTCTGTATAGCATTATTAAAGTTGCTGTGATCTGTCAAGATATTAATACTTGGTTCAGAAAAGGGAGAAAAATTACTTTTCTTCAGTGTAAACATTCAAACTGTAGAAGTTTTTGTGGAGTATAGAGTGAAATACTTCTATATGTCTAAATAATAATATAAAAATGATGTGGATATTTAGTATTAAAGAATCAAAATTTTAAAAAACTTTTTTCCCTCTCCAACAGGTATTCAGAAACGTGAAGCCAGCAATTGTTTCGCAATTCGGCATTTTGAAAACAAATTTGCCGTGGAAACTTTAATTTGTTCTTGAACAGTCAAGAAAAACATTATTGAGGAAAATTAATATCACAGCATAACCCCACCCTTTACATTTTGTGCAGTGATTATTTTTTAAAATCTTCTTTCATGTAAGTAGCAAACAGGGCTTTACTATCTTTTCATCTCATTAATTCAATTAAAACCATTACCTTAAAATTTTTTTCTTTTGAAGTGTGGCGTCTTTTATATTTGAATTAGTAACTGTATGAAGTCATAGATAATAGTACATGTCACCTTAGGTAGTAGGAAGAATTAGAATTTCTTTAAATCATTTATCTGGATTTTTATGTTTTATTAGCATTTTCAAGAAGATGGATTATCTAGAGAATAATCATATATATGCATACGTAAAAATGGACCACAGTGACTTATTTGTAGTTGTTAGTTGCCCTGCTACCTAGTTTGTTAGCGCATTTGAGCACACATTTTAATTTTCCCCTAATTAAAATGTGCAGTATTTTCAGTATCATATTTAACTATTTAGAGAATAATTTCCACCTTTATGTTTTAATATCCTAGGCATCTGCTGTAATAATATTTTAGAAAATGTTTGGAATTTAAGAAATAACTTGTGTTACTAATTTGTATAACCCGTATCTGTGCAATGGAATATAAATATCACAAAGTTGTTTAACTAGACTGCGTGTTGTTTTTCCCGTATAATAAAACCAAAGAATAGTTTGGTTCTTCAAATCTTAAGAGAATCCACATAAAAGAAGAAACTATTTTTTAAAAATTCACTTCTATATATACAATGAGTAAAATCACAGATTTTTTTCTTTAAATAAAAATAAGTCCTTTTAATAACTAAACCAGATTGTTTGTGGATACTATTAAAGTAACATTTAAGCCTCAACCTTGAATGATGTTGTTTAATATAAAATGCTTTTATTTTTTGATGGAAGGGCAATCAAAGCCTAAAGTTTCCAAGGAACGTAAAATAACTGTGCTTCTCTGAGAATGCCCCCCTCACAAGTAGAACATTTTGAGTTAATGATGATTTTTATATTTCTAAGGTTGCTTACTCTCTGAAATAATTCAGAATCCACCCCCATTTAATAAAATACCTATGCTTCATTTCACCTCAAATTCCTAAGACAAAAAATTTCAATTTTGACCTAGGAGGTCAGAGTTTTTAAAGCTTCAAACTCTTAAAGGATTTTGTCTAGAAACCAATTCTAATTCAAAAGGATATTATTTACTCATGGCTTTTCATTTCATTTCAGTAATATTGTCAGAGCTTTAAGTCAGTGAGTTGGGTATTCAGGAGTTAACAATTTTAGAAGATAATATGTTTCAATAAAATGAGAATTGGTTTTTCCTACTTTCCAGGCTCTAAAATTACATGAATTTTCAGGGAGCTGTGAACATTTAGGAGCACATTATTCATTCAGCATCTTTTATATGCCCAACATATGATAATGTGTTGAAGATACATCTGCAAAGAAGAAAAAAAGCTACTGCCATCGTGGAGACTCACAATCTAGGAAAAGAGAGGGACAGCAACCAACTAGTTACAATACATTGGGATCAGTAGTGTGAGGGAGAAGAACAGGTCTAGGTTCTTTGGAAAACAATTAGGAGAGTCAGTGAGACTTTCAGAATGTGAAGTGCATGGGATTAGGTCATGGAAGACTGTGTATGTCATCTTAAGGACTTCATTCTGTAGACCATGGGCCACCATTGAAGGTTTGCATTTTGGAAGGAGCTTATTAGTTTGTTTTCCTGTTGATTATAGTAGTAATGCAGTATCAGGGTAGCTGAACTGCAGTAATAATCCCAACATCTCACTGGCTTCATGCAGTAGGAATATGCTTTCATCACAGTCCAGTATGGCAGGCAACCTCCAGACTCCCAGGGACCCAAACTTACACTTTACTAAATGTAATTGTTTCATTTGAAGTTTTAAAGGTTTTTGTATAATCATCTTAGTAAAACATTTGATAATTCTTCACAACGTTTGCAATCATTGATTTGGCCAGATTGGTCTAACATGGTACCCATGATTTTACTTCATTTCCATTACTATTCTGATAATTTCCTTTAGAGTCAATTGAGTAGAGAGTACCCCTCTCACCTAAGCTTAGTCATGTCCCAGGAATTTTGGAACTCCAACTGAGATTTCAGGCTCATTATTCATTCTAGGGCTGAATGAATAATGTGCCCTTTGAACCCTTGTGCCATGTGGAAACTGTGGTCTTGGTGTGGCATGGAAAAACCAGAGGGTGAAGGATGTGGATGAGAAGATGACAGAGAATCAGACATGCAGAGAGGACTGCCAGGTCTCCCACTGGGTTCCAGGGAGACTTGCCTATCCTTCCCTGTTCTTGAGTTCTGTCTTAGTCCATTCGGGCTACTATAACAAAATACCATAGACTGAGTGGCTTTAAACAACAAAAGCTTGTTTCTCACAGTTCTGGAGCTGGAAAGTTCAAGATCAAGTCACTTGCAGATTCAGTGTCTGATGAGGTCCTCCTTCCTCACAGACAGCTCTCTTCTGTCTGTGACCTTATATCACAGATGACTCTGGGTTCCTCTTACAAGGACACTAGTTCCATTCATGGGGGTTCCACTCTCATGACCTAACACCTCTCAAAGGCCCCATTTCCTAATATTATCACCTTGGGGGTAAGGATTTCAACATGAATTTTGGGGGGACACAAACATTCAAACATAGCAAGTTCCATAATGCACCCCATCGTATATGTGTGTTTGTATTTATTTATCTAAGATAGCTCTAGTTTGCTGCTTTGCAACACATTCTGCCCCTATTACATTGGTTTAAAAAAAGAGTACAGAAGTCAAGATGAGACTATATAAATCTTGACAAGTTGTTGGCCGTGATTGCTCATTTGTGACGCAGGAGTGAGAATCTGGAGAATCTGGCTCAAGAGGTGGCTGAGAATTAAAATAATAGGCATGAAAGTGCTTCGTACAGCTCCGTACAGTTGTTGACAGTGCCTTTTTTGAAACCTATCACTGCTATATGTTAGCAAGCAAACACTGATCTTGTTTTGTAATGTGTAATTGTTCATTTCTGCTTTCCCTGTATCCCTTTTTAGACTCCACACCCATATTAGTGAGAAGCAAGAAAAAAAAATGTACACAGTGTCCTAAATGTTGTTTATCTCGAATAATAGAAGTAGGAGTGTAAAACTTAAAGGCTGATTAATAATGCAAATGAAAAGGCAAATGGATTATTGAATAGAAAAGGTCTAGATTCTATGTTTGAATGTAGTTATGAATTAATATTGGCAGAATCTCAAGATTCTGCTAAGTGAACATTTAATAGTTTACTAGACATCTTCTCTTCCACCTAGCAAAGAGTTTGTTGCCCAGAGTTATATAAATCCTACTCTGTTGGACACTAATCTTTGCATGTTTAACTCTTTGGGACTTAGGTTCCTAGATAAGGACTTCATGTGTATCTGTTTACAAAAAGAACATTTCTTCATCTCCACAAAGCTACACAGCCATCAGTTCGTTCAGTATCTTGTCCAAAGTTATTGCTAGCGTTCTTTCTGAGTCTTTGTGGCTAATGCTTTTTTGAGGAAGAAGCATGATTTAGTCTCAGCTCTCTATTGATCATTTTAGGCTTTTATCTTACTGAAAAAATTAAGCACAATTTAAGATTTTTTTTTGAAATATTTACTGAATTTTGAGGCCATAAATTATTGTAGATTCCACACTTTTAATCTTCCAGCCACCTATTGCAGATTGGTTCTGAGAAGCAGGATGAGTGGGAGTGGGCTTAGGGGTCAAAATTGAGACCTAAATGGTATAAAACAAGATAATCCTAGCTTCCTCCCACTTACAATAATTTGATGGGACTTCTATATCTGATTTTTAAGCTTGCATTTGGTTTAGGTTTTCATTGTAAAAATATCAAATAATACAGTTTTTGAAGGTAAAAAGTAAATGTTCCCCCACTTCTACCATCCTCCTTCCTCAGTCCCATTCCCCAACAGTTTAACGTGCGATACAATAATGTGTGATACAAAATGACCTAGTTCTTGCCCTAGTGACTAAAAAGATGCAAACGCCTTCTTCTTTTCAAATGATGTGGTCTTATCCCCATCGCAAATGGAGTACATTTAAGAAACCCAAGCCAGAAACCCCACAGTCTTCAGTCACTAACAGCTTCCTGCTGTTCTCCTCTAGTGGTTCTCTCTACTTCCCCACACCCACCCGTGAGCCACAACAATCTTTCCAAAACACGAATTTGATGGTTTCATTGTCACACCCCAGCTTGAAACACTTTCCTGGTTTCCCCTGGTTCTTAGGATAAAGACCAAAATACTTAATGCTGCACAGTCCAGTCCCAACCCACTCTCCAGCTTCATCTTAACCACACCCCTCTTTGCTCCTAGTGTCCTACCACATTGCCTGACTTACTGTTTCTTGGTAAATGCTATTCTTACTTCCTGAAGATTATTTCCATCTCTTCACCCCACACCCTTCAGTTAGCTTTCACTCAACCTTCAGAATTTAGTTCAGGTGACCGTTTGTCAAGAGAAACTTTTCCTGAACCATTAGGAAAGGCTTCTCTTGTTTCTCAGTCTCATAGCATCATCTGTCTCTTTTTTGTGACTTGAATATAATTAATATTTTCTATTTTGCCCTTGTTGCTTGTTTGGTTAATATATTTCCCCCACTAGACTGCTCAATACCTTAGTAGGGCACCTGACACATAGTTGGAGCTCTTATTTATTGAATGAATGAATGATTCCTTCCTGTACCACCGTAGTCTTGCCCACTGTCATTTTTATTCTGGGTACTATATTTCCCAACCAGTTGTCTGACTTTCTCCTCAGATCTCATCCCCATGGGTCTGAGTGAGTTGCCTTGAATATAAATCTAATCATGTCTTCTGTAAGATTCAGTGATGGTGTCCTGCTGCACTTAAGAGAAAATCCTTTTTTCAAGCCCTAAAATCCTGCCCTCACTAGACTTCTCTCACCATTTCTCTGTTTGCATCCTAACCTTTCAGTTTTGGCCTCATATAAGCTTGCAGCCCTGCCTGAAACAGTTGTCTCTGTCCCCACTCCACCCCCTGCCCTCCACAAAGAAAAGTTAACTCTTACTCATCTTTCAGATCTCAGACTAAAAGTTTCCTCAGAGATGCCATCATAGCTCTCTATTTCTCATACCTTTCATGATACTTTATCACCTGTCTTCATGAAGTCCTCCTCTAGACTATTAGCAAAATGCTCATACTGTGTCCTCAGTATTTGGCACATAACAGGTTTTCTTGACTTTGAAGGAAGGCATAAACATCTTGGTAACTATAGCTAGAAAAAAAGAAAATACGGTATCTACTTCACTAAAACCAAAGGGGGTTTTTTTGGGCAGACAATCTTCATTATTCAGATGGAAATTAATGTTTGTTGAATGAATGAGCTACATTTCATGGATTAACTCGTTCAGCTGGTAAGGGTTATATCTGGAGGCTACTTCATCTTGGGCTTGTTGTTCAAAGTTAGAGCCTCATTTTAAGTAAAATGTTCTGTGGGGGCCATATTAAGATTTTTATATGACAGAAGTGTATATATATCCACAAATGTTTCAAGCCAAGATTATGTCTTCTTCCATAATGCCACCTTCTTCCAGGATGGTATTTTGGGCCAGATGGTTTTCCACATTTAAAACATACCAACATTCTTTTAAGGCCCAGTGATTATCAAAAGGGATTGGCACTACATTTTAAAATGTAGGGGGGATTTTTGATTGTCACAGGACTAGAGGATGCCATTTGTAGTTAGTAGGTGAGGCCAGGCAGGATGCTAAATATCTTAAAAGTCCAGGAGTCCTGCACAACAAATTACTGCCCTTCCTGATTTGCCAATTATGCCCCTGCTGGGAAGCATGAAAGGAGAGAGAAGAGCTTTCAGAATGTCAGGGATAAATATATCCATTAAGCCTTCAGACTAAGATGCAGGAATAGTTTTCCATTTGGGTATGAATACGGCAAGTTCTTAGAACATTTCTTAAAACATATAATTAGTCAAATACTAGTTTAACAGCTAAAACTTATCTAGTTTTAATCAACTCCAGGGAACATTACACTTCATTTAACCCCTAATTATCTGATACCCAAGTTCTGTCAGAAACACTGCTGAGGCATCCAGGAAGATGAGGCTGTGAAATTTGAGAATCCTTCATGTCTCTGGAATGAGTCCCTAGATTCTAGCCCTGCAGCTAGTTGACACTCTAAAAAACTACTGAGTGCCTTCCTTTAACTCCCCATAGAAAAGTCTTTGTATAACCATGGCATGATATTATTCTCTTGACTTTTGTTGAGGACTGATAGAAATAAAAATGAGCCAGAAATGTTTCTTCAGCTTTTGTAAAAGTGCTGTTAAAAGCATTATGTCATATCTAGTACTTCTTATCTAAGTATATAAAAATTTAGTGTTAGGAAAATTTTTTTCACTTAGGATACATGTTAATATTAGGTAGTACATCTAAATAATTTATTTGCTTCCCTTTTGCCTTGGTTACTGGGAAACTCAGAGCCAAGCTCGGTGCTTAGATTAATTGCTTTCAGCCTAGGTTTTTCTGTATATCACCCTTTCGGTAGGGCTTGAAGTAACCCTTCAGTTTGCTCATATTTTGTTGTGAGTTTTATAGATAGTTTACATGCAACGAAATGCATATAATCAAGTGTTCAACTCAGTGAGTTTTGACACTTTTCTTCGTCCATGTTAACAATCATCAAAACATTTTCATTGCCCCAGAAAATACCATTTTGCTCCTTTCTGGCAAATATTCCTTCCTTCTGTTAAAACTACTTATTCATTTCTATGACCATAGTTTAGTTTTTGGCTATTGTTGAACTTTATTTGAATGGAATCTTACATATATAATCTTTTTGTTTGGCTTTTAAAACTCAACATAACGTTTTGACATTTCTTCATGTTGTTGCATGACTCAGCAGTTCTTTTTTTCAGTTGCTGTGTAGTAGTCCATTTCTTTTGTTTTGTGTGTGTGTGTGTGTGTGTGTGCTTTTTAAATTTATTTTTTATTTTTTTTTGAGACAGAGTCTGGCTCTGTCAACTCAGGCTGGAGTGCAGTGGCATCATCTCGGCTCACTGCAATTTCTGTCTCCCGGGCTCAAGCCATCCTCTAACCTCGGCCTCCCGAGTAGCTAAGACTCTACAGGCGTATGCCACCATACCTAGTTAGTTTTTGGTTTTTTTTTTAGTAGAAACGGGGTTTTGCCATGTTGTCCAGGCTGGTCTCGAACTCCTGGGCTCAAAGCAATCCGCCCTCCTCGGCCTCCCAAAGTGTTAGGATTACAAGCGTGAGCCACTGTGCCCTGCCAGTATTCCGTTTTTTGTATATACCACAATTTATCATTTTTTTCTGTGTAGGTATTTTGATTGTTTCCAAGTTGGGAAGTATGAATAAAGTTGCTATGAACATGCATGTACAAGTCTTTGTAGACAGCTCATGTTTTAAAAAGTATTTATTTAATGATTTCATTGCAAAATCATCTTTATTGTAAACATATCTTTTTGAGGGTAGATTGGTAAAATATAAATAATAAATACATGACAATGCAGGAGTCCAAGTATTATTAGGTTTACAGTCATAACAAACACTAAGAACCATTTATAAATTTCAGTTTCTCATTGTTTTAGAATGGAAGGTCTAACCAAATATGTAATGTATCCCTTCAAGTAAACTAGTATAACTTGGGTACCTTCTCATATAAATTCCCCCTACGGCATACGTTGCTGTCTTTTTCCAAATTCCCATTTTGCTTGTCCAATAGGCATTATCAGATACAACATGTTCAAAGGCAAACTTGATTTTCCTCCCATGGTTTCCTCATCTCAGCTCTTTTTTCCAGTTGCACAGGCTAAAAATAGGAAGTCATTCTAGATTCCTCTCTTTTTCATAAAACTCACATCAAATCCATCAGTAAATGTGGTGTGCTCTACCTTCAAGATACAGATTATCCAGAATTCAGCCACTTCTCACTGTCTCTACTGCTAACATACTAGTCACAGCTGCTATCATCTCTTGCTTGGATTGGTGCAGTGGCCTCACAACTGATCTTCCTGCTTCCATACTTGGCCCCTAGAGCCTCTTCTAAACAGAGTAGCTAGAGTGATCTTTTCTAAATCTAAGCCACATCATGTCACTCTCCTGCTCAAATCCCAACATTTTATTCAGAATAAAAGTCGAACAGTGCCCTACCTGTAGGTAATCTAGGCCTCCAAAGCTCTTCTTACATCACCTCCTATAACTCTCCCCCTTTCTCATTCCTCTACAGCCACACAGCTGCCTCACTTTCCTTTGAACGAACCAAGGGCAATCCTGCTTCAGGGCCTTTGAACTTGCTGTTTCTGGGCCAGGAATTCCACACCCTCCTTCCCTCACATGTATCCCAAGGCTCACGGCCTTCCTTCAGTTAAGTCTGTTGGAATGTCACTTCGTTAGGTATTGCCTGATCACCTTTTCTAAAGTGAATCTCACCTCCACCCTCAATGCTGGCAATGTCTGTTTGTAGTGTATTCTTAACAATACAGATTAGCACAATGCAGGCCAGACCATGAAGACTGCTTCAAGTTCGAGGATGGGCAAAAATAATGACTAGGACTTGGCTCAAGATTCCTAAAACAGCTAATAAGCAATGCAAAGAATAAATGAGAAAGTAATTGGAGACAAGCTTTCCCTTGGCTTCCCTTCTTTTCTCACAGAGGCTCCTCCAGAAGGTGGTCGTTTCCATAGCCCATGTGGAGTGAGATGTCCACTAGGGCAGAGAAGCACAGAACCGTGGGCACTGTTTCCCTTCCTTTAACCCCATCGTATTGCTGCCCAGTGAGCAATGTGGTCACTGGTCAAGAAGGCTTATGCCCAGGTATCCCTGTGGCTATGAGCATTGCTCCTTATCTATGCCTCTGCTCTTAGACTTTTCCATTCTGCCCTCTTAGGGGCCTTCCTGGCCATGACCACACTACCTTATTTTTCTCTGTAGTACTTGTCACCATCTGACATGTATTTATGTTTGTATTTGTTTATTGTCTGTCTCTACAAATAAAATGTAAATTCCCTAAAAACAGAGACTATTATTTTTGTTCATGTTACATCCTCAGCACCTAGTAAAGCACCTGGCACGTATTAGGTACTCACTAAGTATTTACTGAATGAATTTTGTTCAATAAATTTAACATGGTTCTATGTAGCCTCCTTTTTAAAAAATGGCTCTGTTATATAGACTTCAGGGGCAACTGATAACAAACAAAACCAAACTTGGCTTTTTTCCCTTTTTTTTTCTTTAATTGTAGTTTCAGAATTTTCATCTGGAAGTGGGAATGGCCACAGGAATGCAAGTTATGTACACCTCAGATTTGGTGCTAGTGATGTTGCCATGTTAAGAAAGTGAGCTGGGCCTTGTGCCTTCAGTAGACAGAATCAAAATCTATTACCTTATTTTAATATCCGAAGTTCAGATTACCTCTAATGTCGGGATCCCTTAAATGTGATAGTGCTGAATCACAATGGAGAAAAAAAATGGCAAAGAGTATATTGAAATTCAGACTGATTCACAGGTAAAAGTCCTCTTGGAGACAACACTGTGAGAAAGGGACTGCTTTTTTAAAAAATATGCATGTTTTGGGGTCTGAATGGGTTTGAACAATAGAGACACAAAATAGAAATGGTAGCTGCTTCTCGTTAATTCTAACATAATTTTTAAATTTTAAATTTTTTTTTTTTTTGAGATGGAATCTCTCTGTCGCCCAGGCTGGAGTGCAGTGGCGTGATCTTGGCTCACTGCAACCTCTGCCTCCCAGGTTCAAACAATTCTCCTGCCTCAGCCTCCCAAGTAGCTGGGACTACAGGTGCCCACCACCATGCCCAGCTAATTTTTGTATTTTTAGTAGAGATGAGGTTTCATCATATTGGCCAGGCTGGTCTCGAACCCCTGACCTTATGATCCACTCACCTTGACCTCTCAAAGTGCTGGGATTCCAGGCGTAAGCCACTGCGCCTGGCCAAATTTTTAAATTAAAAAAATAAATATTTATGTTTTTATTTTTTGTAGTGATGAGGTCTTGCCTACATTATGTTACCCAGCCTGGTCTCAAACTCCTAGTCTCAAGAGATTATCCCACCTCAGCCTCCCAAAGTGCTCGGATTATAGGCATGAGCCACTACAACCAACCCAACAAATAATTTTGTCAAGTATCTAGTGTAATTCTATTTTTTGGAAGTCAACATTGTCATTATAGTGAAATACTTTCTACAACATGACCCAGAAATTCAAATTTCCTGGTAGTTGATTAGTAACATATAGTGAGCACCCATATGTATAGATTACAGCACTAAACTCTGCCCTAAAGGAGGTTGCAGGTCTTATCTGCCTGGGAGTATTTGTTGAAAGGAGAATAATAAACTTGGCTATCTTTCTCTGGGGAGTTGATCATAATCCCCAAAAATAACAATCCTGGAGGCCATAATCCCAAATGTTGAAATCCTGAAAGAGCAAAATCCCAAAAATATAATTCTGGAAAAAATAACTTTAAAATTATTTAAAAGTTGCTTGTTTACGTTTTTCAAAGGGGATTTATTTGAGAAACATAAAAATATGACAGAATACTTCATAGGCCACTCTACACGTTAAAATAGGTAACAGTAACATGTTTTTGCAAGCATAAACACTCAGGCATACTAATGGCAGTTGCACAAGTCTGACAATTATGAGCAGATGAACCATATTCATAAAGAAATAGCTTATATAACTGTGGTCATCTGAAATACCATGATGGACAACCTAAGTCTTTTGAGGAGATCAATCGAAATCCATGATGGGTCATCACCACATAGGCAGTCGTCCAAAGAACCAAAATCTCAAGAGATTTTACCTTTCACAAATGCAGATGTACAAAAAGGACATCTTTTCACTTATTGAGGAAGTTTCAATATCTTTACACAAAAATGTACATACAAAGTACAATGTTTACACACAAAGTCATTGTTGTGAGAACACTTGTAGAGTCAAATTTGCAAAAAAAAATGCATAAAATGAGTTGGAACTCTCTAAAAGTCTTTACACAGTTCATATCTCAGGTATTGGAAATGATTCAAAGCATAGCAAATTGTAAAAACCAATGCTGACAATTTAAAATAGTGGGGAAAAAACTAAAAAAAAAAAAAAAAATCCCAAAACACAAGTAATAAGAAAATTCAACATACGAAAAAGTATATTACAGGGATAGAGTATGAGCAATTGCACCAGAGCTAATTTCTAAGAGCTGGCCAACTTTCATGATCATTTTGAAGTCTTGGGTCTCTATGAATAGCTACCTTTTTTTTTCTTTTAAAGCATGGCTCTCTTTCACATTCATTTTCTATTTGGCACTACTCTTTTTGAAATTCTTCTAGGATTCAGTATACATGGACATAAGCATTCCCTATAAAATTTTTGCATTTTCTGTGCCATGCTTCTTTGTTGTTTTGCGCACATGGAAATCCATTTCACATGCACTCATATACAGACCACAAATTCAGGAGAAATAATATTGGTGCTTGAACAGCAACACCATCGTGTAAGTGTCTTCTTATTCTACCACGCACATAATTATTTTTGAACCAGCCGACTTTTTCAGGCACATGCTGCTTTAATTTATTGAAAGCTCCTGGCATGTCATCAGCTACAGGGAATGCCAATGCAGGCAAGTGACACATTTTTAAACTGAAGTTTTCATCATTCCTGTATTGCATGACCAATCCACTCATCTGAATTTTCAAATGCAAACACATTTGGTTGAATGTAAGAAACAAACTTTGTTGGCAACCCCTCAAAATTTGCTTTTAGAAACCTTGGTTTTACCTAATTCCAAATCTGTCATTATGGTTTGGGGATTCAATTAAAATCTATTTTCTTCTACACTAAATCTTCACATAAGCATTTATGAAGTGTGTCACTTTTTCCAGACATTAATACATAAATGAGCAAATAAGTTCTAGAATTTTCAGATTCCACAGGGGCATGAGTTGTATGTAGTTAATAAGAAACAGTTTTGAAAGTGCCATCCATTAGCCAAAGTGAAGCATGTGCTAGTTTTTCTATGTTAGATTTAATGGTAAATATGTCTATTTTATTTGGCAGTCAAACCCCTAATTAATAGTTCAACATTTAATGTGATTTTTAACACTGGAAGAACCTCAATATCAGCAAGTGTCTTTGGTTCAGAAAGTCACTGAGCTTGTCAAATTCTTTTTATTCGCCAATGAAGGGCATTGTTTAAGATAAGCATGGTGCTTTGTGTGAAGGCACAGAAGTTGTACACGATTGGATAATTTAACAGGAGAGATTCCTTGTATTTTTCGCCTGCATTTTAACTTCTGTGATCTGTGAAACAGTTACCGCACTTGTATTTGGAAAGTGGTTGTGGTCCACGAATTTTGTAGGTATGTGATGTCCATTTAAAGTCTGGTTCCTGCCTGGACACTGCAATTAAGTGATTTTCTGCTTTTGCAGTACCAATAATGATTAGCTTTTAAACTTTCATCTTTACCATTGGTAAGTACACTTACCACAGCATTTTTGTGAGGGAACAATTTCACAGATCTCTTCCATTGTGTTGTAAGCAATACAGTTAGAAAGGTTGATATTTGGCTCCCCAATACCAAATCCATATTAGTCAGGGTTCTCCAGGGACACAACCAATAAGATATGTATCTGGATATATGAGAGAGGATGTATTAGAGGAATTGGCTCACACAAGTATGGTGGCTGAGAAGTCCCACAACAGGCTGTCTGCAAGATGGAGACCCTGGAATGCCAGCAACATGGCTCAGTCCAAGTCCCAAGGCCTCAGTACCAGGGAAGCTAAAGGTTAATTCTCAGTCTAAGGCTGAAAGCCCCAGAACCTGGGGGGCCATTGGTGTAAGTCGTGGAGTCCAAAAGCCAGCAAACCTGTCTGTCATTCTGATGTCCAAGGCAACAGAAGAAAAATCCACCCCTGCTCTCACAGGGAAACCAATCTGCCTCCTGTATTTGCTCTCTCTGGGCCCCAGGCAATTGGATGGTGCTTGCCAATGTTCAGGGCACATCTTCACCACTAAATCTACTCAGATTCACACACTAACCTCCCCTGGAAACACCCTCACAGACACACTCAAAATAATGTTTTACCAGCTCTCTTGGTATTCCTTAATCCAGTCAAGTTGACACCTAAAATTAGGTCCACAGTCTACTCCTTCTCAACTTGGCACCCATATGCCTCTCCTTCAACCATATTTAATTTCCAAATAAAGACAATAGCAAGGTAATAGTTCCACCCAACATGATATACCTACCCTGTGATTGTGATTTTTGGGATTTTAGATTTTAGGGATTTTTTTATTTTAAGGGATTTCAGCGTTCAGGGTTATGGCATTCAGGACTCTGTCTTTTGGGATTATGATTCAAACTCCTTTCTCTGTAAATCTGTTGCTTCCAGTGGAAGAAAAGATATTGACATATCAGATTTGATATAATGTCTGCTCATTTTGGAGTTAGACATGAGGCTCGGGCCTGAGAGCGTTGTGAATCTTGAATATGTAGCTCATCCTCCCCAGATACTTAAAGAACATGGTCAGGAAGATGGTCTTGCAACCACAGGGACATTCTACCCACCAAATTCTAATCAGAATTAATAAATAGAGACAACAGAGCGACCCACTTTTTAAGTATCAGAGTATACACAAAGTCTGAATCTGCAAAGTAAAAAATGCATGTGAATCATTTGCTCAATTAAAGTCTAGTATAGATCAACTCTAGGCACAGGGAGTTTGGCCAAGGATGGGGAGGACTGGCTCTGGTTGGTCACAGATCTACAAACACAGGGCATTGCAGACAAGGAAAATTTAAACCAGAATGGAAAAGTCACAGATAAGAGTTCAGACTGGCTGGGTGCAGTGGCTCATGCCTGTAATCCCAGCATTTTGGGAGGCCGAGGCAGGCGGATCATCTGAGGTCAGGAGTTTGAGACCAGCCTGGCTAACATGGTGAAACCCCATCTCTACTAAAAATATAAAAAATTAGCTGGGCATGGTGCCACGTGCCTGTAATCCCAGCTACTTTGGAGGCTGCGGCAGGAGAATCACTTGAACCCGGGAGGCAGAAGTTGCAGTGACCCGAGATTGCGCCACTGCACTCCGGCTTGGGCAACTAGAGTGAAACTCCGTCTCAAAAAAAAAAGAGAGTTCAGACCAACAAAAAACAATCAATTCCACATGAAGGCACAAGGTAACAGGCAGAAACTTCCTTGGCTCAGTGTTGATGACGATTGTCGATGCAGTCCCCTTAAAATGATGTTCTTAAGATGAGTTGCTACCAACTAACTTGTGATCTCTCAAAGAATCAAGCCTTAGCTAAAAAATGGAAGGTCCTTTCTTCCATGAGTCATACATTACCCAAAGCCTTGGGCTTCCTGGAATGACTGTTAAAAATTTTGAATCTCCCAGCAATGACTTTGAAACACAATTTTCAATGTTACTGACCCACCCAGCCATTTCTAGATGCACAGCAGGTCCTTGAATAATGTTAGTTCATTCGACAATGTTCTTTATAATGTTGATGAGGGAAAAAGAAAAAGAAAGGATTCCTGGCCAGGGCCATTGTCTGGGTGGAGTTTGCATGTTCTCCCCATGTCTGCATAGGTCTTCTCTGGGTACTCCTGTTTCCTCCCACATCCCAAAGTGGTGCATGTTAGGTTAACTGGTGAGTATAAATTGTCTCAGTGCGAGTGAGTGTGGGTGTGTGTGAGAGCGTGCCCTGCAATGGGATGGTGTCCTGTCCAGCACTGGCTCCCGCCTGGCGCCCTGAGCTGCCGGAATATGTTCCAGCTACCTTAAACTGGAATGTTTTTATTAATCTTTCTTACATGAATATGTAGCTCACGTTTATTTTGATGTTTAATACTAGGTCTTTATTTAGAAATTTGGTGATGTTTTTGTGACCGGAAATATAGAGTAGGAACTTAACTCTTGTTTACATCAATTAGCCTATGGCAAAATTGGTTTTGTTATACATTGCTTCACTTAAAGTCACAGTTTCTAATAATTTATCGATGGCATTAAGTGAGGACTTACTGGATAGATGAAGTGTTCACACGGTGTGTGATCAGGACAGGGGACAAGGCAGGGAGCACAGCAGGAAACAACCAGGAACAGAAGAGACACTTTTGTCCATGGACTACTTCCTTTTCGTTTTTTAAAGATCACATGCATTTTTTACTTTTTATTAGGGAAATTTTTAAACACAGACACAAGAGTGGCAAAAATGATATAATAAATTCTCATGAGTCCATCACTCAGCTTTACCAATTAGCAATAATTTATCTTTCTCATTTCATCTCTATCCCCTTATTTGATTTCATTTTTATTTCTGCTGGAGTATTTTAAAGCAAATTCCAAGCATCACATCATATCACCCATAAATACTGCAGTATATATCTCTTTTTTTAAACAAAATCCCAGTACTATTATGTCTTTAACAAAATTAATAATCATTTTTTATTGTCTAATACACACCTACATTTGTGTTCAAATTTGCTCAGTTGGCTCAAATATCACTTTTTATAGTTGGTTTGTTTGAACTGGGATTCAAACAAGGTTTACACTTTGCATTGGGTTGCTATATCCCTTAAGTCTGTTCAAATCTATAAGTTTCTGTTTCTTTCTCCACCTTCCTGCCATTTATTGATTGAAAAGTTGGGTCATATGTCCTGTAGAAGTCCCCCCATTCTGGATTTTTCTGATGGAATCTCCACAGTGTCATTTTAAATGTCCCTGTATCCCCATGTGTTTTGTGAACAGATAGGTAGAGAGGGCTTCAATTCAATTCTTATTATTGTTAATTAGTTAATCTGTGGGGCAAGAATACTTCATTGATTGTGTTATAATCTTCCTATTGCATCACATCAATGGAGTGTGATGTTCATCTTAATTAATTGGTTCAGGTAGATTCATCTAATTTTATTTAAGATCCTTAATTATGAATGTAATACGTTCATTGTGGAAAAATTAGAAAATACAGATAGCAACAAAGAGGAAAATAAAAAGCAAGGGTATTCCTATAATCCAAAGACACCTACTGTTCACATTTGGCATATACCTTTTCAGTTTTTTTTCTATTTGGTTGATCAATCTTAAAACTTCCTTCTTTCTCTTCCTTATTGAACTTACACTGCCCCCTTAAAGATTATCCAATAAGCCCACTGGTTAACAAATATTTTGGATGGATATTATTTTTGTGATTCTGGAAAGAAAGAAGGAGGGAGGGAGGGAGAAAATACAGCTTGAGCACCTGCTATGTAGCAATTACTTTTACATTACTTGTATTTATCTTCACAATGACCTTGTCAGCAAGGTCTTGTATTCTGACTTTATAAAAGAGGAGATTGAGACTCAGATCTCTTGGAGTCTTTAATTCTAAGTCCAAAGAGTTGTGGAGTCTTTTGATTCCAAGTCTAAAGTCCTAATATTTATTTCCTTCCTGAATGTTGTGGTATTGATGTTAAACAAGACCATTCTATCTAGCCAGTTAAGAATGTACTTGATGGGCATGAAAAAACCTAATAGTGGCTTAGAATGCTTGAAAGATTTTATTTGACATTTAGCCAGGCAAATTCATTTAGGCATATGAAAACAAATACAGAAAGTTCTCCATTTTCATAGATTAAAAACCCAGTTTTGCATGCTTTCCATGTTTGGCCTCATCTTTACTGTTGCTCTTTTCTTGTGGTACTGGTTGTTAGAGTTTTTAACTTAAAATAGATAAAAGAATAGAAAGACAAAAATCTGTAATGGGGGACATTGGGTTTTGGATTATCTATAAATCTTATGTCATACCAATTTTAATCACATGAGTTAATTCAAAGAAGCATAGAATATTAGAATTGACGGGTGTCTTAAAGATTACCTGCTGGAATATTCTCAATATGTAATGAAGAGGCCAAAACTCCAATGGGTTGAGTGATTTTTCAGCAGCTCATCCAACTACTTTGATATCAAGGCATGAATTGAACTTAACATCTTTTACTCCTTCAGTTGTATATTACCATTGTATGAGTTCAACCTGTTCTGAGGATTTTTTCTTCTATGAACAGAAGAAAATGCTTAAGTAATCTATTCATTACACTTAGGATGAGTAGTGAACTTACTGGGTTCAGAAGCATGTCTTACTGTTGTAAAACACATACCAAGAAGGGTTTCCTACTATTGTGAAAGCTGAGGACCAGTTTTCCAATAAGGACATCAGACAGGGAGAGAAAACACATTTTAAATAAGGCTTAGATTATATTTTCTCTTGGGTTTCTTTATTTTTACCTAATTGCCTATATGATTAAATTTAAATAAATATGCCTTTTAAGAAACATTCAACCTTTTAGTTCCAAAAGAAAGGTAGTAGAGAATAAGGTTGCTTATAATATTACTGAACATACTCTTATATAGAAATGCTTGAATATAGAAATGTACAAATATGGAAAACTCACTAGGGAAAATTGATGGAAAATCTTTCATCACGCTATACTTTAAAATGCAAACATAAAGGGCAGAAACAAATGGCAGGAAATAGCTAATTGTTCATTCAGCAACAGATTCTTGGGACAATGGTTTGAAGCAGCTAGATGATGTGCTTAGTATCCAGTTTCCTACCATTTCATATAAACATTGCCTCTCTGTTTCCTTCATGGATAAATTTAACCTTAAAATCAGTCCCAGTGTCTCCAGTGCTGTCCTGTTTATAGGGCAGTAATCAGTCAACAGGTTTTTGACACTTTGTGGCTTACAGGATATCTTTCAGCAGACAGACATGTTCATTAGTTGTCCAGTTTCTAATGATATTTCTGGATTGTGTACAGGAACTGATAGTGCCGTGTGGTAAATGGCCATTTATTCTGGCTTCTGAGCAATTGAAATGCGGGAACTATTTAGTTCCATGGTACTTAACAGAAGGAAACAGATTTACTACACAAGGTTGAAAACAATTCTGTCATTGTGAGCTGAGAATAAATTGACAGAAGCGTAGCATCTTTTCTATATGCATATCCAGTAGTAAAGAATAGTATAGAGATACCATCCATGTTCAAACAAAAGGTATTTTAAAAAATATATAGTGAGGCCTAATGTGATGGCTCACGCCTGTAATCCCAGTGCTTCGGGAGGCCAAGGTAGGAGGATCACTTGAGGCCAGGAGTTCCTGAGCAACATGGCAAGACCATGACTCTACAGAATTTTTTTTAAAATAGCCAGATGTGGTAGTGCATGCTGGTAGCCTCAGCTATTCGGGAGGCTGAGGTGAGAGGATTACTTGAGCCCAGAAGTTCAAGGTTACAGTGCGCTATGATTGTACCACTTCATTCCAGTCTGGGCAACAAAGCAAGACACCCCCCCCATATATATATATATATATATAACACAATATCATTACATAGCTGTCCATTCCCTCCTTCCCCTAGCCCCTGATAACCACCATACTACTGTGTGTCTCTGTGAATCTGACTGCTCTAGGTACCTCATATAAGTGCAATCACACAGTATTAGTCTCTTTGTGACTGGCTTGTTGCACTTAGCATAATGTTCTCAAGGTTTATGTATAAATATACATATATATATATTTGGGGGTGTGTGGGTGTGGGTGGGTGTGTGGGTGTGGTTGGGTGTGGGTGTCAGAAAAAGTAACTCTGATGTACCCATCAACCAACTTCAACAATTATCAACTCTTAGCCAGTCTAGTTTCATCATTAAGTATACAGTTACTCTTGAAATGTCCTGACTGATCTCATAAATGTTTTGTTTTCTTCCTGAGTTTGTATGTTTGAATCAGTAACCAGATAAGATCTATACATTTGCAATTGACTTATAATGTTTTTAATTAACTTATTTATGTATTAAAATCTTTTTTTTTTGTAGAGACAGGGTTTCACCATGTTGTCCAGGCTGGTCTCAAATTCCTGGGCTCAAATGACCCACCTTCCTCGGACTCACAAAGTTTTGGGATTAGAGGTGTGAGCCACTGCACCTGGCCTGATAATATTTTTTAAATTAAAATTAAAAATTTTTTAATTGTGGTAAAATACACGAAACTTAAAAATGTACCATCTTAAGCATGTTTTGTTTTGTTTTGTTTTGTTTTGTTTTGTTTTGTTTTGAGATGGAGTCTTGCTCTGTCGCCTAGGCTGGAATGCCATGGCACTATCTCAGCTCACTGCAACCTCTGCCTCCCAAGTTCAAGTGATTCTCCTGCCTCAGCCTCCCAAGTAGCTGGGACTACAGGCACGCACCACCATGCCCAGCTAATTTTTGTATTTTTAGTAGAGTTGGGGTTTCACCATGTTGGCCAGGATGGTCTCGATCTCTTGACCTTGTGATCCGCCTGCCTCAACTTTTCAAAGTTCTGGAATTACAGGTGTGACCCATCACGCCCGGCCCCCATCTTAAGCATTTTAAGTGTACGTTCAGTAGTGTTAAGTACATTCACATTGATTGTTTTGCAACCAATCCTTAGAACTCTTTCCATTTTGCAAAACTGGAATGCAATATCATTTCATAGCTGTCCATTCCCTGCTTCCCCTAGCCCCTGATAACCACCATACTACTGTTTGTCTCTGTCAATCTGACTACTCTAGGTACTTCATATAAGTGCAATCACACAGTATTAGTCTCTTTGTGACTGGTTTGTTGCACTTAGCATAATGTTCTCAAGGTTTATGTATGCATACTATGTGACAGAATTTCCTTCCTCTTTAGGCTGAATAATATTCCATTGTACTTATATACCACATATTTTGTTTATCATTTTGTACATAGTTTGTTTATTCATCTGTCAATAAACATTTGGGAGAATTCACATATTTATAATGTTGGCTTCTAATCCACAAACATTGTATAATTTATCATTTATTTAGGCTTCTAATCAGAATTACCTGGAAGGTTTATGAAACACAGCCCGCCTCAGAGTTTCTGATTCAGCAGGTCTGGGGTGGGTCCTGATAATTTGAATTTCTAACAATTCCCAGGTGATGTTACTGCTGCTGGTCCAGGACTATACTTTGAGAACCATTGCCATACAGTTTTGAAGATTTAGAAAAATTTGGCCAATTTTTGCCAAATAAAAACCAATAGGCCGGGCGTGGTGGCTCACGCCTGTAATCCCAGCACTTTGGGAGGCCGAGGCGGGCGGATCACGAGGTCAGGAGATTGAGACGACGGTGAAACCCCGTCTCTACTAAAAATACAAAAAGTTAGCCGGGTGTAGTGGCGGGCGCCTGTAGTCCCAGCTACTCGGGAGGCTGAGGCAGGAGAATGGCGTGAACCCGGGAGACGGAGCTTGCAGTGAGCCGAGATTGCATCACTGCACTCCAGCCTGGGCAACAGAGCGAGACTCCGTCTCAAAAACAAAAAACAAAAAACAATAGAGCATATTATATTATTTCAATGCTATCAAGATTCATTTTAAATAATAGTTGTGTCATCTAAAAATCAAACTTAGAAATGTAGAATCTATAGATCTTTCCTACTGTAGTACATGTGGTTGTTTATGCTCTTTGTCAGACAACCATTGAGATCAGGAGGCAGAGAGCTGCAAATCAATTTATGACCTTTGTGAAAGGGAAAATTTAAAGGTCCTTTATCTCCCTCTAGCCTTTAATTTAAAATTTTGCAGATTGGATACTTGCCTAAAAAAGCAATTAGAGAGATTCTTAAACTTTGCATTGACTTATTGGGCAGAAAGCTGAATGAAGGGCCATGTAAATAATACATAAATATAAAAACGAATTCAAATAGTGTGCACATTAGGGAATTCTAAAGGACCCTGAAGGAGCCAGGGGAAGGAGATTGGAAAGAAGGATTTTATTTCTCTTATCTGCTCCATCTCTTCTTAGTTTAAATCCCATTGAACCTCCAACTTAGATAATATTAGATTCACCCTTCCTTTATTGAAACATATAGTGCATGAATAATCCTAAATTGTTGGGTTGAATTGGAAACGGATGGGAGGCAAGAGATGTCACAGCATTTTCCTTTCCTGGCAGTAAAGTTTTATCAGTGTTCTTTCCTGGTGGTGTGGCTAGAAATGGCAACCAAGAAAGTGACTCAGTTTACCCCTGATTTTCAGTTTGTATTGGGGGCAATGAGTGGGACAGGCCCATCTCTATCTGCACTTAATGCTGTTTGACTTGGGCAGCACTTTCCATACTTGCCACCTCCCCATGTCCTCCAAACCTCCCAACAATCTGATAGAAATCATCTGTTCTCCATCATTTTCACCAGGAAGCTAGGACAGTGGCTCACAGTGTAAACTGAAGGTCCCTGAGATTCCCTGAGATCCTTACAGGGAGCCCTTGAGGTCAGAACTATTTGTTGATGGTGTTAAGATATTATTTCCCTTTTTCACTTTTATTCTCTCAAGTATGCAATGGAGTTTTTCAAGGAGTTATATGACAGGTGATATTGCAACTCATTGAATGCAGAAGACATAAGAATCCAGCTGTCTTCCACTTAGAGATTTTCTAAAATAAGATGTGACTCTCACTAAATGTTTTTATTTTGGAACGAATTCATAAAACTATGTCATTTTTGCTAACATGTAATGGGCTTACTATTGTTATTTTAATTAAATTGATAAATATATATTTAAAATGTTCTTAGTTTAAATTTCTAATATAGTAAATATTGATAGATACAACCTACATAAACAAAAGCTATATGGAGTCCTCAATAATTTTTAAGAATGTAAAGGGATTCTGAGGCCAAAATGTTTGAGAATTGCTGTGCTAGGATTGTTCAAGCCTCTCTGGAGCATATGCTAATTATCTTAAAGCCATCCAATCATCACCCAACTTCCCACCAATGTCTTCATACTCACTTCTTGTCAGCCAATCCTCACAGTCAGGAGGCAGTAGTGTTAGGATGGTTGAAAGTAAAAGCACAAAGAGATTGAGTTCAAATTCTTTCTTGGCTACCTGTGAAGTTTGTAACTTTGAGTAATTTACTGGGTCCCTCAAAAGTCTCAGTTTTCTCATCTATAAAAGGGGTATAATGGTAGTACCTACCTTATACATTTGTGAGAATTAAGAAAGAAGGCACAGAATATATGTTAGCTATAATAGATGAAATTCTTTAGAGTTTTGTTTGTGGTTATCTAATCATAAGGATTGGAAAGAAGTAAAGTCCATGCCAACTTGTTTTACTTCTTTGAAAAAGAGAAACAAGAGGTATAGTAACGTTTAATGTTTGGTTTAACATGTACAGTGGATGAGAGGGCATTCTGTATTGATCTCCTCAATCTGGCCAGAAAAGTGTTGTGATTTCTAACAGTTTATTTTCAAATTTTGTTTCCCTAAGTTCAATGAGCCCTCCACTTCTAATGAGGTGGCTTTAGGGTAGAGAAATCAAAAGGCAGTTGGCTTTGTTGTGACGGACAGATCTGGATGGAGCATTATAAGGGTGAGGCTGCTGAGTTTCCCATCTTGCTTATACATATGATGCTTTGAAACCTACGCTGACCTGTTTTAACTCTGGCCTAAAGACAGGCCAGGTGAACAGAAATAGAGCCAGTGCCTCCACTGGCAACACAGCCATCCTGACGAGGAATGTCCGTGTGTGCATCTGCCACCAGAAGTGGGATGCTAGAGAGGCACTGATCTCTTTTTTGATATTGAGTTTTATCCAAGTACTCATTAAGTAGATCCCTTTTATTTTCAAAATATCTGGGATTAATGTGCTTAATTTGGTTAGACCTAGTGAGTGAGCTATGGAGAACTGGAATCATTTTATATCAATTCCTGATCTTTGCTCAGATTCACTCTGTACTGCCTGTCTCTTCTGCTTCTTAGACAAAGATTGAACTTGCAGGCCAGGTGCAGTGGCTCATGCCTGTAATTCCAACACTGTGGGAGGCCGAGGCGGGCAGATCACTTGAGGTTGGGAATTCAAGACCAGCCTGACCAACATGGAGAAACCCCGCCTCTACTAAAAATATAAAGTTAGCCAGGTGTGGTGGTGCATGCCTGTAATCCCAGCTACTCAGGAGGCTGAGGGAGGAGAATTGCTTGAACCCACGAGGCGGAGGTTGTGGTGAGCCGAGGTGGTGCCATTGCACTCCAGCCTGGGCAACAAGAGTGAAACTCCATCTCAAAATAAATAAATAAAAAGATTGAACTTGCTACATGCTTCTATCTCTATCTGCCTTCTGTGCTGCCAGCTCCTGCTCCTAGCAAGAAGCAAGAGAACTTATGTTATTTTTCAACCCCTAGTTCTCTCCTGGTAAAACTGTGAAGAATCTGTTTGCATATCTAGCCATTCTACATGCATAAAAATGCTATATCAACGCTAAGAAAAGACTTGTTCATAGGCTCATAGTTCTGATACAAGGCTTACCAGCTGAACTGCCCACAGTCAGGCCCTACAGAGAACTCTGCTAGTTTGATACTCCTATTAATATACAGCTAATAGGTGGTCCTGTATCCTACAGCTGTGGCCAAGGTCCCACACACAATCAATTTTCCGTTGGACTGGGAGGGAGATTGTTAGCTTTCTATGAACATAAGCAGATCCCCTGATGGAGCCATCTACATAGGATAGGTTTTTGTATAGGTTTAATGACCCATCAGAGTTGGTAAATGGTCCACAATTTCTCTAACCTTCACTTCCTGGACCCAAAGAGATTGGCACCAACTTTACTGTGTCATTAATTTCAGGAGTCATTCACTGACTTTCTCCAGCAGTGGCAGCAACTCCCGAAGTCAATCAGGCAATAAAACCAGCTGTACCAAAAATGTAACAACAGTTCAAGTTTACTTTATCCAGGGGCCTCAAGTACTCAAGATTGACATCCCTACCTCCCCATCTCCAAGGATGCCGCCCCCCATGATGATACCCAAGAGTGAGTCAGTGTAGCCAGGTACCATTGCCCACAGGAGGCTCAGCCTTGTCCCTTTCAAGTGATCTTCCCCAGGGGCTTCTGTTTCTCTTACTTCTAGCCATTTGGTCTTAGCCATTGTGTTTCCTGTGATCCATATGCCAAGCCCCCACATCTTACATAGGCCATTGGAAATTTGGGTGCTCTGGGAAACCTCATTAATCAAACCATGTCCTGCAAGGCTGACTGCCAACCAGCCCAAAGACTGACCTGGTGTCACAGAGATGTCCTGAAGGCCTTCTCCTCCTGGTGAAGCCCATCATCGAGAAGACGTTGGGCTTGCAGATCCAGACAAGAGAATAAGAGGATGTTCTTACCATATCAGGCAGTAATACAATGGCCTCCGAACTGGTGTCCTTGTGCCGGTGCTTTTCCTCTTCTCGATTCCCCACACAGCAGTCAGGAAATCTGATTGTGTCCTTCCTTTGTTTAAAACCCTTTCCTGTGTCCCACATGGTGGCCTGCATGATCCTTCATGCCCTTGACCTTGCCAACCTCTCAGGTCTCATCTCATGCCACTTTCTTCCTCCCTGCTATGCTCAGGCCACATGGCCTTCTTCTAGCTCCTCAAGTGCCTCAAGGCCCTTCTAGAGGCCGGTCCCTTTGACTCTTCAACTCATTCATTTCCACTCATCCTTCAGAGCTCAGCTCAAATGTCACTTCCTCGGGGCGGCTGTCCTTGAGTCCCCACTCTCTCATCATACTTTTCCTAGCTCTGCGTCCCGTTCCATCATAGGTTGTAATTACAAGTCTGAGTAATGTGTGCCTCCTTTAGTGGCTTGTAAGGTTCATGAAGGGCAGGATCTATATCTATCAAAGTTCCCCCTGAATTCTGAGTACCCACACAGTAGGAGTCTGATAAATATTTATTGGACGAATAAATCAACAAAAATAAATATGGAAAAGTTGCTATTGTGGGCTTCACCAGTTGGTGAGTACAGATGTAGTCCTATATCTTCATGCACTTTCAATAGCTCTATCATATTTGTGATAGCTATGAAGTTTTTCCTTCTATGCAACATGCTGCTATTAGACAGCTACAGGAATGAGTGACTAGCTTCTCCTCTAGTTTCTTCTCCTCAATCTCTCTCTTTCCTCCCCTCTGGCCCACCCCAAATACTTATACAGGCGAGTGTGGACACACACATGCACACACACACACACACACACACATCCTGTGAGGAGGACTGAGAGCACAAAAAGTTATATACAATTCATTGTAATATGAATCAGGAAAAAGCTTCCTAACTTCAGCCTAAAGATTCCCCGGGCTGAGGGGAAAGGGAACGTCCAGATGGCAAATGGAGTGAGGAGAGAACTTATCCTGGTGGGTCACTGAAAAGAGTGCTAAGCCTGCTCCAGTGGGGAAGAGGAAGATGACAGAAATGTCAGGTAAGTTTGTGGGAACTGAAACGGAAGGCAATCTAGAAGTGTTCTCAGGCAAAGGCCCAAGGAGACCCAAGATCTCAGAGACTAAGGTGCTACGTGGCAGATATGAGTCTGGGACAGCTTACAGAGTCCCATATGTCACAGTGTGGCCTGGAAGCAGATGGATGGTTCTGGGGCCTGAGAGTGCCGCAGGAGTCCATGGGTCTTGGGTCACAGCCTGCAGTTTCCATGACTGAGCCTGGCAGTAGAATGAGTTCCTGGGCACCCCAAAGGCTTTATACAAGTTGAAAGGATAGTTGTCAAACCTGCAGGAGCATTTTAAATGGGATCATAGGGACAAGGTAGCAATCATCTGCATGTCAGGAAACGAACACTAAACAGGATGATGGATGGCCCAGTGAAGGCCCAGGTGATAGCAGTCTGGGACCAGGTACCCCATCTCCCCACATGTTGACATGCCACAAGCACCCCAGAAATTAGTTATTTCCCTGCAGTTACATATTGACTAATTTTAAATTGTTACTGCTTAGAGGATGGAGGCTCTAAATAGAAAAAAAATTAGACAGAAAAATAAATTTGTTATGTTTTTATACAGCTGGGTTTGTGGGCTGCAAATTGAAACCATTACACAATTCTCTTTTAAAATGCAAATATCCCTCATACACATATCATGTGGACAAAGTGTTTGTTTTATTAATAGCATCCCCTAACCTAGTTTCACTATTAAAAGGTAGGTCTGAGTGGGATGTGGGTCCCTAGTGACCTAGTGTGAGAATAGAGGGTGTTTTGTTTTGTTTTTGAGACTGAGTCTCGCTCTGTTGCCCAGGCTGGAGTGCAGTGGCATGATCTTGGCTCACTGCAACCTCTGCCTCCTGGGTTCAAGTGATTCTCATGCCTCAGCCTCTCGAGTAGCTGGGATTACACGTGCCCAACACCACACCTGGCTAATTTTTATATTTTTAGTAGGGATGGGGTTTCACCATGTTGGTCAGGCTGGTCTCAAACTCCTGACCTCAAGTAATCCACCCACTTCGGTCTCCCAAAGTGCTGGGATTACAGGCGTGAGCCACCACGCCTGGCCTTAGAGGGCATTTTAAGGGAAGAAGAGAGGAGTTGGGAAAGGATCTTCTTTCTAATGGGAAGAGAAAGAAGAGACAACAGAAAAAGGAAGAACGAAAAGGGCCCAATGAATGTCCAATATTCCTTTTGTTTTCATTGTGATTCTCATACAAAATTCATAAATACTTTAACCTAAACCATTGAAATTGGAATTTAATCTGAGGTATGAAAAAAGTGCTAGGTTTAAAATCACAACCCAGGTTGAATTTCTGACTTTGCCCATTAATAGATGTGAGACCTTGAGCATTCTCTTAACTTCTCTGAGCCTCAGTTACTTCAGTTGTAAAAAGGGTCTAATAAAACACATCCCACTGAATTACTGAGAGGATTGATCCAATTACATGAAAGAGCTCTGAAACAATAAAAAGTTGCACCAACTGGGGTATCAGTTTGCGGTGGAGGAGACAATGGGGAGAAATAATGTAAGTGTTGAGCACATCTGTGGTCCTTAAACAGCTCAACACAAGGACATGGGCGTATTGGAAAAAACTATTTCAGAAGAGGGGAAAAGGGAGAAAAGGGGATATGTTGGTATTAGAGGCAAACCCAGATATCCTGCCTTGAGGTCAAATAATTATAACATTAAATCCTGTTTACTGATGCTTAGCTGTCAGTCTCTTGCTCATTTACCTTGGAGATCCATTTAGAATTAGTGTAAGGTGTAATTGACCTGTACTTACAGTTCCAGAATAGGACAATCACTACCAAATACCCTCAGTATAAGAAATTAACCGTACTTAGGACTTTAGAAATCAATATTCAACCTTTCAACTACTAGAAATCCTTTTTAGTTATTGTGCTTACTATGAAAGCCCTTGGCTGTCAGTTCAACTAGTCGTTCTTGCTTTGTGACATCTCTGGAAGTTTAATACTTCTGTGAGAAAGTCCTTGTCAGTGTTCTGAAAACTGGGAATTAGGAAGTTGACTTCCAATCAAGCTTCAGATGACATGCGACATGCGTTAAGTTTCGAAATAACGTCAATGTTTCTAATTTAGCATCGTGTTGGAGTCCTAGTTATGAAATGACATTAAGAAAATTCCATTCCTCAGAATTCTTGTGCAGTAGCATTGGGTAGAAACACCATTGTGTTCTGTGACCTGGGGTAGGGATGATATCTCAAAAACGCATGCTCAGGTTGCCTATGGTGATAGCTAAACTGTCTTCTCAGGAGAGGAGCAGGCCTTATTAACTGAAACTCACCAGATTTCACAGAACATTTTGAAGGGCTTAGGATTGTGAGTTTGGAGGTAGATGCCAAGCAGAGGTAAACATTTTATATAACAGAAGAAACATATTTGATATGGGAGAGAGACAGAAATCTTGTGGAAAACTCCAGAGCCATCAAAGCTGGGACAGTGTTAAAGATGAGCACCCTGGAAGTGAGGAGCCAAGTGTGGGTTTTGAGGAACAGACATATTAAGGGGGATTCTCACAAATGTTTTATTTTGACAAACATCAATCATTTAGAAAAGTTGCAAGAATAGTAATTATTCATATACTCCTTACATATAATACACAGAAAAAGAGGGTATATATTTTAATAAATATTTGTGTATACACATTTTGTGTATAGATATACAGAAAAATAGATAAAGAGACAAATGTGCACAGGTGTATAATTTTCTGAACTATTTGAGAATTGGTTGTAAGCATCATGACACTTCACCACCAAATACTTCAGCATGTGTCTCCTAAGAACAAGGCTGTTCTCTTACATGACCATAACATAATTATTCCACTCAGAAACTTAAACTTGATACAATACAATATCTAATATTCAGTCCATATTCAAATTTCCCCTATCGTCCAAATAATATCCTTACTAATCTCCAATATAAAGAGATTTAAAACATGTTTTCCATGTTCAACATAAATGTCTTCTCCATTTTTCCTACAAAATCATCAAAAACAACTACGTTTCCCATTTATACTTTTACACCAGTAGTTTCTTTGGAGGAACTTGCACATGTCCCACATCCAGATTGGCAGGGGATAAAATAGAAATAATAGGAGCTGGCAGAAGAGAGGCTGATTGATGCTGATTACATTCAAAATAACTATTTGGAGGAAAAAGCACTGATTCTGTTCCTGGGGTGCTGAGTTTTTCTTCTGACCTCATATTTTAATCCTGTCCTCTCTTAGTCTTTTGTATGTGATAAATCTCCCAGAGCACGCCCTTGCAGTGCTTGTCTCCAAGATCTTCCTAATAAATTATATAAAAATTTGCTCTCATAGGTTTTGTTTTTTAAAAAACAAATTTTTAATTTTAGAGCAATTTTTTTTGTTTGATGGTTTGCTTTTTGGTGTGGACAAAACATATTCAAGCCATAGCAAAGTCCAAACTAAAGCACTTAACGTGAGTAATGATTATCTTCCTGTGAGTGGTGGATGGAACAAGAACTTTGCATTTCTTTTTTATAATTGACATGTAATAATTGTACACACATATGGATACACAGCAGTGTTTCAATATATATAATGTGATCAAATCAGGATAATTATTAATAGCATATCTGTCATCTCAAATATTTATCATTTTTTGTGTGGGCAATTTCCAATACCCTCCTTCTAGCTATTTGAAACTGTATAATATGGTACTGTTAATTATAGTCATCCTACGGTGGTATAGAACACTAGAACTTATTCCTCCCACCTAGCTGTGAGCAGTTTTTCATTAACAGAGAAGTAGATAAAATGGTACAGTTCCCATACCTTCCCACCTCTGGCCCTGCACGTAGTTTCTCCTATTATTCACATCTTAAGTTAGTATGGTACATTTGTTACAAGTAAGGAACCAACACTGAAACATTATTATTAGCTAAAGTCCATACTTTATTCAGATTCCCTGAGTTTTTATCTAATATCCTTTCCTGTTCCAAGATTCCATCGAGGATACCCCATTACATTTAGTCGTCTTTTCTCCTTAAGCTCCTGAAACTCTGATAGTGTCTCAGACTTTTCTCGTCTTTGATGTCCCTGACAGTTTTGAGCTCATAGGTCTTTTGATTATTTATTCTCTGTACTTTGCTTACACCAGAGTACCACAACAAATATTATTTTGAATTAAGTAATATCTATAATTGGTGAAAAGCAAATCATGTTTGAAGTAGCTACATGGTAAGGATGATCAAGTTATCATTGAAACTTGTTTGAGCAGCTTTGGTTGTGTATAGCTTATTTTCTGACTATGTGTTGATTAAATATGGGATATGGAATTCATGGCTTTCATTGAAGGGATGATTTTCTTTGGGTGGATTGAGTCAATGAAGCTCAAAGCAAAAAGATCAACTGAGAGGGCACAACCAATCAGAGGTGTCTTTTTTTTCCCAGAGCCTTATGTTCTTTCAGACTCCACAGGACATCAGTTAGTCTCTTTATTTTTGCAAATGTCTTGGGGGTAATTTGGCCAAGACATGCTACCATCCTTTAGCAAACAGATAGTTCTCTTGTTCTTTGCTTTCTAAAATTTTTTTTTGAAAATTGAGGTATAATTTACAAATAATAGCAAACACAGATCTTAAGTTCCAAAGTTTTGACGAACACATATACCTCTGTGACCTACATCTCAAGACACAGAACATGTCCATCACTGCAGGAAGTTATCCCATTCCCTTTCCAAGTCAATGCTTGCCCTCAATCCCCAGAGCATCCACTGGTCCAATTTCTTTCACCATAGATTATGTTTGCCTGTATCAAAATTTCATAAAAGTGAAATCATACAGTTCATACTACTTTGTGTCCAGCTTCCTTAGCTTAGCATAATGTTTTTGAGATTCATTTATGTTGTGTTTATATCAAAAGTTCATTCCATTTTATGGCTGAGTTGCATCCATTGAACTGTATTAATATACTATAATTTCTTTATCCTTTTTTGTATTGATGGACTTTTTTTCCTGATTTTTAGCTATTACAAATGAAGTTGTTATGAATAACGAGGTATTTATAACATAGGTATAAGTCTTTGGGAGGGACCTATGTTTCCCACTTCTCTAGGGTGTGGAATTGTTGGGTCATTTGGTTGGTGTAAGTTTAATGCAATAAGAAAAGGTCAAAATATTTTCCAGAGTGGTTGTACTATTTTATATTTATCTATTGCTGTGTAACTTAACAGCAACAACTTAAATATTGCTGCAAAATAAACAGCTTAAGCAACACAGATATACTATCTCACAGTTTTTATGAGTCAGAAGTCTGGATACAGCTTAGCTGACTCTTTTTTGAAAGGCTGCAATCAAGTTGTTAGCCCAAACTGGATTTTCAGATGGTAGTTCAACTGGGGAAGGATCTGCTTTCAAACTCACATTATGTGTTGGCAGAATTCACGTCCTTGTGGTTTCACAGCCTAGGGCTTCAATTTCTTTCTGGATGTCAGCTGGAGGGTACCCTCAGCTCCTAGAGGCTGCCTGCAGTTCAAATAGAAAATAATTCTCTGTTGCAGAAGTTATGGCCTTGCTCCAGAACCTCAGGGGTGTGCCTCCTATTGGGACTTTCCAGGGACACCATATAGCATTTATCTACAGCAAATACCTCTGACACCACTGGATCTGCTGGATTATATAGTTCAAGTAGCAGCTTTCACCACAGCCTGGAGCTAATCCTGAGATGTCTCTGACTACAGTACCCACTAGCAACTGGACATTTTCTAAGTCTCCTGATAAATGGGTTGAAGCTGTATTCCCAAAGACAGTACATGCTGTCTTCAAAATCAGAGGAGGCCCACTAAGTGATAAGCCACTTTCTTAGTGGCAGGGGGTGAGAAGTGCAATAAATTGTCATTTACATTAAAGGTGATGCTCCCAGCATACCCAGAGCATTGAATCTTAACAACTTCATCAATGTGGCAAGCCCTCAATTATCTTGGAGTTTATCTCCCATTCTTTGGGTTACATGTATTTTACTGGCCACTTAGCCTGTTCTACTCAAAGTGTAGTCTACAGACAGATGTTGGCTGGTGAACACTTGGTTACTAGCCTGTGGAAAGATAAATTCATAAATTGAAAATCTGTATTTAGAAATTTTATAGCAATTTGCCATTGCTGTGACTTCCAAGCACATGATCAGAAGACTAATCTCATTGAACAAAGTATAGATCATTGTGATTATTGTCAAACTCATATGGTGATTTGCACATGCAGCAAGATATACACTGTTCAAATTCAGTTATTTCCAAAAGTATTGCTCTAAGACAGTTTGGAAAAAATAAAAAAAGAATTGGAGAGTTTCAGAAGCATTGATCCAGAGTATTTGCCCCTTTGTACTTTGTACTCCCGGACAGAGAGCAGGAGAATTAAAATAGCCCTGGGCCAGAAAGTAAATGTGTATTCTTATCTTTTGTATAGAGGGCAAACTGCTTTTGATCCTTCCTGCTGATGGGAATCAAGAAAGGCACATTTACCAAGTTAGTAACTGCATACCAAGGTCAATGTTGATTTTCTCAGGGGAAGATACCACATGCTGTATGGCAGCGCCTCTTGGAGCTAATACCTGGTTAAGAGTATAGTTTGTCTACTGTCATCTGCCATGATCCCGTTTTTTGCAGGGGTCAGACAGGAGAATTGAATGGTAATATAAGGGAAACTACAACCCCTGCATTCTTTAAATCTTTGATGGTGATGTAAATCTTTGCAATTCTTCCTAGAATGCTGTCTTGCTTCTGATTTACTATCCTGACTTGGGGTGACAGTGGCAGTTTCAAAGGCTTCTACTTGGTCCTCCTACATAATGACTATTAATCCATAGGCCAAGGAGCCAATGTGAAGGTTTTGCCAGCTAAGATTAACTACCTTAATTATACATTCAGTGATTTAACCATAAAATGCATTCATGGGGCAATCAGAACCACTGCGAGTTGGAACTGAGCCCAAACTCCACTGGTCCCCATTCTAACTGGAGAATTACGATGGTATCAGGGTCAGCTCAGACTTTGTATCTAACAGTTCTTGAATACTTGATATTCCTCTTTCTTCCACTGCTGCTCTCACCTAGCAAATGGCCATGAGTCATTTTGGGGAGCCACCTATCAAAAGGAGTCATTACATAACTTATAGGCAAGAGAAGACTCCTCAAGCTTGAGGTGCTGCTTCTGCCAGCCAGAGGGTTCAGAGCGCCAGTGGGCTGCAGTGAGCACATTCCACCTTGCAGAAGCCATTTGTGTGCATTTCTTTTTACTTCTGTGTTTGATGACATTATGCTGGTAGCTTGAAATTGACCAAGGTGGGAGTGTTTACATAACAGAAATTGGCAAATATTAAAATGTCCTTCCCCACCACCCTCTCCCCTGAGAGCTGGTTGTTAAATTTTTTTCCAGTACATTACAGAGTCAGGGGTAAATTGGAAGATTCAGTGTTCTCAGTCTCATCTATCCAAATGCCCTATCCTAGGTCTTAGGGTAATATTCTTTTTCCTTTCAAGAACAACATGTGGGCTAGGAGACCCTGAAAGTCCATGCATTTGGTTGCCTTTTCAACTCTTCTGCCCTTACAATCAGGTCCCGTGACTTCCTGTAGCCTAAAGCAAACTATACTAAATATTACTAAAAATTGTCAGTAGAGGCCCTCTGGCCTTCACGGTGTGACTTAAGGTGAGAGGTGGCTGCCCTGAGGCATCATTTTATTTTACAAGGTATACAATTCCATCAACAGAATCAAGCCCCTCTATAGTCCTTACAGTTATTGTCCCCACACCCAATGCCCCACCTTCTATCTGCACTGCATCTCAATTAGCTACAGGTGGGAAGCTTTTGTAATCATGGTATCACTGTGTTGCTTCATAACTACCCACTCACCGTGCCACGGGTCTTTATTGCCATACGGTCGGTAAGTAACCCAACTCTAGCATTCCATCCTGAGTGTCTGCAGGACACTCCTGGTGCCAAGTCTTTTAGCCTGGGTTCTGTAGAAAACAGAGCCTGAGTGTAGTTTGAGAGAAACTGGAGTGAAGATGAACGGGCTGGGCAAAGAAGGAAGAGAAACTATTAATAATACAATAGTGTATTACCAAACTAGCTACCTCTTGGTATCAAGCCCGGCTGATTGGTCAGTATCATGAGGGTCATATTTTGAGAGGTAGTATGGACTAATGTGTTTCAGGACAATCTGTCTGGGTGGAGGAAGGAGAGGAGTTTATCTGCTGGACCCATCTTGTTTTGATTAGATTTACCCCAAGGACATTAACTCCACTGCACTTACGGCTACACTTTGTTAGAAGCCCAACAGTTAGGCACTATCTCAGCTCTCTTGGGGTGGGAGGTGAGATGTGTGTGGCTTGGGGAAAGGGAGGGGAACCATTGGGATGTGCCCATGTAAAGTCTGTTGCTTCAGTAGCCTCTGGGCAGAGCCCATACAGTTGGTTGCTATAGTGGCAGTTGGGGAAAACAAGTGGTCAATGACCCTGGAGTTAGGCCAGGCTGTTTGGCTTACAGGTGACATATACACTGCTTGATATGTCTAACACACTGCCCTTCTTGAATCTTGGTTTTCGGCATTTCTTTAATTCCATTTAGTGTTCTTCCAATAAATTGTCATTTTTTGCTTGCTAATCAGAGCCGATTTCTGTTTCATGAGGCCAAGGAAACAATTTTAAGCAATATTTTATACTCTCCTTAGTGCTCCAAACACTGTTGTATACTTATTTGGTGCTAATGCTCGAAGTACTGCAGAAATTTGTCTATGTACTGTACCATTTATCTATCGCTGTATAACAAACTGCCCCCAAATCAATGACTAAAGCAATAATGATTCACTGGTTCTTCTGCTGATCTTCTCTGGTAGGCGGGTGGGTATGAGCTCAGCCTCTTTCTCCATGTGGTCTGTCATCTTCATAGGGACTAACCCACACTTCTTACATGGCACCTGGATTTCAGGACAGCAAGCCCTAATGCACAAGCGCTTATCAAGGTGCTTGCTGAGATCCTGTTGGCCAAACAAGTCACAAGGCCAAGCCCAGCATCAATGTGGAACTCTGCACAAAGGCATGAATGTCAGTAGGTGTGATTCATTGTAGGCCATCAGTGTTACAGTCTACCACCAGGTATTTACATTGTTCTTTAGAGCAGAGACTTCTGGTGGTCCCCCAATAGCTGTTCTCCCTTGCTTCTGCATTAAGAGATCCCTGAATTCTGTTAATGAACTCATGATTCTCAGAAAATTTTTTTTTCCCTGTACCCCACAGTAAGGTGTGGCTTTGCATCCACGTTTTGATCAATGGGATGTAAGCAAAGGTGTATTGTGGCAGTTTCCAGGAATTTTCCTTAAGTGAGAACAGGCGTGTGCCTCTGGCTTTTTCTTTATGCCTTCCAGCACCCTGCTGTTTGAAATGTGGGTATGACTTTTGGCTGCCATCCTGGACCCTTAAGCACCCTCCAGGGATGATAAGAGTTATGAGTTGAAGGTGCCTGTGTCCCTGAGGACTTCACTGAGCAGAACCTTCACTTAGTCCTAGAATTCCTACCTCTAGACTTTTACCTGGGATACTAATCTTTTATTTAATCTATTGTTATTTTGGGTTCTGTTATTAGCAGCTAACATAATCCTGTCATACCATTGAAATATAGTCTCTCTCTGTTTTTAGGCCATACTCGACAGTATGTAATTTTTTTTTTTTTTTTTGAGACAGAGTCTCACTCTGTTGTCCAGGCTGGAGTCCAGTGGCGTGATCTCAGCTCACTGCAACCTCCACTTCCTGGGTTCAAGTGATTCTCTTGCCTTAGCCTCCTGAGTGGCTGGGACTACAGGCATGCGCCATCACGCCTGGGTAATTTTTGTATTTTTAGTACAGATAGGATTTCGCCATGTTGGCCAGGCTGGTCTCGAACTCCTGGCCTCAAGCGATCTGCATGCCTTGGCCTCTCAAAGTGCTGGAGTTACAGGTGTGAGTCACCACACCTGGCCCACAGTATGTAATTTCTTACCTTCCACTCATCTTCACCCAAAACATTCTGATGGCCCTTATTGATTAGAAGAGGAGGAAAATGCATTAAATTTAGTTGGCAGAAATTGTGTGAATTTAAATCAGTGCATTTAGAGAAACATGTGTGGCTCATCAAGCCATTAAGAAAACAAAGAAGAGGAAACTACAAAATGTTTGTATTCCTGTAGCCCACAAGAGACAAATCTAGAACAATGCTGGGGTCTGGTCAAGTAGGGAAAGCTCTCAGTAAGACCAAACACAAACCCCACTTCTGGTTTCCTTGGTTTGGGGCTGTCTCATGTTAATGATATTTTTGATGAGAAAAACCACATGCAAATGAAACAATTCGTTGTCCCCACTTGGAGGTGCAGTGGTGGTGGTGGGGAGAACTAGGGAAGGGTTTGTGCATCAGACAAAGGTTGGGATTACAAGGGTTGTAAATGAATGAGATGTGCCTTTAGTCACAGCCACTTCTTAAGTGCTGTATGTCTATGTGACTCCTGATGACTAGGTCAAAGAAAATATCAACACATTGCCTTAGCTGTTTTCCTTGATGGGGAGAAATTAACACACTTGGAAATGTAAGAATTTGCTCTCTTGGTGCAGTGGCTTTGTGCATTGGCTTGAGCTGCAGTCATCTGGCAGTTTGTTGCTTCAGTCACTGGTCCTGGCCCTTGCCACTGCTAGGCAGAGCTGAGCCTGCACTGAAGGCATGAGAATACTGGATCAATACAAACATTATAGAAAATGTTTTAACTTTTTCTATTTTTAAAAGGCCTGCCTGTTATCTTTATACCTCTGTTACTCACCCCACCACCCCAGAAATGAGCCAGAGCCTTTGTGATGGCTAGATTTGTTTGAATATTTAATCTCCTTCCCCATCTGTTTTGAGAAATATCTAGCCTCTTTATCAGAAGAGAGCTTAAAGTCTCACCAACATTCTTGCCCCAGGTGTCACGGGCTGAACTGTTTCCCTCAAATTTATATTTTGAAGTCTTAACTCCCAGTACCTCAGAATGAAACTGCATTTGGAGATAGGGTCTTTACGGAGGTAATTAAGTTAAAATGAGGTTTTTAGAGTCATTCATTAGAAAAGTATTTGTCAAATGTCTACTATGTGCCAGGCACATCTTAGGCATGCAGCCCCACTGGTTAGGAGAACAGATATAGACCTGCCTTCATAGACTGTCTGGCTGCGTGGACATGCAGCCTGTGTAGTCACTTAGTTCTCCATGTTAGAAAGACCCTGTGGTTGGTTTAATGCTCTGTTGTCACCATCTTGAAATTCTTAATAATTTTTGAAAGACAAGTTCTGCATTTTTTTTCCTCTGGACCCTGCAAATTATGTAATTGGTCCTGCTCACGGAAATTGGTATAGTAGGAGAATCAATCATATTCTCTGCACTGAGGAGTGTGGTTTGGTGGCATGGAGAGAAGGTCAGTGTAGCAGAAGTAGTACAGTATAAAAAGATGAAGATGATAATATTCACAATGGCGGGAAGGAGGGGAGTCTGCTGCTGGGGGATGAAAAGATACATGAGTGGAACAGCAGGGGTTCTTTTTTGTTTTCTTCACTTTTCCCCCAAACCTTATTATTAACCCTGAATAATTCAGATAAACTGAACAGGTCTCTATTCCTTGAAACCTGAAAGAATCTAACATGCGCATATGGGAAGTTATTTAAGTCATGGGATTGAAATAGAGCAAGAAGAGAGGAGAATTGAAGATGCTTGAAGACCAGTGTTTACCACAGTACCTGTGAAGGAACTTTTCATTCTTTTTCATTACCTGTTTGTCATGAACTGATATTAACACTTTGGAATGTAAAATAGAAACAAATTGCAAAAAATTATAATGAAAACAGAGGCACACCAAATATTGTACAAGCTCACAGTTTTTAGATTAAACAGAAATAGAATTACATTTCAGTAAAAATTATCAGAACAAACATAAATGAAAGAAAAAAATTACAAAATGTACATTGTTTATTGAAAGTGTCCAGACAGATAATTAATAAAGAGAATTGCCATTATCCTCCTAATATTTATCACTTCACAGCCATAACAACTAACAAAAAGTTGGGAGTGAAGTAGCAATTTCCCACTAAACAACATGAATGTTAATATTTGAAGTTTTAATGTGACAAATGAGTGGGCTCTTTGCTGGTTAACTTATCTAATCTAGGTTGGATTGGTGACATGCTACTTGCAGGAGATGATATATATCTAAATTGTTTTTATATTTTATTTTAACAACACTAGTAGTAGAAAGTCTAGTCTCTCAAAAATATGTTGAAGGGAACGGAAGAAGAGTTAAAGCAATTTAACAATATCAGGATAATCACTTTTAACTTTTAGCCTTAATGATGGAAACAATGCGTTATTTTCAAAATTCATCTTCAATCTTTCATCAGTAGCCAGTTTCAAAAACTGTCACTCAAGTTATCTTTCAATGAAATAAACAGATTTTAGATCCATGAATTTCTTTTATGTGGAGCTTGTTTTGATAGAAAATACTCAGGTATTTTATAAAATTTATTAGTTTTTTAATATTTTGTATATAAATGTCCTTTAAGTTTGATGGCTTTATTGTTTCATTAGTCTGTAATGATTTTAGCACTTCACTATGAGTTATGGCTACAAACTCAGTAACAAGGGATTATACTTCTGAGTAAAATTAGTACAAACTCCTATTTGTTTAATTCTTTGGAATTACTTCTCTGATCATTATTTAGTTCACTACTATGATTACTAACACATTACTGATGTGTGTTTTGTATTGGCAAAATTGGACAGTAAGGATTGTTTTGCCATCTATAATTTAGGGTTAAAAACAAATGACACAAATTTTACTTCCCTAATTTAGCTAAGAATTTACAAAAAATAGGCTTGATTAAAAATGAAAATGATTGTAAAAATAACAAGTTATATAAGTAAATAAATATTTATATTTTCATAGATTTTTACTCTTGGGTTGCAGGTGACAAACCTTGAAATTTTACTCATTGTAATATCATACTATTGCACATGACAGGGACACAACCATGCCACCTGCAACTCAAGAACCAGGTTGAAGAATACCTGAACTGTTTAACAAGCAATGTCCAATGATCATGCACTTGGATATTCCTGAAATGTCAAATTGATATAAACACTGCTAAGCATTTATCCTTTTAATTTCTGTACTTATTTCCTTGTGGACTAAACACAAACAGTTTGCAGACTGACACTGTTCCAAGAGCCACACTTTGAGTAGTGTTACTCTAGGGAACACTTGCATTGAAGGGACTGGCAGAAACAGAACTAGTGAAGGAATTTATGAAGTAACAAGGGAGGAGAACAAGGAGACCATAGATTTGTGGAAGACTAGGGAATTTTTAAGAGGGAAGTGGTTAACTATATTGACTGCAAGAAAGGTCAAGTAGGTTGAGGACCAAAAGAAGCCATGGGATTGACAATTATCATCAGTGACATTTGAAAGAGTGATTTCAGTAGGGTGCTCTTGGTGGTAGTGAAAGCAAGCCAGGGGCCAGCCGGCTGAGAAATTGGGGAAGCAGAGAGAACCAATGGAGACTTACCCTTCTAAGGAGCTAGGTGGTTAAGAAATGGAAATAGTGTGGTAGCTTGGGGGTATGAAAACTTTGAAGGAAGACTTTTTAGACCCTTCCCCAGATTTTTATATCACTGAAGGAGTCTCAAACTGAAGAGTTCCCTCTCCAGACAGAAAATCTAAGAAATACATATACTTTTTGTAGGAGTCTTACAGCAATCTTCTCAAAATGACCAAGCAGGTTGGAAGAGATCCATGAATTTCAAGAATTTCAGGGGGAATTTTTTTAAGACTCTGCTGAAATATATACATATATATATATATATATATATATATATATATTTTTTTTTTTTTTTTTTTTTTTTTTTTTTTGAGACGGGGTCTTGCTCTTGTTGCCCAGGCTGGAGTGCAGTGGCATGATCTCAGCTCACTGCAACCTCTGCCTCCTGGGTTCAAGTGATTCTCCTGCCTCAGCCTCCAGAGTAGCTGGGATTACAGGCACCTGCCACCACACTCAGCTAATTTCATATTTTCCGTAGAGATGTGGTTTCACCATGTTTGCCAGGCTGGTCTCAAACTCCTGGCCTCAGGTGATCCACCCGCCTTGGCCTCCCAAAGTGCTGGGATTACAGGCGTGAGCAACCGTGCCTGGTCTAGACTCTGCCGAAATTCTAATACTTCTTTGGTAGTGCAACAGAAAACTAAAGATTTTGATGGTGAACTCAATTGCTTCTGAGTTGTGTGGATGAAAATATATTTTATTATTTTTTCCTTCAACTTTTGTTTTAAGCTCCCGGGTATATGTGTAGGATGTGCAGGTTTGTTACACAGGTAAATGTGTGCCATGGTGGTGTGCTGCACAGATCAACCCATTACCATGGTATTAAGCCCAGCAGCAACCATTAGCTCTCCTGATGCTCTCCCTCTCACCACCCTTCCCCCCTACAGGCCCCAGTGTGTGCTGTTCCCCTTCCTGGGTCTATTTTATGGGGGGTGTGTGTGTGTGTGTGTGTGTGTGTGTGTGTGTGTGTGTATCTATTTATGTGTATATATTATGATATATACACCACACTTTTTTCAAACTATTATTTTAGGTTTAGGGATACATGTGCAAGTTTGTTATACAGGTAAACTGCATGTCTCTGGGGTTTGATGTGTACAGATTTTTTCACTACCCAGGTAACAAGTGTAGTACCTGATAAGCAGTTTTTTGATCTTCTCTCTTCTCTCACCCTACACCCTCAAGCAATCCCCAGTGTGTGTTGTTCCCCTCTTCATGTCCGTGTGTTCTCATTGTTTAGCTCCCACTTATAAGTGAGAACATGCAGTGTTTGGTTTTCTGTTCCTGCGTTAGTTTGCTGAGGATAAAGGCTTCTGGCTCCATCCATGTTCCTGCAAAGGACATGATCTCATTCCTTTTTATGGATGCAGGAAAATATATTTTACATACTAGTGAACATAGTTAAATTAATCCATGATCAAGATATACATTCTTTTGTAAATTGAGAAATCTCTTTATCATAATTGTAATATGGTAATAAATAAATCTAGATTACATAAATGTAATCTAGATGTTGATAAACTGGTTTTAAATAAAGTGATATCTACATATGAAGAGAGTTTACTTCAGTTCCTAGAACTTTCCTTCACTTTCCTGCCATCCCTACTTTTAGTAAGCAAGCATTTACTGTGTGTGTTAACACTGTGCTAGGTACTAAGGCAACGATGATACCCAAGATTTGATCTCTATCCTGAAGCTATGCACAGGAGAAACATTATCAGTCATGATGCTTTCTGTTGCAAACAAGTGAAAACCTCAGCTCAGCTTAGGTCAGATCCAGGGCTGGCCAAATCAGAGGCTCATTTATAACACTGGGGATCCAGATTCTTTTGACATTCCTCCTGCACCAATATCAGCATTTCTACCTTCTCTGTAGGTTGACTTGCCTCACGTTACAATGGCTGCAGCAATCAGAAGTGTCACATCCTCAGTAATACTTAATATTATTACTATTATTTAATAATATTTAGAACTGTGCCATCCCTGTGTTTCAATTTATCAGGCTCCCAGCAGACTACTCCTTATCTTTCAAATGTCAAAACTGCATCCTGAGCTCTTGCCTAAACTAATCTGGGGTGAGGTGAATAGAAGTAGCACTTTAATTGTATTCATTCTTTGTAGCTGGACCTGGGCCTGGGCCCTATCTCCTGACATTTGCCCCCAAGCAAGATTTCTGAAGTTAGGTAGGACTGGCTGTTGAGTAGGCCAGTGCTTGCCAAACCTTTACACATCCTCACATATGTCATAATATGCAGATAAAAAGATAATCCCTTATACAACTTGCTGGGATAAACTCAGGAGGCTTACAGCCATGACCTGCTTGAAGGTTCTTCCTGCCTTAGACTTTGCTCAGCTGCTCCAGGATGAGGGGATTTACATCAGAGCACAACTGTATTTTATTCACAGCATAAACCATCTCATTCCTTCTCAGTTGACGAGTTCAGAGTGGGCAATAACAGTGTCTGCCAAAGAGAAAAAAACACGTACTCAAACTAGATAATCTATTGGTACAAATACCAAGACACAGAAGTGATACAACTTTAAGCCAATATTTGATGGTGGTAGTCCCAGCAAGCTCTTTTCTGATGTCTTTGTGCCTTTGCACAATGCTCCTTCTCTGTCACTGTTTTCTTCATCAACATAATATAACGGACAAGTGGAATCAAATAGAGTTGAGTTCAAATTCTCTGCTACCCATCTGCCCTGGTATTGGACAAATTAACTCCTCTGAGCCTGTTTCCTCATCTGCAAGGTAGACTAGCTAATACTACCCATTTGAAAGGGCTGTTTCTTAGCTAATGCATGCCAGGCTTAAAACCTAGATGACGGGTTGATAGGTGCAGCAAACCTCCATGGCATACGTATGCCTATGTAACAAACCTACACGTTCTGCGCTTGTATCCCAGAACTTACAGTAAAAAAAAAAAAAAAGAAAAAAAAAAAGAAAAGAAAGGCTGTTTCTGGGGATTAAATAAGATAATTATCTAAGGTGGCCAGCACAGTTCCTGGTACAAAGTAAATGTCAGGCCTGCCTGACAAACTTCTATTCAACAGCTACTGCTCCCCTGAAAATCTTCCTTAGACGTTTCCACGGTGCTTCCCGTTCTTACACCACTACGATCCTTTATTACACTATTATCCGTTCATTCCCCACAGCTCCCTCCCTTCCTTTCCCTAACCAGTGATCCCCAAAAGGCCAGCAACTGTCTAATCTAACATTTTCTATCTTCTAGCGACTGGTAAAGTTCAGCACCTATTAGCGCTCCAAGTTTGTTTTTGTTTTGGCCGACTTTGCAAAACGGATTGGGCGGGATGAGAGGGCGGGCGTCGCCCAGGGAGGGAGAGGGGCGCGCCCGCCAAGGGTGCACTAGCCAGATATTCCCTGCGGGGCCCGAGAGTCTTCCCTATCAGACCCCGGGATAGGGATGAGGCCCACCAGACTCTTTGTATAGCCCCGTTAACGGCACCCCGGCCTGGAGGAGGTGGTTCCGGGTAGAAACACGACCGGGCCGCGCCGGATGCCTCCTGGAAGGCGCCTGGACCCACGCCAGGTTTCCCAGTTTAATCCCTCATGACTTAGCGTCCCAGCCCGCGCACCGACCAGCGCCCCAGTTCCCCACAGACGCCGGCGGGCCTGGGAGCCTCGCGGACGTGACGCCGCGGGCGGAAGTGACGTTTTCCCGCGGTTGGACGCGGCGCTCAGTTGCCGGGCGGGGGAGGGCGCGTCCGGTTTTTCTCAGGGGACGTTGAAATTATTTTTGTAACGGGAGTCGGGAGAGGACGGGGCGTGCCCCGACGTGCGCGCGCGTCGTCCTCCCCGGCGCTCCTCCACAGCTCGCTGGCTCCTGCTGCGGAAAGGCGTCATGCCGCCCAAAACCCCCCGAAAAACGGCCGCCACCGCTGCCGCTGCCGCCGCGGAACCCCCAGCACCGCCGCCGCCGCCCCCTCCTGAGGAGGACCCAGAGCAGGACAGCGGCCCGGAGGACCTGCCTCTCGTCAGGTGAGCGAGCAGAGCCGCCGTCGCCTCACGCGGGAAGGGCGCCCCGGGTGTCCTTAGGGCGGGCGCCAAGGCGTCTCGGCAGGGACCCGTCCTCGCCAGGGGCCGGGTCCCGGCGGGAGGAGGCGCCCTCCCTGCCCCCCGCCACCGCGGAGCGTCTGCAGAATGGTGACAGGATTCTGGGGTCTTGGGCGAGGGGTCTTGGCTTCAACTTGACAGGTGTCGGGCGGGTGGGGCTAGGGTCCTGAGCGAAGTGACAGGTGCAGTTCCCTCTTGTGAGGCTCGGAGGCAGAGGGTCGTTGCGAGCGTCCATCAGACGCAAAAAATGAAAAATAAAAATACAAAAATGGTGTCTGTGGGAGAGTTTTTCACCGGAGAATTGGAGTACTCCGGTGGTCGTCTGACTTTCTGTTTTAGTCTCACACGATGCAACAGTTGGGAAGTATTTTCTTCCGGGCGTGCACTGCATCTGAAGTCCATTCGTGGGAGAGGCCGACCAGAAAGCCTTGGACAAGAAGCGCAGGGTCCTGAGTGTCCATTGCCCACAGGATACTCGGCTCAGGAGCTTTGCGGCGTTTCCTTAGAACAATAATGCATCGAGGCCTTGGGGACTCAAAGCCATCTGTAGTGATTGATGGAGCGTAACTCTTTAGAGGAACTGGTACATGGGCAAAACTTTCGTGAGACATTTACCAGAAGTGCTTGAAAGTTTCTAAACTTTTTTTTTTCCTTTTGGATGAACTCTTCTTGCGTGTTAGTCGGCTTCAGCTTGTCTCATTATTTCTTCCATTTTGCCTTTTGACTTTGAACCAGCAAGGATCCTGGTGTCCCCTCTTTTTGCCTTTGTTATTGGCACAAAATTAGTGGTTCTGTGCTCAAATGGAAATTTTCGTTTTCCCTTATTTAAGTGGAATCTAAATTTAAGCAAGTCCATACGAATGCACTAGAACTTGAAGTATTTATTGTATTGCAACATCTTACTTTTCTTGATTGTTCTACTTTATGGTTAAATAGCTATGATTGAAAGAGTGTAATTGTCATTATTGTCAGCACTGGTTCTACTTTGAGACTACAAGTTCATTGCAGGGGGAATGGGACTTATTTCTGTTTTTCACTATTTTCTATCCCATTCTTGTCCATCACCAAATCCTTTCACCCTCACCCATTTCTTTCCACTCGGTAGACACTAACAATTCACGGCAGAAAAGATTGAAGTGGGATTTAGGAAATGGCCCGTGGAAGCCTATTAAAAATTTATATATTTAAATGGACTGTCTTATAGGTCAGTTAAAAACCATATTCGTTAAAAAACCAAAATAACAACAACAAAAAATTAAAAACCACGTCTGGGGCATGTTCTGGGAAAAGACATGACTTTAGTTTCTGATTAAATTCTGATGTATCCAATTCTTGCAGATTTCCCTTGGGAAAATGCAGTAATGGCTACTCTAAAGAATTCCATGTTATGCACACAGCTTTCGAAGCATACTCTAATGTAGGGTAACCAGGAATACTGACGTTCTGGCCACTGCTTGGAAAAAAGAGGACTGTTTCTTTCATTTTTTAACTCATTTTATATATTTTAAGTAATGGAACTATAAAAAATTCTCTTATAAGTCAAAACCATACAAGATACAGTCTGTTCTTGATTATCCATACCCACAAAGGGTTTCATTAACATAGACAGTTGAACTCTATAAATTAACCAGCAAGGGTAGAACCACTGCCGTGCAGTCTGATGCTGAGCATCTTGCCTGGAGATGGAATCAGGGCTCAGTTCAACTGCACTTCCAGTGACAGATTCCATTCCTGATTTGAGAGTTGAGATCTTATTTCTGTTGCCTTATCTCTGGCCTAAGTAATGTAGCTGGAAGGGAAACTGTCACTAGGAACAGCATACCACATTCATTGTTGAAATAATCAAAGGTTAATCATGTTTCGAGCTGGGCGTGATGGCGTGTACCTGTAGTCCATGCTATTCAGGAGGCTGAGGCAGGAGGATCGCTTGAGCTTGGGAGTTGGAGGCCAGCCTGGGCAACAAAGCAAGACCCCAGTCTTTAAAAAAAACAAACAAAAAAGCTGACCAGGCATGTTGGCTCACGCCTGTAATGCCAGCACTTTGGGAGGCCAAGGTGGGAAGATTGCTTGAGGCCAGGAGTTTGAGAGGAGCCTGGGCAACAAAACAAGACCCTGTCTCTAAAAAAAATTTTTTAAAAATTTGCCAGTCACTGTGGCACACCTGTAGGCTCATCTACTCAGGAGGCTGAGGTGGGAGGATCCCTTGAGCCCAGGAGTTTGAGGCTGCAGTGAGCCATGATTTCACCACTGCACCCCAGCCTGGATGACAGAGTGAAACCGTATTTCAAAACAAGAAAAAAAACAAAAACTAATTATGTTTTGAAGGAGGAATTGGCAGTCTAGAATAGTGGTCAAGGGCATGGATTATAGAGTTAGACTGTTGGGCTCACATGGTGATTTACCTCTTACCAGCTGAGACCTAAGGTAAGTTCTTTAACTTCTCTGATTTGACAGACATCTGTAAATGTCTACTTTTACAGATGAGAATACTTATCTAAAAGGGCTGATGTCGGGATTCAGTGAAACCATATGTTTAAGGTCTTTCTACAGGATCATAGTAAATACTCAAAAATTATTAATTATTCTTCATACTATTCTTATTAGTAGATAACACATAGAAATTAGATGAATGAAAATGAATTAGCCAACAAGAATTTATTGAATGCTTGTCTTTGTTAAGGGGAAAGGACAAAAATAAGCAGTCGCATCATGTAAGATGTGCTAGTAGGTAGAGAGATTATATGAAACATTGATAAGAGAAGACTACAGTTTGACAAAGTCACTGGCGTTGAATTGTATATTATCTATGGGTTTTTATCTTTTTGTTGTTATCTTTATCCTATTTTCCCAAATAGCTTTAGCTATTACATTTACTTTCCTTGACAGAAGTGTTTTGCTGCTCTGAAGTATGTTTGACTTACCATGCAAGCAAATATTTTTCACTGTGTGGTATCCTTATTTTGGAATGACCATGAAAAAGATAATCACATGTTTAAATTTAAAGTGTAATTTTTTTCTAAGATAAAATAAGATCTTAAAGTATTTAATAATGTTCTCTTTCACAATGGTGTTATGTGCAAACTATTGAAACAAGTGTGTACTGAATCAATTTGATTTATAAGTATATGCCAATTATATGATTATTTTCATTTGGTAGGCTTGAGTTTGAAGAAACAGAAGAACCTGATTTTACTGCGTTATGTCAGAAATTAAAGATACCAGATCATGTCAGAGAGAGAGCTTGGTTAACTTGGGAGAAAGTTTCATCTGTGGATGGAGTATTGGTAAGGATTTTCTTAAAACGTTTTGAAATTTTTTTTTCTCATTTTAAAAACAACTTCAAATCACTATACAAAAATTGAAAGATAGAAAAATATAAAGACAATAAAAGCTAATAATGATTCCATTACCCCGAGGAAATTTACCTCTGCTAACATTAAAAATGTTTGAGGCTGGGCGCCGTGGCTCACGCCTGTAATCCTACCACTTTGGGAGGCCGAGGCAGGTGGATTGCCTGAGCTCAGGAGTTTGAGACCAGCCTGGGCAACATGGTGAAACCCTGTCTTTACTAAAATACAAAAAAAAAAAATTAGCAGGGTGTGGTGTGCGCCTGTAGTCCCAGCTATTTGGGAGGCTGAGGCAGGAGAATTGCTTGAACCCAGGAGGTGGAGGTTACAGTGAGCCGAGATTGTGCCACTGCACTCCAGCCTGGCAACAGAGCGAGAGTCTGTCTCACACACACACAAAAAAAAAGTTTGAAAAAAATCCCTCCATAAATGCCTCCCACCAAACTATTTTAAAGCAGGTCTTAGTTATATTTTATTCACTATGATACAAGGACTTTTAAAAAAACACCGCCATACCTTATAAAATAATTTTTATACCTTCTAATATGCAATCAGTGTTCAGATTTCCTGATTGACTCAGAATTAGTTTTGTTAGAATTCAGGATCTTGAAAATATTTTGATATATTCCTTTCATGTTTTTTCTTTGCGTATGTATATATGTATATGTTTAATAAAAGCAGCAAATAATTACTAGAGTTTTATATGTACTGGGGCAATAGTATAAGAATTTTACATAGCCGGGCATGGTGGTGTGTGCCTGTAGTCCCAGCTACTTGGGAGGCTGAGGTGGGACGATCACTTGAACCTGGGAGGCGGAAGTTACAGTAAGCCAAGATTGCACCACTGCACTCCAGCCTGGGCAACAGAGGAAGACCCTGTTGCAAAAAAAATAAATAAATAAAAATAAGGCTGGGCGTGGTGGCTCAAACCTGTAATCCCAGCACTTTGGGAGGCCCAGGCAGGTGATCACTTGAGGTCAGGAGTTCAAGACCAGCCTGGCCAACATGGTGAAACCCCATCTCTACTAAAAATACAAAAATTAGCCAGGCATGGTGGCAGATGCCTGTAATCTCAGCTATTTGGGAGGGTGAGGCAGGAGAATTGCTTGAACCCGGGAGGCAGAGGTTGCAGTGAGCCGTGATCATGCCACTGCACTCCAGACTGGGCAACAGAGAAGACTCCATCTCAAAAAAAAAACAAAAAACAAAAAACAGAACTTTACAAATCTACAAATAACTCATTTAAAAATCATGGAGATATGAAATATAAAATCTTTATTTTATGTGTAAAATGTGAAATGTTCATTTTACAGATGAAGACACTTAGAGTGAGGTTGAGTAACTTGACCAAGGTCCCTAGGAAATAAGATCTCAAATATAAATTTGAGATTATACATATAGTTATGTATAGTTACATGTAGTTACACATAGTTTTGTATTTTCCTGTTTTTTTCTCATATGAGCATTTTCTTATTAAAGTTTTTTTGTAATATAGTTTCTAGTGATAGTATAATATTTTAGCTATTGGATGTATTTTAATTTGTTAACTCTTACTGGATATTTGGGTTTTTTCCAACTTTTTGATGCTATAAAATAATGTAATAAACATTTGTATTCGTAAGAATAATGCCTGGCACAAAGTGAGTCCTTGATAACTTGTTAAATAAATTAATGAATGAATCTCTGATTATTTTATTAGAATAAATTCTTATAAGTTGAATTACTAAATCAAAAGCTATGAACATTTTTATGACTCTTGATGATTATTGCTAGATTACACTTCAGATACTTTTAATGAATTTACTTTCTCAACATAGTAGTGTAAGAGTATATATCTGTTTTTACTGATCTGATTAACACAGCAGAATGTGTTTATGTATGTCCCATAAGAAAATTGTTTAAAACCATTAAATAAAATCTCTGGCAGTAAAAAGGAGAAAACAAGTGTCATAATTTCCAAAGAATTGAACATAGTCTCACATTTCTTATCTAAAAAGAGAGGAATACTGAAGTATCTTGAATGTATGACTTGGGTATTATAATCCCCAGGCATCTAATGTATATTTTAACTGACTTGGGTACTTCATGTACAAAGCTGTTTTTGTGCATATACAATTAAATGGGATCAGAGCTCCTTCACTTTTCTCTTCCTAAAATACTAGATTTTTAGTGTTCAGAAATTTTGGAAGGGATAGCTGATTATAAAGAGTATTAGTGAATATACATACTGTAGTTTTCAATTTATAAGTGCATTGTGTTCCAAATCTGTTTGCAAGTTTGATATAGTAGTTAGGTTTCCAGCCTAGTTCACGTAACTTTTTTTTTTTTGTACTAAACTATAACAATAATAGTTTTAACAGTAGAGGCTCTTTTGAGCTTCAGAATTGAATACATGTATAAGCAAATGTTACTGCTTTATTACCCTTTTTCATCCTGGCTTTGTCTCTACCTTCCCTGGGAACTGGCCCAGTTTAAATCTTATTTCCTAATGGAGCTCATGATGGGGACTAGGATGTGTGAAATTATTTATGATTAGGTACTGGAGGAAGGTAAGAAAGGAATTTCATGTTATTTTTGGGATTTGAGGTGTGCTTTTGAAGGGTATGACGGAAGATGATGTCCTGTTGTAAATCAACAGACTTTTCCTTGAAATATGATTTTAAGTGAGAGTTACGTTTTTGAGGGTTGGCCTGAGAATTTAACCTTCATTTATATAATAATATCTAAGGGAGAATGTGATAGAGTGTGTTCTAAGAAGCAAATGTAATGACAGAATGAATGTGTTTCCAGTGCAGCTATTCTAGTGGCAGTTGTCTGTCTTCTTTGAAACAAGAGGAAGAATATTGTCAAAAAGGAAACCCTTTTTAACAATAGAAAGTAGGTGATGTTTATTGGGATAGAGGATGGGTTAAGAGCAAGGATTAAGAGTCAAACAGATATACTATGTCCTAACTCCATTATCCTGAACATGTTATCTACAATTTTCAAGCCTTAGTTTTCTAATCTGTAAAAGGGACTGACAATAATTTCTGGATCTTGGAGTTATGTGCAGATTAAATAAATTAATGCATATAAAGCTCTTATTAGAGTCAATGAGTATGTATATTAGGTCTTGCAAACAGAATAATTTTACTTAAGAAATACCCCAGAAAATTTTATCATTAATGTATTTTTTTAGGAGAACTTAGGATATCAGTTAAAATGGTTGCAATTTTAAATGCATTGTAGTGATTTTGATGTAGTATGTTTGTTAAAATTCTTATTTTTAAGTGTTTTAGAGTCAGAAAAGTTGTTTATGCATACATGAAAGCATATATTAATCCCTTTAAAGGAAAAGTTTGTGGTATTTTGTCTAGAAAAGTGTTTTCTTTTTTTAAAATAAATATTTAGTAAAGTGTAATAATAAAGATTAGCTTTGTTCATAAGGTTAGATTGTGTTTATGCTGCTTATAGCATATGAATAGGACTTTCCATTAAGAAATTGGCTAAGCTGCTGTTCATATTGTGACTTAAGGTGAATCAGCTGTTAGAATTTTGGTTTACTTTCTGCATCTTGATTGGTAGTGTGGTAGAATCGAAAATGCCTTGGACCTCAAGGCAGAAAACTTTGGTTGTAATTATATTGTAGCTATATGATTTTAGGCAAATTGGTTAATTCTATGAGTCTCAGTTTGCTCACCTGTAAGGCAGAAATAATACCTGAATGTGAACCTCATAGGCTTTTTGTTATACATACATATATATGTATATGAAATGTATGATATACATATCTCAAAGAGCTTTGGGATATATTGCCCTTGATAGAGCCACTTACTTATTTTTGTGATATGGTGGTTATATTTTAAATAAATACAGTCATGTGTTGCTTAACAATGGGGACACATCTGAGAAATGCGTCATTAGGTGATTTCATCATTGTGTAAACATCATAGCATGTACTTACACAAACCTGGATGGTATAGCCTATGACACACCTATGCTGTGTGGTATAGCATGTTGCTCCTAGTCTGCAAATGTGTACAGCATGTTACTGTACTGAACATTGTAGGCAATTGTAACACAATGGTAAGTATTTGTGTATCTATACATAGAAAAGGTACAGTAGATCATCCATATCCTTACTGATTTTCTTTCTATGTGTTTTACTAATTATTGAGGGAGAAATATGAAGCCTCCAACTATAATTAGAATGACCCTTTTAAATTCTGTTTTTTATTAATGTATTTTTTATTTTATTTTATTTTATTTTATTTTGAGACAGAGTCTTGCTCTGTCGCCCAGGCTGGAGTGCGTGGCACGATCTCGGCTCACTGCAACCTCTGCCTCCAGGGTCCAAGCGATTCTTCTGCCTCAGCCTCCCGAGTAGCTGGAATTATAGGCATGTGCCACCACACCCGGCTAATTTTTGTATTTTTAGTAGAGACAGGGTTTCACCGTGTTGGTCAGGCTGGTCTCGAACTCCTGACCTCATGATCTGCCCTCCTCGGCCTCCCAAAGTGCTGGCATTACAGGCGTGAGCCACTGTGCCTGGCCTTTATTAGTGTATTTTGAAGCTTTATTCTTGGGTGCATACAAGTTTAGAATTTTTATGCCTTCTCGGTAAATTGGTACCTTTATCATTATGTACTGTGCTTTTTTTATCCAAATTTATATCTTTTGTTCTGCAGTGTCCACATATCCATTCCACTTTTCTTGTGATCACTCTTTACATTGTGTATCGTTTGCCTTCATTTTGATTTTAACCTATTTCTTTTTTATATTTAAATTGATTTTTGTTGTTTTGTAATCAGCATTCATTACAAATTTTTAGCTGAATATTTTTTACTTTTGTTAGGGTTCCCTGTGTCTCTTCCTTTCATGTTGTGCCACAGATGAGCCATTATTTATATCTTCTCTCTCATTGGAGGTTCCTTTTTTTAGGGGAAATTAAATAATCTGAAATATAAGGAAAGGATATGTTGATTTCAAGAAAGGTTATGTTTTTATTCCTTATCTGGCTTGTTCTTGTTGTGAGGGTGGGAGCAATACTCTTTGCAGCTTTCTGCATTCTAGGAAGAAGTGGAATTTTACATTACCATTTGCTTTCTTTACAGGTTTACCTTGGTATTTAGTGTCTATCCATAGGACTAATTAAAACTATACCAGACTCCTTCTATTTTAAACCTATCCATTCAGTCTCAAGTTATCTTTTTGCATTGCCTCTCACATCTGTCCCTTCGTTTCTCTTACCAGCAGTGCTTGGTTTTTACTGTTTGCTTTGGTTTTAATTTCCTTTTTTTTTTTTAATTTCAGAAGGTGGAAGCTTATGTCACTGACTTGAGCATTTTTTTATGCATGTTTTAGTGCCTCTTTCTGACTAGTCTCTTCTTTTCTCCATCCAATCCATCCTGTGCCTGATTTTTAGAAAAGACTGGTTTATAGTTTGCCCCTTTTGCTTTAAAATTTATTTTTCATTGTTACAACCCACTCTCAATAGCCTCCATTGTAACACCCTCCCATGCTCCCACCACCATTATGAAGAAGTAAAGTCCACACTGTCTCAGTATTTGTAGTTCTCCATAGTCTGTGCTTTAACCTTCCTTCCAGTCTTATTTTTTATTTCCATTGATGGCCCCCAATGCCTGTGTTCTCCTCCCTTCCATATGAATCTTCCATATGAATATCTTCCATGTGAATATGATAGTATTCATATTCATGCTATCTCCCCTTTTTTTGGAATACCCTTCTTTTTTCTTTTAGCCTAAATTCTGTTTTTAAGATGCAGTTAAAGCTTCTCCTTTATGCATATCTCTTATAAGATATATTATTTGCAGACTTTTCCCCCCATTCTGTGAGTTGCCTTTTCACTTTCTTGATGATGTCATTTGCAGCGTAGGATTTTAATTTTGATGAAGTCCAGTTTTCTATTTTTTTTTTGGTTGTTGTTTTTTTTTTTTTTTTGGTTGCTTGGGCTTTTGATGTTGTATCTAAGAAGGCCTTGACCAACCCAAGGTCATGATGACTTATTCTATGCTTTCTTCTAAAAGTCATATGGTTTTTAGTTCTTGTAAGTCTTGGGTTTCTTTGTTTTTTTTTGAGTTAATTTTTGTGTATGATGTGAGGAAGAGGTCTAACTCCAGTCTTTTGAATGTGGATATCCGGTTGTCTCTGCACCACTTATGGAAAAGACTATTCTTTCTTCATTGAATTGTTTTGGTGCCCTTGTTGAAAATCAGTTGACTATAAAAACCAGGGTTTATTTCTGGAGTCTCAGTTCTATTCCATTGCTTTGTATGTTTATTCTTTTTTATTTTTTTTTGAGACGGAGTCTCACTCTGTCCCCCAGGCTGGAGTGCACTGGCACAATCTCGGCTCACTGCAAGCTCCACCTCCCGGGTTCACGCCATTCTCCTGCCTCAGCCTCCCGAGGAGCTGGGACTACAGGTGCCTGCCACCACGCCCGGCTAATTTTTCTGTATTTTTGGTAGAGACGGGGTTTCACTGTGTTGGCCAGGATGGTCTTGATCTCCTGACCTCATGATCCGCCTGCCTCGGCCTCCCAAAGTGTTGGGATTACAGGCGTGAGCCACCGCACCCGGCCGTATGTTTATTCTTATGTAGTACCATACTGTTTTGTAGTATGTTTTATAGCTTTGTAGTATGTTTTGAAATAGGGAAGTGTGAGTTTGACAACTTTGGTTTTCTTTTTCCAGATTACTTTTGTTACTCTTGGTGCTTGAATTTCCATGTGAATTTTTAGGATCAATTTGTCAATTTCTGTTTTAAAAAAAGGCAGCTGGGATTTTGATAGGGATTATGTTGGATCTGTAGATCAATTTGGGGACTATTGCCATCTTAACAACATGAAGTTTTCAGATGCATGCATATGGAATGTCTTTTCATTTAAGTCTTCTTTAATTTCTTTCAACAGTGTTTTCAGTTTTCAGAGTATAAATCTTACTAAACATTTATTCTTGGCGATATTATTATAAATGGAATTGTTTTCTTTCCTTTTTGGCTTATTCATTGTAGGTGGATAGAAATAAAATCTAATTTTTTTGGATAAGAGCAGCTAAAATCAGTTGGGCCTGGAGGCTCACGCCTGTAATCTCAGCACTTTGGGAGGCCGAGGTGGGTGGATCACTTGAGGTCAGGAATTTGAGACCAGCCTGGCCAACATGGTGAAACCCTGTCTCTACTAAAAATACAAAAAATTAGCCGGGTGTGGTGGTGTGCGCCTGTAGTCCCAGCTACTCTGGAAGCTGAGGCAGGAGAATTGCTTGAACCCGGGAGGCAGAGGTTGCAATGAGCCGAAGTCGTGCCACTGCACTCCAGCCTGGGCAAAAAAAAAAAAAAAAAAAAGCAGCTAAAATCTATGTATTTAACAAAAATTTCTAATACAGTACCATTTTATTTATTATAGTCCTCATGTTGTATATTAGATCTCCGGACTTGTTCATCCTATGTATTTGCTACTTCGTATCCTTTGAACTACATCTTTTCAAAGGATGAAATTGGGTAATGTGGTGCCTCTAGCTTTGGTCTTTTTGTGTAGGGTTGCCTTGGCTATTCGGGCTCTTTTTTGGTTCCATATGAATTTTAAAATAGTTTTTTTTTCTTTTTCCTAATTCTGTGAAGAATGTCATTGGTAGTCTGATAGGAACAGCATTGAATCTGTAAATTGCTTTGGGCAGTGTGGCCATTTTAATGATACTGATTCTTCTTATCCATGAGCATGGAATGTTTTTCCATTTGTTCGTGTCATCTCTGATTTATTTGAGCAGTGTTTTGTAATTCTTGTAGAGAGCTTTCACCTCCCTAGTTAGCTGTATTCCTAGATATTTTATTCTTTATTGTGGCTGTTGTGAGTGGGTTGCATTCTTGATTTGGCTCTCAGCTTGGATGTTGGTACATAGGAATGCTAGTGATTTTTGTACATTGATTTTATATCCTGAAACTTTGCTTATCAGCTGAAGGAACTTTTGAGCAGAGACTATGGGATTTTATAGGTGTAAAATCATCATCTGCAAACAGGAATAGTTTGACTTCCTTTTTTCCTATTCGGATGCCCTTTATTTCCTTCTCTTGTCTGATTGCTGTGGCTAGGACTTCCAATACTATGTTGAATAGGAGTGGTGAGAGAGAGCATCCTTATTTTGTTCTGCCTTTCAAGGGGAATGCTTTCAACTTTTGCCTCTTAAGTATGATGTTGGCTGTGGATTTGTCATAGATGGCTCTTACTATTTTGAAGTATGTTCCTTCAGTGCCTAGTTTGTTGAGCTATATACCACACTTTCTTTATCCACTAATCGGTTGATGGGCACTTCAGTTGATTCTGTACTTTTGCAGTTGTGAATTGTGCTGCAATAAACAAGTGCAGGTTTCTTTTTGATATTATGATTTCTTTTATTTTGGGTAGATACCCAGTAGTGGGATTGCTGGATCGAATGGTTGATCTGCTTCTAGTTCTTTGAGAAATCCTCGTACTATTTTCCATAGAGGTTGTGCTAATTTACATTTCTACCAACAGTGTGTAAGCATTCCCTTTTCACTGCATCCTCACCAACATCTATTGTTTTTTTACTTTATTTTCCATATAAAAAGGGGTTTATTTAGATGTTAGAATCATCTAGTGTTTGAAAAAGATTGGACATGAATCCACCCAGGCCCAGGGCTGAGCTGCAGAGCAGCCGCTGACATCCGCGGGGATTTCACAGCAACAGGGAGCTCTCACGTGCTTGCTGGCCATTGTGCTTCAAATCGTTTTTCCAGCGGACGGCTGTGACTGCAGTTTTCAAATGTGCTCTGGCCTCCAAGGACCAGGGGGGTGGTCGGGGGCGGGGGTGTCCTCTGTATAAAAAGTGCTGTCCTGCGAGCTTCCCGGCGGACACCTTGGGGCATCTGAGTGATTCCCAGGGAGGGCAGCTCGGCCTTCCTCAGGCTACTGCTGCAGCCACCGATGGACATTCTCACCAGCAATCAACCAAAAAACATCAGAATCTCTGTGAACTTGGCTGCGATGATAAGAACCAAATGTTTTGTAATCTAAGACTTGTATGCAGAACACAGAAAATTGCAATTAGGAACACCCTACAAAATGAACAACAGTATTTTCTAAAAATATTTTTTACATCACTTTAAATAACTTACAGAAAACTACAAAAATCATATTTACCAGGACACATCTGTTAAATAAAAGCATTGTTTCATGTTGGTGTACGTCTATACAGGGCTATGTATAACGGACTCCTGTTTCCCCTCCCTGCAACCACAGAACCATCACACACATACACGGATACACGCACAGATACGCCCCTTTCCACAAATGCACGGAAACCGGGACGCAAACCCATAACTCGAGGGCTTAGACCTTCACTGCTGAGCTGCCGCCACTGTCCTCCGTGCGCGAAGTGTCGCTGAAGTCACTGGCGTCACTGCCCAAGGCGTCCCCGCCCAAGGCGTCCTGGTCCTGGTCCTGGTCGTCCCTATCGATGACCCTTCGTCAATACCTCAGGTCTAAAATGCTTTCCTCCGAGCCTGAGTTCCTCCTGTCGGGCAAACTCCGCCCTGTCTGTGCCTTCCTGCTTGGCCAGGGCCCGCTGTCCTTCTTCGCCAGCAAGTATGGGCTTCCAAAGACAGGGCTGGGCCCGGCCTGGGCCTCCCTGAAGGCAGAGAAGGACAGGCCCTGCGGAGGCAGCCCCATGTCGGGCTGAAGAGGCTGGCCTGCCTGCTCCCCTGAGAGACACGCTTTCCAAAATGGAAGAGCTGGCTGGACAGCGCGGGGAGAAGCCCGCAAGGGGTAGGCTGGGCAGGCCCCAGGCGGGGCCCTCGGACCCCTTGTTTTTCCCGCTCCCGACGCCCCGCCTCCACTCCGCATCTCTGCCTTCCGAGCGCAGCGCGCACGGGGTCCGGTGGGTGAAGTCGCTCGAGGGCAGGGTGTGGTCAGCCTGGGCTCCAGAGTCCCTCTCAGCTTCCTGGCTGGGGATCAGGAAGCCCTGGCTCCCGCAGCCCATGTGAAAGGTACCCCCAGCACCTCCGGCCTCGGTGCCCGCTGTGGCACTGCTGGGCAGCTGAACGAAAGCACTTTTGGCAGCATGCTCGGCCCCTCGTGAGCGCTAGTCTTTCTGAATGTAATCATTTCTCCTGCTCGCTGAGAGCCCCTTGGCGGAGACACTGCCACTGGTGCTCCTGGGCGGTGCCGGATCCCCTTGGGCGAGAGCAGCAGAGAGCCCCTTCCCGCCCTGGCTGAACAGGCCGGCTGTGCCCTGTGCTCCAGCGCTCTCTGCACCTCATGGCCCTTCTGCCGGCTGTGGGACCCCCCTGGCCCGCTGGCTCCGCGTGCACACGCCAGGCGGTGGGGCCCGCTCCTTCCTGCACAGCAACCCTGGCCTGAATGAGCCCCCCTTCCCGAGAGCAGCAGGGCCCTCTGCCTGAACTTCTGAACTGCTCACTGACTCCTTGGCCTTTTCCGCCAAAAACTTACTAATCTATAGTTCGATGCTCTCGTCACTGTCCACTGAACTGCTGTCGTCAGACAGGGAGCCGGGGCTGGGAGCTGGGCCCTGGCATTCCCTGGCGAAATGGATTCCCTTCAGAGGCGGAGGCAGAGGCGCATCCCCTCACTCGGAAGGCCGGGTAGGTGTCCTGGCTCCTGACGCCCTCCCGCTTCGTCCTGTCTGCCATACTGCCACAGACACTGGGAGGTTTGTTCCCTGGGCCCTCGCCGCTGTCTCTCTTGGACTTGGAGAGTCAGCTATTAAGCACTGGCGGGCTTCTGTCTTTCCAGTCTCTCCGGAGCCCGCCCAGCTGCTCCAGGAAGTGCGTCTGGGCAGTGCTGAACCTGACCTTCCTGCACGCAGCCCTGGGTTCCCTGCACCTCTTCTTGAGCTTTTGCTTGGACCTTAAGTCCTTGATGGCCGTGTCCAGGTCCTCGTCACTGTCCAGGGAGCTGCTCTTGTCTTCGGAGCTCTCCTCGTCCAGGTGCCTCACCTCGTCTGTCTTAACCTGGCCCTGCGTCATGCGAGTGTCGCCGGGCCCCTTGGCTGCGCCCTCCCCTCCCGGGACCTCGCTGGCTTTGCCCTGGACGGGCAGGTCCCGCCCCTCATGGCCGGGCACGGCTCACGCCTGTCTGTGGTTGGCATCCTGGCCGCCATCTTTCACCACCTCTCGTGTTTTCTTGGGCGTGGACGGCCTTATGGCATGGCCGCCGCCTCTACGTTTCCTTTTGCAGCTCAGCGGCGGGTCCGGTGTTTTAGAGACGGGGGCCTTGGGGCCACTGGTCTGGCTGTTGGGGCCAGGCGGTGAAAGTGGGCCCTGGGCAGCCTGAGAGCAGCTCTCACCTCTGGCCAGCAAACTCCCCGACTGTGCCTTGAGGGTCAAAACGTCTGGATTTCCTGATCGATGCTGTCGTCGCTGTCCACGGAGCTACTGTCGCCGTCAGAGCGGGAAGGCACGTTCGGGGAGTAGAATAGTGGGCTTGCAGACAGGGACCTGTCGCTGCCTTACATGGGGGCCAGCAGGGTAGTCTTGGAAATGCCCAAGATTGCTTCCGCGAGCCAGTTCAGCGGACGTGTCTGCCTGGCACGAGGACCGTTCTACAAACTCGCTCCTGGAAGCCGGGTTCGCTGGAGGCGGAGCTTTGGTTTCCTTCGGGAGCTTGTGGGGAATGGTCAGCATCTAGGCGCCCTGGGCAAGGGTCTGTGGCCTTGGTGGCCGCTGGCTTCCTCTAGCTGGGTGTTTTCCTGTGGGTCTCGCGCAAGGCACTTTTTTGTGGCGCTGCTTGTGCTGTGTGCTGGAGGGTCAGGCGTCCTCTCTCCTCCCGGAGCTGGGCCCTCTGGGGCAGGTTCCCGTTGGCCTCCTTGCATGTTTGCCGCAGCTAGTACACCTGGATGGCCTCCTCAGTGCGGTCGTTGCTGCTGGAGTCGGACGCCTCGGGCGCCTGCGCCGCACTCGTGACTTGCTTTCCCCTTCTCAGGGTGCCAGCGCTCCTCTTGACCCCGCTTTTATTCTGTGGTGCTTCTGAAGGGCTGCAGGGGGCTGCTGGCTTCGGGCTGCCCTTGTTCTCCTGCTTGGTCGTGACCCTGGACTTGAGGCTTCTGGGCTGCACGTTCGTCTTTGCTAACCAGGGAGGTTTGCGAAAGGCGAACTCTTTATGGGCGCCCCTCAGACCCTGCCGATGCGCCACCTTTGCGGCTGGCTCTTGGTGGGATTTCAAGAGTGACTTGGTCGAATTTTCGTTTGGGTCTGGTTTTTTATCTATTGACCCCATCACATTTTTGGGTCGCATGCTCTCTCTTCTCATTCAGAAACTGTTCTATTTCCGCCTTAACGCTCTGCTCGAAGGAGTCGTTGCTGCTCGCGCTGACCGGGGAGGCGGAACCCTAGTCCTCACTGGATCTCACCTGGCTGCCAAGGCCACCACCTGAGCCAGGTACAAGTTTTGGGGGGACACACGGAAGTCGGGGCACTGCCGTGAGATAGTTCTGGCTTACATCTACTGCCACTGCCTGCGGCCCTGGAAGGCTGGGCTGCGCCCTGGCTGGCCCTTGCCAGCCCCGGGCTGTGCGGCTCCACTCTTTGCCTTCAGGTACTCTGGATGGCTTCCCCAATGTCCCGGTCCATGGAATCATCACTGAATCTAGCACCGACCGGCCAAAGTCTGCAGTTTCCTCCTCCCTCATGGGGTCAAAGTCAGCAACAAGACCACAGGCAGGCAATGCGGGCTGCTCCTTGTGCACGGTGGGCTTGGCAGCTGGCTTGGCGTCTGCCCTGTGGCCCCTCGATGCAGCGCGCTCATCGCTGGTGCCCCGAGCAGCCCCGCTGCGCTGCAGCGTGCTGATGAGCATCTGCACCCGGGCGCTCACCGACACGCTCTCCACGCCCTCGTCAGCCTCCGAGAAGCACCCGGGGAATCTAAAGCTCCCTGGTGGGCCAAAGGCCTCCCATTTGGACTGGGGAGCAACCCGTGGAGTAGCGTTCCTGAGAAACATTCTAGCAGACGGGGAGGGACGCGCAGAGGGACGACGCTTTATTTCTCTGCCAGCTTCATATACTCAAAAGGTTGGCGGCGGGGCGCGGTGGCTCACGCCCGTAATCACAGCACTTTGAGAAGCCGAGGCGGGCGGATCGCGAGGTCAGGAGTTTGAGACCAGCCTGGGCAACATTCTGAAACCCCGTCTCTACTAATAATACAAAAATTAGCTGGGCGTGGTGGTGTGAGCCTGTAGTCCCAGCTACTCGTGAGGCAGAGGCCAGGGACTCGCTTGAAGCCGGAAGGTGGAGGTTGCAGTGAGCCGAAATCGCGCCACTGCTCTCCAGCCTGGGTGACAGAGCGAGTCTCTGTCTCAAAAAATAAAAAAAAAAGATTGGCAAGTGGTGCCCATGAGATAAAGTCTGCAAATGCTTCTTTGCAGTTTAAAAAGGACGACGACTATAAACCCAGGATCAGGATGACGTTACGCATAGATTTATTCTTGACCTGACCAACAAGCTCTTGAAATTCTCTTTGCATCCAGGTCGACTGTGAAACGGCAGCCAGTGTCCCCAAGCGCCCCAGGGATAAGGCCTTCATCACTCCGAGGCATCCTCTCTCTGCTTTTTAAATAGACTTTTGACTCGGCCCGGCCCCCTGCCACCCGCCGCGCGGACCCTGCCTGCGCTTGCGTCCGGCATCCGGGGGAGGCGGCGGGCCCGGGTCTCTGGGGCTGGCCTTTACTTAGTTTTGTTTTTGTTGCATTTGCTTTTGGTGACACTCCCTTTTTGATATTCCACATATAAATGAGGCAATAATTTTCTTTCTATGTCTGCTTATTTCACTTAGCATAATGGCCTCCCTGTCCGCCTCGGCTCCCGCGCGGGGAGGAGGGGCCCGGGCCCCGCCTCCCCGCGCGCTGCGGCCACCGCCCCGCACCTTTTTTTGACTTTTTAATAATGCTCATTCTGACTGTGATAAGGCGGTATCTCATTATGGTTTTAATTGGTATTTCCCTTGTGATTGGTGATGTTGAGTATTTTTCATGTTTGTTGGCCATTTGTGTATCTTCTTTTGAAAAATGTCCGTTTGGCCGGGCGCGGTGGCTCACGTCTGTAATCCCAGCACTTTCGGAAGCCAAGGCGGGTGGATCACCTGAGGTCAGGAGTTCGAGACCAGCCTGGCTAACATGGTGAAACTCCGTGTCTACTAAAAATACAAAAATTAGCTGGGCGTGGTGGCATGCGCCTGTGATCCCAGCTACTCTCGAGACTAAGGCAGGAGAATGACATGAACCCAGGAGGCGGAGGTTGCAGTGAGCCAAGGTTGCGCCATTGCACTCCAGCCTGGACGACAGGAGTGAAACTGCGTTACAAAAACAAAAATCCATTCATCTAGTTTGTCCACTTTTTAACGGGATTATTTGTTTTCTTCTTGCTGATTTTCTTGAGTTTCTTGTAGATTCTGGATCCTTTGTTGGATGTATGGTTTGTAAATATTTTCTGCCATTCTGAGGGTTGTCTGTTTTCTCTGTTGATTATTTCTTTTGCTATGCAGAAACTTTTCAGTTTAAGTCCCATTTACTTAGTTTTGTTTTTGTTGCATTTGTTTTTGGTGACACCCCCTATTTTTTAGATTCCACATATAAATGAGATCATGCAATAATTTACTTTCTGTGTCTGCTTATTTCACTTAGCATAATGGCCTCCATGTCCACCTGTGTTGTGGCAAGTGACAGGATCACCTTTCTTTTTGTGGCTGAATAATATTCCATTGTTTATATATACTACATTTTGTTTATCCACTTGTCTGTTGACAGACACATAGGTTGTTTCCATATTACTTAGCTGTATATAGAAATACAGGTGGTTTTTGTATGTTGATTTTGTACTCTGAAAACTTGGTGAACTAATTTATTAGCTTCAATAGTTTCTTAGTGAATTCCTTAGGATTTTCTATATGTAAAATAATGTCATTTGCAAATAGAGATAGTTTTACTTCTTCCTTTAAAATCTGGATACCTTTTATTTCTTTTTCTTGCCTAATTGCTTTGTCTAAAATCTCCAACAGAATGTTGAATAGAATGATGAGAAGGACATTGTTGTCTTTTCCTGGATCTTAGTGGGAGACCATCCAGTTTTTCACCATTAAGTAGATGTTAGCTGTGGGGTTTTTGTAGATGCCTTTCATCAGCTGAAGAATTTTTTATTTCTAGGGTGTTGAGTGTTTTGTTATGAAAGGGTGTTGGATTTTGTCAAATGATTTTTCTGCTTCTATTGATATAATAATGTGGTTCTTGTTCTTTATTGAAATGCTATAGTATATTAGTTGATTTTCAGGTGTTAAACCAACATTGCATCTCTGGAATAAGTCCCACTTGGTCACAATGTATAATCCTTTTGATATGTTGCTAGATTTGGTTTGCTAATTTTTTTTTTTTTGAGGATTTCTATACATATATTTATAAGAGACTTTGGTCTTTAGTTTTTTTGCTTGTGATGTCTTTGTCTGATTTTAGTATCAAGATAATACTGGCCTTTCACAGAATGGACTGGGAAGTGTTCCCTCCTCTTCCGTTTTGATGGGGCAGTTTGTGAAGAATAGATATTAATTCTTCTTTAAATATTTGGTAGAATTCATCAGTGATGCCATCTGGGCCTGGACTTTTCTCTGGAAAGTTTCAAAATTACTAATTCAGTCATTTTACTTGTTATAGGTGTATTCATTTGTCAGTTTCTTTTTGAATCAGTTTTTATAGTTTATATTTTTCTAGGAATTAGTCTACCTCATCTAGGTTACCTAGTTCATTGGCAAATAATTGTTCATGGCATTGCCATTATAATCATTTTTATTTCTGTAAGGTTAGTAGTAATTTTTTTTATTTCATTCCTGATTTTGGTTAATTTGAGCCTTCTCTCTTTTATCTTGGTAAGTCTAACTAGAAGTTTCTCAATGTTGGTGATTTAAAATTTTTTTTCTGGTTTTATTGATTTTTCTTTATTTCTCTATTCTCTAAAAAATTTTAATCAAACAATTTTTCCCTGTTTTTTCACTACCTAATGTTTATACTTAATGTGTGTATTGGATAACTCTACAAAAATTCATCATCATGTACTTTCGTCATGAAATAGCCAGATATATCTTACATATAATTGTACTGCCTACTTTTAGAATTGCTTGTTCTTAAAGGCTTTGACTTCATAAAAGTTTTCACTCTTGGCCAATATTATTTACTACAGTGTGTTTTCTTCTTCATGAGGAACCATGGAAGAAATCTTTGGTCCAAGACCCATTAAGCTTTTCTGGAGAACCTAAGTAATTAATTTAATTTAACCTTATAGATACTATGAATCTTATAATTGTTTGTTATTGTTTTAACTGCCAGCTTTCATGATAGTGTGCATTTTGGAGGATACTAACATTTTTCTCGTCATTTTTTTCACCTTTCTATATTTTACTTTCACAATTATAAGTAAATAAAGACTTGTTTTAACATAAATCACACTTTATAAAGAGCGGGTCTCTGTTGCTCTCCTTTTTTACTTTAAAATTTTTTATTTTTAATTATTATGGAGACATAATAGGTGTACATATTTACGGGATACATGTGATGTTTTGATACAAGCATATAATGTGTAATGATCAAATCATGGTAGTTGGAGTATCCATCATCTTAAGCTTTTATCACTTATTTGTGTTAGGAGCATTCCAATTCTAATCTTTTACTTATTTTGAAATATACAATAAATTATTGTTAACTATAGTCACTGTATTGTGACTATGTAGTGTTTCCATAGAACACTAGATCTTGTTCCTTCTATCTAACTGTCTTTTTGTACCCATTAACCAACTCCTCTTTTATCCTCCCATCCCCACTACCCTTCACAGCTTCTGGTAGTCATCATTCTACTCTGTCTCCATGAGTTCAATTTTTTTTTTTTAAGCTCTTGCATATAAGTGAGAACATGTGGTACTTGTCCTTCTGTGCCTGGCTTGTTTCACTTAACACGATGTTCTCTGGTTCCAAATGACAGGATTTCATTCTATTTTATGGCTGAATAACATTCCATTATTTATATGTACCACATTTTCTTTATCCATGCATCCATTAATGGGCATTCAGGTTAATTCCATGTCTTGGCTGTTGGGAAAAATGCAGCATTCAACATGGGAATGCAGATATCTCTTTGATATACTGTTTTTATTTCTTTTGGATATATACCCAGTGGTGGGATTGCTGTATCATATGGTAGTTTTATTTTTATTTTTTTGAGGAACCTCAATACTGTTCTTCTATAGTGGCTCTACTAATTTACATTGCCACAAGCAGTTGTGCTTTTGTTGTTGTTGTTGTTGTTTTTTACTGTTTTAACATAATTATTTGGAGCTTCATTCATGATGGCATATGCATCAACAATTTATTTATTCTCATTACTGAGTAGTATCTCATTGCATGGGATTTGTTTTTTTTTTAAGTTCAGGGGTACATGTGCAGTTTTGTTACATAGGTAAACTTATGTCATGGGGGTTTGTTGTACAGATTATTTCATTGCCCAGGAGTGAAGTCTAATACCTACTAGTTGTTTGTCCTAATCCGCTTCCTCTCCCACCCTCCACCCTCTGATAGGTCCCAGTGTGTCTTGTTCCCCTGTGTGTTTCCATGTGTTCTCATTATCTAGCTCCTACTTATAAGTGAGAACATGCAGCATTTGGTTTTCTGTTCCTGCGTTAGTTTGCTAAGAATAATGGCCTCCAGCTCCATCCATGTCCCTGAAAAACATTGCTCTCTTTCTATTCCTAGTTATATCCATACAAATGACCACTGATAGTTTTTGATTACTTTGTCCCTCCAGTTTTTCCTTCCTTCAGCATATACACAAGGATTTTAATTTTACCCAATTGAAGTCTTACTTATCTACACCTTTTAACAAGTCATCATCAGTAATTTTGGAATAGGCATTAGATTCACATGGTTCAAGATTCAAAAGAAAGAAAAGTATACACAGTAAAAAGTCTCCTATTCCTTTCCCTAAGCCACCCACTTCTTTTCAGAGGCAACTAATAAAAGTTTCTAGTTTTGCATTATTCTATACCTTGCTTTTTTCATTTAGCAATATATCTTGAAGAGCACATCTCCCTCTGTATTTAGCTTAACCCTTTTAGTGGATTTTTTTTTTATTTTTTGGGTATATCATAATTTATTTATGAATTTCATTGTTGAGAGACATTTAGTTTGTTTTTGAATGTGTGACACTACAAACTGTTGCGGTAATTTATCCTTATATATACATTTTCATGCACAAATGAGAGTACTTTTATAGTGTAGATTCCTAGAAGTAGAACTGCTAGGTCAGAAGGTATTCACATTTAAAAATTTTAAATTTGCTCATAGAATGAAGTCTTTGCTCATAGAATAGTCTTTGCTCAAATCTCACTTTACCAAAGAGGCCTATTGTGACCACTCTGCTTAATACTGTAACCTGCCCCTACTTCTCCCTGAACTTCTCTATCCATTGTACTCTATTCTTTTTCTAGCATAGTATATGGTTTACCTATTTATACTGCTTTTTGGTTACTGTCTTTTTCCCTCTGCTCCAAGAAACAGGAATGTTTGTTTTGTTCACTAATATATATTTCTAGCAGTTAGAATAGTGTTTGGTGCTTAGTAGGCATTTAGTAAATATTTATTGAATAAATCAAATACATAAGCAAACAGTATCCAAAATTGTCCTCCATAAAAATGCCCAATTTCTTTTTTTTCCTCTGTATCTCAATGAATACAAAAAAAATGCTGACTTTCTTTACCCACTTATTTTGGATTTTTTTGGTCTTGTTTTTTGTTTGTTTGTTTGTTTTTGAGTTTGACAAATTTATCGGTATTTTACTAAAGACATTCATCTCAGTTGTTTCTCTCTCCCAGCTTGACCTTAGGTTAATATTTCATTTGGGTCAAGAAAAGAATATGAGAAGAGGTATGTTATTTTAACAAACAGGAAAATGGACAAAAATGGATAGTTTGCCTACATTAAAGTGAGTTAAATTCATGTATCTTAATATAATTAAATCATATAAGAACTAAGAGTTCTATATACATTTCCATTGTTTTACCTGGGGCTTATTCTAAACTTAAATACTAGTGAACAAAGTGTTAGGAATATACACAGGCTGCTTCTCTGAGTTATTACCAACTAAAAGAGCTCAGCGAGCAGTTACCACCAATAAAACAGTCTGAAGCTGCCTCCAAATACAATATTGTAGTAGGAGTTTTCAGGGAAATTTTTATACTGTATTTTTTTTTGTCTGTGACTGTGCTTTTAAAGATGTGTTTAACTGTCACATTAAAAAAAAAGTTCGTATACCATACAAAAATACAAAAAGAAAACACCCTACAATACACAAATTAACGAAGTATGTGTGGTGAGATTCCAAAAAATGTTTGAAGATGCATTTTCTTTCCTTCTATTTCAGTATCTAAAATGTGCTTTTTGAGAGGCCGTTGGTCAGTATGTATACATTTAAAATAAACCATATAATTTTACTAGTAAGAAAGCCAGTAGTTAAGTTCAATTCAAATTGGATTTCACAAGTTAGTAATTTAAATCCTTAGACAAAGTTACAGAAAGTGCATCTTCTTGTTTTCCGTCTTCATACAATGTTAAATTTTTTTTTTTTGGTGTTTATACCTTTTAAAAAATAAAAGCAGCCAAATACTTAAGCAATATGTACATTTAAATTTTTGGTGGTGGTTTGTATTTTAAAAGAAACAGTTTTCTTATGATTCACTTCAAGTTCTGGTAGAAATGCTTACAGGAACTAGCTAATAAACAAAAAACAAGAGAAGCACATTCAAAATACTGATTTACTTCGGTAGCAAATGGTTTTTCTTTGAAGACTAATGAAGACAGACAAGACCCATTAAGGTGAAGTGGGCTATTTCAAATATTCAACAGTTTACATATAAAAAAGTTATTTTAAGAGCTAAGCGTCTGTATCCATTGATAGCAATGCAACACCTAGTTTATGATGACTTGAAAGAAAATAAATGCCCATAAAGAAAAAAGCTGTATTTTAATTTTATCTAAATGTACTTTCAGTCAATAGTTCAGTAACATTTTCCTCCCAATACAATACTCCCTCTCTCTATAAGGCTGTTCCTGGGAGCCAGACAAGTTTAGGTAATAAGGGAGTTAAGAGAGTAACTGCTTGCAGTTTTGAATAGACAATTAACTTTTTGCTTCCCTCTTAATGTGCTAATAGTTGTGTCTAAAAAAATAGGCAATTCTTAAAAAGGTACCATTTCTGATTTATTATCTGTAAACTTTGGAAACTAATCACACGAAACTACCAAACTAGCAAATGTCTTGAAATCTGTATATGAAACATAAATTACCTCTAATTTCAAACTCTCATTTATTAGTGTACCACTCAATCTTTTAAAAAGATGAAAAAGAAAAAAAAAAGCGGCTCCAAAGATAGTCTTATACCATTCTTAAAAAAAGGAAACTGTTCTTTTTAACTTTATACCCACCCACACCGCAATTTCAAAACATCATTTAATTGTCTTGGTCATAGACATTTCGAAGATGAGATTTTATATTCCGCTCCCATAGCTTCTGGTTATCAGAAAACCCATGCTTTCCTTTATTGAAGGAGTTTGGTCCAGCTGATGTTGGTGTATCCCTTGCAATATTCTTCATCCTTATCTTTGCTTCTGGAGGCCTTTCCTCTGGTTCACTATCTTCATCTTCATTAAAAGCTGCTGCTACTGAAAGTTTTTGGAGCAAGAGTTGGAACAGTTTCTTTAGGCTTACTTGATCCAAGTTTGATGGATATGGGTGATTGCTTTCTTTGTCGTCTGACTACCTATGGCAAATCCAAAGTTGGAGATCTTTGCAGGCTTTGTTGGAGGTCTGCAGCTTCTTCTTCAGCTGATCGCTTCTCAGCGCTGTGACTGGAACTTTCCTCTCCATTACTCTGGCAGCTCCAGCTCATTGCAACTTTTCAGGCTTCTCCTCTCCCGCCTTCCCGTCAGCCATTTTCCCCGCCGCCTTGTTTTTTTAAGATTTTAGAAATCTTTCTAATACAAGTTGGGATATAAATAATTAGATATAGAAAATAGCTACAAGGTATTTCTTTAACTTTCCCCACCCCCAGCTCCCAACAGTCAAGAGTCAAGCCCTAAGTCTTGTCGTTTCTGTCAGAAGTAGATACAAGAAGGATACATCAAACACTGCTATAACACCTCTCTCATAGGATTCAAATCAGTGTGGAGATTATTATAGGCTCCAGATGAGTTAGGATATCTTTAAGTCTCAATTTAATAGAACTAATTGTTTTCCTGTACTTTAAATATCTCTACATTCTATGTAAATATAATATAGATCTAACAGATGTAGTCTTAAAATAGATGGCTATAATGTCAGTGAAGTATTTTTTCCTTATTTATATACATTATAACTTTCCTTATTTATGTACATTATAATTTTAAAGGCCTGATAGTCATAATTATTGATGTTCAGATTGGTAGTTATTTCTGTCTCTTATGTATTCAACTATAAACATTTAATCAAGTGTATGAGACCTAGATATTTAGCAGAGTTTTGGAGTAAATTATTTTATCAAACAAAGAATATAAAATAAACATTTCTATTTATGTTCCTGTTTTAATTTACCTCATTTATATGCATCTTGATATAGCATCATATTCTAAAAACTATTTTTAAAGCCAGGTTGATTCAGAATTACAGTGTAGTTGAAAATCATCAGGTACCCATTATTAGTTTTCACCCACATTGAATCTGTGTTTCAGAAACTGTCTACCAAACTTTGTTTATTAAGCAATTATTTTCCCTAGTTTTATTCAAGGTATACAAAGCTGCCAACTAGTGCTTTTCATCAGCATCAGGTAAATTGTGTTACTATACTGCGTTGAATTTTAGCAAAGGTAAAGTATTTTCTATTTTAGTTATTGTAGCTTTATTGAAAGCACACATATAGGTTTTTTAAAGTATTGGAAAGCTCGCCAGATTATCATTATATGACTTGGAACCCTAGAAACTCCTAGACCATGAGACTTAATGGTTAATGATCTCTTTCAGTTCTCTTTCAACTTGGAATTCTCTTATTCCAATGCCAACTCATTGCTCTTTTGGAAAGACCCATTCTTTCCTCTTTTGTCTTGGTACCTCCTCAGGACATAGTCCCCAAAATGGAAATTTCAGTTTAAGATAATTTTCAGCATTGTGTAGAATAAGAATGGTTAGACAGCTGATGTCAGCAAGATGGTGGAATAGTAGCGCTGTCCTTCAGAAACACCAATTTTGACAACTACCATGGAAAGAATGCCTTTATACTTGAGCATACATGGAGCATTCTCCAGGATCAATCATATGTCAGGCCATAAAACAAGTATTAATGTATTTAAGAAGATTGAGATAATATCAAGCATCTTTTCTGACCATAATGGCATAAAACTAGAAAGCAAAAATAACAGGAAAACTTGGAAATACACAAATATGTGAAAATTAAACATGTTCCTGAACAACCAGTGGTCAAATAAGAAATCAAAATGGAAATTTAAAAAAATATATATGATACAAATGAATATGGAAATAGCACATCAAGATTTGTGGAATGCAGCAAAACAGTTCTAACAGAAGATTTTATAGTGATAAATACCAACATGAAGGAAACAGTAGGACCCCAGATAAGTAACCTAACTTTACATCTCTCTGAACTAGGTAGAAAAAGAACAAATAAGCCCAAAGTTAATAGAAGGAGGGGGATAAGAAAGATCACAGCAGAAATAAATGAAAGACTCGAAAAACAATAGAAAAGAGCAACAAAAGAGTTGTTTTTTTGAAAAGATAAAATTGATAAACTTTTAGCTAGAATAAGAAAAAAAGAAGATTCAAATAAAATCAGGAATGAAAGAGGAGACATTATGACTGATACCACAGAAATACAATCTTGAGAATACTTTGAACAAATTATATACTAACAAATTGGGTGACCTAAAAGAGACAGATTTTTTTGCCACATACTACCTGCTAAGACTGAATTATGAAGAAATAGAAAATCTGAATGACCAATAACAAATAAGGGACTGAATCAGTAATAAAAAATCTACCAATAGAGAAAAGCCTCAGGACCTTCACTGGTGAATTCTACCAGACATTTGAGAAGAATACCAATCCTTCTCAAACTTTTTCAAAAATTTGAATAGGAGGAAACACTTCCAAACTCATTTAACAAGGCTAGCATTACCTTGATACCAAAGTCAGGCAAGGGTATCACAAGAAAAGAAAACTATAGGTCAATATCCCTGATGAACATATGTGCAAAAATCGTCAACAAAATATTAGCAACAGCACTTTAAAGGGATCATACATCATGATGAAATTGGATTTGTCTCTGGGATGCAAGGATGGTTCAACATATGCAAATCTATAAATATACCACTTCAACAGAATGAGGGACAAATTATGTGATCATCTTAATAGAGCCAGAAAAAGTGTTTGACAAAATTTAACATTCTTTCATGACGAAAACTCTCAACAAGTTAGGTATAAAAGGAATGTACCTCAACACAACAAAGGTTATATGTGATAAGCCCACAGCTAACATTATACTCAATGGGGAAAACCTAAAATCTTTTCCTTTAAGATCAGGATCAAGACAAGGATACTCACTTTGTCACTTGCATTCAACATAGTACTGGAAATCCAGCCAGAGATATTAGGCCAGAAAAAGAAATAAAAGACATCTGCCACAGTTTGAATGTTTTCCTCCTCTAAAACTCATATTGAAACTTAATTCCCAATATGGTAGTATCAAAGATGGGGCCTTTAAGAGGTGATTGAGTCCTGAGGTCTCTGCCTTTATGAATGGATCAATCTATTCAAGGATTAATTGGTTTTCATGAGAGTGGCATCAGTGGCTTTATCCCGAGCTAACATCTTAGCATGCTCAGTTCTCTCACCATGTGATACCCTGCACCACCTCAGGACTCTGAGGACTCATAGCTATTATTCAAAAAGTCAGAAGATAACAGATGTTAGAGAGGATGTGGAGAAAAGGGAACTATTGTTCAGTGTTAGTGGGAATGTAAATTGGTACGTCTTTTATGGAAAACAGTATGGAAGCTCCTCAAAAAATTAAAACTAAAACTACCACATGATTCAGCAATCCTACCTTTTGGTATATATCCACAGGAAATGAAGTCAGTATGTTGAAGAGATACATACACTCCTGTGTTCATTGCAGCATTATTCATAGTCGCAAAGATATGGAAACAGCCTAAGTGTCTGTCATTTGATGTATAGATAAAATGTGGTACAGATTGTTTTAAACTAATGATTGGGTTATATCCTGATAAACCCATTGTAAGTCAAAAATACCTTAAATTAAAATTGCATTAAGATCATGACAAACCCAGTTGAAAAATCGCAAATTGAACCATTGTAAGTCAAGGACTATCTGTTATATATATTGAAATTTTATTCAGCCTTAAAAAAGGTAGGAAATCCTGCCATTTGCAACAACACGGATGAACCCGAAGGACATTATGTTGTATTAGTCAGACACAGAAAGACAAATACTGCATGATCTCATTTACATGTAGAATCTTTAAAAGGTCAAATACATACAAACAGTAAAAAGGTGGTTAGCAGGGGTGGGGAGCCTGGGGAGAATGTGGAGATGTTTGTCAAAGGGTACAAACTTTCAGTTATAAAATGAGTAAGGGTTAGATGTGGCAGCTCACGCCTATAATCCCAGCACGTTTGGAGACCAAGATAGGAGGATTGCTTTAGGCCAGAGTTAGAGACCAACTTGGGCAACATGGGGAGACCCCCATCTCTACCAAAAATTAAAAAAAATTTTGCAGGCGGTGACATGTACTTGTAGTCCCAGCTACTTGGGACTCTGAGGTAGGAGGAGTGCTTGTGCACCCAGGAGGTTGAGGCTGCAGTGAGCTATTATTGTGCCACAGCAATCCAGTCTGGGTGACAGAGTGAGACCCTGTCATGAGACCTGTCTCAAAAACAAAAACAAAAAAAGTAGTAGTTCTGGACACTTAATTTACAGCATGGTTGATTATAGTTAATGTTTTGTATTCTTGAAATTCACTAAGAGAAATCTTAAGTATCCTTACCACATACACACAGACAAAATGGTGACTATGTGAAGTGATAGATATGTTAATTAGCTTGATTGTAGTGCAGTAGTCCCCCTTATCCTCAGAGGATATGTTCCAAGACCCTCAGTAGATGCTTGAATCCACAGATAGTACTGAACCCTATACATACTATGTTTTTTCCTATCCTGTACATACATACCTGTGTTAAAGTTTAATTTGTAAATTAGCCACAGTAAGAGATTAGTAACAATGACTAAGAAAATAGAACAATTATGACAAGATACTGTAATAAAAAGTATGTGAATGTAGTCTGTTTCTCTCAAAATAGGTACTCTGCTCACCTGTTTTCAAACCATGGTTGACCATGGGAAACTGAAACTGTGGAAAGTGAAACCGTGGATATGGAATGACTGATATAATCAGTTCTTATTGTATAGATGTATCAAAATATCACATTGAACACCTTAAATATAAACTTTTTCATTTGTCAATTGTACCTCCATAAAGCTGGAAAAAAATGTCACCTCATTTGTTTGTTGGTGATTTCCTTTTTTGAAACAGCACATGTGATATTTGGTAAAAGGAGTTGATATTGTTAATCCATATAATTGGATCTGAGTTGTAGGAATTAATCTCCTTACTCAATGGTTTTCAACCTTGTTTGCAAGAGTAGTAGACATCAGTTTTGTAGCTGTTTTGCAGAAAAGCTAATTAGTAGCCCTTTGAGTATGGTGGCAGTTTTCTTTCCTATTTGGTTATACCTTTTTGGATGGATCATTTTTGGGCTTTGAGCTCAATAATCTAAGCAGAGAGCTTGACCAGAAACTTAGTTCTAGGTAGGTTATGTATCATCTGTTCAGAAAATGAGGTCTGTAATGTTGTTCTTTGTGTGTGTGTGTGTGTGTGTGTTACCCTTATTGATACTTACCAGTTTGCTATCAATGTGTGAATGGGAGCTGAAGAAACTATAGTGGAACCAACAGTCTTAACTTACACTTTGGTGGTTCAGTTGCTGCTTGTTTCTCTGAGCATACGGAGAAAAAAAAGAAAAAAAACAAAGAGAGAAAAAGCCACTCTGTAGCTACTGCCACAGCTTTTTTTTTTTTTTTTTTTTTTTTTTCTTTTTAGAACTACGTTAGTGTTAGTGCTGGACACTACAAGGCTCTTGGGGTAAAGTAGTGAATTAGATACAATATTTCTGTCTTCAGGATGCTTACATATTAGTAGTTGAGATAGGAACAAATGAGCAAGCAAGCAAGTCACAGTTCAGTTAAGAGCTGACAGGTTTATGAACTGAGTTCCGTAGGAGTTTTTCAAATTTATTTTAATTTTTCTGACCATATGCTGCATGATCTGTAAGAGTTCTTAAGGGAGGGAGTCCCAGGTGCTCAACTTTTGGGCAGATGGCCAGGTAAATCTGAATTTGCCAGGTACATGTTTTTCTGGGAATAGAATCAACTTTCTTACCCACAAAGGCATTGTGTTACTGGGTGACTGACTCACATGGTGTTCACCCCTGCATGTTGTTTCAAAAATGTGATTGAATACAAGTAAGGTCAGTTTTTACATTCCTCTTCTTGGCTTTGCCACTCTTGCCTTTTACTTCTGTGCACATCCAAGAATGTCCTTAACACTAGACTGCTGTAAGCTCATATTATACAGGTGAAATTTTCTGGTGTCTTAGCCTGTTATTCCTTCTGTTCCTACGTATCACCTAGGTAAGGAGGAAATCTAGGAGCAGAAGATAAAGGCAGTTCTTCCCCCTATTTCTCTGTAATACCTTCATATTTCATTTAATGTAACCCTACTGCTAATTACTTATTACAATCTCATGAACTATGTGTAAGGATATATCTTTTGACCCTGAGGTAGAGCACAAAAGCACGTGTTTCTTATGACTTATTTTCATCTTTCATATTTCACAAAGTGCAAGCTAGATAGAACATTATTTTTAACTTTTGAAATTGCAACTTAAATTTATGTTGGTTATGATAGCATGCATAGTAGTAATTTTCTGATATTTCCAAGATGATTTATGTCACCACTTGGTGGAGCTCTTTTATAAGTAAGTGCATTGTTTAAAAAAGCGAGTATAAGTTGTCACTAATTAGGGGTTATCATTAGATTGGTTCAAATGAACTCAACTAAATGATGGTACAATTGGTAATCTCTTCAAGTACTGAGTGTAGATTTTGATTTAAACTGTAATGTATGTGATTAAAATTTTGATAAAGATTTTTCTCGAGCATTTCTAATTTTTCTCCTGCTTTATGTAACTGTAGCACTTTTATTGACTTTTCTCCTATTTTACAATTGTAGATAATTTAAAAAATGTATGTAGGATTAATAAGGAAAATGAAAACTGTTCGTAATCCTACCATGTAGAGATAATCATGAACATTTTAATATGTATTTTCATTTTCTCTTCTTTTTTTGTTTTTTCACAAAATTGGAATCAAAATATGTGCAGAACTTTTTATTCTGTTTTTTTCTTAATGTTATATGTTGGATATTTTTACATATTCCTTTAATATTCCTTGAAACTGTTTTGGGGTTTTATATTATTCTATGATATAGCTCTATCACAATATGTTTAACCATTCTGTTTTAAGATTTTTAGGCTCTTCCTACTATTTTTGCTATTATAAATAACTTTTCAAACATCTATTACACTAAATCTTTTTTTAATTTTTAATTTTTGTGGGTACATATCAAGTATACACATTTATGGGGCACATGAAATGCCCTGATGCAGGCATGCAATTCTGTTACTCTAAATCTTGACTCAACTCTATTTTTACTTGTTAAATTTTTAGCTATAAAACTGAGGTATTTTAAGGATTTTTATGTGCCTTAACAAAATGTCCTTCAATTGACATTATTCTGAGGTTCACCATTTTCAAAATATGTTGAAAGTACCTTTTTTTTTTTTTTGCAAAGTGCTTCTTCTTTGCCCATTTCCCCCCCCTCCCCCATTTTTTGTTCTTTTTTTGGTGTGTGTGGGGGAATTGTTTTGGCTAGCTAGGAATTACTTTTCTTCTGTTTCAACAATTTTTAAAGTGCTCTCCTGAGTCCTTTTCATAATTTTCAAGAAAACACGTCAGTTACAGATTTTAGGTTGCAAATTGTTGTTGGAAAAGGAGACCTGGAGCTTAAAAGAGGAATCAGGCTGGAAAGCAGAATGAGATATGAGAATCATCTGTATATGGAGATGATGAGGGCTATAGGAGTGGATGAGAGTGCTGAGGAAAAAAGAGAATGGTGGGAAAAAAGCCCATGGAGTTGAGAAACCCCATGAAAAAGTTGTGAGAGGAAAAGAGAAGAGAATGAGGATGTGAGGGCATTTAAAAAAGCTAATGAAAAAAGTTGCATGGAGGTATATTGAAGGAGAAAAATTGCAACAGTGTCAGATGCTGCATAGAGGTCTTTCTGGATGAAACCAAAAAAGGCCATTTGATTTAGAAAGCCAAGATTTTTGCAGACTTAGAGAATAGCCTCAGTAAAATAGTATTTGTGTGGTGAGAGGGGTGTGTGTTCAGTGTGTGTGGTGTGTGTGCACTCTGATAGTGCATATGGTGAGTGTGTGTGGGAATAGTGAGAACAATGAGAGGTGTGTGTATATAGTGAGGGGGAGTATATGTATAGTGAAGTCAGTAGCTTGATAAGGTCTAGGGATGCAGGGACAGGTATTGTAAGCTTCCCTGTAGCCAAAGGGAAACTTTGAGAGAGAGAACTGTTAGAGAAGTTATAAAAGACAGAGAAAGGAATTAATACACTAGGTCTTGAAGGATACAAGAGGCAGTGTGATCTAAAATGGGAGGGAATAGGGGTGGTATTAGAGTTGTTAATTTGAGAATGGAGGAGAATATCCATTTGTCTAGGTCAGAAGAGAAGAGGAATTTATAGATGAAGATGAAGAAACATTTTGAGAAAGACCAGAATATATGATGATTAGAAATGATTTAATGTGTGGCCAGGTGTGGTGGCTCATGCCTGTAATCCCAGCACTTTGGGAGGCTGAGGCGGGTGGATCACCTGAGGTCAGGAGTTCGAGACCAGCCTGGCCAACATGGTGAAACCCCATCTCTATTAAAAATGCAAAATTAGCCGGGCATGGAGGGGCATGCCTGTAATCCCAGGTATTTGGGAGGCTGACGCAGGAGAATCACTTGAACCTGGGAGGCAGAGGTTGCAGTGAGCTAAGATTGCGCCACTGCACTCTAGCCTGGGCAACAAGAGCGAAACTCTGTCTCAAAAAAAAAAAAAAAAAAAAAAAGAAGGATTTAATGTGGAGAAGAATATGAGGTTTTTTAGATAATGTGCATCTTCAGCCTTCCCAATAAAATATTTCTATTTAATTAAGAGGATAGAACTCTTAGTTCTAGTTAAGAGACAGAACTCTTAGTCCCTAGGTAAGAGGACAGAACTCTTGATGGGGGCAATGAGATTAAGGATTTCGATAGTGAAAATGTTAAGGACATCAATATAGAAATGTAATAAGAAAAAACCTTTAAATGGAAGATTACTAAATTAAGTGTTAGGAAACGAGGGTTTTGGGTCTGTGAAAATTAACTGGTTGTCTTAACTCTCTAGTCTTTAATTTTTTTTATTATACTTTAAGTTGTAGGGTACATGTGCACAACATGCAGGTTTGTTACATATGTATACATGTGCCATGTTGGTGGGCTGCACCCATTAGCTCCTCATTTACATTAGGTATTTTTCCTAATGCTATCCCTCCCCCTCCCCCCACCCCACGACAGGCCCCAGTGTGTGATGTTCCCCTTCCTGTGTCCAAGTGTTCTCATTGTTCACTTTCCACCTATGAGTGACAACATGCGGTGTTTGGTTTTTTTGTCCTTGCGATAGTTTGCTCAGAATGATGGTTTCCAGCTTCATTCATGTCCCTACAAAGGACATGAACTCATCCTTTTTTGTGGCTGCATGGTATTATTCCATGGTGTATATGTGCCACATTTTCTTAGTCCAGTCTATCATTGTTGGACATTTGGGTTGGTCCCAAGTCTTTGCTATTGTGAATAGTGCCGCAATAAACATACATGTGCATGTGTCTTTATAGCAGCATGATTTATAATCCTTTGGGTATATACCCAGTAATGAGATAGCTGGGTCAAATGGTATTTCTAGTTCTAGATCCCTGAGGAATCGCCACACTGTCTTCCACAATGGTTGAACTAGTTTACAGTCCCACCAACAGTGTAAAAGTGTTCCTATTTCTCCACATCCTCTCCAGCATCTGTTGTTTCCTGACTTTTTAATGATTGCCATTCTAACTGGTGTGAGATAGTATCTCATTGTGGTTTTGATTTGCATTCTCTGATGGTCAGTGATGATGAGCATTTTTTCATGTGTCTGTTGGCTGCATAAATGTCTTCTTTTGAGAAGTGTCTGTTCATATCCTTCACCCACTTTTTGATGGGGTTGTTCTTTTCTTGTAAGTTTGTTTGTGTTCACTGCAGATTCTGGATATTAGCCCTTTGTCAGATGAGTAGATTGCAAAACTTTTCTCCCATTCTGTAGGTTGCCTGTTCACTCTGATGGTAGTTTCTTTTGCTGTGCAGAAGCTCTTTAGTTTAATTAGATCTCATTTGTCAGTTTTGGCTTTTGTTGCCATTGCTTTTGGTTTTAGTCATGAAGTCCTTGCCCATGCCTTTGGCCTGAATGATATTGCCTAGGTTTTCTTCTAGGGTTTTTATGGTTTTAGGTCTAACATTTAAGTCTTTAATCCATCTTGAATTAATTTTTGTATAAGGTGTAAGGAAGGGATCCAATTTCAGCTTTCTCCATATGGCTAGCCAGTTTTCTCAGCACCATTTATTAAATAGGAAATCCTTTCCCCATTTCTTGTTTTTGTCAGGTTTGTCAAAGATCAGATGGTTGTAGATGTGTGGTACTATTTCTGAGGGCTCTGTTCTGTTCCATTGGTCTATATATCTATTTTGGTACCAGTACCATGCTGTTTTGGTTACTGTAGCCTTGTAGTATAGTTTGAAGTCAGGTAGCATGATGCCTCCAGCTTTGTTCTTTTGGCTTAGGATTGTCTTGGCAATGCGGGCCCTTTTTTGGTTCCATATGAACTTTAAAGTAGTTTTTTCCAATTCTGTGAAGAAAGTCATTGGTAGCTTGATGGGGATGGCATTGAATCTATAAATTACCTTGGGCAGTATGGCCATTTTCATGATATTGATTCTTCTTATCCATGAACATGGAATGTTCTTCCATTTGTTTGTGTCCTCTTTTATTTCGTTGAGCAGTGGTTTGTAGTTCTCCTTGAAGAGGTCTTTCACATCCCTTGTAAGTTGTATTCCTAGGTATTTTATTTTCTTTGAAGCAATTGTGAATGGGAGTTCACTCATGATTTGGCTCTCTGTTTGTCTGTTATTGGTGTATAAGAATGCTTGTGATTTTTGTACATTGATTTTGTATCCTGAGACTTTGCTGAAGTTGCTTATCAGCTTAAGGAGATTTTGGGCTGAGACAATGGGGTTTTCTAGATATACAATCATGTCATCTGCAAACAGGGACAATTTGACTTCCTCTTTTCCTAATTGAATACCCTTTATTTCTTTCTCCTGCCTGATTGCCCTGGCCAGAACTTCCAACACTATGTTGAATAGGAGTGGTGAGAGAGGGCATCCCTGTCTTGTGCCAGTTTTCAAAGGGAATGCTTCCAGTTTTTGCCCATTCAATATGATATTAGCTGTGGGTTTGTCATAAATAGCTCTTACTATTTTGAGATGTGTCCCATCAGTACCTAATTTATTAAGAGTTTTTAGCATGAAGGGCTGTTGAATTTTGTTAAAGGCCTTTTCTGCATCTGTTGAGATAATCATGTGGTTTTTGTCTTTGGTTCTGTTTATATGATGGATTATGTTTATTGTTTTGTGTATGTTGAACCAGCCTTGCGTCCCAGGGATGAAGCCCATTTGATCATGGTGGATAAGCTTTTTGATGTGCTGCTGGATTCGGTTTGCCAGTATTTTATTGAGGATTTTCGCATCGATGTGCATCAGGGATATTGGTCTAAAATTCTTTTTTTGTTGTGTCTCTGCCAGGCTTTGGTATCAGGATGATGCTGGCCTCATAAAATGAGTTAGGGAGGATTCCCTCTTTTTCCATTTGATTGGGATAGTTTCAGAAGGAATGGTACCACCTCCTCCTTGTACCTCTGGTAGAATTCAGCTGTGAATCCATCTGGTCCTGGACTTTTTTTGGTTGGTAGGCTCTTAATTATTGCCTCAATTTCAGAGCCTGTTATTGGTCTATTCAGGGATTCAACTTCTTCCTGGTTTAGTCTTGGGAGGGTGTATGTGTCCAGGAATTTATCCATTTCTTCTAGATTTTCTAGTTTATTTGCATAGAGGTATTTATAGTATTCTCTGATGGTAGTTTGTATTTCTGTGGGATCTGTGGTGATACCCCCTTTATCATTTTTTATTGCGTCTATTTGATTCTTCTCTCTTTTCTTCTCTATTAGTCTTGCTAGCAGACTATCAATTTTGTTGATCATTTCAGAAAACCAGCTCCTGGATTCATTATTTTTTTGAAGGGTTTTTTGTGTCTCTATTTCCTTCAGTTCTGCTCTGATCTTAGTTAATTCTTGCCTTGTGCCAGCTTTTGAATGTGTTTGCTCTTGCTTCTCTAGTTCTTTTAATTGTGATGTTAGGGGGTCAATTTTAGATCTTTGCTGCTTTCTCTTGTGGGCATTTAGCACTATAAATTTCCCTCTACACACTGCTTTACATGTGTCCCAGAGATTCTGGTATGTTGTGTCTTTGTTCTTATTGGTTTCAAAGAACATCTTTATTTCTGCCTTCATTTCGTTATGTACCCAGTAGTCATTCAGGAGCAGGTTGTTCAGTTTCCATGTAGTTGAGCGGTTTTGAGTGAGTTTCTTAATCCTGAGTTCTAGTTTGATTGCACTGTGGTCTGAGAGACAGTTTCTTATAATTTCTGTTCTTTTACATTTGCTGAGGAGTGCTTTACTTCCAACTATGTGGTCAATTTTGGAATAAGTGTGATATGCTGAGAAGAATGTATATTCTGTTGATTTTGGATGGAGAGTTCTGTAGATGTCTATTAGGTCCACTTGGTGCAGAGCTGAGTTCAATTCCTGGATATCCTTGTTAACGTTCTGACTCGTTGAGCTGTCTAATGTTGACAGTGGGGTGTTAAAGTCTCCCATTATTATTGTGTGAGAGTCTAAGTCTCTTTGTAGGTCTCTAAGGACTTGCTTTATGAATCTGGGTGCTCGTGTATTGGGTGCATATATATTTAGGATAGTTAGTTCTTCTTGTTGAATTGATCCCTTTACCATTATGTAATGGCCTTGTTTGTCTCTTTTGATCTTTGTTGGTTTAAAGTCTGTTTTATCAGAGACTAGGATTGCAACCCCTGCCTTTTTTTGCTTTCCATTTGCTTGGTAGATCTTCCTCCATCCCTTTATTTTGAGCCTATGTGTGTCTCTGCACGTGAGATGGATCTCCTGAATACAGCACACTGATGGGTCTTGACTCTTTATCCAATTTGCCAGTCTGTGTCTTTTAATTGGAGCATTTAGCCCATTTATATTTAAGGTTAATATTGTTATGTGTGAATTTGATCCTGTCATTATGATGTTAGCTGGTTATTTTGCTACTTAGTTGATGCAGTTTCTTCCTAGCCTTGATGGTCTACAATTTGGCATGTTTTTGCAGTGGCTGGTGCCGGTTGTTCCTTTCCCCGTTTAGTGCTTCCTTCAAGAGCTCTTGTAAGGCAGGCCTGGTGGTGACAAAGTCTCTCAGCATTTGTTTGTCTGTGAAGGATTTTATTTCTCCTTCACTTATGAAGCTTAGTTTGGCTGGATATGAAATTCTGAGTTGAAAATTCTTTTCTTTAAGAATGTTGAATATTGGCCCCCACTCTCTTCTGGCTTGTAGAGTTTCTGCTGAGAGATCCACTGTTAGTCTGATGGGCTTCGCTTTGTGGGTAACCCAACCTTTCTCTCTGGCTGCCCTTAACATTTTTTCCTTCATTTCAACTTTGGTGAATCTGACAATTATGTGTTTTGGAGTTGCTCTTCTCAGAGTATCTTTGTGGCATTCTCTGTATTTCCTGAATTTGGATGTTGGCCTGCCTTGCTAGGTTGGGGAAGTTCTCCTGTATAATATCCTGCAGAGTGTTTTCCAACTTGGTTCCATTCTCCCTGTCACTTTCAGGTACACCAATCAGATGTGGATTTGGTCTTTTCACAGAGTTCCGTATTTCTTGTAGGCTTTGTTTGTTTCTTTTTGCTCTTTTTTCTCTAAACTTCTCTTCTCGCTTCATTTCATTCATTTGATCTTCCATCACTGATACCCTTTCTTCCAGGTGATCGAGTCGGCTGCTGAAGCTTGTGCATTCATCACATAGTTCTCGTGCTATGGTTTTCAGCTCCATCAGGTTATTTAAGGACTTCTCTACACTGGTTATTCTAGTTGGCCATTTGTCTAATCTTTTTTCAAGGTTTTTAGCTTCTTTGTGATGGGTTTGAACTTCCTTCTTTAGCTCGGAGAAGTTTGATCATCTGAAGCCTTCTTCTCTCAACTTGTCGAAGTCATTCTCCATCCAGCTTTGTTCCATTGCTAGTGAGGAGCTGCGTTCCTTTGGAGGGGGAGAGGCACTCTGATTTTTAGAATTTTCAGCTTTTCTGCTGTTTTTCCCCATCTTTGTGGTTTTATCTACCTTTGGTCTTTGATGATGGTGACGTACAGATGGGGTTTTGGTGTGGATGTCCTTTCTGTTTGTTAGCTTTCCTTCTAACAGTACCCTCAGCTTCAGGTCTGATGGAGTTTGCTGGAGGTCGACTCCAGATCCTGTTTGCCTGGGTATCAGCAGCGGAGGCTGCAGAACAGCGAATATTGCTGAACAGCAGATGTTGCTGCCTGATCATTCCTCTGGAAGCTTCGTCTCAGAGGGGTACCCAGCTGTGTGTGGTGTCAGTCTGCCCCTAGTGGGGGGTGCCTCCCAGTTAGGCTACTCGGGGATCAGGGACCCACTTGAGGAGGCAGTCTGTCCTTTCTCAGATCTCAAACTTTGTGCTGGGAGAACCACTACTGTCTTCAAAGCTGTTAGACAGGGACGTTTAAGTCTGCAGAGGTTTCTGCTGCCTTTTTTCAGCTATGCCCTGCCCCCAGAGGTGGAGTCTACAGAGGCAGGCAGGCCTCCTTGACCTGCGGTGGGCTCCACCCAGTTCGAGCTTCCCAGCCGCTTTGTTTACCTACTCAAGCCTCAGCAATGGCAAGCGCCCCTCCTCTAGCCTTGCTGCTGCGTTGCAGTTCGATCTCAGACTGCTGTGCTAGCAATGAGCGAGGCTCCATGGGCATGGGACCCTCCGAGCCAGGCGCAGGAAATAATCTTCTGGTGTGCCGTTTGCTAAGATCGTTGGAAAAGCGCAGTATTAGGGTGGGAGTGACCCGATTTTCCAGGTGCCATCTGTCACAGCTTCCCTTGGCTAGGAAAGGGAATTCCCTGACCCCTTGTGCTTCCCAGGTGAGGCGATGCCTCGCCCTGCTTTGGCTCACACTCGGTTGGCTGCACCCACTGTCCTGCACCCACTGTCTGACAAGCCCCAGTGAGATGAACCTGGTACCTCAGTTGGAAATGCAGAAGTCACCCGTCTTCTGTGTCGCTCATGCTGGGAGCTGTAGACTGGAGCTTTTCCTATTCGGCCATCTTCTAGTCTTTAATTTTTCATCTGTATGATGAGAAGTGAATCCAATGACTTTTTTAGATTAAAAAATTTTGAATCAAACTCAACTAAAAATGAACAAAATATATGAAACTACAATAATGAAGACATTACGATATTGGTAAAAAAAGACAACTAAATCAGTGGAACAGAACAGATAATCCAGAAGTAGACTCACATATATATATTGTTATAAGTTCATTTTCTACAGAGGTGTGAAGGTAATGGAGGAAGGATATTCTTCTCAACAAATAATGCTGGAGCAATTGGGTATCCAAATGCAGAAAATGAACTTCAATCCTTACCTCACACCATTTATAAAAACTAACCAGAAATGAAGCATAGACCTAAACTTCTAGACGATGACATAGGAGAAAGTCTTAATGAGCTTGGGTTAGGCAAAGATTTCATAGATACCTACCACTGAAAACATAACCCATAAAAGAAAAAAAATGAATAAATTGAGCTTAATCAAAATTAAAAGCTTCTGTTCCTTGAAATATACTTCTTATGGAAGTAAAAACACAAGCTGCATCTGAAATAAAGGTCACATTTTGCTCGTAGGAAAGTTCTTCAGGTCCTTAAAAATCAGAATCTACTTGTAGAACATTTCACTTATGCATTTTTTCATATCAGATGATACTGTATTTCATTGTTTTGACTACTAAATGTTCTAATAAAATTCGCTCTTTAAAAAAAATGAATAAACAACATACTAAATTTTAGCAACTTTTGCTTCATTTTTTAATCTTTAAAAGAGAGAGAGAGAGAGAAAAAAAAGGCTGGAATTGATGAAAGGACATATATTGAGAGCATTTATTGCCTGAGTGCAAAGAAGCAAACCAAAATGGTAAGAAATAAGCGTAAAAATTTAAAGACTATGGTAGTTGGGGTTATTTATTAAAGAGACAAACAACCTTTGACATCTTATTAATTCCCAAGAAATTGACCATATTAACATAAACACAAATACAGAAGTTGATTTTTGTTCATTTTATTAAGATATATATTCTTAATTAGTCATGAAAACAGTGAAGCAGTATGTACTTTGTATCTTCAGTTTCAGAAACAGTGAGTATGTAACATAGTTTCAAAATCAGATTTATTGAGGTATAATTTACATACACAAAATATGCCAATTTTAAGTGCACAGTTCAATACGTTTTAACAGACATATTCACTCATATAATCACCACCATTAAGATATAGAACTTTTTGATCACTCCAGAAATTTCTTTCATTCTCCTTTGCAGTCATTTCCCAACACCTGCCCTCTGTTCCGCAGGCAACTACGGATCTACTTGTTGACTTTAAAGATTGGTTTTGCCTTTTCTAGAATTTCATATGAAAGGAATTATGCAGTGCATCCTTTTGAGTCTGGCTTTTTCTCAGTGTAATAATTTTGAGATTTATCTATGTTGTTATATATATTAGGACATTTCCTTTTGATTGTCAAATAACATTCCATTGTAGGGATATACCCCAATTTATTCTTCCATGCACTTCTTTTTTTTATATATATATTTGGGTTGTTTGTAGTTTTTGGCCATTATGACTGAAGCTGCTATGAACATTCACATATAATGTTTTCATTTCTCTTGGGTATGAATATCTGGGAGTAGAATTGCTATGTGTTATGGAAAGTGCATATTTAACTTTATAAGAACTTCCAAACTTGTTTTCCAAAATGAGTGTGCCATTTTACATTTTCACCAGTGATGTTTAAGTGTTCCATTGCACTACATCCTCACTGACCCTTGATATTGTCAGTCTTTTACATTTTAACTATTCTAGTGGGTGTATAATTGTAATTTAAGTTGTAAAATATTTACATCCCAAGTAGCTAAAATTAAGAAAAAGTTTAGAGTTGGATGGTGGTAAACCTTTAATTACCTGTAAAATTTGGTAATCTGGAACAACTCACTTATCCTAAAGCTTTTATATAATTGATATTTCAAAATAATGTAAGATAGTATTACATGCTTTTTAGCTCTATTGTAATCTCCAGTTAAGTGTAAGTAAATAGTTCCAACTATTTAATGAACATTAATTTGACATTTCTTTTGTTTCCAACTTAATATAATCCAAATTTTACCCATAAAATGTAATATTTAGGGGTGGTATATATTGTGGGGAAAAATGTGTTCTAAAGATAGTGAAAAAGTACTCGAGTGATAATGATAGCCATCAATCATTAATAACTGATTGTATGCTATATACTATGCCAAAGGCTTTATAAATATAATTTCATTTAATTGTTACAAAATGGGGTACATATTCTTATTTTGATTTTACAAAGAAGGCAGTTAAGGAACTGAAACATGAAATACAAGGTTAAAAATACTTGAATAAATAAATTGATAAAAGGAATGAATGAATAGAGCAAGGAAAGAATAAGCGAATAAGAACGTGGGCTTTTTTTTCAAACAAATTATTTGTTATGGACTCTAAATCTCTTAACTTAGCTTCGATGACATTGGATTATTGAAAAATGAAACTATTTTGAGGAATTGACTGACCCCTAAAGTTTCCACAATAACTTATTTAATTTTTTGATCTTTCTAGTACTTTTTTGCCTTATAATATAAAATTTGAATGTTTGTTATTAGTGTAAAATGAAATCCTTTCAAATATATGCCATCCGAAGGATGTGTTACAAATATACGGTATTATAAACATTTATTTTGTATGCTGAATAAGAAAAAATCAGTTATAATACAGTTTTAACATAGTATCCAGTGTGTGAATTATTTAATGAAATATTTGATCTTTATTTTTTGTTCCCAGGGAGGTTATATTCAAAAGAAAAAGGAACTATGGGGAATCTGTATCTTTATTGCAGCAGTTGACCAAGATGAGATGCCGTTCACTTTTACTGAGCTACAGAAAAATATAGAAATCAGGTAAAGTTTCTTGTATAATATAAGCCTCTGCCATAAAAAGAAATGAATTCTGGATTTTCCTCTCAATAGACTTTGGTGAATTAGTGAGAAATGCTAAAATAAAGTAAAACGTAAAGAACTTGGACCAAATAGTGAACTGCCATTCTCTCATGGAGCCGTTATGAAAGTGTATTGATGCTGTATTTCTTTAAGAGGTAGCAGTTTGTGTCCTGGAAAAATTTTCATTGTGTCTCTCACTATTGATGTGTAAGCTTTCTTAATTGTGGCTGTTAATAAAGTGAACAGAAAAGCAAGGATTTGTAAATAGGCTTGTTTTATATTAAAACCTTTATATAAGTAGTTTGAGTTTATCTTAAAGGTATTTAGGTAAGATTTATTAAAGCCTAAGATTGTTTTAACATAGAGGATATTATAATTAAATGCTTTTTTCAGATTATATATTGATTTGAACATGCTACAATACTTGAGCCAGTTAATTACTTAATAGGTGTTTGTTGTTGAGTTTATAAGCCTCATAAGAAGAGTTTATTAATGTGTTTTCAATAATGTATGAACTTTATCTTCAGAAAGTATCCAGGACTTCCAGTCATTTTCTTTGCAACATATTTACAAAAATGCAACAGTATATATTTTTACCAAATAGGTAATGTTTCTCCTTGAACAAAGACATCTAGAATTAAACATAATTGATATTTTATTTAAATGAGATAGATTAAATTATTGCATTTTTGAAAATGCAACAAATACTTTTTTTTGCTATATCTAAATAAAATGTGGAAACAAAGGCCTTGTATATTTGTAAATATACAAAATAATAGAAATAACATAAATAGTTCATAGAGTCAATACCTGCAACACCACAGGCACTCACTGCTTCTCTTCCTTCCTTCTTTTCTTCCCTTAAGTTTCCCCTAGAAAAAAGGCTTTGTTGTAACAATTCAGTTTTCATGGTAATCTCAGGACAGGTATTGCCATATACCTCAAAAAAACTGGAACTGAGAGTAGTTCTTTAATAAATGCTATTCTGAGGCTGATTTCTTTTTCTCTGGATATATCTGCAGATTTGTTCCTTTCTCTTTTCTCTTCTAATCAACATTCTGATCTTCTATTCTTTGTCATTTCTACTCTTTCTTTATTTGCTTTTTCACATAGCTTGTCATGGCTCCCCCATTCCTTTCTGTATCATAGGAACTTTAATAACCTTTTGGTTCCCCTGCTGATTAGCTAAAGCTTTTATTTCCCCAGTGTTTGATTGGTTCAGCCCATTTTTTTGAGTGAGGGCTATAACTCATTGGTTGCTGGACAGCCTATGGATGGGTCAGGTGACTATCTTTTGTTTCAGTTAGCTGCTTTGGTATAATTCCTTATACAAAATTCATCATTAGAAATTAGCATGTGAGATGTAGTTGATGATTACTATCTTTAATATCCTATTGGAAAATGTATGTATTGATGTTTCAAATATGTTAATTTTTATGGAAAAGAGTAACAAAGAGTGATTTAAAGTTATTATTTAAACTGCTTAAATTTTTTAAATCAACTTTCCTTTTCCAAAAATAATTCAATTCTAAAATCATTGGTGGGGCAAATAAAGTATGCATTATGGTGTGTATCTCTGACAGGAGGGTGCCACAGGGCCCAGAGCAGGATGTTAGAGTCAAAGTAGGGTGAGGAGGGCATCCTTTGTGTGGGGGCAACCTGATGTGGCTGCTTTGTGTGCAGTGTCAGAGACTAAGCAGGGTGTGTAGGCAGCTGGTGCAGGGAGTCAGAGCACAAGTGAGGTGAGGAGGGCAGCCTGCTGTGGGGAGTCAGAGCCCTACCACAGTGAGGAAGTGTCTATGCTAAGGGGTGGGATAAGTCCAGAACTGGGAGTCAGTTCTGAGAAGAACAGAAAAGTGTCCACATGGGGGAGGGGGTGGCTTTGGAGATGGAAGATGGTTACTTACAGGGGGACTGATTAAATGAGTAAGTAAACTGAGGATGAATGGGTTCCAGATTTCCCACTGTCAAGGAAGAGTTACAAATATAGAAAGGGAAACACTAAAATGAAGCATATGGTTTTATATTGGAATTGGATAAATGGATGTGAACTCATGTTTTTTCAAACACATAGATACAGAATAAATATATGCATATCTCTTCTTGACCCTTCGTTTTCTTATATTCTCAATGATAAATAGATATAAGCATAGGTATATAGATAATAGAGGTGTAAGTTGAAGGCTAATTGTTTTTGCAAAAAGTAATTCCTTCCAAAGGATATAGTAGTGATTTGATGTAGAGCTGATAATCTTTTGAATTGAAATATCTATGATTTGAAAATGAAATAACACAAATTTTTAAGGTTACTGATTTACTTTTTTCTATTCTTTCCTTTGTAGTGTCCATAAATTCTTTAACTTACTAAAAGAAATCGATACCAGTACCAAAGTTGATAATGCTATGTCAAGACTGTTGAAGAAGTATGATGTATTGTTTGCACTCTTCAGCAAATTGGAAAGGTAAAGTAAACATTTTATTAGGGTTACACTCTGATTTTTTATGTCATTGTTCATAATTAGTTTCTGGGAATTATTTAACACATTTAGTAAAGTTAGTATTACTTCTTAGACTTGTCCCTTTTAATGTTAGCTCATTAATTCTTAGCTTTCTTATTTATCCAGTAATATGCATTCTGAATGCTTCCTGGAAAATTAACCGTTTTATTATCCTTTCATGTCTTCCATTTGTTTTCAAAAACTTTAAGCTTATCTCCCATTTTAGCCTTCTTTGCCAGAAAACTTCTAGTTCTGAATAGAATGGTGACATAAATTTAAACTTCTTCCTAATAGTGTTATTTAGTTTGAAACAAGAAAACAGTGGCAATGGATGGTGTAGGTGACCTATACTATGAAGTAATGATTTGTACTCCCAATGGTGGCTTAGAGGACTTTTTCCATTACAGTTCAAGTAGGAGCATAATTAATATGCTTAGGTTAAGTTTTTTCTATACTTTTCATCAAAACTGTACTTCCCTACCCCAAATGTTTCAGCCCTTAATTTGGCATATGTCTGTTATCATGCTTGTTTTGAGGCTCATTTCATTTGTGGTTAAGAGAATATGAAAGTTACTGTGTTAGCTAAATAAGCAATTGTGTAATAGCATGGTAAAGGGAGAAGGGTAAAAGAGGCATGGCCCTATTCTGGAGAGAATGAGGACGGAGATAGAGGTGGAAAGAAGCATCTCCTTAGGAGGATGCCTCTATTTTCTCCCCCTTTTTCTTTTTTGATCACTAAAACTTCACAACTGTGGTGGAGGATGAGAAAAATTAGAGAAAAAACTCAAAGGCCTAGGGCTTTTGAAGGACTGTCTTTTCTTGCCCCTGGTTTTAATTGTAATATGGTAGCATTGGCCATCTTTTTTTTTTTTTTTTTTGGTCTTTTCTTGATGAGAATATAAGCTTTTTGCACAAGAAAAAGGGGAATTTTTAATTATTAATGGAGATAAATTATCTAATTTGCATAACAAACATGAACTAATTATAGAATACTTGGAAAACACACAAAGGCATAAATAAAATATGAATCGACCAAAATGTCAACAGTGGAGAGAATCACTTTTCATATTTTAGAATGTTTCTTTCCTTTGAGTATTGTTTCACATTGAGTAGAATATTATATGTGTGTGTGTGTGTGTGTGTGTGTGTTTGGCTTTTAAAATTTACCTAATTGTGACTTTCTAAATTTTTTTCTATTCTTTAAACTTGTTTACAACCTTTTTAATTCATATCTGGTAGCTTATTTTAATATGATCCTAAATACAATGTTGCTTTAGAGTTTTTTTGGTACAATATTATTTAGACCCCTGAAAAACTGGAAACAACTGTATATTCACAACTAAAGTTAAACAATAAATATTAAACATATCTAAACATAAAATGTTATAAATATAAAATAAAATGTGATAAAGAATAATGGCAATATTGGAAAGTGCTTCTAATGTTAAACAAATGAAGCAGGATATACTCTGATTATGACTGTGTGTAAGGAAGAAACCTAGACCACTAATGCATAGAATGAAATGACTGGAAAGAAGTTTACCACAATGTTAACCCAAGTTTTATATGAGTAACTTACATTTGTAAGGAGGATGTATTACCTCTCTAGTAAACAAAGCAAGCAAAAACTTCTTTAAGCCAACTTTAATGAGTATTCTATACATATAAGTACTTTAAGATCTATAATTATCAGGGTTTTTTTTTCTAGATATAAAATTTGGGGACTCATTGGTAGGAGTGATTTGGGGTACAGTTCTGATTTTTTTTCCTGCTATAGTAATTTCGACTGGATGCTTCCAAGTTGTTTTCTCTGCTGTCTGAGATAAGGAATCTGCTTGGATATTTGTTTCTGTTGTAAGAAGCAGAAATTACATAGTGGACAAAGCATTACGTTGTATATGTTTAAGGGTGAAGGGTAACTATAGTGGTGATTTTGGTCAGAGAAAAAACCATAGAAGGGAATGTCCAAATAGGGTTTACAGAAAAAATAGAAATTCACCAAGCAAAATGAATGGGAACTGGGAGCGAGCATCTTAGAGATTAGCATGTGTACAAAGCCAAAGCAGTGATATCAGGATGTGCTTTGATATTGCTAATGGCTGAAAGGTAAGAAGGGATCAGATTGGTAGTAATCTCGGACTTTGCCCTGCAGGCAGTGGAAACTCCTTGAATGATTTTAAATTAGGGAGTAACAGTCGGAATGGCCTCAAAAGACCACTCAGGACTTTGTAAAAGGGATTTAAAATTTTTATTGACAAATCATATGAGATAATTTAAAGAGTAAACTTTACTAACCTTAGGTGGATCAGCTGGGTTTTTTCTATCTTATTTGTACCTTTTTTTGAAGAGTAATTGAGAGGATTAACTGTAACTATATATTACAGTGATGTGAGATGTCATAAATTGGGAAAATCTACTTGAACTTTGTTTTATAATGCTGTACATTTTTTGTTTTTAAAATGTATACTTCTTAAAAGAAGATGAATAAAGCATGAGAAAACTACTGTGACTTCTAAATTATGAAAAAATATTAAAAAGTCATAATGTTTTTCCTTTCAGGACATGTGAACTTATATATTTGACACAACCCAGCAGTTCGTAAGTAGTTCACAGAATGTTATTTTTCACTTAAAAAAAAAAGATTTTTATGGAATAATCTCAAACATCTTGATACTTAGGGTTAGTTTGATCGATTATAGCAGGCTACTTCATAAATTAAGCCCATAGATTTAAGTCCTGTGTAGATTATTTATCTTCTCACAAAGAAAATAGTATAAAATACATGCCTTGTACTACAAGGAAGAACTAATAAGGTGGAATTGATTCAGGACAACATATCACCAACTCTGAGAAAAATGCAAATTCGTTGACTAAATCTTTATTGAGGGTCTGTTACAGGCACTTTATTAACTAATAATCAGCATAATTTCTGTGTGAGAATAAATGTAAAAATCTGTATTAAAATTTCCAAATGATTATTTTAAATATGTAATGCATGCTCTAACAGTATGCCCATGTAGAGCTCCAGAGTTTTTTCTTGGAAGAAGAATGAGTAGTACATGAGATTTTCTGCCTCATTGGAGTAGTATTGAAGATAATTAATATAAAGGGAAATTATATATTTACTGATTAATTGATATCAATCTATTAATTCCAACAAGTGAATGTCTATGGAAAGATTATCAAGGCAAAGTGTTAAATTGGCAAACTAAAGTCATCCAAACCTTCATTTTTCTGCTCACAGTGTTGATAATTAATCAGAAAAAAGAGCAAAAAAATTAAGGTAATTTGAAACAAAGTATATTATAGCATACTATGTCTTTTATATATTTTTATATTAGAATTGAAATATTCAGTATTTCTTTTACAAAATTTTTCTCTCAAAATGTGTAGTATTTTTTTCTTAATTTTTTTTTTTTTTGCAGCTTCTCGTGGTCAAGAATGTATACTGTTCTGTGGGCTACATATCATATCTTAGAATTGTAAGACATAGAAACATTAAATGAATAAACTCAGGTGTAAATTATGCATTTAAAATGGACTGCATTCTATTATGCATTTAACTAAGGTCAATTTTTTTTTAAATGCACAACAAGAAACACTCAAAAGATATATCTGGAAAACTTTCAGTGATACATTTTTGCTGTTTTTTTCTGCTTTCTATTTGTTTAATAGGATATCTACTGAAATAAATTCTTCATTAGTGCTAAAAGTTTCTTGGATCACATTTTTATTAGCTAAAGGTAAGTTCATTATATTTATTAAATGCTAATCTTTCAAATGTAATAATTAAATTGGCATTCCTTTGGACTAAATTCCCCAATTTTTATTGAGTAATGTACTCCTCCCTCATTCTCTGCATGGCTTATTAATTGTTAGCAAGTTCTTATAATTCTGGTACTAGAAACAACCTGGGAAATGCTTTATTTCATTTTTGTTTCTAATAGTCCATCTTCCCTCCCTTTCTTTTTTTTGAAGAATAATGATGTTACTGTTTTCATAAAAATGATATTTGCTCATGATAAATAATTCAAATAAAATATTTTGGTCATGAAAGCACAAAGAAAAATTACCTAAAATCCACCCAGGGATAATCGGCATTAAAATTACATAATTGGGATGCAGTTAAGATATAGAGTTTTTATTTTTTTTGTTTGTTTATGCAAACAGTGTTAACTTGTTATCAGTTGAAATAATGGGTTATAAGATAGTATTTGCAAGCCTCATAGTAACCTCAAACCAAAAAACATACAATGTAGACATGAAAAATAAAAAACAAGAAACTAAAGCATATCATCAGAGAAAATTACTTTCACTAAAGGAAGACAGAAAGGAAAGAAAGAAGGAAGAGAAGACCACAAAACAACCAGAAAACAAATAACAAAATGGCATGAGTAAGTCCTTACTTACCAATAATAACATTGAATGTAAATGGACTAAAGTCTCCAATTAAAAGACACAGACTGGTTGAATGATGGAAAAAGAAGACTCATTTGATCTGTTTCCTACAAGAAACACAGTTTGCCTATAAAGACACATACCGACTGAAAATAAAGGGATGGAAAAATATATTCCATGCTCACAGAAACTGAAATAAGAGCAGGGGTCACTATACTTATATCAGACAAAGTAGATTTCAAGAACAAAACTATAAGGACAAAGAAGGTCATTATATAATGATAAAGGGGTGAATTCAGCAAGAAGATATAACAGTGTTAAATATTTATGCAACTAATACTGGAGCACCCAGATATATAAAGCAAATATTATTGAGCTAAAGAGAGACATAGGCCCCAATACAATAGAAATAGCTGGAGACTTCAACACCTCACTTTCAGCATTGGACAGATCTTCCAGACAGAAAATCAACAAAGAAACATCAGACTTAATCTGCACTATATAGACCATATGAATCTAATAGATATTTACAGAACATTTCATCCAAGAATATACATTCTTCTTCTCTGCATATTGATCATTCTCAAGGATGTTAGGCTTAAACATCCTTGTTTAAGGATGTGTTAGGCTTAAACATCCTTGTTTAAGGATGTGTTAGGCTTAAACACATGTGTTAGGCTTAAAACATTAAAAAAGCATGAAATAATATCAAGCATATTCTCTGATCACAATAGAATAAAACTAGAAATTAATAAAGTATTTTGGAAACTGTACAGATACATGGAAATTAAACAATATGCTCCTGAGTGACCATGGGTCAATGAAGAAATTAAGAGGGAAATTTAAAAAATTTTTGAAACAAATGATAATGGAAACATAACAAACCAAAACCTATGGGATACAGTAAAAGCAGTACAGAGGGAAGTTTATAGCTACAATTGCCTACATCACAAAAGAGGAAAACGTCTTTTTTTAAAAAAACTTTTAGGTTCGGGGGTACATGTGATGGTTTGTTACATAGGTAAACTTGTGTCACAGGGGTTTGTTGTACAGCTTATTTCATCACCCAGGAATTAAGCCCAGTATCCCATAGCTATTTTTTCTGTTCCTCTCCCTCCTCCCACTTTCCACCTTCAAGTAGACCCCAGTGCCTGTTGTTTCCATCTTTGTGTTCTTAAGTTTTCATCATTTAGCTCCCACTTATAAGTGAGGCCATGCAGTATTTAGTTTTTTGTTTCTGCATTAGTTTGCTAAGGATAATAGCCTCCAGCTCCATCCATGTTCCTGTGAAGGACATGATCTCATTCTTTTTTATGGGCTGCATAGAATTCCATGGTATATATGTACCACATTTTCTTTATCCATTCTGTCATTGATGAGCATTTAGGTTGATGCCATGTCTTTGCTATTGTGGATAGTGCTGCAGTGAACATTCACGTGCTTTTGTCTTTATGGTAGAATGATTTCTATTCCTTTGAGTATGTACTCAGTAATGGGATTGCTGGGTCCGAGGGTAGTTCTGCTTTTAGCTCTTTGCAGAATTGTCAGACTGCTTTCTATAATGTTTGAACTAATTTACACTTCCACCAAGAGTGTATAAGTGTTCTCTTTTCTTTGCAACCTCACCAGTATCTGTTATTTTTTGACTTTTTAGTAATAGCTATTCTGACTGGTGTGAGATGGTATCTCATTGTGGTTTTGATTTGTATTTCTCTAATGATCAATGATATGGAGCTTTTTTTTCATATGCTTATTGGCTTGCATGTATGTCTTCTTTTAAAAAGTGTCTGTTCATGTGCCTTGCCCACTTTTTAATGGGGTTTGTTTTTTTTCTTTTGCAAATTTGTCTAAGTTCCTTATAGATGCTGGATATTAGACCTTTGTCAGATGCATAGTTTGCAAAATTTCTCTCCCATTCTGTAGGTTGTTCATTTACTCTGTTGATTGTTTCTTTTGCTGTGCAGAAGCTCTTGAGTTTAATTCGATCCCACTTGTCAATTTTTGATTTTGTTGTGATTGCTTTTGGTGTCTTTATCATGAAGACTTTGCCCGTTCCTATGTCCAGGATCTATTTTTTTTTTGAGACAGAGTCTCACTCTGTCACCCAGGCTAGAGTGCAGTGGCACAATCTCGGCTCACTGCAACCTCTGCCTCCCGGGTTTAAGTGATTATCTTGCCTCAGCCTCCTGAGTAACTGGGACTACAGGTGTGCACCACCATGCCCGGCTAATTTTTGTATTTTTACTAGAGATGGGGTTTTACTATGTTGGCCAGGTTGGTCTTGAACTCCCGACCTCAGGTGATCCATGCACCTCAGCCTCCCAAAGTGCTGGGATTACAAAAATGAGCCACCACACCTGGCCTGGCCATCTTTAATCCATCTTGAGTTGATTTTTGTATATGGTGTAAGGAATGGGTCCAGCTTCAATCTTCTGCATATGGCTAGCCACTTATCCTAGCACCAGTTATTGAAATGGGAGTCTTTTTTCCCATTGCTTGCTTTTGTCAGCTTTGTCAAAAAGATCAGCTGGTCCTAGGTATGCAGCCTTATTTCTGGGTGCTCTATTCTGTTCCATTGGTCTACACTATTCTGAAAAAAATGTGCCTGTTTTTGTACCAGTAACATGCTGTTTTGGTTACTGTAGCCCTGTAGTATAGTTTGAAGTTGGATAATATGATGCCTCCTGCTTTGTTCCTTTTGCTTAGGATTGCCTTGGCTATTCAGGCTCTTTTTTGGTTCCAGTTGAATTTTAAAATAGTTTTTTTTATTTCTGTGAAGAATGTCATTGGTAGTTTGATAGGAATAGTCTTGAATCAGTAAATTTTTTTGGACAGTATGGCCATTTTAATGATATCGATTCTTCCTATCCATGAGCATGGGATGTTTTTCCATGTGTTTATGTCATCTCTGATTTCTTTGAGCAGTGTTTTGAAATTCTTGTTGTAGAGCGCTTTTACCTCCCTGGTTAGTTGTATTCCTATGTATTCTTTTTGTGGCAATTTTTAATGGGATTGCCTTTCTGATTTGGCTCTCAGCTTGGCTCTTGTTGGTGTGTAGAAATACTAGTGATTTTTATACATTGATTTTGTATCCTGAAACTTTGCTGAAGTTGTTGATCAGCTGAAGGAGCTTTTTGGCTCTAAGACTATAGGGTTTTCTAGATGTAGAATCATGTCATCTGCCACAGAGATAGTTTCACTCCCTCTCTTCCTATTTGGATGCCCTTCATTTCTTTCTCTCACCTGATTGCTCTGATTAGGACTTCCAATACTTTGTTGAATAGGAGTGGTGAAAAAGGGCATCCTTGTCTTGTGCCAGTTTTCAAAGGGAATGCTTCAAGCTTCTGCCCATTCAGTATGATGTTGGCTGTGGGTTAGTTATAGTTGAAAAAAAGAGGAAAAACGCAAATAAACAATCTAACATTGTATCTTAAAGAAGTACAAAAATAAGAGCAAATCAAACCTAAAATTAGTAGAAGAAAAGAAAGATCAGAGCAGAAGTAAATGAAATTGCAATGAAAAAAATTGCAAAAGATCAATGAAACAAAGTGTTTTTTAAAAAAGTTAAACAAAATTGACAAGCCTTTAGCTAGATTAAGGAAAAAAGAGAGAAGATACAAATAAAATCAGAAATGAAAAAGGAGACATTACAACTGATACTGCAGAAACTAAAAGTATCATTAGTGGCTTCTATAAGCAACTATATGCCAATAAACTGGAAAATATAGAAGAAATGGGCAAATTCCTAGACATGTACAACTTACCAAGATTGAACCAGGAAGAAATCCAAAACCTGAACAGACCAATAACAAGTAATGAGGTTGAAGCCATAATAAAGTCTCCTAGTAAAGAAAATCCTGGGACCTGATGGCTTCACTGCTGAATTGTACCAAACATTTAAAGAAGAACTAATGCCAATCCTACTTACAGTATTCTGGAAAATAGAGTAGGAAGAAATACTTCCAAACTCATTCTACAAGGCCTGTATTACCCTGATACTAAAACCAGATAAAGACCCATTAAAAAAAAGAAAACTAAAGGCCAGTATTTCTGAGGAATATTGATACAGAAATCTTCAACAAAACACTAGCAAACTGAATTCAATAATACATTAGATAGATCATTCATTATGTCACAGTGGGATTTATCCCTGCAATGCAAGGATGGTTCAACATACACAAATCAATGTGGTATGTCATATCAACAGAATGAAGGACAAAAATCATATGATCATTTCAATTGATGCTGAAAAAGCATTTGATAAAATTCAGCATCCCTTCATGACCAAAACCCTAAAAAAACTGAGGATAGAAGGAACATAACGTAATAAAAGCCATATATAACAGACCCACAGCTAGTATAATACTTAATGAAAAAAAGAAAGCCTTTCCTCTAACGTCTAGAACATGACAAGGATGTCCACTGTCATCACTGTTATTCAGCATAGTACTGGAAATCCTAGATAGAGTAGTCAGACAAAAGATATAAAGGGAATCCAGATTGGAAAGAAAGAAGTCAAGTTATCCTTGTTTGCAGCTGATACAATCTTATATTTGGAAGAACCTAAAGACTCCACAAGAAAACTATTAGAACTAATAAACATGTTCAGTAAAGTTGAAGGATAGAAAATCAACATACAAAAATCAGTAATGTTTCTGTATGCCAACCGTGAATAATGTGAAAAAGAAATTTAAAAAGTAATCCTATTTACAATAGCCACACATAAAATAAAATGCCTAGGAATTAACCTCAGAAGTGAAAGATCTCTATAATGAAAACCATAGAATACTGATGAAAGAAATTGAAGAGCACACCAAAAAAATGGAAAAAATATTTTATGTTTTTCATGGATTGGAAGAATTAATATTATTAAAATGTCCATACTACCCAAAGCGATCTATAGATTCAATGCAATTCGTATCAAAATACCAATGGCATTCTTCACAGAAATAGAAAAAACAGTCCTAAAATTTATATGGAACTACAAAAGGCCCAGAATAGTGAAAGCTATCCTAAGCAGAAAGACAACGTTGCTTGACTTCAAATTATACTACAGAGCTATAGTAACCAAAACAGCATGGTACTGGCATAAAAGCAGACGCATAGACCAATGGAACAGAACAGAGAGCCCAGAAACAAATCCACACACCTACAGTGAACTGATTTTTGACAGTGGCCAAGAACATATGCTGGGGAAAAGAGAGTCTCTTCAATAAATGGTGCTGGGGAAACTGGATATCCATATGCATATCCATATGCAGAAGAATGAAACTAGACCCCTATCTGTCATATCCATATGCAGAAGAATGAAACTAGACCCCAACTGCATATCCATATGCAGAAGAATGAAACTAGACCCCTATCTGTCACCATATACAAAAATCAAATCAAAATGATTAAGGACTTAAATCTAAGACCTCAAACTATGAAACTACTATAAAAACATTGGGGAAAATCTCCAGGACATCGGTCTGGGCAAAAATTTCTTGAGCAATACCTCACAAACACAGGCAACCAAAGCAAAAATGGACAAATGAGATCACATCAAGTTAAAAAGCTTCTACACAGCAAAGGATACAATGAATGAAGTGAAGAAACAACCCACAGATTGGAAAAAAATATTTGCAAACTACCCCTCTGACAAGCAATTAATAACCAGAATATATAAGGAACTGAAACAACTCTATGGGAAAAAATCTAATAATCTGACCAAAAAATTGGCAAAAGAGTTGAATACATATTTCTCAAAAGAAGATATACAAATGACAAACAGGCATATGAAAAGGTGCTCAACATCTGTGATCATCAGAGAAATGCAAATCAAAACTACAATGAGATATCTATCTCACTGCAGTTAAAATGGCTGATATTCAAAAGGCAGGCAATAACAAATGCTGGCTAGGATGTGGAGAAAAGAGAACCCATGTACACTGTTGGTGGGAATGTAAATTAGTACAACTACTATGGAGAACAGTTTGGAAGTTTCTCAAAAAAATTAAAAATTGAGCTACTATGTTATCCAACAATCCCACTGCCAGGTATATACCCAACAAAAGGAAGTCGGTATATCAAAGAGGTATCTGCACTCCTATGTCTGTTGCAGCACTGTTTACAATAGCTAAGATTTGAAAGCAACTTAAGTGTCCATCAACAGATGAATGGATAAAGAAAATATGGTACATATACACAATGGAGTACTATCCAGCCATAAAAAAGAACAAGGTCTAGTCATTTGCGACAACATAGATGGACCTGGAAATCATTATGTTAAATGAAATAAGCCAGGTACAGAAAGACAAACATCACATATTCTTATTTATTTGTGAGATCTAAAAATCAAATCTGAACTCATGGACCTAGAGAGTAGAAGGATGGTTACCAGAGGCTGAGAAGGGTGGTGGAGGTTTGGGAGAGGTGAGGATGGTTATGGGTCCACAAACATAGAAAAAATGAGTAAGACTTGTTTGATAGCACAACAGGGTGACTTTAGTCAATAATACCTTAATTGTACATTTTAAAATAGTGTAATTGGATTGTTTGTAACTTAAAGGATAAATGCTTGAGGAGATGGATACCCCATTCTCCATAATGTGCTTATTTCACATTGCATGCCTGTATCAAAACATCTCACATACCCCATAAATATATGTACTATGTACCCACAAAAATTAAAATTTAAAAAATTATGTAATTGTTATTCCAGATATATCTTCATATATACATTTTGATTAAAAAGATGGGTAGTTGAGTGCATTCACGAATATAATTTTCTAAGACTAGGTTCATATTACAGTGCTACCTTTAAAATATAAAAATTAATTTCACTGAAATTTTATAGAAGAAAAAGAGAAATGGAAGGAATTGCTTAAATTTAGATAAGTATTTTGTCACTTTAAGTGATATTATTTCTAAAATTATTTCTCTAAGATTATGAAAAAATGTGAAAAAAATTAAGAGGTTACAATCTTTATTTTATTTAAGTTTGTGTTTTTTATTTAAAGCAATATACATTAATCTGGTTGAAGAAGGTTACTATCCTCACTCTTCCTGGTGCCTCCCCCTCTCCATTTTCAGATTAGTCCATTTTATTGTTATGGCATTATCAAGTATTATAACATTTAAATTCTATTTTGTCATTATGATTATTGCATTTGGTTAGTCTCAGTTCTGTATTTAAATGGATTCTAAGGTTATCGTAACTCCTATATCATAGTTTCTCCATTTCTCAGTTCTTTATTTCTATTCATCTCTTAGCTGGCTGTATTTTACAATCAACAAGTTTTTAAAAATATGATTTTTGGTTCCATGTTCTTTATGTTTGACATGTTTATGAATCATGTCTATAGCTTTTATACTTGAAGGACAGCTTTGTCATGTATTCTATTCTTGTGTCATATTTTGTTTCCCTAAGGCCAATATTTTCTGGCAATGAACATTGCTGTAGAGAAAGCTGAAGACTAGCATAATTCCGCTCCTCATTTACTTCCTGAAGAATTTTTTTTTTTTAATTTGAGGTTTAATACCTTAACCAGGATAATATTTCTTGATTTTGTTATTCTGTATTAGCTTTTTTTTTTTTTGAACACCATATCCGTTTTTAAACTGAAGGTCCTGCTGTTCATTTTAGAAAATCTTAACATACTCTATTTAAAAATATTCTATTCAGCTAGGTTGTTCTATACCATTGTATTTTGGGAACATTTTCTTATGTTGGATTGCTTTTATTCTCCCTATTTATTATCTTCTCTCATATTATTCTGAATTTTTAAATCTTTTTCTTACATATTGGCTGTTTTTATCTCAAGCATTTTTTCCATTTTGAGCTAAACTATTTTTGTAATGGTGTTATTTGGTCCTCAGCTTTTTTCTTAGCTTGTCTAGTTCCTTGCTTTTATATAATTTGTTCATTAATTTCTTTTTTATGATACATTTTTATTGAATTGGATTTATAATAGACGAATTATTCAATAATATGTATTTGGATCACTAAACAAATATATTGAGAATAGAGAATAGCAAATGGATTTTAACCCTCCTGCTAACCCAGATCAATTGCTAGTGGCTTCCCAGCCCATTGTGTTAAGAAGGACTCTAGATTAGCATCAGGTCTCTACAGGGAGGGGTACACTTAGTGATGTGATGGCTGCCACGTAAAAGCTGTGAGGTGGTGATGGTGATGCTACCCTCTTATCTCAGAGGCACGTTTATATTTCATATAGTACATTACAGGTGACTAAAGGTCATGGTTGTGCATCAGAGAGGGTAAGATGATGATCAGGAGAAGCTTCAATATTACCATTTATTTATTGATTCAACAGTTAGTTATTTATTAGAATTTACAATGTCTCAAGCATGATATTAGGTGCTAGGTTAAAGTGGTGGAAGATATATGTGTTCCCTGCTCAGCTAGAACTTAGTCAAGTAAGGGAGATAGACATTAAATGAAAAATCACAGAAATACTTAACTACATTTGCGATAAGGAATGTAAAGGGAAAGTGTAATCTCCCAATGGGTTCTTCCTGCTGGCTGCACAGACAAAATCAATCCACCAAGATTGTGGCATTGCAGTAGAGAGAGTTTAATTGACCACTAGGCTGACCCATGTGGGAGAACTGGAGTTATCACTCAAATCAGCCTCAGCTGGTTAAGTTCTTAGTGCAAGAACTCATAGGGCATTTTCTTCTTTTAGATTATCTTTCAGGTTGGGTTCTCTGTCTGATTTTTTTCCCCTTCTTATGTTGTGATTTTTTTTGGATTTTCTATGTTTACATAATCACTGTGATTTTCCCCCTCATATTGCTGGGACTGTATGTGTGTAAGTAACCCTGATTTCATGTTCTGTTTTCTCTGATTTAATGTGAGTGAATATCCCTTCACTCTGCACTTAATCTGTGACTTGTTTATGTTCCCCAAAGAGCTATGGTATGGGAGTAGGCATTTTTATTATATCTGCTTTTAGTCAGGAGGTAAGGGAGAAAGTAGATAATTCAACTGTAATGATACAAGCTGTTGTGCTGAGTTTTTGTTAGAATGAACTTTATAACAGAACACTTCTAGTGGCAGTTTTATCTTTTTTCTATAGCAGGATTGTTTTGGGATTCAAACTGTCCCCAGTTCAACACAGTATGCTAGAGTCTCTATGTTGTCAGAAAAATAAGCTATAGTTGTTTACTTCCTCCATTTTACCCTTCTCTTATCAGCAGTTTCTCCCTCCAAGTCAGAGAGGCAAAAGATGAGGATACCTTTTGAATTAGTCTCACTCAGTCTCTCATTTGATATTGGTACCAGCACTTTAATACCTAATAAAATGAAAGCAAGAGAATGTACTTGAGAGAGATTCTTTCATCTGACTTCATTTTACCGTTTTTACCTAGAAATCCTTGATATTATTCTTTACCACTATGGTATTTTAAAATAACTTATTTGTGAATATATTGCAAACATATTTTTTGCACCATACCATTGTATCTAGAAAACCTATAAAGATGTAACGTTATCTGTTTTCTCACAAAGTTTCTGCACTTCCAATGTTTGCTGAGATTATTACTGGTTTAGCAATCAGATACTCAGAAAATAGAAAGTGAATCAAATTGAACTTCTCTTTTAAAAATAATGTATGACATGGAGCCATAAGCAAATTTGTAATAGCTGTGTTTTATCATGATTTGTATATTTTATGTAACTACACTATTTGTTTTCTTAGGTATCTGTTATATGCATTTATTTTCTCACAGCCATCTAGTTGTGTATATATTCTAATAACTTTAAAGATTTTATGGTGAACCATTATTTTATAGATGACTTTAAATTTATATACTAACTTTGTTATCTCTTAATGGTTTTGGTTATTGTAAGATTTTAGAGGGGTTAAATTAAAAATATATAAGGTTTAGATATAAATAATTGGAATAAAATCATAATTTTATAAATATAATTATTTTAAATTTTTAGATAATGAGAATAAATTGAATAATTGGAATTAGAATAAATTCTAATAAACTTAGTAATTTTATATAATAAATATACTTATAAAATTGGAATTAAATATTTGAATTCTAAGTATTATATTATAAATAAAGTATTTATTATACAAATATAAATAAAATATTTATAAAATTAGAATTAAAGATTAGCATTTATCATACTTCAAAATCTTTCTCTGGAGTAATACTTCTATAGTTCTTAAAATTAGAAATAAATGTGAAAAGCAAAATTTTAATGATTTTAGACATAAAGAATTAATTATTACAGAAATACTTAAATGTAAAATTCTCAGAGTAGAATTAACACTTGATTTATAATTCCGTAACTTTATATATTTCTATTTTACATATTTTATACCTTTTAAAACAGATTTTTTTTTTTTACAAAAAAAAGAAAATCTTTACCATGCTGATAGTGATTGCTGAATGAATGAATTTATGGATATACTCTACCCTACGATTTTCTCTCATACAAAGATCTGAATCTCTAACTTTCTTTAAAAATATAAATTTTTTTTCAGGGGAAGTATTACAAATGGAAGATGATCTGGTGATTTCATTTCAGTTAATGCTATGTGTCCTTGACTATTTTATTAAACTCTCACCTCCCGTGTTGCTGAAAGAACCATATAGTAAGTATTTAATTTATGCCCCTTTTACTTTCTCATTCAGCAGTTGCTTATTGAATGTCTAGTGGGTACCAAACATGGTTCTAAGGCTGACAGGATGATAAAAAATAAATCAGACATGGACTTTGCCCATAAGTAGTGTAAGTTATAGAAGGAAAGATAAGACATGGAAACAAATGATTAGAGTATATGGTAGAAAGTGGTTTGGGTCAAAATACAACAAGTGGAGGTTTGGGAGACAAGAAAGTTTTTCCAGCTGTGGAAGACCAAAGAATACCATATAAAAGAAGTAGTATTTGAAATTAACATGGAAGAGTGGTTAGGGTTGGGGAAAGGCATTCTCAGTAAAGATGTTGGGAGAGGGCATTCCCAGTGAAGAAAAGCAAGAAACAAGAAAAATATATGAATGAAATTGCATGGGGAAGAGTGGCCTATTCTAAGGGAACAGCTTAACTAAGTTTTTATTACTATTGGATGTTGTAATAACTATGTGTTTTTTTGTATATAAGCTATAACTCATACTATTTCAGTGGGTGATGAGTGATGAGATGGGAAGTATATTTAAATAAAAATAACTTGCTAATATAATTAGATAGCATTAAGGAAGTATGAGTAAGGTATATTCCTTTTAGCCTAGAATTGCTTCCTTTCATGGCTTCAAGAGTAGGATTTCAAAGTCACTTATTATATTATTATATACAGAAAAATGTAAACTTACCTAAGTTGAGACCAATTCCTTGCTTCTAAAATGATGAAAGTATTAATGCTAAAAATAACAGATAACATGGAAGTTTCAAAGTGTTGTTGAAATGGATGGAAGGATGAAACCTCGTTAAACTTTGTGAACAAGAATTTAGTGGAAAAATGAAGTATGGAGCAGAATTTTGAAAATGTGTTGAACATGGTTTGGCAAAGAAGGCAGAAACCTTCATTTAGCAGAAACCACATGCAAAGACAGAAAGAAAAAAAATTCTATATAGAAAACAAATATACTTCAAATTTTGTCCCAAATTTTATAAATTTCCTTTATATACCCTTTCCCCACTTTTTTTCAATGTTATAACTTTAATAAGTTGATGTTGCAAGTTACTTTAGGTTGACAGTCTTTGTTCTTTTGGATAATTCAAATGTACATTTGAATTCTCTAAGTGCTCTGTAAAGAGAAATCAGCATGGGGTATTATTGAACTGACTGAATATGGTAACTCTTAGTTAAATTTTGTTGTAGAGAATTTCAAATGAATACAAAAATAGTAGTATAATAAGCCTCCATGTACTTATCATGTAACTTCAACAGATAACTTACAGTTAATCTGTAGCCCCATCGCCTGCTCAGTTCCCCCAGCTGTATTATTTTGAAGCACATCTTTGCATACCATTTCATCCTTATACATCTCAGTATGTATCTCTAAAAAATACTTTTTAAAAAGCATAATTACAGTGCCGTTTGTTATCACACCTAAAAATCAATAGTGACTCAATATTACTGAATATCTAGAAAGTGCTCAGATTTTCTTGTAAAAATAATTAAAAATTTTTTTTACAGTATGAATGAGAATCTAAATAAGATTTATACTTTGTGTTTGGTTGACATGTTTTAAAAACTCTTTTAAAAGTTTCTCTTCCATCCTTTCTTTTTTTCCTTGTAATTTATTTTTTAAATAATCAGATTGTCTTGAGTTTTCCACAGTGTGGTTTTTGCTGATCATATTCTATGGTATAGTTTAACATGTTCCTCTGTCCTCTCAATTTCTTGTAAGTTGTTGATTGGATCTAGAGGCAATACATACTTTTTATACTTAATCATCTGTAATTTGTTTTTGTTTTTGTTTTTGTTTTTGAGACAGAGCCTCACTTACTCTGTTGCCCAGGCCTGGAGTGCAGTGGCGCGATCTTGGCTCACTGCAAACTCTGCCTCCCAGGTTCAAGCAATTCTCCTGCTTCAGCCTCCCAAGTAGCTGGGACTATAGGCATGCACCACCACACCTGGCTAATTTTTGTATTTTTAGTAGAGACGGGGTTTTACCATGTTGGCCAGGCTGGTCTTGAACTCCTGACCTCGTGATCCACCTGCCTTGGCCTCCCAAAGGGCTGGGATTACAGGCATGAGCCACCACGCCCAGCCATCTGTAATATTTTTAATAGCTGAACCTGTATTTAGTTTGGATTGGGAATGCTGAAAATAATCCAGGAGATTTTTTAAAAATCACAGTTTATTATCATATTATTATATTTACTATAATATATTTTATACCTATCTTTTAAAAACATCATAATTTACTAAACTTAAAATATTGTTTTTATGCTATGTCTAGAAATTGAATTCAGAAATATTTGCTAATTATTTTTAAGACTCTAGGACAGAAAACATTTTTTTCCTCTTGCAGACTAAAATACACTTAGATTTAGTTTGAAAGTTGGCTATTTCCATGCCTTCTCTTTGTATTTGTTTATGAGACTGTAGTTTACAGTTCTTTTTGGGAGCAGAGTAGAAGAGGGATGGCAAAAACTAATATTAGTACATAATTCATAGTAGATATGGATGAAATTGTTATCCTTCTAATGAAACCTAGTAAGTAAAAGTAGTAGAATGTTACCAAGATTATTTTTGACCTAAGTTATAGTTAGAATACTTCATTATTTTATATGATGGATATACAATTGTTCTTATCTAATTTACCACTTTTACAGAAACAGCTGTTATACCCATTAATGGTTCACCTCGAACACCCAGGAGAGGTCAGAACAGGAGTGCACGGATAGCAAAACAACTAGAAAATGATACAAGAATTATTGAAGTTCTCTGTAAAGAACATGAATGTAATATAGATGAGGTAATTTAACTTCATGATTTCTTTAAAACAGTTAAAGTAGATTTAGATGTAAGTTCTCCCTAACAATATTTACTTCTTTTGTTATGAGCGTGTTTTTTTTGTAATTAGTGCTAACTCTTTTGCAGTAGCAAAATATTTAGAAAAAATTAATTCGTTATATTTAGTTACTTTGATTTTAAAGAGAGTAGCTCCCTCACTCTGGAATCACTGAAAAGTATATAATCGAGACAATAGTTTTCAAATGTAGTTGTTTTTTTTTTAATTCCTCTGAGATTACTGATATCCCTAATGTTTTAAAATACCCTGCCAAGGCTGGGCATGGTGGCTCACACCTGTAATCCCAGCTCTTTGGGAGGCCGAAGTGGGAGGATTTCTTGAGGCCAGGAGGTCTAGACCAGCCTGAACAACATAGCGAGACTCCGTCTCTACAAAATACATATTTAAAAAAATGAGCTGGGCATGGTGGCATGTGCCTGTAGTCCCAGCTACTTGGAAGACTGAGGCAAAAGGATTGCTTGAGCCCAGAAGTTTGAGGTTACAGTGAGACATGATTGCACCACTGCACTCCAGCCTGGGCGCCAGAGTGAGACTATGTCTCCAAAAACGAACAAACAAACCAAAAAAGCCCTGCTTAGAAAACTGTAGTGCTCTAGTGTTTTAGTTTAGTGATAAGTGATACTAACATTAAATTTCTGTTTGGCCTTCTATAATTACTCTCTTTCTAAATATTACAGCACATAATGACCGCTGGAGAATACATATGAATTCCCAGGAATTACTTGTCTTGTTCATAGAATGTGGATGTTAGAAGGAATCTTACAAATAATGTATTCAATCTCCTTTTTATAATGAGTAAACAAGCTTCCAGGGACTGATAGCTTATTATTTACAGAGTCTACATTAGACTTTGGGATATCTGGTACTATTGCTTCTTTCCTTTTTACCATACAGTTTTTCTCATAGTTGTTTTATTGTCCACAATCAGTAACACCAGATAGCAGTAAAAAATGTTACATCTTTGAAATTTCTCTGTTAACTTTGGGAAGGAATGAGAGTGTGGTCCTAAAATCTAGTTTAAGAAGTATTAGAATGATTTATCAAGATATATCATAGTTTTTGCACTATGGCTTACTAATTTCAACAAATATACAGTTGACTCTTGAACAACAGGTTTGAACTGCATGGGTTCACTTATACACAGATAAATTTAATTACATATATTAGAAAAAATTTTGGAGATTGGCAATAATTTGAAAAAACTTGTAGCAAACCATGTAGCCTACAAATACAGAAAAATTAAGAAAAAGGCATGTCATGAATGTACAAAATATATGTAGATACTAGTCTATTTTATCATTTACTATACCATAAAATACATACAAAACTGTAGTTGCAGTTGCCTGCTGTTGCAGGCAGATGATTTTTGTTAACAGATGACATAAACTTACTGTAAATGTATTTTGTCTTCTTACAATTTTCCTAATATTTTCTTTTCTCTATCTTTATCATAAGAAGATGATATATATAGTATGTATATATAGTACATATACAAAATGTATGTGAATTGAATCTTTATGTTATTGGTTGGCTTCCAGTCAACAGTAGGCTGTTAGTTAAATTTTGGGTACTCAGAAGTAATCGATAGGTCTGTAGTCTCAGCTACTTGGGAGGCTGAGGTGGAAGGATGGCTTGAGCCCAAGCATTTGAAGCTGTAATGCATGTGATCGCACCTGTGAATAGCCACTACACTCCAGCCTAGGCAATATAGAGAGACCCCTTCTCTAAGAAAATAATAAAAAATAAAAAAGTTATACACAGATTTTTTACTGCATGGGGGATTGAAACCTCTAACTTACCCTGCATTGTTCAAAAGTCAAGAGATTAGATTTTGTTTTAAATTTTAATGATCATGTTGTAACTTCATCTTTTTCAGGTGAAAAATGTTTATTTCAAAAATTTTATACCTTTTATGAATTCTCTTGGACTTGTAACATCTAATGGACTTCCAGAGGTAATCTGAAAGGAAATTTAATAAAATATTAATGTTTTGAGACTGTGGAGGGAGGATAATTGTCTAACTTTCTTAGATCAATTTACTGTGTATCAAATTTTTTTTTTGCCCAAGAAGAATCTAGCCAAGTAGAATTGCGGTGAAACTAACTTTTGTATAGTAACAAAAAGCTTTTGAGTATATAATCAAATGTATTAGCATCATTTTGTGATTTATACTAGAAATCAATCTTTATTGAATTTTGTCCAAAATCAAAGTATAGACTTTTAAACTTCTAAATACCATTAAATAGCTAAATATTAATAGCTAAATATAAACCGTTAAATTTGCTTTGGTAAGCATCATTAAGTGTAGGAACCATGATTAATGCCATCAACATAATTGGCATTACTATATTGTGGAACATCTATATTGTGGAACATCTCTTTTGAGGATTTTAAAAAACTGCTTAATTGAAAATACAAATGTATTTGTTGAAATGACTGTGACTATTGCAGAAGTGTTTTACCTTAGTGACATTCCATCCATCTGTTTTGTTTTGCATTTTGCTACAAATGTCTTTCCAATGACAACAGAATAACTGAGAGCTTTGCATGGTAAGATGAAATATGTGGAGAAAAGGATGCTGTGATAAATGATGAAGAACAAAACCAGTGCTTTAGAAGACCTAGTATTAGTCACTATGACCAAAAGGCATGAAATAAAATAGCTAGACTGCTAGTTCTGTAATCTGAATTGATAGCTAGTTTTTGAATTAATTTATTAATTCAACAAATATTTTTTGAATGCTTAATATATGTCAGGCATGTGCTAGATACTATGGATACAGAGATTTCACTCTCAGTCACTATCCTTAAAGTGCTAGTGGGAGAGGCTGACAAAGAAATAGACCATTACAGGAGTCTACAAGAGTGTGAAAAAAGTATTCACAGGGTTCTGTGATATCTCAAAGGAGAGCTACCTAATCCAAACTAGGGCTGGTAAGTTTATGGAAAATAGTTTAGAGGTGATGTGATTTCACATCTGAGTAAGCATTACAGATATAGCATTTCCAAGGATTGGACGTTGTAGATTCAAAGGTGCAGTGATGTATGATAGTTTGGTCTGATCAGTGAACTCTAAGTAATTCATTAAGGTTGGGATACAGGGCAGAACAATTAAAATATGGTACTGAAGAGGCAAGAAGGGACCAAATGTTATATTAATGCGTCTTGTTACCACTTTTGTTACCAAAAAGAGGCTGTTCATAACTTTAAAATCTGTTGTAGCAATCTTTTTTTCTTCTTTAAAAGGATTGCAGTTTTAATATAAATCTTAAGAGTAATTTTACTTTTTCTCCAATATTTCACATAATATAGCCAATCAGTAGATGACTGGTAATTAGTGCCTCAACTAAGGTAGGACAGGAACAATGATTAAACTTAATCAAGCATGGATTACTGTTCTATCTAATACATTTACGAAGATTAATGAGAAGTTTGCATTTAATTGGATTTCTTCCTATCACTCCTTTTAAAATGCAATTTTACTTCTCTGAGGTTGGAATCACTTTGGCGTTAAAAGTCACAGTAGAAGGCATGCCAATAGTTTTCTCTTGGGCATTGGTTTGTAAAGTATGATTAAAAAATTATGGATCAGAACTGATGAAAGATTTACAAATTCTAGCAATTGAAAAAGTATCTAAGATTGGGAATAAATTGTGCAAGTGTGTTAATTGAACTGATAAATTGAGCTAATTGTCTTGCCCAAGATACTTAACTGAAGGGTACTGGAGTGAACCAAAGGGTTTAGAAAACATTGGTAGAATATGTAATCAAGAGGATTTGCAACAATGTTTGAAAAAATATTTTATATTGATAAGCATAAAAGATTAAAAGTAGGCTGGGCGCGGTGGCTCACACCTGTAATCCTAGTATTTTGGGAGGCCAAGGCAGGTGGATCACCTGAGGTCAGGAGTTCAAGACCAGCTTGGCCAACATGGCGAAACCCCGTCTCTACTAAAAATACAAAAATTAGCCGGGCGTGATAGCAGGTACCTATAATCCCAGCTACTTGGGAGGCTGAGGCAGGAGAATTGCTTGAACCCCAGGGGCAGAGGTGGCAGTGAGCCGAGATCGTGCCACTGCACTCCAGCCTGGGTGAAAGAGCGAAACTCCATCTCAAAAAAAAAAAGATTAAAAGTAAAGCATATATGGGATTTTTGGAAAATCTTGGCAGTTAAACAGTTATTATAATACCTATTTTTATCTTAGGTACTGTTTTGTAGCATTGGCTATCTTTGTCTACATAAAATTCTAATAAATCTTTTCTATGCATGAAATAGACCTAGAATCAAAGTTGAACAAATGTTGCAATTTTCTGTACCTCACTTATTTATATTGCATGTGAACTCAGTGTATATTGCAAAATTAAATGTATATTATACAAAAATTCTTTAATGAAATCTGTGCCTCTGTGTGCTGAGAGATGTAATGGCATGTAAAGGATAATTGTCAGTGACTTTTTTCTTTCAAGGTTGAAAGTCTGTCTAAACGATATGAAGAAATTTATCTTAAAAATAAAGATCTAGATGCAAGATTATTTTTGGATCATGATAAAACTCTTCAGACTGATTCTATAGACAGGTATTGCACATGGTATATTTGATTGATTTGCTTTAGATATAGGTTGATACCGATATAGGTAGATTATATAGTTTTTAGCTTAGTGACCTTTAGATATCATTTATAACAAATTACTTTCAAATGTCTTTATACAAAGAAAAGGTTAACAGTATTTTAAGCATATAACTTATCTACAAATATAGATTTAATGTGAATTGTGTGTCCTATAACAGTTACCTTTTTGCAGTTAACTGAATATAATTTTTTAAAATGTGCACCAAAAGATAATGGCTAAAGTAATTAGTTTCTTCAAATAGTGGTCTCTTATCTTATTTCTATCCTTTCATATACTATTACCTGCCTGGTTTATTAAAAAAAGTTTATACAAAAGTGTAGTCTCTTTTATTATCATGTAGAAACCTAAAATTGGAATGGTTGAGAGTGATTGTTAAAATTTTTGACTGATCATAAGTAAAGTTAATTTTGTGTCTTTAGCATGAACTCTTTTAATATGAAACTGAAAATATGCGTAATTTAGAAGTTAAACACAGTAAAATGTTTTAAATTTTATTTAAGTGGAAATAAAGTTTTTAGAAGGAATACTGCATTGAAAAACTTGAGTTTTAATGCTTTTTAATACTGAAAAACTTGAATATCAATACCACCAGGGAGAAAGCATCTGACTTTCACTTTTAAAAAAAGACTTAATGATTGGTGTACCTCTTTGTCATAAACATAATGGAAAGAGACCCACAATTAAAAACAGTTACTAGTGAAAAATATTTTATTTATTTAAGCAGCAGCTGGGTCATCTATTTTCTATCCTATCTATTATTGTTATCATTTTATATGATTTTATGAGACAGCAGAAGCATTATACTGCTTTTTTGATGCATAAAGCACAAATTATAAATTTTCAGTATGTGAATGACTTTGCTTATTGTTATTTAGTTTTGAAACACAGAGAACACCACGAAAAAGTAACCTTGATGAAGAGGTGAATATAATTCCTCCACACACTCCAGTTAGGTATGAATTTTCCTACTTTTAATTATATTATAATTTTGTTATTCATGGCTTTATAGTGTTTCAGATTTGTTCACATGTTTCTTTATGTATTCATACATACATGTAAGAAATATATATTGAAGGCCAGGTGCGGTGGGTCACACCTGTAATCCCAGCACTTTGGGAGGCCAAGGTGGGCAGATCACCTGAGGTCAGGAGTTTGAGACCAGCCTGGCCAACATGGTGAAACCTTGTCTCTACTAGAAATACAAAAATTAGCTGGGGGTGGTGGTGTGTGCCTGTAATCCCAGCTGCTCCGGAGGCTGAGGCAGGAGAATCACTTGAACCCGGGAGGCGGAGGTTGCAGAGAGCTGAGATCGTGCCATTGCACTTCAGCCTGGGTGACAAGAGCGAAACTCCGTCTCAAAAAAAAAAAAGAAAAAAAATGTGTATATATAATCTTTGTGTACTGGGCATTTTACTGGTTGCTGAAGATATGGTTATTGGACCTAGTTTTGTCTGTTCTTAAGGAACATAACCTAAAATAGGAATGTGTTCCATTTCAGTAAATAAAAAAGAAAAAATTAAAGTATCACTATTTGATCTGCATACAACCTTAAAGGATTAGAACTATTTTTTATGTCTTTTTCCTCACTCATTTCCCACACCAAAATCTGTTATCAAGGCTTGTTGAATAATCTACCTCCAAAATATTTCCTGAGTCCATCTACTTTTCTCCATTTCTGCTCTCACAACTCTTGTCCAAGACATTGTTCTCTTTCTCTTGGATTTTTTGCAGTAGCCTACTACCTGATCTTGCTCCTTCTGGTCTCATCACTGTTCCTGTCTCCTCACCATCAAAGCTATTCTCTATAGAGCCCCCAGAATTTCTCCTAGTAATGTAAATCAGTTATGTTCACCTTGCTGTTAAACCCTCTGGCTGCTTCCCACTGCAATTGGTATACAGTGCAAATTCCTTAACAATGCCTAAAAGATCTTATATGGTCTGGTTTCTGTTGCCTCTCCAACCTCATCTTGTTTTCTTTCTCACTCTGTGTTAGCCACATATTGGCCTTCTCTCAGTTTCTTGGGCTTTCCAAGTTTTTTGAAAACTCTCGTACTTGATATTCCCTCTTCTTGAAACTTCCTCCTTTTCTTTCCATGGATTACCAACTGCTACTCTTCATTCAGCACAAATATTGCTTTTGAAAAGATATTTCTCTCTGAAGTATTTTATTATTTCTCATAGCATCCTGTTCCATTCCTTTATAGCATGTATCCCAATTTATACTGATAGATTCATTTGTGTTTGCTTGTTTTTTACTAATACCCAAAATAGCCTTAAAATTCCATATCACAGAGACCATAACTTTTTTGTCCACTGTCTAATACTTAGGGCCTGTTATAAAACTTGGTACATAGTAGGCAATCAGTAATATATTTCAAATGACTGTATAGATATGTAAATGAATACATTTTCATATAAGTATAGTATATACTTTGGACAAGATAATGAGATGACACAAAAGGGACTATAAAGCAATGTCTGAACTGAATTTTGAAACATGCAAAGGCCTGTGTCACAGGATAAAGATTTTAGGGAGTGGGAACAGCATGTTCAAAGGGATGGAACTGTGAAACATGTAAGTGGAGAAAACTCTGCTGTCACACCACCAACAACAATCAACACAGAAGACTTCTGTGACCAAATGTGGGAAAGTTATCCTCACCAAGAAACAAGCAATCAGTTCTGCAGCAGGCACCAGCTGGGTGTCCTCTAATTTACTTCTGACACTGCTTACCTGGAGATAGTGTCAGATCCCACAGGTTGAGGGCTCAGTCCCCAAAACTGGCCCCAACTTCAGATGCCAGTTGCAAGTCTGGGTTTTTGGATCTTCTGACCAAAGGGCTTCAAGTTGGGGTTCCCATAACACCTCTTAGGTTCGATTAATTTGCTAGAGTAGTTCACAAAACTCAAGGAAACACTTCTGTTTACTGGTTTATTATAGACGATATTACAAAGGTTACAGATGTAAAGATGCATAGGATGAGGTATGGGGGGTGGGATGGGAAGCTTCTATGCCCTCCCTGGCCAGACAGCCATCCAGGAGCCTCCACATGTTCAGCTATCTGGAAGTTCTCTGAACCCTGCCCTTTTGGGTTTTTATGGAGGCCTCATTGCATAGGCATGACAGATTAGATCATTGGCTATTGATTATCAACCTAACCTTCAGATTCCCTCCCCTTCCCAGAGGTTGGGGGCTGGGGCTGAAGGTTCCAACCCTCTAACTCGGCCTGGGGCTTTCTAGTGACCAGCCCCCATCCAGAAGCTTCCTAGGGGCTGCCAGCCATGTCAATTCATTAGCACACAAAAGGACATCACTGGAGTTTCTAAGTATTTTAGGAGTTGTACGTCAGGATATGCGGTCAAAGACCAAACATCTATTTCACAATATCACACAACACAATGTATCTGGGGAACTATTAGCAGCTCTGTATTGATTGACTATAAAATGAGAGTAGGACGTCACAGGAGAGGAGAGTGGCTACTAGTTATGAAGGGCCTTATGTGCCATACTCACAAATTTGGACTATAGCATGTGCATGATATAGCCTGTGCTATAAATGGATGTTAAGCAGGGGTAAGGATAAAATCAGACATAATTTTTGCAAGTTCACATGGTAATAGTCTGTGGGGGGATAGACTGAGGAGAATAAGAAAAAGTGAGAAATAGACCTGTCAGTCTGTCTCAGTGGTTCTTAACTAGGTTCTTAACTAGGTGTGCAAATTAGAATAACCTGAGGAATTTTGTTTTGTTTTTTCTTTTTAAAAATTTTGTGTCCCATTCCACTGAGGAATATGCCTAGGCCTTACTACCACAGACGTAGTGTATAAAAATCTGTGGACTTGTCTGTTGCAGCAGTTTACTTGAGAGGTTTTAAAGATCTGAACCAATGATAGTGGTGGGAATGAAGGAACAATAACAGATTTGATAAATATTCGATGAATTCACACTTAGAATGTTGTTCTTGAAGCATTTCTGAAGAAGATATCTAGTAAGCAGTAGGATAGCCTTCTATAGATTTGGGAATCATCAGGGGAGTTAAACCCATACAAAAAAATGAGATTGCTTGAAGGGAGGGTGCATAATGGCAAGAGTGGGTGGCTGAGGGCTGAAGCCTAAAGGATGCTAGCATTAAGGACTAGACAGAAATTGTTAGGTTCTAGAGCAGGGGTCCCCAGTTCCCGGGCCACAGACCAGTCTGTGTCCCATTACGAACCGGGTGATACAGCAGGAGGTGAGAGGTAGACAGGCAAGTGAGCATTACTGCCTGAGCTCTACCTCCTGTCAGATCAGCAGTGGAATTAGATTCTCATAGGTGCATGAACCTTATTGTGAACTGCGCATGTGAGGGATCTAGATTGTGTGCTCCTTATGAGAATTTAATGGCTAATGATCTGAGGTAGAACAGTTCAAAATCATTCCCCCTAGCCTCCGTGGTCCATGGAAAAATTGTCTTCCATGAAACCAGTCCCTGTTGCCAAAAAGGTTGGGGACCGCTGTTCTAGAGAATGGGAAAGTATGGTTGGGGAGTGCAGAGAGTGAAGCCAAGAAAGCTGAGGAAGGGAGGGAGTTTCATTAAGAGCAAGTATTTCTCTAACAGTGTCAAATGCTTCAAGGAAGGTCAAGTATTAGAACAAATGAGAAAAGTCTTTTGTTTTTACCAGTTGGTCATTTGTGGCTTTAATCACTGTAGCTTAAATATGATTAGTGGACACAGAAGCATATAGAAGCTGCGTTGCAATATATTTGAAAGACGAGGCCGGGTGTTGTGGCTCACACCTGTAATCCCACTTTGGGAGGCCAAGGTGGGCGGATCACCTGAGGGCAGGAGTTCGAAACCAGCCTGGGCAACATGGCAAAACCCCGTCTCTACTAAAAATACAAAACTTAGTCCAGGTGGGCACCTGTAATCCCAGATAATCAGGAGGCTGAGGCAGGAGAATCACTTGAACCCGGGAAGCGGAGGTTGCAGTGAGCCAAGATTGCGCCACTGCACTCCAGCCTGGGCGACAGAGCAAGACTCCTCAAAAAAAAAAAAAAAAAGAAGAAAAGAAAAATGAGGAAGTGTAAATACTGGTTTAGACATGCTTAGCTGAGAACACTGAGCATATTTTACTAAATAATAGTTGAGGATCTTTTCAGCCCTAAACATTCTACAGTTCTTTGCATAAAGTGTCCCAAATGTTCATCTACTCCAAAATTGTAACAGATATTTACCATACACTGCCCCCTTCATAATACACACACATAAAATTATAGAATTAACAAGATCTTAAGAGATTGACCTAATTTTATGCTGTGAAAATGGTGATTTTTAAATGTATCCAGGATCTTAGTATCCTTTCTTCTTGAAGGTCTCTGTAAAGAAGAATCATCTGATTCTTTACTTGCATTGCTAAATATCTTATTGTCTTTAATTTGAAAATGTTTAATATTTGGTTGTAAAAATGTTTTCTTAAAACAATACCATTTTGTTGCCAGTTTATATAGTTTCTCCTAAAATAATGCCACTATTTTATTGATATGTAGTTTTATTAGTAAATAAGTATATCTGTTCTATAACTATAAACTTATTGATTGTGAATACATATTTTCTTAAAGATTTAAGTAAAATGTAATTTCTTATAAACCACAGTCTTATTTGAGGGAATGTAAAGACAAGTGGGAGGCAGTGTATTTGAAGATACATTTAACTTGGGAGATAGAAAACATTTCATTTTTTCTTTTTTTCTCCCTTCATTGCTTAACACATTTTCCTATTTTTATCCCCTCTAGGACTGTTATGAACACTATCCAACAATTAATGATGATTTTAAATTCAGCAAGTGATCAACCTTCAGAAAATCTGATTTCCTATTTTAACGTAAGCCATATATGAAACATTATTTGTTGTAATATCTTGGCAAAGAAACTTGAAATTAAAAGTTAAAGTACTGAGTTCTTTTTAAAATACTTATCTCCTATCTAACATGTGTTATCCATAATCTTTTCTTGCTTTTTTAATTCTACAAATTATATATTATTAGTAGTATTGTTTTATTTATACAGTGTTATTTAAAAAATTTTTATGTTTACCTATTTGCCTTGCTCACCATTCTTCCTTGCAACTTATGCCTTACTTCTGAGATAATTTTTTTCTTCTTCAGCTATATCCTTTGATAATTACTTTAGTGGTATTAATTTGGGATGAACTTTTTGAGGTTTTATTTTGTTTTTTGATCTGAAATTTTCTTTACCCTTATTTTTTTGTGAGATAGCTTTGCTGGATCTTCAATTCCAGGTTGACATTTGCTTTTTAGACTCTTATAAGTTTGAAGATAATACATTACCTGGATCCCATTTTTGCTAGTTAAGAAGTCTTATGCCACTCAATCTAACTGTTGTTCCTTTATAGTTAATCTATCTTTTTCTCTCTGGCTACTTTTAAGATCTTTTCTTTGAATGTAGTATTAGATAGGACTTAACATTCCTCATACCCCTACAATCTTTTTCATCCAGTATTTAACCCATTTTTATTTACAATTCTTACCAGGCCCTGTTAGCATTATAGTTTGCAACTCCTGATAGACAATGAGTTTGATATCTGAAGGCATCTGCTACCCTCTCTCCCCTGAAGACAAGGAGAGAGAAAGAGAGAGAATGAAACTATCATCTATATTGCTTGCTTGCTCCTTCACTCCTTACTTAAACTCAGATGAGGGTTGGGACCCACTGAAATGCTCATCCACTAAAATTGGACATAGGGTCAGGAGACTTATTAAAATTTGGCTTATTTCAGCAACTGTGCTTTTTGAACTTGTTAACAATTCATTCATAACCTGCCTGTGATTTTGTCATAATCTGTTGTCATCTCTTGCTATGTTCCCCCAGGAATTAGCAAAGTAATTTCTGTCATCATATTCATAATTGTTTTGGCTCAGAATTGATTTTGTTTGTCCAACATGCATAAAGTCGCTTTTGTTTATGAGTTATCTATAGCACAAGAATATATGCCAAAACATATGTACCCCAATTACCTAAACCTTTTAGCAAGGGATAATGAAACAATTTAAAACAATGATAAGCCCTTTCTTCTCATATCATTTTGAATACTTCCTCCAATATTTGGAGTATGTAGGAGTTCTTTTTTATTTTAAAAAATTCTGCTTCAAAGACTTTTTTTTAAACTTGGAAACTATATGATCTTTATTTATGTTTTTATACAGTTTTTCAACCCTCGCTCCCTTCCTTCTCTCCTCCCTCTAGTAGTCTCCAGTGTCTATTGTTGCCATCTTTATGTCCATGAGTACCTGATATTTAGCTCCCACTTATTGGTGAGAACATGCAGTATTTGGTTTTCTATTTCTGTATTAATTTGTTTAGGATAATGACCTCCAGCTACATCCATGTGGCTGCAAAGGGCATAATTTCATTCTTTTTTTATGACTGTATAGTACTCCATAGTGTATAAGTACCACATTTTCTTTATCCAATCCACCACTGAAGGGCACCTAGGTTGATTCCATGTCTTTGCTATTGTGAATAGCACACCAGTGAACATATGAGTGCATGTGAAAGACATTTTCTAGAGCTCAATTTAAAGCTTAACTTTTAATGAAGCTTAAAAGCTTAATTATGTAGATGATAAGTTGCATATGTCAAAGTGAACATGTCTTGAAGGTCATTATGTTTTTCCTTCATTTTACTTCCTTATTAGTTCAAGTTTCTTCATTTTTAAAATTAATGCCACCTTCCCTCCAGGTAAAATCTTAGAAGCTATGAACATTTTAATGGACATTTTGGCAACAATTCTTTTATGACAGGAAATGCTTGTTTGTTATATGTTTCTAAGATTTGTGTGCTGTTTTTTTTTCCAGGAATATAGAATTGCTGATATTCTAGAATGTGAAAATGTTGACAGACAATGCACATTACAATGAAAGTTATAATCTTATTTTTATTTTTATATATACATATTTTTGAGACAGAGTTTCACTCTGTCACCTAGGCTGGAGTGAAATGGCATGATCTTGGCTCACTACAACCTCCACCTCCGGGGTTCAAGCGATTCTTGTGCCTCAGCCTCCCAAGTAGGTGGGATTGCAGGAGCCTGCTACCATGTCCAGCTAATTATTGTAATTTTTGTAGAGATGGTGTTTCACAATGTTTCCCAGGCTGGTCTCAAACCCCAGACCTCAGGTGATCTGCTCACTTCAGTTTCCCAAAGTGCTGGGATTACAGTCATGAGCCACTGCGCCTGGCCATAATCTTAATTTTAGAAACTTTATATTTGAATGTGTATATTGAATGTGTTTTATGTATAAAGGATAAAAAAATAGAATAAATCTTTGTAGCTGATGAGAATCATGCTGTGATTACTTTTTATATATCATAATATGAATTATATAATATTATATGTTATAATATGCATTTTAATACATCATCTTGTGATGTGTTTTAATTATTAAAGTTGAATAGCCCCACTCCAAATGATACATGTATTGGAACTTCTTTTGCAACAATTTCCCTATCTTGTATTTCTGAAAATGTAATTCAATGATTTAGCTAATTCATAACTCTTTCAAAGCACATTTTAAAATTAGGAAATGGGCTGGGCATGGTGCCTCATACCTGTAATCCCAGCACTTTGGGAGGCCGAGGTGGTGGGATCACCTGAAATCAGGAGTTCGAGACCAGGCTGGTCAACATGGCGAAACCCCGTCTCTACCAAAAAGACAAAAATTAGTGAGGCGTGGTGGCGCATGCCTATAATCCCAGCTACTTGGGATGCTGAGGCAGGAGAATCACTTGAACTTGGAAGGTGGAGGTTGCAGTAAGCCGAGATTGTGCCATGCACTCCAGCCTGGGCGACAGAGTGATGCTTCATCTCAAAAAAAAAAAAAAAAAAAAAAAAATTAGGAAATGATACCAAGCTCAAGCCTTGGTTTTATTTCATTTGCTTTTTTGGAAGCAACATACATCCCAATATAACTCTTAATTGAAGATATTTTATGAGAATGTATGGGGCTCTTTCTGATGGATGGAAAACTTAACAAATTTGCTCTTCTCTAGCCTAGTGGCAGAAAATTTAGATAACAGGGTTTTTTAGTTGTACTCTAGTATTTTTTTGGTCATTAACATCCAGTGAAATGATATTGTCTGCTTATGTTCAGTAGTTGTGGTTAACTAGTTATTGTGGAAGTGTTTCCACATTTTTATAAACAATTTAAAAAGTCATATATTATGGAGCAGAAAATATTAATTCTGATTACACAGTGTCCTCGACATTGATTTCTGTTTTTACCTCCTAAAGAACTGCACAGTGAATCCAAAAGAAAGTATACTGAAAAGAGTGAAGGATATAGGATACATCTTTAAAGAGAAATTTGCTAAAGCTGTGGGACAGGGATGTGTTGAAATTGGATCACAGGTAACTTGAATTCATTTTAATTAGTGGTACTATAGAGTAATAATGTTAAAAGCAGCATCTTTCCAGTTTGTATAAATACTCTAACAGTATTTGTCTAGTAGTATAAAATACTGGCAGGTACTATATCCCTGCTGCCTGTGTATGCTGCTATTTATGGAAAACTACCTCCCACCCCATTATAAAAACTATGTAATAAAGGAACACATAGCCGTTGTAGAAATTTTGGAAAATACAACTAAGAAAAAAGTTGAAATCTTTGATATTAAATTTTTGATTTTGCTTTGACTTTTACATGTATGACTGTTCATGTATGCATATCCTAATGTGAATGGGACTATACATGCCATTTGTCAGTAATATTATTGAGTGATATTATTATTATTTCAGGAAATCTAAAGCTAATATAATAGGTAAGAGTATGGGCCATGGAGTGACAGCCCTGGGTTTATATTTGGTTCTACCATTGTTGATCTTGGTCATGTCATTTAACTTCTCTGAGATTCAGGTTCTATATTTGCTCTGCTTTGTTGTGTGGCATTAATGAGTATAATATACAAAAATATACTGGAAAACTGGAGTCCACTGTACACATTTATTTCAGTGTAGTGAGGTTATATTTTGATGCCATCAGTGTTTCAAACATTGATATTTAATGGTTCTTTTTGATTCTACAGCCATGCACCACTTAACAGGGATATGTTCTGACAAATGCATCATTAGGCAATTTTGTTGTGTGAACCTGGTAGAGTGTGTCTGTACAAACCTAGATGGTATAGCTGATTGTACATCTAAGCTGTATGATATAGCCTATTTGTTCCTAGGCTACAGGCCTCTACAGCATGTGTACTGAATACTGTAGGTAATGGTAACATAATGTGTTACCATTTGTGTATCTAAATGTATCCAAACATAGAAAAGGTAAAGATATAGTACAAAAGATAAAAAATGGAACACCTGCACAGAGCACTTACTATGAAAGGAGCTTACAGGATTGAAAGTTGCTCTGAATGAGTCAGTGAGTGAGTGGCAAGTGAATGTGAAGGCCTACAACATTACCTATGACATGACTGTACACTATTGTAGACTTTATAAATACTACACTTAGGCTAAACTAATTTCATAAACATTTTTTCTTTCTTCAGTAGTAAATTAACCATAGCTCACTGTAACTTTTTTACTTTATAAATCTTCAGTTTGTAAAAAACTTTTGACTCTTATAATAACACTTAGCTTAAAACACAAACACCTTGTACAGCTGTACAAAAATCTTTATAATCCTTATTCTATACGCTTTTTTTCTGTTTAAAATTTTTTTCAATTTAATAAACAGTTTTGCCAAAAACAAAGACAAACACACACATTAGCCTAGGCCTACACAGGATCAGGATTAACAATACCACTGTCTTCTGCCTCCAAATTCTGTCCCAAGTCTTCAGGGACAATAAAATGCATAGAGCTGTCAGCTCCTATGATGATGATGCTATCTTCTGGAATATCTCCTGAAGGAGCTGCCTGAGGGTGTTTTACAGTTAACTTTTTTTTTTTTTTTTTACAAGTAGAAGGAGGATGCTCTAAACTAATAAAAAGTATAGTATAATAAATACATAAACCAGTAACATATTCATTATTAAGTATTATGTACCATACATAATTGTATGTACTATACTTTTATATGACTGGCAGTGCAATAGGTTTATTTACATCAGCATCATCACAAAGATGTGAGTAATGCATTTCACTACAACATTACACTAAACAATAGGAATTTTTCAGCTCCATTATAATCTTATGGGACTACTGTTAGATATGCAGTCAGTTATTGATCAAAAACATTGTTATGCGGTGCATGATTATATATGAGATTTTTGCTCTTAATTTGGAATGAAATAATATGGTGTGTGTTTATATTTCTAAAATTTGGTTATTCTTTCAAATAATGGGAACTAGTTATTTGGCTAAAACTTCTTGCTCATAAGGTCAGTTTGATCTGATTTTTGCCTGTGACAGTTTTACTAAATTTATGGACAAAGACTGTCCTCTTAATCTTAGACAGCTATCTTGAAAATACATGTCCTAGGTCGTGAGAAATGTTATATAAGGTACATAAAGTGCTTAAAATAGTACTGGGCACATAACCTATCTTTAGTATGAATGATATAAACTGAAATGGAGTTAAGGAAATCCAGGTACTGGACCTACCCTCTTGTTAATTTACTTGGGAATGTTAATCACCACTTAATACTTAAGTCATGAGTTTTAGACAAGCTAGCTTTTGTGTTGTCTTGGCGGCCATATTTCTAAGAAGGGTGAGAAGTATGTTTTAAGAAAAGGCTTTTAAAAAAATTAGTAATTGTCAGCTGGGTATAGTGGTATATGCCTATAATCCCAGCCTCTTGGGAGGCCAAAGCAAGAGGATCTCTTGAGCCCAGGAGTGTGAAGGCCAGCCTGGGCAAAACAGTGAGACTCCATCTCAAAAAAAAAAAAACAATTCATAATTGTGATTTTCTAAAATAGCAGGCTCTTATTTTTCTTTTTGTTTGTTTGTAGCGATACAAACTTGGAGTTCGCTTGTATTACCGAGTAATGGAATCCATGCTTAAATCAGTAAGTTAAAAACAATATAAAAAATTTCAGCCGGGTGCGGTGGCTCACACCTGCAATCCCAGCACTTTGGGAGGCCGAGGTGGGCAGATCAGGAGGTCAAGAGATCAAGATCATCCTGGCCAACATGGTGAAACCCTGTCTCTACTAAAAGTACAAAAATTAGCTGGGCGTGGTGGTGCACACCTGTAGTCCCAGCTACTCGGCAGGCTGAGGCAGGAGAATCCCTTGAACCGGGGAGGTGGAGGTTGCAGTGAGCCAAGATCGTGCCACTTCACCCCAGCCTGGCAACAGAGTGAGACACTATCTAAAAAAAAAAAAAAAAAAAAAAATTCAATGCTGACACAAATAAGGTTTCAATTAAACAACTTCTTCTTCTTCTTCTTCTTTTTTTTTTTAATTATCTGTTTCAGGAAGAAGAACGATTATCCATTCAAAATTTTAGGTAAATTTTTTACTTTTAGTAAAAAAGTTTTTTCTTTTTATAGAAGTAAGTATTTTATAATCTTTTTTTTTTCCTTTAGCAAACTTCTGAATGACAACATTTTTCATATGTCTTTATTGGCGTGCGCTCTTGAAGTTGTAATGGCCACATATAGCAGTAAGTTAAATTTTCATAAATAAACATTTTTGTTCAATTTAAAGTTAAAATGTGGTGTGTTTCTTTGGTTGGGGGAGAGGGATAGTGTGAGGTTAAGGAGAAGGAATGCTTATTTTAGATCACTATAGACTGAAGAATGTAATTAGTCATTATAAGCCATTTAAGAGGCTTATTTGAGTTATTTGAGGCCATCTTGGGGATAGTATTTCACTAGACTCCTCTTCTGAGTATACTGGTATACTGAATCCAAAAAAGGTACCTTTTGAAATCCCTCCGAAGACCTTTGAGATTGTAGAGTGCCAAAGGAGTATTCAAGAGTGGCCTCTACTGATATGGAAGCACTGCTATAACCTCCATGGTTATGAAACTAAAGATTGAAGCTAGAATCCACTGGCTAAACAGAACAAAGGCCAATTGCAGTGTTTTTAAAAATATAAATGTATATCACTTTGCAAATTATGTTGCAAATGTTAAAAGAAAGTTTTGCTTGCAGAAACAAAAGGAACATTTGTATAAGGATGCAAAACAGAAAAAGAGGAACTTTTAGTTTCCTTATTAGTAAACAAATAAGGAAAACTGTGAATCCTCATTTATAACCAAGAAATGCATATTTTAAAGAGATACCATTTTGTAACTAATGAAATTAGCAGAATCTTGAAGAATCTGTCTATCCTCTTACCAAGGATTAATGAGAATTAAAATAGATATGCTAATGAATGGCTGATAAGTTACTAAACCTGTTCCTGATGTAAGTTTAGGGTATTTAAATCTTTGAAAATTTGAGATAAGCTGTAAGTCCTTTCTCTAGGAAAAACACAGATGTGCATACACTCAAAATTGGAAGGCTATTTCCTATGAATCCGTAGACTCCAAAATAAAAAATTCTGCTCTAAATAAAAATTGTTTAACTTTTCTACTATTTTCTTTGTCTGATAATACCTTCCAAAAAATACCTAGCTCAAGGGTTAATATTTCATAAATAGTTACATTTTTTTTTTCATTTTTAGGAAGTACATCTCAGAATCTTGATTCTGGAACAGATTTGTCTTTCCCATGGATTCTGAATGTGCTTAATTTAAAAGCCTTTGATTTTTACAAAGTGATTGAAAGTTTTATCAAAGCAGAAGGCAACTTGACAAGAGAAATGATAAAACATTTAGAACGATGTGAACATCGAATCATGGAATCCCTTGCATGGCTCTCAGTAAGTAGCTAAATAATTGAAGAAATGCATTCATGTGCATATGGCTAACAAATTATCGTTAGTGAGAGGTGTTTCTTAACATCTACCTCAAGAACAAATAGGGAATTTAATGAATAATATTATTTCAGTCTGCAGCCCAAGAATCAAGTGGAATATTAGAATGGAGCTTTATTCGAGCACCCTAAACCATCTAATACAGCACAGTGATTTATTTAAGAATAGCTTTTCTTAAAACATGGCACTTTAAAACAAAACAGAATCTTTTTTTATACTTTAAGTTCTAGGGTACATGTGCACAATGTGCAGGTTTGTTACATATGTATACATGTGTCATGTTGGTGTGCTGCACCAACTAACTCGTCATTTACATTAGATATATCTCCTAATGCTATCCCTCCCTCCTCTCCCTACCCCACAACAGGCCCCAGTGTGTGATGTTCCCCACCCTGTGTCCAGCTGTTCTCATTGTTCAATTCCCACCTATGAGTGAGAACATGCAGTGTTTGGTTTTCTGTCTTGGCAATAGTTTGCTCAGAATGACGGTTTCCAGCTTCATCCATGTCCCTACAAAGGACATGAACTCATCCTTTTTTATGGCTGCATAGTATTCCATGGTATATATGTGCCACATTTTCTTAATCCAGTCTATCATTGTTGGACATTTGGGTTGCTTCCAAGTCTTTGCTATTGTGAATAGTGCCTCAATAAACATACATGTACATGTGTCTTTATAGCAGCATGATTTATAATCCTTTGGGTATATACCCAGTAATGAGATGGCTGGGTCAAATGGTATTTCTGGTTCTGGATCCCTGAGGAATCGTCACACTGACTTCCACAATGGTTGAACTAGTTCACAGTCCCACCAACAGTGTAAAAGTGTTCCTATTTCTCCACATCCTCTCCAGCACCTGTTGTTTCCTGACTTTTTAATGATCGCCATTCTAACTGGTGTGAGATGGTATTTCATTGTGGTTTTGATTTGCATTTCTCTGATGACCAGTGATGATGAGCATTTTTTCATGTGTCTTTTGTCTGCATACATGTCTTCTTTTGAGAAGTGTCTGTTCATATCCTTCACCCACTTTTTGATGGGGTTGTTTGATTTTTTCTTGTAAATTTGTTTGAGTTCTTTGTACATTCTGGATATTAGCCCTTTGTCAGATGGGTAGATTGTAAACATTTTCTCCCATTTTGTAGGTTGCCTGTTCACTCTGATGGTAGTTTCTTTTGCTGTGCAGAAGCTCTTTAGTTTAATTAGATCCCATTTGTCAATTTTGGCTTTTGTTGCCATTGCTTTTGGTGTTTTAGTCATGAAGTCCTTGCCCATGCCTATGTCCTGAATGGTATTGCCTAGGTTTTCTTCTAGGGTTTTTATGGTTTTGGGTCTAATATGTAAGTCTTTAATCCATCTTGAATTAATTTTTGTATAAGGTGTAAGGAAGGGATCCAGTTTCAGCTTTCTACATATGGCTGGCCAGTTTTCCCAGCACCATTTATTAAATAGGGAATCCTTTCTCCATTTCTTGTTTTTGTCATGTTTGTCAAAGATCAGATGGTTGTAGATGTGTGGTATTATTTCTGAGGGCCCTGTTCTAAACCAAAACAGAATTCTTTAAAGTATTTAGATAATTTATTTAAAGTACAGTTGTTATATATTTGAAAATGTAAATGTCTGCTCTTAAATTGTGAGATTATGCTATTTAGATGATTAAAAAGTGCATTTTTTTCTTGTTAAATATAGTAGGATTCATTTTTTCCCATTATTAAAGTATAAAAATCTATACTATTGTTCAATTATAGGTATTGGTTCAATCAATATAGGGGCACAAATTATATTGTCTAGGATTCTCTTTATAGCATTATAACTATTGATAAGGCTTTTGTTTTAATAAAAGTGGCAACTTGAGGTTATGCTCTTCAAATCTGCATAGTTGGATAATACTTTGTGAATCATCAGATTTGTAGATTAATGGTTTCTTTTGAAACTGTGTTGCATGCTAAGTATATATCTTTTAATTTGTATCAGTATATAGAAATGGTAATTAAAGAATTGAGACTTTAGGTATGCCATAATCCTAATTTGCACATGTAACCTTAGTTTTAATTTCCTTATGTTTTGAATTTTTAATGACTAAGCAATAATTTATTTCTTAGTGTTTTCTTGTATTGCTATATAGACAGAGTGAATAGAGGAGAGAAACATGGGAAGTTGATAGAAGAATGTTACACTCCTATTATTGAATTTCATAACTACTTATGGAATGAATTTACAGTTGATAAGGAGTACTTAGAAGAAAACTTTCTGAATCTGGGGAATTAAGTGAAAGTAAAAATAAATAAATAGATAAGTAAATAAAATAAGCACATAGAGTACTTTTTAAAGACTTTTGTGTCCTCTCCTCCCATAAATTGATATTGAGATATTCCTGTATCATCTGAAAGTGACTATTGTTATTTCTTTTAGAGAATTAATTTTATTTCTGTCAACACATATTTATTGAACATATGCCATATGCCTTGAATTGAGAGAGATATTGTGAAGATACAAAAAAGATAAAGCCTTGGAAAATTGTGGAGGATGTAATAGAAATTTACTGTTTAAAAATTGCTTGTACTCAAGCCTGTTTAGCTCAGTTATTTAGGGCTTCTAAACAATATTCCTTTATTTTTGAGAATTTTTGGAGAAAAAGTGACAGGCGCAAAATTTGGAAAAGAGTATGATTGATTTACAATAGGAGACGTGGAAGTCATAAGCCTCTGAATTTAAATATTAAATGTAGTATCTCTGGCAGATGAAACTATAGAGGACTTTTATTTAGTCATATATTTTTAGTGTTTGAGTCTTATATTACATTTTTAATCATAAAAACCTTGAGTGGTAGTGGATGACTTTGTGATGATAAGTTATGCCACACAAACAGGATACTGTGTATTTTTCCTGTGAGAATAATTGACATTATAGAGAAGGGATATGGCATAGATACATTGGCGTTTTCACAGACTTTTTTTTTTAATTTGAAATATAACACATATTGAAAAAAGTATATATCTCAAGTGACAGTTTAGTGAATTTGTCACAAATTGAACACATCCGTGTAAACAACACCCAGATAAAGGCCCAGAGCAAGCCTTCATAGTCTTTCGATTCTGTGTCATAATAAAAAATTCTCGTTAAAACTGTAGATTGATAGGAACATATTCACACAGAGTTGTTGACTGAGGGAAATTTCAAATGAGGTGCCGCTTACTTCTGTCCTGCCAATAATTTAATGAAAGAAAGAACATCATCTTATTTTTAATGGTTGTGTGGGGAACTGGGTTCAGCATTTTTGCTTGACAGCCTTGAGAAAAAATAAATCAAGAAGGAAAAAGCCCACTTCTGTTTCTTTTCATCCCAGAGAGATTAACGGGCAATATATGAGTGTAAGATGCTGGAAAAGTCTGTTGAGAAACCTAGTGAAATCTCATTCTCTGAAAATTTGGGGGATTACAGGTGCTTTAGAATGCATCATACCTAAGGGTTAGATGAAATGACTTCCAAGAGTTTGGCCCTATTAAATCTGTTAAGAGGTTTATAATGCCAGCAGGTGATGAAATGAAATTTGGATGTCTTAGTTTCAGTATTTTCAGAATTTATCATATTTTTTCAATAAATGTTTATAAATCAAAGTATGTCAGATGCTTTATTCCCTATGTGGTCTGTCTTTCCTGGACTATTCTGGACTCTTCCTATTGATCTCTCATTTGCTACCTTGAGACCATTTCTCTCACAGCAGCCAGAGAAATCTGCTCATAATGTAAATCTCATCATGCTAATTCCTCAGGTAAAGACCTCCTGTGGAGGACATATTCATCTGGTAATGTTGGAAGAAGACCCTACTGCAAAAAAGACCACTATACTACCTGTTTGGAATACAAAAAGTAACTGACTGAAATTACTGGACAGGAAGAACAGACTCTAGTTGAGAAAGAGAAGAGGGGAGCTGGGAGCCTGAGGAGAACGCTTTTAGTCTAGAGCTAAGTGCAGTAGGTATAGGGAAGGACAGTAAGGTAGGGCAAGGATGTCAGTGGGAAAACTATGGGTCTCTTCACCAGGGAAACTGGAAAATTGAAGCTGGGGAAACCTTGGCTACTGAAGAGAGTGGAAGAATCCTGCAAGGGAAAGAGCCAAGAAAGGGTACCCAGATTCTGTCTGAAATCTGAATAATTCCTGTGTGTCACAGACTCAGAACAGCCAAATGAAGGGCAAAAGATCTGAACTGAGACTGGAGTTGCTGCCCAATAAACAACAGTTCAAGTTAAGCAAAGATAATTGCTTCTTACAACAAAACCATTCTAATTTTAGAAAAATAACAGAATTTAGGATCTTCACAATTTAACATTTATGATGTTCAGGATACAATTCTAAAATTATCCAGCATAGAAAGAAGGTCAAAGAAACCAAATGCAGGTTTATAGAATAGGAGCTTTAGGCCAGGTGTGTGGTACACACCTAATCCTAGCATTTTGGGAGGCTGAGGTGGGAGGATCATTTAAGCCCAGAAGTTCAAGACCAGCCTGGGCAACAAAGCAAGACCCCATCTCTAAAAAAAAAAAAAAAAAAAAAAAGCTAGGTGTGGTGGCATGGTGGCATGTTCCTGTGGTCCTAGGTGCTTGGGAGGCTGCTGAGGCAACACAGCGAGACTCTGTCTTAAAAAAAAAAAAAATAAAAACAAAAAAACTAGAATGGGAGCTTTAAGTTAACTTTGGTTAGGCATTGCTAAATGATGGGGATACATTCTAGGAAATACTTCATTTAGGCAATTTTGTCATTGTGTGAACATCATAGAGTGTGCTTACACAAACCTAGGTGGTATAGCCTGCTACACATCAGGGTAGGAATAGCCTGTTGCTTCTAGGCTACAGACCTGTAAGGTATTTTTTTTTTTTTAAATCTCCACTCTTGAGTATGTCTTTTTAATATTCAATGTGATGAAATTGAAGTATGTAGAAAGTTGCATACCAAAGTATGATAGTTGTCTTGAGGAAAAATACTTATTTTATTGGTTGAGTTGTGAACTGAACCTGTCACTCTTTTCGTGAAACACATGTATTACTTGTAAGACTGATGAGCAATTGTGTTTATTCATGCTTGGGTATGTGGTAGATTCTTGAAAGTGAACAAAGTGAGCCTGTCATTTCAAAGAAAACAACTGACAGTAAATGTTGCCAATGATAAATTTTGTGTTTTCAAGTAAAATTAGAATTTTAGAAACTTGTATCCACCACTGAAAGCTTGACAGAGTCCTAATATATAAAATACTTTTCTGATTAAATCGGTGGTGATATCAATGAATGTGATTTTTAAAATATTGTATATAGAGATTTGTAAACATTTACAAGAAGTACATAATTCAGTGAACCAGTATTTCCAAATGACCAAATACATCGTTATAAAATCATTCACGGGTAAGAGATTCATTAAAAGTTCAAGATAAACCAATGGATTTTAAGGTCTTAAAATATGAAAAATTTATTTCGATTCATTGAGATTGTTTCCAGTTCCACCCTGCAACTAACCTTTAAGAAACGATGACTTGTTGAGTTTTGGCATAGTGTCAGAAAACAATAACCATAATTATCTGAAAAGGGTATTAAAGTACTCCTCCTCTTTCCATATGAGGCCAGATTTTTCTTTGTATACTTCAACCTAAACAGCATATTGCAACAAAGTAAATGTAGAAGCAGATAGGAAAATTCAGCTCTTTTCTATTATGCCAGATAGTAAAGACATTCAGAAGATCATAAAACAGTGCTATTGTTCTATCTTTTTTGTTTTGTAGAATATGGTTATTTTTCATTAAAAATTATTTATGTTAACATAATGGGTTTATTAAGATAAATATTTTTAAATTTTCTCAAGTTTTTTTGAGCCGTCAACATCCTTTAATGTAAAAAAGCTATTAGCTACTTTATGCTTCCTAATGGAAGAATATATAACCACCTTGAAAACATGATGTTGAAAAAAGCCAGTCACAGAAAACCATATATTGTATAAATTCATTTATATGAAATGTCCACAAGAGGCAATTCAGTAGAGACAGGAAGTAGATTATTGGTTGTCTAAGGCTGGTGGGGAGGACTAGGTGTTTCGAGGATGATGGCTAGAGAGTATGCTGTTTCTTTTTGAGATAATGAAAATGTAAAATTGACTCATTATTGTAGTCAATTTTATAACACTTTTATCATCTCTGTGAATATACTAAAAACTATTGAATTGTACAAATTAAATGGGTGAATTGTATAGGATGTAATTTTTTAAATTTCTGTTTTAATTAAATTTTAACTAAAGTTTTAATTACTAACAAAGTAAATATTAATAGATTTAACCCACACAAACAAAAGCTTTTGGGGTCCTTAGTAATTTTAAGAATATAAAAGGGTTTTGAGTCCAAAAAGTTTGAGAACCCTTGCCTGTATTCTCTTCCCCACTCAGACTTGTCTTTCACTCACACAACCATGTTTGTTTTTGCCTGTCCCTGAGTCTTGAAATGCTTTCCTCTGCCTTTTTCTTGACCAGATTTTAAGGTCCATTTTGCCTTTCCTGATCATCCTAGTCTATAGTCATTCTTCCCTCATTTAGTCTTAAATTGTTTATTATCCATATACTTACTAGTCATTTATAAACTTTGTTTTACTATATGTGCATATCTCATGTTAAATTCATGTAAAGTACTTAAAACAATATCTGACATTGTATTATAAAATGTAGCAGTTAATTACATAAGGGTAAAGGACAGAGAGGAGTCAACTTTTGATGACATGCAGGTTTCTGGCTTGTATAACTTAAGTGGATAGTAGCGTCATTCATTAAAATAAGATACCTAGGATTGAATGAGGTTTGCTTGGGAAGATGAATTTCATTTGATTGAGTTTTAAGTAATTATACGTCATTTCAATAGAGGTGTCAAGTAGCAGTTGGATATGTGTGTCTGGAACTTAGGAAAGAATTCTAGGCTAAGATTATGGACCTAAGAGCTGCCACACGTGTGTAATAAAAAATGCCACCCTTTCTTGACAGTTTATCTTGTGCCAGGCACTTTGGTGAGCACTTCTTAAATTTAATTTTCATAACAATCCATGAGGTAGTTTACCCTAGATCAGGAAATGAATGCTTAGAAAAGTTTAATAACTTGCCCTAGACCACCACAAGCTAAATGGCAAGATCTATGATTTGAACCCAGGTCTTTCTGGCTCCAAAGCTATTAATCCTTATGCTTTGCTGAGTAACTGAAGTTTGGAGAAGGGATAAGATCACTTAAGGGGAGAATATAGTATGAGAAGAGAAGGAGGCTAAAGATAGAATTCTGAGGAGCTCTAACATTTAAAGGATGGACAGAAAAGAGAAGCCTGTGCCTACAAAAGAGATTGAAATAGAACAGCCAGGAAGATAAGAGGAAAATCAGGAGAAGTGGTATCATAGAGAGACCGACCAGGTGCAATGGCTCCTGCCTGTAATCTCAGCACTTTGGGAGGCTGAGGCAGGTGGATCACTTGAGGCCAGGAGTTCGAGACTAGCCTGACCAACGTGGCAAAACCCTGTCTCTACTAAAAATACAAAAATTAGCTGGGTGTGGTGGTGAATGCCTGTAATTCTAGCTACTCGGGAGGCTGAGGCATGAGAATCGCTTGAACCCGGAAGGCAGAGGTTGAGTGAGCCAAGATTGTGCCACTGCACTCCAGCCTCAGTGACAGAGCAAGACTATCTCAAAAATAAAATAAAATAAAATAAAATAAAATTAAATTAAATTAAATTAAAAATTGAAAAAAAGGAAAAGGAGGGAGAGAGCATTACAAAGTCTGAGTGAGTGCTTGCTCACTCAGACTTTTCAGATAGGAGCTGAAAACTTTTAGCAACAATGAAGTCACTGGTGACAGTGACAAGGACTGTTAAATGAAGAGGTGTGGATAGGATGAGATCTGAATGAGAGATAAAGTGGACACAGTCATAATAGATGGCTTTTACCAAAAGTTTTGCCTGTGAAGAGAAATAAAGATATAACAGAAGTAAAGATACAGCTTGATGTATGTGAAGTGGAGGGAATATATACGTATTTTTTAAATGAGAAAGGTAGGGTTTAAATATTGATGGAAAAGAGCCATTAGAAGTGTTCTCTATTGCTGGATAACAAATTAGTGGCTTTAAACAAATATTTTATTTTGCTTATGATTTTTTGGGTCAGGAATTTGGGGAGAACTTGACTGGGTGGTTTGTCTCCGACTATGTGTCAGCAGGTGTCTGGAGCTATAGGGTCCACTTCCAAGGTGCTTCTTCACTCACAAGTCTGGCATCTTACTGCTCCTTGGTGCACACTCAGCTCTCTTCCTCCCATCCTCCCTCCCTCGAGTGGTTAGAATGTTAAGCTTTGGAGTTTTCACCTGCAGAGAGAAGATAGGAGATTCATAGTGAAAGTAGAGGTTTTAAGAAACAGGATATTTGGCAGGGTGCAGTGTCTCACACCTGTAATCCCAGCACTTTGGGAAGCCAAGGTGAGAGGATTGCTTGAGCCCGAGTTCAAGACCAGCCTTGGCAACATAGGGAGACCCTGTCTCTACAGATAATTTTTAAAATTAGCCAGGTGTGGTGGCACACACCTGTGGTACTTGGGAGGCTGAACTGGGAGAATTGCCTGAGCCTGGGATGGTAAGGCTGCAGTGAGCTGTGATTGCACCACAGCACTCCAGCCTGGGTGGTAGAATGAGACCCTGCCTCAAAAACAAACAAAACAAACAAACAACCCCAAAACAAATAAACAAAAAGTAACAGCCTATTTCATTAAAGAATTCATTCATTAAATAATGAAGTTGAACTTAATGAATTTAATGAAGTTTAATAGGTGTAGTGGGAGTAACAATGAGAGTGAAAGTGTAGGAGGTTGTAGTCAAGGAGTTGTTTCACCTTAGAATTTCTGGAGGCAGAACCTTTCTTGGTAGTTTACTGTATTTTAAGAAATGATCTTGGGAGTGCATGAGGATCCTGGTCAAGGAGCCAAAAAGTACAGTGAGCAAGAGTCCAGGACATGTAGCGAGGAGGAATGTGACTGAAATAAAGACTAACGTCTTCAGTGCTTGAGGGGAGTAACCAGGAGACAAGTGGGACTAAATGGGGCAGGGGGCTAGAGAGGTCCTGAAGCAAAACTCCTGGCTCACTTAAAAAAAAACTAACCTCTCTCTCAATACCTAATCTAATGTCCAACATATAGAATTTAGGTGCATAAAGTATTAGATTTGTAATGTCCTTTGATGAATTTACCCCTTTAATCATTATAAAATGACCCTCTCTTTATCCCTCATAATATTGTTTGCTCTGAAAACTACTTGTGCCTGATACTAGTAAAGCCATTCCAGCTTTCTTTCCATTAATATCAACATGGCATATTTTCCCCATTCTTTATTTAACTTATATGTGTCTTTATTCCTAAAGAAGTGATTTTCTTGTAGGCAGCATATAGTTGGGTGTTGCTTTCTTAAATCTCGTCTAACAATATCTGCCTTTTAATTGGGATGTTTAGATTTAAATTGAATGTGACTATTGATATGGTTGGGTTTAAATTCTCCATCTTATTATTCATTTTCTATTTTTCTCATCTTCTTTTTCTCCCTTTCCTCTTTTTCTGCCTTCTTTTGGATTGAATTTTTAAAATTCTGTTTTATCTTCTTTGTAGGCTTACTGTCTATACTTTTTTGTTTTATTTTGTAATTGGTGTTTTTTGATTTATAATATGCATCTTTAATCTTTCATAGTCTTTCTTTAAATAGTATTACACTACTTCACATACAGTATAAGAATCTTAGAATAGTATATTTCCATTTTCCCTTTTCCAACCTTTGGGCTGTTGTTGTCATACATTTTGCTTCAACAGAAGTTATAAGCTCTACAATACATTGATAACTTTTGTTTTAAACCAATTATCTCTTAAAGAGAGTTCAAAACAAGAGAAAAAAGATGTTTTTATTTGATTACATATTTACCTTTCCAGTACTCTTCATTCCTTGTGTATATCCAGATTCCTTTTGTTTTCCTTCTGACTGTAAAACTTTTTTTTTTTTTTTTTTTTTGACATTTCTTGGCTAGGGGCAGTTGCTCATACCTGTAATCCCAACACTTAGCAGGGCTGAGGCGGGAGGATCTGTTGAAGCCAGGAGTTCAAAACCAGCCTAGGCAACAAAGCAAAACTCTGTCTCTATTCTTATAAAACAAACAAAAAGCATTTCTATTTTTTTTTTTTTCTTTTTGAGATGGAGTCTCTCTCTGTCACCCAGGCTGGAGTGCAGTGGCATGATCTTGGCTCACTGCAACCTCCACCTCGCAGGTTCAAGCGATTCTCCTGCCTCAGCCTCCTGAGTAGCTGGAATTACAGGCACACGCCACCATGCCTGGCTAATTTTTATATTTTTAGTAGAGACAGGGTTTCACCATGTTGATCATGCTGGTCTCGAACTCCTGACCTCGTGATTTGCCTACCTTGGCCTCCCAAAGTGCTGGGATTACAGGCATGAGCCACCGCACCCAGCCAACAAAAAACATTTCTTGTGCGCATGTCTATTAGTGATGAATTCTTCCAGCTTTTATGTCTGGAAAAAAACATTTTACCTTTATTTTTAAAAGGTCTTTTGCTGGGTATTGAATTCTAGGTTGATAGTCTTTTTGTTTTTTCTTTGAGTACTTTAAAAATATTGCTCCACTGTCTTCTGGTTTGCCTTGTTTCTTTTTTTTTTCTTTTTTTTTGAGATGGAGCCTCACTCTTTTGCTCAGGCTGGAGTGCAGTGGCATGATCCCAGCTCACTGCAACCTCTGCCTCCCAGGTTCAAGCGATTCTTCTGCCTCAGCCTCCCAAGTGACTGGGACTAAAGGCACATGCCACCATGCCCGGCTAATTTTTGTATTTTTAGTAGGGATGGGGTTTTGCCATGTTGGCCAGGCTGGTCTCGAATTCCTGATCTCAGGTGACCCACCCACCTTGGCTTCCCAAAGTGCTGGGATTATAAGCATGAGCCACCACGCCTGGCCTTGTTCTTTTTTTGCTGTATCTTTCCCCTGCAGGTTTTTCTTTCTGTATTTCATGTTGAATACCTTCTAAAGCTATATCTTCAAGTTTATTAATTTTTTTCTTCTGAGGTATCTAATCTGCTATTAATCTCATTTATTGTATTTTATATTGTATTTTATAGTTTGCATTTCTAGAAATTTGATTTGGGTCCTTTTTATATCTTCCATATCTATTTTTATTATGTTTATGCTTTTCTTTACCTTCCTGAACATATGGGATATAGGTAATATAACTTTTTAAATATCCTTGTCTACTAAGTCTAGTACCTATGTCTTTTTAGGTCTTTTCTCTTGACTGATAGTTCTCTCTCTCTCTCTTTTTTTTTTTAACAGTCGTATGTTTCTGCTTTTTTGTCTGCTTGGTGATTTTTTTGTTAGGTGCCAGATATCGTGAATTTTGCTTTAGTGGGTCCTGGATATTTTTGTATTCCTTTCACTATTTTGACCGGTGTTTTGGAACACAATTAAATTATCTGGAAATAATTTGACTTTTTTAAGGCTTCATTTATTTATTTATCTGGTTTTTGTTTCTGGACACAGAGCAGTCTTTAATCAATAGCCAATTTTCCTTCACTATCCAGGCATTGCTCTTCTGAGTACTCTACTGAATGTCCCATATATGACAAGGTTTTTCCACTCTGGCTAGTGGAAAGCAGAACTCTTCCTGACCCTGTGTCAACTCCTGGAAGGATTCTACTCATTCCCATGGTTCTTCCCTGGTTTTGAGTAGTATCCTCACATCCATGCACTGATCAGTACTCAGCTGAAGACTCAAGCTTAACTCTCTGCAGACCTCTGGAGTTCTCTTTTTGTAGCTTTCTTCTCTCTAGTATTCTGTCCTGCTAATTTTAGTTTGCCTTGGCATCTCCCATTTCTTAACTCTGTTTCTTCAACTGGGGGACCACTGGGCTGCATTCCAGTTTCTCATCTCTGGACTGTGGACCATAAACTGTCCCCAGGCAGTAAGCTGTGGCAATAATGAGGCTCACCATTTGTTTTCCTTCTCCCAGGGATTGCTGTTCTGTACTGCCTGTTGTTTATTGTGTAAAAAGAATTCTTTTATTTATGTTGTTCAATTTTGTGGTTGTTTAAACGAATCTGGTCCCTGTTTCTTCATCAGAGCTGGCAGGGTTACTAAACATAAGGCTTAGTGATTGATGAAGCATTTATAAATATGAAATATGTATACTTACAGAATATTTAGGGTATCATTTCCGCTTCCTTGTGTTAAATGCATCAGGTCTTCTGACTGATGCATTATGCTGTTTCAGAGGGGTGCTTACTATATGGAGAACATAGAAGTACTAGTTATTAACTATTTTCTTGTATTAAATTTTGGTAAGTCACATAAACATTGAGTCTCCTTTAAATGTGTCAAATGTAGCTGATTACTAATTGGATTCTGTCATACTCTTTTTCTGTGGTTACCAAATATTAGCAAATTTCCTCATTCAGTTACACAAGTACTTGGCCAACATACTTTTACATAAGAAAATACTTAGGATGGGCTGGCAAGATAGCCGAATAGGAACAGCTCTGGTCTGCAGCTGCCAGCGAGATCAACCCAGAAGGCGGGTGATTTCTCCATTTCCAACTGAGGTACCCGGCTCATCTCACTGGGACTGATTAGACAGTGGATGCAGCCCACGGAGGGCAAGCTGAAGCAGGATGGGGCATCACCTCACCCGGCAAGCACAAGGGGTTGGGGAACTCCCTCCCCTAGCCAAGGGAAGCCGTGACAGACTGTGTCGTGAGGAACGTTGCATTCCGGCCCAGATACTATGCTTTTCCCACAGTCTTCGCAACCCACAGACCAGGAGATTCCCTCGGGTGCCTACACCACCAGGGCCCTGGGTTTCAAGCACAAAACTGGGAGGCTGTTTGGGCAGATACCGAGCTAGCTGTAGGAGTTTTCTTTCATACTCCAGTGGTGCCTGGAATGACAGTGAGAGAACCATTCACTCCCCTGGAAAGGGGGCTGAAGCCAGGGAGCCAAGTGGTCTACCTCAGCGGATCCCACCCCCATGGAGCCAAGCAAGCTAAGATCCACTGGCTTGAAATTCTCGCTGCCATCACAGCAGTCTGAGGTCGACCTGGGATGCTAGAGCTAGGTAGGGGGAGGGGCATCCCCCATTACTGAGGCTTGAGTTTTCCCCTCACAGTGTAAACAAAGCCACCAGGAAATTCGAACTGGGCAGAGCCTCCCGCAGCTCCCTAAAGCCGCTGTAGCCAGACTGCCTTTCTAGATTCCTCCTCTCTGGGCAGGGCATCTCTGAAAGAAAGGCAGCAGCCCCAGTCAGGGGCCTATAGATAAAACTCCCATCTCCCTGGGACAGCACGTGGGGGAAGGGGCAGCTGTGGGCACATCTTCAGCAGACTTAAACGTTCCTGCCTGCTGGCTCTGAAGAGAGCAGCAGATCTCCCAGCACAGTGCTCAAGCTCTGCTAAGGGACAGTCTGTCTCCTCAAGTAGGTCCCTGACCCCCGCGCCTCCTGACTGGGAAACACCTCCCGGCAGGAATCAACAGATACCTCATACAGGAGAGTTCCAGCTGCCATCTGATGTGTGCCCCTCTGGGACGAAGCTTCCAGAGGAAGGAACAGGCAGCAATCTTTGCTCTTCTGCAACCTCTGCTGGTGATATCCAGGCAAACAGGGTCTGGAGTGGACCTCCAGCAAATTCCAGCAGACCTGCAGCAGAGGGGCCTGAGTGTTAGAAGGAGAACTAACAAACAGAAATGAATAGCATCAACATCAACAAAAAGGACATCCACACAGAAACTCCATTTGAAGGTCACCAACATCAAAGACCAAAGGTAGATAAATCCATGAAGATGAGGAAAAACCAGCACAAAAAGGCTGAAAATTCCAAAAACCAGAGCGCCTTTTCCAAAGAATGACAACTCCTCCCCAGCAAGGGGAGTTTGATGAATTGACAGAAGTAGGCTTCAGAAGGTGGGTAATAACAAACTCCTCCTAGCTAAAGGAGCATGTTCTAACCCAATGCAAGGAAGCTAAGAACTTTGAAAAAAGGTTACAGGAATTGCTAACTAGAATAACCAGTTTAGAGAAGAACATAAATGACCTGATGGAACTGAAAAAACACAGCATGAGGACTTTGTGAAGCATACACAAGTACCAATAGCTGAATCGATCAAGCAGAAAAAAAGGATATCAGAGATAGAAGATCAACTTAATGAAATAAAGCGTGATGACAAGATTAGAGAAAAAAGAATGAAAAGGAACGAAGAAAGCCTCCAAGAAATAGGGGACTATGTGAAAAGACCAAACCTAAGTTTGATTGGTGTACCTGAAAGTGACAGGGAGAGTGGAACCAAGTTAGAAAACACTCTACAGGATATTATCCAGGAGAACATCCCCAACCCAACAAAACAGGCCAACATTCAAATTCAGGAAACACAGAGAACACCACAAAGATACTCCTCAAGAAGAGCAACCCCAGGACATATAATCGTTCAATTCACCAAGGTTGAAATGAAGGAAAAGCTTTTTGATGTGCTGCTGGATTCGGTTTGCCAGTATTTTATTGAGGATTTTTGCATCAATGTTCATCAAGGACATTGGTCTAAAATTCTCTTTTTTGGTTGTGTCTCTGCCTGGCTTTGGTATCAGGATGATGCTGGCCTCATAAAATGAGTTAGGGAGGATTCCCTCTTTTTCTGTTGATTGGAATAGTTTCAGAAGGAATGGTACCAGTTCCTCCTTGTACCTCTGGTAGAATTTGGCTGTGAATCCATCTGGTCCTGGACTCTTTTTGGTTGGTAAGCTATTGATTATTGCCACAATTTCAGAGCCTGTTATTGGTGTATTCAGAGATTCAGCTTCTTCCTGGTTTAGTCTTGGGAGGGTGTATGTGTTGAGGATTTTATCCATTTCTTCTAGATTTTCTAGTTTATTTGTGTAGAGGTGTTTGTAGTGTTCTCTGATGGTAGTTTGTGTTTCTGTGGGATCAGTGGTGATATCCCCTTTTTCATTTTTTATTGCGAATCCACCATGATCAAGTGGGCTTCATCCCTGGGATGCAAGGCTGGTTCAATATATGCAAATCAACAAATATAATCCAGCATATAAACAGAACCAAAGACAAAAACCACATGATTATCTCAATAGATGCAGAAAAGGCCTTTGACAAAATTCAACAACCCTTCATGCTAAAAACTCTCAATAAATTAGGTATTGATGGAATGTATCTCAAAATAATAAGAGCTATCATGACAAACCCACAGCCAATATCATACTGAATGGGCAAAAACTGGAAGCATTCCCTTTGAAAACTGGCACAAGACAGGGATGCCGTCTCTCACCACTCTAATTCAACATAGTGTTGGAAGTTCTGGCCAGGGCAGTTAGGCAGGAGAAGGAAATCAAGGGTATTCAATTAGGAAAAGAGGAAGTCAAATTGTCCCTGTTTGCAGATGACATGAAAAAACCCATTGTCTCAGCCCAAAATCTCCTTAAGCTGATAAACAACTTCAGCAAAGTCTCAGGATACAAAATCAATGTACAAAAATGACAAGCATTCTTATACACCAATAACAGACAAACAGAGAGCCAAATCATGAGTGAACTCCCATTCACAATTGCTTCAAAGAGAATAAAATACCTAGGAATCCAACTTACAAGGGACGTGAAGGGCCTCTTCAAGGAGAACTACAAACCACTGCTCAAGGAAATAAAAGAGGATACAAAGAAATGGAAGAACATTCCATGCTCATGGGTAGGAAGAATCAGTATCGTGAAAATGGCCATACTGCCCAAGGTAATTTATAGATTCAATGCCATCCCCATCAAGCTACCAATGACTTTCTTCACAGAATTGGAAAAAACTACTTTAAAGTTCTTATGGAACCAAAAAAGAGCCCACATCGCCAAGTCAATCCTAAGCCAAAGGCACAAAGCTGGAGGCATCACGCTACCTGACTTCAAACTATACTACAAGGCTACAGTAACCAAAACAGCATGGTACTGGTACCAAAACAGAGATATAGATCAATGGAACAGAACAGAGCCCTCAGAAATAACGCCACATATCTACAACTATCTGATCTTTGACAAACCTGAGAAAAACAAGCAATGGGGAAAGGATTCCCTATTTAATAAATGGTGCTGGGAAAATTGGCTAGCCGTAGAAAGCTGAAACTGGATCCCTTCCTTACACCTTATACAAAAATTAATTCAAGATGGATTAGACTTAAATGTTAGACCTAAAACCATAAAAACCCTAGAAGAAAACCTAGGCATTGCCATTCAGGACATAGGCATGGGCAAGGACTTCATGTCTAAAACACCAAAAGCAATGGCCACAAAAGCCAAAATTGACAAATGGGATCTAATTAAAGAGCTTCTGCACAGCAAAAGAAACTACCATCAGAGTGAACAGGCAACCTACAGAATGGGAGAAAAGTTTTGCAATCTACTCATCTGACAAAGGGCTAATATCCAGAATGTACAAAGAACTCAAACAAATTTACAAGAAAAAAACAAACAACCCCATCAAAAAGTGGGCAAAGGACATGAACAGACACTTCTCAAAAGACGACATTTATGCAGCCAAAAAACACATGAAAAAATGCTCACCATCACTGGCCATCAGAGAAATGCAAATCAAAACCACAATGAGATACCATCTCACACCAGTTAGAATGGCAATCATTAAAAAGTCAGGAAACAACAGATGCTGGAGAGGATGTGGAGAAATAGGAACACTTTTACACTGTTGGTGGGACTGTGAACTAGTTCAACCCTTGTGGAAGTCAGTGTGGCGATTCCTCAGGGATCTAGAACTAGAAATACCATTTGACCCAGCCATCCCATTACTGGGTATATACCCAAAGGACTATAAATCATGCTGCTGTAAAGACACATGCACACGTATGTTTACTGCGGCTCTATTCACAATAGCAAAGACTTGGAAGCAACCCAAATGTCCAACAATGATAGACTGGATTAAGAAAATGTGGCACATATACACCATGGAATACTATGCAGCCATAAAAAATGATGAGTTCACGTCCTTTGTAGGGACATGGATGAAATTGGAAATCATCATTCTCAGTAAACTATCGCAAGAACAAAAAACCAAATACCGCATATTCTCACTCATAGGTGGGAATTGAACAATGAGAACACATGGACACAGGAAGGGGAACATCACACTCTGGGGACTGTTGTGGGGTGGGGGGAGTGGGGAGGGATAGCATTAGGAGATATACCTAATGCTAAATGACGAGTTAATGGGTGCAGCACACCAGCATGGCACATGTATGCATATGTAACTAACCTGCACATTGTGCACAGGTACCCTAAAACTTAAAGTATAATAATAATGAAATAAAAAAATAAAAGAAATGAAGGAAAAAATATTAAGAGCGGCCACTGCTCAAAGAAATAAGAGAGGACACAAACAAATGGCAAAACATTCCATGCTCATGGATAGTAAGAATTATAGCGTGAAAATGGCCATACTGCCCACAGTAATTTATAGATTCAATGCTATCCCCATCAAGCTACCTTTGGCTTTCTTCACGGAATTAGAAAAAACTGCTTTAAATTTTATATGGAACCTAAAAAGAGCCCATATAGCCAAGACAATCCTAAGCAAAAAGAACAAAGCTGGAGGCATCACGCTACCTGACTTCAAACTATACTACAAGGCCACAATAATCAAAACAGCATGGTACTGGTACCAAAACAGATAAATAAACCAACGGAACAGAACAGAGACCTCAGAAATAATGCCACACATCTACAACGATCTGATCTTTGACAAACTTGACAAAAACAAGCAATGGGGAAAGGATTCCCTATTTAATAAATGATATTGGGAAAACTGGCTAGCCATATGCAGAAAACTGAAATTGGACCCCTTCCTTAGATCTTATACAAAAATTAACTCAAAATGGATTAAAGACTTAAACATAAGACCTAAAATGAGAAAAACCCCAGAAGAAAATCTAGGCAATACCATTCAGGACATAGGCATGGGTGAAGACTTCATGACTAAAACACCAAAAGCAATGGCAACAGAAGCCAAAATTGACAAATGGGATCTAATTAAAGTAAAGAGCTTCTGCACAGCAAAAGAAACTATCATCAGAGTGAACAGGCAACCTACAGAATGGGAGAAAATTTTTGCAATCTATCCATCTGACAAAGGGCTAAAGTCCAGAATCTACAAGGAACTTAAACAAATTTACAGGAAAACAAACAACCCTATCAAAAAGTGGGTGAAGGATATCAACAGACACTTCTCAAAAGAAGATATTTATGTGGCCAACAAACATATGAAAAAAAGCTCATCATCACTGGTCATTAGAGAAATGCAAATCAAAACCACAGTGAGATACCATCTCATGCCAGTTAGAATGGTGATCATTAAAAAGTCAGGAAACAACAGATGCTGGAGAGGCTGTGGAGTAATAGGAACGGTTTTACACTGTTGGTGGCAGTGTAAATTAGTTCAACCATTGTGGAAGACAGTGTGGCGATTCCTCAAGGATCTAGAGCCAGAAATAACATTTGACCGAGTAATCCCATTACTGAGTATATACCCAAAGGATTATAAATCATTTTACTAAAAAGAACATGCACACATATGTTTATTGCAGCACTATTCACAATAGCAAAGACTTGAAACCAACCCAAATGCCCATCAGTGGTAGACTGGATAAAGATAATGTGGCACATATACACCATGGAACACTATGCAGCCATAAAAAAGGATGAGTTCGTGTCCTTTGCAGGGACATGGATGAAGCTGGAAACCATCATTCTCAGCAAACTAACACAGCAAGAGAAAACCAAACAACACATGTTTTCACTTATAAGTTAAAACTGAACAGTGAGAACACATGGACACATGGAGGGGAACATCACACACCGGGGCCTGTCAGGGGGTGCGGGTCTAAGGGAGGGATAGCATTAGGAGAAATACCTAGATGATGGGTTGATGGGTGCAGCAAACCACCATGGCACGTGTATACCTATGTAACAAACCTGCACGTTCTGCACATGTATCCTAGAACTTAAAGTATAATAAAAAAAAGAAAATATTTAAAATATATCTTTCAAATTATTTTTTCAAATTTAAATCGAGGGTCATTTTATGTATGAGTACAATTTGTAATGAATAGCCCATAGTTTTAGAGTCCTAATTTATTGACAAACTTATAAACAAAATTTTAAGCTTTTTTGGTATTCTTTTGAAATGTCAAAATTGATGGAAGCAAACACAAAAGAGAGAACAGTCTGTGGCTCTCAAAAAACCAAAAAGGATATCTTTTGTATGTTTGTATGGTGGGTCATTAACCTTTGGTGCACTTTGCAGAATTATTTTAAGTATTTACCGTTAGACATTATTTGTTTTAAGTTATATTTTGCTGAGAGCTACAACTCAGGAAGGCAAGTGAATTGTAAGATAACGATTAAGCCACATTTAACACTTTTTAAAAGCATGGGCCAGGACAATGAAGCAGTATGATGCCATATATACTTTTACACAACAGCCATGCTAATATAATGATAAAGTAATTATGCTGTATTTTTAGGTAATTCATAAGCTTCTCATGAATTACCTAAAATAACCATGTATTTACTTTTCTTTGCCAGAAAGAGGAAACATTTTATTTTAATTTTAAACAATTCAATTCTGAAAACATAGCTAAAGCTTTAACCTTTCTCACTCTGACCCAATGTATTCCTAATATAGCTTTGCCCTTGACTTCCACAGCTAAATACTAGTTTCTCAAGTGATTTAGGTGACTTGACTTCATTATTCAAAACTGAAATTATTTAGCTTGTTCTAAATGCAACTTTGCTTCCTTCCCACTATGTCTATTTTTCCATTACTTTTCAAATCATCTGGGCTTAAATACTGAGCATTTTCTCCTTTTCTTTCTCAATAGTTTGATAGAGTCCTGTAATTTTTTTTAAAGCTGTCTCTTATATTTATTATATTATTATTTTAATATACTTCATTACACTTCCCTAGAACAGATCATCAGCTCTCTTTAAGTAATTTGTCTGAGGTCACCCAGTTGGCATTTGAACTCATATTGGTTTGATTCCAAATTCCATACTGGTTTCTAATAAAAGTCTCTGTCACTGTACTATATTATTTCTGTGGAATCATTCATGCTGTTTTTATTACCTCTATAATATATAGTTAGGCATATGGGACAGTATAAAGGGAGCAATATAAATAGTAAGTTAATTTTATTCTAAGTGAAAGCATAATATGTATGTGTATTTTTTATCCTGAGTAACAAGGGAAGTGTTTTGCCTAGGAGCTAATAAGTAACAAGAAATGGAAAAGTAACGTTTGTTGACTAGCTCCTTTGTGCAGTGCGCTGTGAGTATTGGTCTGACTTATTCCTCAGGAAGAAGGATTAAAAGAAGACTTTACAAAAATGAGCAAACTATATTATAAAAGTAAATGCTAGTATGCATATATGTTTCATTCATGCAACTCCTAGAAATGAGACTTTACTATAAGTGTTTTCAGAATCCACAATAATTTAGGTTGAAATTAGGTATTTGGATCAACTTTCAAGGGAAGGGGTGAGAATGAGGTGAAACAGACATCTAGATTGTTTTTGTAGACTGAAACATTAGACCTGAGGTTTTTCTTGTTGTTTTACTCTTCCTCTGTTTTTAGTAAAAGATTCCAGGTATGCCTAAAGTCATCTTCTATACGAATGCAAAAATGTAACGACAAAGAAGGGAAAATAAAAGAAGGCAATATCTTAGGAATAAATGTTTTGTAGTGACATTATTTTTCTGCTAGTGAACTAATAATCTACAAAAATTTTAAGATAGATGAGCAGAAAGAATACGAACAAAAAAAGGATAGTAATTTAACTCATGAATAATCATCCACTGAAATGTAGCAAGGATATGCTACATATGAAATGTAATTAGATGATTGCTTAAAGATCTAGGAATATAAGCTCAATGTAATAAAATAACTCTATTTCTTCTTCATCATTGTTAAGGATTAATAAGGCATTAAATAGGTTTTCATGTGGGTCCTCATATGTTAAAAAGGACAACAATAAGAAAATCCAAAGAAACTGAGATAACTGTTATAAATCAATGCAGGTATTCTGTGTTAAATGCTTATGTAAGCCTGAGTTCTTCATCCAGATCTGTTTATGATTTTAAACATAAAATCATTTTCATTTCTAAACCTTTGCTCAAGTAACTTGTAGTAGCTGAGTCCTATGTCTGATCCCTAAGTCTATTATTTTCTCTATGTATCTATCCCCTTCTTTAATTTTAAAACACTCTGACACATGAAAAAATGCCAGAGTTTACTGTAGAGAAATATTCATAACTTGTCTATTCATGTCACTCCTCCCCACCACACCATCCATATTATACACATTACCCGCTCTCTTTGTTCATTAATTGGCAAAAGGGACTAAGAAATTCAAGGATGTACAAAAATAAAAAACAAACAAAAATCTAACAACTCAGGAATGTCCTGTAGGTAGCTCATAGAAACTTAGTTTAGGAAGTAGTGCCTAAACTTGCTTACTTCTTTGGAAGTTTGTCTGGTAATTATACAGACCAGCATCAAAATAACTCTCATTTATGTGTGTGACATTTCAGTGTAGAAGTAATAATAGGTATTGTTTTTGCATCTGTCCTATTATAGGTACCGTTAAAAGTGCTTCAGTGTATTAACTCATAACTTCTCACAACTCTATGAAATAGATTCTCTCATCACTGTTTCACGATGGAGAAACTTTCCCTTGTCCACAAAACTGGTTGGTGACAGAGCCAGAATTTTAACTCAGGCTATCTGGTTCCAGAGACTATATTTTAGCCTCTATGTTGCCTTTTAGTGTATATTAGTTTACTGTTTGGTATGTGCATTGTCATGATTAGTTTATTTGCTCATGTTTTATCTGTGTTTGTGAGTGTTACTATGCTATGGCAAAAAGGGCCTGGACTTTGAATTAGCGGATCTTACTTAATATTCACAGAAGCCTGGAAGTATAAACATTGCTATCCCTATTTTATAGATAAAGAGACCTGAGGTCCAGAGATGTCATGTAACTTGCTTTGGTGTGGTTCTGAGCAAATTATGTCTCTGTATCTCAGGTTTCCTTGTATGTAAAATAGGGATAACTTTCAGAGTTGTTGTGAGGAATAAATGAGCATTTATGAGAATAGTAATTAGAAACATAACAGTTAATTGTTAGTACCCTTCATTCCTTTTCCGCTACTATACAGTGATTTCATAAGAACAGAGAACTGAGGATACAGTTACACAGTATTAACCTGTTTATCTTGGCTTACTATAAGTACAGAGAATTTTTCTCTTCTCTTGAGGCACCCCTCCTCCCCCATCACCTTCTCAAAAAGTTCAGGGGGAAAAGGCATCATGGGACTCCAGCATTGTTAAGCATGGGCAGTGTTCACTGTTATATTACAGCTGGAATTTGTTATATTGCTTTAGTTATGAATCATGTCAGTAATTACCCTGAGGGTGGTGTTAGTTCACTATTCAAGTACAAACAAGAAGGGAAGTAGCAATGGTAGAAGAATAGCTAGGACATATTCTCTGTACCTAACCTGTGGGATGGAAGCACATATACTCTTATTCAGAGAATTTTATAAAGAGTCATGATGTTAGATAATTACTTGAATTTAGTGTTAGAATTTTCAGTTTGTTAACTTACAGTCAAATCTTAACTGGAATTGTGAGGAAGGGCTCTAGAATTCTGGATATGCAAGAAACAAAGAAGAGAAATAGGAGAAATCGATCCTAATTAGTGTGGCTTCTGAATTTCTGCAGCAAAATAAAAGGCTGTTATTAATTATTGAGTTTACTAAAATTTTAGAACTACTCTAAGGCAATTGTGCTTCAATCATCTAAGCTTACTTACCTTTAATTATAAAATAGAACAACTTTTTGGCATTTCATTTTTCCAAATATTTATAGCATGTTTTAAAAACTCTGAACTGTCACGACCCAGTCTGTTTCAACATACACATTTGTGATCCTTGGTGTTGTTACTAATTTACTTAATTGGTTCTTCATATTTTCAGCTTTTCTCAGAAATGGCCAAATATCAAAGGTATTTTTGGTGTCTTCCTGTAAGTGCTAGATTTAGAACATGATAAGGAAATGTAGAATAGGAAACAGCTGGATTTGTTTCTTAGCCTTTTCAAAAAAGTCTTTTCTTACTTTGCTAAGTTTCAGTGTTTCTTATCTCCACTAAATATAACAACAAATTTATTTTTAAGATTTTGATTATATTCCTTAAGAATTCTTCAAAGACTAACATAAATCTGTCTTGCTATCTTTTAAGTCTGGTCATTTTATCATTATGCCCTTTTCTTATTTTAAGATAATTTAATTGTCTAAAAGTTTTTAAATTTACATATTAAGTAATGATAGTTTTTATATTAGGTTTTATCATTTAGTTTTTTTCTTTTAAACATTAAGATGAAAAAGGTGGAGAAGTGAAATTACTTGTCTTTTACATGAGTCATAAACAAAAATGAACATAGGATACACTAATCCAATACTGAACTTACTATCAGTTCTCGAAAATATAATTTTTTTGCATTATCTTTTTCATAGGAATATCGGGCACCTTTAATAGTATACACTTTTAGATTGGCATCTGATTTAGTTGAACCCACATATTTTAACGGGGTCTTCTGAAAATAAACTTTTGCACATTTCAGTTCCAATGAAGAACAAATGGCCTGGGGAAGGGATGGAGAGTGGTAAAGAAATCCCTTGTAGAAAACCTTTTTTTTTTTTTTTTTTTTAACAGACGAGTCTCACTCTGTTTTCCCAGGCTGGAGTGTAATGACACAATCATAGCTCATTGAAGCCTTGAACTCTTGGGCTCAAGTGATCCTCCCACCTCAGCCTCCCTAGTAGATGTGACTACAGGTGTGAGCCAGACTACAGGTGTGAGCCAACACACCCAGCTAATTTTTTTATTCTTTGTAGAGATGGGGTCTTGCTCTTGCCCAGGCTGGTCTCAAACTCCTAGACTCAAGTGATCCTATTGCTTTGGCTTCCCAAAGTGCTGGGATTAGTCATGAGCTGCCACTCTTGGCCTACAGAAACTATTTATATGTGTCCTTTGCTTTGTTTTTCTTTAAATGCTGGTCCATTTTTTCCCCTTGTTTTAGGTAGCTAAGATTATATTGAATCATGTGTGTTTCAGTCTTTGTCATCTCAGGAAGTCTTATGAGACCACAACATATAGTAATTTTTGTCCAATAATTTTGGCCATTAGCAAAAATTACCTATATGACATATAAATCAAATGGTATAATTTTTTAGTGCTAAGTCTTAAGTAGTATTCATTTTTATTTAAATAAACTGCTTCTGTTCATAAAGTACTATATATAAAACCTTTTTACCTTTTTTATATATAAAACCTATGATTCATTGGTTTTATGTCCTATTAAAATATGAGCTAACAATAATTGGTAAAATTAGTTGGAAAATTCCCAGTTTTAAAAGAAAATTAAATTGAAGGTTCTGTTATTAGTAATTTAAAGATCTGTGTTTTGATGTAAAAACACTTTATTTTTTAGCAGCAGTAAAAGGGCTTAAGTAGTATGACTTTTTGTGTAACTTGGACTGTGCAATTGCTTTTAAAAATGAAACTATTTCTCATTTATAATGAGATAATGGAACTCAGCGTATTGGAATAGCAGACTGACCACACACTTCTACCTCCTTTCTCCCCGCAAACCCTACAGAAGTGACAAAAAAGACACATACCACAGGGGAGTGAAACCCAGCAGTACTCAGACTGTGAAGCAGAAAAACTGTGGAGGGAAGTGGAGGAGTTGATTCTTTTTTTTTTAGTACAAAAATAAATGAAGAGTGTATTGTGGATACAATAAAGTAGAGAAAACCACAGCACACAACACCCCCAGGAAAGGGGACTGGTGGAAGTGGGAGTCTTAGAGAGCCCCCAAGCTCAAAGTAGCAGATACAGAGAGTGGGGCAATATCAGGAAGGTTTTCTAAAGTGCTGTTTGGCAATGGTCCTCAAACTTGAGCATGCATCAAAATTACCTGGAGGGCTTGTTAAAACACATATTACAGATTGCTGAGCCCAGTCACAAAGTTTCCAGTGTAGGGTCCAAGAATTTGTATTTCTGGTATGTTTCCAGGTGATACTGATGCTGCTGGTCTGGGTACTACACTTTGTGAGCAACATTTTAAGAACATGAAACACCTGGACCAGTCCCCCATCTAAGGCCATGCCAGCCTATGAGAATAAAGAAAATGCACCTCTGTAGTCCCAGCTACTTGGGAGGCTGAGGTGGGAGGACTACTTGAGCCTGGAAAGTTGAGGCTGCAGTGAGCCGTGACTGCGCTACTGCATTCCAGTCTGGGTGACAGAATGAGACACTGTCTCAAAGAAAAAAGAAAAAAAAGCACCTTCCTTTTTACTCATGAATTTTAAAAAGATGCCGTCTGGACACAGCAACCCTAAGCTTGGTATGCAGAGTTTAGACTGAAGCCCCATGTTGTTGTTCAGTGCATAAACTATACAGATACAAGCCTGCGCCCACCTTCAAATTTTGTGTACACTTACAGACACGGGGCTAGGGTTTCCTGATGGTGCCAAAGAGAGAAGCAGAACAGAAATTGAAGTAAACCCAGACTTCTGTAACAGACCTAAAGAAAAAGAAATAGGAAAGGCAGTTCTTCCTAGGAGGAAAATACAACAAACTATTGTACTGGTAGGTTATGTAGTTCCTTACTTTGGTATTTTCAGGTACCTCAGTTCAATATTTATTCATTACCATAAGAAAGACCAGACGAAATGGAGGAGAGAAAATAATAAAAAAGAACAGAAAAAAAAATTCCAAAACTAATGAAAACCAGGGGGCTTCAGATGGAAAGGGCCCATAGTGCCAAGCATGATGAATGAATGTGGATACTTTTTTTTTTTTAATGACAGTCTGGCTCTGTCACCCAGGCTGGAGTGTAATGGTGTGATCTCCGCTCACTGCAACCGCTGCCTCCTAGGTTCAAACGATTCTCCTGCCTTAGCCTCCTGAGTAGCTGGGATTACAGGCGCGCGACAACACGCCCAGATAATTTTTGTATTTTTAGTAGCGACGGGTTTTCACCATGTTGGTTAGCCTGATCTTAAACTCCTGACATCGTGATCCGCCTGCCTCAGCCTCCCAAAGTGCTGGAATTATAGGCGTGAGTCACCCCACCCAGCAAAAAATTCAGAATTCTAAAGATAATGAGAAAATTATAAAAGCTTCCAGTGAGAAAAAGTAAGTTATTTTAGGGGAATGAGATCCAGATCAGCACAGAAGTTCTCAGTAGGAATACTGGATATTTTATAACCTAAAATTTGTCAAATATGACAGCAAAATGAAATTTGGAAATGCAAGGACTCAGAATGTTTATCTCTTGACTGCCCTTTTGAAATGAAATTACTAGGGAATATGCTTTAATAAAATGAAAAAAGAATCCACAAAAGGGAAATCATGAGACCTAATTAAAAAACTGTCACACCAGTGCAGAGAGAAAAATGCAAAAAGTCCTAGGATGCAACAAGCCCAGAAAATGTTTGTTCCACATGAGAAATCAGATAGTTTCGTAAAGGATGCCTTCAACAACAAAATGGTTTCTTTTAGCAATTTTATAACCTCATCTAAATGGTGGGAATTTAACAAATACAGTTTAAAGTTGATAAATCAAGTAATAAGAGTAATAATGAATTTGTGTATTAACAAAAGAAAATTTGCCTTTTTTCCTCGGGCTTTTGAAGAATTTTAAGATTCATTCTAATTATTGAGACCAATTATGTGCCAAACACTAAAATAAATGAAGTTCTAGGGTGTTTTTCCCCCATCCTTGTTGGCCCATAGTTTTGACTGCATATAACAGGAGATGGCATGCACAGCCCACAGACCATAAATTTGGTTGTAACACAGCCAATTTATTCGTTTATATATTGTCTGTGGCTGCTTTCGCACTGCAGTACAGAGTTGAGAAGTTGCAGCCAGAAAGTAGAGCCTGCAAACCTAAAATATTTACTATCTACTCCTTGAGAAGAAAGTTTGTCAATACCCAATATAAAGCATTAACATGTTTCCCAAAGTTGTAACTATACAAAAAGGTATAATCTGAAAAATGTCATATTCTTTGATATTCCTTCTATCCCATTTCCAACCCCACCCTTGTTTTTTGGTTTATCTTTCCTGTGTTTCTTTTTATAAAAATAAGCAGGTATACACGTTTTATTTTGCCTTTTTCTTTTATGCTCTTTTATGCTTTTTTCATTTAACACTACCTTCTTGTGTTAAATGTATGCTCTTTTATGCTTTTTTTTCATTTAACACTACCTTCTTGTGTTAAATGTATGCTCTTTTATGCTTTTTTTCATTTAACACTACCTTCTTGTGTTAAATGTATGCTCTTTTATGCTTTTTTTTCATTTAACACTACCTTCTTGTGTTAAATGTATGCTCTTTTATGCTTTTTTTCATTTAACACTACCTTCTTGAAGTCATTCCATATCAGTTATAGAGATATTTCTCATTATTACAGCTGCATAGTACTGTATTTTGTATATATACTACAGTCTGTTCAACCAATTTCTATGATTGGACATGTATGTGTGTGTTATGTAATTGAAATTGTGTCTTGAGGATAAATAACTAGAAGTGAGAATGCTGGGTCAAAGGGTTAATGTGTGTGTGTATGTGTGTGTTAGATATTGCCAAATCCCATCCATAAGGTTTGTACTATTTTTCATTCCCACCAGAAATGTATGAAGGTAGCAATTTCTCCATGATGGCTACTGTCCAAATTTTGCCAAGTAATGACATTAAAATATTCTTCTCATCTATTATCACCATCATTTAAAAAAGAATTTCTCCCATTTTAATAAAGGAGAAAGGACAAATCAGAAGAAAAGGATAAGAAGAGCCCTTTAAATTGTATAAATGTAGTTCTTATTGTGATTATTTTTCTTTTCTTGCTGCAGACAAGTGCATCTCTACCCTGTATCAGACGAATCTTTATTTGATCATGTCTCCCTTACCTTGAAATTCTTGAGGACTTTCCACAGCTTCTCAGCCCTTAACATGGTCTTAACATGGCATATAAATATGTGTAAGATGTCAGCCCTATTTCTCCAGCCACTTTGAATGTTTTAATTCTTTCAGTATCCAAGTTCTCTCCCACAGGGCCTTTGCCTATGGTGCTTGCCTTGCCACCATTAAATAACTAGACAAGTAAAAACAAAGAAACTGGGTTCAGCCAGGTGCAGTGGCCTGCACCTGTAGTCCCAGCTGCTTGAGAGGCTGAGGTGGGAAGATTGCTTGAGCCCAGGTATTCAAGTCCAGCTTGGGCAATATAGCAAGACCTCATCTTTCTATTAAAAGAAACAAAGAAACAGGGTTCTTACCCTGGCTCTATATTAATTTGTTATGTGACATTGTGTCCGTTGTTTAGTCTTACAGTTCCTCAGTTTCCTCAGCCTAAGGTATAGTTACATCAGATGACCATCAGGCCCTTTCTGTTCTAAGTTGTGAATGTTCCAGAAGCCATTTTGATAGGACGATAATGGAACTTAGCACATTTACCCCATGGCTATTAACTGTAACTCTGCTGTAAGTATACAACACATAATTGTTTCTTACAACTATTTATTTTTTAAAATCACTTGAAATCTATTATGAGTAAACCAAGTTTTGAGAAAACTGATTATTAAATTTTTGAATTATACCCCTTCTGGGGCTCTATCTTTTGAATTCTGTTTTTAACACTGCTTTTCCAATGAAAGAGGTAATTTTCTACCCTTTTAAGAGGTTATTGTAGTAAATCTTTTGGGGGCAGGAAGACAAGAAGGTAGGAGAGGCTTAACACTATCATTTTAAGGTAATAAAAAAGAGAGAGAAGTTTGCCTGGTGTTAATCTCCTATTCATTTATTATCTGATCTGTTGCCTTGTTTAATTGACATTCTTTGTACTTTTATAAAACTATCTGACATCAAGTAAAAATGATAAAGAGAGAAAATAGAAATTTGAGAATTAGAGATTTTAGGAGTTATGTACATGTTGATCTCTGGAAAATATTGCTAAATAAGTAATGTTGTTGATCATTAAATACTCTGGTCGGTTTAGATATTAATATGTTCTACATTCTTAAGTTTGTTCATTAGTCCTTTTTAATTTGTAATTTATTTCTTAGAAGCCATGTTATAAATGGGTAATTCAGTTTTCAGGAAAGCCCCAAAAAGCTTTTTAAAAAGTTTGTTTTTGGAGTCTTTAAGATTTCATCCCTGCCTAAGCACTGTTTATAAAATTGTTTCTACACAAAAATTTATTCACAACTAAGAACATTTGTGACATTCAGAGTTGGACTGGCATTTAGGCACAAAAAAAGTTTAGGTGCTGGAAGGTAGTAATGCTTCTTCTTGGAAATAGTAATTTAATATATTGACAAAGGACAAAATACTTGGTTCATCAGGTGTCCAAAATTGTAGGACCAAAAAGCAATTGCTTCAGATTCTTGATAACTGTGTACCATTCATGAACCAAATGTTTCTCAGATGGGAATATGAAGTTTGCTCCATTTTCTATTTTGTATTTCTCAATTTAGTGACTAATTTCTTTAAATACCAATATCTATAATTAGGATTTATATTTCCAATTTACTTTTCAGCATTTTGAATGTAGAATATCAAGGTTCGTTGATAGCTCCTTAAGTAGTGTCTTTAGTTTAATTTTCTGTGAATATATTATATATAATACATATATTTTTATGCTTTTTAAAATAAACTAGGTACTTGATATTTTCTCAGTAAAGATGATTTCTAAGTTCAGAAATTATTAGGATGCTGGAAAGTCATTTTTCCACACTTGAAAAATTTTCTCAGCTTACTGTGTTCCTTTGAAGGGAGTTAATGTGGGAAGGAAGATTAGTCAAATCATCTACTGTTTTATGAAAATGTTAATAACAGTGGGCACAGTTTTTGTAGGGGGGCTTAGTGCTATCATTTTCAGGTAATCAAAAGTAAAATCATCAGAGTTCTAATATTAATATAGGTTTTTCTGAATAAAGGGGGAAGGGAAGAGAAAACCCTCAGAATATATGACTTACCACAAAGTACAACACTAGCAAAGGAAAATAAATTTTGTTCCGGTACACTTTTTTTCCATAGTTCTAGATGAGAAAACCATGTTTGTTATCTGTTATATATTGCTTTATGAAGAATCTTACAAAACTTTTGATTCATTTATCTTCATGTTGACAAGAGACATCAAAAAGTTTCTTCATGAACATAGGAATAACAACTATTTAATGACTGTTTTACTTGCATTTTAAAGTTATATTCATGCTTTGTGATCTTGCCGTAAGTTGAGATCTTTAAGCTGAGGAGAGTTCCGAGAAATCTCAAAGTTATACAATTCTCCACCCCTTTCCCCCAGATCAGTAGATTGGTAGTTGCTTCTCAACTCAGTATGTTTAAGAAAGAGTGTATTTTTATTTACTGAAGTGTAATATCAAATAAAGGAATTTCAGGTCAATGGAAGAAAACACATTTATATTATGTATATACTTCTCTTGGGATATAAAGGACCATGGTTAGTATCTTCACTAGTTTTTGGGGGTTTTTTTCTTTTCTCTCTTTTTTTTTTTTTAAGATAGGGTCTTGCTCTGTCGTCCATGCTGGAGTACAGTGGTGTGATCATATCTCACTGTAACTTGGAAATCCTGGGCTGAAGGCATTAAAGATGTATTTTGCTTTAGGTTTATCTAAAGGAAACCATGGATCCCTAAAAAAAAAACCCCACTGTTATTTTATTGAAAATGTGTTTACCTGTCTAGCAAATGATTGTGATTTTTCTGAAATCATTACAGCTCAAACCCAGAGAACAGCAAAAATCAAATTTATGTCTTAAAAGAGTTTTTTGTCCAAGTTGTATTGAGGACTTGAAAGATTAAGACAGTAGAAATCAGATAGGTTGGATGCTGAATTTAATTACATGTCCTTTTTCTTAAATAGAAGGCATTCTTTTTTAGTTAACTTTGGAGAACTGCTTGATTTTTTTTTTTTTTTTTTTTGAGATGGAGTCTCGCTCTGTCACCCGGCTGGAGTGCAGTGGCGAGATCTTGGCTCACTGCAACCTCCGACTCCTGGGTTCAAGCGATTCTCCTGCCTCTGCCTCCTGAGTAGCTGGGACTACAGGAGTGTGCCACCACACCCAGCTAATTTTTGTATTTTTAGTAGAGACGGGTTTCACCATGTTGGCCAGGAGGGTCTTGATCTCTTGACATTATGATCCACCCGCCTCAGCCACCCAAAGTGCTAGGATTACAGGTGTGAGCCACCGCACCCGGCCTGAATTTTTTTAAAAAAGGAATATGTTGGATAATAAAAAAGTTTTAGTGTACTTGGTACTTTTTTTCTAAAGTATACCTCAGAGCCAGACCCATTTTATGTTTAGCGAAATGAAAATATAGTTTTGTTTAGTTATTTGGCCTTGTAGTTTTGTTACTTTATAATGTAAGGAACTGTGTCCTTAATTAATCATTTTGACATACAATAACATCTTGCCTACTTGAAATAATGTTTTGAACTTTCCAATATTTGGCTTAAAATGGTCAGAAGAGTGAAGGAAAAGAAAATATTTACAGTCATGCATCACATAACAGCATTTTGGTCAATGACCGCATAAACGATGGTGGTCTCAAAAGATTATCATACTATATTTTTACTGTACCTTTTCTGTGTTGAGATATATTTAGATACACAAGAACCATTATTTTACAGTTGCCTACAGTATTCTTTACAGTAGCTTGCTGTATAGGTTTGTAGCCTAGAAGCAATAGGGTGTACCATATAAGCCTAGGTGTGTAATAGTGTATACCTTCTAGGGTTGTGTAAGTACACACTATGATGTTTGCACGACATAATTACCTAAGCAAGCATCATAAGCAACACGTGACTGTATATTACTTTCTAAATGCCAAGTACTATATTTTACTATCTCTGGTGTTTCTCTGACCTAACATACTTAAAACATAAGTTCTTGACTGTGATGTAAGTGCACCTTTAAAATGTACCTCTGGTAGTATTTTATTTTTTTGCTAAGTAAAAACTTAGCAAAATGACATTTTATTAGTTTTCTCCCTCTCAATTTTTGTGGCATATATCATTTTGAAATTGGGTGTGTTATATACAGAAAATCAAAATAGTCACTTCAAAGCATACCATATAGATAGCATCTGCTTTCTACAAATTGCCTACACAGACCAAACTCCCAAAATGTTATCAGTGTGTTACTGCTCAAGATCTTCCAACAATGTTAATATGTCATCATTTCTACAGAAGACTACATTTTTAGTTATATATATATTTTAAAATACTCCCAAAACATTTATTTCAAATTACTCTTCTTTCTCATTTGTTAATCATAGTTTAAGAAATATGATTAGTAGTTTTAATTCAAAATAAAAATGGTATGTTGAATAAAATATTACGTATTTAAACTTATATAAATTAGTATAAAATAATTTAGTAAATTAAATCATTTAATATAAAAAGGAATTCAAAGACATTACAGATTGTCACCACATAATTTAAATCAGTCACTTTTAGACACTAAATAACTTTAAGAGATTTTTTTAATGAAGGAACAAATCAAAATGGCTCAGAAAAATCAGATGAAGTGGATACACAAATAAAATACATGTTAATGCTTAACACATTGAATACAAATTTTCTTTATACTAAAGACTTTAAAATGTCCATGTGTTAATTTCTTTTGGAGGTGGAAAAATAGTTTGTCCAAAAAGACACTTTTCACAGTTGAAGGAACTTGAAAGTTCTGTCCCAGTGAGTCCTAATGGTTTTATTTCAGGCAGCAGATTCATTGTCAAATATCTTACTTTTTAAGGTCTGTAGGTTATGCTGAATAAAATTCTCTGCACCATGAACTTCAGAGAATCTGAAGTCACTTCTCCTGACAGACCAGTTTTTCATTTTTATTGAATTCTGAATTGTGTCCGATGTAAAGTAGTAAACTATAGGATCAAAACAACAGTTTGAAACAGCAATACAGAGAGTGATTGGGTACATTGTCCTTACTGCTGCCACTACTGAGCAATTAACAAATGTTTGTGTTCTCACAAGAGAATATAAAATAAGATTGATATTGTAAGGAACAAAACAGAAACAGAATATGATCAAATGTACAAAAATCATTTTTAAAACCTTAGTTTTGTTTATTTTGCTTCTACTTAATGTAACAGGTTTAGTTAAAGTTTTTAGCACCATACTAGAACAAGTTACATTTAAAATCAGAGGAATAAAAAATCCCACTATTTCAATGAAAATTACAATCCTTGAGAGATATGTTTTCCATGTGGCTTCTGGAAAATTTTCAAAGCAGGCTTCTGAGGCATTGTTACCCTGAGAGTGGGTAGACTGAACAAAAACGGCGGGTGCACTTCCTCCGATCACAGTTAACCACACGCCAATGCAAACAATCTTTGCATTTCTTTTGGTTCTTAGAGTCTTTGACTTAAATGGGTAGACAATTGCCAGAAATCGATCTACACTAATACAGGTTAAGAACAGAATGCTTCCGTACATGTTGGTATAAAACAGCATCACAGAAATCTTACAAAGTAAATCTCCAAATGGCCAATTCCGTGTTGTGAAGTAAAAAATCCTGAAGGGTAAAGTAAAAACAAAAAGCAAGTCTGACATTGCCAAGTTAATCATGTAAGTTGTAGTTTCATTTCGGACTTTGAGGACGCAGATGAAAATGTATATGGCAACACAATTGGATATTAACCCAAGCACAAACACCATGCTGAACATGCACCCATACAAAGTGTACTTAAAGGAGTCATTATAGAAGCAGTGGGAGCTGTTAACGCTTACCATCGTAAAGGCACGTCCAATTTTCAGTTTGGAAGCACTTTCATCAGCTGCAGTCTCCTTTGGTATTCAGATTATAACCTCTATAACCTCCAATTTATTTGCAAATTATCTGGATCTTTGGATGGTTTTATAAATATTTCCTTTTTCTCAGAAATATCCAAAAGAAACATGAAATTTGTTGCTGTAAAATTTCCGCTGGGTTCTTCAACAGGAAAATATTTTCATTTGTTAGTCTTTAGAAAATCCATGAATTCCAAGGCTCAGTTAACTGACGAGCAACCTTTAAAAAATACAGTCAACGAGGCCAACCCATAGGATTATAAATTTAAAGAAAAGCTGTGATCTGTGACCAGAATGAAACCACTTGTCTTCTAAACTTGTATTTCAGTAGTCAAGATGAATACTCCAAAGTTAATGTTTCTTTATGCCTCAGAATGTTAAGCTTAAGTTGTCAATCTTATTTTCTTTTCAGTGCAGTTTCAGAGACTTAAACATTCCCAATTTGTCCCATTTTACTTCTTGCTTCTTTTAAATGAAGTTTTCCTTTTTTGTTTTCCTGCAGTGGATCCCAGATGGTGGGTAAGCAGAAGAGTCTTTTAAAGATTCCGAAATAAATTCCCAAGCTTGTTAGCTCTTGCTGAATTGAGGCCTTTTCCTCAGTTGCCAGCTGTATCTTGAGGTCGCTTTCTCTGAAGTGAAAAAGAAAGGCTTCCTAGATTTGTAATATGACATCACAGGAAGAAGAGGCTGGGTTTGGACAAAGAAACTTTCAGCCCAGTTTGTTTGCACTTCCTTTAATCTGATAATGTGTCTGCTGGGAATATACCTAGGAGGCTTGCAAATGGTCACTGGCTATTTAACTGCGTGGTCTGCTCATTAACTCTTTTTATGTGGAAATGCCTTCTGCGGTGCTGGCAACCTCTCAGAGTTGTTTTGATTTGTTTCAGTAGTAATAATTGAAAGAAAAAAATCACTATTCAGCCTGTTCTCTTATTCGATTGTTTTCGTGTTTGGGATATGACAATTTGGAAAAGAAAATGTATATGGGTGTGTATTTATAAATTGAAATTGTTAGTGGTATCTTAACATAGCATTTCAAAGAACTGTTTAATGACTATGAAACAGGGGCCTTTAACCTTTAAGGTATAAAAAGCATTTGACTCTTGGTTTCTGAAAAATCCTCAATATTTAATTGTTATTATGAGTAGCTCTTATCCTGGGTCTCATTAGTTTTTGATAAGCAATTTTCTAACATTCTTTCCTCTTTCCTATGAAGTTGAATTAATATTTTAGAGCTGTTTAAATTTTTAAATTACTCATTTCTCCAAAGAACAAACTCAAGAATCTTTATCTTTGGTGTGGTGTTAATCTTACTTTCTAAGCACAAAATGAAGTTGCATCTTTTTAAACAAAATTTTTTTAACCTTAAATTGATTGAAATAAGGTTTAGAGAATAAAAATCCTACTACTTGGCAAAATTTTAGGTTCATGGTCTTGTCTTCCTTCTTCCTCCCAGCTCTTCCCTTAATCCCTTAATATGACATTAACTATATATTGAAATATATTTCAGATTTCATCTTCATCTAAAAGTTTCTATGAATGGTTTATATATTTATATTTAAAGTATACTCATATTTTGGGCCAGGCGCAGTGACTCACGCCTGTAATCCCAGCACTTTGGAAGGCCGAGGCAGGTGGATCACCTGAGATCAGGAGTTTGAGAGCAGCCTGGCCAACATGGCAAAACCCCATCTCTACCAAAAATACAAAATTAGCCTAGGGCAATAGTGCGTGCCTGTAGTCCCAGCTACTCAGGAGGCTGAGGCAGGACAATCGCTTGAACTTGGGAGGCAGATGTTGCAGTGAACCAAGATCAAGCCACTGCACTCCAGCCTGGGCGACAGCGAGACTATCTCAAAAAAAAAAAAAAAAAAAAAGTATACTTATATTTTAAAGACTCCAAAATAGAAGAAGAAAGTGTGTGTAAGGTGAGGGTACTGAAATGTAGGTGTTATTTCCTCAAAGATTGAGGATATCACAACCTCTATGGCACATGTTTTTCTTGTTTTAAATATCATTTTTTTCAGAAAAGGCTAGATCTAGTTATGCCTTACTGTTATTATTTTTTTAATTTGGTTTAGTTTAAGCTGAAACTCTTCCTCTTGGGTATTAAGTAATTTAAGAACAATTTGTTTTTTTTTCATAAATTACTTAGCTTAAAAATAACTTATTACAGTAACATGTTTTGTGTTGTTTTGCACCATTCTTTCACACTCAGCAATTTTTGTCATTTGTTGATGAACTATAATCTATTTCTACTGTCTGGACTAGAAAATTCATCTTATCAAATGACAAAAAAAGATGAGTATTACTTATAACCAATACTTAAAATTTTGAAGGGTTGAATATCTTTATATCACATTTGGTTTAGAAAAAATGTATGTGTGTGTTCTTATTAGAAGGCTGGTAGAAGCTGAGTGACCATTAATGAAAAAAGGAGTGGTTAATAAGCTTGTATTCTCATTGGAAAAAATTTTCTGTTAGTAGTTATGTCTTAGTGTTATTTTTTTTAATTTGGTTCAGTATGTTTTAAAAAAACCATCTTAGTAATCTTCTTTCAAATTGATAGTCTCCTCTTTAGTCATCTTTAATTAATGAAATATATGCAGTTGTATATGCTGATCTCATCCTACTTTTACTTTCATTTTGAATATGGCATTTTCTCATTCAAAGAATTAAAATGTATTAATTCTACTTAGAATATTCTTCTACATATTGTCATTACTCACTTGACTTGTTATTCACTTAAATCTTTCATCTATAGTTTTTTCTTTTCTTTTCTTTTTCTTTTTCTTTCTTTCTTTTTTTTTTTTTTTCCTCACTCTGTTGCCCAGGCTGGAGTGCAGTGGTGCGATCTTGTCTTACTGCAACCTCTGCCTCCCAGATTCCAGCGATTTTCCCACCTCAGCCTCCCGAGTAGCTGGGATTACGGGCACCTGCCACCACACCCAGCTAATTTTTGTATTTTTAATAGAGATAGGGTTTCACCATGTGGCCAGGCTGGTCTTGAACTCCTGACCTCAAGTCATCCACCCACTTCGGCCTCCCCAAGTGCTGGGATTCCATGTGTGAGCCACTGTGCCCGGCCTGTTCATCTATAGTTTTTCAATGTTTGAGTTACTGGGGCTTAAAAATGGATAGATCACTATTTGTTGAATTAGGCTTTTCATTATTATCAGTATCATAGTAAATGTTTGTATAATTCTTACCACAATTCTTGGTTCTTTGTAGATGATTCTCACATGTTTGCTGATGAGTGAATCATAAACTTGAATTTTGTTGCAAGTTGTTTCTACTGAGGAAGAGCCGTAGCAGAGGGACTCTTTCAACAGGAAGAAGATAATTGAATACTGCATTTTTTCCAGATATTAAATTTGGCTTCTAATTAAGGAACCAAAGGGGAATTTAGAAACTTTGAAAAATTCTTAGGTTAGAATTGGAAAAATACAGAGTAACTACTTGCAAAGGGAAGTAATGAATCCATATAATCAATTATATTTAATAGATACTTTTATATTTGATAAACTCAGGCAAACTGGTATTTTAATGTGGATCTCTACACTTCTGGAACTTAACTCTGAGAATCAACTTATTTCTTATATGGATTTTTTGGGGGGAGCGAAAATTAAACAGAGCCAGATAGATGTTAAAATGGTGAACACAGGAACAGCTGGAGTCTGCAGCTCCCAGCGAGATCAATGCAGAAGGTGGGTGATTTTTCTATTTCCAACTGAGGTACCCAGCTCATCTCATTGAGGCTGGTTAGACAGGGGGTGCAGCCCATGGAAGGCGAGCCAAAGAAGGGTGGGGCATCGCCTTACACGGGAAGTGCAAGGGGCCAGGGAACTTCCTCCCCTAACCAAGGGAAGCCATGAGGGAATGTGCCATGAGGAACGGTGCATTCCAGCCCAGACTCTATGCCTTTTCCGTGATCTTCACAACCCTCAGACCAGGCAATTCCCTCGGGTGCCTACACCACCCAGGCCCTGGGTTTCAAGCACAAAACTGGGCAGCCATTTGGGCAGACACCGAGCTAGCTGCAGAATTTTTTCTTTTTCATACTCCAGTGGCACCTGAAACACCAGTGAGACAGAACTGTTAACTGCTCTGGAAAGGGGGCTGAAGCCCGGGAGCCAAGTGGTCTAGCTCAGTGGATCCCACCCCCACAGAGCCCAGCAAGCTAAGATCCACTGGCTTGAAACTCTCACTGCCAGCACAGGAGTCTGAAGTCGACCTGGGATGCTGGAGCTTGGGAGGAGGGGCATCTGCCATTACTGAGGCTTGAGTAGGTGGTTTTCCCCTCACAGTGTAAGCAAAGCTGCCAGGAAGTTTGAACTGGGTGGAGCCCACTGCAGCTCACCAAAGCCACTGTAGCCCAACTGCCTCTCTAGAGTCCTCCTCTCTGGGCAGGGCATCTCTGAAAAAAAGGCAGCAGCCCCAGTCAAGGGCTTATAGATAAAACTGCCATCTCCCTGGGACAGAGCACCTGGGGGAAGGGTGCTATGGGGTGGCTATTGGTGCAGCTTCAGCAGACTTAAACGTTCCTGCCTGCTGGCTCTGAAGAGAGCAGCAGATCTCCCAGGGCAGTGCTCAAGCTCTGCTAAGGGACAGACTGCCTCCTCAAGTGGGTCTCTGACCCCCATGCCTCCTGACTAGGAAACACCTCCCAGCAGGAATCGACAGACAACTCATACAGGAGAGCTCCAGCTGCCATCTGGTGGATGCCCCTCTGGGACAAAGCTTCCAGAGGAAGGAACAGGCAGCAATCTTTGTTGTTCTGCAACCTCTGCTGGTGATATCCAGACAAACAGGGTCTGGAGTGGACCTCCAGCAAATTCCAGCAGACCTGCAGCAGAGGGGCCTGAGTGTTAGAAGGAAAACTAACAAACAGAAATGAATAGCATCAACATCAACAAAAAAGATTTCCACACAGAAACCCCATTTGAAGCGAAGACCAAAGGTAGATAAATCCATGAAGATGAGGAAAAACCAGCGCAAAAAGGCTGACAATTCCAAAAACCAGAATGCCTTTTGTCTTCCAAAGAATCACAACTCCTCGCCAGCAAGGGAACAAAACTGGACAGAGAATGAGTTTGATGAATTGACAGAAGTAGGCTTCAGAAGGTGGGTAATAACAAACTCCTCCAAGCCAAAGGACCATGTTCTAACCCAATGCAAGGAAGCTAAAAACCTTGAAAAAAGGTTAGAGGAATTGCTACCTAAAATAACCAGTTTAGAGAAGAACATAAATGACCTGATGGAGCTGAAAAACACAGCACAAGAACTTCGTGAAGCATACGCAAGTATCAACAACCAAAGCAGAAGATAGGATATCAGAGATTGAAGATCAACTTTATGAAATAAAGTGTGAAGACAAGATTAGAGAAAAAAGAATGAAAAGAAACGAACAAAGCCTCCAAGAAATAGGGGACTATGTGAAAAGACCAAACCTGTGTTTGATTGATGTACCTGAATGTGACAGGGAGAATGGAACCAAGTTGGAAAACACTCTGCAGGATATTATCCAGGAGAACTTCCCCAACCTAGCAAGACAGGCCAACATTCAAATTCAGGAAATACAGAGAACACCACAAAGATACTCCTCTAGAAGAGCAACCCCAAGACACATAATCGTCAGATTCACCAAGGTTGAAATGAAGGAAAAAATGTTAAGAGCAGCCAGAGAGAAAGGTCGGGTTACCTACAAAGGGAAGCCCATCAGACTAATAGTGGATCTCTCTGCAGAAACCCTACAGGCCAGAAAAGAGTGGGGGCCAATATTCAACATTCTTAAAGAAAGGAATTTTCAACCCAGAATTTTGTATCCAGCCAAACTAAGCTTCATAAGTGAAGGAGAAATAAAATCCTTTACAGACAAGCAAATGCTGAGAGATTTTGTCACCACCAGGCCTGCATTACCAGAGCTCCTGAAGGAAGCACTAAATATGGAAAGGAAAAATTGGTCCCAGCCACTGCAAAAACATACCAAACTGTAAAGACCATCAACACTATGAAGAAACTAATGGGCATCAACTAATGGGCAAACTAAATGGCTAGCATCATAATGACAGGATCAGATTCACATATAACAATATTAACCTTAAAAGTAAATGGGCTAAGTGCCACAATTAAAAGACACAGACTGGCAAGTTGGATAAAGAGTCAAGACCCATCAGTGTGCTGTATTCAGGAGACTCATCTCACGTGCAAAGACACGTGCTCAAAATAAAGGAATGGAGGAAGATTTACCAAGCAAATGGAAAGCAAAAAAAAAAAAAAAAAAAAAAAAAAAGGGGTTGCAATCCTAGTCTCTGATAAAACAGACTTTAAACCAACGAAGATCAAAAAGGACAAGAAGGGCATTACATAATGGTAAAGGGATCAATGCAACAAGAAGAGCTAACTATCCTAAGTATGTATGCACCCAATACAGGAGCACCCAGATTCATAAAGCAAGTCCTTAGAGACCTACAAAGAGACTTAGACTCCCACACAATAATAGTGGCAGACTTTAACACCCACTGTCAATATCTGACAGATCAATGAGACAGAAAATTAACAAGGATATTCAGGACTTGAACTCAGCTCTGGACCAAGCAGACTGAATAGACATCTACAGAACTCTCCACCCCAAATCAACAGAATAGACATTCTTCTTAGCACCACATCACACTTATTCTAAAACTAACCACGATTGGAAGTAAAACACTCCTCAACAAATGCAAAACAATGGAAATCATAACACAGTCTCTGAGACCTCAGTGCAATCAAATTAGAACTCAGGATTAAGAAACTCACTCAAAACTGCACAACTGCACGGAAACTGAACAACCTGTTCCTGAATGAATACTGGGAAAATAATGAAATTAAGGCAGAAACAAAGAAGTTCTTTGAAACCAATGAGAACCAAGACACAACATACCCAAATCTCTGGGACACAGCTAAAGCAATGTTTAGAGGGAAGTTTATAGCACTAAATGCCCACAGGAGAAAGCAGAAAAGATGTAAAATTGACACCCTAACATCACAATTAAAAGAACTAGAGAAGCAAGAGCAAAGTAATTCAAAAGGTAGCAGAAGATAAGAAATAACTAAAGTCAGAGCAGAACTGAAGGAGATAGAAACATGAAAAACCCTTCAAAAAATAAATGAATCCAGGAGCTGGTTTTTTGAAAAGATTAACAAAATAGATAGAACACTAGCCAGGCTAATGAAGAAAAGAGAGAAGAATCAAACAGACACAATAAAAAAATGCTAAAGGGGATATCACCACTGATCCCACAGAAATACAAACTACCATCAGAGAATACTATAAACATCTCTACGCAAATAATCTAGAAAATCTAGACAAAATGGATAAATTCCTGGACACATACACCCTCCCAAGAGTAAACCAGGAAGAAGTCGAATCCCTGAATAGACCAATAACAAGTTCTGAAATTGAGGCAGTAATTAATAGCCTACCAACCAAAAAAAACCCAGGAGCAGATGGATTCACAGCTGAATTCTGCCAGAGGTACAAAGAGGAGCTGATACTATTCCTTCTGAAACTATTCCAAACAATAGAAAAAAAGAGAGTCCTCTTTAACTCATTTTATAAGCCAAGCATCATCCTGATACCATAACCTGGCAGAGACACAACAAAAAAAGAAAATTTCGGCCAATATCCTTGATGAATATCGATGTGAAAACCCTCAATAAAATACTGGCAAACCAAATCCGTAGCACATCAAAAAGCTTATCCACCACAAACAAGTCGGCTTCATCCCTGGGATGCAAGGCTGGTTCAACATATGCAAATCAATAAACATAATCCATCACATAAACAGAACCAAAGACAAAAACCACATGATTATGTCAATAGGTGCAGAAAAGGCCAGCGATGAAATTCAACACCGCTTCATGCTAAAAACTCTCAATAAACTTCATATTGATGGAACGTATCTCAAAATAATAAGAGCTATTCATGGCAGACCCACAGCCAATATCATACTGAATCGGCAAAAGCTGGAAGCATTCCCTTTGAAAACTGGCACAAGACAAGGATGCTCTCTCTCACCACTCCTATTCAACATAGTATTGGAAGTTCTGTTCAGGGCAATCAGAAAAGTGGAAGAAATAAAGCATATTCAAACAGGAAGAGAGGAAATTAAATTGTCTCTGTTTGCAGAGACAATGATTATCTATTTAGAAAACCCCATTATCTCAGCCCAAAATCTCCTTAAGCTGATAAGCAACTTCAGCAAAGTCTCAGGATACAAAATTAATGTGCAGAAATCACAAGTATTCCTCTACAACAATAATAGACAGAGCCAAATCATGAGTGAACTCCCATTCACAATTGCTACAAAGAGAATAAAATACCTAGGCATACAACATACAAGGGATGTGAAGGACATCTTCAGGGAGAACTACAAACTTCACTGCTCAAGGAAATAAAGAGGACACAAACAAATGGAAGAACATTCCATGCTCATGGATAGGAAGAATCAATCTTGTGAAAATGGCCATACCGCTCAAAGTAATTTATAGATTCAATGCTATCCCTATCAAGCTACCATTGACTTCTTTATAGAATTAGAAAAAACTACTTTAAATTTCATATGGAACCAAAAAAAGCCCATATAGCCAAGACAATCCTAAGCAAAAAGAACAAAGCTGGAGGCATCATGCTACCTGACTTCAAACTATACTACAAGGCTACAGTAACCAAAACAGCATGGTCTTGGTACCAAAACAGATATATTGACCAATGGAACAGAAGAGAGGTCTCAGAAATAATGCCACATATCTACAACCATCTCAACTTTGACAAACCTGACAAAAACAAGCACTGGGCAAAGGATTCCCTGTTTAATAAATGGTGTTGGGAAAACTGGCTAGCCATGTGCAGAAAACTGAAACTGGACCCCTTTCTTACACCTTATACAAAAATTAACTCAAGTTGGATTAAAGAGTTAAATGTAAGACCTAAAGCCATGAAAACCCCGGAAGAAAACCTAGGCAATACCATTCAGGACATAGGCATGGGCAAAGACTTCATGACCAAAGCACCAAAAGCAATGGTAACAAAAGCCAAAATTGACAAATGGGATCTAATTAAAGTAAAGAGCTTCTGCACAGCAAAAGAAACTATCATCAGAGTGAACAGGCAACCTACAGAATGGGAGAAAATTTTTGCGATCTATCCATCTGACAAAGGGCTAAAGTCCAGAATCTACAAGGAACTTAAATAAATTTACAGGAAAAAAGCAAACAACTCCATCAAAAAGTGGGTGAAGCATATGAACAGACACTTCTCAAAAGAAGACATTTATGTGGCCAACAAGCATATGAACAAAAGCTCATCATCAGTGGTCATTAATGAAATGCAAATCAAAACCACAATGAGATACCATCTCACACCAGTTAGAATGGCAATCATTAAAAAGTCAGGAAACAACAGATGCTGGAGGGGATGTGGAGAATTAGGAATGCTTTTACACTGTTGGTGGGAGTGTAAATTAGTTCAACCATTGTGGAAGACAGTGTGGTGATTCCTCAAGGATCTAGAACCAGAAATACCATTTGACCCAGCAAGCCCATTACTGGGTATATACCCAAAGGATTATAAATCATTCTACTATAAAGACACATGCACACATATGCTTATTGCAGCAGTATTTACAATAGCAAAGACTTGGAACCCACCCAAATGCCCATCAATGATAGACAGGATGAAGAAAATGTGGCACATATATACCATGGAATACTATGCAGCCATGAACAAGGATGAGTTTGTGTCCTTTGCAGGGACATGGATGAAGCTGGAAACCATAATTTTCAGCAAACTAACACAGGAACAGAAAACCAAACACTACATGTTCTCACTCATAAGTGGGAACTGAACAATGAGAACACATGGACACAGGGAGGGGAACATCACACATGGGGGCCTGTCGGGGTGGGGGGTTAGAGGAGGGATAACATTAGGAGAAATACTTAACGTAGATGACGGGTTGATGGGTGCAGCAAACCGCCATGGCACGTGTATACCTATGTAACAAACCTGCACGTTCTGCACATGTATCCCAATACTTGAAGTATAATACTTTTAAAAAATGGTGAAGACAAGCCTTTTTTTAGGACTGTTGCCATAATAACCTTGTAGACTGATTTGAAATATAGTGTATCAGCTTTGGCAACATAGGGAAACCCTGTCTCCATAAAAAATTTAAAAATTACCTGGGTGTGGTGATGTGAACCTGTGGTCCCAGCTGGTTGGGAGGCTGAAGTGGGAGGATTGTTTGAGCCTAGGAGGTTGAGACTGCAGTGAGCTTTGATTGTACCGCTGCACTTCAGCCTGGTGACAGATCAAGACCTTGTCTAAAAAAAACAAAAAGGAAAGAATATAGCCTACATATACAACCAATTCAAAATATAGTGAATCTTGGCCAGGATCTATGGTTCACACCTATAATCACAACACTTTGGGAGGCTGAGATGAGAGGATCACTTGAGACCAGGATTTCAAGACCAGCCTAGGCAACATAGTGACACCCTGTTTCAAAAAATTAGCCAGGTGTGGTGGTGTGCACCTGTAGTCCTGGTTACTAGGGAGGCTGAGGTGGGTGGATCACTTGAGCCTAGAAGATTGAGGCTGCATTGAGCTATGATTGTACCATTTTACTCCAGCCTGAGTGACAGAGAGGCCTGTTCTCAAATAAATAAGTAAATAAATAAAAAGAATGAAATAGAGTGAATTTCATTATGTAATGCATCGGTTTTTAAAATTTAATGACATCTGATTCTGATTCTTTGAGTACTTTCACTGCTTAAGCTGCTGGGTTGGGTTTTTGTTTTTGTTTTTTTGAGACAGAGTCTTGCTCTGTCGTTCAGGCTGGAGTGCAGTGGCACGATCTCGGCTCACTGCAACCTCCGCAGGTTGGGTTTTTTCACTCTCAGGTATAATAGATCAAGGAGTCACCTTCCATTCTTTATGTTTAAGGATTTCTGATTTTTGAAACAGATTGCACAAGAAACATGTATAAGATTAAATATTTTGTAAAAGGCTTCCCTTTATGTTTCAATAGCATTCTTCTTTAAAAAATCTATTTTTTTCCACAATAAGACACCGTGTTCTTTTACTATAAAATTGATCAAAGAGGAATCGATTAAAACTTTAAAGAATTCTCTCATTAAAAGTTTTGAAGGCCATAATTGAAATTGTACATAACATTGAGAACAGGGGATATGCAAAAAAAAAGAAAAAGATCAGATGAGAGAGTATGTGAGACTTAAAACAGAAATAAATTCATTTAAGTTCAAAAGAAAGTGTGAGCCAGGCATAGTGGTACACACCTGTAGTCGAAGCTACTCTAGAGGCTGAGACAAGAGGATCACTTAAGGCCACAGGAGTTTGGGGCTTCATTGCTCTTTGATGACACCTGTGAATAGCCACAGCACTCCAGCCTGGGCAACATAACGAGACACTGTCTCTTAAAAGAAGAAAGAAAGAAAAAAGTATGAAACATTGATATTTTAAAATTTAAAAAGAATTATTCTAAACTTACTTTAGTCATTTTGCATGCAGCAAATGTTTGTCATGGTGAAATGTGACTTCCATCCCTTAATTTACACTTATGAAAAAAGCAGTTTTCTCATTTGGGATTCTTTTGATGCTCATTATGATAAAATTTTCTATTTAGGTATAGAAACAAATAAACCATTTTCAATTTGAGAAATGAACATTTGTAATTTATGTTGACAGAATATATTTATTTTCTATAAAAAGATCTTTCAGCCTAAGGAGAAAAAATCTTAAATTCTAGACTAGTATTACCATAAGTCTATTGGTATCATTTCGAAGTGATTTACCTTCCTTTCATTATTGTAAACACTTAATACTTTATGTTACTTTTTACCAGAATGTGAGTCATCTACCCAAGTTCAAAGAGTTGAACCAACTTTTATAGAGTTGGATGGGAGTAGAAGAGGAAAGATTTAAAGGGTGATGAATGATGATTAGAGCAAAGTAAAAGTTGATGGGAATGATGGTTGAAGCAGGTTCAAACAAGTAGGGAAAGGAAATCAAGAGGAGTGAAAATGTTATTGTGGTAAGATTTAAAACTTGAATAAGCATATTTATCTGTGCATACACTTGAGTTGTCCCTTCTTCCTTATCTTTTTTTCCGAGTTCTCTTGTTGCTTCTTCATCTCCAACTCTTAGAATCATATCACGTCTTTTCTATGGAGTCTTCTTAATCTCATCAGTTCCTTTTCTGTACTTCCACAGTACTTAGTTTGCCTTTTAAGACATATTCGTGCAATTCAATTAAGAATGAAAAACAAAGCCATGTGTGGTGACTCATGCAAGTAATCCAAGCACTTTGGGAGGCCAAGGCAGGCAGACCTTTTGAGGTCAGGAGTTCGAAACCAGCCTGGCCAACATGGTGAAACTCTGTCTACTAAAAATACAAAAAAGTTATCCAGGTGTGGTGGCTTACACCTGTAATCCCAGCTACTCAGAAGGCTAAGGCAGGAGAATTGCTTGAACCCAGGAAGCAGAGTTTGCAGTGACGGAGATCATGCCACTGCACTCCAGCCTGGGTGACAGAGCAAGACTCTGTCTCAAAAAAAAAAAAAAAAAAAAAAGAATACAAAACAAAGAAATAATTGCAATACAAGATATAACAACAGCTATTAGTAACACAGACATGAGAATCTACGAATTTAGTAAAGAGCTTCTTGAGGAGATGATGTGTAATAAAGGCTAGGCTTTACAGTTGAATACAAATTTTAAATTTCAGGTCTTGAAGGCTAGAGCCATTCCTGGTAATAATGTCCCATTAATATAGTCATGTTGCCTTTCTCATCCAAAAACACAGAAAACTATTTGAGTGACTATTTTCTCCATTCTCTGAAGGATGCTCTGTAACCTAGTCCTACTCTGAATTCCTGGAAGATGTTAATTCTTCACATACAATATATGCCTTGTGGCATAAAGGCTGAATTTGGTCATAAAACCTTAGTTGGGAAAGGCTAGGTAGGTTGTAGCTTTCAAAAATTTTTCACCTACTCTAGAAGCTGCAAAGTGTAATGAAAGGACCAGTTTCACTAGGTGTTAAGTGACCTGGATTCTAATCCAAGTTACTAAAAATTAATGTGCGTCTCCTGAGCCCCACCTACTCAGGAGGCAGAGGTGGGAGGATCTCTTGAGCCCAGGAATTCCAGTCTAGCCTGGGCAATATACAGAGACCTCAACTCTCAAAGGAAAAAAAAATGACATGACCTTGAGCAAATAATTTAGCTTCTCTGTTGTATATTTGTAAAAGGAGAGTATTAAATTAGACCTATAGAATTCTTTTCAGCTCTTAGCTTTCTATCTAATTTAGTCTCCACACTAATTTTGAATGACAGAAAGAACATATGTTATTGTCTCAATTTTACAGACCAAGAAACTAAAATTCAGAGAAGTTGTGACTTGCTTAGGATTACAAAGTGATTATTGGCGGAGAATGACGAAGTCAAAACTAAAAACTGGGTCCTCACAAGAAATACCCAACCCAGTTCCTTATACATGTTTGTCTAATGAAAGAATACAACTCAGTGAGTGCATGCATAAAGGGATAATAGAAAGCACTGTGACCTAGAGATCCAGAATCCTTGATTTCTAAATTTTGACCTTACCTTGGGCAAACTCTGCCCTGAACTTTAAGATGGATATGACATGCCCTTTTGACCTTATGAAGAGTTTTCAGAATAAAATGAAATGAAAACATATTTTGAATGTAAAACTCTAAAAAGATACTATTATAGATGACATCACCTATAATATCTTAACTTTATAGAAATAAAGGTTATGTTGTGGGAAAACATGGAACAATAAGATTTGTTTTGTTTTCTTGACCAGATAGAATGCCTGTGCGCTGTCAGATAAAGAACTGATCATGTGATGCATTTGGTATGCCTTTGTTAGCACTGCTAATGTACAGCCAATTTAAATCAAATAGACATAGGCTTTGCTTATAAAAACCACATATATTTCTAAGTTAGTTTGCTTAGTGGTTAACACGTTGCATATTGCATTAGTCTTAATATCCTCTAATGTTGGAGCTAGCACTAGATCCTAGAAATTCAGAATAAAAGTCCACCTTACCCCTGTTACAACTAGTCATTCGTCTTCTTTGGTATATAGTTTAGCTCTCCTTCCAGTCACTCAAGTACAACTTAGGAAACTAAAACCATAGCTGATTATTGCTGGAGCAGGAGCTCGAATTCTAGTTTCTTGACTTCTAGTCAAATGTTCTCATTGTAACAGGTAGCTGTCACCCTTTTTTTCTTACTGATGTTGTGCTAGTTTGTTCTTGCATTGCTGTAAAGAAATAACTGAGATTGGGTAATTTATAAAGAAAAGAGTAGGGTTTAGTTGGCTCACGGTTCTTCAGGCTGTACAGGAAGCATGGCACCAGCATCTCTTCAGCTTCTGGTGAGTCCTGAGGAAGCTTATATTAATGGCAGAAGTCGGAGGGGGAACAGGCATGTCACATGGTGACAACAGGAGCAAGAGGAAGGAGGAGGTCCCATACACTTTTTAAACAAGCAGATCTCTTGTGAACTAACTGAGTGAGAGCTCAGTTATCACCAAGGGGGTGGTGCTAAACCATTCATGAGGGATCCACCCCCCTGATGTAGTCATCTTCTACCAAACCTCACCTCCAGCATTGGGGATCACATTTCAACACGAGATTTGGAAGGGACAAACATTCAAACCGTATCAGACATAAAATAGGAAACTTCGTCCATAGCTTAGGTAAATATTAAGCAAAGAACTTTCTCTTTAAATGAGTAAGCTATATAGACTTTTTAAAACACTAAATTCTACCATTATGATAGAAATTTAAGATTAAGAGATTTTAGACATTTTCATCCTTCTGTAGATTAAAATCGTATGATGACCATCCTTCACTTTTAGCTTCATCTTTATTTATGTAAAAAGTTTGCATTTGTACATAGTAATGTGCCAAGTTTTATACAAAAGCAGGAAATATCTCTGCTGCTTTCAAATAATTAGAACAAGGGTTTTCTGTGAATAGTAAATTTAACACCTTCCAGCATAGATTATTATCAGAAATCCAAGTACTCTTCAGTTAAAGTAAACACTTATTGACTTGTATCTTTTACCTATTACTGAAGGGTAGAAGTTGAAAAGGATTGGTCTCTCGGGATGCTCCTGGAAGCTGCATGCTTGTGGCTGTAAAGCTATTCTCTGATATACCTGAATTCTTTTGCTCCCAGTAGTGAAATTGTGTGTGTATTAAAAGTTTAAGCATTGTTTACTCCCAGATTTATATTTGCTGGTTTTTCATATTATTGTAATGTTATAAAATTGAAGTGCAAAAAAGGGTTGTTTTAGTCAAACCAAGTTCGGTGCTTTGAAATGACTCAGAGGCAAGTTGCAGAAAATATTGTAGAGTTAGATGTAGAAAAGATATGAGGGGGCAACGTAAGAAACTAGAAAGGATTGCTAGGTGCAGTGACACATACCTGTAGTCCCAGCTATTCTGTAGGCTGAGGTGGGAAGATCACTGGAGCCCAGGAGTTCTGGGCTGTGCGCTATGCTGATCAGGTGTCCACACTAAATTCTGCATCAATATGGTGACCTCCCAGGAGCAGGGGACCACCAGGTTGCCTAAGGAGGGGCGAACCCGCCCAGGTCGGAAAGTAGAAGGATTGTGTCTCTAGGCCTCAGTCTCCTTTGCATTTTTATGTCCTCACCCTGCACATAGTGAAAATCATAAACCCACATTACTGGTGTGGTTTATAGAAGAAAAACAACTTAGAACTAAAAAAAACCAAAAAACCTTGACCTTTACGTAAAGAGATTTTCAAATGAATATACTTTTTGTGTTTTTAAAATTAAAATGTTATACGGAATTATGTATATTATTTTAAAAGGATTTCCTGCTTAGCTTTTTAAATTAACTGGTGCCAATCTCTCAAATAAGACAACTTATGTACCAGCAATAATCAACTGGAAAATGTAATGAAAAATATTCAATTTAGAGCAATAACAAATAGTATAAAATACCTTAGGAATAAGCTTAATAGGCAAAGTGCTGGATGTAGATGAAAACAATGCAAAAGACTACAAAACTTTAATAAAGGCCATAAGAGAACACTTGAACATGTGCCAGGCAGTTTTCCTGGGACAAATCTATACATTTAATGCCATTCCAGTAAAAATCTCAGTATGTTTTCAGTGCATGTTTTTACAAGTTTGTTCACCTGTAGATACTGTGGGTTATATTGCCTAGCAGTTTCATTTCCAAGAAAAAAATCCCTTCCTAATTTGCATTCTCCACACCTTCACCCAAACCAGATTATTATTAGACTTTTAACAGGTCAAAGTAGTATCTTGTTTAGTTTGCATTTCTTTAGTTATAAGGAGTCCAGAAATAATCCCATACTCAGGGGAACTTAATGTATGATAATTTATCCACTTCAAATCAGTGGAGAAAATTCAGGATAATTCAGTAAATGCTCATGAGTTATCAGGATAGCAATTTGAAAAAAAGAGGTAGACTTTGACTTATTCTTTATACCAAAATAAATTCTAGCTAGATCAATAATCTCAATAAAAAATGACTTCATTTAAAAAATGACTCCATATAAGTTCTGGAAAAAAATGAGCACGTTAGAAAAATAACAGTAGAGGCCAGGCACTGTGGCTCATGCCTATAATCCCAGCACTTCAGGAGGCGAGACAGGTGGGTCATCTGAGGTCAGGAGTTTGACACCAGCCTAGCTAACATGGTGAAACCCCGTCTCTACTAAAAATACAAAAATTAGCTGGGCATGGTGGCACGTGCCTGTAGTCCCAGATACTCGGGAGGCTGAGGCAGGAGAATGGCTTGAACCCAGGGGGCGGAGGTTGCAGTGAGCCGAGATTGTGCCACTGCACTCTAGCCTGGGTGACAGAGCGAGACTCCATCTCAAAAACAAAAAAAACCCAAAAAACAAAAAACAGTAGAGGCCTGCTGTGGCTCACACCTGTAATCCCAGCAAAGAGGCTGAAGCAGAAGGATTGATTTCTGGAGCCCAGGAGTTTGGGGCTGCAGTAGGCCATGCCACTGTACTTCAGCCTGGGTGACAGCCCAACTCTAACAATTAAAATAAAATAATATATTTAAAAATAGCAGTAGAGGCTAAGTATTATATAAAATCTAATGTTTAAAAAAAGATAGGTTTGACTAAATAATTTTGTTGCTAGAACAACATAAAGTGGAAAGAAAACATCAGTCCATCATATGAATCATACGAGTTATAACATTTACAGAATAGTTAAATGACAAATTTCTTTATGGAAACAAGTCTGTTAGAGCAAACTAACAAAAAATAACAACCCATTCAAAAAGGTGGGAAATGCATCTAAACAAGCATATCATTTTGTCCTTAACTTAAAAGTGGTTCTCAGTTTTAGGTACCCAAATTTAATATTTGTATTTATTTTTTAAGTTTTGGCCTTCAAAATAAAAATGACTATACATTTGATTAGACTTCTTTCTTTTCTTTTTATTATAGATGATTGATTTTTAAGGACTAGTGCTATGAACATTAAAGCAAGTATGCTTAAAACCAAAAACATATTTTGACTTTAGGCATTTATGCAGATAAATGTTTCGCTCTTAACCCAATTGGAATTCAAAGAAAGAGACTAGCTCTTTAACAGATACTGATACTCAAAGGTAAAGAAGAATTATTGGTATGATTCTAAGCCACTAGTCATCTATTCCCAGAGCAAAATTTCTGTGGTTACTTTTTTTTATTGGTTTTCTAGTGTGCTTGCTTTAATCAAGTGTTTTCACATGTTTGGAAAATTTGAGGGTTTCCTGTCTATACTAGAAGATACGAGCACTACTCCAGAAAGGTTAGAAACAAAAGACCAAAGGACTGCTTCTACAAAAGGCCCGCTGTTAAAGCCCAGCCATTTGTTGTTGTTTTAGTTAAACAGAAGTGGACTATTTCAATCCAACCGAAAAAGATTGCTAGATTTTTGCCCTGGCCATATAAATAGGGAATTAAGACAGGCATATTAAAAATTTTTCCTGCTTATGTTGTCTTCATCTCTGGGTCAACTGATACTTATTTTTTTTCCAGTAGCAAAATATTTATTGAGTGTAACTGTGTACCAGGTGCTTTTCTAGGTGCTGGGAATATAGCAGTGAATAAAACAAAATCCCCGAGCTTGTATTTTATTTGGAGAAGACAATCAATAAATAAACAATTATACAACTGGTCATATGGTGATAAGTTCTCTGAAGAAAAATAATTTAGGAGGAAAAAGGGGGTGGGCTTTTACTGTTCTATATAGGGAGGTCAAAGTAGGCCTTGCTAACAAGGGGACATTTGAACAGAGACTTGAAAGAAGTGAAGGAAAGAATCATGTGGTTGTCTCAGGGAACTAACCTTTAACTGATCAACATCTTTAAAAGGCCTTCTCCAATCTGTATTTCCAGCTCACCTCCCAGAAATTCACTCACCATGTTCATGTCCCCAAGATCTTTGGGGCAATTAGAAATTTCTAAACCGTATTTCAACTTGGCAAGATTCTACATTTCTGCTTCTGATTCTTATTTTTCATGGCACCTCATAAAATAGGAATGCATGTTTTGTTTTGTTTTGTTTTGTTTTTTGGGCTACTTGCCAGTGTTCTGAAACTAAATACTTCTCAGAGAGTAGCTGTCTCTCATTAAAGAGCCCCAGGTCAACAGTTCCATTTCAGTCACATTCCATCCTGACTTGTCTCTTCTCACCATTCAGTGATTAGGTTCATGTCTTTTACTCTTTAATGCTTTGGTTAGCATCCTGTTTACCTCAAGAGACTGCACTTTCTTCTCCTGAATTTAATTTCCCTGATAGCAGGGACATCTGACAGCCTATGTCAACTGTCTTCCTTGACTTCTGTCAATTATTTGTCCTAACTATGCTTGAGTGAGCATACAGGAATATAAAATTTTATTTCCTTGGAATAAAATTTTAATTTATAATATAGGAGAGATATTACTATTAAGGCTCTTAAAAAGCAATTATAAGAGACAGAATAAAATTAAAAGGAAAAAAGATAGCATAACCCTACAACTCTCGTAAATCAGCTGTTTATGATTTTCCAGATTTAATTTCAGTCTTTGCTATTATGCTTATATAGTTGAAATCAGAGAATAATATCTTTAATTTGAAATAGAATACTGCTCTTTCTTTTTATGTGCTCTTAGATAAGAACTCTTTCTACTGTGTCTTATAAACTCTGTCATACCATAAGTTTCTCAAAGTGATTTTAACCACTGTACATTTTAAATAATATGAGAAATAAATTAATTTCTGATGTGAACATACATGTAAGCTACTAAATCTCAGTATTATGAAGTATCTAAAATGTGACTTATTAGAAATAGATTCTTTTAGACGTTAATTTTTTTTCCAAAAAGATACATATGTGCTTTTCTATTTATGAGTATACCTGGTAAATATAGAACATAGGAAAATGTACTTTGATGTTTTAAAACATTTAAAATTATTTAAATATACCACTAACCCTAAATTTTAAAATTATCTTTGATTAGAAGCATTAAAATTCTTATTTAAGATGTGTACTATTTGAAGAAGAGAATTGGGATTCTGTTGCCTTGCTTTGTAACTTAAAAGAGCTTTTTCAGGGACTCCCTCAGAGTACCTGCTGGAGATGAATCTGGAAAAAATTTTTGTTCAGAGAATTTCTGCCACTAAATAAGTCTTAAATAAGTATGCCACATAGGATAGACTGTATTTAAATGAAACCATTTTTTATAACTTACACCAAATCCTATGACAAAAGCATGATTGTTTCTTGATAACACTGTTCCACTGTTGTATTTGTTTTACTGTTAACAAAAATGCATTTTTTTTTTTACCTTTAGTAGGTATGCATTGTATTACAAAACAATGATATCTTTTGGAAAACTTTCAGTTAAACTAGACAAACAAGGACTTTGGCTTATTCAGATTTATTCCATTCATCATCTTTGAATTAGTTTCTTCTTGAGAAGAAGCATATCTTACAACTTTTGTCTTTATTACCTCAATATTTTTTATTTATATACATATACATATATACTTTTTTTCAGATAGGGTCTTGCTATGTGGCCCAGGCTGGTCTTGAACTCCTGGATTCAAGTTATTCTCCTGCCTCGGCCTCCCAAAGTGCTGGAATTATAGGCATGAGCCACTGTGCCTGGCCTCAATATTTATTTAAAGGTTACAAGAATATATGTTCTTAAAATGTTGAGAATTAAAATAAATAATTTCTTCAATCATAATAGCTTTGTATTTTATTATATTATAAATTGAAACATTGAAGTTTTAAAATTCTTCTTCAATGAGCCAGGCCTGGTGGCTCATGCCTGTAATCCTTACACTTTGGGAGGCTGAGGCAGGAGGATCAGTTGAGGCCAGTAGTTTGACAACGGCCTGGAAAACATAGTGAGAATCTCTCTCCATTTAATAAATAAATAAATAAAATTATTCTTCAGTGAATCTGTTTTTGGATTCAGTCTTGATAATAAAAACAGAGAAAAAAATTTTAACAGATAGAGTATTTCAATATTGCTCTGTCAGCAATATCTGGAAATAGCATTAGTCATTTTTCTTCAGGTGCTTTTATCCAACAAGCCTAAGACTCCTAAGATTCCCTTCCCCATTAGGAAGCTCCTGGCAAGCAAGTGAAACCAGCAGAAGGGACCCAGCCACAAAAAACACCCTGGCCCACAAGTCTCTTTAACCCTACAACCGAGACTCTTTTTCTCAGCCCAGGAACACCAGGCCTGTAGAGGGACACTATTCAGGGGTTTCCACTATACACCATTCCACCAGGCAGCTTGACCTGGTGAAAATGTGTAGGTCCATGGATCCACCACCACAAGCAATTGCACCCATATCCCTCCAGCCTCTCTACCCCTGTCCCTAACACCTGGCCACTACTAATCTGCCCTTCAATTCTCAAATTTTGTCATTTCAAAAATGTTATATAAGTGGAATCAAACAGGATTAGTTTTTTTTCTCACTCAGTATAATTTTCTGGAGATCCATTCACTATATTGCATGTATCAATAGTTCATACCTTTTTATTGCTGACTAGTATTTTGTAGTATGAATGTACTACAGTTTCTTTGGCCAGACACATGTTGAAGAATATCAGGGCAGGTTCCAGTTTTTGGCTATCACAAATAAAGCTGCTATGAACATTTATGTTTTGTATCAATATGAGTTTTCTTTTCTCTGGGATAAATGCCTAATGAGTAAAATTGAAGAGTTGTATGGTTATTTTGCATTTTCTTTGATAAAAGACTGCAAAAGTATTTTCCAGAGTGGTTGAATCATTTTAAATTTCCGCCAGCAATATACGAGTGAGTGATCAGTTTCTCTGCATTCTTTCTATCATTTGGTGGTGTCTTTATTTTTTATTTGAGTCATTCTGATAGTGTAAGGATATCTCAGTGAGGTTATAATTTGCATTTCCCATCAGGATGATAGCTAATGATATTGATTAACCTTTCCCTGTTTATTTGTGACCTGTATTTCTTCTCTGGTGAAATTTCTCTTCATGTCTTTGCTCATTTTCTGATTGGATTGTTTGTTTATTACCATTGAGTTTTGAGGGTTATTTATATGTTCTCCATACTAGTCTTTTTTGTTAGATATGTAGTTAGCAAATATTTTCTCTTGGCCTGTAGCTTCTTTCTTCATCTTCTTCACATCATCTTTCTCATCCAAAAGTTTTTAATTTTCATAAAGTCCAGTTTATCACTTTTTCCTTTTATGGATTATGCTTTTGGTGTCAAATCTAAGAACTCCAGATCCTGAAGATTTTCCCTTATACTTAAAAAATTATAGTTTCACATTTTAAGTCCATGATCCATTTTAAGTTTATTTTTGTACAAAGTTTGAGATTTGGGTTGAGGTTCTTTTTAGGGAGTGCTGAATTGGGCACCATGGATGTTCAGTTGTTTCAGCACCATTTGTTTTAAAGGCTATCCTTTTTCTATTGATTTGCTTTTGTATCTTTGTCAAAAAGGGAACAAAGAAAAGATGAGACAAATAGATGTAGAATTTAAACTATTTATATTAATAATTGCATTAAATGTCAGTGCTCTAAGCAGCCCAATTAAAAGGCAGAGATTATCAGAGTGCATGAAAAACAAAACCCAACTCTATGCTATCCAAAAGAAATCTATTGTAAATATAAAGACATGAATATGTTAAAAGGATGAATGAAAAGATTAGGTCCTGGATGGAACTGAGGTTAACTGAGGATAATTTTAAGATTTGTACTATGGGTGATTAGGTGGTTGATAACACAATTAACCAAAGTAGATATTGAAAGACCATCTCATAGCTGGTTGGTGATGAATGAAATGAGTTCATGTTAATGTTTGAACCTATTATATTTGAGATGTTTGCCACATATTCATGTGGATATCTTTGGTGTCCAGTTGGAAATATGGACCTAGAACTTGAAAGCATAGTTTTAGTCAGAAATGTAGACTTAGGAATAATATAGATACAGTTAAAATCATGAGGCCAAGTGCTGTGGCTCATGCTTGTAATCTCAGCACTTTGAGAGGCCAAGGCAGGCGGATCACCTGCGGTCAGAAGTTCGAGACCAACCTGGCCAACATGGTGAAACCTCATCTCTACTAAAAATACAAAAATTAGCTGAGTGTGGTGGCACATGCCTGTAATCCCAGCTACTCGGGATGCTGAGGCAGGAGAATCGCTTGAACCTGGGAGACGGAGGTTGCAGTGAGCCGAGATTGCACCGCTGCACTCCAGCCTGGGTTACAAGAGCAAGACTCTCTCTTAAAAAAAAAAAAAAAAATCATGATAGTGGCTCAGCCAGCATATGTATTGGCAAGCAGATCTGCAGAAATATTAGTATTAAAGGACCAGCAAGGTAAAATGGAAAAGATCTTCAGAAAGGCCAAGGTCTGCCAAAATTCTTCTGTTTTCTATTCTAGTTTCCTCTTGCGAGGCAAAACAGTCTTAGAATTTAGCTTAGGGTAGTACAAAAACATTTCCTGTAATGTAGTTCTAATAATATTCCTTAAAATACCCAGAAAACAATAGCAGTTTCTGCCTTCCACTTCCTCTATTGTTAATTTTTCTACTAGCACTACTGACTTGTACTTACTTTGATAATCAGAATCTTTTCGGAGCACCTTGACTTAATAGCCTTGGAATCCTTTACTCTCTAGACAAGTTCATGCTTGCCTTAGAAATGTATGTGAGTTATGAAAAGTCATGTAGAACAGACTTATGGCTTCTACTTTTTCTATCAATATTATTTACTCAGTGAAATTTATACTAATCTTGCTGACAGTGAGAGCCTGGTTTCCTTCACAGGACTAAGTAGCAAAACAGAGTGAAGTGTTGTTCAGAGAGCAATTAGGCTGACAGTTAATTTGAGTAGATAAGTAATAACATGAGATGAGTACAAGAGAAAACTACTGCCCAAGTCCTGGATAGAAACAATGCTTTAGAAAGAAATATACATATTTTACTTTCAAAAGTTAAGTATTCCATGAAATCTTTTCTTTATAGTTAAAAAAGATCAATTGCTATATTAATTATCTGTTAGAACAACTAACATTTATTATCTCACACAATTTCTGAAAGTCGGGAAACTGGGAGTGGCTTAACTGTGTGATTTTGACTCATGTTTCCTCATGAGAGATTCTTAAATTGTCATCCAAGGCTGCAGCTAGTTTAAGGCTTCACTAGGATTGGAGAGTCTGCCTCCAAGTTCACTCGTGTGGTTGTTGGCAGGCCTCAGTTCTTTGCTGGCTGATGGCCAGGGGCTTCATTTTTTTTGCCACATGAGCCTCTCCATAGGGCTACTCCATAGCAGCTCCCTGCCTCAACCCCAGTGGAAGAGATCCTAGAGAGGGAGAGAACCTAAGATGGAAACTGCAGGTTTTTATAAATTCATCTCAGAAGTGACATGCCATCATTTCTGCCCTATGTCATTGGCCCACAGACTAGCCCTGGTACAGTTTAGGAACTGTCTACACAAGGGTGTAAATACCCAGTGTCAGAGATTATTAGGGAGATCTTGGAGGCTGGCTGCCACAGTTATGACTTAGTGTCAATTAGAAAACAAATCCTATTATCAGTTTTCTTGTTTGTGCTTTGCTGTAGTTAATTTAACTCATGATATGGCTGCATCATATGTCAATATTCTAGAAATATTTACCAAGTGTCCATTATATGCTTGGCATTGGAATTTTAAGAACTCCCTGAAAGTCCCATCTGAACCCTGGTAGTCACCTGTCTAAAATCCTTCAGTGAGTTTATATTTTGCTATTTCCTTGCTATGAAATCTGTATTTTAGCATTATGGAAAGAAAAATTTCTGTCTCAAAGGCTTGTGTGCCAGGTGCCCTTCTAAGTACTTTACATTTATTATCTAATTTAATTGTCAAAACAGCCCTATAGTAAGCATTATTTTTGTTATCTTGTAGATTAGCTACATGAAGTTTCCCTAGGGCCATATTATTTTTTCTTCTCTTGCTTCTGAGCACACTATTCTGCTTTTTACTTAAAATAATTTGTTCTTTCTTTAGGATTCAACTCAAGCATAATCTCTTCCAAGAAGTTTTCTCTAATGCTCCTAATCTGAGTTAGTTGTCTCTTCTGATTTTCATGGCACCCTATGTATTCTTTTATTGTGGTACTTAGCACTTTGTGTTGCTATTTTTTATTTATTTATCTGTTTTTTTTTTCCATTAGACTGTAAACTATAGCATAAAATTTCAAAACAAAGGCTCTGAAATCAAACAGTTTGGAACTGTGTCCTGGATCCACCACTTAGTCATGTGACTGGACAATTTACTCCTTGTCTGCCTTTCTTCACTTATAAAATGGCATTTAAAAAATAGTTACCTTCTTTCCAGAGTTTGTTGTGAGAATTAAATAATATAAGTAATGTGGTTGGTGCTATGTCTGGCATTCAATAAATGTCATCTGTTAAACTCTTTGAGGGTAGAATTATTGATTGCTTATCATGTGTCGTGTATCATACCAAACTTTTTATATAGGTTATTTTATTTTCACAACAACTCTATGTAGTGGGTACTACTATGAATGTGCTATTTCTCTTAGCATCTCTAGATGAATGGATCAGTGAATGAATGATAGATGGAATTGTGGCCAGTGGAACTAATTGTAGGGGTAAACAGCAACCTAGAAACATGGTTAAAAGCATGACAATGGGCAAAGAAGGAGTGAAAGAGACAGTAAGCAAAGGAATGTGACTCCCATGCTAGTATGGCAGCTAACGGCACAAGTTTTAGAGACAGGTAGACTTGGGTTTGAATCACTGCTCTATCACTTATCAGCCATATAATATGGGGCAAAATTTATAATTTCTATAAAATACACATATCTACTTTATGGACATATTTTGAAGATTAAATGAGATAATATATGTAAAATATTTAGCATAGAACCTAGCATATAGTAGATATTCAATAAATATTAACTAGTACTCTTATTAAATTAAGATAATCATGAAGACAGAATTTTGGTAGTGAGGTAGTGAGAGAAATAAAATAGAATCATGAAGTATAAGGTAATGACTTTGAATCATTAATCATAGTTATCGAAATCAGGCATGAGAGAAAGATTACGGTTGTTAATCTTCCTTATAGTGCAGTATCCTCACCAGTCCACACAAAATTTTTGCCCACTGAGTCTGGGATAAAGTTAAAAATTAATCCTCATAAACTAAAGTTAATGAAATGTTTAGAATATTCTGCATTCTTACCGTATCATCACTTTAGCCCAAATGCTGGGAAAAAGAGAAACAAAAGTCTTCTGTCAGCTATTGAATGTGTTATCATTTAGAGAATTTCTGAGATTCACAGTAGAGTCTGTACTTTTTACATTTGATAGACCTCAAATTTGCCTGAGTTATTAGTATTCCAGAAAATAGGCTTTGGGGAAGGTTTGAAAGAAGGCCTTTTTGAACCTAAGAAGACAAGAAATTGAACTGTTATCACAATATTGCTATTTAAGAAAGAATATTAAGTCAGTTTTCAGAAATTTATATCAGAATTAGAAAAACGCAGGAATATAGTTTATACTTCTTAAGGAGGTGGTGGAGGAGATTAGATAGATACATACATACATATATACATAGGTCTAAATATATTTATATGTATATGAGAGAAGTATCGGGAATAGGGTAGGAAAGAGATAGAATAGTAGGATTACATTAGAATCTGCTTAGGAGCTTTTCTAACATGTAGATATTCTCTCTTTTTGGGTATATCAAAATCCTGGGAGTAAAAGGGAAACCTGGCATGCACGTTTAATAAAGCTTCCTTGGGGACTCTGATATATGGTGCCTCCCAAATAAATTACAAGCCATATCAGAAAATAGGAGTTTACAGTATAAAATATAACTGAAAACTAAAGTCAGATGTTCTAGAAAATATTAACTATTTTTCCTGAGATAGAAGTAGTTGAAATTTGGGAGATAACTTTTGCTATGTTCTGTGAGGCAAAGAAGAGAGAGGCTAGAGTTGATGAAGACATCTTTCTTTTATGTATAATATTGTCTATGTTGGGCCCTGTTAATTTTCATTTACTTATGTACAAATAGCTAATGCATATTTTTTAACTTTAATGTTTGTTATTTACATGCATAGCCTGATGGGCACATGATCCAAAGTTTAATTTTTTGGTTGAAATTTAGTATTTGGCTTCATATATGTAAAGATTAGGGTAAGGCGGTCTGCCTTGCCTTGGCTTTCTTCTACTGTGTCAAAGAATTTATGATCAAGGGCTAGAATCAATATTAATTATATGATTTTGTTTTAACCAAGAAGAACTTAGTTAAATTTAAAATCGTAGTTGCACTCATAGATAAAGGGTTTTCTTTGTTAAAGGGTAAAAAAGAGACATCTCTTATACTTGCTTTTCATTTAAAAAATTAATGTATTCATAATAAATAGAAAATGAAAGGAGCTTACAAAGCAAATTGAACACATAGTTATCAGAGAAAACAATTTTAAAATTATGATTTCAAACTCTCATCTGTATTGCTAAGAAAAGAATGCCCTATATTGTAATATTCAAGGTTTGCTTATAATTAAAATGTAGGGAAGAAAAAAAGAATCCTGCAGACATTCTAAGGATGACCTAGGCCATTAATCGTCTAAGCTTGAAATTAATCATTAGATTTTCTGAACTCTTATTACACTGGATCTGTTCAGTCTGCTTTAACAAGGTGCTTCCATCTTAGGCACCTCCGTTGCTTTTAGACCTGGCTATGTTTTATATTGCTTATATACATTTTTTTTTTCTTCTGGAAAAAAGATAAGCTGAAAAACATTTTTGTTGATGACATGCTATTGCTGAAGTAAAAACCCAGAACATAGTGGTGTGTAGGAAAAAACTCTCTCAAACTGTGTTTTTCTTCTGCTCTCATACCACCACAACGGTTGTCAACACAAAAGACTTCTGTGACAAAATGTGTGGGTTTTTTTCCCCACACACTAAGCAGCAAATAACAGCTGGGCATCCTCCAATTCAGTTCTGATACTGTCTACTTGGAAATAGTGTCAGATCCCACTGGTTGGGGGCTCAGTGCCCAAGACTGCCCCTCATACCCCCAGACACCATCCTAGGCCTCCAGAACTTCTGACCTACTGGCTTCAAATTGGGGTTCTCACACCACACTCTTTAGGTTCAATTAATTTGCTGGAGCGGCTCACAAAACTCAAGGATACTGGGCACAGTGGCTCAAGCCTGTAATCCCAGCACTTTGGGAGGTTGAGGTAGGCAGATCACTTGAGGCCAGGAGTTCAAGAACAGCCTGGCCAACATGGCAAAACCCCATCTCTACTAAAAATACAAAAATTATCTGGGTGTGGTGGCATGCCCCTGTAGTCCCAGCTACTCCAGAGGCTGAGGCACGAGAATCACCTAAATCCAGGAGGCAGAGGTTGCAGTGAACCGAGATTGTGCCACTGCACTCCTGCCTGGGCCACAGAGCAAGACTGTCTGAAAAAACAAAAAGAAAAAATCAAACGAAACACACTTACCGGTTTATTACAAAGGATATTGCAAAGGATACAGATGAGGAGATGCGTAGGGTGAGGTATGGGAGCAGAGGTGCAGAGCTTCCATGCCCTCTGGGGGCCACACCCTCCAGAAACCTCCATGTGTTCAGCTATCCAGAAGCTCTCCTAATCCAGTTTTTATGATGTCAGCATTCCTCCCCTACATTATAGGGCAAAAACCCTCTCTGGGGAGGTTCTTAAAGACACACAATTTACAACAATGGGGAAAAATTAGAGTCCTGCCTTGGAACAGGTTAAAGGAGGGCAAGAGAAGGTCTGAGGCCTGCCCCTGAGGCCTACCACACCCAACATTATAACAACACAACAGTTGTTATGTATTTTCAGTTTTGCATAATATGAAGTTAAAGACTTAAGTGAATTGAGTAAATAGTAGTTTTTGTTTTTTTTTTTTTTAATTTCACAGATCAATAGAGTTAACTCCTGAGTTATATGCATACAACCCCAAAGTTGTTTGCTGACACTGGAGCTGTGCCTACACCCGCCTGGCATATTCTTGAGACATTGGAGCTAGGAAGTTGGAAATTGATAGAAAATTTTGTCAGTTGTAACAGAGCTAAGGCAATATGGATTATGGTGGGCCCTATCACTTGGAATACTTTCCTGAAAGCAACACATGTCATCATTGCCAAATATTTTTAGGACCCCAATTCTGTATTAAGTGCTAGTGATGTGATAGGAAGCCAGACACAATTGAACTAGCTATCTCTATATTAGTGACTTATCCTAAAACAGAATTTCTATTGTAATTGGTTTCCTGTTTCTCTTAGAATATTTAAATGTTTTACCATGGTCTTTCAGATTCTGCATGATCATACAGAAACCTCTTCTTTAGCAACCTCTCCACTATCCCACCTGGGTACTTTAGTTCTGGTGGCCTCTTTCATTTTCTGAAAGAACATCAGTTTCTTAGCATATGTTCTTTCATCTTTTGGAAGATCTCTGCCCCTTCTCCTTTCAAAGCACAGCCTCCTTCTCACATTTCAAGGCTCAGCATCCATGTTACCTTCCCAGATCAGCCTTCCTTGAACCCACCCCATCCACCTGGATCTCCCTGTTTGTTCTTCATGAGAGAACCCTGTGCTTTCATAGGATTTTTCTGACTTTGTCATCACATACTTATTTCCTTGTTTGTGTGCCTCCTCTCACCAGACCCTGAGCACCATGTAAGTAGGAACAAAGTATTATTTCAAAGACCCAAGTCTGAAACGGTTTATCTGTTTATACTTAATGGCTAAGGTATACATGTACACGTATTCTATTTGACTAATATTTGAGGTAAAAAACCTGGGGGAAAGGAGCAGATAACACATATTTTTAGAGGATTTAGGGTATATGTAACTAAGAAGGTTCCCTTTATTTGTTTTTTTTTGGGAGGGAATCCTGCTCTGTCACCCAGACTAGAGTACAGTGGCACGATCTCAGCTCACTGCAACCTCTGCCTCCTGGGTTCAAGCGATTCTCCTCCCTCAGCCTCCTGAGTAGCTGGGATTACAGGTGCGTGCCACCATGCCCGGCTAATTTTTGTATTTTTAGTGAAGATGGGGTTTCGCCATGTTGGCCAGGCTGGTCTCGAACTCCTGATCTCAGGTGATCCACCTGCCTCGGCCTTCCAAGGTGCTGGGATTACAGGCCTGAGCCACCACGCCTGGCCCCATTTTAAATCTTATTCTCACTTTGAGGTGGAGTTAATCTCAGATAACTTTGAGATTAAGTTATCTTAATATCAACCTTCTCACTTTATTCATTTATTCAACAAATGTTTATTGAGCCCTTACTGTGTGCCAGGCAGTTTTAAACATTGGGGATACTATTGAATAAGACAGACAAAGCCCAAGCCTTCCTGCATCTTGCTTGCTAGTAGAGAGATAATAAATAAGAAAATAAGTGAATTTATAACATAACCTCAAGTGGTGATCAATACTATGAAGGAAATAGAGCAGAGGTAGGAGTAGCAAATAAATGGGAATTATGGCTGTCTTAGGCAAGATATTTAGACAAGGCTTTGCTTAGGAGGTGCTATTTGAGGAGATATGTGAATGATAGAGTGGGGTGAGTCATAGGAAGCATGGTCAAAGAGTATTTTGAGCAGAGGAAACAGCAAGCACAAAAACCCAGAGAAAGGAAGAATTATGCCACAATCATGGAATAGAAAGATGACCGGGATGGCTGGAGTAAGAAGAGTGTTAGAGCATGAGGTCTGAGAGGTATCAAGGGGCCAGAACTCATGTAGTGTTTTGTAAACCAAGATAAGGCATTTGAATTTATTCTACGTGTGACAGGAAGCTCTTGCAGGGTTTTGAGTATGGAGGTGGGATAAGGAGTAACGTATTAGCTCTATGAGGACATCTAGGAGGCAGCAAGAGTAGAAGTATGGAAACCAGTTTGTAGGATGCTTTTGCAGTGGGACAGAAAAGAGATAAGAATTGCTCTGACTCTAGCAATGGTATAGGTAATGAAAAGAAGTTAGACTTGGAATATATTTTGAATTTAGAGCCAATATGACTTGCCTGGTGTCTTGGATAAGTATGAGAGAAAGAATAATAATGATGACTCCTTGTCTTTTTTGCTTTGGGCAACTGGATATAAGGAGTGATTTAATGATATCTTTGCGGGGTGGTAGAGGATGATTAAAGTTTATTTTATACATAGACATCAAGTGAAGATGTTGAGTAAGGTCAAATAGGGCAGATGCTTCTGAAATACTCCTTGAAGGCTATTTAGTGTCTGACAAATGGAGCATTGTTACATTTATGGCTCTACTTCCTAGCATAGACATACAATATATACTGGGTGGATGGATGGATAACTAGGCATACAGTCATACATTTGAGGAAATAGAGTGTTCTTTGTATAATGGCACTCATAGGTGTAAATAATCACAACCATAATAATATCAAATATTATATATTACTCTGTGTCAAGCACTGTTCCCAATTCTTAACATTATTAATTCACTTCTCATATACTATGATTTAAGTTACTACTATTATCATTAGTATCTCTGCTCTACAGTTGAGAAGCTTATCGAGGGTCATGTAGCTACAGGTGGCCAGGATTTGAACCCATGTACTGTGGCTCCAGAGTTTGTGCTCCTACCTACTGCACTATACTTTTCCCATGATCATGACATACTCATCATCATAAACCAATATCTATATATCTGTGTGACCATTTGGTTTGGGGTGATGGAGTGATAAAAGTGATATTTGAATGAAATATGAAGACTATTGGTGAAAAATGCCACCTTAATCCTTGGAAGAGAAATTTACTTTTAGTATAATCCTATTGGGTGAATCTGAAGCACAAACTAGGTTTTATCTCATATCTGGAAAGTATCTAAAATATCTAATTAGTGTACTTAAGTCCTATTAATTGCACATCTTTGCAAGGTCTCAAGAGTCTCCTAAAATTTCATTGTTTGAGAGAAAAATTGGTAGTAGGCCACTCTTGAATATATGTGGGTTTATACTCATACCATTTTAGTTAAAGATATTCAATTCATCCATGGCTAGAAAGTATAAAATATTTAGTATAACAATATGTGTATTAGCTGGAATGAATTTCTTAAGTGTTAATTGTTAGCATTACTTTGCTCAGATGAAAGCCATTATTTATACTGCAGTGCCCCTAATGAATATAGGAAAAGATGACTTGTCAACAAAAATTATATGATGGGAGTTGTAGAGTCTGCTTCTTTTTCCAAAGCATACATGCCACCTTCTCTTTTTTCTCCCCCCATAAAATCCAGCTCCTGTAGGACACCTTTTCTTCTGATGGCTCCATAGGAGACAACTCATGCTCACCATCTCCACTTTAAGAATTATTTCTGTAGTGAGTCACTATTACAGATAATAACCCATCTCCTGTTGGTCTGCTGGAACTGAAAAAGGGCTGAAAATTGTTAAACTTTTGCAGTGATATGTGTAATGACTATATGATTAGCATGCCTCTTTTTATTCACAGCTTATCAAGTACCTACTTGACATGTAGAAAGGAAAAGAGTAAATTTAAGAAAAGACAGTTTTTTTCTCCTGAAAGTTTAGAGTTGAAAGCGCATCTTTAACACATTCATACATACATCCAAGAGATTCAAATAAAATAATCAAGCCAAATCACTGAAAGCTGAGAAAAGAGTTGAATGTTCAAGTGGCTACTTGAAGTCACTTCATGTGACGTATCATGTAATGCTGCAGAATGAGTGCTGTATTCCTGCTTTTCAAGTAATGAAACTGAGGTTCAGAGAGCAAAATGCTTCATTACTAGTAAACTTCAAACTAGTAGACAAGAATTTGAGCTTATATATCTCTAATTCCAGGACCTGTGCTTTTATTGCTAATGGCTTTTTTTAAACTTGGTCTTCATGCTTTTTTTTCTGTTGAGTGAATTAAGAGCAGAATAAATAAGAAAAATAGTATTTAGGAATGTATTGCTTAGGCATGAGTAACTTCCTATTTGAAAGAACTGTTGAGTAATCGCCATTTTTTTTTCTTTCTTTTTAAATTTCTCCTCCCTGCATAGTTTCTGCATCTCCCAGATCGCCTTTTTGTTGTTTTGTTTTGGCACATTTATATTAGGGACTTTCTGGAAATATTTGATTGCCACTCATATGAAAGAGTAAATCACTAAAAATTAGTTAGAAGCTCTGAGCACCTGGGTGAGGTTTGTGAACTTCCTTGTGTAGTTATTTGATAGAGCAATTTCTTAAGAAACCCCCATTGCATATCTTTAGGTCTTTTATCCTCTTACTCAGTACCTCACTGCCTAAAGTACCTGGTATCACCACTGCCACATCCTTTTGGTGGGTTAAAAGTTTATCTGGTTTGCCTGTTGGCTTTCCTCACTGCTGAGTTCCAATTCAGTTTTTTCTAACCTACTGAGTAGGTTACCATTTGTGTATCTGCCTTCCAGGCTTTCAAAATTTTGTATCTCCAGCCTAGACAACATAGGGAGACCCTGTCTCTACAAAAAATTTTTTAGAAAATTAGCTGGGCACCATGGTGCATTCCTATAGTCCCAGCTACTCAGGAGGCTACAGTGAGCCATGATTGTGCCACTATGCTCCAGCCTGGGTGACAGAGCAAGACCCTGTCTCTTAAAAAAAAAAAGCTGTATCTGAAAGGTTTATGTCTTTTAAAATAAGTCAGTTTATTGCCGTTTTAGTGGGGTTTTATGAGAGAAAGTTAATGTATGCATTGAATTTGCCATCTTTAACCAATGTTGTTTAACTTCTGAAGATTCCATTTAATTTAGTTTGTTGTAGTTTTAGTCATCCAGAAATTTCCAATTTATATGAATTCAGATCTGTTCATATCCTTTGCCCACTTTTGAATGGAGTTGTTTGTTTTTTTCTTGTAAATTTAAGTTCCTTGTAGACTCCGGATGTTAGAACTTTGTCAGATGGATAGATTGCAAAAATTTTCTCCCATTCTGTAGGTTGTCTGTGCACTCTGATGATAGGTTTTTTTTTTTTTCCTGTGCAGAAGCTGTTGAATTTAATTAGATCCCATTGTCAATTTCTGCTTTTGTTGTGATTGCTTTTGGCGTTTTCATCATGAAATCTTTGCCCATGCCTATGTCCCAAATGGTATTGCCTAGATTTTCTTCTAGGAGTTTTAGAGTTTTCGGTTTTACATTTAAGTCTTTAATTCATCTTGAGTTAATTTTTGTATAAGGTTTAAGGAAGGGGTCTAGTTTCAATTTTCTGCATATGACTAGCCAATTCTCCCAGGACCATTTATTTAATAGGGAATCCTTTCTCCGTTGCTTGTTTTTGTCAGGTTTGTCAAAGATCAGATGGTTGTAGGTGTGTGGTCTTATTTCTGAGTCCTCTACTCTGTTCCATTCGTGTGTGTGTCTGCTTTTGTACTAATACCATGCTGTTTTGGTTACTGTAGCCTTGTAGTATAGTTTGAAGTCAGGTAGTGTGATGCCTCCAGCTTTGTTCTTTTTGCTTAGGATTGTCTCGGATATTTGCGCTCTTTTTTGGTTTCATATGAATTTTATGAATTTTGGTTCCATGTGAATTAGTTTTTTCTAATTCTGTGAAGAAAGCCAATGGTAGTTTAATGGGAATAGCATTGAATCTATAAATAACTTTGGGCTGTATGGTCAGTCTTACAATATTGATTCTTTCTATCCATAAGCATGGAATGTTTTTCCATTTGTTTGTGTCCTCTTTGATTTCTTTGAGCAGTGGTTTGTAGTTGTTGAAGAGACCCTTCACTTCCCTTGTTAGCTGTATTCCTAGGTATTTTATTCATTTTGTAGCAATTGTGAATTGGAGTTCATTCATGATTTGGCTCTTTGCTTGCTTATTGTTAGTGCATAGGAATGCTAGTGATTATTGCACATTGATTTTGTATCTGAGAGCTTGCTGAAGTTGCTTATCAGCTTAAGAAAGTTTTGGGTTAAGATGATAATTTGACCTCCTCTCTTCTTATTTGAATATCTTTATTTCTTTCTCTTGCCTGATTGCCCTGGCCAGATCTTCCAATACTATGTTGAATAGGATTGGTGAGAGAGTATCCTTGTCTTGTGCTGGTTTTCAAGGGGAATGCTTCCAGCTTTTCCTCATTCAGTATTATGTTGGCTGTGGATTTGTCATAGATGGCTCTTTGAGATACATTCCTTAAATACCTAGTTTGTTCAGAGTTTTTAACATTATGTTGAATTTTATCAAAGGCCTCTTCTGCAACCACAGATAATCATATGGTTTTTGTCTTTAATTCTGTTTATGTGATGAATCGCATTTATTGGTTTGCATATGTTGAACCAGCCTTGCATTCTGGGGATGAAGCCAGCTTGATCATAGTAGATAAGCTTTTTGGTGTGTGCTGGATTTGGTTTGCCAGTATTTTATTGTGGATTTTTGCATTGATGTTCATCAGAGATATTGGCCTGAAGTTTTCTTTTTTTGTTGTATCTCTGCTAGGTTTTGCTATCAGGATGATGCTGGCCTCATAAAATAAGTTAGGGAGGAGTCCCTTCCTTTCAATTTTTTAGAATAGTTTCAGTAGAAATTTGTACCTCTGGTAGAATTCAGTTGTGAATGCATCTGATCCTGGGATTTTTTTTTTTTTTTTTTTTTGGTTGGTAGGCTATTTATTACTGCCTCAATTTCAGAACATGTTATTGGTCTACTTAGGGATTTGATTTCTTCCTGGTTCAGTCTTCGGAGGGTGTCTGTGTCCAGGAATGTATTCATTTCTTCTATATTTTTTAGTTTATGTGCATAGAAGTATTTATAGTATTTTCTGATGGTTGTTTGTATTTCTGTGGGGTAAGGGTGGTATCTCCCTTGTCATTTCTGATTGTGTTTATTCCATTCTTCTCTCTTTCCTTCTATCTTAGTCTAGCTAGTGGTCTATTTTATTAATTTTTTCAAAAAATAAGCTCCTGGATTCATTGATTTTTTCTGTCTCTGTCTCCTTCAGTTCTGCTCTGATCTTGGTTATTTTTTGTCTTCTGCTAGCTTTGGGGTTTGTTTGCTCTTTGAACTGGTTTTAGTATCAATATTGTACTAGCTTCATAAATTGAGATGAGGAATGTTTCTAGTTTTTCCATTCCAGGAAGACAATCTGAGTAAAAGTGGAATTATCTGTCCCTTGAATGTTTGGTAGAATTTATGGGTAAAACCAAATGAGCTTGATGTTTTATTTTTGGGAAGATTTTAAATTATTGATTCAAATTATTTAATAGTTGCAGGACTATGTAAGTTATTTTATTTCTTTTTTATTGAGTTTTGGTAATTTGTATTTTTGTAGTAATTTTCCACTTGGTCTACGTTTTCCAATTTATTGATGTAAAATTATTGATAATAATTCCCTATTATCTTTTTAATCTTTGTGATTATGTCCCATTTTTCAACCTAATACTGCCTATCTATCTCTTTTCTTTATCTTGATCAATCTGACTGGAGATTTATTAGTTATTTCAAAGAACCCATTTTTAGCTTCGTTGACCAAACTGTGTTTTATCTTTGTTTTCAGTTTCATTAAGTTCTGCTCATGTCTTCATTTCTTTCTCTCCACTTTCTTTGTTTTTTTTCTGTCTTCCCCCTAACTTCTAACTTATTTTCTAATATAAGCATTGAAGGTTATACATTTTTCTACTTTTTTGTGTGTGGGAAGTACAAAAATTGTCAACTGGGAATTTCAAAGTAGAGAAAAATATTTCATTCTGACTTTTAAATTGCCACTGTCAATTGTGCCTAAAATTCACAGTGCTTACCATGTCAAACAATATGATTTTGATATGTACCTGGGAAAATTATGCTTACTAATGTGGTTTTAATCTCATCATGTTTCATATAGGATTCACCTTTATTTGATCTTATTAAACAATCAAAGGACCGAGAAGGACCAACTGATCACCTTGAATCTGCTTGTCCTCTTAATCTTCCTCTCCAGAATAATCACACTGCAGCAGATATGTAAGCAAAATATATGTTATGTTGACCATTCAAACTGCAAATAGATTTTAAGCATAAGTGCAATGTAACATTCTATAATGAAACTGTAGGGAATAGAATTTTGAATAAGAATTGTTTCTGTTTTTAAGAAATTAGTAATAAAAGGTACCTGACCCAAATAAAGTCATATAAAAGAGTACAGAGTGCTACTGAATCACCTAGGATTTGCATAATGAGAGCAGTTTTCATGGCAGTGTTGGCAGTTTAGGTGGAATAGGATTTCAACATGGAAACTGGAGAGAATAGAGGAGACAGAGGAGTGTGTTCCAAGAGTCAGAATGGCATTAACTCAAAAATATCAAAGCAAGCAGAAAACATTTTTCAGAGTGTGCAGGTCAGTCCATTTGGAGTGAAGCATAGGATAAGTGTAGGGAGAAGTATGGGATGTGGACTAACACACACCAGTTGTGTGCTGGTGATGATGATGGGAAAAGAAAATGTAAACCCAAAGGTATCTGAAACAGGTCTCAATCAATGTAGAAGTTTATTTTGCCAAGGTTAAGGACATGCCCAGGAGAGAGATCTGTGCCTTTCTCCAATGATGATTTTGAGGGCTCCAATATTTAAATGGGAAAGTCAGTCTGGAGGGGAAAGAAAAAGGGTATGGTAATCCACATGTTGCAAGAGAAAAAGAGCAGGTAGAGGAATCGTCAATGATCTATCCATCTCATGCTGAGTGAATCGACACTTTACATAAAATAAGGTGAACATAGAGTCGCTATCTGTGGAGGTATTTAACCTTTTATCTGTATTTATTTGTGTGGGAACAAAAGGAAAGGCAGTTTCTTGCATGACTCAGATTTCAGCTTAATTTTTTCCTTTTGGCATAGTGAATTGGAGTCCCAAGTGTTTATTTTCCTTTCACAAAAGCAATTACTAACTGTGTGCTGGGCAATGGCCTAAGTACTTAAGATTTATTTTTTCATTTAATCTTCATAACAGCCCATAAGGTAATAGATACTGCTGTCAGCCTGTTATCTATAAAATAGGAATTAGAGAAATAAGATAACTTGCCTAAGGTCAACAGAATTCAAACCCAAGCTATCTAATCCCAAAGCCCAGGCTCTTAATCACTCTAACTACATTGCCTTTCACAGAAATGTGCATAATATTTTGTTTCTGTTTAATTCTGTGTAGGAACTGACATTACAGTATTCTGTATTAGTGCAGGGGCCATTTTCCAGAGATGTCATTTTCAGGCTAACTTGTACCCAAAGTGTTTCTGGCATATGGAGACCCTGCCTTCATGCATACATTTGTTTCCTAAGTAATGCATTATATAAATAAGTTAAGCCTTGTTTTTTTTAAATTCAAGAAACAGTCATCTGTTAACTGCCAGAAAGTGGTGTAGGCACTGGGAATACAGAAGTAAGATGGCCTGGGTCCTTCCCCTCATAGAGCTTACATTCTGGAGGAGGAACACAGGCAATGAACAAGTAAACCAAGATGTAAGATGATTTTAGAGTATAATAAGTGCAACAAAGGAAATAAACAGAGTGGTGTGAAAGAGAGAAACGGAGAGGCTGATAGAATGCTTAGTGGCACTTTCCTTTCTCTGATAAAGTGATATTTTGACGTGACACCTGAAGGGCAAGCTGATGCTAGCTAGGCAAAAATCTGCATGATGTGCATTCCAGGCAGAACAAACAGCAAGTGCAGTGGCTGTAGGGCAGATCAAACTTAGTTGGATTTAGGAACAGAAAGAAAGAAATCCTAGTGTGGCTGGGTTATTGGAAGAGGAGAATGGTGCAAAATGAGACTGAAGAGCTAAGCTGGGGTAGATCTTGTAGGTTCCCACAAGCCATAGTGAGGAGTTTGGATTCTATAAGGATAGTGGGAAACCATTTAAGCAGGAATGGAGCTTGCTATAATTTGTATTTTTAAAGGTCCACTCTCTAGCTGCTCTCTGAAGTACAGGTGGGTTTGGAGGAAAGAAAGGGACAGGGCAAGGCAAAAAGCGAGGAAACCAATTTGGAGACTATTTCTGTAGTTCAGATGAGGGATGTAGGTGACTTGGTCTAAGGTATGGTATTAGAAATAGAAATGGAGAGATCTGGGGTGTATTTAGAGATAAATTAATAGGTTTTACATTGGTTTTATGTTGAATTTCAGGAATTTGGAAAACGGAGAAATTAAAAATAACCCTAGGTTTTTTACTTAAGATATTAGATGTAATGTGGAGCTATTCTTTGAGATGGGAAAATAAATCCAGAGCTCTGCTTTGTTCTTATTAAGTCTGAGATTCGAGTAGTTATATCCGGTAGGTAATTGGATATTTACACCTAGAACTTCAGAGACTAACTTTGCCCAAGTTAGGCCAGTTTACAATACTGTCAGTGAACTGAATGAAAATCCAAAGTGGATACTAGACCAGACACTGGTCCTTCTAAAATCATTGTGATAATGAGTCGCTTTTCTTAGTGTACTGGTTAATAAACTACATGTTGTAGAAACATCCATAGTAAGGTACAAATTCTACTTCCTGTTCTCTTTGTTCTTAAAGTTTGTCTTTAAAAATAAGTTCATTTGCCAGCTACCAAAAGAAAATCAGAAAGTAGATCTAGATTATTCTGTTAAATAGGGGCAACACAGAACGATAATATTTGCTAATATCCCTGCCTTGAGTTATGCCTGACATATTTAGTATGGTGTAAATCTGAATAATGTTATTTGAAGTATTAATTCATAGAATTCTGTACTGTGTAATTTAGGTGTATGTAAATCTGTGTGTATAACTGAAATCTTAGATATGAACCATAGGAGGAGAATCACAAAAACAAGATAACACTATTTAATATCAATAAATTGTTTTTTAAGCTGGAATCACCTTATGGTCTCAATCCCACTATAATTATTAAAATTGTACATTATACATATATAGCTATTGTTTTCTAATAAGGCAGTAATCCCCAGGAAAAGCCATTTATTAAAATAGAGTTAGATATGATGATGACAAGCAGTATTCCTATTAATATATCTTTCCCAGCTTGCATTATAAATAGTCTGCTCAGTGAATTTGATATATAATACCAATTAAATAGACAAGATGTATCTGGGTGTACAACCTTGAAGTGTATGTATAATCTGTGATTCTTAGCCAACTTGAAATGAAGACTTTTCCTTTAAATATATCTAGGTATCTTTCTCCTGTAAGATCTCCAAAGAAGAAAGGTTCAACTACACGTGTAAATTCTACTGCAAATGCAGAGACACAAGCAACCTCAGCCTTCCAGACCCAGAAGCCATTGAAATCTACCTCTCTGTCACTGTTTTATAAAAAAGGTTAGTAGATGGTTATTTTCAAGAGCATGGACTCTGAAACTAGGCTGACCGTGTTCAAATCATGTTTCTTCTACTTTCTAGGTACATTACTGGGCAAGTCACTTAATATCTTTGTGTCTCAGCTTCCTCATCTATAAAATGGAAGTGATAATGTTGCGAGATCTTTCCTGACTATTCGGAGTCGTTTTTCTGGCCGGAAACCTCTGTGGCCTGTGGCGCCCTTGATCGATTTTTGCTCAGGCCCACCAGGCTCGTTTCAGCCCCTTGGTCTGACAGGCTGCACTCGGCTCACACTACCAGCCTGGGTCCATGCCAGCCAGGAGCAAGTCAGACATGGAACGGAGAGGGGTGTGTGAGCAAGCATGAGATCTGGCCATTGCACACAGTCAGAAATGCTGGCTGCTGCAGCGGGGCGGGCAGCTTCAGGAGCTGGCACAGGTGCCGGCTCTCTGTGAGGCTGCAGCTGGACCAGACGCACCACAAGCAGTTTCCACAGCTGGCACCGGGGAACAATAAAATGGCTCCCAGAAGCTTGGAGATGCCAGAAACCACAGGGCCCCAAAGAGGGAGTCACAGCCCTGGCTCAAGGAGCTCCCAATTCTGGTCTCCCCGAAGGGCCGCAGCTCTTCTCTCTTCTTTACCCACAACATGGCGAGCAAGGGGCATGTTTCAGCCCTGTTTGTGTTACAGCCCTTTTAGCCTCGCCATTTGGTGGGTCCTGAGTTCTTGTCCCGCAACCAGGAAGAATGAGGTACACAGACAAGTGGAGGGTGAGCAAGGTGAAGAGGAGATTTATTGAGCAATACAACAGCTTAGAGAAGACCCACAGTGGGCAGCTCCTCTCTGTAACCACAAAGTCCCGATGAGTGTTCAGCTCCTAGCAGAGAAGGTAGCTCATCTCTGCAGGCAGGTCGTCCCAACAAGTGTTCAGTTCTCAGCAGAAAGGGTAGCTCCTCTCTGCAGCTGCTCGTCCTGACGAGTGTTCAGCTATCAGTAGAGAGGGTAGTTCCTCTCTGCAGCTAGTTGTCTCTCCATCCTCTGCTCTGCTCTGGCTGAGCCTTGGGCTTCTGTGGGCCTCAGCGGGAAGAAAGTGTGCACCGACTGGTACATGGGCGGCCACTAGTGGGCCCAGAAAAGGTACTACAAGTCCTCACTCCTGTCCGTGGGACTGGCAGCGCCCACCCCCAGCCTTCAAGCGCTCCCTGGCCTGAAGGTGGGGCCTCAACAGGGACTCATCCCCTTCTGCCCAGGAGCCCATCTGCCTCCTGCCACCATCCATGCATCAAGGGGCACCTGCAGGCCAGTGCCAAGCTGCCCTCAGCCCCCGCCTCGGCTTCCCCGCCGTGCTTGTCAGCACCCAAAGTCTGGAGAGGGCTGAGGCGGCAGGGGGCTGGCGTGTCAGCGCTGCCTTGAGCGTGCGCCCATCTGGCTGGGCTGCAGCAGCACCCAGGCTCAGCCCTGACTTTGCTCCGAGATTGGAGTGGGCGCTGGCAGCAGGGAGAAACCAGGCAGTGGGAGCAGGCACTTCTGAACCTGCGAGGGCGGTGGCGGTGGGGGGGGTGCCTTCCCGGGCCCCCAAGAATACACAGATGCCTGGGTCCACAGCCACGGTTTGGGTAGCTGCAGCTGCACTGGGGAGGGTGGGACTCCCACCTGCTCCCCAGCCCAGAGAGCACAGGGATGCCTGGGTCCGCAGCAGTGGCTTGGACGGCTGCAGAAGCACTGGGGAGCTCCTGTCCCAACTCGGAAGGGGCGGGGTTCCTGCTTGTCCCCGGCTCCTCCGGGCTTCCTGGAGCGTGCCGCCCCATCCATGCCTCCCTGCTGCAGCGGGTGTGATGTACATACAAAAGTAGTGTGTTGTTGCCTACTGCAGACACATTTCCTGGATATTTTCAGGACATTTAAGAAGGCCAGTAACCAGGTCATGTAGCATTCTCTGAGTGTGTATATATATATGGTGGGCTGGGGAGGTTGATTTGAGTGTCTGTGCATGCGTATACACTTCCTAGTGCACATCCACTTGGAACTCTTTGAAAGACAGTAAAAGGTCATGTTCCTCCATGATAATCTTTTTCCTGATTTTATTCAAGTAAGAATTATGCTGAGCTTTACAGGCATATTGTCAGATATTATCCTTAGGTTAGAGCAGTGGTTTTCAAAGTGTCGTTCGCAACCAGCAGAATCCAATCACCTGGAAATTGTAGAAATGAGAATTCTGGGGCTCCAACCTAGACCTGCTCAATCAGAAATCTTAAGATAGCGCCCTCAAAACTTTGTTTTAACAACGCTCCAGCTAAGTCTGATGTATGCTAAAGTTTAAGACCACTGAGATAAATTGTTAGCTTTAAAAATTTCAAATTGCCGCGTGCAAGTCGTTGAAAGAAATAAAGGGTCTTTATATGATATTTAAAGTAGATGAAGGAAAATTCAATTTTATGGATTCCTTTTTGCCAAATTTGCATTTTCAGTAGTATTTTTTATAAACTAAATAAATTACATATTGCAGTCATTTTACATTTAGGTAATCTACAAGTTTACCATTTTTCAACAGAGTATGTTCCATTGGTATTTTATAGAGAAATGTGTGGTTTAATTTTTTTAGGATTGGAAAAATTCATAGACACTGGCAATTATATAATTTAAAAAAATGATTGTTCCTCTTTAATATTGATAGTGGGAATGACCAGTGGTGAGTGATTATTAATGGAATTGAAACAAACCCTATTGGGTTTGTCTAATTTTACAGTGTCTTATGATCTTTCCTCCACTACTTCCCACCTCTGCCCCAATTTCATGCCATAACAGTTAATTCAGCAAGTATCATTCTGCCTGGTATGTACCTAGAACTGTGCTAACCCAAGGAATCAATTATTTTTAAGGAAAATAGTGGTAGAAAAATCTTAAACTTCACCACTAAAGAACTTATTCATGTGACCAAACACCACCTGTTCCCCCAAACACCTATTTTTTAGAAAAACTCATGCCTACATAATGAAGCCTCCATAAAAACTCAAAAGGACCTGGTTCTGGGAGCTTCTGGATATTTGTCCAACTGGAGGTTCCTGGAGAATAGCGTGTCTGGGGAGGGCAAGGAAAATCCATGCCCCTTCTCACATGCCTTGCCCTCTGCATTTCTTCATCTGTATCCCGCCAGTAAACATGTTTCTCTGGGGGAAAAAAAAGAGTGGTAGAAATGAGGTTTCTGTTAAAATGCTACTTAACAGCATTATAATTAGAGCAATTTCATGATTTGAAAAAAATCTACTTGTAATTCAAAATGAACAGTAAAAATGACTAATTTTTCTTATTCCCACAGTGTATCGGCTGGCCTATCTCCGGCTAAATACACTTTGTGAACGCCTTCTGTCTGAGCACCCAGAACTAGAACACATCATCTGGACCCTTTTCCAGCACACCCTGCAGAATGAGTATGAACTCATGAGAGACAGGCATTTGGACCAAGTAAGAAAATCAAGCACTTCACCTTCTCTCCTCCCTACTTACTTGTTGACTGATTTCTTTCTTTCTTTCTTTCTTTTTTTTTTTTTTTTGAGATAGAGTCTCACTCTGTTGCCCAGGCTGGAGTGCGGTGGCGCAATCTTGGCTCACTGCAACCTCCGCCTCCCAGGTTCAAGTGATTCTCCTGCCTCAGCCTCCCAGGTAGCTAGGATTACAGGCGTGTACCACCATGCCTGGTTAATTTTTGTATTTTAGTAGAGACAGGTTTTCACCATGTTGGCCAGGCTGGTCTCAAACTCCTGACCTCAGGTGATCCATCTGCCTAAGGCCTCCCAAAGTGTTGGGATTACAGGCGTGAGCCACCACACCCAGCCTTGTTAAGTGATTTCTAAAGAAAATATTAGATTCAAATGAGAAACTAGATCAATTTATTAGACTTAATATATGTTCACTTTTTGGCTACCATTTACATTTTTGTTGTAATTCTTACAAATTAAAGCTTTAACGCTCAAGAGTACATTTTAGTAACTACTTATTTAATGACACAAAAGATCTTACCTGTTAAAAAAATAGCTGAAGAACCTTCTTATCCTAGGCTTTTTGTATGTAGTAGTGAGCTAGATATCATTTTAGTGTGAAAAAAGCATGAGACTTAAGAATCAGTTGATTTAAAACAATACCTATTGAATGAACGAATGAAGTCAATTAGTTTGCAATGACAGAATCATTTTTCATATCCTCCTTTTTCTCTATAAAATAGATTAATAAGAACAATATACTTTTGGCTGGGTGCAGTGGCTCAAACCTGTAATCCTAGCACTTTGGGAGACTGAGGTGGGTGGATCGCTTGAGCTCAGGAGTTTGAGACCAGCCTGGGCAACCTGGCAAAACTCTGTCTCTAAAAAAAATTTAAAAATTAGCCAGGTGTGGTGACTTGCACCTGTGGTCCCAGCTACTTGGGATGCTGAAGTGGGAGGATTTCTTGAGCCCAGGAGGCGGAGGTTGCAAGTGAGCTGAGATCACACCGCTGTGCTCCAACCTGGGTAACAGAGCAAGACTTTGTCTCAAAAAAATTTTTTTTAATTAAAAAAATATATACATATATAGTTAATAGCTTTACTGAAATAATTCACACACCATAAAAACCACCCATTTAAAATGTACAATTCGGTGGTTTTTAGTATATTCACAGAGTTATACAAACATCACCACAATCAATTTTAGAATTTGTATCACACCAGAAAGAAACTCCATACCCTCAAGCAGTCACCTCCTATTCCCCTACCCCCTCAGCCCAAGGCAATACTAATCTATTTTCTCACTATGGATTTGCCTCTTCTAGACATTTCATATACATGGAATTATATAATATGTGGTCTTTTGTGTATGGCTTCTTTCATTTAGCATAATGTTTTCAAGGTTCATCTGTATTGTAGCTTGTATCAGTACTTCATTCCTTTTTATTGCCAGACAATATTCCATTGTATGGATATGTACCACATTATGCTTATCATTCATAAAGTGATAAACATTTGGGTTGTTTCCACTTTTTGGCTATTATGAATAATGTTACTGTGAACATTCACGTACATGTTTTCATTTCTCCTGGGTACATACCTAGGAGTAGAATTGCTAGGTCATATGATAATTCTATGTTAACTTTTTGAGGAATGCCCAGATCATTTTCCAAAGTGGCTATACCATTTTACATGCCTACCAATAATGTATGAGGTTCTAATTTCTCTATATCCTCACCAACTTTTTAATTTTTTTTTTTTTAATCATAGCCATCCTAGTCGGTATAAAATGGCATCTCAGTGTGGTTTGATTTGCATTTCTCTGATGGCTAGTGATGGTGAGCATCTTTTCATGTGTTTACTGGCCATGTGTCTATCTTCTTTAGAGAAATGTCTATTCAGACCCTTTGCCCATTTTATTTTTTTATTTTTATTTTTTATTTTTGACACAGAGTCTTGCTCTGTCACCCAGGCTAGAGTGCAGTGGCACGATCTCGGCTCACGGCAATCTCCACCTTCTGGGTTCAAGCAATTCTCCTGCCTCAGCCTCCTGAGTAGCTGGGATTACAGGTGTGTGCCACCAAGCCTGGCTAATTTCTGTATTTTTAGTAGAGACAGGGTTTCATTATGTTGGCCAGGCTGGTCTTGAACTCCTGACCTTGTGATCCGCCCACCTTGGCCTCCCAAAGTGCTGGGATTACAGGCATGAGCCACCATGCCCAGCCCATTTTGTTTTGAGACATGGTCTTACTCTGTCACCCAGGCTGGAGTGCAGTGACATGATCACAGCTCACTACAGCCTCAAATTCCCAGGCTCAAGTGTTCCTCCCACTTCTGCCTCCTGAGTAGCTGGGACTATAGGCACACACCACCACGCCGAGCTAATTTTTGTATTTTTTTGTAGAGATAGGGTTTTGCCATGTTGCTCAGGCTGGTCTCGAATGGTTGAGCTCAAGTAAGCCACCCACCTTGGCCTCCCAAAGTGCTGGGATTACAGGCATGAGCCACCATGCCCAGACTGCCCATTTTTTAATAGGGTTATTTGTCTTGTTATTATTGAACTGTAAGGCGTTATTATGTAGTCTACATACAAGTCCCTTATCACATATATAATTTGAAAATATTTTCTCCCATTCTGTGAGTTGTTTCACTTTCTTGTTAGTGTCCTTTGAAACACAAGTTTTTTATTTTGATGATGTCCAATTTATGTAGTTGTTTTCTTGTTACTGATGCTTTAGTGTCATATCTAAGAAACCAGTGCCAAATCTGAAGTTGTTAAGATTTATCCCTGTTTTCCTCCAAAAGGTTTATAGTTGTAGTTCTTACATTTAGGTTTTGCTCCGTTTTGAGCTAAGTTTTTAATATAGTTGAGGTAGGAGTCCAGCTTCATTCTTTTGTTTGTGGATAACTAGTTGTTCCAGCACCGTTTTTTGAAAAGTTTTTTTCTCTCCTCATTGACAGCTGTCAAAAAATCAGTTGACTGTAATTATATAAATATTTATTTCTGGACTCTCAATTCTGTTTCGTTGATCTACATAAGCTATTCTTATGCCAGGACTACACTGTCTACACTTGGCTGTAGGATGCCAAGCAAAAATGATTATTTGGCATTCTTGGCAATAGTAGGTAAGAGCGAGAATGTTGCAGAAGCAATGAGTACTTAAATTAGGCTATAAAGTTCATACAAATAAAGTCTGACATTTTAAAGTCACAGGGAATCATTTTCAGATCTTATTTTTGCATTTAAAATATCTTTTATTGAAATGTAATACACATATGTAAAAACCTGTGTATCAAAAGGATACATTCTAACAAAAATTCATCAACTGAGCTTAGTTATATAACCAGCATCCAGATCAAGAAACAAAACGTTGTCAGCAACACATAAGACTCTCTTACATGCTCTTCCAGTCACCATAGCCTCCTTACCACCATCACCAAGTGTGTTCAATATCGTTTTATCTAATAGTTTGAAACATTTTCACACCTGGCTTTTTAAAGTGCTAGTTATACAAAATTAACTGATTCTAGTTTCAACTTTTCTGGGAAACATTTAAGGGACAAGAGCCAAAGTTAGGGTAATTTACAAACCAGGTGATCAGTCCTGAATAATTGAGCCTTGGTGATTTGCATTTTGTTCTTTAAACACACTTTGGGTTAAACACTTCATGTAGACTTTCAAACTGAGCTCAGTATGGAAAGAAATAACTCTGTAGGAAATTAAACCTTTCTTTTTTGAGGCTAAAAGAAAGAAAATGGTATTTTTAAAGAACAAAACCATGTAATAAAATTCTGACTACTTTTACATCATATTTATTTACTAGATTATGATGTGTTCCATGTATGGCATATGCAAAGTGAAGAATATAGACCTTAAATTCAAAATCATTGTAACAGCATACAAGGATCTTCCTCATGCTGTTCAGGAGGTAGGTAATTTTCCGTAGTAAGTTTTTTTGATAAATCCATATCCATAACATAACACAGGTAATTTTATTCATTAATGAGATCATATATTCTGTCTGACCTTATTATGTAAATTCACAAATAAAAACTTTTATATTACTTATTTGTAACTTAAATAGAATTGGAAAGATAAGGGTAATTATGAAATTACCCATATTCATAGTTTTTTATAAAGTTAATCAGTAATATTTTATCCCTGTAATAAGCAGGTATTTGTAATAAACTTGACATGAGTCATAGAACATTAGATATTCTTTGAAGTTATTTTTATTACTTTATAGGAAAAGCCAGTATAAATGCAGCCTTGCAAATAAATAATACAGATGTTCAGTATAAACACATTTTGTGTTTCCGGTTTACCTTCCCTTTAGAGAAATAGTAGTAGTAAAATATACTTGGTATGACACATTTCATATTGTTCTGTGGAAAGTGAGTTGTGGGATATTTTTCCCATTTATTATTGGAGTTTTCAAAAGTAATACAAACCAAGTCATTTTTGTTTGTATGTTTGTAGTTATTTTCTAAATTCAATCATTTTCATTGTATATATCAGAGGCATCTGATATAACCTCTGTGTTTTTACCTAAAATTTGAGTGAAATCTAACTATCACTAAAATATAGTGCTTTTACTAAATGTCTATTTCTTGCAATTGAGTAATGCATACTGAAACTCTTATAGATTGGGGGGATACCGGGAGGTACAGGCCAGAGAATGTAGTCCAAATATTGATGGATAATATTATTGGCTTTCGCTCAGCTCCGGCCCTTTGATTCCCATCATGCTTTCCATTCTACCAGTCTATCTACTCCTCTCTTCTTGGATGGCCAGCTATTCCATCTGCTGCCGCCTGGCTATTTCTCTCAATCATTCTGTGACATTTCACTTCTATTAGAAAAGAAAATCTAAGGGTAGAAATTTGAAAATTCATTTAACAAGTAAATTTTACTTTTTTTTTTTTTTTTTTTTTTTTACTGTTCTTCCTCAGACATTCAAACGTGTTTTGATCAAAGAAGAGGAGTATGATTCTATTATAGTATTCTATAACTCGGTCTTCATGCAGAGACTGAAAACAAATATTTTGCAGTATGCTTCCACCAGGGTAAGTCGAAAGTATCCTTTGATTGGAAAAATCTAATGTAATGGGTCCACCAAAACATTATATAAATAATCTACTTTTTTGTTTTTGCTCTAGCCCCCTACCTTGTCACCAATACCTCACATTCCTCGAAGCCCTTACAAGTTTCCTAGTTCACCCTTACGGATTCCTGGAGGGAACATCTATATTTCACCCCTGAAGAGTCCATATAAAATTTCAGAAGGTCTGCCGACACCAACAAAAATGACTCCAAGATCAAGGTGTGTGTTTTCTCTTTAGGGAAGTAGTAAAGAATGAGAGGGGGATTATTTTGATCCAAGAATAAAAAATATAAAGCAGTCTTCATTTCAAACAAGCTAGACTCTTGAAACTCTATTTGCTTATTTAAGTAACATAATAAGAATATGGGGGCAGGGTGAAGAAAATCTATTTACTTGGATGGGTTTACAGATTAGTTATCAGCTTTCCTGATTGTTAGGGTATCTTCTTTTGAGAACAGTTTGAGAACCAGTTTGGTTATATGTTTCAAAACACTTTCATATTTTTGTAAATAGCCAATCTGCTAAACAAAGCAGGTTACTTTAGGTTGAGTACTTTTAGTTTGTAGTTTATTGGATGTCCTGTAAATTTTGCTTCCTGTGGATTTTGTTCCTTTTGCTTGTTATATTAAATGTAGATTACAGTCAATTAAGTCTTTAGAGGTCCATCCCTAATCCTGCTGTCGGCCTCTTTACACCTCACCTTGGGCAGGTCTCTATCTCTACTTCACAAGGGTGCTGTGGATCAGGGAAATGATGAGTATGAAGCTGTTTTAAATTCTCAGATGAAAGGTTGTATGCAACTACAAATCATTATATTATCTTCCACATCCAACCACAAGTGCTCTCTGGCTTTGAAGTGCTTCAGTTGACTAATTATATGTTATCATGGGCTATTTGAAACTGACTTTATTTGTGTAAAGTAGGAGGCAGATTAGCTAGTATAGTTAATGTAGTCTCATCTCAGAAATTATCAGCCCATATGGTTATACCTAATGGGCAAGAAAAGGGGGCATATGTTGGCCTTTCAGAAAATATTGCGTGGTATATTTAGTTATTTAAGTAGTACATACTCATTATAAAAATTTCAAACTCTACAGAAAAATATGAAGTAAGAAATAATTGGCAATATGATACAAATGCTCTCATGTGTCTCTGTAGCATCCTTTATTTATTTGGTGTTCTTGTAGTTGGATATCTGTGTACTGATATCTACTACTTGTTCTAAGCTGCTAAGATGCCGCGTCATGTCTATTTAAGAAAATTTACATTGTTCCATGCCACTATATGAAAATGTATACTTAGGTAGTTTTTTTTAATAGTGATAATTAGTCCATATTATGGTGATAATGATGGCTACTTGCTGATCCTTAGTGAAATAAATTCTGTGTTGGTATTCTTCAGCAAAAACGTCACATTCTGAACATCCTAACTAATAAATCATTGACCAGGCATTAGGAGAGCATCTTAACACTCTACCCAGTACATTTAGGTACTTTGGTTAATCAAATATTATATGTAGAGTGATGGCCACTTATCAAGGAATTGGAGGGCAAAAAAATCTCTATATTCACTAGTTCCATGTTCATGTTTTCAAATCTTTGTCGAGTCATATCAGGCTAATGATGTTCTTCAGCTTTATTATAAAGAACATAAATTATATGGTTCAAATAAAGACAGACTAATAAAGATTTCTGACTCTATATATATGATAAATAGCCTTTACTATATCAATATAGACGCTAATTAGAATTCTGATTATTACTTAATATTCTAAGTTTTTTCCAAATATAACTTGAATTTTAAATGAGAAAATATGAAAGAAATTTGATAACTTACCCATTGATTTATGAAGAGCTAAGTAGGGGTAAACTTGAAACTTTCCTTTGCCCTCCCTAAATATGGGCAATGGCAGAATATGTTCTTGCAGACCTATAACTTTTGCTTTAAAACTAAGAGACTAGGTGAGTATATGATTAAACGGGCACTGTTAGAATAATTCCCAAATGAATATAGTTTATCAGTGGTTCTAGGGTAGAGGTAACCTTTAATTTGGTATTCCTAATAGTTCAGAATGATGTATCTATGCTCATCTCTGCAAAATTGTATATGGTTTTTTATTACTAATTGGTATTTCATCTTAACTTGACAGAATCTTAGTATCAATTGGTGAATCATTTGGGGTGAGTATTTTCTTTCTATGAAATATAATAGTATGCATTGTAAGTATAAAAGAAATTAAAGCTTTCTATAATTTGAATTTCCAAGTGCAATTATTCAAACACCTCATCCAGGCATATTGCATAGAATTTTATGAGATATATATATCTCAGATTTACTTTCAAATCAAGTTTAATCTCAAATTATACTCCTAATTGGTGAACTTCAAAACTTTTCTAAATATCCATTTGAGATTATATAATACATATATACATTTGTGTATATACATACATATATACGTGAGCTGTTTTTGCTCACAACACTTCTGTCACCAAATGTGTGAGATTTTTTTCTCACCCAAATCTATTCTTCAACTCTCTGGTGTTCTACAATTCAATTCAATTCTGACACTAATTACCCAGAGTCAGCATCAGACTCCACAGGTCCAAGGGCTCAGTCCCACCGAAATGGTCTCACTGCAGACACCAGTCACAAGTGTCAGGTCCCCAGGCTACACCACACTTCCGTCTGACTTGAATACAAAGTTGGGGGGTTCCGATAGTGCCTCTTCCTTACAGGTTTGATCCATTGCCAGAACTACTCACAAAACTCTTGAAAATATTTTACTTACTATTATCAGTTCATCATAAAAGATACAAATGAACAGCCAGATGAAGAAATATTATATAGGGTGAGGTCCAGAAGAGTCCCTAGCAGAGGGGCTTCTGTCCCTGGGGAGTTGGGGTGCACCACCTTCCTAGCACTTAGACATGTTTACCAACTCCAAAGGTCTCCCAACCTTATTGTTGAGGGGTTTTTATGGGGTTTTCATTATATAGGCATAATTGATTAACTCAATCTCCAACCCCTTCCCCTCCCTGGATAGAGGGTGGGGCTGAAAGTTCCAAGCTTCTACTCAAGACTTGGTCTTTCTGGCAACCAGCTTCCATCCTAAATTAGCTAGGTACCCACCAAGTATCACCTCATTAGAACAAAAGATGGTCCCATCACCCTTATCACTCATGAAATTTGAAGGGTTTTAGGAGCTCTGTTCCAGGAACCGGGGACAAAGACCAAATATCTTTCGATGATACCATGTATGTATGTACATAACCTCACAGGAATGTTTATACAGTTTTGAAATTCACTCATTATGAGTGTGATTTGAAATGAGATACTCCAAAATGTAAGCCCGATATCCAAATGTCACCAGCCTGTCCCTGCCTACTGGTCTCCTTCCATACATATGCACTTTTTGCTTGTCCTTCCTCTCAGACTTCTAGGATATTCTTTTTCTGGTACACAGATTAGGAATTGTTTACATGAGATCCTGCCTCAGTGAAAGTGGCAGAGCTTCATTCTAGGAGATCCAAGGGAAAGCTTTGCTTTGAAACATTTATTCTAGGCTGCAAATCCACAATCCTAGTTGGCCTTCCATTAAAGTCACTAATTCAGCAGTCCCATATTCAGTATGCATTACTGTTAATATGTTGCACCATCTCCACTCCCCTGAGAGCTTATATTTTTAATTTTTTAATTTTTATTTTTAGAGACAGTGTCTCACTCTGTCACCTACTTATTGTAACCTCAAACTCCTCAGCCCAAGCAGTCCTCTCACCTTAGCCTCCCAAGTTGCCAGGACTATAGGCATGCACCACCATGTCCAGCTAATTTTTAAATTTTTTGTAGAGACAGGGTCTTGCTATGTTGGCCAGATTGGTATTGAACTCCTGGCTTCCACGATACCCTGTCTCAGCCTCCCAAAGAACTGGGATTACAGATGTGAGCCACTGCACCTGGCCAGAGAGCTTATATTCTTATAGGAATGGGAAGACTGCCTATGTTATGTATTGCTACATAATACATTACCCCCAAACTTAGTGACTTAAAACAAACGTTTATTATCTCCATTTCTGTGGGTCAATAATCTAGGCATGACTTAGCTGGGCCAGAGTTTCTCCAAAGTCTGTGATCAAGGTGTCAGCTGGGCCTGCAGTCATCTCAAGGCTCCACTAGAGGAGCATTCACTGGCAGACTTATTCAAATGGCTGTTGGCTGATCCTCGATGGCTATTGGCCCCCCTATTGGTTTCTTGCCCTTGGGCCCCTCCATAGTGCTACTTGCTACTTACAACATGGCAGCTTGCTTTGCCCAGAGCAGGGACTCTGAGGGAGGCAGGGAAATAAAGAGCAAGAGAGAGGTCACAGTCTTATTGTAATCTGATTCTGGAAATGACAGCTCATTACTTTTGGCATATTATTTTGGTTAGAAGCAAGACAACAGTAGATCTAGCCCACACACGAGAGGAGGATCACACAAGGAGGTGAATACCAGGAGGTGGGGTCATTGGGAGCCATCTGAGAGGCTGCCCACCACACTGCCTCAAGTAACTAGGGAGAGGTAAAAGTTTGTATGCCAAATGACCAAATATTAAAATGTGCGTTACAAATAGTTCACGACGGACTGCAGCTGTCAGGCTTTACAAAGGAGCTATGGGACCTTATAAGGACAGTTGGAGCTGGCTAGGTATCACATAGTGGTCTTCAAACATTTTTGCTTGCCATAACCTCTAAAATAATTGGGAAAAAGTTGAATGTACTTCCATATCTTAAAGCTGATAATTTAAAATATTATACATTTAATAGCAGCACGGGATTTAGTTTTTGTTAAATGGTATATGTGCTCCAAATAGATTTACCATCAAAACCTGTTTTGAATTTAATATTGGGAGAATTCGCTCATTTAATTTTTGGAAAATAAAGTATAATTGGCAAAGCTAATCCTCACTGTTGAATCTATCAGTCAAATCAGATATAATTTATATCAGAAAGTCTATATGACTTGTCAACATAATACCCATAAAGTGAATCAAAAATTATTATTCATTGAACACATCATCTCTTATCAAATGCTTGTGACCTTCCTTCTGGTTGTATAATAGCCTAAAAAAAAAAAAATGACAAAAACAAGTTTCCAGAAAGCTGTTCTGATTTGCCTACTGCTGAAAAGTAGTCCTGTATGGTGGGTTCTGAAAATGAGGAACCAGGACTTGCAGAGTAGGCAGTTGCTGGAGGAAGAATGTGAGCTGCATGGGAAAAGACAGGAGGATTTACAAAGAGTGGGTGTTTAATTGGGGATGGAATTAGGTAGTTATTCTGATTTTTAGATTTTTCTTATCTTTTATTTGGTCCAGTGAAGCAGAAAATTTAAATGAAATTATTACCTCTACCTGATTTTTGACACACCTCAGACTATAACTTGAGGTTGCTAACTATAAAACACTGGCATTTAATGATGTAAAGAATTCTGTAATTTGTAGACTTCTGAGAAGTTCCAGAAAATAAATCAGATGGTGTGTAACAGCGACCGTGTGCTCAAAAGAAGTGCTGAAGGAAGCAACCCTCCTAAACCGCTGAAAAAACTACGCTTTGATATTGAAGGATCAGATGAAGCAGATGGAAGGTAGGAACCATTTTTTAATGTTTTCCAGTAGCTGAGATGGTCATCTGGGGAATCCAGAGTCTCAGCACTGCTCCTGGCTTATACCAATTTCTTTCATGGCAAGTTTATTGGGAAGTTGTGAGAATGGCTCAAAATAATAGATATGAGTGTAGTGCAAAGTTAAAAACACCTTACAAATTGCGTACCAACATTCAGTGAAGATATCTAATAAACCCTGATCTTTTTTACGAAGCTATTGATAAAATTTTGTTATTCTTAACATTAAATTTAAAAATGTTTACTCTTGAAAAATATTAACCACTGTGTTTTGTAAGAACCACTGAAAAAATACATAGCATCATAAATTTGTGACATTTATGTTTTAGATGGTTAGTTTTTAAATTTTAAAATTAAAAGCTACTCACTAAAATAATAGCATAAAATAAGTCATCAAAAGCATCATAGTTACTGGAAATTTGAGTTTTCTATTTATAAATACACATGAAATGTTTTGCATTTTTTTAATCTGCAGTAAACATCTCCCAGGAGAGTCCAAATTTCAGCAGAAACTGGCAGAAATGAGTAAGTACTTATTTCACCTTGTGTAAATGAAAGAAACAATTGCTTACACTGCAAGAAGTCTTTTCGTTATATAAAAGAATATAATTTATTCAGTTGGCAGGTTTGTTTATGCATTTAAAATATAATTCAATCAAGGTTATTTATCTACAAACATTTGTGGATTAAATGTATGATGCAAAGTGAAGGTCATTTTTACCCTTTCTATGATCTTTCGTGCAGGAAGACTAAGAAGTGAAACATTGCTTGACCACATTCAACACAAATGGCTACAGTTAGAAAATACTTTAGCAGAACTACAAAGAGGAACTATTTAGGAGTGTTAGCTATAGGGAAAGGTTTTATAAACCTAGCATATGTAAACATCATCACCCTTATTTAAGGAATAACCTTTGATTCTACCATTATTAAACTTCCCTTATTTGCAAATCTTAAAACAATTTCAAACAAAAGTTTCCATTACTGGAAATCAGAATTTTAATAAAGAACACTATGTCATTTTCCAAGTTATACAGAGTGATATCATGTTAGGGTAAGTGGAATTCTATTCAAAACTACTCTGAGACTAGACAAAAAAATTAATCCAAGTATAGTAGATGGAAAGCACATTAGGAAAGAGATAAATGTTCACTAACTACTATTGGGTTGTCTTACGTAGCTATGGTAGTGAGTGTAACATTTCCCGGTATCTGCTGCCAGATCCATTGATAGGAAAAGGAACTGGGATTTTGAAAGAAGACAAATATTCAGGAGACAGGTGTTAAAACTATCATTCCTAGGTCACAGGACACACTAATGAGAACAACACCAATTAAAATGAGAGGCTTTCTTTTAATACATCTTTGTAGATACTAACTTTGAAAATAAGATATTTAAAAGAATGCTTTTTTTCTATGTATTATTTTTAAAGTGTAATTAAAACTAAATAACTAAAACAAAATTTTCTAGTTATAAACGAATCTCTTTTTGGATTTTATGTCAACTTATATATTCCTATTTTAACTTTTAAATAGTTGCATCTTTTCCCCTCAGTACATGAAAATAGACAAGAGGCTTATAACCAAAATCAGGCCTTGAAGACATATGGAAACATTTTGGAACCCACAAATATGCACTTAAAAAGGAGCTGAAAGCTGTAAAAACATGTGTATTTTCTTAGAGAAGAGTTCAGTTGCTATAGTTAGTACCTTTCCCAGTGACACACTTGGCTATGATGGTGAGCTTCCTCTGCCAGGCCAAAGTTCAGGACCTTTGTGCATCTACAAAATTGTGACAAAGCAGGCAGAATTTTAACCCCTGAGGCTAAGGCATTTCTTTAGGATGCTCTTCAGCTTTTCTTAAAGAATTACATTTAGAAAAGATCATCATACAATGCTGGATTGCCCAGAATGGAAGGGCATTCCATTTTTCCAAATGTGCTTCTTTATAAAGAGCTCATGCCTACCTCTAAAATCAAGTTAAGAATTTTTAAGAAATTTAATAAGTATCCTGGCTTTGTCTATATTGTAATTCATAATATGCTTTTAACATGGCCATGGCCCGGGTAGGCATGATGGCTCATGTCTGTAATACCGGCACTATGGGAGGGCAAGGTGGGAGGATTGCTTGAGGCCAGGAGTTCAAGACCAGCCTGGGCAACATAGCAAGACCCCATCTTTACAAAAAAATCCAAAAATTAGCCAGGCATAGTGGCCTGTGCCTGTAGTCTCGGCTACTGGAGAGGCTGAGGTAAGAGAATTGCTTGAGCCCAGAAGGTCAAAGCTGTAGGGAGCCATGATCATGCCACTGCACTCCAGCTTGGGCAACAGAGCAAGACCCTGTCTCAAAAAAAAAAAAAAAATCCATGCTTAGTTTAAATGAGCTATGATCTGATGTATTTGCAGTACCTGCAAGGCATCTGCAAACATAAGGGAAACTATAGCTTTGTAAAGAATACCACCACTCACTCTGGCAGATTCAATCTGGGCCAGCCGAGTATTCTAGTCTGCTGAAGTATATGCCAAGCATCAACCACCTCATCTCTAGAATAGTGGCCTGCAAAATGGGGCATACCTGAAGTATGCAAGATCATCTTTTGGGGTACATAAAATAGAAGTTCTATTTATCTCATTTTAATGTTTGCTTGGGGTATGTGTTTTATAATTTGTACATACATACATATTTTTGTGGTACAGGCTTGGAAAAAAATTTACTCACAGGGATATATGATTTTTAAAGATTTGGAGACCACTGCTTTTTTTGGGGTGGGGAGGGAATTTTTGTTTTTTTTTTAACTGATATATCATAGTTATACATCTTTTAGGGGTACATGTGATGTTTTGATATGTGTACACAATGTGTAATGATCAAATCAGGGTTATTGGGATATATATCACCTCAAACATTTATCTTTTCTTTGCATTAGGAACATTACAATTCTAGCTATTTTGAAATATGCAATAAATTAACTATAACTCCCTAAGTACTGTCAAATACTAGAATGAAGACCACTGCTTTTGCAAGGTCCTGAGCACCATCAATTTGACATGAGTATAATATATATGGCAGCCACTTGCCAACTTGCCCAGTACCATCAATGCTGTTAACAGTTCTTCATCCTTTTTCCAGCTTCTACTCGAACACGAATGCAAAAGCAGAAAATGAATGATAGCATGGATACCTCAAACAAGGAAGAGAAATGAGGATCTCAGGACCTTGGTGGATACTGTGTACACCTCTGGATTCATTGTCTCTGACAGATGTGACTGTATAACTTTCCCAGGTTCTGTTTATGGCCACATTTAATATCTTCAGCTCTTTTTGTGGATATAAAATGTGCAGATGCAATTGTTTGGGTGATTCCTAAGCCACTTGAAATGTTAGTCATTGTTATTTATACAAGATTGAAAATCTTGTGTAAATCCTGCCATATAAAAAGTTGTAGCAGATTGTTTCCTCTTCCAAAGTAAAATATGCTGTGCTTTATGGATAGTAAGAATGGCCCTAGAGTGGGAGTCCTGATAACCCATGCCTGTCTGACTACTTTGCCTTCTTTTGTAGCATATAGGTGATGTTTGCTCTTGTTTTTATTAATTTATATGTATATTTTTTTAATTTAACATGAACATCCTTAGAAAATGTGTCCTATCTATCTTCCAAATGCAATTTGATTGACTGCCCATTCACCCAAATTATCCTGAACTCTTCTGCAAAAATGGATATTATTAGAAATTAGAAAAAAATTACGAATTTCACACATTAGATTTTATTTTACTATTGGAATCTGATATACTGTGTGCTTGTTTTATAAAATTTTGCTTTTAATTAAATAAAAGCTGGAAGCAAAGTATAACCATATGATACTATCATACTACTGAAACAGATTTCATACCTCAGAACTTAAAAGAACTTACTGATTATTTTCTTCATCCAACTTATGTTTTTAAATGAGGATTATTGATAGTACTCTTGGTTTTTATACCATTCAGATCACTGAATTTATAAAGTACCCATCTAGTACTTGAAAAAGTAAAGTGTTCTACCAGATCTTAGGTATAGAGGACCCTAACACAGTATATCCCAAGTGCACTTTCTAATGTTTCTGGTCCTGAAGAATTAAGATACAAATTAATTTTACTCCATAAACAGACTGTTAACTATAGGAGCCTTAATTTTTTTTTCATAGAGATTTGTCTAATTGCATCTCAAAATTATTCTGCCCTCCTTAATTTGGGAAGGTTTGTGTTTTCTCTGGAATGGTACATGTCTTCCATGTATCTTTTGAACTGGCAATTGTCTATTTATCTTTTATTTTTTTAAGTCAGTATGGTCTAACACTGGCATGTTCAAAGCCACATTATTTCTAGTCCAAAATTACAAGTAATCAAGGGTCATTATGGGTTAGGCATTAATGTTTCTATCTGATTTTGTGCAAAAGCTTCAAATTAAAACAGCTGCATTAGAAAAAGAGGCGCTTCTCCCCTCCCCTACACCTAAAGGTGTGTTTAAACTATCTTGTGTGATTAACTTATTTAGAGATGCTGTAACTTAAAATAGGGGATATTTAAGGTAGCTTCAGCTAGCTTTTAGGAAAATCACTTTGTCTAACTCAGAATTATTTTTAAAAAGAAATCTGGTCTTGTTAGAAAACAAAATTTTATTTTGTGCTCAATTAAGTTTCCAACTTACTATTTTGACAGTTATTTTGATAACAATGACACCAGAAAATTTGACTCCATTTCATCATTATTTCTGCATGAATATCATACAAATCAGTTAGTTTTTAGGTCAAGGGCTTACTATTTCTGGGTCTTTTGCTACTAAGTTCACATTAGAATTAGTGCCAGAATTTTAGGAACTTCAGAGATCGTGTATTGAGATTTCTTAAATAATGCTTCAGATATTATTGCTTTATTGCTTTTTTGTATTGGTTTAAACTGTACATTTAAAATTGCTATGTTACTATTTTCTACAATTAATAGTTTGTCTATTTTAAAATAAATTAGTTGTTAAGAGTCTTAATGGTCTGATGTTGTGTTCTTTGTATTAAGTACACTAATGTTCTCTTCTCTATCTAGGAGAAGATAGATAGAAGATAACTCTCCTAGTATCTCATCCATTCCTAGCCTTTAAGGGGCTCTATATGCTAGAGATTTCCAAATTTATTTCTTCAGCCCTGATCTTTTCACAGAGGTCAAGGCTCTTATAGCCAACAGAACTCTTGATTCCTACTCCCCTCTACCCAATGTCTCAAAATATAAACTAAAATCAAATAAATAAAAATCTATTTTTTTCTACCCTGGTCTTTCTCCATTTTATTAAACACTTATCAAGTCAAAAACTTAGGAGCTATCTATTAATTCTTGTCTGGACCACTGCTAAAGACTTCTAACTAGTCTCCCTGTTCCCTTTCTTTCTTTACTGTCAAACTCCATAAAGAACAAAAATGATTGTTTAAAAATATAAATTGATTCACGTTGCTCTCTACTTGAAGTACTTAACAGGAATTATAAAGCCCCTACTGACTTCCCATCCTCATCTTGTAGAATTTTCTCCTTGTCACTGTGCTTTAGCCACACTGAACCTTTTTCTTTAAAATGCCAAGCCTATTCTTACCTTAGGCTTTTATATTTCTTCTTCCTTCTGCCTGGAATACTCTTTTCCCAAAATTTTGCATAGCCAGTTCCTTTCTGTCTTTCAGAACTCAGCTCAGAGGGCTTCCTTGACCACCAAGCTAAAATCATCACTTTGTATTGTATCATTCTCCTTCAAAAGTGTAACAGCATCCATCTATCACTATTTTCCACCATCTGAAATTGCCTTTCTTGTTACCTGTCTCCCCATCCCTAGCCACTCCCCACCCCAGATTGTAACCATCAGCCTATCTATGCTTATTTACCACTTTAGGTCTAGCACCTAGAAAGTCCATCTGTAGAGGAAGAAACAGAATATATGTTTTCCATATTTTTCCAAGTATGTGAAAACAAACAACACTCTCTTCCTCTTTTAAAATGCCATGTACTAGTATCTACCATATTCCAGGCACAGTTCTAAATGCTAGAGCTATAACAATGAATAAATAAAACTAAAATCCCCATCCTTGCAGAACTGACTTTCTAGTTTCAGGCAAAGAGAGCAAATGAATGAATAAATGAGGAATACATAGTATGTGAGATTGTATTAAAGACTGCGGAGAAAAACAAAGCAAAGAGGAGGGCAAGGAAGGCTGGTAGGGAAAGGAGTTTTAAAATTTAAAAGAGAGTGATCAGGGAAAGACTTGAGTGATATTTGGGCAAAGATCTGAAGGAGACAAGAGAGTGAGCCAGACACAAACAGGAGTCAAACATTCCACAGAGAGAGGTAGGAGTATGTCTGGTGTGTTTGAAGAACAATTAGGAGGTCATAGCAAAATGGGCAGCAAGTATTTCTCTTCGTCTAATGCAAAGTATAAAAGGCGTTTATGTATATTACAAGTCTATAATCCTTTATCTGTAGTTCCAAAATTGAGAAAGCTTTAAAATCCAAGTGATTCTGTGTGTTTTGTGCCAAAAGTCATATGGCATCAAAACCATATGTAAACTGGCACAGAGCTATTTATAATCTTTATCATAATTGGAATATTCTCATTTCACTGCAGAAATATTAATATGTTTGATTGGGAGCTAACCCAGACCCACCTTAGGTGTTACGTATTATTTGGCATATGTACCATATTATCATCTAATCATTCTAAACTCCCCCAAATTATGAAACCCATCTGGCACCAAGGGTTTCAGACAAGGGATTATCTTAAATTTATATGATTTCTCAAAAACATGGCAGATGAAATTCTTTCCTTCTGGAACAGTGACATGTTTGTTCCTGAAAGAAGAAAGGCAAAGTGCGCAGAGCAGGAAAAGCAGCAAGCATATCTCAATAGGCTGTATTTATATTGGGCGGGGATCTTCAATGAAATGCAGTCTCTTAGGTCACGTGAAAATCAAGTGGCCTAAATGACACTAAAAAATTTTGTCTGCATGGCAGAGAATTGTTCACTTCTAGAGATGAATTTAGTATATTCCAATGAATAAATACTCACTATAATAAAAGGGGCAAATTCAAATTCACATATTTACTTTTTTTTTTTTTTTTTTGGAGATGGAGTCTGACTCTTGTTGCCCAGGCTGGAGTACAATGGCACGATCTTGGCTCACTGCAACCTCTACCTCCCGGGCTCAGGCGATTCTCCTGCCTCAGCCTCCCCAGTAGCTGGGATTGCAGGAGCGCACCACCACGCCGGCTAGTTTTTGTATTTTCAGTAGAGATAGGGTTTCGTCATGTTGACCAGTCTGGTCTCGAACTCCTGACCTCAGGTGATCTGCCACTCTGGCCTCCCAAAGTGTTGGGATTACAGGTATGAACCACTGCACCTGGCCTATTTACTTTTTCATTACAGCTTTCTAAAGGTACAAATGGCCAGGAGGAAACTAGTTATACTAGTTCTATTATCATCTGGATGATTTCATAGAAACTTGCTTTTAGAAGTATATTTTTGTTCCTCATTTTAGGGCTAATATAGTACACACAGCATAGGTAAAGTTTCAGTAGAATTTTCCTTTGGACTAAATAGATATTTTACAGGACGATTCAAACATTACCTCCAGAAATATTAAATTTCCACCACAGGTGTACTTTCTTAAATAGAAATATATTATGGTAGCACTGTATAATATCTACGTGAGATTCAAACAAGCTCTTTTAATACACAGTAAGCATAGTCATCCATTCTCAATACTTTGTGTGTCCATTATCTTGGGACTATATATATTAGTATTGACATATGACAATTGTCATATTAAACAATGACAATACAAAAGGTTAAATGTACTACACAGACCAACCTCAGTTACTTCCTAAATACAAAATGTTATTTTTAACTGAATTTACTGAGAAAATTGGGAAGCTTTGCATTTCTATGTGTTTTGACAAAGATTGAATTAAAAATAACAGTAAGATTTGATTTTTTCCTTTCTCTTCACAATTCTCCCAACTCTGTTGATGTAATAAACGGGGGTTGCATAATAAGATAGTTAAGATTATATAGTTTGTAGTTGCATCTTTTCATTATTCCTGGTTAAGAATCCAGCCTCTAAATAAAACTCTCCATGTTAAGGTTCAGAATGACTGGCAATTTACATGAACTATAACCTGAAGAACATAACATTCTTAACCTTTGTTTTTTAAAATGAATTCAATGGCATCTTCACAAACCTCTATCAGCAGATGAGGGCACTTCTTCACTCCTATAAAATCTTAACCTTTCTCTGTGTAAATTAGTGGACAATTATTTTAGAAGCACTAAAACATTGACTTCCTTGTGTGAGCAAGAGAGGAAACAAAACTTTTGGGAAAATCTAAGATAAACTTGTGCAAAAAAAAGGATCCATTAATTTCTAATGTAGTGTCCTTATGAAAATGTACCTTTTCTCTCACATATCACTAAGGTTCTTCAAACACTCATCTGTTAGAAGGAAATTTTAAAAAGGAAATCTTTTTCCTTCCCATAGGAGTGTCAATGGCAAGCCTATCCTCAAAGACCAGAGAGAAAGCATGTTTTTTCAGATAGATGTACCCCCACCCAGGACTCATCTGTCATCTCTCAGATCTAAAACTAGCTCTTCTTTATCGTTTGGCGTCAGAAGTTTTAAGGGCTAAACCACTAATTCTTATCCTTGGCTGAACATCAAATTACTTGTGGAGCTTTTAAAATGTACTGAATTTGGGCAGGGCGTGGTGGCTCATGACTGTAATCCCAGCACTTTGAGATGCCAGGGTGGGTGGATCACCTGAGGTCAGGAGTTTGAGACCAGCCTGACCAGTATGGTGAAACCCTGTCACTACTAAAGATACAAAACTTAGCTGGGCATGGTGGTGTGCGCCTGTGGTCTCAGCTACTTAGGAGGCTAAGACAGGAGAATCTCTTGAACCCGGGAGGCAGAGGTTGCAGTGAGCTGAGATCACACCTCCAGCCTGCTGGGCAAACAGAGCAAGACTCTGTCTTAAAAAAAAAAAAAAAAAGGCCGGGCGCAGTAGCTCACGCCTGTAATCCCAGCACTTTGGAAGGCCAAGGCGGGCGAATCACGAGGTCAGGAGATTAAGACCATCCTGGCTAACACTGTGAAACCCCGTCTCTACTAAAGATACAAAAAATTAGCTGGGCGTGGTGGCGGGCGCCTGTAGTCCCAGCTACTCGGGAGGCTGACACAGGAGAATGGCATGAACCTGGGAGGCAGAGCTTGCAGTGAGCCGAGATCACGCCACTGCACTCCAGCCTGGGCAACAGAGCGAGACTCAGTCTCAAAAAAAAAAAAAATCCATAGATTATTCTGTTGTGTGCAGAGATAAGAGGCATGTAAACCTACACAAAACAAAGCTTAGGGAGCAAAAACGGGGTAAGAGTCCAGAGTAACAACCTGTACTCTGGCAGTATGCCTACTGACCCATGGTGGAGTGTGTAAAGGGTAGTCCATTTTTCATCCCCAAGTAAACTTATCTGTTCCCCTTTGAGTGTTCCAATTTTTATATGAAATGAGTTCACAAAAGAAAAAGGCACTGAGGAGCTTCAGAAGACTCTGTCAGAAATAAGCAAGAAAAAGGAAGACACTGTGAAGCTATAAAAGCTTAGTCAGCTATAGCTAGCACAGGAAGGTGGGGGAGAGAGACCAAAGAAACAAAGACTGTGGTTGTCTAATGGCCAGAACAGATGCTATAGGTACTTGCCATGTTTGAATGTTTTTTTGTTGGATAAAACAGCAAACTTATCAAAAAATGAAAACAAATGGTATAATGCTACTTCTAAAATAACAACAGAATAAAACTATATAGTTTTAAAAACAGGATTCAGATTTAGATCTAGAGACACTCAGACTCTGCCTCTAGCAGATAAAGTCTGAAGAAAAATGGTTAAGCAATTTGTTAAAGAGAAACTCTGTCCATTTAGTGTTGCTATAACAGAAAAACTGAGGCTGGGTTAATTCATAAATTAGAGGGGTGTATTTGGCTCATGGTTCTGGTGGCTGGAAGCTTCAAGATTGGGCAGATGCATCTGCTGGGGACCTCGGGCTGCTTCAAGTCAAGTCATGGTGGAAAGCCAAAGTGGGGCAGACGTGCACAAAGACATCATGTGGTGAGAAACCAAGGTCGCTGAAATCCCTTTTTTTTTTAGACAGAGTCTCACTCTGTCACCAGGCTGGAGTGCAGTGGTGCCAATCTCAGCTCACTGCAACCTCCGCCTCCCAGGTTCAAGTGATTCTCCTGCCTCAGCCTCCCGAGTAGCTGGGATTACAGGTGCCCACCACTACACCTGGCTAATTTTTTGTATTTTTAATAGAGATGGGGTTTCACCATGTTGGCCAGGCTGGTCTTGAACTCCTGACCTCGTGATTCACCCGCCTTGGCTTCCCAAAGTGCTGCGATTGCAGGCGTGAGCCACTGCGCCCGGCCTGAAACCCCTTTTATAACAACTCAGTCTTGGGAACTAATTCAGTTCCAAGAGAACCAGAACCCACTCTTGCTGGAGGGCATTAATCTATTCACAATGGATCTGCCCCCAGGACCCATACACTTCCCACCAGGCCCTAAGGCCTCCCAACACCACCACGGTGGGGATCAAATTTCAATATGAGTTTTGGCAAAGGACAAACCACATCCAAATCATAGCAGAAATAATGGATTCAAAATGTGACCCAACGAAGAGAATGAAAAGACAAGCCATAAACTGGGAGAAAATATTTGCAAAAGACATATCTGATAAAGGACTGTTACCCAAAATATATAATGAACTCAAAACAATTAAAAAAAAAAGATTTAAAAATTGGCTACCAATCTGAACAGACACCTCATCAAAGATATGCAGATAGCAAATAAGCACATGAAAAAATACTCCACATCATATGTTATCAGGGAAATGCAAATTAAAACAAAAATGAGATGGCACTATACACCTATTAGAATGGCCCGAATCTGGAACACTGACAACACCTAATGCTGGTGAGGATGTGGAGCAACAAGAACTCTCATTCACTGCTCATAGATATGAAAAACAGTACAGCCACTTTGAATTACAGTTTGACAGTTTCTTAAAAAAAAAAAAAAAAAAAAAACAAAACATACTAACATATAATCCAGTAATCATGCTCCTTGGTATTTACCTAAAGGAGTTGAAAACTTATGTCCACACAAAAACCTGTACACAGATGTTTATAGTAGCTTTATTCGTAATTGCCAAAACTTGGAAGAAACCAAGATGTCCTTCAGGAGGTGAATGGATAAACTGTGGTACATCCAGGCAATGGAGTATTATTCAGCACTAAAAAGAAATGAGCTATCGAGCCAAGAAAAGACTTGTGGAAACTTAATTGCATATTATTAAGTGAAAGAAGCCAATCCAAAAAGGCTATATACTGTATGATTCCAATGATATGACATTTTGGAAAAGGCAAAACTATGGATACAGTAAAAAGATCCATGGCTGCCAGGAGTTAGGGGCAAAGGAGGAAGGGATGAATAAGCAGAGCTCAGAAGATTTTTAGGGCAATGAAACCACTCTCTATGATACAATAATGATGGACACAGGTCATTATACATTTGTCCAAACTCACAGAATGTGCACCACCAACAATGGACCCTAATGTAAACTATGGACTGTGGGTGATAATGATGTGTCCAAGCAGGTTCATCAGGTATAACAAATGCACCACTCTGGTCGGGGGGTGTTGACAGCAGGGAAGGCTGTGCATGTGTAGGGGCATGAGGCATAAGGGAAAACTGTATTTTCTTCACAATTTTGCTGTGAACCTAAAACTGTTTTACAAAAATAGTCTTCAAAAAAGTCACCTCGCCAATAAAGAGCAGACCAAGGCAATAATATGAATGATAATTAGGTTGTTTATAAGCTATTTGTGGTCTAGGGTGGGCTTTCCTATGAGACTTTATCTGAGTAACTGCTTGATAAGAGTATAATATATCCAACTGATTTATGTACATCTAAGAGACATGAGGTTGACATTTTATAATTTTGCTGCTGTTTTGGGATTAAAAAAAAAAACCCAACACATTTGTTCTGTTATCTGCAAATAAGCACTTTATTACCAAATAGTTCAGCATCAGAACAAGAATTCTAATTCCAAAAGGGTTTTCTTTACATTACATGATATTGTGAGATACATATTAGAAGAATCTGAGACTATGTTCCATTCCAGTTTCTCTTTTGCAATTAGGTAATTTGTTTTGATCTAAAAAGTATAAATTTATCTCATTCTTGTTAATGCTGTCCATGAAATGTAAGTATCAGTTCCTTCTCAGCTAGTGCTTTATAGTTATACTGGTGCCAGGTTAAGAGACCTATTTTATAGTGACATGAAAGTCAACTACAAGAAAAGTACATTGTCATTTTCATTTACAGAGGCAAATCCCTCTTAACACAAAGAAAAGCAAAGGACATTATGTGATTATGTAAGGCAGATCAGCCCAGGAATTTCATTCAAAGATAATACTTCATACTCCATAATCCTATGTGAGAAATTAATGAACGACTCCAAGTAAAAAGAAAATTAAAATTAGCCCTTGGGACTCTGACAATTTAATTGCCAAGGCCTTTTGTGAATTCTAAACAATGTTCTAAATTAGCCACAATTTCTCAGAATGATATAACAGAAGAATATGAACCTCAATAATTACAGGCTGTTTTAAGTTTATTTTGTGAAAGTTATTCCTTCCCCCAGTATTCCACAACTAAAGCTGTTCTCAGGATGTACTGAAGATTTATAATAAATTGAGTGCCTATTATACACAAGGCACTGTGCTGAGTGCTGAAAATGTGGTAAGGACAGCACTCCTCGTCAAGCTATCTATGTGGTATTAGCCAGCTGAATAATGGAACATTTGGGCCAGAATAGCATACACTGAGACCAGGGTACCAAAGGTGTCCAACTTAAGTGACTCAAAAGAGGAAATGGTAAATAAGATATTTCAATTTTTTTTCCTTGACCTTAGTCACATCTGATCAGAACATTCAATGCTTTCTACATAAACTGGGTTTAGGCAGACAAAGACCACTCACCACCATCCTTCTTTTGACAGATACAAGTACTCAGCCAAACGTAGCTCATCATACATACTGTTAATTAAAGAGAAGTGATTCATCTCTGGCTTTTGCAGGGGAAATGGAAAGGCTCAAAAACTCCTTTCCTGCAGATGGGATCAATTTTTAAAGGCTCCAACTCTGCTTGCTTTGCTGATAAAGTTCTTCAGGAGATCATGGTCCATTTCTGCAAAACCTGATGTTTGTGTTACTACAGTCAGATGGTTTATGCAAAACCTGAAGCAGAATTCTTCTAAATCCTAGGAACAACAACAAAGATGGTTTAATAAATTCGTATTTCCTAATTCAATGCAACATAGCATGAAAACTGCTAAAACAAGTTAGGCAAAGAAAAAGGATTTGATAGCCAAGTGGAGGAAATGATGGCATGGTAATACCTAAAGAATAGTCACAAGAAGTATAACAAATATGAATCATCTATGCTTGTAAAAATTTAAGTAGCACAGAGTAACATTCAAGTTCCTCCGCACTAACCTAGGTAAAGAATCTTTTTCTTCCCAGAGATAGGCACGTGAGTGTGTGAATTCCTTGGTTCCTTTGTCTAGTGACAGTATTTGTAACTGTTGATTTCACTTTCAATAACTGTTAAAAGCCCTATACTCCTCTTTTATATTTATATCAGGGTCTTTAAGTATGTCTGCCTATAAAGAGTTGATGGAAGAAAAAGGTAAGCCATAAAAAGCAGTAATGCCAGGAAATTGCTGCTCTGAAGTCACTAACAGGCCACCGCTTTTTCCCTTTATGAGACGACACAGGATGGGAAGGATGGATTTGATCACACTACGTATGCCTTCAATAATCTCAACTGGGAAAATGCTTTAAAGAAATCATGACTTCCAAGTCTCTGGTAAGAGAGACCCGATAGATTGGTGTTTTCTGGCTTACTGTAATGCACTCTGGGCCAAAGAATAATGCTGTAATAATTCTCTAGATTAGAACTATAACTTGAAAATCAGAATGAGGCTGACCAGATGCTTTTTGGCCCTGGAGAAGTGAGGGCAGACTGCTGAGACCTCCAATATGCCTCAAACCCTAGGCTACTTGGCCTAGGACAAGATGCTGCTAGATGGTGGTCAATTTTTAAAAGTTTCCTCTTCAAGCTACTGTAGGTAATTTATAAAAAATAAAAGCCCCAAACACTTTCTAAGCAATTACATATGCACATTACACATGATAGTCTTTTCTTCTTTAGACATAAATTATAGCAAATGCTGAAGATGGAAAAAATAAAAAAAAAATAATGCTGATAGCCTTGCCAATGTACATATAAACCTACGGTACATTTTCTTTTAAGAAAAGAAAGAAACTATACTAGGAAAATGTTTATTTCATGCCTGAACATAACTGGGCAGGCTGTTGGTACCACACCAGCAATATGATGTGTCTCTGTCCCAGGTAAGCCTTCAGTGATAAACAGGGAAAATTCACACACCCACTTGTCATCACAGCATACTATACATAAAAATGTGCCTCAATGATACATGCTGAATATCTCAGGATCCATTTAAAATTATGTGCTGTTGCTTAAATTTTCACAAATGACATTTTTGCCTACAGCACACAAAAGTGAAACCAGATAGAGATGCATCATCTCTTTGGCTGAACTCTACAGAGAGGAATGGAGGAATTCATACCTACACCACATACATTAGAGTGTGTCTGGAGTTAGGTGGCTGGGCAGTTTGATGCCTCACAGATCTGGATAGCATCAGGAAAATTGCTAATTAATGAAAGAATGAAAGGACCCTAAAAAGTTATCACTTGGATCCATGCTCCTTTACTTTATTGTAGAGTGGGATCTTCCCCTAAATATTAAATTAAGGACAGGACTTGGAAAGAGTTCCTGTGATTCTAAGAATTCAATAAATTGGCATAGGGTGGTAGTACTGGTTATAGGGGAATTCTGTACATATAAAACAAGGCCCCCATTATTTTACAGTTAAAGAATTGTAGTCTATTTTGAATGCTACCACTCTATACGGCTTCATGTTCAAAATGGGGCCCTCTGTTCTGTCCTGCAGTCCTACCACATTCTCCTAGTTTGCTCATTCTCCTACAGGACTCTCATACTTCTCCCCATAAGCCTGACATCTCCCCTCTCATCCTCATCCTCAGCTGACATAACTTCCTATTTCACTGAGAACCAGAATCACTTGAAAAGAACCTCCACAAGTTCTCCCTACCACGTCTCCTTGCCTATTACAGAGAGGCCTGTGGATGCAATCTTCTCTGGATCAAAGGTCCAAGACCCTATAGAAAGCAGAGCCCTTGCTCTGTCACTAGATCCCACTGCTCCACCTACTCAGGGGCCCTGCTCTACCAACTGTCCCCTACATCACTGGCTTGTTCCCCTTCACTGAGTCATTTGCATCATTAGACAAGCTTCCATTTCCTACATCTTAAAAAAGTAAAGATGTTTTACCTCAAATGCCCCTAAACCTCTTCCTTTTTATCTTTATAATAACATTATCATGAAAAGCTGCCTTTATTCCCTATCTTCAGTTCCTCTACTTCCACGCTCCGATCAGACTTCCCGCCTCACTACGCTAAAACTGCTTGCCAAGGCCCCCCCCGGCGTTCTCATCGCCAAACCCACTCGTCAGTTCTCAGTCCTCGTGCAGACCTGCCAGCAGCATCTGGTGTGGTTCGGACTTCTTCCTTCCTGTTTTGCTTTCTTTCCCAGCCTCCAGGAAACGGTCTGCTGGTTTCTCTCTTCCGTTACTGCTCATTCCTCTTCAGTCTCCTTTGCTGGTGTCTCCTTATCTCCTCAACCTCTAAGCACAGAGTGCTCAGGACTTAAATCCTCAAACCTGTCTCACGTCACTGCCTCATAGCTTTGACTTCAGCACATTTCTCTCTGACTTCCAGGCTTGCTTATCCAATTTGCTTATTAGACATTTCCATTTGGATGTCTAATAGACATCACATACTTCTCATACTCAAAACCAAATTCCTGATATTTCCTCCAAAATGTTGCTCCTATCTTCTCTATCTCAATAGATGCCACTTTCATCCTTACAGTTGCTGAGGCACAGAACCTCCTCAGTCGTCTTTTTTCTTTCCTCACATCTAATCCATCCGCACATCCTGTTGGCTCAACTTTATTCAAAATCTTAACCACTTTTTACTATCCCCACAGGTGATAACTTGGACCAATCCACCATCATCACTTACACACACACACACACACACACACACACACACACTTACTTTTCTCTCTCTCACCTTCTCTCTCCCTCCCTCCCTCCCTCCCTCCTCAACACAGCAGCCAGGAGGATTACTTCCAAATGCCCATCATATCTGCTCCTCTCCAAACCCTCTGATGGCTACTCACCTTGGAACTCTGATTCCTGAAACTTGCCTATGGGCTCTGCAGGCCCTGCCTCCTCCCACACACGCCACTGTGCACCTCCACCGCACCATCTCCCTGCCTCATCAGCTACTTCCCTCCCCACTGTGCTCCCTCCACACCGGGCTTGCTTTTCCCCAAACACACCACCCACACCTCCTTCAGGTCTCTGGCTTGAGTCACCTGCTCACTGATGTCTTGCCTCCCTGACTACTCTATTTAAAATTTCAACTTTCATCTCAGGATGGCATTCCCTAGAGTGTCTTCCCTGGCTTACTTCTTTCCATATCACTTGTCACCATCTGACATACTATATATCCTATTCATTTATTGATCACCCGTCTCCCCTCACCAGAAATTCCCATGAGAGCAGAGATTTTGGATTGTTTTGTTCATTTGGAGTACCCCAGTGCCTAGGGCAGTGCCAGGCATGTAACAGGCACTCAGTGAATATTTGTTGAATCCATGCATAAATACTCCTGACTTCAAAATATTGAGGACAATGGAGAATTGTAGTTAAACATGCGGTTTTAAAATTTGCCCAATCTTGGACTGTATCCCAGTTTTGCAGTTTACTAGTTTACTCAGATTACTTAATCTCCCCCAAGCTTCAGTTTTCTCATTTATAAACTGGATCTAATATAATAATGCCTATGTCATATAAGGTTGTTTTGAGGAGTAAATGAAACATGAACTGTGCTTAGAATAATCCCTGGCTCATATCAGTTATGTACTAAGTGACAGTCCAGCATGAGGGATAATAATTTGCTGAAAGAGCCCATTTCTTGCTTATTTGAGCCAGGCAAATCAAATACAGCACTGTTCTTTATTTACAAAAGCTTGTATTTTACATTAAGTACATATACAGTCTATTTTACTTATAGTCTATTATACTAATTTAGGGTACAGCAATTAGCTGGACAGACTGTAGTAAAACAGTGCATCTCTATAGGCAAAACTGAACATCCATGAAAGGAGTATTTAATAAGTACCTACTCTGTGTCAGACGCCGTCCTAGGCACTGGGGATATGGTTGTGAGCAAAACGAAGTCCCTGCCATGCCTCAAAGAGCTTACTTTCTAGAAAACAGAGAGCTGGAAGGTAGCCAGACAAATAATTCACATAAATAGAGAATATAAAAAAGTATTAAAAATGAAGCCTGATTCAGATGCAAACACCATGTGCCACCATCTTGACATCTGAGATGGCCCCTCCATCACCACGGTTCATCACCGTGATGCTAAAGAATGGACTAGGAAAAGTGCAGAGATCTTGTCTGACCGTGAAACATTCTGTGTTGTAAGTGCCCAGTGTGTTATTGCCTTGATATAAAACATTCACTGTGCTTTTAAATGTCATTGTTTTGAGGTAGTACTTTTTTTTTAAATGTTAAGTGAAAAAAAAATCTAGGTTTCAAGTATTTACAAATATATAATGTGACATAAAACAAAAACTCAGAAGCTGTTATATGAAAGTGCTAATGTTCTCTGGTTGATGAGTCATTACCTTCCTCACTTTTTGTCTTTTACAAATTTTCTTTAATAAGCATAGTATCATTTATGTAAACAGAAAAAAAGTTATAACCTTTCATCTATTAAAATGTCTCTGTTTTCTTTGACCAAAGGAGAGGATATCCTTATACCAAAAGGAAACTGACTCGAAGATGTTACGGCCTGTTTCCTAAAGATTTGGTTCTAAGATTGGTTTTCTTTCCTTTCTTTATTATCATAACAATACATGGTCACTGTAAAAGTTAAAAAAAAAATAAGCAAAGAGAAGAAAATAAAAATCATCCACAATCCCGCTATTCAATAACCACTAAGCATAGTTTTCAGTCTTTTTTTCTATGTAGATAATGAATTTTAGTTTTTTATTCAGCTATTTATACTTTTTTAAAAAATAAAAATAGGATAACAGTTTTTCACTTAGTGATATATCTTGAATAGCTGCATAATTTCTTGATATTAACATTTTATAAACAAGCCTCCACTATTCACACTAACCTTTTTCTAATTTTTCAAAATTATAAACTGCTGCAGTAAACACCTTTGAAGCTAAGTCTTTGTCCAAATCCATGATTAATTCCTCAAGATAAATACTTATAAGTGAATTCCTTGAAGAATTACGTCTTTAATTTAAGGCGCTTAATACATATTATACCAAATTGTTCTCCATACCAATTTGTACTCTCATCAGCAGTTTAGGAGAACACCATTATTCTGATCCTATACATTATCTCTAAAAATATATTCCTGCTTTGACAGGTGAAAAGTTATACCTTGTTTTCATTTATGTTTTTTGTCTATTTATAGAGCCATTTGTTCTTTGGTCCATTTCTTTCAACCAAACTATTCCTATTGTCTTTTTGTTTTTCACTCTGGTAAACAGACTTCATTATATGTTGCAAGTATTTTTCCCAGTGTCTCATTACTTTGTAAGTTTCTCTATGGTATTTTTACGTGGATAAAAGTTTTTTATCTTTTTAAGTCAGAGCTATAAATCTTTTCCTTTATGGCTTCTGCCTTTGATGTCCATCCCAACATTATATAAATACTCGCTTATGTGTTGTCTAGTACTCTTGTTACTTCATTTTTTTTTTAAATATTAAATATTTCCTCTACCCAGACTTTCTTTTAGTTTAAGGTACGAGGCAGACACCTGGGTTCCATTTCTCCAGGAGGCCGGCAGCTGGAAGCAAGCTTTCCTTACCTGGGCATCATACTTCACCGCAGCCGAGAGCAGAGCGATGGCGTTCTCCTCGCAGATGCCTTGCTTGATAGTTTGTTGGCAGAGCTTTTTCAAACGATTTTCTCTATAAAATGTAGCCAAGTCTAGCAGTCCTGGAGGAAAGACGTGTTTATTAGCGGGAGTGATTTCAAGCATCCTGATTTACACTCGCTCACTCAGCCACTCAGAGATGATTTTGACACTATTTTGGATATAATCCTCAGTGAAGCGCTGCATAGACTGATGCTGACTGACACTTAACACTTCAGTGTGGGGCTCTACCCAGGACGGCAGCCAAGCTGAGCAAATACGATACACAAATCATTAGCTGTTGAAAAACAGGAGCACAGGGAAAATAGCTTTAATATTTTTTTCCTAGGAAAAAAGCATGTGCACCTTGAATGACCCCCTTCCCCTGCAATCTCAATGTCAGCTTCTCCTGGGCCATTCCCAGGAGCACACACACATGCTGTAAGAGTGCCCGCCATGAAAAGAAAGAAAAGAAAAGAAGAAAAGAAAACAGAAGAAAAGAAGGAGGAGAGGAGAGGGAGGGGAGGGGAAGGGAGGAGAGAAGAGAAGAGGGGAGGGGAAAGGAGGGGAGGGGAGACCCTTTCATGGACACGTGTCTGCCTCCTGTTACCCTATCCTACTGCTCCTCTCTACAGCAAAACTCCTAGACAGAGCTATCTGTATCTGCTGTCTCCATCTTCCCACCTCCCATTCTGACCTCAAGCCATTACAAGCAGAACCCCATCCCCACCACTACTGCAGTCACACCCGTGGCGGTCACACCTGTGGCGGTCACAATGTCTTTGAGGGTGCAATATTCTCTGGTTTCCTCTTACTCGACATTTACACAGAATTTGATATGGTTGATAATGCCCTCCTTAGGACACTTTGTCACTTGCTTGCATTCTTCTTCTCTTTAATTAGTTGCTCCTCAGTTTTCTAGGCTGGATCATTTTTCCTGACTTCCAAATGTTTGAGTGCCCCAGGGTTAAATCCTCAGATACTTTCCTCACTTACTTCCCAAAACCCCAGCCCCAGGGTTTTAAATATCATCTATATATGCAGGTGAGCCCTGTTATATTACCTGTCCCTATTTTCAAGTAATTCAATGTAGACTGGGTGAGGTGACATATGTAAATTAATTTTAATCTACCCCAAGGAATGATAGGAAGTACTCTAATTGAAGCAGTCAATCAGCATCTGAAAGATCCTATTTGTTTTTCTGAATGTTCATTACAGGATTTGTAATTAGCATAAAGAATGTCAGAATTAGTTTGTCATTGGTGAAATGAGTGGTAGCCAGGATCAAAAGGTTAGCGAATCCGGCTACTAGAACACTGTCATGTCCACCTCAAGCTAACTTCTCATGCAAGGTACTTAGTAGAGTGTACGAAGTATAAAGAGCTGGGATTTCATCAATTTTACCATATTAATTGTTTTTGTGTCTATCTGCTAATAAATCTTATACATGTGGTAGACTTTGGTTGGAAACTTGCTTTTTTAATAACAAATATTATCAAAGTTATAGAGGAAAAGACAGATAGCCCACTGGAGGACACTGAAATCTTGAGTTGTGAATGGCTTCATTGTTTTTGGCCCCAAGCTTCAGACACACATGCAAGCTGCACTGCCCTAAAAGAGGACTCTGCCCCAAGCCCCGGCTCTGCGCCTCCTCCACACACACCCTCAGCACGGGGTGGCTAAGGAGCCACATGCCCACTTCTAGACCACACTTTGGGTACCTGGGAACCTGGGACTGCCTGCATAATTGGCCCTGAGGCCACATGTGTGGGTATTTCCTCCCTTAGACCCCACCACCAATGTGCAGACCCCTGGCCCAAAAGGGTAACCTGGGTTGGGGGTGGATAGAGCTTGGAATGCAAGCTAGGGTGCCCACACACCCTTCTGCTGGAGGAGGGGTCTGTCCTGCCTGTGCCATTGGGTTCTGGCACAAGAAGTCCTGCAACTCTAAATGTCAACTAAAACTGAAACCTGTCCTTTCCTTAATGAAATTACATTTTTCAAGGTGGGAGGATTGGACATATTTTTATCTGAAGTTCATTAGCTTGACATATAACTTTAAATTTTTAGACGCATGGAACATAGGTCTCCATTTGGAGTCTTGGCTAGAGCCCCACAAATATTAGTGGTGGGCCTATAAAAAACTGCCACTTGGGGCCAAGCGCAGTGGCTCACGCCTGTAATCCCAGCACTTTGGGAGGCCAAGACGGGCGGATCACCTGAGGTCAGGAGTTCAAGACCAGCCTGACCAACATAGAGAAACCCTGTCTCTACTAAAAATACAAAATTAGCCAGGCGTGGTGGCGCATGCCTGTAATCCCAGTTACTCGAGAGGCTGAGGCAGGAGAATCGCTTGAACCCGGGAGGCGGAGGTTGTGGTGAGCTGAGATCGTGCCATTGCACTCCAGCCTGGGTAACAAGAGTGAAACTCCGTCTCAAAAAAAAAAAAAAAAAATTGCCACTTGGGTATCTAATGGAAAGCTCAAACTCCTTTGACTTTCAAAGTCCAGAGCAAGCCTGTTGTTCTCCATCTTCCTCACCTCAGTGAATAGGACTTCCATTAAGGCAGCTACCCAGGCCAAGTACCTCAGTGCAGCCATCCTTCTCTCTCAACTCACACCTCTCATCCCATCTATCAACAAATCCCATCAGCAACCTCTTTAAAATATATCTAGAATCTGATCTCTTTTCAATACTTCCACTGCTATACAACCCCAACCCAGGAGACCATCATCTCACACCTGAACCAATATAATAACTGATGTTTTAAACACAGATCACATCTCTCCTGTGGCAGAGCTGCTAGTTGACTCTCTCCCGACCCCTACCCCAACACACACACACACACACACACACACTCTCTTTCTCTCTCTCTCTCACACACACATCCATTCTTCCTTTCTACTGAAACCACAGAATTTTTAGCCAAGCTACGGCCATCTGGAAATGCCCATTTTCCCAGCCTCTGAAGCCGCTGGGCACAGACTTGATTGACTCAGGCCCACAGTCTGAAATAAGTGTAATTCCCGGACCCTGCTGGTGGAGACACGGGGATCTGCTGCATGGCCCTCGGTCTCTGTCCCTTCCTCCATGCTGCTGCCTGCAATGCTCCACGGTGGTGATGATTTGATTCTTCTCTCTCTTATCTGTCCAGTCAACCTTTGTAATAAAGTAGTAACAAGGGAAACGTGTTTGGATTCAACACACACAAAAAGAAATACTTCTGTAATTACCCTCACAGTGACTTTCTTTTAGGTTCTATAGAAACCATCTTGTCAGTTCCTCAACATTTTGCCAAGTTTTTGGAAGTCTTTGGCAATTACCTACTGCCTCCTCAGGAGAAAGGCTGATGCTGTCTGTGTACAGGTATTCCAGGAAGGCCCGGTAAACAGGATATGAAAATTCACTCATTTCTACAATATCATCCTCATTATCTTCCAATGACGAACGAAAATGCTCACATCTGAAGGAAAAAAGCAGCATGTCAGATCCTAGCTTCCCAACCAGGACAGACGGCCTCTGTGAGGACCACGTCCTTCTCTCGAAGGTGCACACTGGCACGTCCCTGCTGTGGCTCCTCACTTTCTTTGCTGGCCAGGGTTTTCAAACAATCATTTATTCAGCAAGGCTGTACATGCAAACCTGCTGCCAGGGGTGGCCTGGGAAGCAGCCCCAATGGCTGTGCTAATGGGGACAGAGCTGGGCTCCCTGGCATCTCTCTCACACCACAACCACTGTCAGCATTTAGAGAAATCAGTGGGTTTATTTTTATAAAATCTAAGTAATTCTGTTTCCTCACTCCATTATGGGTTGAATGATGTCCTCTAAAAATTCCTGTGTTGAAGTCCTAATGGCCAATAACTCAAAATGTGACCTTACTGGGAGAGAGAGCCTTTAAAGAGGTAATCAAGTTATAAGAAGGTCACTAGGGTGGGCCCTAATCCAATATGACTGGCATCCTTATGAAAAGGTGAAATTTGGGCTGGGTGCGGTGGCTCACGCCTGTAATCCCAGCACTTTGGAAGGCCGAGGCAGGCGGATCACGAGGTCAGGAGTTCGAGACCAGCCTGGCCGATATGCTGAAACCTCATCTCTACTAAAAATACAAAAATTAGGCAGGCATGGTGGTGTGCACCTGTAATCCCAGCTACTCAGAAGGCTGAGGCAGAAGAATCACTTGAACCTGGGAGGCGGAGGTTGCAGTGAGCCGAGATTAGGCCACTGCACTCCAGCCTGGGCAATACAGAAAGACTCTGCCACCTAAAAAAAATAAGGTGGGGGGAAATTTGGACACAGACATGCACAAAGGGAGAATGCCACATGCTGACTGGAGTTAAGCAGCCACATGCCAAGGAAGGCCAAAGACTGTCTGCAAATCCCCAGCAGCTAGGAAAGAGGCAGGAACAGATTCTCACTCACAGCCTCACAAGAAACCCATCCAGCTGACACTTTTGATCTGGGACTTCCAGCCTCCAGAACTTTATGTTGCTTAAGCCACCCGGGCTGTAGTACTGTGTTACGGCAAACAAATCCACCCCCCTTCCTTCATGCAGGTTGATGTGATATAGAGAGAGTGAACAAACGCTGCACAGCTTGATCTTACTAAAGAGGAACTTGAGACTAAAATGCTGTGTTGAGTTTGTGACTCACTGCAGTAGGATTTAAATATCTGTTACACAACAACATAATGAATTTCAAAATCATCATGTAAGAGAAAGCAGCCAGGCACAAACGAATGCATCCTGTATCATCCCATCTAAATACACTCTAGAAAATGCTAACTTATCTACAGTGACAGAAGGAGCTGCAGTCACCCAGGGCTAGGACATGAGGGGTCTTCGAGGGGTAATGGGAATGTTCTCTGTCTGGATGTGGGGCAGTGGTTTCACAGGCGTAGACATGTGTCAGCACTCATCAAACTGCACACTTGAAATGCACACAGCTCACTGCTCAAAAACATTCACAAATGTGATTTTTTAAAATCTCTGTGCTAGCCTCACTATAGACCTTTTTGGTCTGGAAAGGCCTTGATCTTCTCTTTTTTAAACCATCTAAAAGTACCCCACAAGTGATTATAAGAAGGTGATTATTAAGAGCTGAGCTTGATTCCCAGGCAGAGAGGGTAACTGATGGACGTGCAAGTATCAATACGGTGTTCAGAGCACAGGACACACTTGCAGTGTGCGCTGGCTGCTCCCTGCTACCAAGGTGACCACCCCACTTTTCAAGCCTAAGGAACGCCTATGGTACTGATTCCCTGAACCACACACAACCTGTGTTATTTCTTGTTTCACGTATATTTCTCCCGGCTCCACTGTATGCTTGTAAGAGCAAAAACAGCCTTACAATTTTTATTTATTACTGAGGTGCCTAATATAGTTGGACACTTAGAATATAATTGTTGAATGAATTATTTTTCTCAATTCTCAAATAAATGATTCCTTACCGAATCTTGAGAAGGACTTTATGTGCATAAATGTACTTTCCATCAACTAGAAACTTCAGGTCTGCAGTGTCCGGGTTGTCAAATTCCCTCTTCAGTGACTCAGCCACCGTGAGGTGGTCATCAGGTTCTAGGAGAATAATGCAAATGCTTCCAGAGTTAGCTACAGACATAATGAACACACAGGACAGGATACGGCACTACTCTACTGATGCTCACGAAAGTACCAATTCCTCAAAATAATTGAGCAACTGAGCAATGGGTTTTTTCCCCTGAAGACAGATTTGCATCTCTGCAATCATTAAGAATAAGAATCTCACACATATCTGCTTATAAATCTGGCAAAATAACAAGAAAAAGTCCCAAGCCACATCACTAATTTTGCATGAAATTTTAAACATTTTGAGTAAATACGCTAGCTAAAAGTAAAAAACACAGTTTCTCGGTAAAATTAAAAAGCAGTCAAATAAGGGCAGGGCACAATGGCTCACACCTGTGATCCCAACACTTTGGTGGTGGCAGAGACAGAAAGATGGCCTGAGGCCCACGGTTTAAGACCAGCCTGGGCAACACAGCAAGACCCCACCTCCAAAGAAAGTTTCTTTAAATTAGCCAGGCATGGTAGTGGGTATGTATAGTCCCAGCTACTCAACAGGCTAAGGCAAAAGGATCGCTTGAGTCCAGGGGCTGAAGGGTACAATGAGCTATGATTGCGCCACTGCACTCCAGCCTGGGCAACAGAGCAAGACTTCATCTTTCTCTCTTAAAGAAAAAAAAAAAAGTAGTCAAATAAAATTACTTTTAGTTTAGTACTGGTGTTGATTTCTGATGCTCTGAAGAAAATAAAACTAGTTCCCTTTTGCAGAAGCCCATCAGAGAAAAATAAATTATGATAGTGCACCTAACAAAATCCTCATTATCAAAGTAAAGCCCTGAGTTCTTTCCCAGATTTTCAGGCCATCCCCCAAATGGACAGTGACCAGCTTACCCACGGAGAGAAGGCGCCACGTGACGGCGGGAGTGGCAAAGCAGGCAAACACGTCATCAGTGCAGGAGAAGTGGGTGAGGTGCGGGAGGATCACAGACTGACCCCGGCACTGGCCCCACATGTACACGTGCCCACCCTGCGTCTTGGCCGCAGACGTGTGTGTGGAGTGACAGGCTGCAATCTCGATAATCCTAAATTCACAAACACACACCACATAAGCACAGTGACCAGGGGCAGAAACAAGTTGTGTCCTCCTCCCGCCAGGTTTAACTGATGTGGGACATCATAAAATTACAAAAAGGGTCAGGAAAAGGAAAAAAAAAAAACAAAAAAAAAACACCACATGACTCATACACCTCATCTCCTAAATTATCAGGCACCAAACCATTATTTACACTTAAGCCACACTTCAATGGCACTTATAACTCATGAAGATCTGTTTGTACCACTTCTAGCCAGTAGGCCTATAAAAACATGCACCATACTGTTTTGAAATTCAAGTATAACCCACAAGAGTAGTGGTCCCCCCTATCAAAAAAGGGTGGTTTAAATTTTTTCCCCCTAAAACATCACTTACCGAAGAAAATAATAAAGATTTGGGTCATCTGGACTGAGGGCCAATAAACAAATATTTTAATGAAGACTTCACCAATTTTTAGAATGCTATGGGTCATTCCAACTCCTATTGCACAGAGTAAATTCAGTAGTCCTACCACACTGGGCTGTATGACCTGGAGCCCAGGAGAGCAGTTCCCTAGGATCACTATGTGATATACCCTACTGCTCTAAGTTCATGATTGATGAGCAGGTAGTTCTCAGAACAATTTTTTTTTTTTTGAGACAGAGTAGTCTTGCCTTGTCACCCAGGCTAGAATGCAGTGGCACAATCTTGGATCTTGGCTCACTGCAGCCTCTGCCTCCCGGGCTCAAGTGATCCTCCTACCTCAGCCTCTGTAGTAGCTAGGACTACAGGTGCAAGCCACCACACCTGACTAATTTTTGTATTTTTTGTAGAGACAAGGTTTTGCCATGTTGCTCAGGTTGGTCTTGAACTCCAGAGCTCAAGTGATCCGCCCACCTTGGCCTCCCAACGTGCTGGGATTACAGGTGTGAGCCACTGCACCTGGCCTCAGAACACTTCTTAATGGAAAACATTGTCTTGTTGATCTGGAAGTAATTTCTTTTCCATCAGAATAAGCCACCATACAGATTAAAGGAAAATGGTAAACTCTTTTAACCCAGGGGAAGTCCCTGTCTTGATTTTGCTACAGCAGACAATGGTACCAGCATCCTCAGAACTTCAGGGTCATCTTTGACTTCTCCCTCCTCATTTACCACTTTCTTTAGAATATCCAGTTAAATAACAAAGATGCTTTCTTTGTAACGTCTCCCTCAGCCACCACTGGGGGGTCAGGCACACCCCACATCTGGCCCCTGTAACAGCCTCCCAGGTCTCCCTTGCCTTAGACTCTCTCTTCTGCCCCAACTCACACAGTGCTGGCAGGTTAATCATCCTCTTGGAACACTGTTCTCATCAGAACTTTCACAAGGGCGGTGGCTTCTCTCAGATAAAGTCCTGACACAAGACATAACTCCGTCCATGATTTGGCGTCACCTCTGTAGACATCTCACAAGTCAATTTTGTCCACACACCCTGTTTCAACAAACGGGCTTTCTCATTGCCCTTCAATGTCCTCATACATGGTTGTTCAGGAATGTTCTTTCTCTCTGCCTTACAAACCCTACCCATCTTGTAAGGCCCAGTTCAAACTGCCCCAAGTTTGAGGACTCCCGCTCACCTGAGCTCCTGCAGCACTTCCTGTCCACACCACTCCAGCCTGGCCCTGTTACTTTATGCATCCGTTTCACCTGTTCAGCGAGATGACCAGTTTCCAGCAGGCCTAATCACTGGCTTAATTCTCTCTAAGCACATAACATGGTGTCTTACTGAATATAATCTATGGGTCACTTTACTGACTGAGGAAGACTCAACAACACAGAGCAAAGGTTGTGTAAGACCCCACTGACACGGGCTAGCACCTGAAGGGTGAGGATGATCCTCCACTGCCTCCTTTAGGCAGTTGCTCTCAAACCAGGAGGGAGGTGTCATCACAGAACCTGGAGCTTGTACCGGCTCGCCTCAGAGGCTGAAACATGCTGTTCTCATGTACGGCAATTTCACTGACTTATTAGAGGAAAACCACCCACAAATACTAGAGGAAAAGAGGCTACGATGGCCCACAGGGGAGAGCTCAGGATTTGGAGTCAAACCTAGGTTTGTTTTTTATTTATTTATTTATTTATTTTTTCTTGCAGCTCCAGCTCAAAGGAAAACAAAAACTAGGTTTGAATCCTCGCTCTACCACTAGGCTGCGTGACTAGGGGAATGTCACTTAGCACCTAGGAGCCTTGGTTTCATCACACTGCAAGGCTGGTGTGAGAATCAAATGATAAAATGTTAAGTGCCAACCAGGCACAACGGCTGGGTGCAAATGGTTGCATGACAGTAGAGGTTTCTTTACATTATGACGACTACTCAGCCTTTTAAGTGACAAAGCATCTTTTAGGTAGAGACCATGTATTTCTAGTGATCAATTCAGATTAGTATGACTTTCCCTAGAAGAGTCCTTTCCTGATATTTGCAGGGTTAGGCCAGTCCCCCGGCCTAATCCAGTGCTGTGCAAAAGAACCGTGCCAGATGGGGAAAATGGTTAATAATATTTGGCTTCTCAATCAGCACCATTCTTTCCAACAAATAAAGAAAATGGGAGAAGGAAATAGAATAAACTTATTCAAAGAGAAGTACGTCCACTGTTACCATTGATTTTACTGGCAAGCCTCCTAAGTTACAAGCAAATGTGAGGATAGCAACATGGTCTGTCTTCATGGCCTGGTGCTGTGGGCAGGACACAGGGCTCAGAGTCAGAGTGTAGTTCTAGGGCCACGTTATTTAAATTCTTATAATCAGCTTTACCATCTTTTTAAAGAAAAAAAAGATGAGGGGGAACAGGATACAGGCAGCAATCCTCTCACGGTTTGTGGTTTTGTGTACATGAAATAAGTTCCTTGGCAGAGCTGAGAACCGAAAAAGGCTTCCTTCCGTGACTAAAAGTGTTTACCAGCTGCTGCAGGAACTGTGGGCCCGTGACTTAGCTGAGGAACTCATGATTTAGCTGGAGAGAGAAGTCCAGATCTGTGACTTTGCAAATAATTCCCAAATGACATCAGTGTGGCCCTGACTACAAGTCTCCAGTGAGTAAGGAAAAATACCTGGGGGCTCCTCAGGGAATATTTCAAGGGAACTAACTGGGCCATGTATGCTTTGGACTGGCCAGAGCCGTGGAATAAGAGTCTGTGAGGTGGAGAGCAATGCAGGACCAACATGCAGGCAGAGCTGGAGATGGCAGGACGGCAGAGAGCAGCATCTTACGAGGCCTGACAGGGACGGAGGCCAACGCCGGGATCGGAGGGCAATGAGGCTTGCCAGCAACAGTGGCATCGGTTTCAATCCAGAGCCGAAGGGTTCTGATTTGATCTGATGTGATAGGCAAATGGGAAACAGCTTTGTAAACAGGGCCATGATGTAAGGAAATGGTATTCTCCGAAAGACTGACCTGGCCACAGTGGTGTGCAAGACAGGCTGCAAGGGAGAGAAAGAGCAGTCTGGAAGGCTGGCTGAGGAGGCCAACCCAAGCTAGGTTGCCAAGGAGTAATGAGGGTGGCCTGGATGTTAACGCAGAGGGAGGGAGAGGAGCGGAAGGTGGCCCAGAGGATGAGTCTAAGAAAACCCCCGGCTGGCAGTGCTGAGGGAGGCAGAAGCTGCGCTGGTCAGGTGGCAGGTGTGGGGGCCAATGTACAGATAGCTGAGCAATTAATAAAAGGAAAAAGGGCCTTCTGTGTTCGAACCACCTCAATTGTAAAGCCATCTGGTATCCTCTGGGAGCAGGGGAGGTTAGGGCAGTCCAATGAACAATGTGGAGATAAGCATTTGTGAACTGCTCTTCCTTTCTTCAGATTTTAGCACTTCGCAGTGACCTACTAGGCAAAGACTTCTACATTTTTTGGAATCATTTCTGTGTCCTTTGGGGTAATGTTCTATGAAAAATGTCAGTGACTGGAGCACAACAGCATCCTTCACTGATCTGCCCAACATCAGAAAAGCCAAATAATGTTGTTCCTATGTTCCCTTCTGAGATGTTTGTTATTTGTTATTAGTGTCCATGAAAGGGGGTAGCCTCTGCCCCTAGAGCAGCTGGTGACCTGAAGTGGGACACTACTCTCTAGAGAAGGGCTGGGACAGACAGAGCCAAAGGGTGGATCAGGGAAGGCCACGTGATGCTGCCTGTCCCTGGGCATGGCCTTGTGACGTATACCTGGCACACCCGGCTCCACATGGGAAGTCAGGGGTGGGGCGCAGATTTGGTTGGCTGCAGTAGCTGCTACAGGAATGAGAGTGGAGAAAGTTTAGAGGGTACTTTCAGGTCTAGGCTTGTGACCCAAGCAACCACTAAGGAATCCTGCCATTGCCTAAGGTCATCGTTGGTTTTCAAACTGGACTCATACCAAGCAGCAAACACCGACGTTCCAATTTTCCAGTCACACATGCGACAGACAATGACTATCAACTGAGCTAACCTTTACTATCAGGATGTCTGGCGTATTTCACACTTTATTTTGTAGCCAATTTTAATGGGAAAAAAAAATCACTACATGTTGATAATAAACAGGTTTTGTGTCACCTCAAGGGAATGATCAACAACAACTGCTGAGCTTATTGGCTATGAAGTATTAGAAATGAAAAAGCAGAGAGTGAGAAAGAATAGAAACCGGAAAACCTTGAAGAGGGGTGAAAGGTCATCTGTGAGGGAGAAGAATATTGGAGAAGAAACAGCAAAGATGACAGATCCACAGCAGGGATTCCCAATCCTGGTTTTGTAAGAGCCCAAGTATTATACCAACTACCTCAGAAGTCGAAGAATTCTCAGAAATTCAAGGAAAAGTTAGCTTTACATCAGTTTAGTTTAAAATATGTTGTTAGGGAACGTTAAGAACAAAGATACAAATGTTGGTCAATCTGTCCCCAAGGTACTGAAACTTCAGAAAGATTGGGAATGACTGGATTAGGAGAAGATAATCATTTTAATCATTAAACTTATTTTTATGTAAACATAAATTGCTGACAATTATCAGTATTCTCCATCATAAATAAAATCTTTTTCTGGGAAAGATTTTAAAAGGTTTCCCTTGGATGGTTGTTCCAGCAAAGAAAACAATGTAGACAGATTTCTCCTTCCCACTTGTGTGAACAGGTAACTAAGAACTGAAACCCACCCCACCCCACATTCAATCCAGTTCCTAATTAGTCAGGCTTTCCTGTAATGGGCCGCAGAAGAGTCAGAAGTAAGGCTCCGGGGTTCCTGAGGGATAAGTTATGACATATACTTGACTTTCCAATCCCTGGAAAGGGTGGAGAAGTGCAGAACAAGTCCCAGCACAGACCTATAAACCCCTCCCTCGGAATACGCCCGTGATTGAGTGCCTGGTTAAAACTGTGCAAGTTCAGAAACCACCACTTGAAATTCAAGTACGGAAAACTGAGAAAATCAGGAACATCTCGTTTAAAGCATTCATCCATGATTTTTTTTTTTTTTTTTTTTTTTGAGACAGAGTCTCACTCTGCTGCCCAGGCTAGAGTGCACTGTTGCGATTTCACTGCAACCTCCACTTCCTGGGGTCAAGGGATTCTCGTGCCTCAGCCTCCCAAGTAACTGGGATTACAGGCATGCGCCACCACGCCCAGCTAATTTTTGTATTTTTAGTAGAGACAGGGTTTCACCTTGTTGGCCAGGCTGGTCTCAAACTCCTGACCTCAGGCGATCTGCCCGCCTTGGCCCCCCAAAGTGCTGGGATTACAGGCGTGAGTGCCTGGCCCATCCATGATTTTTACAGCCAAATTATAATTCAAAAATAACTGCAGTTTAAGAAGACAGAAATGCAATAGATAACTCCCAACGTCCAGTTAAGCAACTTGGCACTCACACAGCTTCCATTCCCATTACCTGCTTCTCTGCTACTTTTTCTCTCTCCCACCTTGACGCCCCACAATCCATCTGCCCCAGTGAGAACCTGAATCAGAAGCCTTGGGTGTTCATTCTGGATCAGGGACCAGCAGTGCAATGCAGCAAGTCACTGGTGGGCAACGATGGCAGATTCTGTGAGACTACGGACGGATATGCTAAAGTTCTGGGGAAGTGTAGGAGCACCATAAAAAGTAATGGGCCAGGCCAGGCGCAGTGGCTCACACCTGTAATCCCAGCACTTTGGGAGGCCGAGGTAAGAGGATCGCTTGAGCCCAGGAGCTACCAGCCTGGGCAACGTGGCAAAATCCTGGCCCTACAAAAAAACACAAAAATTAGCTAGGTTTGGTGGCACGCTCCTGTAGTCCCAGCTACTCCAGAGGCTGAGGTGGGAGGATCGCCTGAGCTTGGGAAGTCAAGACTACAGTGAGCCATGATTGCACCACTGCACTCCAACCTGGGTGACAGGGAGATTGTGTCTCAAAAAATAAAAATAAAAAAATAACAGGCCACACAAATCCATCGTTTTTATTTCCATGTCATCTTTATTTAATCCTTTAACTCTGTTTTTCAGTTTAAATGTTAAGTGTCCCTACCAGCTGAGGCACTTTTGTGGTTATTCAAAGCCTCAGGACTGTCCCTTCTCTTCTGAGGAGCTCTAAGCTACAAGATGTGTGAATGAACAGCTGCAGGCATCTGCCTGCACCACCTCCTGCCTCCATTATTGTCCCTCCTCCCAATTCTGAAGGGGCCAGGGGTCTTAAATTTTAAGGTTTTTGGAGAAAAAAGTTTTATTTAACCTATAAAATTAACCTATGTTAAATTGGTTAAATAAAACTTTTAAAACATAGGTTAAAGAAAGTCAGCCAAGTTCGCAATACTCAAATGAAAACTGAGGCAGTTGAAAAATGACAATTTGGTTCTTCATTTTCGTTGTTAAGTATTCCAACAGAAAATTAGAAAAGAACTGCATATAAATGTGAGCTAATCTGTCTGTATATTTCTTTTAAAATTAAATATAATAAAGATACATGCAGTAAAAACAGCAGCATTCATTTCTACAATGACTGCAACCCTGGTTTAAAAGAAAAGATAATGAAACGTTTTTGCTCTATACTACTGTCAAGAAATGAAAAGTGAAAAGGCAGCGATCTGACCATGCTTGAGAAATTCCAAAGGCTTTCAAAAATATCAGAATAATGTGGAAACTAATTCTGGATGTGCTAATTACATAACACAACCTTGCAAACAAGTGCACAAAAGTAAATCTTAATTTCCTGACCAGCTTTATACCCCACGCAAGGTACCTTTTCCTAAGCCAGGGAAGAGCGACCTCGAATGTTATTGACACCCCCTTAAGAATGTAAAACAGGAAAAGGAGGAGGGCAAAAGGGTGATTTGTAAGGCAGAAGAGTAACAGAACAGCTGTTGCAAGTTTAGTCACTGCAGTTTGCTTAGAATAGCTGTTGGAGGTATAGATGAAACATGGGTAAGTGAAAATAGCATATTTAACATACAATCAACCTCCCCAACAATTCCAAAGCCAATTTTTCTAAAGGAATAAATACTCTTGTTAAATAATATTCTAACACTAGCAGTACATTCCCCACCATTCTCTATATATCTAAGTCCTGTTTAATCACAATCACCAAAGACCAGTGTGGGGACTGTGAAAATGCCCATGTTACCTGTCCTTTTCCACAGTGACAGGAGTAGGATAGGACTGGTTGCTTTTATTGCCAGTGCCCAACTGCCCATAAGAATTGGCGCCCCAAGCATACACTTGGCCTTCATCTGTCAATACTAATGTGTGTGCGTAGCCACAGGCGACCTGGAAGGAAAAAAAATCCACTCAGGACTGCAAATAGAAGCAATTATTTCACTGCTTCCACAAAGTAGGTTAAGAATCAAAAATGAAAAAAAAGAAAGGAAGAGGCAGCCTACCTGTAGTAGAGGCAAGCATTAAGTTAACCAACATCCTTCCAGAACATGTGGGCCAGAACTGCAGTAAGATTGCCATGAGTTCCCTGGCGTGAGCACCTGCCCCAGTTCACTGGAGCTTTAATGCTCACAGAAATCAAGGGGTATGAGTGGAATGTAAGAAACAGACACTCGTATTTTTTAAATAATTATTTTCTTTTTTGATTATAAAAGTAAAACATGTTCAATTTGAAAAATATAGAAAAATATAAATATAAAAGTACTCTGAAGATCAGAGGCTTTTTTTTCTATTTCTATATAGACATAGAGATATGCACCTATAGCATTTTTTTACTGATCATGTTGTATAAGCAGTTCTGTATCTCGCTTCATTTTATTTACCATTACACATAGCAGTTTTCCACATCATTAAAAATTCTTTGTATACAATACATCATCTCCAGCATATATACTTGGCATAATTTATCTAATCATTAACTTACGATTTGATTAGTAAATTCTGTTATACCTATTGTTTTTTATTAAAGTTATCCTTTTTTTATATGTATATGTATCTTCTTAACTAATTCTGTAAGACAGTTACAGGAATTGTTGGTTCCTCAGGGAAATTCCCTAGGAGTAGAACTACAGGTCCAAGTGTATAAAGGCTTTTAAGGCTCTTGTACGCTATGCCAAAGCTTCTTCAGGAAAGCTTGTAACAATTTATATTCCAAAAGGTATGTGACAGTGCCCTGGAACAGAAATTTTCTGAACAGCTGCAATTTAATTCAAGGAAAAAGAGATTTAACCTTTACTTTAATGAAGACATTCAAGCAGCTAAACTTTTCATCCTGCCAACAAATCTATGTTTTTAATACATTGATATCTTTGCCAGTGAAGACTTAAAAATACACGCACACAAACTGACAGTGGACGTACCCGCTGGACACGGATGCCTTGCAAAGCTGCCACTCTGCAAGGGGTTGGCTGGTTGCCACTATTGCCAAGTCCGAGCTGCCCGTTTCCGTTGTAACCCCAGACATAGACCTGAGAGAAAATGAGACCCTCAATCCTCTCAAGAGACAAATGGCCAGCAAGTTGTCTGTTATGTGGGACATACCATACTGGCATGAGACTCATGTGGCAAACACGGTTTTTAAACAAGATGTAAAATAACTTCCTTACCTCCCCCGTGTCTACTACTGCCATGCAGCACATCTGCCCACACGCTATAGTCACAACTACTTTATTTTGTAGGCAGCCAGTGACTCTTCGAGGGATTGGCTGATTAACTGTTGATCCAGATCCTACCTGCCCAGAGTTATTATAACCCCAGGCAAATACCTGTTTAAAGGAAAGATCAGTAAATGAAACACATTAATTTATAAAGTGTCTCAACTGGACACTGACATGTACTTGTGGCACCGAGTCTTTCCTCTCAAAGTGCTTCACATTCATAAATCCTCACAACACAGGCAGAGAAGTGTTTACAAAATTCATTCTTACACAATGTACATGATTTTATAAAATTAGGTTATTGGTGTTATCTATACAAACCGTAACAATTACTATTAAATAAAACGTAACACAAAAGTATCTACTTTGCCCCAGCCATCTTTTCCAGCATTTGGGGATTTTTCTTATTGCAAATAACCTCTTTACTACAGCAACAGAGAAGGAACAACACCTCCTTTTAAATTTTGCAATTATGGAAGACCTTACTACGTACAGGTAAATGTCACAACATCAACACCCTGACTGTGAATTGCTACCAAAAATAAGGCTGAATTTGAGGGAGGTGGTTATTTTAATCAAATGATTGTATTTCCAGGACTACTATAGAAGTCTACATAATCTTATTGAAAAAAATCAATGAGCTTTATGCTGACTTTTCTCACCTCTCCATCAGATGTTAGCACCAAAGAATGGTAAGACCCACAGGCAACTTCAATGACTTGTTTGTTTGACAAATTAGTAGAGATATGACAGGGCACTAAACCATGATTAGTTGTCCCATTGCCCAGCTGGCTGTAAGCATTATGACCCCAGGTAAAGACTTCTCCTTCTGAAAATAAAAAGAAAGACAACCAGTTTTTACAACATCTACTTCGTTATATGAAAATATATGTAGCACAGCTTCCACAAATGAAATCTAAAAATTCAGGTGCAAAAAGCTAATCAACTTCCCCATTCCACCAAAGTCATTCTACAAAAGAATCTATTTGGAAAGTATAAACTGCATTCTACCTCAAAGCAACAAGGTGAAATGTAAATGCATGCAGTTATAATAACTGGAAAATAAGTTTTTAATAAAGAGCAGAGAAAAGGCTGCTGGGAGTAATAGCAAAAACATTAGAATGAAGTCAAAAGATTATAAGGCCACTTAACTCCCCTGGGTCTTAATTTCCTTATCTTTAAAATAATCACCAAGTTGATTTTTAAAAATCTTTGTTATTATTTATTGAGTAGCATAATATACAGAAAAGTTTATAAAACATATATGTAGCTTTATAAATTATAAAGCACACACCCATGTACTACTACTTAAGTCAAGAAATATAACCTTATAATCACCCCCCAAAAGGCCCTCACATATGCATCTTGCATACAAATGTTTAGTTTTTCCTGTTTTTGAAATTTAAATAAATGGAATCATACAGTTTGTACTCATTTCATCTGTATATTCCAGCGTGTTGTCTCTTTGTGTTATATTCTGAATAATGACTTCTCATTCATCTTCCAGTTTACTAATTTTACTAATTTGCTGTGTTCAAACTGCTACAAAATTTGTCCACTGAATTTTCATTTTGATAATCATATTGCTCATTTGGATCTTTTCAAATCTTCTATAATCCCTGCAGATTATCTTCAAGCTCATTTTAATTTCTTCAAACAATAAATACAGCTGTCTTATAATTGGTGTCTGATAATTTTAATGCCTGATATTTAGTAATCCGTTCTTGCTGTATGTTGTTTCTTCTGGTTCCCATTCATGGTACCTTGTTTCCTTGCATAGCAAGCCCCCCTTATCTGCAGGAGATACATTCTAAGACTCTTGTACTGAACCTGTATATACTGTTTTTCCCTATACATATATACTTATGATAAAGTTTAATTTGTAAGTTAAGCATAGTAAGAGATTAACAACAATAACTAATAATAAAATAGAACAATTACAAAATGTACTGTTCACAATATCACAGATAGAAGATTTGTTCTTACCATAAATCTTAACAACCTCAGCATGGAAACTCTCCATTTTTCATTTAAAGCAAGAACTGTATGGTTTCTCTTTGGCACATCCAAATTGCAAGCATCACTACTCTTGCACTTTGGGGCCATTATTAAGTAAAATAAGGGTGACTTGAACACAAGCACTATGCAACCAAGACAATCAATCTAATAACTGAGACAGCTACTAAGTAACTAACAGGTGGGAGTGTCTACGGCGGAGATGCTGGACAAAGGGATGATTCATGTCCCAGGTGGGATGGAGTAAGATGGTGAAATGTCACCCTACTCAGAATGGCACACAATTTAAAACTTATGAATTGTTTATTTTGGAAATTTTAAATTTATACTTTCAGACCACAGTCAACTGCAGGTAACTGAAACCTGAGAAAGTAAAACCAAGGATAACGGGCGACTACTGTATATCTGGTTATCTCTGACTATGTGCTGCTTATTGCCACTGAACAATTATTTTGGTTAATTCTCTCAGGCCAAGGATAAAGGCGCCTTCCCTTAGAAAGGATTTGCATTAACTTCTATCATGCCCTTAAGGCACTTGCCATCCAGTACCTTGAATAAATTCAAGGGTTGAGATTTGTTGGACCGTTCAGTCTTGATGTGAATTAAACTACAAATCCATGGTTACGACCTTCTGGGGAGAAGTTTTATTTATTTTCTTCCTTTTTTCCTCCTTGCTTCACTCAGAGCAAGGAATTTTTCTAGGCAATCCCTTATGAAGCGGCTAATCCCTACTACTAACGCCAACTACAGCCATCAGTCATTCTTTAGTGTAAGAATCACAAAATGCTAAGAGTTGGTGGGGAGATGTTGGATACAAGGTTTAGTCTTTCAATTCATAGATCAAGAATCCAAAGTTCAGACAGACTTGCCAAAGTCCACAATCAGTTTGGCAGTGTTTACTGGGCTTATAGCATTGTCGTTCATACACCTAAAATGCCAATGATTCCTAGATTCCATCTGCCACATCACCTTATGCTGGCATTCAGATACATTCATGTTTAATGGCATCCAAAATATAGTCAATTTCACAGGAAGAGCTAGCAACTCTCAACCAATTAAACAATGTTCTCAAGGGCAGCTGCAAATAAAGTTGAAATTCTACATGGGGTTCCTAGGTTACCTGTTGTTGCAAGGACAATATGTGGACCACTCCCATAGCTGAGGCAGGCTATTTTTTTGCCATTTAAAGAATCCAGTCTCCGAGGTTCAATGGTGCTCTGGACGTCACCTAACCCCAAACAGCCACAGCAGTTTGTGCCAAGCACAAAAATCTATGGGAAAAACCACTGTTAGTTCAAGCAGTTCTATTTCTAACAAATCTATAAATTACATCCAAACAGGAATCATCTTCCTTAAGCAAACTGCTTCTTTATATAATAAATAAAACCTAATTTCCATGCTTTTTTTTTAACCTTTTATTCCTTAGTTCCCCCAAGATCTTCAATTTGGCAAATCCATTTCTAAAAATGTGAGTAGCTGATTTATTTTCTTCAAAATTACCTCATCATTTACTGTAGTGTATAAAACTTCATTGCCAGCACTGCCAAAGACACAAGCCTGACGAATTAACTGTAGTTCTTCCTCAGAACAAAGGGAAAAAATTGGCCACTTTCCCACATCTAACATCTTCAAAGATGACAGAGTAGCCTGTACTGGCTGAAAAGGAAAAAAATATATGTTGAAACGACAAATTAAAAAGTGAATTTTCTCTGCCCCTTCAGTTCTGTAGAAGAGGGCGAACACTGGTTTTGGGAAGAACAAACTGCATCTATTTTCGAGAGGCCTCTCGCAGCTGCAGGGATTGCCTCTGTCAGCTGCTTCTGGGCGGTTCACAGCCATCGAGCAGCGGAGGCCCGGATGGAACCAGGTCTCCGCTACTCATTGTCCTCAAGGACACAGGAGTCATCCAAAGCTGGGCTTCTGGGAACTGAATGTTCAACAGATACTTTAAGTGTTGGCTATGTCTTAAAAGTAGCTGTGGAAACTAGGCTGGTTGTAAAAGCGAGAGAGAGAGAGAGAGAGAGCTGCCATGTCATCTGCTGCCTAAGTCAAGAACAATGCTTGGTAAAGAACAATGCTGAAAGTGACACCAAGGAAAATGGTCCAAAGTTTTAGTTCATGGGCAAGCTTTACCTGGCCTTCAGTTTGAGGAACTGGTGGGTTTCCTCATCCCTCAAGCAAGTTTGGGAGTTGGCAGGAAGAAACACCCAGAAAACACGTGTACTTGTTTGTTAAGGCAGCCGTAACAAAGTAGTGACAAGCGAGGTGGCTTAACCAACAGAAATTTACTGTCTTATGGTTCTGGAAACTGGAAGTCCAAACTCAAGGTATCAGCTAGCTAGCTCCTTCTGAGGGCTGTGAGGGAAGGATCTCTTCCAGGCTGTGCTTCTCTCAGCTTGTGGATGGCTGTCTTCTCCCTATGTCTGTTCACATCATCTCCCCCCATGCCCTGCATATCTCTGCATCTAAATTTCCCCTTTTTATAAGGACACCAATTATATTGGATTAAGGTCCAACCTAATGACCTCATCTTAACTAACTACATCTGCACTGACCCCATTTCCAAATAAGTTGCACTGTGAGGTACTGGCTGTTAGGACTTCAACACATAAATGTTGCAGGGTCACAATTAACCCCCTAACAGCATACACATTAAGATCATGAGCACCCACACTCCTATAAGAGCAAGTTATAAATTTGTTTGAAAGAGTTTTACCTATTTGCTACTTTGGAGGCATTTTTACTGATACACTTTTCAACTTGCCAACATTTTGAAGGTTATAATAAGATACATAAACAGCCAATATGTCTATCAAATGGCATGTCTGCTATTTCCCACAACATCAACAAACTTATACATTATTTAAAGCAACAAAGATTTTCTAAGGCCTCTCTTTCCCATCAGTTATTAAATCAACCTTACTGGGAATGCGGTCTGGTGTATAACTGACTGAACTATCCACTTACCTTCTACAGATCTGAACACCTACTTGTCCCTTCCACCTTAGGAGAGCACAAGTCAGCAACTCTGCTCTTCTCAAGTCCACACTATTAACTTAGTAAGCCTCCCCTGTCCTCATTAACATGAATTTCTCTGGGGCCACCTTCACAGACTCCTGAGTACACTTCAGGAGGACAGAGACGGAGTCTTTCACCACCATGTCATCCATCCCTTGAAAGGAGCTAACAATGCAATACCTACCATTGTGTTGGTTAATGAACAAGTAAATGAATGGCTGTGACTCATTTCCAGACTCACAGCCCTCCTTTCCATCCCATCCTCTGTAACTCCTTCACATGGAAGCCATTCCGAAAACTGGGCCCCAAATCCCTGCTCTCGGCTCCAGAGCTCCCCATTTCTACTTCACCTGAGCCATATCATCAAACACAACTTTGTTACTAAGTCCTCAAACTTCTAAGTTTCCTTTGGATCACGGTCAACAGTATTAACTTGTATCCAAAGTAAAGTCTGCAGTCAGTAAAGGGAAGCTAGGATGCTTGGAGCAGCTGTCCCAATGGCCACTGGACCTAAAGCAAAAACAAGCAGAGCCACCAGCTTTTTTCTTGTAAATAAAGCTTTGTTTTCAGGTTTCTATCTTTTCTGAATAATCTTCATGGCACTATTGAATGCTGTAGCTAAAAAGAGCTCAAAAGATAATTTTCTGAGAAACCCAAAGAAACCCCAGAGAGGAGCTGCAGTGGGTTGAAAGGCTTCCCCCCAAAGTCCAGATCCACCTAGAACCTCAAAAGGTGACTTTGTTTGGAAATAGGGTCTTTGCAGATGTAATGAGTTAAGACGGAGTCATACTGGATTAGAGTGGACCCTACATCCAATGACTATGTCTTTAAAAGAAGACGAGAGGGCACACAGTGACACACAGGGAAGAAGGTCAGGTGACAACAGACACAGGGACTGCAGTAATGCATCTGGAAGTCAAGGAGCAGCAAGGATTGCTGGGGGCCACCACCAGAAGCTGAGAAGATTCTTCCTGAGAGATATCGAGGGAGCATCGCTCTGATGATGCCTTGATTTCAGACTTCTAGCCTCCAGAACTGTGAGAAAAGAAATTTCTGTTGTTTGAATTGTAGTCATTTGTTACAGCAGCACAAAGAAACTAACAAAGAAGACAAGCAGCTTGTCCCTGCTATCGGCATCACCCTGTGAGTTAATGGCAGAGCCTGTACCAGGGCTAAGCTCTCCTGATGCCAAATCTAGTCATGTTCCCTCACGTGTCACTTGGATCATAAGACCTTGCCCTAAGAAAGACACCTTCTATTATCTTTTGGGCAACACCAACAGTTGGTTCTCCCATTCACTTTTGAAACAGTGCTTACTGTTTCTGCATCTACTTTAGTTACAGAGTACTTTACAAAAAAAAAAAAAATATATATATATATACATATATATATATCTTAGAGGTAGGAAAATCCACAGGCATTTCCTACAGGACAACCTTAATTTGGAATTTGGAATTCAAAAAAAAAAAATCTCACGTATGTAAGAAGTTCCAGTTATATGCAAGTGTAAAACTATGTCCCCAATTTTATTATATATATAACTTTAGGAACACAGTGTTCTATGGTGATGTTACATTAATCGAGGAATCCAAGAATCTTTATTTAAAATTTGTATTTCTTCTCTGTGACATTTGGTTTACTGAAAAAAGAGCAACTTGCCCAAGGCCACAATAGAGCTGAGGATGGAATTTTGTTACGTTAGTTTTTAGTTAAGCTTCTACTTTAAATTACCCCACCACCCAATATCGTGAAGAAATCTTATTTTCTATGAGGTCTTCATTTTTAATTTTTTTCCTATTTTAAGTCTGTAAATTTCCAAAAGAACAAGGTTTAGGAAGTGGAACAAGTATTTAACGCAGATGTTAATAATCTAATAATGTCTATATCTTATTTCTGATCTTCACAACAATTGTAGGACATAGATATTATTCTCATGTTACCTATGAGGAAACTGGGGCACAGGGAGACTAAGTAATCTTTCAAGATCACTAGCTTCTCAGTAGATGAGCCAGATTAAAGCCCAGAGTTCTTTCCACATATCATCTGATTGTTGAGTAAAAAGTTCACATAAACTATGATACTGCCTGTAGACCTAGTGTTTGCTTGCATTTGCAGGGCTTTGGCTATTCTCAGACTCCTTAAGGAACAGGCAATAATACCTACCGTGGGTTGTCTTCCACAAACAGCACACATGGAAAGATACAATGACTGACTGATATTTCATTTTTCCCTTGCAAGCAGAGTTTTATATTTCGTCCTGCTCTGCTATAAAATCAAATGGTTTTCTGGATGTCTAGAATCAGGCTGTAAATTCCAGCCAGCTCTTACACACCTGTCTACAAATGATTAGTTCTAGGTTTTCTTCCTGGTCCACCTGTATAAAAAACCTATGGTACCCAGCCCGTAACTCTACTGGCTACTGGGATTCCAATGTGTGTGTTTTCTTTAATGAAACCTCCAGTCTGTAAGTTTTATGAAATGATGCTACAAGTCAAGAGAATGTGGGATCTGATAGTATCATTGACTAAGATACAAAAATAAGACATGATCATTCCCTTCAAGGAGGTCACAATTTAATAGCAAACAAATAATTACAATATAACCTAAGTACAACAGAGATGTGAATACATTGCTTTTAATTTCTGGCAGAAGGCTGGCTGTTGGAAGTTAGTCATCAAAGACCCAATTTTTAAGTTTGTTAGGGCAACTATTACTTAGGGAACTGATGACTAAATTTATAAAATGCATGTATTTGCATTTTTTGAAGTACATATTTAATACAGGCTGAGCATCCCTAATTCAAAAATCTGAATCCAAAACCCAAAACTTTTTGAGCACCAATTATGATGTTTGAAGGTCCTGCTCAAAGGAAATGTTCATTGGAGCATTTCAGATTTCAGGTTTTCAGATTAAAGATACTCAACTGGTAAGTATAATGCAAATACTCTAAAATTAAAAAAAAAAATCTGAAATCCAAACACTTCTGGTCCCAAGCATTTCGGATAAGGGATACTCTACCTGTGTCAGTCTCAAGGAATTACAGCATCTTTGTTCACAGAAGCAATACACATTCTTCTGTCCAGCACACTCATGAAACAATGTAGGATTCACACAATAGTCCCCCGTAGGAGCCTCAATCTATCTGCAGCCATTCTGCATGACAGCAGCTGTCTCTGCAGAATGACCCAATCAACTCCGTGCCCAACTGTCAAGGAAGAAACTGGCTGAGCAAGAGCCAAGTATGGTCAAGAGAAAAATCTGTATGGGGAATAAAGCACTACTAAGGAACGAGAGCATGGCAATATGGTGTCCCTAGAATTCAGTCCTGGTTTGGCACAGGTAACCCTCCTTACTGCAAATAACACTACTGCAGGTGATAATTAACCCAGGCTGGCTTTCTTTTACTACTTTTCTCACATCTAGCCCACCTCCTCTTCCTTCAAGACCTGGCGTTTGTTTGAGAAATGTCAAGTAGTGAAATTTTAATATTAGCTCGAGGAAAACATAATTAAGGAAATAAATCTGCCACAAAATTAGAGACCAAATTGCACCTTATTATTCCTTTGAGTGTGTGATACCTGTATAACTATGCTTCTCCAGCAATATGAAGAATCAAGTGTACAACCATACTTCACTTAATTATAGACAACTATCAAGTTGTTGCAATTCAATTTAAAATACAGTGTATTTAAAGAGAATCAAAATTACATTAGGCATACCTAGCAAAAAAGAGTTAAGAAAAAGTGCCAACACCTCACCTTTTGAGTACCTTCTAGCATTATAACACTTGGTATATATTCATTATATCTTATAAATATATTCACTATATAGTATTCATTATATTATAAATATTCATTCATTCATTATAACACTTTGTATATATATTTGTGTATGTTCAATCACTATGTAGTAATAATACAGTAATTTCATTGCTGATTTGGTGAATCTATTCTTTAGTTTATGAAACCTGTTCCTAGGAAAAATTCGGAATTTTTTTGTTAACATTTTTGTAAGACTCTCGAGTTCTACACATTACTTTTATAAGCTACTTTTGGACTTTCCTACAAGGGCTCACAAATGAACACTTAAGTCTGCACATGGTAAAGCTACAGTTTAGTTTCAAAAGCTTTGCCATCTTTGTACACGATGCTTGCTTTGCATAATTATTTACAGTTTTATTGAATTTTGACCTGATTTTATTAAATAATAGTGACAGTTAATATTAAGCTGTTAATAGCAATAAGCAGATATTATGTAAATTCAACAAAATAACACGAGATGGAAATCAATACGCGTGCAGGAAGATATGAGGCTTTTAACATCAACTGGACACTGAGTAGACTTAAGTTGGTTGACTGTCATGTTCAGATGTGATGAAGAAAGAAATTAAAGAATGTCTATGATGAATTGAGAACGTATCATCTAAGATCAGACAGTTTATAATTTTAAAAATCTCTGGGAATGGGATAAACATTGATCAACTCATAGCCTCTTGCAGGCCAGCACTGTCTGAAAGTAGGGGATGGCCTTTGCGCCTCATCCGTCACTGTCACCATCTCTGGGAGCCCTTTCTCTGCACCTGAGGTATATCAGTTCCCTGCTGGCCCCTTCAGCATTCTCCATACCCACAACAATTATCTGTTGGCATCTCAGTGATTACACTGTGAGCCCCTCAAAGATAGAATCTCATTGATTTTCCTATTGGTGACCAATAGGTGCTTCATGAAGTATGTTTCATGCAACAGAACACACATGCTCCAAGGGCATGATTTTTTTCTAACCTTGCCACTGTCTCCAGAGAAAAGAGGAAGTTCTTCTTCCATATGGACTCAGTCCTGGGCAGTCCCTGAGGAAAAAGTATGTGGTAAAATCAGGATCCCTTATGTTCGATGGAACCAGGCAGGTTAAAATTACTTTACTTCTGATTAGCAGAGAAAATAAGCTAAGCTCAAATGTTGTGAAAGGAAGATAAAGGAATTCAGCTTTAGGCACGGGAATTAACAGCTATAAAACTCCAAAAATGTTTTAACTGTTCTGGAACTACTGGATGGCCTCTTACGGGAATCTTCCTGCTGAGGTCTGAAAAAGTAGTCTCAAAATATACATGTGTCCTTAACTCTATAAAGGAAATGAGTAGAAAATTTTCATTTCAGAGTTGACTTCCTATGATAAGGAAAAATAAATTTTAGACCTTTGTCAACTTTTCTCTGGGATTGGAAATTTCCAAATCACTGGGAAGAGCAGACATCAATTCTCAGCTCCACAGAAGAATATATGATTTGCTAAGCTGGAAAAAAAAAAAAGGAGAAATGAATGAAAATGATGAAAAAATGAATGAATGAATGTGGCTTTGTTATTCTGGACTTAATGAAAAATCTGAAACAACAGCCATCAAATATGTAGCAATGCACGAAATGTTCTTGCCTTAATAACCATGCCCATATCACCTACTTTCTACCAGGTAGAAGTAACAGCAGGAGCAGCCCTAGCAGAAGCTATGCAATATGTCTGGACTGTGGTTTAATCATTATGTAGTTAACTATTTCATCATTAAAAATAAATAAAAATAAAATATTCTCTCTCCTCCAAAAAGCAATTTAATAAGGCTGTATTTAATGATGTTGCTTTTTCCAATTGACGAGGTAGGGTCTATTTACTTAAATACAATCTATTATTTCAGGTACTAACACCAGAACATTTTATCTGGTATTTTCTACAGTAGAGTGAGAGCCTCATAATAGACAGATAAAAACAATAATCAAAATACGGCCAAGTCTAAACAGTGTTCCTTATCAATGTCTTCTATGCCCTTGATGATATTAGTAATTTTTTTCCTCAGCTATAAAAAGATCTCTCAGAATACGAGAAATCATAATTTATTCAGAATTATAATAACTTAAAATTATGAAAATTAATAGCAAAGTATTACTTTCTAACATTTGGAAACAAGTAAAAAAGATATGCTTGCTTTTAAGAAGATTACTTAGAAGTTCTCACTTAAAAATTTATAAACTGATCTGATCGACAATATGGAAAGATATTCTGTCGTTTTAATTAATACTTACTACATATTATCTATGGCATCTTAGCAGATCTGTTAAAACCCTAATTTTCTCTAAGACCCAGCATGACTGCCACTGAGATTTACATCAGTGTGGATCCTGATTACCCAAATGGGCTGGGACCTCTTCTCTGTATTTCCACAGCACTTTTTGTTTTGTTTTTAACTACACTGATGGAATTTTTCAAATTCTGCCTCATATGACAGTTATTCTTGTATGATGTACCTTCTCTATTAATTGGTAAGCTCTTCAAAAGGGCAGACGATGATTCCTTCATTGCTATAACCCACAGCCCAAGGCTCAGAGTAAACGCAACGTATTCATACAAAGCATCCTTAGAACCCAGTTTTTTGTATATTGGAACTGGCCTGTAACCAAAGTTCCCTCTCCTTCTGCCTCATCCTACCAGGAAACACTTTTTCCATATTTGCCCCAAGTTTACTGGAATAAAAAATAAAAGGAGAGGAGAAGAAAGAGGGAGAGAAGAGAAAAAAGGAGAAGGGACCAAGTAGAGATGTGACTGCCCCTCACTGCACTACCTTAGGCCCCTTTTGTTCCTAGCAGAAGGGAAATCTTGCTAATGTGCTAAAATCATGAAAAAGTGATCCTGGGCTTTTGAGTAGGAAATAACCTCTTTTCAGTGTCTTTTATCAATTTCAAGCATAATTAAACTCTTTAAAATTAAAATGGTGGGAAAACAGGCCATTCTGTTTATCTGACATCAGGTTAAGACATAATTGTATGTATGTCATGGAAATTACCACATTCAAAGAAATGACGTGCAGGATTCAAATTCAATGAAATGTCAGATTAACATAATTTCATATTTGTCAATCAAAAAGTCCTTCAAGATTTAAAAATTTGTCAAGATTAATTACTATTGTATAATACTATTAAAAAGTGTTTTGAATTTTTTAGCATTGTGGGAGATGGTTGGCTTTTTTTTTTTTACATTATTTCAATGTGATGCATACATAATAAAGAAAACTATCATCCCCAATTTGCACGTATAGTTTGTGCAATACATGTGGAGATTACCTTACCCTGTTATCCATGTGATTTCACCAGGCTATTAACGATATGTTGATATACATACTTAAAATAACAATTCACAATATACATACAGAAAGCCATATCCATGATGTGATAAAATGTATTCTAAATAACAACAGCAATAACAACAGTAAAAATAAAGTTATTCTGTGCCAGGCACTAAGTGCCTCACCTTATCTCATTTAATCTTTATAATATCCAAATGAAACAGGTTAATCATTGCCTCCATTTTATTCACACATTTCAGTAACGTGACCAATAGTCACCAACCAATCAGTGTCAGAGCCAGTATTTGAACCAGGACTATTCCAAAGCCCTTGTTTTGGGACCCTCCACTGTATTTCAGGGCTAGATACTTCAAGTTTTTCTTGTGTACATTCTCAACAGTTTTATTTTATACTGACTGGCTGGGAGCATTCCCTCCAAAAACTTTTGTACCTGATTGTTTTAAATTTCTGGAACCCAGTATTCAGTCATCTTTAATCCTGTTCTTTTTAGATCCTTGTAAAGTTGTCTTCTAGAGCAAAGTTAATGTGACTGGAAATATAAATACACAAATAAATTCTATTAGAGAAAAACAGAAGGAAAAGAACATACTATCTTGCACATTTAACAATCCATTCTTTATCTGAGAAAAATACAGTTTAAAAATTGTATCTGTGCTATCTACTATTAAAAAGTCAGCAGCAGAGATGCTCTATTATAAAAATACTAAAGTTATAAAATATAACTTTAGAATATCATACTTTATAAGCTTCAGGAGAGGGTTTCAACAATTTGGACACTGAAACACATGAAAAAAATGCACACTAAGGAGATTTTAATCTACAGTATTTCCATATGGAAAATAAAAGAGAATCCATGTGGAAATGTAAAAAAAAGCAAAACTTTCAAACTTTTAGAAGTATAGAAATATATTTATGACCTTAGAGCAGTTAAAGATTTCATACATAAGACAGGAAAGCATAAAACACAAAGAAAAGAGCAGTAAACTTGAACAAAGGGAAAAATATGCCACAGAATGGCGGAAGATATTTGTAACATACATAATGGACAGCTTGGAAAGGATCCATACACAAAATATATAAAGAATGCCTGCAAATCAGTAAGAATAAAACAAACGACACAATTCAAAAGTGAGCAAAGGATTCATGCAGTTCACAGAAGAATAAATTAATAAATGTATTAAAAGATACTCAAGTTCACCATGTTATTTATCATCGAAATGCAACCACAATAAGAGATCTCTTCTATCAGATCATCAAAAGTTAAAGGGAGACAATGCCTAGTGCTGGCGAGGATGTAGATGAGAAGGCACACTCATATATACTGCTAGAAGGAATGTAAATTGGTACAATGACTTTACAGAACAATTCAACAATATTTAGACCACAGCAGTCTTTCCATCTTTTTTGATATGTATATACAACTGAAACAAAAATTTCACAAAATAATTCTTACTCCTCCTACATGAGATGCTTGATATCTTTTCCATTTTTCTACTTTATGCTATTGTATTCTACCCTACTCTACCCTATTTTATCCTGTTCAATTTCATTTTAAAAGAAAATGCTGATCTCAGCCCACTAATTTCCAGATCACTAACAAGTCCTGCAATTTTAGCAACACTGCCCTAGATAAACTCTAGAGCATACACACAAATATTCCCAATAGCAAAAAGCAAGAAAGAACGAATTGATCAACGAAACCAATAAACTGTGGCATATGCATACTATATAGCTATTAAAATAAATTATCTAGAATCAGAACAGGTGTATCTACAAAACAATGTTCACCAAAATCACTAAGTCACAAAATGATACATATGGTATACTATTTGATAACATTTTAAAACATACAGAAGATAGTACTATTTTAATGTGTTATAGATACCAACATATGTATGGCTAGACTTTGATGGGAATTTTTTCATGGGGAAGTTTTGGTGGAGGAAATACCAAAGATAAAAGGTCCCATGTAACTCTGTCAATGAATTGGTATGCTACGGCTTTTCCGTCTGACAAGATGGTTTTCAAGATTTTAAGCTTAAATTAATCATCTCAGGATGGAGAGATTAAGGTTACCCAATGTTAAAGAAAATAAACTCTTAAAATGAGAATTCTATCATTCTAATTTTGCCTTTACCAAGGACATGGAAATTCAATAAACGTTTGGTAATGAAAACTCATAATTTCTTTAGCCATCTATAAAATAAAATTGAATCAATACCCTACGAAGGCCAGGCATGGCGGCTCACACCTGTAATCCCAGCACTTTGAGGATCGCTTGAGGCCCCCAAAAGTTTGAGACTAGCCTGGGCAACATAGGAAGACGCCGTCTCTACAGAAAACTTAAAAATTAGCTACACGTGGTAGTACACACCTGTAGTCCCGCTACTCGGGAGGCTAAGATAGATGGATCGCTTGAACCCAGGATGTCGAGGCTGCGGTGAACCATGATCGCACCACTGCACTCAGCCCGGGTGACAAAGATCTTATCTCAAAAAATAAGAAAAATAATAATTTTTTTTTAATGAGCTATGATCACACCACTACACATTAGCCTAAGCAACAGAGCAAGACTCTGTCTCTAAAATAATGAATATAGCCTCGGCGCGGTGTCTTACGCCTGTAATCCCAACACTTTGGGAGGCAGAGACGGGAGGATTAATTGAGGTCAGAAGTTTGGAGACCAGCCTGGCCAACATGGTGAAACCCCATCTCTACTAAAAATACAAAAATTAGCCAGGCGTAAGGGTGTGTGCCTGTAGTCCCAGCTACTTGGGAGGCTGAGGCAAGAGAATCACTTGAACCTGGGAGGCAGAGGTTACAGTGATCCAAGATCACACCACTGCACTCCAGCCTGGGTGACAGAGTGAGACTCCATCTCAAAAAATAATAATAATAAATAGATTTTTTTAAATAGGAGGATTAAACGACATATCCAATGAGTAGTATTTGTACTATTGTACCTGTAAGAAAAATCCAAAATAGTTAAAAAATGTTTAATATCAGTGTATTAAAATGGCAAAAATGTGCTTTCTACTTATGGTCTAAATCTGCTTACAGATGTCCCCCTTTTCTGCATAGGAGGGCAATGTTTTTTGTAGAGCCAGGGCAGAAGCTGGCAACAGTATTGGGAAGATTTTCTTCATAGTGACAGTGTTACAGCATAAGATCATCTCATATCATCTTGCTATTGGATGACAGTAAAGATTATCTTACTATCTTACTATGTGTTACTTTATTAGTTTTTCCCTTATATGTTTGTTTTGGGATATATACTTGGCTCATATATATTTATATATATATATATGATATATAGTTATTTATATTAAAAGGTGCTTTGTTCTTTGCAAAACAGTCTCTTATGTATTTCCTCATTTTATTAAAATGAAACCTAAAATTGTTTTTACAGAATCTTATTGTGCTAATGTTTGCCTCACAATATAAATAGAAAATGTAATGATAAGTACCCTCTCCAAGCAGAAGTTCCTGCCACTGATCTCTGTCTTTAAAGGTTCCAAATGGGACACTCGGTGGCCAGTAGTTCAAGTCTGTATAAAAGTAATGTTTCAAAGCCAAATATATATCAAGTAAGGTAACCTGTCACATGACATTTCCTATTTTAGCTGTTTTCCTAATTGTACAGTTCACGAATTTATTTTTAAAGTATCCCTGTTTGGGGCAGATAACTCCTTATTTCTATATATTCTATGTTGAGAGTTTTCTCTACACTCTTAAAAACTACACAGTTGAAGACTACTGAATAAGGGGACACTCTTTTGATAATGTGATAAACACATTCATTCTTAATCCTCACATAAAGTCAAATAATTCATTTCCCTGTGCAAAAGATATAACAGGCAGTCTGTACATATTATTTTTGGTAAAGTAATCAGTATTAATCAGTGTATCTGCTACACAATGTGTTATATTACTCGGTAATACCTCTGACCTAAAAAATGAGTTAAGCTGATTATGGGACATAGGTTCATTTGCCTAATTCATTCAACAAATATTAATTCAGTGCCTGCAGTAGGAACTGAATTGAAAGCAAATACACGAGAGCAAACAGAATAACGTAGAGCAAAACAATATCCAGCTCTCTTAGGGACTTCTGTCCACATTACCCCAACCCAATGGTAGGTTTTAAGTACTGATATTTTGCAGTTAATCAGGGGCTTCTAAATGCCAATAATTCTTCTTTAGAAGTGATTACAGAAGAAGGGGTGAAAAAAATAGCAATTCCTGCAGAGAAGTCCCAGTATTACATATTTTAAAATTCAACTTAACGAGATCAACTCTAAAGCTATGCTTGAGAAACACATTAATATTTTTAGAATTCTCTCAATATAGAACTCTATGCTTAAAATTATCCCATCTGGGTGGGTAACACATTTGCTGATGCTTTTATAATCAAAAGAAACAGAAAATTAAATAATATCGATGTCTTTTAGGGCACCAGCATGCAGTTTACAGCATCAGTGTGCTAATGAGCTGCAGACCACGTAAATTTCAAAAGGATAATGATGGTTCCCAAATATATCCTTAGGTGAGTCATTAGATAGTATCTTTAATAGCTTTTTAAGGGTCATCTTCAAGTTATAAATAATATAAATACATATACAATAAAACATGATCCCAATTTTCACTTGCAAAAAGGGATAGTGTTAGCTGTAATGTTAGCTCCACTTAGATGTCTAAAATCAATGACAAGTAACAGTAAAATACCTACGTGGCTAATTAAAATGGAACAATTATAAACAGGACGGACAAAACTAAAACACTAAAAGCATAACTAAAACTAGCACACAACCTCAAAGGAAATGGTATTGCCATATGTTCATGAAAAACAGAAAACTGTTGTGTAGAACACAGAAACACTGTTACTATTTTAATTATTTGTTTTTTTAAAAGTTTTCCAAATTTCAACAAGAGTGATGAATTAGATCTTCAGTACAAAGCAAAGTGGTATTTAATTGAAAAGATTACTGAGCTTGACAACTTCGGTCTTTTCAGCCACACACAGCAAAAGTGTCACTTTCAAATATGAAAAATAACCAACATAAATGATAAAAATATTTTTAAGTTGTTATATGCACTAATGTGAGTTGAGACTTGAGATCTCATTTGTAAATCCATTTTAAATCTAGGTCCTTATAGATTTAATCCGATTTTTCAAAAAAAAATCTTAACACACCTGCTACAGAGATCCTAATTGTTAAAGATCTTTGACCCACAGCATATATATTCCTTCAACATGGCAGGCCCTCTTGGCCTTGGCTCATTTCCACTTGAGATCGGTTTTGTTCAGTATTATATACATGCATATACACAGCATAATACAGGACATATTATAATGTAGTCAAAATTTGTTTTATTCACATACCATCTCCTACTGGTGCTTGTTAGCTCAAAACATCTTCCATAGGGAGATATACATAAGAGCTATTAGCTCAGGCCAATTAGCAAGGCTGAAGACATAAAAGAAACCCGCTCTAATGTCAGATTAATGCTGAAAAATTATTATGGTTTAAGTTTCCTGGAAACCTTCACGTTGTTAGAATGTGATCACCATGTGAACTGGATACATGTTCCTTCCAGACAGTGAAAGCTGGAAGTATCATCTCAGCCTTCCATTGATGGATATTATGAATATCCCTTACCAGGAGGCAAGCTATCCACTCCTTTGAAGTAAAATCTCCATGTAGAACTCTCTTTTAGTCTTTAACAAGAGTCCTTAATGTCACTCTGTAACCCCAGTAATTCCTGGTCTCCAATCTGCCTTTTCCTGGACAATTTTAATCTGTAGCAATATTTATTTATTTATTTATTTATGAGATGGGTCTTACTCTACTGCCCAGACTGGAGTGCAATGGTGTGATCATGACTCACTGCAGCCTCAACCTTCCCGGCTCAAGTGATCCTCTGACTACATCCTCCCAAGTATCTGAAACTACAGGTGTGTGCCACCATGCCTGGCTCATTTTTTTTTTTGTTCGTTTTTCTGTAGAGACAGAGTTCTGCCATGTTGTCCTGGCTGGTCTCTAACTCCTGGGCTCAAGAAGATTTGACTGCCTCGGTCTCTCAAAGTGCTGGGATTACAGGTGAGCCACCGTGCCTGGCCTGATTTGTAGTAATTTAAATCCAAGTAAACCTCAACAGTAGCAGTATCTTGGGGCATTTAAATTTTACTTTAACCACCGATAAAACCAAACTTGAATATGACAATTTCATAGGGCATAAGCAAATTCCACGGATTCCTTACATTTATGGTCCTAGATTAATAATATTTTGGTGTTTGAACAGAGTATTTGTAATCTATGTAAGTAAAGGACATGAGGGGAAACACACTTTACTTTCTAAAATTATTCTTCTCCATCACCCTCTTTCTCTAAGCCTTCTTTAATTATGGATTGAAATTTAGTTAGGTCTATCTGGTTCATTCAGATACCTCTAAGAGAGGTCATTTAATACCTTATAGCATAACATCACACCAGGTGATTTAAGCTCCTCTCCTACACAGTTTCAAATACAGAAAAGCAATGACCATGCTTAGAAAAGATCTTCACTAGTCATCCACAATCAGAGGGACATTTAGAAGCAATTGCAAAAACTGTGGAGACAACATACAGTTTTTCTCAGCACAATTTACATAGATGTCTGGCTAGCTCTTCCTTGTAAAAGTCCAGCGTCTTCATTTGATGTGCTAAGTTAAACTATAAACTCCTGAATAATTTGAACTCTTATTTGGGAAAAAAATGTTTTTTCACCTATATACTATAAAAAATGGTGACATTTATCACAAGGGTCATGCTGTGGGCTCCCATAAAAGACATTGTAGAGCATGATAAAGAACGTTTTCTCCCAGAAGAAGATTTATTTCTAAAACCCAGTTCTCCATGTTAAACATAACCTTTGGTTCATCCTCAGACTCACCGTACCCATGATGTTTAAAACTGCAACCCCCACCTGCACTCCCAATTCCCTTTCTCTGTTCTCCTTTTTCATTTTTTCATAGCATTTGTACTTTTCTAACCTAATATACAAATATGTTTTTTATCATTCTTTGCTAGAATGTAAGCTCCAGAGGGAAGGGATCTTTGTCTCTTTTGTTCATTGATGCATCCCAAGCATCAAGGACAGGACCTGATAGAAAATAAATTTTTGTTGAATAAATGAATGAATCTAGGTTGAGTTCAGTACAAAAATATCTCTGGAGTAAGTTAGTTTCCCATTTTATTTCTACAATTAACAAATACCTTCTGAGCTTCAATTATGGTGGAGATAGACTGATCATACCCTTACAAATATGTAATATCAGATGGTGATTAAGTGCTACAAAGCCAAACCAGCAGTACAAGAGTTTCGAGAGCCAGCCGGTTTAGGTGAGGTAGTCACCTCTCTGAAATGATGGCAATTGTTTCAAGACTTAAATGAAGTTCTGTGCCATGGAGATTTGCGAAGAGTGGTAAAGTGAGCATTGAGCATACTGGAAATACCAAAACGCAGACGCCCTTGGGTGAGGGTCCGCTTGGCGAGCCCAGCAAGAGCAATAAGGCCTGAGTGGTGGAGGTGGGGTATGCAAGAACGTATCATTCTTGTGTGTGTGTGTGTGTGTGTGTGTGTGTGTGTGTGTGTGTAACAAACTCTAGAGCTTTATTTCACATTATCGTTTTTTTTTTTTAAAGAAAAGTCTAGGACCCGATGTCTTTATTTATGGATTCTACTAAGCATTTAAAGAAGAATAAAAACCAATTATTCTCAAACTGTTACAAACATTTGAAGTGGAGAGAATATTTTCAAACTAATTTTACCAATTTGGCATTACCCTGATACCAAAGTTAACCAATGGCACTATAAAAAGTAAATTACAGGCTAATATCCCTGATGAACACAAATGTAAAAATACTCAACTACATAGTAGCAAACCAAATTTTGCAGTATGTTAATTGACTCATACATTATGATCAAGTAGTATTTATTCTGTGATGCTAGGAATTTTTTTTTCTTTTTATTATTATTATTATTATTATTATTATTATTATACTTTAGGCTCTATGGTACATGTACGCAACATGCAGGTAAGTTACATATGTATACATGTGCCATGCTGGTGCGCTGCACCCACCAACTCATCATCTAAGTTCATATGGAACCAAAAAAGAGCCCGCATTGCCAAGTCAATCCTAAGCCAAAAGAACAAAGCTGGAGGCATCACGCTACCTGACTTCAAACTATACTACAAGGCTACAGTAACCAAAACAGCATGGTACTGGTACCAAAACAGAGATATAGATCAATGGAACAGAACAGAGCCGTCAGAAATAATGCCACATATCTACAACTATCTGATCTTTGACAAACCTGAGAAAAACAAGAAATGGGGAAAGGATTCCCTATTTAATAAATGGTGCTGGGAAAACTGGCTAGCCATATGTAGAAAGCTGAAACTGGATCCCTTCCTTACACCTTATACAAAAATCAATTCAAGATGGATTAAAGACTTAAATGTTAGACCTAAAACCATAAAAACCCTAGAAGAAAACCTAGGCAATACCATTCAGGACATAGGCATGGGCAAGGACTTCATGTCTAAAACACCAAAAGCAATGGCAACAAAAGCCAAAATTGACAAATGGGATCTAATTAAACTAAAGAGCTTCTGCACAGCAAACGAAACTACCATCAGAGTGAACAGGCAACCTACAAAATGGGAGAAAATTTTCGCAACCTACTCATCTGACAAAGGGCTAATATCCAGAATATACAATGAACTCAAACAAATTTACAAGAAAAAAACAAACAACCCCATCAAAAAGTGGGCGAAGGACATGAACAGACACTTCTCAAAAGAAGACATTTATGCAGCCAAAAAACACATGAAAAAATGCTCACCATCACCGGCCATCAGAGAAATGCAAATCAAAACCACAATGAGATACCATCTCACACCAGTTAGAATGGCAATCATTAAAAAGTCAGGAAACAACAGGTGCTGGAGAGGATGTGGAGAAATAGGAACACTTTTACACTGTTGGTGGGACTGTAAACTAGTTCAACCCTTGTGGAAGTCAGTGTGGCGATTCCTCAGGGATCTAGAACTAGAAATTCCATTTGACCCAGCCATCCCATTACTGGGTATATACCCAAAGGACTATAAATCATGCTGCTATAAAGACACATGCACACGTATGTTTATTGCAGCATTATTCACAATAGCAAAGACTTGGAAGCAACCCAAATGTCCAACAATGATAGACTGGATTAAGAAAATGTGGCACATATACACCATGGAATACTATGCAGCCATAAAAAATGATGAGTTCATGTCCTTTGTAGGGACATGGATGAAATTGGAAATCATCATTCTCAGTAAATATCGCAAGAACAAAAAACCAAACACCGCATATTCTCACTCATAGGTGGGAATTGAACAATGAGAACACATGGACACAGGAAGGGGAACATCACACTTCGGGGACTGTTGTGGGTGGGGGGAGGGGGGAGGGATAGCATTGGGAGATATACCTAATGCAAGAACGTATCATTCTTGTTGCTTTTACCTGCTGCTTAATAACACGCATGTACTGTCTAGCAGGAAATAGATTACATTTCACCTAGAGTACTCATTCTCTGAGCCTAAGTGGCTCTTCTATTCCAGCCCCCAAATATCTGTATCAGCACATCATATAAGATTACAAAGCACACAGTAATGACATTGTTAGAAACTCTTCACAGGAGCCCCAGGAGTCACGAAACTGACTTAACTAAGACCCGCTGTCTAGTAAGGTGTAAAACCCAGCAGGAACGCAATACTAGGAAGGTGCAAAGCCAGGAGGCTCAATAAACGTTAAACAGTGACTGTCACTTTCGAGTCTGGGGGAAAGAGCAACGATCCAGAGCACTGTTTGTGAACTCAACCACTTTTATTCAGCTCTGACAAGGTAAGTCGCCAAGCGCAGTACAAAGTAGCTCCACGAAATGTGTTTTGTTATAGTCCTGGTCTCGAACTGTTGCAACATTTTATGTAATTTTTGCAAAGAACAAAAGCAAAAAGTTCATTCTAAATTCGCCTTCCAATTCAGTTCTTTCTCGCCAAGACGGAGCACTTGGAAAGTTTTCAATGTCTGAAAACCTCTATTTCCAGGGCTGAGCAGAGCAGTATGTCGCGGCTTAAGACACTCGGCGATTTCTTCCCATCCCTCCACAGTTCCAAAACGGCTTCGCCTAACAAAGTCAAACTTTCCGCGCTATTCCTGGACATCAGGACCAAATGTCGAAAGCATATACTGCCACTGAGTTAGCGAGCCGGTCCGGGGCCCGGGACCTGGGGTACTAGATTTATGAGAAGGGAGCCTAGGGGTCGAGGCCACAGAAATGAAAACATCAGCAACCTATGCAGTGCAGCGAGTGGGTTAGGAAGGAGAAACTTCAGGCAAGACGCTCCCTTGGGACCTGTGACGCCCTCCCAGCCACACCTGACGCGGGAGCTTAGGAAGAGAGCGGCCTCCGGGCAGATGATCACCCTGGAACCACGCCAAACGCGACCCCTACCAGAGGACTCGCGCATGCGCAGCGCAGCCTAGGCCGGCGGCCTGGGCAGGATGTAGTCGCAGAGCAGCGCGCCGGGCCCACGCCAGCGGAATTGCGCATGCGCAGGGCCGCCTCTGCCTGCGGCCTGGGCTGGGTGTAGCCCCAGAACCTAGCTCTTAACTCCCGCCAGCAGGTTTACGCATGCGCGACGACGCCTAGGCCTGTGGCACGGTCGCGGCTCTAGTCCCCTGGGCCCCTCAGCGGTCTCTGGCGGGGAGGCCGGGCCGCAGGGGCGGGGAGGGGTGGCCTGCCCCAGTGGTACCTGACAGCATCCCACGTCACGGCCGCGATCCCCCTCGGCCTCCCACACCACTCCTCCACCCTCTTACCTCCGCGCAGGCCGGAGCCTTGTCCGCTCCGCCTCCTGGGTAGCGGTTACTGCACGGTCAGGGGCCCGGCGCCGCGACGAGTTGGCGCCTCCCCCTGAAACGGCCCGGCCTCGGCGGGATGCGCTCGGGTGCTCGGCCGAGAGGGAAAGGAAGGGAGTGCAGACGAGGGGAGGGGGCTGGCGACGGCGTCTCGCCCCTCCTCTCCTCCCTAGGCTGCCCACCGCCGCCCCTCCCCTTTCTCGCAGACGCCCCCTCCCCTCGGAGTTGACCCCCGGGAGTCTCCCATTGGGGCCGCCTCCGCTTTTCCAGGGAGTTCCTCCGTGGGTCACCCCCACCTTCTCCAGGGTTATGTTCTCGCAAATTTTGGGAATTTGTGGATACCCGACCTAGAAGGATGAGGCGTGTATGATGCTGAGAGCAACCTTTTCCACAGCCTCTCTCCTCCAGCCTTCCCCAGCTTTTCTTCTGTTGCTGGCCCCTCTATCTGGGAGCTCCGATCACTTCACGTTTTCACCCCATTGCTGTGGGGCGGAAGTCTTGTAAACCCCTATAGTACAAATGCTGAAATAATGAGGATGTGTGCTGGGGGGTTCAGGGGGATGACCTCAGTTACCTTGGGGCCAAGGGCTTCGGAAACAGCCACCTTCTCCCCTTATTAGTGTATTTTGCAGTAATTTATTATATTACACTGCACTTCTGTTGGCCTTTGTAGATTTAAGTAAAATGCACCACAACTTTGCAATGTGCAATAATTTCTTCCACTGCTCTACACTTAAATTGACCTGAGTGGGTTTTGGTAAAATGCTCAACAGTGAAATGTTATTAGCTATTCCTATGAAGTAAGCTGCTTGCTTTTATACTGGCTGTTTCATGAGGACACTGGTTCCTCTACGGTGTAGAGCCAAAAGTAGTAAAGCTAAATAGAAAAACTGAGATTCCAAACCACAGTGACCGTGTCAATCTGTTTCGTCTGGCTTTTGTCATTTCTTCGGAAAAACATCATTCTAAAATGTATAACTGCCTTTCTGCTACAGAGGGCAGACATTTATCTCTATTCTCTGAGCATAGCCCACTGAGCCTCAGAAGGAGGCACGCAAGATGGTACACAGGTATTTCTCGTAGAGCTCTAAATGGAAGAAAAAGTAAGTATACATTAACAGGAAGTTGCAGAGAGGCATCGTGTGCCTGCCCCAAGTTTCTCCATTGGTTACATCTTATCGATGAAAGAAATTTATGAGTTAAACAGGTTTGCTGTCAGAAAAAGCCCACTTCAGTGATGATAGCAGACATTTTTTTTTTTAAGCACCTATTGTGTGCCAAGAGCTTTATCTTATTTGGAGCTCACAATAATCCTGTAAGGCAAGGATTATCCTTACTTTACAGATAAGGCAACTCAGGCCCCAAGAGATTAAGTTTCTTTCATTAGCAACCATGGCAAGATCTGTTTGCCTTGCACACTTGGTCTTTTACGCGTTATGGACAGCTGAAGTTCATGCAGGCGTTACGCTGTGCTTCAGCTGAAGCCTGACAATTAGCTAACAATAAAAACATGTCTTAGTGTTTTGAAAACTGATATTATCTCAGAAGTTAAAACTTTAATATATACCTATAAAAGAATGTGTTTCACTAAAGATTTTAATTTTATATGGGTTCAACAGTTTTTCCCAGGGCGGTCAAAATTAAAAGTAAAAGGTAAAAATGTCTCGATCACATATAAGTTTCCTTCAACATTTTTGGATAATTTGGTCTGCTAAACTTCATTGTATTGCTGAATTCAGTAGACTAAAAATTTAGACTCTGAGAGAGTATAGGTTAGTATTTCAGGAGTTAAAGTTCCCATCACCACATCTCCCAAGTTTACCTACATCTGGACCTGTGCACTCTGTATTCCTTCCCATTACTGGGAATGAGCTGTGCATGCTCTTATTTAAGTTCAACTCTTCCACCTTTGTATTAGATCCTGTCTTCCTTACAGTCTCAAGGTTTTCACTCAGGTAGTTGTCACCTCTCAATCCTACATTATTAATTTTTGTATCATTAATTTTTTGATCATTCCCATAAGCATATTAACATTGTGCAACATTTGCCTATCTTTTAAAAAGTTCCTTGATTATATGTCCCCTGTCAGCTACCAATGTATTCTCTGGTCTCTTCCAAAATGTCTTAAAAGAGTCACTTATACTCACTGTATCCTCATCCCCTCCTGCTATTCATCCTCTTTTTTTTTTTTTTTTTGAGATAGAATCTTGCTCTGTTGCCCAGGTTGGAGTGCAGTGGCGCAATCCCAGCTCACTGCAACCTCTGCCTCCCGGGTTCAAGTGATTCTCGTGCCTAAGCCTCCCAAGTAGTTGGAATGACAGGTGTGTGCCACCATGCCCAGCTAATTTTTGAATTTTTAGTAGAGATGGGGTTTCACCATGTTGGCCAGGATGGTCTAGAGCTCCTGACCTCAGGTGATCTGTCCACCTTAGCCTCCCAAAGTGCCGAGATTATAGATGTGAGCTACCATGCCTGGCCCTCCTATTCATTCTTGAATCTATTTCAGCCAGGCTTTTGCCCCTCCACTGAAACTCCTCTTGGCAAAGTCACCAATGACCTCAGAATTGCTAAATCAGTGGTTACTTTTCCATTATCTCACCTGAACTATCAGCAGCATTAGAAACATTTGCTTACAGCTGCCATCTTGAAGCATTCATCTTCTTCCGCTGGCCTTCAGGTGGCCCCTGTCTCTTGGTTCGTCCACCTCACTGGCAGCTCCGTTGGCTCATCCACCACTTCTCCAGCCATTGGCATGCCCAGAGTTTGGTTCTTGGACTTCTCTATCTTCTCATTCCCTTAGCAATTGTATTTCAAGACATGGCTTTAGTCCTGCCACTTCTTATGTCCTAACAAGTTCATGACACTACTCTTGTGAAACTAGGAGCCCTTGTCCTTTTCCAGCCCACAATGGGGATCCACCTGCAATAAAAGTCTTCCCTTTCTTCCCTTTTTAAACCCCCTAATTACTTCTGCTTTTGGGGTATCTTTAAGCCTCCCTTAGTTATCCAAAAGCAGAGGAATTCATCTTGCTTTTTTCTTTTCAGGTATCCAGGCACCAAGGCCCTAATCACAAGAAAAGTTGGATGGGGCCATCTTTTGACTTTTTCTTGGAATTTCAGAAAGTCTAATTATGCTTCAGGGAAGAGGAAAATGTTCTTTTTTTCCTCTTTGAGTCTCCAGAACAAAAATTTAACACCAGTAAATTTCTACATCAGTCTGCTTGTTACAGATTGAATGCATGAATGAATGACTGCAAGCAGCCTGCACTTTGGTGCCCTATGTGCCATTGATTAGGTGAATGACCTTGGGTAGCACCTTAGTTTTCTAGAACTTAAATTCCTTGAGACTCCATTAAATTGGTGCACTGCCCAGCTCTGTGTTTTGTAGAGGTATCAGTCACACTGCACCTTTACTGATGCATGCTATTACCATGCTGTATAGCATTGTGCATCTCAGCATGGTGTTATAATTGGTGTTAGAATATAAAAGTGATAAAGATGATAATAGGCACATATACACTTATTGTGGCAATAGTGAAAGAATGACAAAATACCAAGAGGTGATCAAAGAAGGCTTTCCAAAATTACTTTAGCATTAAGTTTTCAGTGTGGGCTGGGTGCCGTGGCTCATGCCTGTAATTCCAGCACTTTGGGAGGCGGAGACGGGTGGATCACTTGAGGTCAGGAGTTCTTGATCAGCGTGGCCAACATGGTGAAACCCCGTCTCTGCTAATAAAAATTAGCCAGGCATGGTGGTGGGTGCCTGTAATCCCAGCCACTTGGGAGGCTGAGTCAGTGTGTATATGAGTTAGCTAAGAGAACAAAGGTTAGGGATGGAAGTGTTAGGGAAGGGAAGTAGTCTAAGTAGAATAAGAAATGTGATGTGTTTGAGAATTATAAATTGCTCAGTAAGGCTGAAACAAAGGCTATATGGAGGGAATAGGGCAATTGTAGGAAATTAAAGTAACCATTCATTCATGAATGGACACTAAGGATGATTCTTTATCTCAACAATTGTGAATAGTGCTGCAGTGAACATGGGAGCACAGATATCTCTTCAATATACTGATTTCATTTTCGTTGGACATATACTCAGTAGTGAGATTGCTAAAAATAGTCGTATTTTTAATTTTTTGAGGACCTCTGTACTGGTTTTCTTAATGCCTGTACTAATTTACATTCCCATCAACAAAGGTTCCTTTTTCTCCACATCATTGCCAACACTTGTTATTTTTCATCTTTTTTATAATAGCCATCTTTACAGGTGTGGGGTGATATCTCATCGTGGTTTTAACTTGCATTTCCCTGATGATTAATGACGTTGAACTTTTTTTCATCTACTTGGCCATTTGCATCTCTTCTTTGATAAATGTTTATTCAGGTCCTCTGCCCATTTTTAAATTGGGTTGTTTTATTGCTATTGAATTGTTTGAATTCCTTATATATTTTGGATATTAATGCCCTAACAGATGTACGGTTTGCATACATTTTCTCCAACTTGCTAGCTTTTCTCTTCACTCTGTTGATTGTTTTCTTTGCTGTACAGAAGATTTATAGTTTGATGTAATTCTGTTTGTCTATTTTTGCTTTAGTTGCCTGTGCTTTTGGGGTCATCTTCAAAAAAATCATTGCCCAGACCAATGTCATGGAGTTTTCCCCTACATTATAGTAGTTTTATAGTTTCAGGTCTTAAGTTTTAAGTCTTTAATCCATTTTTAGTTGATTTTTGTATTTGGTGTGAGAAAAAAGGTTTCATTTCATTCTTCTGCATATGGCTATCCAATTTTACCTACACCATTTTTTTGAAGAGACTGTTCTTTTCCCATTGTGTTCACAGCCTTGTCAAAAATCAATCAGCCTTAAAAAAAAATTAGACAATTCTGTCATTTGCGACAACATGGATGAACCTGGAGGTCATTAAGTAACATATCACATGCTCTCATTCATATGTGGAACCTTAAAAAGTTGAACTCATAGTTAAGAGCAGAATGGTGGTTACTAGGGGCTGGGGCTGGGGAGGATTAAGGAGATATTGGTCAAAGAATAAAAAAATTCAGTTAGGTAGGAAGAATAAGTTCAAGATACCTATAGTACAATAGGGTGATTGTAGTTAATAACAATGTTTTGTATATTTACAAATTGCCAAGAAAGCAGATGTTAAATGTGCTCAGCAGACACACACAATGATAAGTATATGAGGTAATGCATGTATTACTTAGCTTGATTCAGCCATTTCATAATGTATCCATATATCAAAAGATCATGTTATACACCGTAAATATAAAGAATTTTGTTAATTAAAAAATAAATTTGTAAAAATTAATTGTTTAAAATAGCAATAATTTTTTTTTTTTTTTTTTTTTGAGATAGAGTCTCCCTCTGTCACCCAGGCTGGAGTGCGGTTTCACGATCTCGGCTCACTGCAACCTCTGCCTTTCAGGTTCAAGTGCTTCTCCTGCCTCAGCCTCCCAAGTTGCTGGGACTACTGGCACGTGCCACCATACCCAGCTAATGTTTGTATTTTTAGTGGAGACCGAGTTTCACCATGTTGGGGCCTGGGGAGTCACGCCCTCCAAACCATAGTCTCATCAGATGGGTTTTACTTAGTGCTATGTAACGTGGCCTACTTTCCAACCTGACTCTGGCATAACATCACATGATAGATAAGGAAGCAAATTAAAATATTTTAAGCCCAAATACATTTTCTTTGCCATATCTTGAAATAGTCTTGCAAAGCTGACTTGTGGGGAAAATCTATATTCTAAAGAGAATCCCCTCCTCCTCCCTCCTTTTTCCTGTTCCAGGAGAGAATCACCTCTGATAAGAAACTTTTATAATCTATTCTCTCTGATGCCTGCTACCTGGAGACTTCCTCTGCATAATGAGAACCTTGGTCTCCACAACCCCTTATCTTAACCCAGACATCCCCTTCTATTGGTTCTATCTGCATAATGGAAACCCTGGTCTCCATAACCCCTTATCTTAACCCAGACATTCCTATCTATTGATTCTAGGTCTTTAGACAATAATTTAACTCTTTCAACCAATTGCCAATCAGAAAAACTTTGAATCTACCTATAACCTGGAAGCCGCTCCTTCCAGTTGTCCCATCTTTCTGGACTAAACCAATATACCCCTTATATGTATTGATTGATGTTTTATGTCTCCCTAAAATGTATAAAACCAAGCTTTATCCTGACCACCTTGGGCAAATATTCTCACAGTCTTCTGAGGGCTGTGTCATGGGCCATCTGTCACTCATATTTGGATCAGAATAAACCCCTTCAAATATTTTACAGAGTTTGACTCTTTTTGTCAACATTACAGTTACTGGCAACTTAAGTCATTTTTGCCCCATCCTACAGGTGAGATAGTGGAGACTTAGGTAACTTGCCTAAGGTCACATAAGTAGTAAGAGGTGGAACTAGGACTCAAATCCATCTTTGATTCCCATCTGGAGCTCTTTCCACTGGACCATGCGGCCTCTTTCCAAATGAGATGTAAGGGTAAATGGGCCAAATAATAGAAGGCCTTGGCAATGTAACAGCAAGATGTATCATAGGATCTAACAAAAGATTTTAAGCAGGAGGACAACATGATGGCTCACCATCATGCCAGTGGGGAGAAGGGTGAGCCTGGAGCCAGGGAAACCACTTGAAGACACTATTGCATCAACCCTGGCAGGACACCAGCTGTCCTTGAACTCAGTGTTAACAGTGGCGTGGGCTTAAAGAGAGAGGAAAACATGGATTTGAGAAAATTTTAGGAGTTGAAATTAGCAAGACTGGATATAAAGAGTAGAAAATGGCCAGGTGTGGTGGCTCACACTTGTAATCCCAGCACTTTGTGGGGCTGAGACAGGAGGATGGCTTGAGGCCAGGAGTTCAAGACCAGGCTGGGCAACACAGTGAGGTCCTGTCTCTACACACACACACACACACACACACAAAAGAACTTAGTGGGATGTGGTGGCTCATGTCTGTAGTCTCAGCTACTAGAGAGGCTGAGGTGGGAGGATCACTTGAGCCCCAGGAGTTCAAGGCCACAGAGCCTTGATTGTGCCACTGTATTCCAGCCAGGGTGACAGAGTTTTCGAGACCCCACAACTCAAAAAAAAAAAAAAAAAAAAAAGAGTAGATGTGCAACACTTGCAGGGAATTAAAAAAATAATAAAATAATGTGAACTTAGTAAGTCACTTAATATTCTGGGGGCCTCAAAAATGTTTACCTTTAAAAATGGAGGATTAGACTTAGTGTTTCCTTAATATTTTAAGATTTTTGCAAAGCCAACTGATAACAAAATGTGATAAAGATGGCACATTTTTTGCATATTAAGTAGGAAAAATATACTAAATAAAATGTAACAAATAGAAACTAGCAATAATTTAAAAAATATATTGTATGATTACCAAGATTGGGTTCCTTTCAGTGATGTAAATATGATTCAGTGTTAAGAAATTGATTAATATATTCCTCCATAATAATAGGTCAAAGGAATAGAAATGTTTTAATTGACGATGAGGAAAATGTTTGATAAAATTTAATAGTCTGTAGTCATTTTTGATCAAAGAAATCTTTAGTAAGTGGCTACATACGCTGAAGGCTAGGTTCATGCTTAATAGTTGTAAATCAAAAATAAAATTCTAAGCCCCTCATCCATCTGAACGGAACCCTCCTCTTGGCCACGTGCGCTCCAAGTTAACCTGAAAACCTAGTTTGGGCCATGATGGGAAGGAGGGGTCAGACATGCCTCATTATACCCTCCTCCCTTTTGGAATTCAGGAAAAGCCAGCCAGCATTAACATTAATGCAGACCTTAAATCTGATAAGAAACATTTATAATTGTTAAATCAAGTTTAGCTTAAAGCTGCCTCCTTGCATATTTTAAGTTTGGCCTAAAGGTTTTTCTGTACATTATGAATTATAAAAAGTAGAAGTGTACGTGGAATACTATGCAGCCATAAAAAATGATGAGTTCATGTCCTTTACAGGGACATGGATGAAACTGGAAACCATCATTCTCAGCAAAGTAACACAAGAAAAGAAAACCAAACACCTCATGTTCTCACTCATAAGTGGAAGCTGAACAATGAGAACACATGGACACAGGGAGGGGAACATCACACACTGGGGCCTGTTTGGGGGTGGGGGGCTGGGGGAGGGATAGCATTAGGAGAACTACCTAATGTAAATGACGAGTTGATGGGTGCAGCAAACCAACATGGCACATGTATACCTATGTAACAAACGTGCACGTTGTGCACATGTACCCCAAAACTTAAAGTATAATAATAAAAAATAAATTAAAAAAAGAAAAAAAAAACAAGTAGAGGTGTAAACAAACTGTAGCCTACAATTGTGCCAATCACTGAGTTTTCCAAAATCTGATTTCCTTGAATGTACCCTTCATATTTCCCTCAAATTGGTGTGATTGGATCTAGAGTCTTGGTTAGATTCAGGTTCTATATTTTTGGCAAGATGACTTCCTAGATGGTATTGTGTCCTTCCACCAGGAGGCATATAATGTTGGGTTGTTTCTTTCTGTGATATTGGTAGTTGTTAGTGCTCAATACCTAGATCCATTAACTCAACAGATACTGGAAATGGTGATATCCTAACCCTATCATTTCATCTTCATTTATTAGCTGACATGCTTTTATAAAGGGAAACTTTCTTCCTCAATGATTTGATTTCCCAATGATATAGGAAAAGCATGATAAGCATTTGATTCTGTCTCTTAATTTGCCAGTTTTTATAATAATTTTATAATAATGGGTTGGTCATTAGCAGTCTGCAATGGCCACCAATTGAGTTTCTTTGTTGGTATTGTTGTGAACTCATGAATTTAAGCTTATTTTATTGCCCACAGGACTCTGGTTTTTGTGATGATCACAGAGGAGCAAGCCTGGCTTGTCTGAGACAGTCATATCAATTCATTCTCACTTGATAGTGTCTGGGGGGGCCATGTGACTGGTCCTAGCCATAGACATTTTGATGGGGATGGGAACAGAGAAATTCTAGGCAAAGAAGGGCAGGTCCCTGGTGAAGCCCCATCTCAAGCTGAAAAGCCTGAGACTGCGGCCCAAAGTTAGAACTTACGCCCCTGTTTCCCTACTCGAATGTTGCCTTTTCCAAAGCAACCATGGCCCCACCCTGTCCCCCATCCTGTGCCTATAAAAACATCAGGCTCAGCTGGCAGAGAGAGGAGAAGCAGCTGAACATCAGGGACTACGGCTGGACATCAGAGAGAAGCAGCCTGACTTCAGAAGGACAACTTGGTGGTGTAACTTTGGAGAAGAATCTGGCTGGAGACTGCCAGACTTCAGGGGAAGATTACCTTCCCATCTTGTCCCCTTTTCAGCTCCCTCTCTTGGTGACGATCACTTTCATTGGCAATAAAATCCATGCATTTACCATCCTTCAATTCATTCATGAGACCTCATTTCTCCTGGATGCTGGACAAGAGCTCGGGAGCCATGAGTGAGGATACAAAAAAGCTGTCACACTTGCCCTTTGCCCTCTCTGGCAGAAGGCAGCCACCTCATATGAAAAGGCAGAGGAACTGCTGAGCTGTTAACACTCAAGTTGTCTGTGTACAGCAGGCAAAGCTAAAAGGGCACTGTAGCACTCCCTCTGGGGTTTCAGGGGTTGCAGGCACACCCCCCTGCAGATGCTGCCGCAGGGCCTGCACAGAGTTCACTCCTGCCAGTACCCAAAAGCACTCGCCCTGGCTCCTGCACCTGCTCACCTATGTGCTCCCTCCCGTGAGGAGTGGAGCGCAACAGATCCAAGTGAGTGGAGTTCACTCCTGCTGGCACTGAAGCAGCTGGCTAGTTCTAGCACCCGTGCACTCCGGTTCCTGCCTCATTTGCTCGCGTGCTCCCTCCCTCAAGGAATTGAGAGCTGTGGGCTCAGTAAACAAGACAGCCCCTTTGTGAGTCCCACGAAGGGGTCAGGGAAATATCATGCTTCAGTTTCATACAAGGAAGTCCACTAGGAGGCCTCTGAAAACACACGCCCACCCACCCACCCAGCTGCCCCCTCCTTCCCTTCCTGCTTTTTTTAGGTTGTCACATGAGGACTTGTTTGGAGAGGTGCTGCTGCAGCTTGGAACATCTCAATGGATATACGTGACACAAATGCACAATTGTGAACACTAATACTGCAGATCCAGACTTTTTGACAGGGAAAGCTGTATATACATACAAGTCATAAAAACTATATATGTAAAATTGAACACAAGTGTGTCTGTTTACACTGAGACCTGCTTGGAAATACTTAAATATTGAGTGGTCATTTCTGAGAGCTGAAATATTGACTAATTTATTTCTCTCTTGTATTTTTATATTGTTTAAGGTTTAAATTTTTATGTGAATAATAATCTTTTTTAAAAAGTATGATTCCTATTTATCTCATGTTACTTATAATGGGTTTTTTTCTAAATATATAAGATCTCATAACTGGCATTACATGATTTTCTCCATGGCATGATCATCAACAGGCAATGTTTCAATTCTGGAATAACATTTACTGATAAACATTTTTGGAAACATTTAAGCATTTCCTGATCTGAAAATTTTTGTGATTTTTTTCTTTGTGTAGTTTATTGTTATACTTAATAATGCTTTCCAGCCCAGTGGAACACAGTCATCCTGTCAGAGAAAACACTTTCAGAAAAACATGAGTTTTATAGACAGACATTTTCTACTCACTAGAAAAATAAAATTAGTACATTTTTCACTTAGTGGTAAAAATGTTAAGCAGTCTCCCTTTAGCCTACCTTTAAGAAATTTCAATTTCTTGGGTCCATTTAATTCTCCTAAGACACTGCATATTCTTAAAACAGAAAGGATATTTTTAAAAAATTTCTAGGCTTCCAGAGTAAAATTGAAAAAGGGTCTTCTTTCTTTTGTTAATGATCCTTTAAATGGCTGGTCCTGCACAGGGAGTCAAGGCCAGGCTATCACAGTAGACAAAGGAAATAGGCTCAGTGCTGCATGCCCTGCATTATGAAAGTTGTTGTGACAAATTCAACGTAAGCTATAAACTTACTCTCTGGATCTCATAAAGTAAAGTCAGAAATGCCAGAAAGAAACGTATGGAGCCGAGGCTGGAGATGAATCTAGAAAGGCAGTTCCTCAAAGGCATTGATAAATATTAAACAAAGAGCAGATACGGTCTGGAGGATGACATGAGGGGGACAGGTTGGATGTAGGGAAACAAATAGACGTGGTTAAAGGAATCCAGAGGAATTTGAGCAGTGGTTTTGAGATGGAGTGGAGAGGAGAGGAAAAAGCAGGAATTAGGCAAATACTTACATTGTATAGTCTCTGGTCATTTCTCTCTTGTTTTCTCTTAGCATCATTGGAGTCTTCAGAAGGGTTAAACTGAAAACAAGATTTTTCTGTCCATCCTTCGGTCAGAGCTCTAAAGGAGGAACAGTTGGCTCCTGGCAGCCAGCATGGAACTCGTAAAACTAAGCCAAGACATCTGCAGATTTGTGTTTTGGTTGGACAGATCCACCTCTTCACTTGATGACTGACAGTAGGAATCACTTCCCCATACATACAGATAAAGATGTGATCCTGACCCCAGTACAAAAACAGTAGGCCATCAATCCCAGGGCCATATTGGAGCCTTGATATCCTCTCTCTGTTCTCCTTTTAGGGTATTCAGTGGGATGGTGTTCCTCACACCCTCAGCTTGGAGTGTTCTTATAACTTCTGGAATGGGCCTGATCATTTGCAGCCTTCCTACAAAACTGGCTCTTCACTCAAATTTCACTTTAGGGAACAGACTGTTCTGAAATCTAGTTAGAGGTCAGATGAGGCCTTCCTAAGTTTTCTCTGGAACAGCAGGAACTCAAACCTGATCTTGCCATTCCAGTCTGAGCCAACATGGGTCTGGAGATACTGCAGCAAATCTGCAACCTGGAAGGAAGGTTGGGGCTGTCTCCCCACCAAGCTGTTCAAAATCCGGAATCTCACATCAGCTTCAGCTCAAGAATGCCATCCCAGCTGTGAAATCACAATGCATGGGTCAGTGAGAAAGTTTAAGAGCCTCACCTAGAAGAAACGGTATTGAGTCTGTATTATTTAGAACCAGAGTCCATTTAATCCTCTCTCCTGAGATTCCTATCTGGTGTGCTAGTTCCTATCTAGGGTTTGGGGCCTGAGACACAAGTCGCTAGAGAAACCTTGGAAACCAATGTATCGTCTCATTTTGCAAGACCTGGTATAATGTTTCTAAAGCTCAATAGTATAGTCTAAACTGATGGTCTCATATACATGACAGTGGAATAAGAAACAACATGAACATTTTAATTTTTTCTGAACTTTGAGATAATTACCCTTGTAATGGGTTTGAGGTAAACTCAGCTTCAGGGTTTCCAAAATTAAAATTAAGAGAGAGGTCTGTAGAAAATTTCTGGCCCTATCCCCTGGAGCTATGCAGCCTGGGGTATGGCCCGTGGGACTGAAACCCTGCCCCAACATCACCACCGAAACAGCTGTTGATTCTATTCCCAGGGGACTTCTCAAGTAATTTATAGAAGGAGAAATGAAGCTTAAGACAGGCAAATTTGGAGGCGATTATCAGTCAATGGTTTACAACAGGGCTGCCAAGTAGGCAGGACCTACACTATTGAGAAACCAGGAAGATGCGATGCAATGCTCCAGGTTCTGTGGCTATGCCCCATGCTCTCTTCTATTTACTTTTCACCTCAATTCACTTCTATTTCTCATCTCTTTCCACAAGATTGACAGGGCTTTCTTTTGGACTTCTCTTTGATTAGGATTTAGCTTTTCCTTGGCTCACTCGGGGTTTCAACGTCCTAGAATGCTTTCCCAGCACACCTATATATCTCAACATTTTCCATAGCAGTCTCTCTTTCCTGATCACCTATGACCCAGCACTGCCACTTACTTCATTCATGGGAATGTCCAGGCCCTCATTTAACCAGTCTTCCTAGTCCCCTGTTCCCTTTCCTTCCCCACTAGGACCACTTGAACCAGCTCATGGATCAGATACATCTTCCACATCTTCCAAAAAGCTCAGAGGATTTTCTACCCCAAAGAGACAATCCTCAGGAAACCTGCTGGTCCCCTCCCTTTTTCTTTCAGTGTTTGAGACATCAAGAGGATTATTCTGATGCTTTCTAGGCTCATCAGAGGATACAGGCCTATGGATCCCTATGAATGCATCCACTGTGAAATGCAGAATTGTGTTTTGAAGATAATGCTAGAAAGCTGACACCGCTAAGTCATACAGTTCTCTTCTGTTCACAGAATATGATCAAAACTATTTTTTAGATACAAAGTTGATGTTTTTAGCATTGTCCCTGAAACTCCTGTCTCAGTGTAACTCCTTTACCCTGAATTGATTTGGCTTTAGAATATCAATTAGTGGTAAGACATGTATATGGCAAATGATTTGAAATGCAGAACCATGGCAACAAGAGCTTCTGTTAGAGAGAAAAGGAACTAACATTTATTGAGTGCTGTGTACTAGGTACCATGTGCCATTAATCATAGTGATAATGACAATATTGGAGCATGCATATTGTGTTTAGGCATTGCTCTAAGCCCTTACATATGACCTATTTTAAGCCTCACAATAACTCCATGAGATGAGCACTGTGTCACTGTCCTCATTTTATAAAAGAGAAGCTTAAAGAGGCTGAGTAACTTGTTCAAGAAGAACTGAGTACCAAGCCCAGGTCTGTCTGAATCCAGCATATTTTACAGCATATTTTAAAAATGGATGAAACTTCCTATGGATTTAAAACTTTAAAGTTTTAGAAAATGAAGAGCTGAGTCACATGGCATAACTTGGACCTGATATAGTTAAATAATGAGGAGATAAATGAGTTTTGACTGAGATTATCCATATTATCTCAATTTACTACATTTAGGCTAAGAACGCAGATTTCAATGGAACTCAAGTAACCATTTCATGAGAATGTATAAATTGCATCCTTTCATCTCTATTTGTTGCTACAATATCAGAAGGCTTACATGGTTAATTCTATCTTAATATATAACTAGTCTTAATCATACACAGAAAATTTCTATTTAAATCTAGTAGGTAAAACATGTATACAACCTCTTATTTAAAAAATTAAGGCCAGGCTGAGTGTGGTGCTCATGCTTGTAATCCCAGCAATTTGGGAGGCCGAGGCAGATGGATTGCTTGAGGCCAGGAGTTCGTGACCAGCCTAGCCAACATAGAGAAAACCCATCTCTATTAAAATACAAAAATTAGCCGGGCATAGTGGTGTGCACCTGTAATCCCAGCTACCCGGTAGGCTGAGGCAGGAGAATCGCTTGAACCTGGGAGGTGGAGGTTGCAGTGAGCCGAGATTATGCCACTGCACTCCAGCCTGGGTGACAGAGCAAGACTCTGTCTCAAAAAAAAAAAAAAAAAAAAAAAAAATTAAGGCTAAGCACAGTGGCTCATGCCTGTAATCCCAGCACTTTAGGAGGATCCACTGAGGCCAGGAGTTCGAGACCATCTGGGCAACATAGCGAGACCCCCATCTCTAGCACCTTGGAGTGTTCTTATAATTTCTGGAATGGGCCTGGTCATAACTGGGTGTGATGGTGCACATCTGTAGTCCTAGCTACTGGGGAGGTAGAGGTCGGGGAATCACTTGAGCCCAAGAGTTCAAAGCTACAGTGAGCTATGATCCTCTCACAGCACTCCAGCCTAGGTGACAAAGTAAACCCTATCTCAAATAAATAAATAAATATCTGCTTTTGACATTTTGGAAAAAGAATAAATGAAAACCTACCCATATTTGCTTTTGTGTTTCAGACCTTTTTTAGCCAGGCATTTAAGACTCTGGCTGAGTGTAACATTTGCCCTTGGCTTTTGGGGGCAAAACCACAGGTATAGGCCAGCCCTGGTATTTGTGGGAGGATTGCACCATTCAGCAGTGTCAGGTCGTGAAGCACAGATTCTCTCCAACAGTGCTTCATAAATACAGCAAGTGAATTTGGGAATGCGGTCTGTTTAATTTAAAATTAGCTTCTTTCTCCAGAAGATTTTCTCTTCCCTATGAAAACTGTTTTATCTCTCAGGCCTTTTAATCTTTTATATTTTTTAAGAGTTTCTCTCAGTCTGTTCACTTAAACTCCTGAAATGAAATCACATTCTACACTGATGGAATTGGTCTAAAAAACACACATATGTTCTCTATATTGAGTAAATGCACATTACTATCTCCATTTTAAAACATCCTTTCATTTTAGAAAAGGAAATAAAATGGACTTATTATAGGCATAGATCATTACATACACAAAAGAAAGAATCCATCCTCAGCTAAGAAATCTGGGGGAAAAAACCATGTATTTCCTCTCACGATGAATTGCAAGCTACCCTGCCTTGCAAAGCCATCATATAAACTATTCAGAGGGAAGAGGTTAAATAGTTCTATAATATAAAGTGTTGCTGAGGGTGTGGGAAACAGGCATTGCTGGTGGGAGTGTACACTGAAACCCCTTCTTTGTAGTGCAATTTGGTAAAATCTGTCAATATTTAATATGAACATACTTTGACATCTTAATCTTATTTCTAGGAATCCATTCTGTCATGAACTTGGCATCCCTGCAAAAGCTGCCAAGCCAAACCCAGTTTTTTCCATAATTTTCCTCTGACTCAAAAATGGTATTATCAGTCCTTGTTAGGCCCATTTTTATTTCTCCACACCATCCATTCAACACTTTCACAGTGGTAGGAGAATATGAATTGCTCAGTTCTGGGGTGGTGATTTAATCTTAGTTTAAAGATAGAAAACATAACATAGTATAGTGGACTGGGGAAACTGTTGGGTTATTTGATCTTGTTATTGTTGTTATTGTTGCCTGCCCAGCACATTTGGTCCCAGTACCCCATTTGCCTTGGGGAACATTTTCCTAACTCCATATGGTCTGGATGGGGTTGTGCTATGATCTGAATCTGTCCTCCCAAATGCATGTGTTGGAAACTTAATCCCCAATGCAAGTGTTGGGAGATGGTGACTTTTGGGAGGTGTTTAGGTCATATAGGCTCTGCCCTCATGAATGGATTCATGCCATTATAAAAGGGCTCGATGGATGGAGTCTGAACGCTTTTGTCCTTCTATCTTCTGCCATAGGAGGACACAGCAAGAAGGCCTTCACCAGATTGCAGATGCTCGTGCCCTGATTTTGGACTTGCCAGCCTCTAGGGTTGTAAGAAGTGAATTTCTGTCTTTCTAAAATACCCAGTCTCAGGTATTTTGTTATAGCACCACAAATGGACTGACAGGATGTCAATTACTTTCTGGCCATGGGATGGTCATGTGATCCAGACTGGGTTGCTCATGGTTCATTATATGCTTGATATACTGATTGGTTTAAGAATGGCCACATGATTCCACAGGAACAGCTTTCTTTTGAATTGATATACAAATGTGGTGAGTGAATTGCTTTTCTGCTGGGATGGCTGGGCTGGGAGAATGTGAATCTGGGGCTACCAGTGGGTGCCTTCCCTGGTTGCATGGAGGAAGCCTGTCTTCAGTAGAAAGGAAAAGAGTGAGGCCAACAGAAAGAGGAAAACAGAAGCAGCCATGGAAAGAAAGAGAGAGAGAGAGAAGGAAAGAGAGAGAGAGATTGAAATGCAGGGAGAGAGAAGGAGAGAGAGAGAGATTGAAATGCAGGGAGAGAGAAGGGAAATGAGAGAGAAAACAATGTTATTTACTACGCGTAAATCTAAATTCATCCCCAGACTTCCCTGTTTTATAAGCCAACTTACTTTCCTTTTCTCTTTAAGTTAGTTTGTCTTGAGTTTCTGAACTTGAAAGTGGTAGAATCCAGGTTGTCACCTGTCTCCTCCTCCTCTTTGAATTCCATCAAGAATCTATTCATATAATGCCTTAGTGAACAATGAACACTTTACTGAATATTTCACAGATAAGAAAAAAGAGAAGGTTGGCAAGGTATTTGCCCAGAACACAGCCTGCAGATCCCCACTGTCATTTCTCATCTCTCCTTGCCCCATCCTACTATAGGTGGTTTTCCTTCTGATCCTTCCACCTCACAGCCTCCAGCCTCTTTGGTTCCTTCTATATGTAAAACAATTTAGCTACCATCTTTTATTACTTGAGCAGTCCCTTGAGATTTTGACTTTGATTCCAAGTACTTTTTCTTTAAAACTAAAACCAATATATCCATTTTATTTTGCATATTAGCTGGTCTCAAGCCCATAACCCTTAAGACATGACTTTTGGGTAAAGTAGAAGGAAGCATGTGATTCACATCCCATGCATGCCCAAAGCGAGCCACTAGCAAACTCCTGCCCTGAGAACAACCAGACAATTATAAATCAAGAAAAAGAGACCAGAAACAAAGATGCTTAGATTATCCCTCAGACCAAGCCTTGATCAGTTTACCAGTTCAGCTTAATGGAGGGAAGAAATGGAGCAGAGCATCCAAGAAGGGTTTCATCAATGCATCTATGCATGAGACCTTTTATTGTGCAGTGGCTCTGTTCAAGAGTAAATATCGATGGCAGCAGCAGTCATGATGCCAACTGCAGTGGGAAAGGTGCAGCAGGGGCTGCAGGATCCATGGAGTTGACAGGAGCAGGGAACAGGTGGGGGCTTCTGAGTTGGAGGAGTAGAGCCCTGCCCTCCTGGGCACAGCTGCAGCCACTCTGCCGAGGCTGAGGACCCAGTCATCCCTGTGCTCTTGGGGACCCAGGAAGCACCCCTGCCCCTGCAGGCTTGAAAGTGCCTGCACCCACTGTTTGGCCTCTCCCTGCTCCCAATGGCTGCTCCAATTTAGGAGGAAAGTTGAGGCCAAGCCCAAGCATTGTTGCAACCTGGCCAGGTGTGCACATGCTTGGAGCAGCACTGACATGCCAGCCCCTTGCCACCTCAGCTCCTTCCAGACTTTGGGCTCCAACATGAGCACCAGAGGGATGATGAGGGGGTGCTGAGGACAGCTCTGCAGGGGCCTGCAGGCACCCCTGAGCACAAACAGCTTGGGCGCCATGGGTGCCATAGAGGGCAGGTTGATGGTGGCAGGAGGCAGACAGGCTTCTGGGTGGAAAGGGACAGATCTCCAGTGAAGCCCCACCTTCAAGCCAGGGATGGTGTGAAGCCGGGGGGCCAGGCTGCCAGTTCTGCAAATGGGGTGAGAATTTATGGTGCTTTTTCCCGGCCCATCCATGGCCACTCACAGATGAATCAGCATGCACTCCCTCCTCTCTGAAGCCCATAAGAACTCTGGACTCAGCCAGACTCAGGCTGATGATGGGACAACCTGCCTTTCGCAGATAGGAGTTACCCACTCTGGGTCTCCTCACCACTGAGGGCTGGACACTCATTGGTCAACCTGCCTGCAGAAAGGAGCTACCCACTTAGGGTCTCCTGAGAACTGTTCTGCCGCTCAATGAAGCTCCTCTCTGCCTTGCTCACCATCCACTTGTCTGTGTACCTCATTCTTCCTGGACATGGGACAAGAACTCAGGACCTGCCAAATGGCAGGACTAAAAGAGCTGTAACACAAACAGGGCTGAAATGCGTCCCCCAGCTTCCCTCTCACCATGTTGTGGGTGACAAGGAGAGAAGCGCTATGGCCCTTTGGGCATCCCAGACCTAGGGGCTCCCTGAACCAAGGCTGTGATAACCTCTTTGGGGTTCTGCAGTTTCTGGCATCTCCAAACTTCCAGGTGCCACCATGTTCCCCTTGTCCAGATGCAGGTGCCCATAGTGGAAGCTGCATGCAGTACATCTAGTCCAGCTGCAGCCTTGCATGGAGCTAGTACCTATGCCCATGCCTGGAGCTGCCTGCCCCACCAGTGTGACTGGCTGTGTGCCGTGTCTGGACCCTGTGCTCACTCACCCACACACCCTTCATTGGTCTATGCCTGGCTGGCACTTGGCAGGTGTGGGATCTGGGCCAGTAGTGTGAGCTGAGTGCAGCCTGCTGGGCCAAGTGGGCGGAATGAGCCCAATGAGCATGAGCAATACTCAGGCAGAAGGCACCCCGGCCACAGAGGTTTCTGGCTGGAGAAGTGATACCCCAAGGATTCTGTGACAACATGACCCAGTCAATATTCTGGAATCAAATTAGTATTCTCCCTTTTGGAGAAGGAGAAAAGAAAGGGAGAAGGATGGTGTGTCAGAAACTATTGATTATTCTCACAATATCAGTTCTTCATTTCTTTCCCCATAATAGAAGCCCCAAAATTTAGCTGGGTACTAGCCACTTGGAATAAAAACTACATTTCCAGCTGCGCTTGTAGCTAGGTATGGCATATAGCTAAGACAATGGGATATAAGCATAAGGTGATGTGTACAACATCCTGAAAATGTCCTTAGAGATAGGGGATATTCGTTCTTTTTCACTTTTTCCATCTGTTTGGCCAGAATGTGCATGTGATGGCTGGACCTAAAGTGGCTTCTTGGACCACAGGATGGAAACCATATGTTGAAGATGATAGAGCAACAACTGAGAAAGAGCCTGGGTCTCTGATGACTGTAGAGTTGCCATACCATACTTTTGTCTTCTATAAGTCACTGTTCGTGTGTTCTCTGCACACTGTAAGTGAACCTATCTTTTTTTTTTTTTTTTTGAGACGGAATCTCACTCTGTCGCCCAGGCTGGAGTGCAGTGGTGCAATCTCGGCTCACTGCAAGCTCCGCCTCCCGGGTTCATGCCATTCTCCGGCCTCAGCCTCCTGAGTAGCTGGGACTACAGGCACCTGCCACCATGCCCGGCTAATTTTTTGTATTTTTAGTAGAGACGGGGTTTCACCATGGTCTCGATCTGACCTCGTGATATGCCCGCCTCGGCCTCCCAAAGTGCTGGGATTACAGGTGTGAGCCACCATGCCCGGCCGACTGAACTGATCTTAACTGATGCCAGTGGGGATACTATCTACTTTATGTGGCAATAATCAAGAAAGCTTTGGACTCTATGCTAAAAAATTTAGATATTTTTGGTGTATATCATGGGAGCAAATAATAAATTTTTAGATATGAAGAGAAATGTCAGAGGAATAAAATTCATTCACATTTGCGATAATGTTGCATTTTCCCTTTACATCACTAAGAACTAAGAGCACAATTTTTTAAAGTTCATTTCACCACCAAGTATGACATTTGTAATAAGTTTTTAATAAATGTTCTTGATGGTTTAAGAAAGTTTCCTTCTGTTCCTCAATTAAATATTCTTTTTGTTTATTTTAAAATCATGAATAAATGTTGAATTTTATTAAATGCTTTTATTGGGCATATATTGTGATGATCATATATTAAAAAAATTTTTTAATATGGCAAATTATATTAATATATTTTCATGCCTTAAACTAGCCTTACATTCCTGTGATAAACTGGTTAGTCATAATAATTTTTTAAATTATTATTTTTAATTGACTCATTATAATTTTACATATTTATGGGATACAGGGTGATATTTTGATACATGCATACAATGTGTAATAATCAAATCAAGGTAATTACCATCCCCATCACCTCAAACATTTATTATTTCTTCATGTTGGGAACATTCAAAATCTTCTTTTCTAGCTGTTTGAAAATATACAATAAATTATTGTTGACTATAGTCATCCTATAGTGCTATAGAATGCTAGAACTTATTTCTCCTGTTTAACTGTACTTTTGATTCCTTAACCAACCTCTGGCATCCCTTCTTCCCACTATCCTTCCCAGGATCTAGTACCATCATTCTACTCTCTGCTTCTAAGTCATGATAACATTTTTGCATACATTGCTGAATTCAGTTTGTTAAAATTTTATTTATAGTATTTGCACCTATATTTATACATAGGCTTACATTCAATTTTTCCTTCTTATATTTTCTTGCCTGGTTCTAAGTGGGTAAATGAGTTTTCTTTTCCATTAGAAACATTTATTTCTTTTTTCTTTTTTGAGATGGAGGCTCACTCTATTGCCCAGGCTGGAGTGCAGTGGCATGATCTCAGCTGACTGCAAACTCTGCCTCCTAGGTTCAAGCAGTTCTCCTGCCTCAGCCTTCCAACTAGCTGGGACTACAGGTGTGCACCACCATACCCAGCTAATTTTTGTATTTTTAGTAGAGATGAGATTTCACCATGTTGGCGAGGCTGGTCTCAAACTCCTGACCTCAGGTGATCTGCCTGTTTTGGCCTACCAAAGTGTTAGGATTACAGACGTGAGCCACTGCACCTGGCCTCTACTAGAGACATTTCTTTTTATTATTATTATACTTTAAGTTTTAGGGTACATGTGCACAATGTGCCCGTTAGTTACATATGTATACATGTGCCATACATATGTAACTAACCTGCACATTGTGCACATGAAAAAGAGTTATGTGCCCCTTAAAGTTTTGGTAAAACTTGTTTGTAAACTCTTCTGGGCATAGTGCTTTCTTGGTATGTTTATTTTTTAAACCTTTGAATTAATTTTTTCAAAAGTTATGAGTGGGGTTGAAAGTAATCTAGTACCCATGATAAGTCAATACCAGTTTTTTTCAGCAATTGTCTGTTTGGATTTGTTAGTTGTCCTTTGGTTTCATCATTGTCTACCCTGTATCAGTTGAATATTTTAAAATATTACTCTTGGATATAGACCTACTCAAGTTTTTTATTTCTTCTTGAGTCAATTTACATAATTTACATTAAACCAAAAATGCCCTTTTTATCATGAAGTTGTTCATAGTATTTAGTTAAGTTTTAATGATCTTTATGTTAAACTCTTTTATTTTTCATATGGTTTATTTGTGCCTTCTTTTCTTGATCAATCTTGTCAGAGAATTACTTAGACTTTCTTATGTAATTCTAATTTTGGGGTGTTTACTCCATTCTTTTTTTCTAACTTTTAATTGAACATTTAACTCATCTACTTTCTATCTTAAAAATGTAGACATTTAAAACTATAATTTTTCCTCTTAGTATCACTATCTGTAATTCATAAGTTTTAGAATGCAATACTCACAGAATGTCATTCAGGTTTAAACACATCTCAAATTTAATTATGATTGTTTCTTTCAGACTACTTTGAAATTTCAGTTTCTAATTTTATTGCCTTGTGACCAGTTTATTATGTATGCTATTGATAATTTGTATTTTAAGACTTCTTTTGTGGCCTAGAAGAGTGCTCAGTTTTTATAAATTCTCTATAGGTGCTCAGAACTTTAATTGTTGGTAAGAGTTCCTCATGTATTCTTATGTTAAGCTTGTTAATGTCATTTTATTCAATTTTACTATATATTGACTTATTTTTTCTGTCTTCTGTCTTCTCTTTCACCCATCCTAATGAGATTTTCACAATTTCTCCTATTTTTTTTGCTTTATGTGCATATAAGACTATATTGTTCATTGCATATGGGTTCAAGATTATTTGTTTCTGATCAATTGTTTTTTTCTGTCACTAAGTCTTAATCCTCTTTATTATTAAAACCAAAGTTTTTCTTAAAGTATCTGTTATCTGATATTACTTTAACTACATCATCTTCATTTTGTATAGTATTTGCCTAATATATTTTTTCTTTTTTTTCTTTTTTCTTTCAATTTTTCTGGGTCATTATAATTTGAATGTTTTTTATAAAAAGCTAATTTTTTAATAATTTATAAAAAGTTCTCTTTTAAAAGCTAATTTAACCCATTTATATTTGTTGTAAGTTCTGACATCTTTGGTTTCATGTCTGCTATCTTTTTTTGTGTTTTGCATTTACTATGCTTTGTTTTTTCTTTTCCCTATTACCATCACTTTTCTCCAGTGTATTCAATTTATTGAGTTTTCTTGGGCCCTCAACACTTTATTTTAATTATTTTACTAGTTACCTTAAATTTTTAGAATGCATAACTGATATAACAAACTCTTAAGTTAATTGTAATATTCTGTTACACTGAACTATGTCTCTCAGTATTCAGGCCCTTGTGTAGTCTGCTCCTCTTGAATCTGGGCTTGTCTTTAACCAATAGTATGTGGCAGAAGTGACATCATATCTGAATATAACATTTTAAAAGGCCTAATGGCTTCTGCTTTTGCACTCTTAGGCGCCATGGGCTAACTTGCTGGAGGGCCACATGGAGAGACTGTATGGAAAAACCACATGGAGAGGGAGAAGCCTTGAGATCACATGGAAGAGAACTGAGGAATTAAGCTGACAATGAGAATTGAGGTCCCAGCATATGGTCCCAGTTGTGTGTTCCAGCCAGCATCCAGTTGTTTGAACCACCTCTATACTAGTAAACAAGTAATTAATTGATACAAGTAAATTAAAACAAGTAATAAAGTAATTAATACAAGTATTAAGTGAGTGAAAAAAAACCATTTACCCACAGAATTGTGAGCAAATAAAGTGGTGTTGTTTTAAGCCTCTGATACTTGGGATCTATTTGTACATGACAACAGATAACTGAAATGTTAATGAAATCTTGTCCCTCATACTAAATTACATACCATTCTTATGCTTTAATTCCAGTTTCTCCTATGCTTGCCAATATTCCATGCTGTAGTCTTTTTATGGTTCTATATTCCCTTTAAACCTCTCAAAATTAATCATTTAAATCAGTTTATAGTTAATAATTCATTGGCTATACCCACGTTACCTAGTTTTTTTTGCTTAATCTTGCTTCTTATATCCACATATTCATTTTGTGTCCTGTTCCTTGTTTACTTAATTATATTCCTTTATTGATTATTCAGCAACAACTGAGCGATAAAAAATGGTAAGCTGTTTTTATTAGCTGAAGAGTCTTCATTTTGTCCTTACATTTAAATCGTAGTTTAGCTTGATATAAAACTTTAGATTGGCATTTATTTTCTCTTAGCAATTTGAAGATAACAGACTATTACCATCTGGTTTTTGTTGTTGCTATTGAGTCATGTGCTGTTTGAGTCTAAATTTCGTTTCTTCTTAATTTATGTGTTTTCCTCAGGTTGCTTTAACGTTTTTCCTCATTACTCTTCTTATTATGCAGATTCACTATGAAATAGCTAAAATAAATTTCCTTTTTTTTTTTTTTTTTTGCTGATAACTCATACTTCCACAATCTGAAGATTCTTTCATCGGCTTAGGCCTTTTAACTCTAAGGCCACATTCTTTTCACTTGACTAGCTTTTTATTATACAGCAGTCACACTTCATGGAAGGCATGTAGTTGTGGAGATTTTGCATTATTCAAAATTCACGTAAGTCAAGACTAATCCTTACCACACACAGAGAAATCTTAGAAATAATAGAAAACAACAGCATGGATTACTTTACAATGTGAATTTAGGTACAATAAAATGTTTGATCATCAGATATGAAACTGGTGCAAATTTAGCAAAATATGAATGGTCTCTTTAAGATTTAATGAGGAAAGAAGCCTTGTTTAGGTTGGAAAAACACCTTCTAGGTTTTGAATCATTCACTTTTATATTTCTCTGAAATTAAAAAGTGGAGATTATTTCAGTAATCATTAATGTTTGTTTTTCATAAAATGCTAAATATTTTTCATAATGTTCTGTGCCTATTGAATTAGTAAACTAATATGTGAAAGAAAGTAAACAACTAGCCTAGGTTTTCTGTTCGAAATGTTTTTCTACCCTCTCTCAGGAACTGACAGACTAAGAAACAGCAAGGATTGAGAGGATCTAAACAACCCAGTCAAACAACAGGTTCGAACTGACATGTATGGAATACCCCCACCAAATGAGAACAGAAGACACAGTTTTTTTTCAGGCTACATAGAACATTCCCAGTAGATTATATCATAGGCCATTAAAGAAAAATCCCTCAACAGAAGAATTGAAATCATACAGAGTATGTTCTCTGACCACAATGAAATTAAACTAGACATTAATAACAGAAAAATGATAGAAAAATCTCTAAACATATGGAAATTAAATAATATACTTTTAGCTAACCAATGGTCAGTGGGGGATTCTCAAAGGAAGGAAAATACATAGAACTGAGTGAAATGAATTACAACATATCAATACATGTGGGATGCAACTAATGCAGTCCTGAGAAGGAAATTTATAGCAGTAAATGCTTAATTAGCAATGAGGAAAGGCCTCAAATCAATAATTTAAGTTCACACCTTGAGAAACTTTTACAAAAAGATCAAAATAAATCCAAAGTAAGCAGAAGAAGGGAAACAAAGTAAAAACAGAGAGATAGAAACAGGAATAGAAACAGCAATAGAAACAGGAAAACAACAGAGAGAAATCAATGAAACCAAAAGCTAGTTCTTTGAAAAAAACTAATAAAATTGATAAACCTCTAGCAAGACTGACCAAAATAAAAAAGAAGACATAAATCATCAAAATCAAAAATAAAATAAGAGATATCACTACAGATCATACAGCTATTAAAAAGTTAATAAAAGAATGCTACAAACAACTTTATGCTTATATATTTGATAACTTAAAGAAGTGGATCAATTTTTTAAAAACCAAAAATTACCCACTCTCAACTAAGATGAAATAGACAATCTGAGTAGCTATAACCATTAGAGAAATTAAATTCATAATTTAAAAGCTCATGAAAAATAAATCTTCAGTCACAGATGTTTTCATGGGTGAATTTATCCAAACATCTAAAAAAATTAGCACTAGTTTTACATAAACTCTTCCAGAAAATAGAAACAGCAGAAATACTTCCCAACTCATTTTATGAGCCCAGTATTACCTTGACACTAAAATATGACATAGACAGTATTAAAAAATAAAGAAGAAAGGAAAAGAAATCTACAAACCAATCTCTCATGAATTTAAACATAAAAATCCTTAACAAAATATTAGCAAACTAAATCCAATAGTGTGTAAAAGAATTCTACGCCGTGACCAATTTGGACTTATTCTAGGAATGTAAGATTGGTTCGACATTCAAAATTAAACATTGGTACATCGGCCTAAAGAAAAGATAATATGATAGTGTCAATTCACACAAAAATCATTTGACAATACATCCACAAAAGCAATTGAATGGAGGAAGTTAAATCTTTTTAACAAATGGTGCTGGAGCAATTGAACACCCATAGGCAAAAAACAAAACAATACAAATCAAAAACAAAAGAACTCAACCCAAATATCATACATTATACAAAACAACCGAAAGATGAACTTAACTGTATAACACAAAACTACAAAATGTTAAAAACAAGGCCGGGCGCGGTGACTCACGCCTGTAAACCCAGCACTTTGGGAGGCCGAGGCAGGCGGATTATGAGGTCAGGAGATGGAGACCATTCTGGCCAACATGGTGAAACCCTGTCTCTATTAAAAATACAAAAAAATTAGGTGGGCGTGGTGGCGCACGCCTGTAGTCCCAGCTCCTCAGAAGGCTGAGGCAGGAGAATTGCTTGAATCCAGGAGCCAGAGGTTGCAGTGAGTCAAGATCATGTTACTGCACTCCAGCCTGGTGACAGAGCAAGACTCTGTCTCAAAAAACAACAACAACAAAAACAAACAAACAAACAAACAAACCAAAAACAAAACAGGAAGAAGACCTTCAAGATCTAGGGCTAGGCAAAAAGTTTTTAGACTATACCAGTTGGGTTTCCTCAAAGTTAAAAACTTTGCTCTGCAAAAGTCTATGGGAAGAGGATGAAAAGATCAACTACAGACTAGGAGAAAATACTTACAAATAACATAGTCAACAAGGGACTGGTTTCCAGAAAATATAAAGAATTCTCAAAATGTAACATTCAAAAAACCCCAAACAATCCAATTAGAAAATGGACAAAGGCCATGAAAAGACATTTTACTGAAGAGGTCATACGGTTGTCAAGTAAGCATATGAAAAAATGTTCAACATCTCTTGCCATTAGGAAAATCCAGCTTAGGACCGTGATGAGCTATCACTGCACACACATCAGAATGACTAAAATAAAAAAACAGTGACCACACCAGGTGCTGTCAGGGATGTGGAGAAACCGGATCACTCCTACATTGTTGGTGGGGATGCAAAATGATACAGTCATTTTGAAAACAGTTTGGTAATTTCTTATAAGGCTAAATATGTAATTACGATATGACCAGCAATTGTACTCTTGATCAAATGAAATAAAAAGCTGTATAAGAATGTGCATAGCATCTTTCTGTAATAGTTGAAAACTGGAATCAGCCCAGATGTCTTTCAAGACATGAATGATTAAACAAACTGTAATACACGCATTCCTTGGACTATTACTCAGGAATTAAAAGGAACAAATTATTGATGTAGGCCATAATTTGGGTGATTCTTCAGGGAATTATGGTGAATGAAAAAAGGCCAATCTTGGAAGGTTACATCCTTTATGATCCTATTTATGTAACATTTTAAAAGTGACAGACTTTTAGAAATGGAGATTAGTGGTTGCCAGGGGTTAAGGATGGGGGAGGGGAGAGGTGGGTGTTGTTATAAACGGGCAGCAGGAGGACCCTCATGGTGATGAAATATTCTATATGTTAACTGTGGTGATGGATTCATGAACCTATATACATGATAAAATCGGATAGAACTAAATACACAAATATTTACATGTTAAATTGGGGAAATATGAATAAGATAGGTGGCTTGTATCACTGTCAATATCCTGATTGTTATATTATACTACAGTTTTGCAAAATGAGGGAAACTGGTAGAAAGTATTCTCTGTATTATTTCTTACAACTGCATGTGAATCTACAATTATCTCAATAAAAATTTTCTATAAAAATGCTCTATTAAATAATCTATACATCTTTAATTTTTATCTAAAATTCTATTTTATACCCTTTACCTGATTTCTTACATAGGGTTACAAGGTAAACTTATTTTGCAGGTTATTTCTTAAAGAGGAAAGAAAATAGTAAGATGGATAAATGTGCTGCTAACTAACAAGTAGTAAAACGACCCTTCTTGGTTCTGGTGTTTTTTCAGCCGAGTCAGTTATATTAAGAATCATCTTCTCTGCCGGGCTCACTCCTATAATCACAACACTTTGGGAGGCCAAGGCGAGAGATTCCTTGAGCTCAGGAGTTCAAGGTCAGCCTATGCAACACAGCAAGACCTGCAACAACAACAAAAACTAGCCAGGTGGGTGGGGCTCACTTGTAGTCCCAGCTACTCGGGAGGCTGAGATAGGAGGATCGCTTGAGCCCAGGAGGTAGAGGCTGCAGTGAGCCATGATTGTGCCACAGCAGACAGAGTGAGACCCAAACTAAAAAAAAAATGTTATCTTCTATAATTAAAAGAGTATGGTTGTAAAGAAGACACTTCCCTCGAATGTGGTCAGGCAGCATTCTCTTGGTAATGAAATGGATAGGATCTTTTTTTCTTAGAATTCATATTGTACATGACAGCATGTGACTGAAGGGACATTTCTCTTGAAGTCTATCTGTACTATCTTTCTACAGCTGCAAAATTGTTCTCTCCACTGCACTTGTAATAATGATGATGACTATTATTAATACTAATAGCCCCAACAACATTATGCAGTATAATGGCTCCAGTGATTATACTGAGAAGTTTGATGGAATTATTTTCCTGAGCTCATTCTAAAATTTCTTGTTGCTCAATATTATCTTGTTATTTCTGTTCATTTGTCCCTTACAATCTCCTACCTATTATTTCCCTGTAATTAGAAGCTCATGAGGGTGAGGCTTTTTCATTTTGGTTTCCTCTTCACTGCCTGGAGCACTGTGGGCACTGTTTCACTTTTGATGTTGACATCTTCAAATGGAGACTGGTGGCTTCACAAGTTAGGACAGTCACTGCATCAACCAGGACTAATTTGATAATATTCCTCAAGCTCATTATAATATTGGCTCTTCCCCAAACACCTTGATTTTTTGAGAGATTAGTGCTAAGAAACCAGACTTAATCATTCCATTAAGACTTTGAAAATCCAACCCAAAATACTCAGTCATTTTTTGTGACTCTATTTGCAGTAATATTTAATTTTTAAAATATTTAAGGTCATGATAAATTTGTCATTTACCAAGTAAACATTGATAAATATTGATATTACTATTTTTAGGTTTATTGTTATGTAGCATCTGAATCAGTGAATTTACACACTCTTAATCAGGGGAATAAAGTACATAAAAAAATTCAGCAGCAATTGCACCATTTACTGCTCTGATGTTTTTGGAAAAGGAAGTAAGTGACTGAGATACACAAAACAACCCATGCAACTTGAAGCAAATGTATCTAAACTACAGTAAAGTGACAGGAAAAATAAACTAGATGTTGCTCCCTGAAAGGACCATTTTCTCTACTGGACCTGTCAAAACAGTGAACCCAATGACAGTGTTTAGAAAATGTTCACTGAAATGGACTCACAGACCAAAAGTATACACAAACCTGCTGTTGAAAGCTATTCTTTGAGGATGACGATGATAAATCAAAAAACAAGTCTACTGCAAATAGAATTTATGTGGACCAGTGTCTTCTTCACTGAATATCACCTTCATAGAAAATGTGATACACCCTGATTTGAGATGTTTAGTCCCTTATCTGCAAGAAGCACCACTCACCTCAGAGAAGGAAATCTCAAACCACTCGCATGAGAGTTAGCTCCCATAGAGGTAGTGAGAGCTGCCTCTGAACTACAGAAGTACTTACTCATGCAAAGTGTGGCTTCATATTTGAACCAGGGAGATTCAGGTGTGGGTTTCTGTTCTGCCACGGAGTAAACCTCTCTGCCCAAAATTGCAGACTCAAACTTGGTACAATTTCCTCAAACCAACTTAATAATACGCCTAAGCTTGGACAAAGTCTATGGGAACACCAAAAAAATTTTTAATGATTTTTTACCTGAAGGAAGAAGGAACCTAATTATAGTAGTGTCATGCAGAGTAAAGGTGGACAAGGTTAATATAATACAGCAGATGTGGCTTGAAACTGGGCAGTGGAGGCTGCAGAACAAGGGCTCCTGACCATTGCTGCTGTCTAGATTAACTTAGATATTAGGCAATGCCATTTCCCATCTCTGTCTAGAGTGATAGGCCTCTTCAACCACAATGGTCTCTTTGCCTTGAATCCTATCAGATTTCTTTTTCAATGATATCTCTACTCAAGATTGCTGAAACCAAAAGCAACTGGCAGAAAACATTTTATTTCCAGCAATACTTGACTATGTCCTCTGTTGGTCAAAATGGTTCCAAATGCAATCAGTTCTTCATTAAAATCAGGCCGGGTGCGGTGGTTCACACCTGTAATCCCAGCACTTTGGGAGGCCGAGGCGGGTGGATCGAGGTCAGGAGTTCAAGACCAGCCTGGCTAACATGGCAAAACCCTGTCTCTACTAAAATACAAAAATTAGCCGGGTGTGGTGGTGCATGCCTGTAGTCCCAGCTGCTTGGGAGTCTGAGGCAAGAGAATCACTTGAATCCAGGAGGTGGAGATTGTAGTGAGCCTAGACTGTGCCACTGCACTCCAGCCTGGGCAACAGAGCAAGACTCCGTCTCAAAAAAAAAAAAAAAAAATCAGAAAATGTTGAACTTGATTTTCTTTCTTCTTCACTGAACTTAAATGTACCCAATATCTAAATGTTCCTAGAAGTCTGTATTGAAGCCATAAATAATACACTTTTCTCTATGCCCAGATCTCTGTACTACCAACCTCTTTCTAAGAGATACATATAATGTCTAGCACTACTGGTGCTACTGGTGTAAAAATCCTCCTTTATTTGCCATGGCCCCTAATTATCATCATGGCCCCTTACTGTTATTATGTCTAGCTATAAAAAGACTCAATTTAATTAACAAATATATTTATTTATTGTCCAAATGTCCAAAAATAATATAAATCAATGGTCTAATGGAAAAACATGGGAAAATTTCTTTTTTTTTTTTTTTTTTTGTCAACAGCTGTCTGCTGACCTTAGATAAATCACCAGATCACCATGACTCCCAGCTTCCTCATCTGTAATGTAAAGGGACTGGTCTAGGTAACCCCCAAAGTCTCTCCCTGCTCTAAAAATTCCCAATTCTACAGAGGACCAAGAGAAAGTAATTTCTTCCCTAATTATTCTATAAAGTTTCCAATTATCATTCCCATTCTTCTGGTTGCTTTGTATTCAAGCCTGGATTGCTATAATTATTTAAGGGTAATTATCATATCTAAATATAAGTGTTTAAACTATAAGGGACCATGGCCGTAGGAACCTTAGCATTAATTAGGCCATGTGAGACTTCATTAAATTAAAAAATAAAAAAAACCTTTCTGTTTCATCAACTATCAAGTCAGCTGAGCTTGCTCTGGCCTTGATAAGCTTTTAATAAGCTGTGTGACTCACCCGGAAGACACAGCAATAGATTCTGCTAGTGTTTTAGACTGTTTGTTGGTAAAAGCGCCCAAGGGAAGATAGGATATACAGTTGTCCATCAGCGTCTTGGAGAGAGATTGAAAATGAAATTGCTACTTCAAAGGCAGAAAAACAATGTCCTCAAGTTTCTTATGTAGAAATAATGATAAATAAATGCTATTTTATCTCTGGAGAAATTGGCAATAATGTCGCATGAAAAAAATATTTATGCTATCCCAGCTAAGAAAAAGTGATGATAATAAGGGGCCATGGCAAATAAAGAAGGATGTTTACACCAGTTTAAAAAGATCATCTTTCCCTGTTTCCTTTCCTCTTTTGACTGCTGACCTGCTGTATTATAACAGAGATAAGAGACACTTTGAGAAGTTTTACAAATACTGACTCTGCAACTTGGAGTTATCGGTAACTTTGTCCTGTGTCCTTTCTTTAGGCAAAAGAAAATAAAAACAAATGCGCACTGCAGTTTATCTTAGAATTGAGTATTGTGAGGGGAAAAAGGGGCCTAAAAAAGTCACAGATATATTTGACTAGAGGAAGTAGGAATACAGTTTAAAACCAAGACTATGATAGCTCAAACTGTTATGACCACTCAATATTTTCTGCTTTTTAAAATGTAGTTGATACCTGCATTATGATAATGTAGGTAATTGCTAAGTATGAAATGGTAAGATGATTGTACAGATTTCAGGTGATTGTAACCCGAGATGGTTAGCCAATTTGAACAATATTATTTGTGTATATCAGTGTGTCTCATTCACGAATGAGTTTTGTCTCTCAGGAGACATTTGGCAATTCCTGGAGACATTTTTGGTTGTCACAACTTTGGAAGGTCTGCTGGCATTCAGTGAGTAGAGGTCAGAGGTGCTGCTAATAATCTTTCAATGCACAGGAAAGCCCCCGACAACAGTTACCCAGTCCGACATGTCAATAGTGCTGAAGCTGAGAAACCCTGATGAGCATTATAAGGATAAAATTAATAAATATTTGGTGTGGACCGATGATTTCTGTGGTATGCCTTTTTAGGGGAGGAACAGCTCTATTCCTAGAGAGTTGGAAGGTTGACCAGATAGATAAGGCCTCCCATACGCCAAGCCTGGTGTCAGGAAACTCCTTGACTGAGATGGAGCTGCTAGGCCATGATTTAAGGTACCCAATCCAATGTGTGTGACCAGAGGCCACCAAACTGCACCTGAGTCAGGTAATTCTTGGATTATTTCACCTATCTTAGGTAGAGTATAAGAAACTCCTGCAGTCACTAATTCAACCAGAAGGAAGAATTCAGGCTTTTTCTCATATCTGCACACAGAAAACTGTGGCTCTCCTCAAGTTAGCCAAGTTATAGACCAGAAAACAAGTAGTAGTTGCAATGATGAAACAGTCTGCACACAAGCAACTCGATCAGCCAGAGCAGGGAGGAGGAAACATAGGTATGTGTGAGTGTGTTAGCATGAGTGTGAGTGTGCATGTGCGTGTGCCCCAGATGAGGCAAGCTGGTGAGGTCAGTCTTCTGAGGACCACAGATTTAGCCCAGGGACAGCGTGAGGCATCAGCCTTTAATTTTTGTAGGCTTCAGGTAACATTCCATCTATTAGGCTATATTTCACAGGTATGCTTGCAACTGGGAACTTGAGAAATGTATTCTTGAAATTTCATGTGGCTTCTCTGACTTTGCCACATCAAATCAAAATGTCTTTCATCTCAGAGGTATCACAGGTGGATTCTTCAGATTTCAGAGGAGGTACTAGAGAGTGATAATCTCATCAAAGATATTCCTGCCTTTTGTGTCCTAGGGTCTATGACACACAGGCCCTTAGTTATTATGAGGCCTTTAAGTCTTCTGTAGGGAGTGCGTTAGGGGATGATGGAGAGAAACTTTATGTGTTTAATTCAGTTGTACTCGTTATTAAAGCTTATTCAATATATTTACAGTACAATATAAAACTTAAGGTGATGTCTGAATCAAACATCTATTAAACAAATTGCAAAATGTTTGGAACTTTATTCTAATTTTCCCATTAAAGTAATTACCTAAATTCATTTATAAACTTCATACACCACCACTTATAGTTTTTAGTTCTGTAATATACATGTACATATATGAGTACAGTGTGTATTCTTTGCTTTTAGGAAATCCGGTATAAGAAAATCTAAAGTTGGAAAACAGATAACCCTCAAGGTGACTATTTATATGATCAAATAATTGGTTACTTTCCAAAAGTCCCTTTCAATGAAAAAAAAACAGAATAAAAAACTAAATCAAATCCATAAATATAAACTAAATACCTAATCTTACGAGCAAGAAAGAGGAGAATGAATATACAAAGAAGACCAAGATTAATTTGGGGTATTTAAGACTTTATAGGCCGGGCACGGTGGCTCAGCCTGTAATCCTAGCACTTTGGGAGGCCAAGGCGGGCGGATCACCTGAGGTTGGGAGATCGAGACCATCCTGGCTAATACGGCGAAACCCCATCTCTACTAAAAATGCAAAAAATTAGCCAGTTGTGGTGGCACGTGCCTGTAATCCCAACTACTCAGGAGGCCGAGGCAGGAGAATTGCTTGAACCCGGCAGGCAGAGGTTGTGGTGAGCCGAGGTCACGCCATTGCACTCCAGCCTTGGCAACAAGAGTGAAACTCTTAAAAAAAAAAGAAAAGAAAACTTTATATGGTTTAAGTGGCTTCAAAAACATCATTTACATAACATTAACCACATGACTGGTGGGTAGAGTTGTTTCTGTCCATTAGATTCATTCCTCAGGGAGCCACTTATCCCTGTTTGGGCCTGCATGATTTTATGTCTTTTTTTTACATAAACCTATAGGTCTTTGAATGTTTTTCTACTTTCTGGTACAGAACAGGCTTACCTTGTACTTTCCCTCTCCTAGACCTGAACCTATTCAGTTTCTCCAAGATGCCCAGTGCAATGATATTTAGAAACCAAAATCTGGGTGTCAGATGTGTTCATTGCTACTGAGATATTACTGCTTCTCGGCCCCTTTAGTAGAGATAGTTAGAATACATATTTATTTAAATTGTGACTGAATCTTACTGAATCCCCTGTTCCCAATTCAAAACCACAGAGTTTTTCCTTTAATGGAAAGGCGTTCTATATTCTTTAACTCAAATCAGTGATCCCTAGTCAGGAGTGCTTCTTGACTCATATTCAAGTTTGTAATCATTTATTTCTTATTTTGCTCCTAAAGTGACCCAGTAGGGGAAAGCTGATGTGAAGACTGATTAGCTTTTACTGGGATCCCTTTTCCTAAGGAGCTTTCAACAGTTTCCATTCATTTTGCCTGACTCAGAAGGTACAATCTCTTATTTCTTTTAGTACCTTAAAAAACAAACAAACAAAAACACCACTTTCCAAAATCCTGTGTATTTCACATATGTCTAAAGTTTTGAGGACAACCCAACCTATACAGCTTTCTCCAAGAATTGTAGAGGAGAGGGAACAGAGCAGACAGGGGGTGACTGCCTCGTGATCTTGTACAGTCCACTGCTTACTGTTTGAAGTCTTGAGACTAGGAGACTTATATTTCTGCTACCAGATAATTAAGATACAGCACCTTAATTATTCTTCTATCATCATGCATATCAATGGTGTGCCGTGTAAAATTTTCTGAACTTAGCATTTTCACTGCTTCCAAAGGGCTGCACTATTTCATAAAAAGAAAACTGTGTTTCATAACAAAACGTTGCATAATTAAAGTGACTGTAACAATGACAAAAATGTGAATTTCCTCCTTCTCTTTCCTTTCTTTGAAGTCAAAGGGGGAACCAAAATGGAATGTAAACGGAAGCTTTTTTGTCTTCCTTCTACCAAGCTTTGTTTGAGATTCCAAATTCAATACACAGCTAGCACTGAGGAGGGTGTAGCAAATTTTCCAGCGGCTGCAGCCAGGATTAACTGTACTGCCTTCTTCCTTTGCCAAATCCATTCGTAAAACAAAACTGAAACAGGTCCTGAAGCTTTGTCATCTTTGAAATTGGGGCCCAACACACGGTGCAGAAAGTGCTGGACTTCAGAAAATCTGGGTTTGGGGCCATTTTTTCTGCTTTAGTGCCAAGTGGCCTTGGGCAAAGCATTGGTTCTCTTTGAGGCTGTTTCCTTCCCTGTAAAGCAAAAATAAAAGTCACGTTCTTGCTTACCTCATAAGGGTGTTTGCAGCTCAAATTAAATGTGATAATGTCAAAGAGCTTTGCAAACTCTAAAGAACTATAAATATAAGGTGTTATTAGAAGCTGTTGAAAGTAAATAATGGGGCAGCTTAATTCAAGTAATTTCAAATGCCTCAGGGTAAAAAGAGCTGTGTGAGAGTGTTAGACATTTGCACTGCCCTGTGGTAGTAAGAGAAGAGAGGGTGGGCTGAGGTGGGGAAGGTAGCATGACTCCTCTTCCCCAGTAAAGGTGGGCTGGGGTTGGGGAGAGAGATATTGAAGTTGGGGAAGGCAGGAGATGTCACAGCAGTTTGTAGAATGCAATTATGATGATGAAATGGGATTTAGCTAACAGGAGAGAGAAAGATGGTAGGAACAGCCAAATGTCCTTCAGAAATAGCAGAAGTAGGGCAAAAGATGTGGCTCAGAAATAGCAATAAATACATAAATAAATAAATCAGAAATGAAGGCCGATAAAGTTCGGAGGAGGAGGCTACACGTATAGGGAGAGCCTGAGGGGAGAGGAGTTTCCAGGGTTAGCGACAAAGGAGCCTGAAATGAGGATCCCAGGGTGTCAGCAGTTGATGTCCTGAGCCAGCAGCCTCCAGACACTCGTTCGCATTTATGAGTGCCTACTGTGTGCCAGGCACTAGAAAGAAGACTCTGTTTTCAAACAAAATCTTACAAGAACCCCAATATGTAAAATAGAAAAATTTGACACTGCTCTATTGAAGCAAGGCCTGGGGGACTCAGGGACATTCAGCTTTCCTCTGGATCCCATTGGTAGCTCACAAAACATCTCTGCAGGGAGTGAGGCCTCTACTGAGAGACAGAGATAGTATCACTCATCTATGTTAACTCCAGCGCCTAGCACATGATAAGCATTCAGTATTTCCTGCATGAATGAGTACATGTATGCATGAATGAATGCACAAAATAGACTGGGTGGTCTGTAAGAAAGAATTCAGATAAATGGGTGCAGTGGATTCCATAACTGCATAGTGAGGCTGTACTTAGCAACCATGAATAGTTAATACATAAAGGTTTCTCAATCTTCAGACATGGAATGGTGGGTGGGTCGCTGTGACTGGCTTGCCAGAGGCCAAGGGAGACACATCTGTGTGTGTCCAGCCACAGCAGCCAAAGTTAGAGAGCGTAAGACAAGACAGAACAAGAGAAAGCTTCTAGTGACAATGTCTTGCTCGCTTCATTGCAAAAACAAAGCTAGTCCAGTGCTCTGCTCCCGCGTGGTGGGGCAGGCTGTCTTCAGCATCACAGAACACAAGAAAAACAGCTGACATTTATCGTGTGCTACTTGCCAGGCACAGAAGCAGTCCTTTTATGTGTGGTGGGTAGAATAATGGCCCCCTAGAGACCTCTATACCCCAATCCCTGTAGCCTATAAATATTCTATGTTACAAGGCAATGGAGAAACTAAGATTGCTAACCTGCTGACTGTAAGGTGGGAAGAGTGTCCTGGATTATCCAGGTGGGCCCCATGTCTTCACAGCATCTTTGCAGGTAACAGTGGCAGGCAGGCGAGTCACAGAAGGAGCTGAAAGGACAGGAGCACATGTTGGAGTGATGTGATGTGATGTGATTTGAGGACTTGACTGGTCACTGCTGTTTTTGAGATGGAAGAGGGCCATAGGCCAAAGCAACGCAGGCACCCTCTAGGAGCTAGAAAAGCAAGGAAATAGATTCTCCCCTAGAGCCTCCTGGCTCTGCTGATACCTTGATCTTAGCCCAGCAAAACCCAGTTCAGACTTCTGACCTCCAGAACTGGAAGATTAAAAAATTTATGTTGTTTTTAGCTACTACATTTATGGTAATTTTTTTTACAGCAGCCATAGGAAATGAATACAGATGTTCTCACTCCACTTTCATGTGACAGCCCTAACAGTTGGGTACTTACTGTTGGTGTTTTGCAGATGAGTAGAATGAGGCATAGAGAGTTTGGATCACTTGACCTAGTGGTGCAACAGGCGGCCTGACTCCACAGCCTGTTCTATTTATCACACTGTCCCCTGGAGTGGCTTTACTTCCTCCTCCCCACAAATGAGAAAATGAGGCCCGAGAGATGTGTTCTGACCTGTCCCAGGTCACATGCAAGTTTGAGGAGACAAAGCTCAAACTATGCCCCAGGAGAATGATATAGACCAGTGCTTCACATACCTAAAGTCTCATCAGAATGCAGGTTCCAATTTAGCAGGTCTGTCTGAGCTGGGCTCTAGGACCCTGTGTTTGTAAACAGCTCACAAGTGAGGTCCAGCCTCTGGGTCTGGAGCGGCTGTAGAAGCAGCTCCTGTTCTCTGCTTCGGGGATCTGAGAATGTAGCGTCATTAGAAGAGGCTTGGGCTTCTAGTGGGATGAAGATGACAGGGCACTGGGAGGGAGAGAGGATGCTTGGAGACAGGGAGACACAGCCACCGACGGCCACGCGACAGTCCTGTGTGGAATGAAATTTAGGGTTTCACAGGGAAAGGTCAGGGCTAACCAGAAGGATATAACTTTTTGTGCTGCCCAAGAGAAAGATGTCACTCATAAGTGATGATTATTTTTATCATTTAAAAAGTCATCAAAAACACTCACATGTAATTCCAGCGCTTTGGGAGGCCAAGGCAGCAGGATCGCTTGAGCTCAGAAGTACAAGACCAGCCTGGGCAACATAGTGATACCTCATCTCTATTAAAAATTTAAAAAATTAGCTGGGCATGCGGGTGCATGCCTATAATCCCACCTACTCTAGAGGCTGAGGCAGGAGGATCATCTGAGCCTGGGGAGATGGAGGCTGCAGTGAGCTATGATTGTGCTACTGCACTCCAGCCTGAGTGACAGAGTGAGACCATAATTCAGAAAAAAAAAAAAAAAGAAAAGAAAAGAAAAGTTATCCGAAGCTTGAAGCTTGAAGGCATGGGTCGGGCATGGTGAATAGCACAGACAGGTGGAGGACATTCTTTCTGCCACAGAGCCTAAAATATCTATACAAGATTGTGGGAGAAAACCCAACAGCCTTCATTTCCTGCCATGTGTTTCATGTAATTCTTTTATTTTATTTTTTATTTTTGAGAGAGAAAGAGATAGTGTGCTAGTTCTTCGAGAAATGTCTCTAAAGTTTTGGCAGAATCAAAAGGCTAGTACCCCAAGCCCCTTCCTCTCCTGAGGCCCCACACCGCCCACTCCACAGACAGCAAACAGCCCCAGGAGGGTTGCTACTCTGTAATTGCGGTCATGGACCCCTGAGTCTTCATTTTAAAAGAATCCATGTCCTCCTCTGTTTGTGTGTGGGGTGCTGGGAGAGTCTCTAACCTACTTCACTGCAACTGAATAATTTCCAGTTGTCTGTGGATACCGCAGCTGCCTGCAGACTAGGAATATTCTGGTTTCATTTTGAAACAACTCCTAGGCATGCAAGCAAGAAGTATCAAATTTCCTCTCAAACATGTGAACTCAGAGAGGAAGCCAATGTTTGGCTGACTGGTTCCTAGGAGTACAGAGTGAAAACATTGCTTGTATTTATTTAAAATGGCTAAAAAATGAGAACTTTTTAAAAAAAAGTCATCATACGTGGCACAATTCTTTTAAATCCAACAGCAGTTTTTATAGGGAATAATATGCAGATGGATAAATAAGTAGACAAATACTCTTTTTCATTATTTCATTAGGTCAATATGGAAAATGCTCAATAGGCCTTTTGAACATTTTAAAGGACTCCAAAGATGTTGGAGAAAATAGAACATTCATTCTTACTTTTTTAGATAGATAATAATGTAGATGCATAGAGAAATATCCAGAAGGATATTCAACAAAATGTTAACAGTATTTGTCTCTGGATGACAGAATTTAGAGGAGGTTTTTTTTTTTTTGTACTTCTCTCTCTCTCTCTCTTTTTTTTTTTTTTTTTTTTTTTTTTTTTTTTTTTTTTTTGTGAGACAGAGTCTTCTCTGTCACCCAGGCTGGGAGTACAGTGGCGTGATCTTGGCTCACTGCAACGTCTGCCTCCTGGGTTCAAGCAATTCTCCCTGCTTCAGCCTCCCAAATAGCTGGGATTACAGGTGCCCGCCACCACACACAGCTAATTTTTGTATTTTTAGTAGAGACAGGGTTTCACCATGTTGGCCAGGCTGGTCTTGAACTCCTGACCTCAGGTGATCTGCCCACCTTGGCTTCCCAAAGTACTGGGATTACAGATGTGGTCATCTGGCCTATATTTCTTTTTTTTTTTTTTTTTAATATTTTTTTCCTGTATTCCCAGCACTTCAGGGGGCCGAGGCAGGAGGATTGCTTGAGCCCAGGAATTGGAGGCTAGCCTGGGCAACATGGCAGAGCCCTGTCTCTACAAAAAGAATACAAAAATTTGCCAGGCATGGTGGCATGTGCCTGTAGTCTCAGCCACTCGGGAGGCTGAGGTGGGAAGATCACTTGAGCCTGGGAGGTCAAGGCTGCAGTGAGCTGTGATCGTGGCACTTCACTCCAGCCTGGGTGATAGAGTGAGACCCTGGGTCAAAGAAAAAAAAAGTGTGTGTGTATTATATTATATATACATATTTCAGTAGCTTTTGGGGTACAAGTGGTTTTTGGTTATATGGATGAATTATATAGGTGTGAATTCTGAGATTTAGTGCACCCCGTGCTTGGCACAATTGACCTTCCATGCTCCTTAATGTAGAGTTTGCAAAATGGAGCTTTAAGGTACTTCTAAAATAAGTTTTCTACTAACCATCCCAGCTTAGGGGTTCACCACTAAGGGTAGCGGTAATTCTTCAGGAAAATAATGAAATATGTTGATCAGTTGCCTGGCTCAGTCAGCAAACATTGAGGTGCCTATAAAGTCCAAGGAAGGTGTTTTGCTGGATTCTGAAGAAAAGCCTCTCTTTGCTTCCAGTCAGGGCCTAGGTGCGCAGTGTGACAGTTCTGCATGCTGAGCACTTAGGTGAAGAGGACTCTGGCCATCAGGGGAACTTGAGGCTATGGGGTTTTCAGTTATCAATCTAGAGTAGCGAAAAAACAAGCTTGAGGGTCACACGACCCTTGTTATCTGTGTCTTCTTGTTCAGGCCCAACACTTCCTGCTATTCTTCTCCACTATGGTCTTGTGTCATCATCTGCAAAATATGAATAAAAATACTTCCTCCCAGGAGTATTGTGAGGATTAAAGGAGACAATATGAATGGCACAAAGTAGGCCTCTAAAAATATTTCTTCCTCCAAGAGCCTGAAGCAAACAGGGGATTTTCAAGAATAATTTCTGTTTGGCTATGGGATATGTTATGTTACCTTTCTGCCTTAAACTGATCCACCAGTTGATTTATATTTTACTTCATCTACCAGTAATATTAATTTCTATTTCTTTTGAACATACAACTGATGATGGGAGAGGCAGATCCAAAGTGCCCTTTGTGGTAGTCTGTTGTGGTTACAATTCACAGAATGCTTACATACATGCACATAAAGAAGAAATGGCTGTGTTTAGAAAAAATGGTCATACGTAAATAAGTTGATTATTTTGGTGATGGGAAACTAAGATTCAATGTCAGAAGAGACCTTTGGTGACTACTAGTAGCTTTTGAGGATCAGAAAAGTTAGATGGCTTTTCCTTTCTTTCTTGCCCTCTCCCATCACACACACATACACACTCACACCACATCCTTTGCCAGCAGGCAGGGAAAGCACTCCCAGGGTGATACTGATATGAATGTCCCTTCCTTGCCCCCAACTCACCCTGCTGAAGTCACATAACTAAGGTCAGCTTTGGGGAGCCAGATGCCAGTCCTGTCCCTTCACTGTCCTCAAGCTCCTGGGATCCTCAGGGCAGAGGTGTATAATGGTTTCCATCATGGTGGAGGGACTGGCACATTTGCCTGTTTCCTGCCTGAGCACCAACTAGAGGAAATGAAACTTACATGGCAGGGCCCTCACTTGCGCCAGCCCTTCTAAGGCCCTAGAACTAGGTTCTCATGGTCGTATGATTTCTGTAAAATCTGTAAGAAATGTTTGAACCACCATCAGTTAAGACCCTGTTCTCTTCCACCCATTTCTGATGTCCCCCCATCATTCTTCCTCATTTGTCAGTGGCATCGTATGTCCGTGCATTTCTAGGGAGTTGCGTGGGAGATTCATTTAGTTTGGGTTTAGTGGGATGTGTGTATGTGTGTTGTAGCCTCTTCCAGATAGAGTTAAGCTGTTGCTGGGAATACTCCTATTGCTCACTGTGCTGACTCCGTGAGTGGGAGCTGTGACAGGAAGGTGAAGGAGACAGAGGCCATGTCATGACATCACCATGTCCTTAAGTATAAGGAGAGTGGAGGATAAACAAGGTTTGAAATGTTTGGAGCTGGAAGATAGTCTATGGAGCATTCTTGCAATTGTCAGTAAGTAGAAAATTCAGTTGTCAAAGAAGACTAGTCAAAATACAAGTTCTTTCCTGTCAGGAATATACTGGAAAATGCAGCACAGATGACTTTAATATACCATATGTATTTTTCTTTCCTGTATTGATGAGAATCGCATGCCACAACATCTATCTCTGAGTTTATATGCAAGTCTGGAGCAGTATTACAAAAGCAAGGTGTCTCTAGCAGTTTATGAATGAAAAAAGCAAAAGCTTGATAGACCTTACGGTCGTATGATTTCTGTAAAATCTGTAAGAAATATTTGAACCACCATCAATTAAGACCCTGTTCTCTTCCACCCATTTCTGATTCCCCCCATCATTCTTCCTCATTCGTCAGTGGCATTGTATGTCAGTGCATTTCTAGGGAGTTGCGTGGGAGATTCATTTAGTTTGGGTTTAACGGGATGTGTATATGTGTGTTGTAGCCTCTTCCAGGTAGAGTTAAGCTATTGCTGGGAATACTCCTATTGCTCACTGTGCTGACGGAGGTTGCAGTGAGCCGAGATTGCGCCACTGAACTCCATAAATAAGTCATTTAATCCTCAAACAAGGAAGCAGTTTCTGTCTTTCTTTTTTTTTTTATTCTTTTTTGAGGTGGAGTCTTGCTCTGTCACCCAGGCTGGAGTGCAGTGGGGTGATCTTGGCTCACTGCAACCTCCGTCTCCCGGCTTCAAGCTATTCTCCTGCCTCAGCCTCCTAAGTAGCTGGAACTACAGGCACGTGCCACCACGCCTGGCTAATTTTTTGTATTTTTAGTAGAGACGGGGTTTCACCATGTTAGCCAGGATGGTCTCAATCTCCTGACCTTGTGATCCACCTGCCTTCGCCTCCCAAAGTACTGGGATTACAGGCGTGAGCCACCGTGCCAGGTCGAGATTTTTTTTGGAAAGTTTTCTTAAAAGCGTCTCCTTACCTCTGCTTCTAATACAGCTCTTTTACATGCTGGATTTGAAGTATGGTTGAAAGGTCTAGGCTTGATTGCCAAGAGAAATGCACAGTCAAGTTAGGGTGTACAAAACATAGGTCTCTCAGAAATTATGGCTGGCTGTCAGTTCCTGACAGTGAGGTCTCAAAAAAGGGGAAAGTGAGTTAGTCCTTCTAAAAAGCATAGAGGAGGAGGTTGAAAGGGTTAGAAAGGTCAAGCTTCTTGGAAGCTTTGTGTGGGAATTCCATCACTTTTATCTTCAGAACCCAAGGCAATGATAGCAATGATGATGAAGATGATGTGATGGTGATAATAATGATGATGATGGTACCCTGTACTTACAAAAAGGCTTTCATCTGTAGACTCCAAATGCAACACAACCACTAATTAATTCCAAAGGCAAGGTAGGCAAATATCATTATCTTCAATTTACAGTCCAGGAATTTAACAAGGAAGAAATTAAGCCCTTTACCCAAGGTAATTTCAGAGTGAATATCACAAATGAAGAGTTCCTGCCTCTTCTCTGTCCACATGTCACCTACAGGTAGCTACAGAAGAGCTTTCTTTTATTCCTTCAGAAGTTGTTTTGGAGCCAATTTTTGTGGATGACATTGTGGGACTACAAAAGATGATAACAAAAAGCAGCACATGATTAAATATCAAAATGGAAGGTAAAGGGAAAAAGAATTCTGGACAAAAGAGAGAGCTGTGGAGCTTGAAGGGGGATTCAGAATTTGAATTTCTGGAGAACTATTATGAGAGGCCCTGAGCATCCTTGTACTCGAGCTTGGAATGTTCTTGCTGGTTTTTCCAAGAATGCAAGGGTTTGACTGCTTTTCACTTGGGCCCTTTCTCAGGTTATTTGCTCTGAATAACCTTGAGGGACGAGATAATATCTCCCCCCAACAAAGAGCAGGTTTCCTTACCACCAGCTGTGAAAGAGGTGGATTCCCCAAGCCTAGGTTCTTCTCCTGTAACACAACCTGTTGCATGGCAGCATTTATCTGAGCCCCATGTTGCCCTCTGGGACTTGGAAGCAGGGAAAACAGCTCAAACATAATGCTTATGCTGCTTGGTGACTGTAAGTAATAAGGTCCCTTGTCTCTGACCCAGGAGTCTCATGTTGTCTGACAACATTCATGATACAGTAACAGGCTAACTAATTAGCTTACAAGTAGGATGAAATCAAATCCCACAGCTGGCAGAAACAGCCTGAATAACGTTAGGTGCACCTGCTCTGTGACACTTGTACCCCTCCTGTTATGACACTGAGCACCCTTTATTGTAATTGATTATTTAATTCCTTTATTCCTCACCAGGCTGGAAGCTATGGGAAGAAAGGGCTATTGCATTTCCTTTGCCTAGAAAAGTGCTTGGCATATAGTAGGTTTTTCTCAAATATTTATAGAAGGAGTGAATAAATGGATATAGTCTGTTTAGGAGTACAGAATAAACCTGTTCCCCAGGAGGAAAGAGTTTTAAAAGGTAGGCAGAGTAACTGCCTTCATGTATCCTCGAACATTTCACTCTCTCCTCTGGGGCAGAGCGAGCTCCTTGCTGCACTGACCCCTCCCTTCACAGACTTCACTGAATGCAGGGAGGAGACATAGTAAAATGATGCCACCTCTACCACACAACGATCTGGGGGGCTGCAGCATCTCTGCCTCACCATGATGTGATGGAGTTTCCCTGCCCCAACCTGCTTGTTTGAGAGTATGGTCCTGGTGTGAATGTTCGCTCAATTTCTACATCTCATGGGCATTGGTGGAAAGGAAATCAAGGCCATGCCAGCGGAGGTCACCTTTGGTTTCCTGAGGTCCACAGGTGTGGATGAGAAACATCTGGCCAGGAAACCAGCCTGCCAGAATCCCCAGAGTGAAGACACTCAAGCAGAAGACAGGATGGCTCCTCAGCGTTACTCTGGCCAGTGATCAAATTCTCAGGGTTTGTGGAGCAATTATTTGCTTCATACACATGCTGGGCCACGTTCTTCAGAATGAGGCAGGTCACATCTCCGAATTCTTAACCCTTTTGGAATCCAGGCGCTCACCACTACTGGTGGGAATAACACATCTTCCTCTGAAGGAAGGAACCAGTTGTTCTTAGTGGGAGAAGAGAGCCTTGGGACTGATTTGACTTTTCTCCCAGAGAGCAGGTTCTCCATTTGCCTATTAGGAAAGAGAGGTGGACACAGGTCAAAGATATCACGTCCTCTCCTCTCACCTTTCCTTCTCCCTTCCCTTCCTCCTTCTAAGACACAAACAGAAATAGTATATTAGCTATGACCATGAATATTGTATTTACTAGTGATTTTTACTTACAAGACTGATCCAAGAGGATGTAATATCCTTTTATTTCTTTCAAAGCTCTTCATGGGAGTTAACCTAAAGGAAGAAGCTGAGGCACAAAATACAATTTTAAGGAGTTAACTTGAGTCACAGTGAGGACAGGGGCCCAGGAAAAACTTCCAAGTTGTCTTGGGAAGTGCTCCCTTATGTATTTGTTACAGGCAGGGTCTTTTTTTTTTTTTTTTTTTTTTTTTTTTTGGTTTGTTTTTTGAGACAGGGTCTCACGCCATCACCTAGGCTGGAGTGCAGTGGCACAATCATGGCTCACTGCAGCCTTGGCCTGCCGGCCTCAAGCAACCCTCCCATCTCAGCCTCCCAAGTACCTGGGATTACAGGTACATGCTACCATGCCTGGCTAATTTTTAAATTTTTCGTAGAGACAAGGTCTCCCTATATTGCCCAGGCTGGTCTCAAACTTCTAGGCTCAAGTGACCCTCTTGCCTCAGTCTCTCAAAATACTGGAATTACAGGCATGAGACCTGACACCCGACCACAGCAGGTTTCTAAAGGCAAAAGGGAACAAGGAATACGCTGATACAAAGTTGTTTAGCAGGAATTCTCACTGGCTTACAGAAGTAATATTGATTCGTGATTGGCTATACCTTGTTGAGCTATAGGGTAAGAGCTATGGTATCTAGCATATGGCATTGTTAGGTTAATGTATGGCCACTTGGTGTCAGTCAGTCTTGAGCCCACATATCAAGTGGCTTCAAGAGGTGATTACTTAGCTCAAGGCGGGGAGTGAGACATAATTGCTGTCACATTTCAATGCCTCTTTGGGCCTGATAATTTAAAATGGCTCACATTCTTCGGATAAAGTTTCTTTTCTTTCTCAATGAGATTTTGTTTTTTTTTGTTTTTAACTCAACAAATGTGTATTGAGCCTGTCCAGGGCCAGTCTGGGCCAGTCCAGAGAGTGAGAATAGCAGAGTCGGTGAGTTAAGAACACAGGTTTCTAGTTCGACAGACCTTGACTCAGTCCCATCCTCTTATTAGCGGTGGGACCTTTGCAGCTCCATGGGAGGATACTGGGTGGAAGCCACTGTATTCCTCCCCTGCCTGTCTCCAGGCTTAGCAGCAGCCAGAGAGCCTGTTCTCTGGAAACGCTGCCTGCCACACTTGTTCCTGATGCTGGGATCCCTTTACAGGAAGCATAACCCTTTATTTTAGTTCAAATTAAACAAATACTCAAATGCCCTGGTGGAAGCAGTTAACACCCACAAGTTAAAACTTGCCTGCAGACAATTTCTGCAGTCAGAAATAACTTGCAGACACTTAGCTGGGGGTAGGAGCTGAACACCACAGGGAGGAGACACGAAGTTGGAAAAGAGGAATTGAGAGCCTCAGTCAAAATTCATTACTTCATGCTTTTTCTTTCAACCTGATCTCCCTTCCCTTTCTTATTTTTGAGAGAAAGTTTCAATTCCTGTTACAGCTGAATTCACCGGGAAGTATAGGTAATTTGTCTCCATACTTAACCTGCGCTTTAAGTGTAAAATTTTGGCCATTTATTTAAGGCCTGGCAAGAATTTACTAACTATAAGAAAATCATGTGACTTTCTTAGTGAAATGGCATCAGAAGATTTCCAGGGGCCAAAGAGCACCATAACCAGGTGTAGCTGGAGTCAGGCCATTTTGTGTCAGCCGGTGCCAAAGTCCTTCCAGGTGGTGGCTGCTCTTTCTAAGGATTGTTTGAACTTGGAGCAATCTGATCAAGGCGGGTTTTAGAGTTTCAGGAATGCTGGTGAGCCATGTCTTGCATGTTTAACCCAAAGCTTCCCTGGAGTTGGAGACTGCACTACTTTTCATCCATCATACACTTTTTGGGCACTCGCTTCTTGGTGCTGGGCACCGTGTTAGACTCCGGAAAGGAAGATAATTGTTTAGAAAAGGAAAAAAAATGCTGTTTCTGCCCTGGAAAAATGTGCCTGACACAGAGGCCTTTTGTATTTCTGTTCTGGTCAAATAGCAACTCTCTCCTCGAGGCCATAAATGCTGAAGCTTAGACCTAGTATTTGATAGCACAACAGGGTGACTATAGTCAATAATAATTTAATTGTACATTTAAAAATAACTAAAAGAGTATAGTTGGATGGTTTGTAACACAAAAGATAAATGCTTGAGGGGATGGATACCCTACTTTCCATGATGTGATTATTATGCATTGCATGCCTGTACCCAAATATCTCATGTACTCCACAAATATACAGACCTACTATGTGCCCATAAAAATTAAAAATTAAGAATTAAAAAAAAAATGCCACAAGACAGGAGAGGTAAGTTAGCCTAAAAAGAGCTTGTTAAAAAAAAAAAAATCCTGGGGGAGGGGGGAGGGATAGCACTGGGAGATATACCTAATGCTAGATGACAAGTTAGTGGGTGCAGTGCACCAGCATGGCACATGTATTCATATGTAACTAACCTGCACATTGCGCACATGTACCCTAAAACCTAAAGTATAATAATAAATAAAATAAAATAAAATAAAATCTAAACAGTGCTTACCTGGAAAAAAAAAAAAAATCCTTTCTTTACAGTCGAATAATATTTTAGCAATGCTGCCCTCTGCAGAGCAAAACTAGGATTGCAACTCTAGGTGGTTAAATGAACTTCCCAACACTGGTTAATTTGAAGAGAACTGGAAGATTCAATGGTCTTCCAGATTTTTCTCACATCCCCCCCTAAAATAATTGTGAATAATCATGTGCCTCCTTGCATGTTTTTAAGTTGACATCTAAATTTGCCTTATCACGTTAATAGTTGCAAAGGATGTTCTTTCCCACATATTTTCTGAGCTTTAAATAGTTGCAGATTGAGTGTATCCAGTTTAGTTTATGAAAAACACCGTCTGTATCACCTGGTGGGCAAAGCCAGCCCTCATTGTCAAACCAATCAGCTAACTTTGAATTGCTTTCTGACAGAAAAATAGTTTACATGACTGTATTAATCTCGCTGCTGATAAAGACTTATCCGAGACTGGGTAATTTATAAAGAAAAGGAGGTTTAATGGACTCACACTTCCATGTGGCTGGAGAGGCCTCATAATCATGGTGGAAGATGAAGGAAGAGCAATGGGATGTCTTACATGGCAGCAGGAAAGAGAGAAAGAGAGCCAAGCGAAAGGGGAAACCCCGTATAAAACCATCAAATTTTGTGAGACTTATTCATTACCATGAGAACAGTATGTGGGAAACCGCCCCCATGACTCAATGATCTCCCACTGGCACCCTCCCACAACGTGTGGGAATTATGGAAGCTACAATTCAAGATGAGATTTGGGTGGAGACACAGCCAAACCATATCATTGACTGACTTCAATTCAACAGAACTGTGCTTTGGAAGACATCATTGCACTGCTGACTTCTAACACTGAGGCAGGTGACTAGATAGAGCTGGCACAGGTGACCCAGGCATTGCCTCTTTAGGGGTGTCTTCTGAGAAAACAAAAGGAGTTTTACTTTCATGGGACTCTCCTGTCTTAGCTCTAAATTTTCTTATCATCCCATTGTTTGGTGCAAGTTCTTTTTTCTTTTTTTTTTGAGATGGAGTTTCGCTTTTGTTGCCCAGGCTGGAGTGCTATGATGTGATGTTGGCTCACCGCAACCTCTGCCTCCCAGGTTCAAGTGATTCTCCTGCCTCAGCCTCCTGAGTAGCTGGGATTACGGGCATGTGCCACCACGCCTGGCTAATTTTGTATTTTTAGTAGAGACTGGGTTTCTCCATGTTGGTCAGGCTGGTCTCGAACTCCCGACCTCAGGTGATCTGCCCGCCTCAGCCTCCCAAAGTGCTGGGATTACCAGGACAGTGTATTATAAGTTTCAGGATGGTAAAAGGTGTATGTCTTCTCTTGTAAACAGAGAGAAGGGAGATTGTGAAAGGTACAAGAGGCAGGGGAGCAGCCCACTGAGCTACCCCAGGAACTTTCCTGACAATCAGTTTTAAGGAGGACATGCAGAGGTTGAGAATGTGGAACACACATCCCATCTAAGGGGTGACATCCTTCGGTTTGTGGACAGCTGGTCTACTTCGCTGGAGGAGGAACACAGCTCCCCTGGGGCCATGCTCTGGCCACAGACCAGGGTGCAAGATATCATTTATGTTCAGGTAGCTTTTCTTATCTCCCCACTCTTGCTCTGGTCTTTAACAGCTTTCCTTCAGGGGCACATAGAGGGCATGGCTGTGATATGCCTGTGTCATGCTTTTTAAAGAGTAGTCCTCCTGGAAAATAACTTGTCCTTCTCTAGGTCTAGAAGATGACTTTGGCCTCCAGGAGCTGTCTAGCAAAAGCTGAATGCCAGTTTATAGCAGCTGTCTGTTCATACAGACAGGTCAAGAGGTTTCCTGTCTGGTGGGTGGCTGGACAAAGTGCCTAGGGTGGACGAAGATAGTTACACCATAGGGCCTGGGTGAGAGGGAGACACTAAGATGATTCACTGTCTGCTGAGGAGCACCTTGAAAGTCAGACCAGGATATTTCAGGTCCTGCACCACCTGACCACTGCCCGTTGATAGAACCTGCTTCCCCCTTTGCACCATATCTGACTTGCCTTGACTTTCACCTTTGTAAAAATGGGAATCTTTTTAAAGCTATAATACTATTTCCTGATTACTGCTTCCTCTTCACTCCTCTAACATTCTGTACCTTTTTTTTTTTTCTTTTTTTGAAACTGAGTCTCCCTCTGTTGCCCAGGCTGGAGTGCAGTGGCATGATCTCAGCTCATTACAACCTCTGCCTCCTGGGTTCAAGTGATTCTCCTGCCTCAGCCTCCCGAGTAACTTGCATTACAGGCTCATGCCACCACTTCAGCTAATTTTTTGGATTTTTAGTAGAGATGGGGTTTCACCATGTTGGCTAGGCTCGACTTGAACTCCTGACCTCAAGCGATCCACTCACCTTAGCCTCCCAAAGTGCTGGGATTACAGCTGAGAGCCACCGCACCTAGCCAACATGGTGTACTTTTTAAGGGCATGTCTTGTGTTTTGCCTTGTGTTATAATTCTTTAACTACACGTCTCAAGGCCCTTTGAAGAGAGAGAGTCAATTCCACCTCTATACTTCCCAGCTGTCTAGCTCAATATCTGGTACAGGGCAGGCACTCAGAAATTGCTATCCTATTTCCTCAGATCAAAGCAGGCACTTCTCACCACATGTCTAAAGAACAACAGGTTGGGTTCTAAAACCTGATAGCTGCTTCTGGAGCTCCAGCAAAAGGCATCCGTGAGGGTGAGGGAATTGTGATTGTGATCAGGGAATTTGTCATGGATGATGACCAAGTGTGGAAAAACTCAAACTGTTTGTCCTCTGCTCTTATACCCCAACAATTAGCACAGACGACACCTGTGACCACATGTGTGGGATGTCTCCCCACCAGCAAGCAAGCAATCGATCAGTTCTGGAGGGGACACAAGCTGGGTATCCTCTGGTCCAGTTTGATTCCAACCTGTCTACTTGGAGATAATGTCAGATCCCACAGGCTGAGGGCTCAGTCCCCAAGATTGCCCCCACCTCTAACTTCTGATGCCAATTGCAAGCTCCAGGTTATTTTGCCAGTGTTTCTGACCTACTGGCTACAAATTGGGGTTCTCAAAACCCTTTCCTTTGCTTCAATTAGTTTGCTAGAGCAGCTCAGAGAAACACATTTACTGGTTTATGATAAAGGACATTACAAAGGATACAGATGAAGAGACGCATAGGGCAAGATATGGGGGAAGAGCGTGAAGCTTCCATGACCTCCCAGGAGCCTTCAGGAACCTCCATGAGTTTAGCTATCTGGAAGCTCTCATAACACTGTCCTTTTGAGTTTTTATAGAGGCTTTATTATGTGGGCATGATTGATAAAACCACTGGCTATTGGTGATCAACTTAAACTTCGGCCCCTCTCCCCTCCCTGGAGGTAGGGGTTGGGGCTGAAAGTCCCCATCTTCTAGTCCTGCCTTGATCTTTCTGGTGACCAGCCCCCATACTGAAGCTATCTAGGGGCTGCCGGCCACCAGTCAGCTGGTTGGCACACAGAAGGACACATATCACTGAAGATTCCAAGAATTTTTGGAGTTGTATTTCAGGAAATGGGTAGGAAGACCAAAAGTACATTTTATAATATCACAATGGCATACCTTCAGATAGCATTCCGAAGGTGCTGCCTGGTGCTTAAAGGTCAGTAGATCTGAGTTCAGTGATGACCTTGGTGTGCTGGGCATCCAGGGGAAAACAGGAAGCCCAACCTGAGTTCATGGATTTTTTTTTCCCTTTCATAGGAAAGACTGTGCTCAAGATCCAGATTCATTTGTTGATTCCCGTAGCTTTAAAAACATGCCAAGTGCCCACAGGTCTTTGGGAATCCTTCCAAATTTTATCAAAGACACAGATGCATAATAAAATAAACAGAAATTAAACTTTATCCTAACCTCCAAAGTATACAACTCCCAACTAAATGTGTAGCTTTGATTTAAATGATGGGTTATGTACCATCACTTAATGGGGACAGGATAAATGAGAAGTATTTTGGTGCAAAAGTAATTGCAGTTCTTGCCCTTACTTTTAATGGAAAAAAAACTGCAATTACTTTTCCATCAACCTAACAGGACAAGGGATGAAAAAGTTCTACCTAAAGCATATCTAAATTGATAAGGATTAAGTTCATTTGGATAATCATAAATCCGCAAATAAATAGGAGGGTAGTTGGAAGGATTCTGCAGTGTGAGGGTTTTCCAAAGCAAACCAACTGAGCTGGACCAAAGAACTGAGAAAACAGAGACTGCATAAATTGTTTTATTACTCAATGCATAAAGAATTATGCCTCTGGAAAAGTGTGGTTTCATTCTGTACTATAAAGATGAAAGTCTTGGCTATCACATGGGAAGGCAAGTTCTTGAATGGAAATATGTGCTAAGGTAGATGGCCCAACATGATGGTTTCTTGCCTGGGAGCTTCTTGTTCCTAGTGCTGCTGTTAAACCGCTGAGTGACTTTGGCTGAATATCTGTTCCTTTTCTTCTTTTTCCAGAGATAGGGTCTTGCTCTGTTGCCCAGGCTGGAGTGCAGTGGTACAGTCTTGGTTCACTGCAGCCTCTACCTCCTTGGCACAAGCAACTCTCCCAACTCACCATCCTGAGAAGTTGGGACTATAGGCGCTTGCCACCACACAGGATAATTTTTTTTTTTTTTTTTTTTTTTTTTTTTGAGACCAAGTCTCACTCCATCATTCAGGCTGGAGTGCAGTGATGCGATCTTGGCTCACTGCAACCTCCGTCTCCTGGGTTCCAGCAATTCTCGTGCCTTAGCCTTCCAAGTAGCTGGGATTGTAGGTGTGTGCCACCATGCCCAGCTAATTTTTGTAATTTTGAGTAGAGATGGAATTTCACCATGATGGCCAGGCTGGTCTCAAACTCCTGGCCTCAAGTGATCCACCCACGTTGGCCTCCCAAAGTGCTGGGATTACAGGCGTGAGCCACTGCGCCTGGCCAATCTGTTCATTTTTATACTTAAAAATTGAACATGGGCCAATGAGTCCAGATAGGAACACTTTGGATTGCTAATTCATTTTATGAAATAGTTGCCCATTCTTTAGATGCTAAAATTTAGAGAATTCCTCCACTGCCTCTCACTCAACCTGCCATTTTCCACTGACCACTTTCTCTGGGCTCTGCACACCTGGCACTTGAAAAAGCCTCTGGGTATTTGGCAGCCAGCATGTTCTCATGGAGACCAGTTCTACTCTGAGAGAGTTTTCCAATCTGGCTGTAAATTGGGGTTAGCGAGGGCAGCCTCCATCCTGCTAAGAAACAAAGCCAGCCTTTTATAGAGCCAAGAAGCTGACTCTTTACCGCATGTTTTTTTCAACATCCTCTATAAAAAACCCTTTGTGGTGTTCATTGGATGACCTCTCACTGACCTTTCTCTTGTGTTCTAAATGCCATTCTCATGCCAAACTCCATGAGAGTTTTTGTTTTCCATTTTTTTTTCTGCATTATTAGGGTTATCAGACTTAGCAAATAAAAATATAAAATGCTCAGTTAAATTTGAATTTCATATAAATAATGAATAATCTTTAATATATAAGACTTGGGACATACTTGGGTTTAAAAATTATTAATTATTTATCTGAAATTGAAATATGACTGGGTGTCCTGTGTTTCACCTGGCAACTCTATACAGGGATTCAAATGTCCTAATTTTCATACCTTACTGAAATGTTTGTTTCATCTGTTTATCCCTCATCTCAGGAAATACTGCTACACAACCTTGAACTACCTCACACATCGAAAAAGAACTGCACTCTTTCTCTACCAAAAGTGAATTTATCAGTTACACATGCAAGGTACACTTTTCCTTAATGACTGAGGTTTGTCTGTTTTCTCTCCCTTTTTTTTTTTGATGCTTATAACTATTGCCTTTCAGCTTTCACCTTTTTATTTCCACCTCTGTCACCACTTGTCTCACTTCCTTAAATAAAAAAAAAATCCCTTTATTTCAACCATGGAACATGCAGGAAGACCAGCAGTTCTCAAATCCTTTGGTTATATGGGTTAGGGAATCCCATGAGTTCTGAATCTAGTAATAGAACAATCACCTTGTACCTACTCTTTCAGTTACTAAGTAGTGCTTTTATGAATTAAAGATTATACTTAAATTTTGGGTTAAACTTTTGGAGGAAACCCCTTATTTTACTTTTGAAAATTAACGCAGTCATCTGGGGGCGTGAAGGGGAGCACAGCAGCAACAGTGGAAGGCTTCAGTGTTCACTTCTGGAGGCTCCCGTCTTGACTGCTGCCACAACCAAGTTTTCCTCCCAAGTGCTTGCACCCACAGAAAGCCTGCGGCCCCTCCTCGGAGTTGGGCTAACGTCCAGCCTCTGTCTACAGTGGTCTGTGTTGGAGCCTGCTGATGGGCTCCAGGTTATCTGGTCTAACACGAGCTGATGCTATGCTCAGGGAAGCAACAGGGAATGAATGATAAAAAGGAAACAGAGCTGCCAGGATGAGTGATTGTCAAAGGTGGATGCTTTTCTGATTAGCTGCAGGGGAGACACGACAGGAAGGTCTAATCACAGGGGATCATTTGTACCATCAGAGATTAGCATATTTGGGGTGAGGCAGGTAAGCATGTTTTGACTTTTTAGATGAAATGAGGTGCTAATAACTTGGCCACAAGGTTTAGAAACAATCACAGGAAACCAACTAGGAAGTGAAAATTGGTAGATATTTTGAGCACTAACATAAAGGATGGAAGAAGCAGAGATACCCAGAAGTCCTGGAAGCAGGCTAGGCAGGATGAACATTTTAGAAATGCTTAAGAACAGGCTAATCTCAGGCCAGGCACAGTGGCTCACACCGGTAATCCCAGCACTTTGAGGGGCTGAGGTGGGAGGATCTCTTGAGTCCAAAAGTTCAAGACCAGCCTGGACAACATAGTGAGACCCCCCCATCCCTAAAAAACTAAAAAGTGAAAAATTAGCCAGGCATGGTGTTATGTGCCTATAGTCCCAGCTACTTGGGAGGCTAAGGTGGGAGGATTGCTTGAGCCCGGAAGGCTAAGGCTGCAGTGAGCCATAATTGTGCCACTGCACTCACCCTGAGTGACAGAACAAGACTTTTATTAAAAAAAGAGAAAAAAGGCTGGGTGTGGTGGGATTACATCTGTAATCCCAGCAATTTGGGAGGCCAAAGCGGGTGCATCACCTGAGGTCAGGAGTTCGAGACTAGCCTGGCCAACATGGTGAGATCCTGTCTCTACTAAAAATACAAAAAATTAGCCTGGCGCAGTGGTGGACACCTGTAATCCCAGCTACACGGGAGGCTGAGGCAGGCGAATTGCTTGAACCCGGGAGGTGGAGGTTGCAGTGAACTGAGATCATGCCATTGCACTCCAGCCTAGGCAACAAGAGCAAAACTCCATCTCAAAAATAAAATAAAATAAAATTAAGAAAAAGAACAGGATATCTGTCATACAAATTACCCCAGATTGCTGAAACCACCTTTGCAAAAATTATAGCAGTGAGAAAATTATGACAGTCAAAGAGACCTTCTCTAACCAATTCCATCTTGCCTTTAACCTTCAAATTAACCTTGGTCATTCTGGAGCATGGGCCAAGCTAGCTTTTGGATAAATTTAGTTTCTGGTTTAACCTTAAGGCAAGGATTATAATAAGCCTTCCCAAAACTAAACTACTTTTGTAAAACTAACGAAAGGTCACAAGGTTAGGAAGGTTAGGATTATTAGAGGGGCTTGAATTCTGCTAAGATGCAGGCATAGTTAAATGATTACCAGTCATTGTTTTGGAGGTTACAAGATTTGTAATTTCCTCCATTACTCCTGTAAGTAACATCACTATTGTAGAACCTAAAATTGGCCTTTCGAGATGTCTTTTCAGATTTTTGCATTTCTGACAACCAGATGACTCCACCCAGACCCATGGCCCTTACCCAGAAGCTGACTCAGCGCATGAGGACTATTTTCCATGATCCTGTGATTGCATCCCCAACAAATCAGCAGCACCCCTTCCCCAGCTCCCTGCCCACCAAACTATTGTTAAAAAACTGAAGCCTCTGGATTTTCAGCGAGGCTGGTTTTAGTAATAATAAAACTCTGGTCTTTCATTTAGCTAACTCCTTTTTCTCTATTGCAATTCCCCTGTCTTGACAAATCAGCTGTATCTGGGCAGTGGGCAAGATGAGCCCATTGGGCGATTACATTGCTTTGCTTAGACACAAGACAGAAGATGCCCCTGTCAGGATCAAGTCTGAACTACCCACTCTGACATTTGAAGTGCCCATCGTCAGGCCCAAGCCACATCTCCCCAGTCTGTCCCTCAACCTCTCTTACTTGCTGAGGGGTAGTGTCAGTCAGGAGAGGCAGGGACATAGAATCTGACTTTTTGCTGGTGCCTCTTCTGTGACACCAGCCACCTTCTGTAGAACACACCTAGCCAGGCAGCCTGGCCTCTTTGTGTCACTAGACCACTTGTGATGCTTCCCTTCCATCCCTCTAGTTGGAAAGGCCCCTCCTTTCCCGTTCTGTCTACGTAATCCCCACTTCACCCCATCTGGTCCGCTGGCACCCAAGCCTCTATTCTTGTCAGCTCCAGTGAGCAGACGGGTAAGTATGGAGGGGCACTTCCCCAATGAGCTTTGTAGTCATTTAACTTTAATAGGCTCATTGACTGATGCACACAGCAAGTCATTACACTGAGACACTGGGTTGCAGCTGAGAAAGAGGTTTAATCATAGGGTCACCGAAAGAAGAGATGGGAGGGAAACTCAAATTCACCTCCCGGCTAGGTGCAGTGGCTCACGCCTGTAATCCCAGCACTTTGGGAGGCCGAGGTGGGCAGATCATGAGGTTAGGAGATCGAGACCATCCTGGCCGACATGGTGAAACCCCATCTACTAAAAATACAAAAACTAGCTAGGCATGGTGGTGCATGCCGGTAATCTCAGCTACTCAGGAGGCTGAGGCAGGAGAATTGCTTGAACCAAGGAGTCGGAGGTTGCAGTGAGCCGAGATTGCACCACTGCACTCCAGCCTGGCGACAGCAGGAGACTCTGTCTCAAAAAAAAAAAGTATATCCCTGAGGAATTTGGGGTTAGAGTTTTTAAGGGTTTTGGAGGGGGTCAAAGGGTGGAGAGTTTTGATTGGTTGAAAAGTGCAGGGTGTAGTCACAGGACAGGGAGATGAAAGCAGTTGTGCTCTCATGCTCACCCTGTTTCTCTGTGGGGGCTTTCAAACTGGTTGCTGGAATTTAGGGGCTGAAAAACATCTTAAGCAATCCTTAAATAAAAGTCTAATGATTCTAATGTCAGGGATCCTATTTATAGTAACAATGTGGATGCAAATCAATTTTTAAATAGTCTTTTGACCTAACATCAGAAATCCTATCTCTAGGAACAATGGGGATGCAAATAGTAAGGATCTAGTGACTTTTAGCAAAAAGGAATTGGGCCAAAGTGCGGCCTGATTAATGATTAATTATAACTATACTTCTGTCCGGAACCCAGCATGGCATTCTTGTCAACCCTGTGCAGATATTTTTTTCTGCACTTTTTCCCACTAGCATATCATTTAATCTTCCTGGGGTGACCATTGTGGGTAAGTTATACTTTAGACTAGGGATGGTGCATATTATTTCTCTACAGTTGGTTTCTGCTTCCTGCAGTGTTCTGGGTCCTAATCTGGAGAGTGTCCTGTTATGAACTCCTTGTTTGTGTCCCACTCCCCGCCCTGCAAATTCATATATTGAAACCCAGGAGTTAATTAGTTCTTGAGGGTGGAGAGCTAATGATGGGATTTGTCCCCTTACAAGAAGAGACAGGAGAGAGCTTGCTTCCTCTCTCTGCCAGGTGAAGACACAAGAAGGCAGAAGAATGCCCTCACCAAGAACCTGGCCATGCTGGTACCCTGATCTTGGACTTCCAGCTCCAGAACTGAGAAAGAAATGTTTGTTGTTTAACCCACCCAGGCTATGGTATTTTTATCACAGCAGCCAGAGCTAAGACACCCCCACACCCCACCCTACTTGTATTAGCCTGTTCTTAGACTGCTATAAATATACTACTCAAGACTGGGTAATTTATAAAGGAAAGAGGTTTAATTGACTCACAGTTCTGCATGGCTAGGGAGGCCTCAGGAAACTGACAATCATGGCAGAAGGCAAAGGGTAAGCAAGCTTGGACCTTCTCACATGGCAGCAGGAGAGAGTGAGCATGTGTGAAGGAAGCAAAAGGGGAAAAGCCCCTTGTAAAACCATCAGATCTCGTGAGAACTCACTATCGTGAGAACAGCATGGGAAAAACTGCCCCCATGATCCAATCACCTCCCACTGGGCCCTCCCTTGATACTTGGGGATTATGGGGATTACAAATCAAGATGTAAAGATATGGCCAAACCATATTGCCACTGTAGACATTCTCTGCCTTACCTCTTGCCCTCAGCTGGCGAGGTGGCCAGTGTGTGTGGTGATTCTTAGTCTGTGGGGGATGAGGGGCTGCTGAGGAATGAGTAAAGAAAGAAGAAGCAAAGTCAGACTTTAGTGGCAGCTTGACTTGACCCTGGAATTCAGAGAGTACCATTCATTCCTCAGCGGGATGTTGCTTTGGGCAGCTGAATTTTGCGTAGGGACAAATGCCCTTTCCCTCCAGCCTGAGAGTCATGTCCCCTCAGTGCCTGGCCTGTGACACCTGTTTTGGCCTCTCTGTTGCCTCATGTTGGTAAATGTTGTTTCTATGTTTGCCTTTACCTATGAGTGTGTGTGCACATCTGTTTAGGTGACATGTCTGTGAGTCTGATGGCTTTGTCCCGGCCACCTGGCTGAGAGGTCACTATGTCTCCTTGGGCAGCTCCTTAGGGCTGGTGGCCCTCAAACTGCCTAAGACACACCTGAAGGAAAGTCCCTTGGAAAATTTTGTTTGGGAGTGTCAATGAAAAGGCCAAACTCCGTAAAATATTTAAAGAGTTTTACTCCGAGCCAAAAAATGAGCAACCATAGCCTGAGGCATAGTCTCAAAGGTTTTGAAAACATGTGCCCAACGTGGTCAGGCTATAGCTTTGTAGCAGGACGAGCCGTAGACAAAACCTCTCAGACAGCGAGTTGTAGAAGGAAGGGCTTTATTCAGCTGGGAGCATCAGCAAGCTACTGCCTTAAAATCTGAGCTCCCCGAGTGCTCAATTTCTGTCCCTTCTAAGGGCTCACAACACTAAAGATTTCACATGAAAGGGTCGTGATTGATTTGAGCAAGCAGGCTGTACGTGACAGGGGCCGCATGCACCGGTGGTCAGAGAGAAACAGAACAGGGCAGGGAGTTTCACAATGTTCTTCTATACAATGTCTGGAATCTATGAATAACATTGGATTCTGAGTTATGAGTTGATTTTTAACTACTGGGTTTAGGCCAGGCAGGCCCAGGCCTGGTTTCGGGCCTGGCGCCGAGCTGCCTGTCTTTGGTTTTACTTCCTTTTTGTTTTTTCTTAAAACAGATACTGAGTATAAAACAATATGAGAGGGTCTCTCTCTTCCCTCAGCTTGGTGTTATACCTTTTAGGGAGACATAAGACATTAATCGATACATGTGAGGTATGCATTGGTTTGGTCTGGAAAGGCAGGACAACTTGGTGGGGAGAGTTTATAGGTCATAGGTGGATTCAAAGATTTTCTGACTGGCAATTGGTTGAAAGAGTTAAGTTATTATCTAAAGACCTGAAATCAACAGAAAGGAGTGTCCGGGTTAAGATAAGAGGTTGTGGAGACCAAGGTTCTTATTATATAGGTGAAGTCTCATAGTTGAGACTTCTTAGAGACAATAGTTGGCAAATGTTTCTTATTTAGGCCTTTAAAAGGTGCTAGACTCTTAATCTTTTCAGGATCAGGAGGGCCTGGAAGGGGAAAGAGTCTATGTTAACAGAGATTCTTTACGGATGCAAATTTTCCCCCATAAAAGATGGCTATGCAGGACCATTTCAAAATATGGCAAAGAAACATATTTTGGAGTAAAATATTTTGATTTCCTTCTTTATCTGTCATGTGATGTTATACTAGAGTCAGGTTGGAATTTGATATCTTATTGCTACAAAGTAGCAATAAGATCTCTCTTTTAATGTTAATGCAGGTCAATTGTGCCTGAATTCCAGAAGGGAATTCCAGAAGGGAGAGAGTATAAGGAGACACATCTGACCCCCTGTCTTCCCCTCATAGCCTAAACTAGTTTTTCCGGTTTTCTTTGGGTCCCCCTGAATCCAGGGGGGTCCATTCAGTCTGTTGGGGGGCTTAGAATTTTATTTTTGGTTTACAGGGGCCATAGCATTTAAACTTCATTACTGCGTAAAGTTAAAGGACCAAGTGAAAAATAAGCTGCACTTTTTTCCACCTATCATCTCATTTAATTGTCCTGGGGAGACCACAGTGTGCAAGTATTACAATTTCCTCAATTTTTTGCATAAAGAATCTTAGGCTCTGAAAGCTGAATAGGGAACTTAGGTCCTTTAATTCTAGCTTCTCTGCCCCTTATCATTTCCCCCTTGGGGTTTTCCTGTGGCTGTAATTTAATTTATTTTATGCATTAGCTGAAAATAATTTATTTTTTATAATGCTTTCTTTGGTGGTAAAAGCAATCCATGCTCTTTGTTTAACAGAAATAGTATAGTTGACCCTTGAACAACACAGGGGTTAGGGGCACTAACCGCTGCCCCCCGCCACCATGCAGTTGAAAATCCATGTATCATTTTTGACTCCCCCAAAACTTAACTACTAATAGGCTACTGCTGACCAGAGTCCTTACTAATAACATAAACAGTTGATAAATGCATATATAGGGTGTTATATGCATTATAAACTGTAAGCTAGAGAAGAGAAAATGGTATTAAGAAAATCATGAGGAAGAGAAAGTACATTCACTCTTCATTAAGTGAAGTTGGATCTTCATCTTTGTCTTCACGTTGAACAGGCTGAGGAAGAGGAGGGGGAGAAGGAGGGATTGGTCTTGCTGTCTCAAGGGTGGCAAAAGTGGAAGAGGCGGAGGAGGTGGAAGGAGAGGCAGGAGAGGCAGCACACTCAGTGTAACTTTTATTGACAAAACCTGCATAAAAGTGCACTTCAAACCATGTCATTCAAGGGCCAGCAGTATCAAACCTCCAGAAGAATATAAAGTGAAGAATGCCTGCACCTCCTTCTCCATCCTATTCCCCTAAGGTAATTACTCCAGAGACAGTTTGGGGCCCACCCCAATATTCATTGCATATGTTAATTTCCTGGTGAATTCTATCTTTTATCCAATTTCTGCATCAGGTCTGCCCGTTCTTCCCTCGGTGGTTTCCTCACAGCCTCCCACAGTGTGTCGTGAGGAACCCAAAGGGTGTGATTGCTGGTGTCATGCTTGCTTGGTGTGTGTCCACTGCCTGGGGCCTGGCACTCTGCCTCAACCCACCTGAGGGCAGGTGTGCAACCCAGCCCTTCATGGATTCTTTTACTTTTCTTATTTACTTCAGGAAACATCTCTGTTCCTCTTGAGCATATTTTCTCTCTTTAATCATGGAGTGTTTTTGCCTGGGGAGTGGGTACAGAGGTGAGATAGGAAAAGTGGAAAGGAAGATCATCTTGTTGGGATAAGTGAATGAAGTCCTCCTGTAGAAAGATTTTCCGCAGGTGGTAGGTTGCAAGCTTCAGGGGGCCTGTTGTGAGATTTTGCCGCAGCCTGAATCATTATTTCAAACAAGGCGAAGCAGGGTTTAGCTTTCTGCTTTCCCTGAAGGATTTGTCAGGGTAGCTTAGTGTTTTGATTAATTAACTTAAAGCTGGGATTCTATATAAATGCAAATTGTCACCCTCTCCCACCCATTCAGTCCCTCTCAGGCACAGAAATGAGTAAGAGCTGAGGAAAATGAGGTGGAGTTGAAATTGCCAGCTGTCTGTGGCCTCATTTGAATTTTCAGGGGAAAGGGGACCCTGACTGTGCAAACGCAATACTCACAGTACAGCATTTGCAAAATGGACCAGATGGAGCAGAGGCTCAGACTTTGCCACCCAGGTCAGCAGCACGACACTAATAGGACAGGAACACAGGGATGCCACTAAGGAATCTTTCAGATTTGAACATGCAGTGGACTAAATGTGTCCCCCCCAAAATTCATATGTTTAAATCGTAACCCCCAAGGTGATGGTATTTGGAGGCAGAGCCTTTGGGAGGTGATTAGGTGATGAGGGAGGAGTCCTCACAGATGGGATTAGCACCCTTATAAAAGAGGCTCCAGAGAGCTCCCTCCCCACTTCCTCCATGTGAGGACACAGTGAGAAAACGGTCGTCTATGAACCAGGAAACAGGCTCTCAGCAGACACTGAATCAGCTGGCACCCTGATCTTAGACTTCCCAGCTCCAGAACCGTGAGAAGTAAACTTCTGTTGTTTATAAACAACCCAGTTTATGATATTTTTGTAATGAACTAAACAAAATGCACAGCCTGAAAGAACTAAAACAGAAGGCGGAAAGTGTCACAAAAACTCTGATCTTTGTAGAGGCAAAGGAAAGCAGATTTATGGGATTGTAAAAGTGTCAGGCCCCTGAGCCCAAGCTAAGCCATCACATCCCCTGTGACCTGCACGTATATGCCCAGATGGCCTGAAGTAACTGAAGAATCACAAAAGAAGTGAAAATGCCCTGTTCCTGACTTAACTAAGGACATTCCACCACAAAAGAAATGAAAATGGCTGGTCCTTGCCTTAACCGATGACATTACCTTGTGAAATTCCTTCTCCTGGCTCATCCTGGCTCAAAAAGCTCCCTCACTGAGCACCTTGTGACCCCCACTCCTGCCCGCCAGAGAACAACCCCTCTTTGTAATTTTCCTTTCCCTACCCAAATCTTATAAAACGGCCCCACCCTTATCTCCCCTTCGCTGACTCTCTTTTTGGACTCAGACTGCCTGCACCCAGGTGAAATAAACAGCCTTGTTGCTCACACAAAGACTGTTTGGTGGTCTCTTCACATGGACGCGAGTGAAAAAAAGCACATTAGATTTTGACTTCAAATTTATTAGTCACTGATGTTTAATTTCCGTGCAAGGCAGAGTGTGGGTGTGGAAGGGAGGACTTGGAGGGTGACAGGGAGCAGATGTCCCACCCACCCCACACCCTACGGCCTCACCCCCACCCCACACCCTACGGCCTCACCCCCACCCCACACCCTACGGCCTCACCTCCTTGACAGGCAGGGAAGAGCCAGGCTGAGTGGTTACACATTCCTGGGCTGCCATGAATGGCGTAGGTGAACTGAGACATGAAACCTAACCTCTGGGGCCACTGGGTATCTGTGGACGTGAGAGTCACCTCACAGGAAAGCTGTGGACATTTGACAAGATGTTTTTGCAAGTTGCACCTGACAACTCCCTAACAAATACCAGCTGATGTAAGGATGACTTTGCCCCAGTAGGGTTTTATTGTTTCTTTGCTTTTGATACTTTTCTACCAGGACCTGCAGAGGGTGGCAGAGTGCTTTGCTGATCTGTCCCTTCTTCCTGACTCAGGTTCTCAGGGCCGATTTCCCCGTTAGGTGGAGCAGGCACTGTGCCTAGAGCCCATGAGACTTTTAGGGACCCATTAAAGTGTTTTAATTACTTTCAAAATCAGAAGAAAAAATATAATATTAATGAATACCTAATAATGACTCTAGACTATGTCAATTTTTATACCAATACAGTTGTTTCAAATACAATTTTTAATTTTTTTTTTTTAAGAGGGAGCCACGGAGGCAAAAGTGCTGTCAGCCCAAGAATGTGATAATGCCACCCTGTAGGTTCTGGAACTCACCTCAGAGAGTGAGTTGGCAGCCTGGGTTGCTGCTTGCTCTTGTTTGCTCAGGTAATGGAACAGGTAGAGCCTGAAAGGAAATTTGTGTAGTGAGAATGGTAAGCCATGCTGACTTCAGTGTGGGAGTGAAGAGGACTATGTCAGAGCATTTTTCAGAGAGCTGAAGGTTGCATCTTAAATCTAAAGTGGTTGCTTGTTGACACTAGCTATTTTTGATGAAAATTTCCTTATCATGCATTGCATACCCTAGCCTTCTTTGTTCATTTTTAACTTTTATCAAGAAAAGGTATGGATATATGTGTATACAAATATATACACACATATGTAAGCACAAATACACAGGTATGTGTGTGTATACACTTGTGTGTGTGTTAGAAGCATTCGAACCAGAGTAACTCCATCTTGAATAGGAGTGGGTAAAATAAGGCTGAGATCTACTGGGCTGAATTCCCAGGAGGTTAGGCATTCTAAGTCACAGGATGAGCTAGGAGGTCGGCACAAGATATAGGTCATAAATACCTTGCTGATAAAGCAGGTTGCAGTAAATAAGCCGGCCAAAACCCACCAAAACCAAGATGGTGATGAGAGTGACCCCTGGCCGTCCTCACTGCTACCCTCCTACCAGTGCCATGACAGTTACTAATGCCATAGCAACATCAGGCAGTTACCCTATATAGTCTAAAAAGAGGAGGCATGAATAATCCACCCCTTGTTTAGCATGTCATCAAGAAATAACCATAAAAATGGGCAACCAGTAGCTGTCAGGGCTGCTCTGCCTATGGAGTAGCCTTTCCTTATTTCTTTATTTTCTTAATGCACTTGCTTTCACTTTACTCTATGGACTTGCCCCGAATTCTTTCTTGCTCAAGATCCAAGAACCCTCTATTGGGGTCTGGACCTGCATGCCTTTCCGGTAACATGTATATGTATATATTTGCCATATATATGTCAAGTAGTAGTAAAAGACTTAAGACAAATGATGGAATTCAGGACATGTCACCCCCAAATATGACTTTAGGAGACCAGAAACATGCCACCCCCAAATATGCCTCTTTAGCATGAGGATTATTTTGAGCTGATTATTTTGAGAAACTGCAGCAGAGGAGAATCTCTGAAAACAAGAGTAGAAGTTACCCTTTTGTAAGGAAAGTTTATGTCTATAAAGGAGATCTCCATACATAAGGGTGTCTTCCTGTCTGCAACAGGAAGAGAAGAATGACTCTAAATCACTAGAAACTCTTATCAATGAAAAAGGCATGGATTTAAATCTGCATCGCAAACCTCACCCTGGTTTCAGGTGCTTTCCTGGCTGTCTCCTCATAACTGGCCTTCTCCACACCCTTCCCTCTCTGTTTTAGCAAAGGATGGTTTTTAAGCTTGAAAGCTACCTATTTGAGATCTGCTCTCAAGAATTATTCATTCCCTGGCTATCTCCCATGTATACATGAGATATACATATTAATAAACTTGTTTTTTTTCTTTTGTTAATTTCAGTACAGGGGTCTGTCCTAACAAAAAACTCAGGAAAGGTAGAGAAAAAATTATTTTCTCCTCCCCTACACAAATAATGGTGGTTTCTTGCTTCACATTTCTGTCTTTCTGTCTCCTTATTCCTGTTCCTTGAAGGCAACCACTTTTAACCTTCTAAACCCTTTCTATTTTTTTCTGGTATTTAACTCCATATTTCTAAGGAATATACACATATTGCTATTTCCCAACTTGTCAGTTCCAGACAGTAGCTATTGTTGTTCTATTATGGCAGATGAAGATTTAGCTGTCTTAACATTCTCCACCTTATTTCTCCTCCCTCCCCCAGCTACTAATAGAGTTATATCACAATTTTTAAATTAAATTTGTTTTTGTAACCACCCCATGAGTTCTTCTTGCCCACTACCCAGTTAGAGCCAATTTATTATGACAGGGGAATTGCAATAGGGAAAGTGTGTAGAGTGTTAATAAACTCTAAGGCAGTATGCACATGTTAATCGGAATTTGCAGTGAATGGGTAGACCTGAGAGCTAGTGGCTCAGGAGGGCCCCACATTTTGGAGATGGAGTGCAAGGATAAATGATACAGACAGCAAACAGGGAAATACTAGGTAGAAGAGGGTGGTTCCCCAGCAAAAGCCCCACCCTCAATCCTGGAAACCCTCAGTCCTACATGGGAACAGGTATTCCTGTTTTCGCACCCAAAAGTTACCTTTTGGCTCACCACACCAACCTATCCTGTACCCTTATAAACCCTAACCCCAGGCTCCACAAGCAGACAAACAAAAGAGCAGAGAAGGAGAGAAGGGAAGGAGCTTCTTAATGTCAAGAGGAGCTAGGCTGGGGACAGTAGTAGAGGAGATTGGCCACTGCATGGCCAAACTCCAGGTGACGATCATTTTCCAATTCCATCCCCCTTCCAGCTCCCCATCCATCCCACTGAGAGCCACCTCCACCACTCAATAAAACTACCACATTTACCATCCTTTAAGTCCAGGTGTGACCTGATTTTTCCTGGACACTGGACAAGAGCTTGGAATACAGAAAACTGTCACACTGGCCCTCTGCCCTTGTGAAAAGGCAGAGGGTCCACTTAGCTGTTTAACACTTAAGCCATCCTTGGACAGCAAGGGTGAAAGAGCGCACTGTAACACATGCCCACTTGGGCTTCGGGAGTCACAGGCACCCACCCCTAGATGAAACCATGGGGCCGGAGCCCAAAAGTGCTTGCCCCAGCTCCTACACCTGCCTGTCTGCATGCTCCCGCTCCCATAAGGGGTTTGAGAGCAAGGTGGCCAAATGGATGAGCCACACCCATCACACATCCTGCAAGGGGGGTCAGGGAACTCCCCCGTTTCATTTGTACTTCCAATTGCCTGCTCTTTCCACAACTCCCTCTGAATGTTTGTGTTGGGAATCAGAACATGAGAACCTCAAGTATAGCACGTTGGTATGCTGAATACTTTGCACTGAGGGAGATTGGAAGGGCCTCAGAAGCAAGATGTTCTTTCTGACCTTCTCCCACTCTCCTTTCTCTTTCTTTCATTTCTTTCCATGGCAGGTCATAGAAACTAGAACCCCTCTTTCCCAAAGCAAACCATAAACCTAAAAATGTCAGTCTCTGACCTTTCTTCTCCCCTTAAAACTCTCATTTGACAGGTGATCCTGCCTTATCCTGGAGAAAGAAATGTTACGCAAGAGGCCAAGAAGAAGCTAAACAAACAAGCCGTGATGGATTCCCGTCTCAGCTTATTACCACTGGGACATGTCCTTTTTGTCCAATCACATTTCTACATGGCTGTACAGTCTTCATCAAACCTAAGCATTAAAAAAAAGTTTCCTCTGGGTCTTTGGGTCTTCGTTTCTGAAGGCTCCTGTATTACATAAAACTTTGTTAAATAAATTTGTTATACTTTTCTCCTGTGAATCTGTCTTTCATCATAGGGGTGTTAGCTGGGGACCTTGCAATGATTGAGGACAGGCATTACCATTTCACCCCTACACTTGCTACAGACTATGGTTAGGCTACCAGCACACTCAGTTGCCCTTTGTGGAAGAAGCAAGGATGAATCAACTTGTTTAGGATAGGATTCCCTCCAAGAAGTACAGATGTGCAGCTAGCAAGTCTTCAGCTCACCCCTTTCAAGCAAGGTGACCAGGATACCAAGGTGTAGTCACGGGGAGGAGTGGTCAGAAGGTAAGTACAACTGAGAAAATTACAACTGGCTAGCAATTTGTCTCAAGAAAGAATGTGCCAACCAGAGGGCAGATCTCCAGAGTGAAAAGGAGGTCAAAAAGCAAAATGTCAGTGTTTTCAATACCACCCAATGAAGAAGATGCCAGTCAGGAGTGGGGGGCATGGCCTTAACATCTGCTTGGCAGCTGCATTCTCTTAACAGAGTTGGTTTTATCACTTCATATAAGCTTTTCAACAGCAACAGGGCAATAAAACAAAATGTATTTGTCCTAACTTTGTGCTGATTAAAGAACTCTTCAAGTATCCATTCATTCAACAAACACTCATTGAGAATCTAGTATATGGCAGGCACTCTTTTAGGAGCCTGGGATATAGCAGTGAACAAGACAGGCAATGCCTGCCCTCATGGAGCCTATCTTCTAAGAAAAAATAACTTTCCATGTGATTATTCACTGTGCTAGGGGTTGGAGTGACATAATAAGGGCCCTCTACGGACTCACAGTTAAAGGAGGTGGCTTCCCAGATTATATTTTTCCTTAGGGAGAGAATGGTTGAATTAGCCAGTTCAAATACTCAGTCCCTTTGGCTTATTGTGAATTAATTAATAGCATTCTGGTATTTTGTGAATTTAGTTAGCTTGAGGCAATTTCCAACACTCAACTGTGAATGCACTGCAAAGATTGGGTTTCTAGACCCAAACAACTAGACTAGACCCTGGAAAGTGCTGACATCATGAAATTAATTTTCCTGAGACACACTACACATGCATATCCTTCTAGATCTTCTCTATTGCATCCTTCGCTCTTTGTAACCTCAACAGAGATGTCATCAACAATCATACCACCTCTTGCAAAGTATTTATGGGAATATACAAGAGTGAGCCATTCACAAATTCATTCCTGAACTATTTCTTGAGACCTATTAAGGTGCCAGACACCATGTTCATAAGAAAGCAGCAGCTGTCTCCCCACAGGAGCTCATAGTCTTCAGATGAGGGGTAGGGGAGGTAGAAAGCTCTGTTGTGGGATGGAGTTGAATTTCAGTCCTGGATGTGCTACTTAATGACATCATCTGTAATCAAGAAACGAGCCTAGCTGACCTCTTGGTTTCCTGGTTTAATACTTCTGTGTCAGGAAGGTATGTGGTGGGCCTCTTGGAAGAGTGACTAGGAGGGAAAACAATACATAGTTTAGCAGAGAAAGGGAGAGGAGGAAGGATGATGCGTGGTTTTGCTTTTTCTGTATTTTTCCACCAGCAGAAACCTTAATCTTTTCCAGCAGCACAGGCGAGTCACTGTGCAGGGAATTCTCCACAGAGTGCTGCCCTCTTTGCCAGCAACACTGAGCTCACGGAATGGCAGATAAACCTAGATAAGCTGAGCCAGTCTTTCAAGCCTGGGCAGCACTTTTCCAAGGAGCATCATGAGCTCAGCTGGAGGTCCCTGAGTAGAAATAACCTGGAATTTGTATGAGTGCTGAGCTCTGTGGGGCCTTTCTGCCTCTTTCTTGAGGCTTTTTTTTTTTTTTTTTGAGGCGGGGGTTGCTCTGCCACCTAGGCTGGAGTGCAGTGGTACAATCATAATCATAGCTCACTGTAACCTTGAACTCCTGGGCTCAAGCAATCCTCCCACCTCAGCCTTCAGAGTATCTGCATATGGTGCCATGGCTGGTCTCAAACTCCTGTCTTCAAGTGATTCTCCCACCTCCACCTCCTAAAGTGTTGGCATTAGAGGCATGAACCACTTTGTCCAGCCTGAAATTGCATTCTTAGCATCTAGATGGAGATGGAGAACAGCCTCTTCAAAAACAGTATTTTCTTTTCTCTCATTTACTGCTCCCCTTAAATTCCATTTTCTTAAAGGACATGTAGAGTGGGAAGGGTCCTTTTGCTTGAAGAGTAACCTCCCAGCAATCAGCCCCCTTCCTGTACTCTGGCCTCCTCCAAGCATTATAGCAAAATAAATGTTTTATTTGGTTTATTCATTTATTCATTCAATAATTATTTATTAAGACCATACTAAGGGCCAGGTTCCAGATTTTGGGATTCTGTGGTGAACAAAAGATAACAAGCCCTGTCCTCATGGAGCTTATTTTTTTGTGGGAGAAAGACTATAAACAAAAAAAATATAATATCTGGTTGCAATATGTGCTATGAAATGATATAAAGTGGGCAGGAGATTGAGGGAGTGATACTGTAGGAGGCCACCAGATTAGGTAATCAGGGAAGGCCCTAGGTCTCCTCTGGTGATGTGGGGGCTGGGTCTTTATGAATAAATTTTTCCAATTTTGAAACCTTAACTCTTTAAATGCCAAAAAGTTTATTCTTACTAATTTTGAGGGGAATTACTTTAAATTCATTGTACATAGGAATCCAGAATAATCTAATCTTGTTTTAAAGATTCAGGTTCATTATTGGGAACACCAATATATGCCAGGGGTTCTCAAAGTGTGGACTCTGGACCAGCAGCATCAGCAACCCCTCAACCTGGGGACTTGTTAGATATGCAAATTCTCAGAAATGTAAGTGCAGACTTCACCCCTGACCTGCTGCATCTGAAACCCTGGGGGTGGAGCCCAGCAATCTGTGATTTAACAAGCCCTCCAGGAGCTTCTCATGCATGCTCAAGTTTGAGAAGGGCCACTCTGCTCTGAGGTGTGCCCTTGAGGGCAGTGGAGGCAGGTAGCATCTCTGCCCATCCTTGGCAGGCTGCTTTGCTCCCTGAGTTCCTGCCTACTTCCTGTGGGTTCTGCCTCACTGTGGGTTGTCAATGTTTATCCCTCACTGCTGACATTAGTATGTCTCTGTCTAATTTCTGTCTTCTTCTAATTTGCTGCTTCTAATCACCTCTGAGAAACCAGATCCCCAGCCATAAATTCATTATGTAGAAAGTAGGAATAAATTCCAGGGCTGCTGGCACCCATGTTAGTACTTTGGTCTTTTGCCCTCAAGACATTCAGCATAGTGGAAAGAACAGAATTGAATTTCAGTCTAGAATTCCACCAATGTGGGTATTCTGCAGGCTGCTGAGTAAGTCTATTCCAATTATGCATTCTAGAAATGGGGAAATAACCACAGGATGGGTTCAGGGACCCGCTGGGTCTACTATGAGGCGGACGTAGTTAAACTCCATTGATCACCCATATTAGTCGGGGATTTGCAGAGAAAAAGACTGAGAGAGAGAGAGAGTGAGAGCGAGACAGAGAGAGAGAGAGAAAGAGAGAGACAGGAATGAGGAATTTATTATGAGGAATTGGTTCACACAATAATGGAGGCTGAGAAGTCCCACAGTCTGTCATCTATAAGCTGGAGACCCAGGAAAGCTGGTGTTGTAATTCAGTCCATGTTTGAAGGCATGAGAATCAGAGGTACCGATGGTGTAAATCCCAGTTCAAGAGCAGAAGATGAGATGAGATGTCCCAGTGAGGCAGAAAAAAAAGGGGCAAATTCCTCCTTGCTCCACATTTTGCTTTATTCAGGCCCTCAATACATTGGATAATGCCCACCTGCATTGGAGAGGGCCATCTATATTGAGTTCACCGATTCAAATGCTAATCTCATCCAGGAACAATCACATAGACACACGCAGAAATAATGTTTATCTGGGCACCCTGCAGCCCAGTGGTTAGCACGTAAAATTAGCCATCCCCTCACCTAACAGCCATAATCCCCTACTGTGACTGGCAGACCACAGTAATATTTTGGGTCTCCTGAAATTAGTATCAGTTCAAAGCCAGTGTCCAGTCATCCTTGAAACAATCTGATTATTTCTTTTTCCCCAGTGCACAGTTCCTCTGATAAAAGGCTGCAGGTCCCTTTGGGGATGACTGGGAGAAAGATAAACGGTATACATTTTTGGCAATGTAGCAGAGTCCTTCCTCAAGAGGACCCGGTCTCCCCTTTTATTGCTTGTATGACCTTGGCAGAGTTGGAACCAGAATTGCCTGGCACCAACGAAGTGCTCAACAAGTGCTAGTTCTTTTCTTCTGGGGTGGGAGAATGATGGAGGAAGGAGATAACCTATATGATTTTTTGCATGAATAATTGCTTTTTAGAAAAATCTCTAAATATTTACCTTTATTTATTAAAAAACAATTTTAAATGTATTTAAGATATAATCACATATCATACAATTCATTCACTTAAAGACTACAATTTAATGACCATCACCACAATTAATTTTAGAACATTTTTATTATCCTAAAAAGTAACTTCACATCCCTTAGGCATCATCCCCCCTCCATAATCCTCCTAGTCTAGTCCCCCCTTGTCCTAGGCAACCACTAATCTATGTTTTTGCTCTACAGATTTGACTATTCTGGACATTTTATATAAATGGAATTATCCAATATGTGATCCTTTGTGATAGACTTTTTCCACTTAGCATAATGTCTTCAAGGTTCATTCATGTTATACAGCATCAGTATTTCATTTCTTTTTAAAAAATTTTTATTTTTAATTTTTGTGGGTATATAATAGGTATATATATTTATGGGTCACATATGATATTTTGATACAAGCATGCAATGCGTAATAATCACATCAGGGTAAATAGGTATCCATTACCTCAAGCATTTATCCTTTGTGTTACAAACAAAGCCAATTATACTCTTAGTTATTTTAAAATGTAAAATTAAATTATTTTTTCCTATAGTCATCCTGTTGTGCTAGCAAACACTAGGTCTTATTCATTCTTTCTATTTTCTGTACCCATTAACCTTCCCCACTTCTCCCCCACAGTTCCCAGCCCCCCAACCCCAAGTACTCTTCCCAGCCTCTGGTAACCGTTTTTCTACTCTATATTGCCATAAGTTCAATTGTTTTACTTTTTACCTCCCACAAAAAGTGAGAACGTGTGAAGCTTGTCTTGCTGTGCCTGGCTTGTTTCACTTAACTTAATGAAATTCCAACCTCCAGTTCCAACCATGTTGTGCAGATGACAAGATCTCATTCTTTATTGTGGCTGAATAGTACTCCATTGTGTATATGTACCATATTTTCTTTATCTGTTCATCTGTTGATGGACACTTAGGTTGCTTCCAAATCTTAGCTATTGTAAACAATGCTGCAACAAACATAGAAGTGCAGATATCTAGGCTGGGCGTGGTGGCTAACACCTATAATCCCAGCACTTTGGGAGGCCAAGGTGGGCGGATCACTTGAAGTCAGGAGTTTGATACCAGCCTGACCAACATGGTGAAACCCTATCCCTATTAAAAATACAAAAATCAGCCAGGTGTGGTGGTGGGCACCTGTAATCCCAGCTATTCAGGAGGCTGAGGCAGGAGAATCACTTGAACCCAGGAGGCAGAGGTTGTAGTGAGCCGAGACTGCACCATTGTACTCCAGCCTGGGCAACAAGAGCAAAACTCCATCTCAAAAAAAAAAAAAAAGTGCAGATATCTCTTTGATATACTGATTTCCTTTCTTTTGGGTATATACCTAGGAGTGTTATTGCTGGATGGTGGGGTAGCTCTATTTTTAGTATTTCAAGAAATCTCCAAACTGTTCTTCATAGTGGTTGCACTAATTTACATTCCCAACAGGGCACGAAGGTTCCCATTTCTCCACATCCTCTCCAGCATTTATTATTGCCTGACTTTTGAATAAAAGCCATTTTAACCAGAGTGAGATATCTCATTGTAGTTTTGATTTGCATTTCTTTGATGATCAATGATGTTGAGCACCTTTTCATATACTCGTTTGCAATATGTATGTCTTTTTTTGAGAAATGTCTATTCAGATCTTTTCTCCATTTTAAAACAAATTATTAGATTTTTCCTATAGAGTCGTTTGAGTTCCTAATACATTCTGGCTATTAATCCTTTGTCAGGTGGGTAGTTTGCAAATATTTCGTCCTATTCTTGTCTCTTCACTTTATTGATTGTTTTCTTTGCTGTGTGGAAGCTTTTTAACTTGATGTGATCTCATTTGTTCAGTTTTTTTCTTTGGTTGTCATAGTTTGAGGTCTTAGATTTAAGCCTTTAATCCATTTCGATTTGATTTTTGTATATAGTGAGAGATGGGGGTCTAGTTTCATTCTTCTTCCTATGGATATCTGGTTTTTCCAGTATCTTTTATTGAAGAGACTGTCTTTTCCCCAATGTATGTTCTTGGCACCTTTGTCAACAATGAGTTCACTGTAGATGTATGGATTTATTTCTGGGTTCTCTATTCTGTTCCACTGGTCAGTGTGTCTGTTTTTGTGCCAGTACTGTACCATTTTGATTACTGTAGCTCTGTAGTATAATTTAAAGTCAGGTAATGTGATTCCTCCAGTTTCATACTTTTTGCTTAGGATAGCTTTGCCTATTCTAGGTCTTTTGGGGTTCCATATAAATTTTAGGATTGTTTTTTCTATTTCTGTGAAGAATGTTATTGGTATTTTGATAGAAATTGTATGATATCTATAGATTGCTTTGGGTAGTATGGACATTTTAACAATATTAATTCTTCCAATCCAATGACATGGAATATTTTTCCATTTTTTGTGTGTCCTCTTCAATTTCTTGCATCAATGTTTTATAGTTTTCAATGTAGATATTTTTTACTTCTTTGTTTAAGTTAATTGCTAGGTGTTTTATTTGTGGCTATTGTAAATGGGTTACTTTCTTGGTTCTTTTTCAGATTGTTTGCTGTTGATATATAGAAATGCTACTGACTTTTATATATTCATTTTGTATCTTGCAAATTTACTGAATTTGCTTATCAGTTTTAATGGTTTTTTGGTGGAGTCTTTAGGTTTTTCCAAATATAAGATCATGTCATCTTAAAACAAGGATAATTTGACTTCTCCCCTTCTAATTTGGATGCCCTTTCTTTCTCTCTTTTTTTTTTTTTGAGATAGAGTTTCTCTCTGTCACCCAGGCTGGAGTGCAGTGGTGTGGTATTGGCTCACTGGAAACTCTGCCTCCCGGGTTCACGCAATTCTCCTGCCTCAGCCTCCCAAGTAGCTGACATGATAGGCACCTGCCATCACACCTGGCTAATTTTTGTATTTTAAGTAGAGACGAGGTTTCACCGTGTTGGCTGGGCTGGTCTCAAACTCCTGACCTCAAGTGATCTGCCTAACTCGACCTCCCAAAGTGCTGGGATTACAGGCATGAGCCACCATGCCTCGCTGGATGCCCTTTATTTTTTTCTCTTGTCTAATTGCTCTAGCTGGGACTTTCAGTACTATATTGAATAACATTGGTGACAGTGGGCATTCTTGTCATGTTCCCAATCTTAGAGGAAAGGGTCTCAGTTTTTCCCCATTCAATATGATACTAGCTGTGGGTCTGTCAAATATAGCTTTTATTATGTTGAGGTATGTTCTTTCTATATCCAGTTTTTTGAGGGTTTTTTTTAAAATCATGTCAGGATGTTGAATTGTGTCAAATACTTTTTCAGCCTCAATTGAAACAATCATATTGTTTTTGTCCTTCATTCTCTTGATATGATGTATCACATTAATTGATTTGCATGTGTTGAACCATCCTTGCATCCCTGAGATAAAGCCCACTTGGTCATGATGAATGACCTTTTTTTTATTGTGTTGTTGAATTCGGTTTGCTAGTATTTTGTTGAAAGTTTCTGCCTCAATATTCATCAGTGATATTGACCTATAGTTTTCCTTTTTAAAATTTGACTTTCTTGCATTTTGGTATCAAAGTAATACTGGCATTGTAGAATGAGTTTGGAAATATGCCCCTTTCCTTTGTTTTTTAGAACAATTTGAGTAGGATTGGTATTTGTTCTTCTTTAAATGTTTGGTAGAATCCAGCAGCAACACCATTGGGTTCTGGGCTTTTCTTAACTAGAAGACTTTTTATTATGGCCTTGATCTAATTACTTACTATTAGTCTGTTCAGGTTTTGGATTTCTTCATGGTTCAATCTTGGTAGGTTGTGTGTCTCTAGGAATTTATCAATTTCTTCTAGATTTTCCAATTTATTGGCATATAGTTGCTCATAGTAGCCACTAATGATCATTTGAATTTCTGCAGTATCAGTTGTTATGTCTCCTTTTCCTCTCTGATTTTATTTTTTGGGGTCTTCTTTCATTTTTCTTTAGTTAGTCTGGCTAAAGTTTTGTCAGTCTTTTTCTTTTAAAGTTTTTATTTGATTGATCTTTTGTATTGTTTATTTATTTTCAAATTCATTTATTTCTGCTCTGATCTTTATTATTTTTTTCTTCTACTAATTTTGGGTTTGGTTTGCTCTTGATTTTCTGGTTCTTTAAGATGCATCATTAGATTGTTTATTTGAAGTTTTTCCTTTTTTTGATGTAGGCACTTCCTTCTTAGTCCTTCCTTTGCTGTATCCCCTAGGTTTTGGTATATTGTATTTCCATATCATTTGTTTCAAGAAATTTTTCAATTTCCTTAGTTTGTTCATCGGCCCACTGGTCATTCAGGAACATACTGTTTATTTTCTATGTGTTTGTATAGTTTCCAAAATTCTTCTTGTTACTTATTTCTACTTTTATTCCATTGTTATTAGAGAAGATGCTTGATATTGTTTCAATTTTTTTGAATGTTTTAAGACTTGTTTTGTGACCCAACATATGGTCTATCTTTGAGAATGATCCATGCGCTGAGGAAAATAATGTGTATTCTGCAGCTGTTGGATAAATGTTCTGTAAATATCTCTTAGTTCCATTTGGTCTGTAGCACAGATTAAGTCTCACATTTCTTTGTTGATTTTCTGTATGGACTATCTGTCTAATGCTGAAAGTGGGGGTGTGAAGTCTCCAGCTATTATTGTCTAGATGTCTCTCTCTCTCTCTTTAGCTCTAGTAATATTTGCTTTATATGTCTGGGTGATCCAGGATTGGGTGCATGTATATTTGCAATTGTTATATCCTCTTGCTGAATTAACTCCTTGTGATTGTATAGTTACCTTGTTTGTGTCTTTTTATAGTATTTGTCTGGAAATCTATTTTGTTTGATATAAAAGTGTAGCTACTCCTGCTCTCTTTTGGTTTCCCTTGGAATGGAATACCTTTTTCCATCCCTTGATTTTCAGTCTGTGTGTATCTTCATAGGTGAAGTATGTTTCTTGTAGGCAACAGATCATTGCGTCTTTTTTTAAAGCCATTCAGACATGCTATGTCTTTTTATTGGAGAGTTTAGTCCATTTAATTCAATGTCATTATTAATAAGTGAGAATGTATTCCTGCCATTTTGTTATTTGTTTTCTGGTTGTTTTGTGGTATTCTTCTTTTTCTTTCTTTCTCTCCTGTCTTTCTGGAAGTTAAGTTGATTTTCTCTGGTGGTATGATTTAATTTCTTGCTTTTTATTTTTTGTGTATCTGTTGTATGTTTTTTAATTTGAGGTGACTATGAGGCTTCCAAATATTATCTTATAACCCATTATTTTAAGTTAATAACAACTTAACACTTTTTGCATAAACAAACAAGCAAAAAGAAAGCTAAAAAAATTTTATACCTTAATTTCATCCCCCTCCCCCAACGGTTTAATTTTTTGTTTTTTTTCTACTTATATCTTATTTTACTGTCTATGTCTTGAAAAGTTGTTGAAGTTATTGTTTTTGATTGTTTCATCATTTAGTCTTTCTACTTAAGAGGAGTTTATATACTACAGTTATAGTGTTACAATATTGTTTTTCTGTTTACTTACTATTAGTAGTGAGTTTTGTACCTTCAGATGATTTCTTATTGCTCACTAATGTCTTTTTCTTTCCAATTGAAGTACTCCCTTTGGCATTTCTTGTAGGACAGGTCTGGTGTTGATAATAAAATCCCTCCGCTTTTGTTTGTCTGGGAAAGTCTTTATTTCTCCTTCATGGCTGAAGGGTATTTTCACTGGATATACTATTCTAGGGTAAAAGTTATTTTCCTTCAGCACTTTAAATATGTCATGCCTCTCTCCTGGCCTGTAAAATTTCCACTGTAAAGTCTGCTGCCCAACATGTTGGAGCTCCATTGTATGTAATTTCTTTCTTTTCTCTTGCTGCTTTTAGGATCCTTTCTTTATCCCTGATCTTTGGGAATTTGATTAAATGCTTTAAGGTAGACTTCTTTGGGTTAAATCTGCTTGGTGTTCTATAACCTTCTTGTACTTGGCTACTGATATCTTTCTATCATCAATAGAGGTTTGGGAAGTTCTCTGTTATTATCCTTTTGAATAAACTTTCTACTCCTCTCTGTTTCTCTTCTTCCTCTTTAAAGCCAATAACTCAGACTTTCTTGCTTGCTACTATTTTCTAGATACTGTAGCCATGCTTCATTGTTTTTTGTTCTTTTTCTTTTGACTCCTCTGTCTTCAAGCTAACTAATTTTTTCTTCCACTTGATCAATTCTGCTATTAAAATACTCTGATGCATTCTTCAGTATGCCAATTGCATTTTTCCAGCTCCAGAATTTCTGCTTGATTCTTTGTAATTATTTCCATTTTTTTTTGTTAAATTTATCTAATAGAATTCTGAATTCTTTCTCTGCATTATCTTGAACCTCTTTGAGTTTCCTCAAAACAGCTATTTTGAATTCTCTGTCTGAAAGGTCACATATCTCTCTTTCTCCAGGATTGGTCCCTGGTGCCTTATTTAATTTATTTGGTGAAGTTATGTTTTCCTGGATGGTCTTGATGCTTATTGATAGTCTGTATCTAGGTATTGAAGAGTTAGGTATTTATTGTAGTCTTCATGTCTGGGCTTATTTGTACCCATCCTGCTTGGGAAGGCTTTCCAGGTATTTGAAAGGACTTCGGTGTTGTGCTTTAAGCTGTATTTGCATTAGGGGGCAACCCAAACTCAGCAGCACTGTGGTTCTTGCAGATTCATACAGGTACTGCCTTTTTGGTCTTGGATAAAATCTGGGAGAATTATCTTGATTACCAGGCATAGACTCTTGTTCTCTTCCCTTACTTTCTCCCAAACAAACAGAATTTTTCTCTATCTCTGTTCTGAGCCATCTGGAACTAGTGGTGGGGTATCACTGGGGGTGGTGGCCACTGGAACTGCGCTGGGTCAGACCTGAAGCCAGCACAGCACTGGATCTCATCCAAGGCCCACTGTAATTACAACCTGGCTACATCTATGTTCACTCAAGGCCCAGGGACTCTACAATCAGCAGGCGGCAAGGCCAGCCAGGTATGTGTTCTTCCCTTCAGGGTAGTGAGTTCCCCTAGGCCCTGGATGGGTTCACGGGTGCCATCCAGGAGCCAGGGACTAGAGTCAAAAACCTTAGAAGTTTACCTGGTGTTCTATTGTACTGCAGCTAAGTGGGCACTTAAACCATGAGATGTAATCCTTCCCACTCTTCCCTTTCTCTTCCAGAGGCAGAGAAGCCTCACCTTGTGGCCACCAACTCCACAGGCAAACTATGAGTACTGCCAAGCTACTGCTAATATTCCCTTAATGCCCAAGGGCTCTTCAGTCAGTTTGTGATGAATGCTCCCTGGCCTGGGATTCACCTTTCAGGGCAGTGAGCTTCCCTCTGGCTCAAGGTAGGCCCAGAAATGCCATCTAAGAACCAAGGCCTGGAATCGGGAACCCTAAGAGCCCACTTGGTGCTCTACTCTTCTGTGGCCTAGCTGGTACTTAAGGTGCAAAACGAAGTTCCCTTTACTTTTCCTTCCATGTTTCTCAAGCAGAAGGAGTCTCTCCTCTTAGCCACTACAGCTGGGAATGTGCTGAGTCTCATCCAAAGCCAGCAAGTCACAGAGTTTCACCCAAGGCCCACAGTGTACTACCTAGGTATTGCTGCTTGTTATTGAAGTCCCAAAGGCTCTTTGGTAAGCAGCTGATGGGTCCTAGTAGGACTGGGTCCTTCCCTTCAAAACAGCAGTTCTTTTCTGGCCCAGGGTGTGTCTAGAAATGTTGTCCAGGAGCTAGGGCCTGGAAGGGGGGCTTCATAACTCTGACTGGTGCCCTATACTGATGTAGTTGAGCTGGTATCTGAGATGCAAGACAGTCTTCTTTACTCCTCCTTCATCTCCTCAAGCAGAAGGAAGGAGTCTCTTTTGGAGCCACAAGCTGTGCAGCCGGGGGTTAAGGGAGGTATGGCACAAATATTCCCTTAGCTGCCTCAGCCTGCTGAGACACCAGCTGGGGCAGCTACTTAGGGCCCTAGAGCAGTTTAGCCCATGGTGGTGAGGCTTGCTGGAACTGAAGTTCTGACTGCCAGGATGGGCAATTCTCCTCTAGCTAGGGCTGGTTTAAATACTCCCCCCATGGGTAAGTGTCAGCTGAGTTCAGTCTGGTTTTGCTTTCCATTAAAATGGGGCAACACTGAGTTCAATGCAATGTGTCACAGTTGTGGTGCTCACCCTCTCCCAAGCACTCAGATTCTTTCTCGGCACCACATAGCCACTACTGTGGTATAGGGGAAGGGGAGGCATTGGCAATTCAAGACTCTTTCCTACCCTCTTCAATGCCTCTTTCAATGGTAGATGTTAAAATCAGGTACTGTACTCACTTGATTTTTTATTCTTATGAAGGTGCTTTTTTGTGTAGATAGTTGTTAAATTGGTGTCCTTGCAGTGGGGGACTGTTGGTAGAGCCTTCGATTTGGCTATCTTGCTCTACCCCCTCCTCCACTTATTTATTTTTATTGCCACATAATATTCCATTGTATGGATATACCACATTTTATTTATTCATTCATCAGTTCATGGACATTTGGGTTGTTTCCACTGCAGGAGCCAAAAGAGATCTCCCTTTTGCTCACTGAAAGTTTGCTGAAAATCACTGAGGAAAAAAAAAAAGCAGATCAGGGTGTAGCTGCACCATTTTATATTTCCATCAGGGGTATATGATGGTTTTAATTTCTCCATAGACCTGCCAGCACTTACTATTTGACTTTTTGATTCTAGCCATCCTGGTGGTTGTGAAGTATTTCATTATGGCTTTGATTTGCATTTCCCTTATGGCTAGTAATGTTGAGCATGTTTTTATGTGTTTATTGGCCAAGTCCCAGCTATTCGGGAGGCTGAGGTGAGAAGATTGCTTGCCAGGAATTCAAGTCCAGCCTTGGCAACATAGCAAGACCCCTGTTCTTAAGAAATAAAATAAAATAAAATACAGATTAACAGGAGAAAAGGTATACAAATTTATTAAATGATGATTTTATGAGACATGGGATCCTTTAGAATGAAAACCCAAAGATGCAAGGGAAACTGTTTTATTTTTATTTTTATGCTTAGGTTTAACAAAGTATGGAAAGCCATGTAGAAATATGATTGGACAAAAAAGGGTATAATCTAATGCTAACAGACCAAATGTGGAAATCCAGCAAGGCCTGTCTGTGTAGATTCTTCTTGGTATCTATGAGCATGCATTTTTCTCTTCTGGGTATGGGGCAAGATCCTCTTTTGTGGCGTTATGACTTACAATCAAACAAAGTAGATCAGATCATTTCTTTATGACCAGGTTTTATGCAGAAATGTGGAGATGGGGGTAAAGTTACAGTAATATTTTTAGGTTTTATGGCTGGCTTTTAGCTTTTTATAGGGGAAAGGGATTTCTGGTTTCTATGACCTGTCTTGGGGAAGAGGAATTCTAGTTTCTATGGCTAACCTCAGGTGAGAAGGAAGAATCAGAAACAGGAGGGCAGGAGGTCAGAGAGAGCTGCTTCTGATACCATTCATTTTGGGGTATTGTTTTCTGATAGCCCACATCACTTTTTGGCCATGATGAATAATGGCATTGTAAACATTTGTATGAAAGTTTTTGCATGAAAATATGTTTTAATTTCTGTTAGGTATATACTAGAAAGAAACTCTTAGGTATATGCTGGGTCATATAGTAAATGTATATTAAACCATTTGAGGAACCGTCAGCTTTTTTTCCAAAGTGGCTGCATCATTTTACATTCCCATCAGGAGTATATGAAGATTTCAGTTTCTCCATATACCTGCCAGCACTTACTGTTAGACTTTTTGATTCTAGCCATCCTAGTGGTTGTGATGTATTTCATTACGGCTTTGATTTACATTTCCCTTATGGCTTATAATGTTGAGCATTTTTTATGTGTTTATTGGTCATTTGTATATCTTTGCAGAAATATCTGTTCAGGTTCTCTGCCCATTTAAAAATGTTATATTTTTATTATTGAATGTTAACATGTAAGTCCCTTATCTGATACATGGTTTGCAAATACCTTCTTCCATTCTGTGAGTTGTGTTTTCACTTTCTTTAATGGTGTTCTTTGATGTACAAAAGTTTGAAATGTTCATGATGTCTTTTTTAAAGAATCCATTCTTTTTTTTTTTTTGAGATGGAGTTTTGCCTTGTTGCCCAGGCTGGAGTGCAATGGCACGATCTTGGCTCACCACAACCTCCGCCTCCTGGGTTCAAGTGATTGTCCTGCCTCAGCCTCCCAGGTAGCTGGAATTACAGGCATGGGCCACCAAGCCTTGCTAATTTTGTATTTTTAGTAGAGATAGGGTTTCTCCATGTTGGTCAGGCTGGTTTCAAACTCTCAGCCTCAGGTGATCTGCCTGCCTCAGCCTCCCAAAGTGCTGAGATTACAGGTGTGAGCCACCATGCCCAGCAAAATAGAAAAAAAAAATCTATTCTTTCTGTTGCTTTTGGGTGTTATATTTAACAAATATTGCCTAATCCAGGGTCATGAAGATAAATACTTTTTCTACTAACCATTTTATAGTTTTAAGTCTTATATTTAGGTCTTTGATTCTTTGAGTTAGTTTTTGTTAGTGATGGTGTGAGGTAGGGGTCCAAATTTACTCTTTTGTTTGCAGATATCCAGTGTCCCAGAACCATTTGTTGAAAAGACTGCCCTTGTTCCCATATAATTGTCTTGGTACACTTGTTGAAAATCAACTAACCTACCCATTTTGTTTTGTTTTTTACTGAAACAACTTTGCTGGGGGAGATATTGATATGTGGGGAAAAAAACAGAGAAACAAAAAAAAAAGCAAGCAGTGTAAAAAATCCAACTATTTCTGAATGGCAACAGAATATAGCTCCACTTTGTTCAATGCTTACATTCTCTATTTTAGTGTACACTGGCCAATTAGTCTCTTAGATTATTACTTGGCATCATGTGCTTTAAATATCTAATTCTGTCTTAAAGCAAACAGAATAGAGACTCCTGAGAAGTGTGCTAGCTCTGGACAATTGGAAAGATCCTAATATTTGCCATAATTCAACCATTCATCAGCTTTATTTCTTCGAAGACTAAGACTTTTACCAAACTTGAGAAGTCTATTAAAATTGTAGTTATAAAATAAATAACCTGTTGAGGACATTGCTTTTTTTCTTGCAGGGTCATGGCATCTGTTTCAGGGCTGCAACTTAGGAAGTTGCTCAGCCCCAGGATAGCCTTTCACTAAACCTCTCAATTGAGCAAGATTGTCCACTTACAATGGTATAGCATCACAACATGTGTCAGAAATTGCAGAAGCTGTAACTCAAAGACTGTCCTTTGCAAATAGCCAGAGATCTCTTGTCAATAAGAAAGAAAAGAGGAAATGCATGTTCCCTAACAACACAGGATTAACTCAGACACACCAGCCTTGGCCAGACTGGTTTTCATTGTGTGACTGATATAAAGCCAAGGCTGAATCCTGTTCACAAGAACATTTACAGCAATGCTTACCAATGACTGGGAGAAAGGGCAAGTCCACTCTGATTATAGAAGCTACTTCTTCAGTACAGTCTCAGAGTTCAACTTTATTTCCATTTGATTCTCATTGAACATCAGTATATGCAAAGCTTTGTTATGTGTATTGTGGGGAGGAGAGGGATATAAAGATGAATATAGTAAAGGCACAATCCTCACTGTAATGAAGTTTACAATTCTGGGCTTTGCCAGAACTGAATGTTGAAGGAACTGAAAAAAATTATGGACTTTTATTGTCCCATGTTTGGGGACTGCAAGACAATGGCTGCATTCAGTGATTCACTGGAAGGACTCATAAAACTCAGCAAAACTTTTATAACCTTGATTATGATTTATTACAGTGAAAGGATACAGATTAAAATCAATAACAGAAAAAGGTACATAGGATAAAATACAGGAGAGACCAGGCATGAGTTTTTACTTATTCTTTCCCAGTGGAGACAGATGGAAAATGCTTAATTCTCCCAGCAACAATGTGTGATAACAAGTTCACAAAGTATTGCCAACAAAGGAAGCTCACCTGAGCCTTGGTGCCCAGGGTATATTTGAGGAGGAGTTGTCATCTAGGCATGACAGACTGCCAATATGGTTGACCTTACTCTAGCTTCTCCAGAGATCAAGTTGATATGATGGGGGCCTAAGGCCCCAGGTCTACCGCCATTTGCCAGGTATCCTCTAGTTCATGTACAGGTCAGATGGCACTGTGAAACAGGCCTGTGAAACAGGCCTAAGGCCCCCATCATAAGTCACATTGTTAGCATGAAGTATCTTGTGTGGTCCAAGGCTCCCAGGTGACACACTTATCAGGCAAGATATTCCAAAGGCTTAGAGGTTATGCTCCAGGAGCCAAGCAAGGGCCAAATCGTCCTTTGAAATGTATAGGGTTTGAATGACTTAGACTTACTGAGACAATCCTTTACTATACACTGCCCAAAAGCATTCTTACTGTTAAAAAGAAAAAAGACACTATAGATAGGTCTAAAGCACCACTTCCCATGTCAGTAGCATCTTTATAAAGGCAATGTTCATCTGAGTGCTATTCCTGGAAGCTCTGTTGTAGAGTGCATTGTGGCTGTCTCTCCAAACAGCTCTCTCAACTTGCTATGTAAAGGACACTTTCTGGAGGGTGGGCATAGGGATCCACCATCTCCCATCCACCCAAGACATGGCTTCTCTTCCTAAGTCCTTACTAAATGTTTCTTTCTGAGAAACTGGATTTGCCAAAGAAATGGTCTCTCAGCTCTCTTGGCCTTTGAGGGTAGGTTTGCATAGACCCAGTTGCTCACTGCCAAACAGTAAACTGGAGCAAGGGCCAGTTACCCGGGATCTCCTTTAAGAGATATGTGAGCCTGCCAGTAGCTGAGAGATCAAGAAATGGGTAAAGGGAATGAGGCAACTGTGGGGAAATCCCAGGGTGGCCAGCCACTTCTATTTGGAATGGTGTGGCTCACCATTTAGATGCTTGTAGACTACTGTGTGGGTCCACAAACATCTGAAGTGTGAGTGTGCTCTGAAAATGCCAAAGAATTTAGAATGATTGTTAACCAAACTGAGAGCCATACATCACACTGTGGTTGGGAAGGGATGCTAGCAGCCACTGCAGTGGGTTGGCTAGTTCTTTGGGCCACTCGTTTGGCAACAGAGGCCCAGTTAGCAGTGGAAGCGAAAATTAAATGGATAGAGGAGAACATGAGCCTTTTCACTTCTCTCCTTGCCTCAAATCTGGTGGACAAAATCAAGGAGCAAGAAACAAAGCTTGAAATATTAGCATGTAGATTTGTCTATTTAGGGGAAGAACTGGAAATGACAAAAAATCAGGACTATCATAACTAAACTTTATTGGAATATAAAAATATGGAATCTTTGGAAATATTACAAATAGGAAGATCCTGATGATATAGAGATCATTGATAATGATGAGGGGATGAAGAGCATTGGCAAGCTTGCCCTCTCATGCAAAGGAAAGCTAAAGCTCAATACCTGCAGCAAAATGGGATCAACTGATACAGGAGATACTCACTATCAGGGAATATACTGCTGCAGAACTCTTAGAGATTGCAAAGACCTTTAAACAACTACCTAGGGAACCCTTCAACACTTGGATGGTCCAATAGTGGGACATAGTGGTTGATGGTATTTTCTTAGCCAAGTATAAAGCAGAAAAAATGAGAAACATCACCACCCACCCAGCCCTGCAGCAACACCTTGCTAATGAAAGGCAAACACAAGGGAATCATAGCTTCATGGACTGGATCATTCTAGCTATAAGAGAGGTTTGGCCTAATGAAGGAGATTTACCAAGAGGGATGAGCTCTTCACAGTCAATCAAAGAGACCCCAGGGGCTTCTCTGATAATTGGGACTGAGGCAAACCATCTATGCTCAGGTTTCCGTGGGACCAGATAAGGCAGATTTTACTGCCTGGATGAAAAATAGATTGCCATGGGGTACATGAAGAGAATGGCATGGCCCTTTGCTGTCTTTTTTGAGTTCTATAATGGGACAAGACATATATAATGTGGGAGAAGCCATCACAGTTTTGGAAGAAAACAAGAAAGCCAGGGACAGGGTATGCTTGGTAATCTGACAAGGACTAACAAAGGGGAAAAAGAAAGCCCCACTAAGAGAAGGGGCATGAAGGGGGAAGGAGACTGACAAGTCAAGCATAAGCAAACGCGGCATGATTTATTGGGAGCTGGAACACCCTGAGAAAAAAATAGACAAACAAACTAATGCTGTATTAGTAGCCTTATAGAGGGAATTAAAGCCTGAACTGTAGTTTTGTCTCTTCCCTTCTTCCCCTCCATCAGACGAGGAAGATGACTCAACCCCTTATTCTAATGCCCTGGCTTATTAGGGGTGGATCTTGCCCTGGCCCCAAGATTAGGAGTGGGGCCAAGGTTGACCCCATGTTCCAGCAATAGGACAGAATGTACTTTAATCCATGGAAATCCAGAAAGACATGCTGTCAGTGGGCCACCACTGATGGTTATGAGGGCCTTAGTATCCCAATAAAAAGAACTTTATACATCTAGGTATTGGAAAAGCTCCCTCTGCCCCATATATGGTGTTTATTTCCTCTATTCCAGAAAACATTTTGAGCATGGATATTCTGTTAGGAAGGACTTTGCAAACTTCAGTGGGATAATTCAAATGAAGGTATGTGTAGTAAAAGCATTCGCAGGAGAGAGGCAAAATGGGAACCCATACTATTCCCTGCCCCTAGTCAAGTTGTCAACATTAAACAATACAAACTGCTTGGGAGTCATGCTGAAATAAGTGCAACTATTAGGAACTGGCAAAGGTGCATATTATCTGTCCAGCTCAAAGCCTATTTCACAGCCCCGTCTGACCTGTACATGAACCAGAGGATACCTGGCAAATGGTGGTAGACCTGGGAATTGAACAATGTTACAGTTCTTTGTTTTTTTGCTTTTTTTTTTTTTTGGCTGGAGTGCAATGGTGTGATCTTGACTCACTGCAACCTCTGCATCTTGGGCACAAATGATCATCCTGCTTCAGCCTCTCAGGCAGCTGGGACTACAGGCATGTGCCAGCATGTCTGGCTAATTTTAACATTTTTTGTATAGACTGGATTTCACCATGTTGCCCAGGGTGGTCTCGAACTCCTGGACTCAAGTAATCTGCTCACCTCTGAGAGAGGAGAAAGGAAGAAACAGGTCAGGCAGGCAGTTATGGTGGGTCCTCGCTTGAATTCTTTCAAGTAAAAGAACAGCCTGCAGGCACAGGTAAGGGAACTTGCACAGGGGGGCTTGCCTAAGACATGCCCACAGCCATACAGATAAGAAAGGCTACACAAGTGACTTGCCCAGACATGCCCACAATGGAAAATTCTGTCCCCCGACACATGTGCAGTATGGGGAACAAAGCAATATAGAGTAACTCAAGGTAAGGGCCCACATGTGCGTTAGGAGGATGGGGTGGAGCTACCAGAAATTTGCACCATATGCAAATAAGATGCCCAGCCCTCATTGGTTTCTTATAAAAGCCTTTGTATTCAACTGTAAAAATGGCAACCCTCTTCTGGGCCCTGTCTCTGTGGCAGAAAGCTTTCTTCTTTGGCTTATTAAACTTTTGCTCCGACCTCACCCTTTGTGTCCATGCTCCTTAATTCTCTTGGTGGTGAGACAAAGAACTCCGGGTAATACCTCACAAAGAGAGGCTGCAACATTGTGGTGCATTGGTGAAACCTTAACACCTCGGCCTTCCAAAGTGCTTGGATTACAGGTGTGAACCACTGTTCCTGGCCTGCAGTTCTTTTTTTTTTTTTTTTTTTTTGAGATGGAGTCTTGCTCTGTTACCCAGGCTAGAGTGCAGTGGCATGATCTCGGCTCACTGCAAACTCCACCTCCTGGGTTCAAGTGATTCTCCTGTCTCAGCCTCCTGAGTAGCTGGGATTTCAGGCATGCGCCACCATGCCTGGCTAATTTTTGTATTTTTAGTAGAGACAGGGTTTCAACATGTTGGCCAGGCTGGTCTCGAACTCCTGACCTCAGGTGACTTGCCCACCTCGGCCTCCAAAAGTGCTGGGATTACAGGCATAAGCCACCACACCCAGCCCCGGCCTGTGGTTCTTAATATTAGTTAAATAGTTGACGACATAGTATCTGCACTGGGGACACATCACACTGTCTCAGATTTGGCTAATGCCTTTTTCAGCACTCCTCCATTGAACAATCACAAGACTAATTTGCTTTTCCCTGGCAAGGCTGCTAGTGAACTTTTCACCTGTTGCCCCAGGGATGTCTTCAAAGTCCTACCATTTGTCAAGGAATGGTGGCTAGAGACTTGTCTTTTTTCTCACTCCTATCCTTTCTTTCTTTGTTTCATTATATTGATAACATTTTGTTAGCCTCTGAAGATTTTAATGTGTTACAGGTGTAAAAGAAAACGAAACCTTGGGACCCCAAACTCAGTATGCCAAGGAGAAAGTTAAGCTTGGTAACTAAGTCATGAAACACTGCCTTCCTTTTTTCCCCTAACCAGAGAGGTGTAACTTCACAACACTCTGTCACAGCATTACACCTAAGCCAAGTTCCAACAATGGAAAAAGGTCATATACCTGCCCAGATAGCCTGCCTCACAAATTGCTTACAAGAAAATTCCTTGTTAGCCCTGAAATCATTCAAGATACATGTCCCCCTACAAAATCAGCACATGCCAATTGTAACCGTGGGTCTGCAACCAAAGTTTTAACTCCTAAAACTGATTTCTGTTAAATCTTACACTGACAATATTGATGACAAACTTATCTAATACATCACTCCTCTGCCTACATTGAGATGGATGCATAATTAACTTATTTTTCCTCTACTCCCTCTTTTCTTTCATTCTTTCCTTTTTTTTTTAATGGTTCACTCCAACACCTAGGCTGGAGTGCAGTGGCATGATCACAGCTCACTGCAGCCTCAACTTCCTGGGCTCAGGTGATTTTTCCCACCTCAGCCTCCTGAGTAACTGAGACCACAGGCACATATCACCACGCCTGGCTAATTTTTGTGTTTTCAGTAGAGATGGAGTTTTGTTATGTTGCCCAGGCTGGTCTTGAACTCTTGGGCTCAAGCAATCTGCCCACTTTGCCATCTTAAAGTGCTGGGATTACAGGCATGAGACACTGCACCTGGCCTACTCCTTCTTTTCAAATGTTTACCTTATCTTATCTAAAACGTACATTTACTGAGTGTTAATTAGAGCTTCACAAGAATGTAAACATTTGCCTCACTGCCTACCCTCCCTTTCTTTTTCCTTCCTGCTTGCTCTTTCACCCTTAAACACTGAGTTCCCAAGCTCTCTTTGAAAAGCACAGGACACAGACGTTCCTGTGGCTTGTGTTTTTCCCAGTGCATCCTCAAACGTTGGCTCAATAAACATCTACTGATTGAGACATCTGCCTAACTTTTTGGTTAACACAGGAAAGCCTTACAGCATTGTGTGTTCATCTATGGGAACAAGGATGGGTAATCAATCCTCAGAATATCCAGGGCCCAGGACCTGCAGTGAAGTTCTCAGGAGAAGACTGGTTTCATACCAGGTACAGTAATTGACAAAGTCTATATTAGTTTGTTCTCATGCTGCTAATAAAGACATACCCGAGACTTGGTAATTTATAAAGGAAAGAGGTTTAATTGACTCACAGTTCAGCATGGCTGGGAGGCCTCAGGAAACTTATAATCATGGCAGAAGGGGAAGCAAACATGTCCTTCTTCACATGGCAGCAGGAAGGAGAAGTGCCAAATGAAGCAGGAATTCCCTTATAAAACCATCAGATCTCGTGAGAACTCACTCACTATCATGAGAACAGCATGGTAGAAACTGCCTCCATGATTCAATTATCTCCACCTGGTCCCTCCCATGACACATGGGGATTATGGAAACTACAATTCAAGATGAAATTTGGCTGGGGATACAGCCAAACCATATCAAAATCCAACAACTTCAAATTCAGAAAATAGTAAAAGAAGTCCAAACATGTGTGGGTCTTTTGGGCTGTTGGAGAGAAATTATTCCACACTTAGCCCAATGTTTAAGACCACTTATTCAAAATGGGACTATAGAATTATTAGAAATGGGACACATTGGGATTGGGACACACCTCAGCAGGAAGTTTGTGAACAGGCTAAAGTGCTAGTACAGCATGCACAAGCCTTAGGCCCCTCTTTAGAGGGTTCAGCTAGGACTTTGGATGTTACTGCTCCTCCTGAGGGTATGAATTGGGCCTAGGATTTTGGTCACAATTATGGAAAGGAGCTGAAACCAGATGCACTCCCATTGAACAAGTGCCAGCAGTATTTAATGCTTTACTGAAGGTGGAACCATTAACAAAGACCCTTCTTGCATATGTGAGAACAGGCCTACCAATCAAGGGATGGATAGAAGGATTGTTTAAAAGACCCACCTCTGCTGGAACCCAGACACCTACCTTGAATAAATGACATGCCTATTTGCAGCGATAAAGGGTTCTGGTAACAAGTTCATTAAGCCCAGAATTGCATGCTATGTTAGGCCCTGTTACATATGAGCAACTACTACTCAGTTACTTCTCCAGTGCCTGACACCATAAGAGAAGGAGTGTTACTCATCCGGATGATGCTTGGTATACAGATGGCTCCAGCAGGGGAAATCCCTGTATTTGAATTGCTGTGGCAATACAACCACAAACTGACACTATCTGGCTTGATACGGGTACAATCAGAGTAATCAATGGGCTGAAATGCAGACTGCTTGGTTAGTAATGACACATGAGCCTTGGCCCCTTACCACCTGTACTGATCATCGGGCTATCTTTTAAGGTTTAACTATGTGGCTAGCCTAAAGGGAATGAGAAAAATGGATAATTATGCACAGACTCATATGGGGCATGAACATGTGGCAAGACACATGGGAGAAGCTGCAACACCCTATGGCCTATTTAATTGTATTTAAAGTGGCCCCAAACACAAAAGTCTCAGTTCTGGGAAATATAGAAGCGACACCCTAACATCGTGTTGGCCCAGGCCACTGAACAAGTGACCTAGGTATATAACAAGTGGTCACAGAAGTACAAGAGTAGCCTGGGAGATAGCCAAGGGGGCAGACTACCCTTAAAATATAGTATCCTCCCAACAGTTGTAACAAATGGTTTACCATGTTTGCGATTGTGTCCACATATGTGTCCTGCTTGATAGACCCCATCAAGCAGGACACATTTATAAGACTGTCCACCCTGTCAAAGATTGGCAAGTGGATAGACAGGATCTCTCCATGTAAGTCAAGGTAAAAAGTATGTATTGACCTGTGTAGATGCTGCTACTGGACTGCCGCAAAGTTTTCCTTGTAAGCGAGCAAATCAAACCAGTACTATTAAAGTATTAGGGGCTCTTGGTACTATGTATGGATATCCCTGGCACATTGACAGTGACTCAGGGATCCATTTTGCTGGACGTGACCCTCAGGATTGGGCTAGGGAGCATGATATAGCAGGGCATTTCCACCTCCCATGTAAACCCCAAGCAGTAGGGTCAATTGAGAGAAAACAATGGCCTATTAAAAGCACGACTTTAAACTTTACTGGGGAATCCTGTCTTGCACAGGTAGGTGAATGTGTTATCTGCAGCCCTTATCTCTTTAAATTCAGCCAGAGGGAGGACATGTGCCCCATAGACCGGTTGGTACAAGTGCCCCCAAAACCTACAACTGTGCATATATGGATGACCGAGATAACAGCTTTGCTCCCAGACCTCATTGATACCCAGCCTGCTTTGCACATGAAGATGCCAATGGACATAGTACCGGAGACGGGATACTCTAGTGGGGCTTAGAATAGCAAATATCCCCAGGCTGGATAGACTATTTCCTGCCAGAGAGTAGAGAGTACCTTGGACAGTTAGAGTGGTCACCACTGAACTCACTGAACACCAGACCTATGGTTATGTGCTGTAAGTGTTCAGGAGAAATGCTCACACCCTATGGCATGGTGGTGGATTCCTTGGTATGGTTAACTCCCAACTAAATTACTCCAACTACAGTTGCTAACATTTCATCCTCTGAGCAACATGTATGGTATACTGCTCCTTTGAAAAACACAAGAGCTGCATCTTTGTTAATGACCCCCAATAAAGCAATTAGTATAATCCTAACAGATGGAGACCTTCCCTGCCAGTACCCACTGTTTCTTTCTTTTCATCTTTAGTTGTTACGTTCTGTCACCATTATTACCAGCTGTCACCTATGAAGCAAACCTTTTCCTACAATGGGCCAAGACTAAGCCAGTGGCTTACAGAAAAACACCTGTTGGGTATGCAGCGTCATGCCACACTCTGGAGTTTCTGGCCTACAGTGATGGGTAGTTCCCTTCCAAGGATGAGAGATAGAATATCAGGAATATATTACTGCTTTTCACATTTACATGATGGTATTCAATACAATGTGACTAGAGATAAAATAACCTCATGCGCCATTAATACTATTCTTTCTGAGAAGGGACATGGGAGGAGTTTTTCTGTCAATGAAAATAACTCAGTCTCCACCTGGAACACTTCAGTTAAAGAATGAAATGACCTGATACTGCAATGATATAACCCAAATACAGGATGAAATTATTTGGTTAACTATCTTTTGGCCAGCCTAGTCAACTTGTCCCCTATGTTGGAAACAAAAGAATAATTCTAAAGCTATCTGTCCGAATAGAACAAGGGATATAAGATGGACACCAAGAGACAGATGTTTATATATTATAATATTAAAAGTATGGATTAGCATGCTACAGTATGGGTAATATATCCAGGCATCTCTTGGTTGGCCCACATGGAACTTCCTGGATGCATGGCACAAATTAATATGTTCTTTTGGTTACACATGGGTGCAAGGTCAGATAGTTCACACTCTTTCAAAGCCTGGGAATTTCCCTCATTTGGAATCCCATTGGGCCCAATCGGTTTTCTATTGGTACAACAACTTAGCCTCTATTTTCCTTGCTCAACTGGACATTAAAGATGTTATTTAGCATGTGGAAGCTGTAACAAATTATACAAAGAAAGCTTTTAATAATAGCCACAAGAGAATCTCTCTCCGAAACACGGAAGTCACTCTCATGAGAAAGTCTGTCCTCCAAAAGCACATGGCTTTAGATGTGCTCACTGCTACACAAGGGGGGCTTGTGCAATCATAAAAACTGAATGCTATGTTTATATTCCTGATGAATCAGATAACGTCACTACATTAATGACTGATATGAAAACCCAAATAACCACTCTTTCAGACCAAACCCCTCTTTTGAATGATTGGTTTTGGGCAGGTTTGGATGAAGCTAGTTCTTGGTTTAGATATTATATGCATATGCTGTTTACTGCCTTGCTTTGCCTTTACTGTTGTCATGGCAGGTCCAATGGAGCCAATGCACTATTGCTAAAGCTATACAATATCAAGCGTCCTCCATCTAGGTGCAGGGACTATCCCAGAAGAGGAGGGCACATGAGATTGTAAGGACCGGTTTTAAAGGGTGGCGTATAAGAGAATATCCTGTTGTATGGCAAGAGTGATACCACCTTAAAGTGAAACTGTCATAATGACCAATGTTTGACTCCTGTAGACCAAGGCATTCTGCAGCAAGGTAAAGAAACAAGGCCTGCAGCATAGATAACCCCTCATGAAGATGCTTACCTAGCTTTTCCACTAGTCATGAGTTTTGCCGAGGGTCTGAGACATGACCAGTGACACGTTTCACCAAAACAAATTGCTATGTAAAAAATAATTTCTGGAGGGTGGGTACAGGGATCCACCGTCTCTCAGCTTCCCAAGACATGGCTTCTTTTCATAAGTCCCTATTAAATGTTTCTTTCTGAGAAATTGGATTTGTGAGTCTTTTTCTTTGGCTTCTCAGCAAACTCAGCCATTGAGAGTAGGTTTGCATAGAGCTGCTCATTGTGGAACAGTGAACTGGAGCAAGTGTCAGTTACCCAGGCTCTCCTTGGAGAGATATGTGCCTCCTTATGGAACAGGAATTAAAAGAAATTAAGGAGTGCGTAAGCAAAAACTCAGTTGTATGTAAGAAAACCCAATTCCCCCTGAGAAAAAGAAAGAGCTGGAGTCCTTTAAAAATTAACTGCCTGTTTTTCTGTGGCTAGTGAGCCTTATCTCTCCTCCTTTCCCAGGCATTATGAAAATCCTGTTTCCCTAGCTGTGCAGCTGCAAGGTCACTAGACAGATAAACTCAAGTTGCAAAACATGTTTTTCTTTGAAAAGTAAGAAATGATGTAATGTGTATCTCAATTGATTGAATAACTGCCTTTTTTTCTCACTTCTGTAGTATGCTTCCCCTGCACAGATCTCTCCCTGCCCCATGAAATGCTTAAAATGTAACTTAACTCTTTGTTCAGGGCTCAATCCTTTGGATGTTAATCTGACTGGGCTGGTGCACCTAAATAATTAATAAATATCCTCCTGAACTCCATTGATCTCTCTAATTCCTTAAAAATCCTGCAACACTTACACTAAAAACAGCCATTGCTAAGTGATTTTACTGCCTCTTAGAAATTTCAGTCTTAAGGACTGGGGTTCCCAGAGTGGGAGATTATGTCAAACTGCAACTCATGGTGCCAGCACACCTTGGCAAACACAAACCACTGTTTTGTACTTCAGATCATTCTGATATTGGTACTGTGCTTTGAAACAAAATGTCAGAAGGCTTGGGAATGATAGTAAGAGGAGTTTAAACATAAATAAATAAATAATTTTTTAAATAAGCAAAATGCCAGGGGTCACTGAGGAGCAAGGGCAAGGCCATCAACAGTAAAAATTGTGCCCAAATGCAGAGAGCAGGCTTGTGGTAGTCTCCTTGTTCAGGAGCCCAGAAATTCTACAGCTTACTTCTATGGAGCTGCCTTTCCATGCTGTCAGTGTGTTGATGTGTCATTGCTATCCACAAGTCTGGAAGAGCAGTCTCTGCTGTTGTCCCAGATCATTTGTCCCTCTTACCAGAAGGACTCCTGTTAAACAAGCCTCCATCCCACTCCTTCAGGATAACAAAATCCCATACTTATCAGAAAGGGGAGAGGAAACAATTTATAAGATACCTATACTGTGCCAGGAACTGTGTTAGGTGCATTCACCAACATTTTTTTAAACATTTAATCCTGATTTAATTGACTTGGAAAAATCCCAGCTTAAACTGGATATGAGGAATGTGGCCTGGAGATAAATTAACCAAGGAATTCAGTCTTCACAAGCCATTGGGAGGATAGCTGTCTGCCCTTAAAAAAATGCTTTTTGTTAAGAAATGACAGTTTTGTCCCAGTAGAATCATTCATTTCATTCATTCATTCATTCATTTACTCAACAAACATTGACTGAATGCCTTCTGTGTGCCAGCTTTAGTGGGCAAAACAGAAGTCCCTACCCTGTGGAGCTCATATCTTAGCATGGTGAAAAGGCATAACAGATTGACAAGTCATATGACATATGAGGAGGTGCTAAGTGAGATGCAAAAAATAGAAATGAGTAAAGTGGTTTGGGAGTGAGGGGTGGGTTCGGTGCAATTTGACGTACAGTAATCGAGATATCCCTCACTGAGAAAGTGACACCTGAGGAAAGACTTGAGGCAGGTGAGGGAGAAGCCAGGTGGACAGCTGGGGAAGAGCCTTGCAGGCAGAGGAAAAGGCCCTACTGTCAGGGAGTGCTTGATTTGTTCAAGGGACAACACAGAGGCCAACATGACTTGGCATGGAGTGAACAAGGGGGAGAGTGACCAGGGGAAGGTGAGAGAGGTAAGGATAGGAAGGAGATATCAGAGAGGGCCTTAGCCACAGCCATAAGACCTTGACATGGAGGGCACTGGAGGCTGTAGACTGGAGGAGTGACATGATCAAAATCACCTTTAACAAGATCACTCTTGGGTCTTGTATTAGTCTGTTCTCATGTTGTAAAGACATACTTGAGACTGGGTAATTTATTTATTTATTTTGAGACCAAGTCTCACTCTGTCACCCAGGGTGGAGTGCAGTGGCGCCATCTTAGCTCACTGCAACCCCCGCCATCTGGGTTCAAGTGATTCTAGTGCCTCAGCCTCCTGAGTAGCTGGGACTACAGGTGCATACCACCATGCCTGGCTAATTTTTGTATTTTTTTAGTAGAGATGGGGTTTCACCATTTTGGCCAGGCTGGTCTCAAACTTCTGACCTGTCTTGGCCTCCCAAAGTTCTGGGATTACAGGCATGAGCCACCGCACCCAGCCCAAGACTGGGTATTTATAAAGGAAAGAGGTTTAATGGACTCATGGTTCCACATGGCTGGGGAGAGCTTACAATCATGATAGAAGACGAAGGAAGAGCAAAAGGATGTCCTACATGGCAGCAGGCAGGACAGAGAGCATGTGCAGGGGAACTCCCCTTTATAAAGCCATCAGATCTCATGAGACTTATTTACTATCATGAGAACAACATGGGAAAGACCCGCCCTCATGATTCAATTACCTCCTACCAGGTGTCTCCCATGACACATGAGAATTATGGGAGCTAGAATTCAAGATTTGGATGGGGACACAGCCAAACCATATCAAGTTTGGTTTTTGAAACAGGCTTCAAAAAAAAAAAAAAAAAAAAGAAGCAGCAGCCATCCAGCTGGAGTGCAGTGGCTCAATCACAGCTCACTGCAGCCTTAACCTCTTGGGCTCCAGCTATCCTCTCATCTTGGCCTCCCGAAATGCTGGGATTACAGGTGTGAGTCACCTTGCCTGGCCATAAGCACTTTCAACACAGTGTTCTCACATGTATTAGAACTGTTTGCGCCTGGGTGTGGTGGCTCATGCCTGTAATCCCAGCACTTTGGGAGGCCGAGGTGGGCAGATCACGAGGTCAAGAGATTGAGACCATCCTGGCCAACATGCTGAAACCCTGTCTCTACTAAAAATATAAAAATTAGCTGAGTGTGGTGGCACACCCCTGTAGTTCCAGCTACTTGGGAGGCTGAGGCAGGAGAATTGCTTGAACCTGGGAGATGGAGGTTGCGGTGAACCGAGATCTTGCCACTGCACTCCAGCCTGGTGACAAAGCAAGACTCCGTCTCAAAAAAAAAAAAAGAACTGTTTGCATATAGAGGCCTCCTCAGTACATAGTCTATTGGAGAACTTTAGCCATTCACTCAACCCAGATTTACTAGCTTCGGCTAGGTGCCCAGCGTTCTGAAAAGAACTAGGGACACAAACAGAAAGAACAAGGCAGACATGCCCAGCCTTTATGAACTTACATTCTGTAAAGATGTCAAAGAAACAGATGAAAAAATGAATAAAATGGCTGCATATTGGAATGAGCCTCCGAAGGGCATGAACAAGGGCTGAGGTTAAGAATGTGTGTGGGGTGGGTGGTGTATTAGTCAGGGTTCTACTGAAAAACAGAATCAATAGGATGTGTATAGATATAGAAAGACATTTATTTTAAAGAATTGGGTCATGTGATTGTGGAGGTTGGTGAGTCCCAAGTCTCATGGGAGAGGCCGGCAGACTGGAGAATCAGGAAGGCGTTGCAGTTTGAGTACTGTCAACAAAAGGAGTCAGACTCTGTAAAACATTTGAAAAGTTTTATTCTGAGCCAAATATGCGTAACCATGGGCCTGTGACACAGCCCTCAGGAGGTCCTGAGAACATGTGCCCAAGGTGGTCAGGGTGCAGCTTGGTTATATACATTTTAGGGTGGCATGAGACATCAATCAAATACATTGAAGAAATACATTGCTATGTTCCAGAAAGGTGGGACATCTTGAAGCAGTGGGGGCTGGTGGGAGGTGGGGTGGGCTTCCAGCTTATAGGTAAATTTAAAATTTTTCTGGTTGACAATTAGTTGAGTTTACCTAAAGACCTGGCATCAATAGAAAGGAATGTCTGGGTTAAGATAAAGGACTCTGGAGACCCAAGTTCTTATTTGTAGAAGAAGTCTTCAGGTAGTAGGCTTCAGAGAGAACAGGTTGTAAAATGTTTCATATCAGACTTAAAGTCTTGTGTTGATGTTAATGCCAGAGATGTATGAGGAGGCATGTCTGACCCCCATTTCCCATCATGGCCTGAAACAGTCTGTCACGTTAAATTTTAAAAGAGCCCTGGTTGAGGAGGAAGTCCATTCAGATGGTCGGGGGACCTTAAAAATTTATTTTTGGTTTACAGTCCAAAGACAGTCTGCAGTAGAACCAGGAAGAGCCCACATTTTGTATGAAGTTGCCGTCTGCTGGGGAACTCCTCTTTGTTCAGGGGAGGTTGGCCTTTTGTTTTGTTCAGGCCTTCAACTGATTGGATGAGGCCAAGCCACACTAGGGAAGGCAAGCTACTTTACTTAAAGACAAGTGATTCAAATATAAATCTCACCCAACAACAGTCTTTCAAAGACATCCAGAATAAAGTGACCAAATATCTTGGTGTACTGTGGCCCAGCCAACTGGACATATAAAATTAATCACTGCGGGGGTTTGTCCGGTAGAGTGGGTGACTAGGAAGGCTACTCTGTGCAGGTGATAGGTACACTCAGATCTAATGGGTGAGCAGAAATTAGGCATGCAAATTGAAGGGAGAACATTCCCGGCAGAGCACATTGGCCTGTGTCACATCTTCTCTCAAGCTAGATTTCCCTTCCTTCCATCACCTGTCATCAAGGTCAGCAAAAAGCAAAAGGTAATGACAGCTGCTCTTTGGTGGAATCAAGTTTGTGGCCTCAAGTGGCAGGGGGTCAGTTCCTTTTCTATTCAGAATATAGGCTTTTGCCAAGTTGGACAGCAAGGCAGATTTCTAAGGAAAGCAATGGGAAAATGGCAAATCTCACAAATTCCACAGAAGATGATTAAGACCTTAGAATTCACCTAATTATTTCCTTGGAAGTCTAAAATTGTAGACTATACTTGACAGGGATCCAAACTATTTCTAGAAGGGCAGAGCCTGTTGTCACGTGAGGAGTCCCCAGATGCAGACCCATTTGCACTGAGAGTGAGCGGGATGATTCCTCACCCCAGCTTTTGGTTCATCCTCTACAGTTCCTGAAGCCTCTGGCTCAGACACACTGGATCACAGATTTGCCTTACTCTGTTCTATTAAGGTTTCCGAGCTCAAGGGAAACAGAACAAAACAAAATCCTACCAAACACACTTCCCTCTTCCATGTACCCCTGGGTTTGAATATGCACAGTTCTTTCCCTGTCCGGTAGTGACCAGGGACCAGGGCATACTGGCTGTCCTCAATTGACTCTTTAAGCTTCAGCTAGGACATGCTGGCTTCTCTTTGATTGATTTTGTGTTTTGTAATGTTGAAGTTTCCTTCTCCCTCAGGTGAAGAGCTGACTGACAGCTTTGGAGCTAACCAAAACAGGGTAATGATTTGCCTTTCTGGTACGTGTATATAGTGAAAATGTGTGTCTTTTTCCTTTGACTCCCTGCTCTAAGAATTTTCCTTTCTTCTCTCTCCCTGTCTAGGGAGACACCAAACATCTCTGAGAAAGAAGTATAAAATGCTTTGTATTGTTTTCCCTCAATCTGACTGGGTTTCTTTAGTGTTCTCCCCTTTAGAAAAAGTATGCCTCTGTCTTCCGCTCTTTCCTCAGGCTAGGGGTTGACTATTAGATTCCAGTAACTCAACTTTCACATGTAAATCTATTCGCCAGCCAGATTATATTTAATAACAGAGCCAAAAACTGGCCCTAAAGCCAGAGGAGCTTGTATGGCTTGAAAATATTTGCATGAATAGTTTAAATTCTGGCAAACACTTCAGGCATCCAGGTGGATCACAGGGAATATATTCTCTGGTTGGATGTTGACTCCTAGGGTATAATAAAACTAAAAAAGAGGTCACAGTACCACTTTTGCCTTTTCTGAAGTAAATATCATAGTAATAGCTCATATCTGTAGCACTTACTCTGTGCCAGGCACTATTCTGAGACTACAAGGATTACCCCCATTGAATCCTGACAGCCTTATGAGATAGGGGCTATTATCCCTATTTTCAGATGAGAAAACTGAGCTATGAGGAGCTTAAGAAACTTGCCTAAGGAAATGGTGGAAACTCAGAGAGTGGCCCACAGTCTACTACAAACATTTACAAATAAATATCAAAATGTTATAAAGGTTACCCTCTCAAACCAGGAAACAGACTAGAGGCCCTCTCAAACCAGGAAACAGTCTCTGCCATGCTCTTGTCATGGTGGCCTTGAATGAAGTCTTTCTGGGCCCACTCCTGCTAGTGGCCAGGTCTTAAGGCAGGGAGCCCATTGGAATAGCTTTTGGGATTAGGTCTCTTTTCTGCATCAGGATTCAGGCAGAACCCCAGAGGCATGTGAACCCACACACTCTTATCTGCAGGAAGCAAATCTTTTTACTTAAAGAAGTGCCTGGAGCAGAGCTTCTCCAACAGTGAGGTGCAGAAGCATCACCTGGGATGCAGGCAAAGTGCCAGTTCTGACTGAGTGGGGCTACGGTGGAGCCTGAGGTTCTGCTTGTCTGACGGACTCCCAGGTGACACTACTGCTGCTGGCCCACCAGAATGAGAGGCAATGACCTAGAATAATTGCATCTTGAGTATATTTGTTGGCTTCAATATTTCAGCTACAAGGAACTTTTCTACCAAGTTAGGTATTCTATATTTAAGCACATATTGGACCTAGTTCCCACTTACTGTCTCACTTTTAGTTACTGGAGTAGAACACATTTTCCATTTGGGAGAATGTTCTGGGTGAAGTGTGTCCCTTCATAATTTGTGTGTTGAAGCCCTAGCTTTCAGTACCTCAGAATCTGACTATTTGTGGATATAAGGCCTTTAAGTTACAATGGGGTTGTTGGAGTGGAACCTAATACAATCTGACTGCAGTGCTTAAAAGAAGAGGAAATTTGGATGCATCTAGACACCAGGAATGTACATGCACAGAGAGACGGCCATGTGAGGACACAGGGAGAAGACAGCTATCTACAAATTGAGGAGAGAGGACTCAGGAAGAAACAACCCTGCTGACACCATGATCTCGGCCTTCCAACCTCCAGAACTGTGAGAAATAAATTTCTATTATTTAAGCCACCCAGTCTTTGGAATTTAGTTATGGCAGCCTGAGCAGACTAAGGCAGAGGATACCTATGATCTAAACCTCCCTCCCATGTCTGAGGAACCATGAGCACCATATCTGGTGCTGTGTAAGTGTGGCCGTAAAGCAGGGCTCTACCTTATATCATAAAGCTGAAAAGACCATGATTGCTTTTTTTGCCCCTTAGCAGCTACAGAGGGACCATGTGGTCAAAGCTTGACCCATTATGGGCTCTTCCAGGGACTGTGAATTTAGAGTGAGATGTGCAAACAAGCCAGGGCAGCTCAGATATGTTCTGGTGGCAGTATGGTTCCCTTTGTTCAGGGGCCCATGGCGACGTAGCAGTGAGGGAAACCAGTGTCCAGTGGTGGTAAGGCCACTGCTGAGTTCCAGGGCAATGTGGAATGTTCAGGGGCAACCATGTGCCAACAAGCCTGTCCTGAGGCCTGACATAGAAGGGGTTAGTGCCTTGGTTCCCTTTGTTCCTTGCCTTTTCCAAGCCTGGTTCTCTAGCCTTCCTAACAATTCTCTCTGCTCCCAAGGGCTTTCCAATAAATTTCTCTTCTGCTAAGCTAGCTGGAGTTGATGTCTATTTTTTCGAAACCAAGAACTCTGGCTTGTATGGTCTCAAAGATTTGGAATAATTGACCTTGTTTTCCTGCTTAAATATTCTTCATCTGAAATTCTTTTTACTCATCCGTGTTCAATTGTTGCCCCATAAAAAGCAGAGTAATATTGTTTTCTCTGTTTTCCATCTTTACTGTATTCAAATAGACTGACACTGTGGCTGCTTTGTCTCTCACATCCTGCCTAGGGTAATCATGTTCATCTTTTTATCTGGGTTGTACCGAGGTATGCTTAGATGGTAAGTCTTGAAAGACAAAGTAGTAAATGTAAGAAGTTATATTCACTCATTTCTGCTTGAACTTGTGACTCTGATGACATGCAGCTTTCCAGGAAAATGTCTTGAAGACAAAACAGAATAGAGCACATGGCCCCCACATCTCTTGTGTAAGTCACTATATTCATTAAAAAATAAAGGATCCTAGCCCTTGCCTTTTCCTACACAAAAGATAACATCTGGGCTGGGCTCAGTGGCTATGCCTGTAATTCCAACACTTTGGGAGGCGGAGGCAGGTGGATCACTTGAGGTCAGGAGTTCGAGACCAGCCTGGCCAACATGGTGAAACCCTGCCTCTACTAAAAATCCAAAAATTAGCTGGGTGTGGTGGTGCAAGCCTGTAATCCCAGCTACTCGGGAAGCTGAGGCAGCAGAATTGCATAAACCCAGGAGGTGGAGGTTGCAGTGAGCCAAGATCATGCCACTGCACTCCAGCCTGAGTGACAGAGCGCATCTCTCTCACTCCATCTCAAAAAAGAGAGAGACTCCATCTCAAAAAAAAAAAGATGACATCTGACAGGGTTAGTGATTATTCCTCTGTAGTCTATAACTAGATGTACTCTTTCACCCAAACTTTGACATGATTTTGCAGGTACTTAATCTTCACCACCTGTATATAAACCGTTAACTGAAATACATTGGAGAAGTCTGACAGAACATCTCTGAAAGACTTCTCCTGAGCTTTAGGCCTTGGTCTATAGTTCTCAGTAAGACTTCTGAATAAAACTTTTCATTTCTTGAGAAAGAAAATTCTTTAGTCGAAAGATAAAAGGAGTGGCTTAATGTATAACACATAATGAGCCTATGCTTGCAAATATCTCCCTTGATGGGAGAGGCTTACTAAAGGAAATTCAATATTGAAATGCTCAAAAATGGAATTCTCAAACATTAAGGTATGCCAGGTTTTCCAGGACTCCAGATGGCTACATATTATGAACTGTTCTTGTGCATTTTTTAAACCAATGGACAAATTACATCGAGGAAAATTTGGAACTCAAATGATCGTTATTCAAAAATCCATTTTAACTGTAAAGTCAAAATGCAGAGTCTCCTAAGTCTTCTGTCTATCTCAGTATTTTTTCCTGCCTACTTTGAATCTGATGACTTTTCTACTCATGCTCAGATAAAAACACACTCTTTAAGACAGTACTAATTCAAGGCTACTTGGAGATTTTGCTTTTCTTATACAATTCAGCCACTTTAAGCTAAAATGTAAACATTGAAAATTTAACCATAAACTCATTTGAAACTGAAAGGAAAAAGGTGGTAAAGAGGTTTTTAAACCAAACTGCCATGAAACTGCTTTGCCCACAATTTTGGCTGACAGCCTTCATTAGATTACCCATCAGGACAAATAAAGTTTAGCCACGTGAACAGGTCCCTATTCTGTCAGAAATATAATTTGAATCCAGACATCTTTTATAAACCAGTGAGTCTGTATTACTATCTCATGATCAAAATTCTAGGAATGAATGCTATAAGAACTTCATTTTTATGTGTGTATATGTGTTTATGTATATGTACACATATTATGTTATAGGTTGTGTCTACATGGTATCAAATTGACTTATAAATGAATTAGCTCATAAACTAGCAAGCCTAAATATTTTCCAAGTTCATATGACTTAAGTAAATATTTAATAAATAAGCTGATTAAAATTATTGGTAAAATAATAATAGAAATGTCTTCAAAATTGTCAACATACATTTTCTTTCCTAGGTTTACTGGTCAGACAGTTTTATTCATGTCTCTGCTAAATGTTTTAAGATGTCAGGGTTTGACACGAAATGGGGTAAACATTATAAATAAACTTTTCATGTAATTTGAAATCTTAAAGTTATGTTAAATAATAAATATTCATTAAATGCCTGAATCATTTTAATTTAAAAAATTATGTTACATGTTTCTAACAATGGTTCTCATCTATAAAATATGAATATGTGACAGACAATTCAAGATTTCTTGCCTCCAAAGTTTTCACTAAAATTTAAGCTAAGAGTTAAAAATCCTAATTAATATATATAGTACTATATATAGTATATATATACTATATATGTTTATATATTATACTATATATATAGTATAGTAGGTATAGAGGAGATGAGGTCAGCGAGCTGGCAGGAAGCCAGGTCACAAATGGCCTTCAAAGCCTTGGTAAGAACTTAGGGTTTTGTTCTAAGCATGTTGGGTAGTTGTGCTATTGTTGCTGCTGCAACAAACACTTACTAAGCTCTTATTAGGTGCCAGACAACTATGCTAAATGCTTTACATGTATTATCTTCTCAGTTACTTTGTAAATCCCCACAGCTCTACTGACTTTTGGAATCAGACAGATCTGGCTTTAAAACCCAGCTCTTCCACTTTCCATCTGTGTGACGTTGGCCAAGTTGCTGAATCTCTCTGTGTTTCAGTTTCCTTATTTGTAAAATGGGAGTAAAAATATCTCATAGGGTTATTATGAGGATAAAGCAAGAGAGTGTTTGTTAAGCAACTAGCAAAATGCCTCAGTAGTTTTGGTTCTCTTCCTCTTTCCCTTTGCTTTGCTGTCCCTTCCTTTAGGTCAGTGACCAGGTCTTAACTCATTTTTTTAGCTCTTTATTATCTTGCTTGGCTCCCTCTATATAGCAGTGACTGGGTAGTTCATTTGCATAAATAAAGAAGTGAATGAGTTTCCTTTTTGCACAATTGTAACCAGGGCCATTTATTGCCAGGAGATGAGGTATTGCTGGCTGATGTTGGCCTCCAGGCTGTGGGGCTGGAGTAGAAAGAAAAGGGAGTCTAGGAGGTTGGAATACCTCCAAACAGAGGCACAGATGCAGGGAAGGGTGAGGCATGTTCTAGGAGCAATAAGTAGCCCAGTTTGGTTGGGTTATAAGGGAGCTCTATCATGGTGACCTCGCGTACCAAGAGAGTCTGTATGTTCTTCAGCAGGAGGAATTGGAACCCACAAGAATTTTTTTAGTAGAAAAAAAAAGCCCCACAGTGCAACCTCTAGCTTGATTATTCTTGCTGGTATGTAGCTTGGTAATGTTCCTTAGCCATTTCATGTCCAGTGCCTCTACTAGAGAATAAAGTTTCTTATCCAGAACAGGGGTTAGGCTGGGTGTGGTGGCTCATGCCTGTAAGCCCAGTGCTTTGAGAGCCTGATGCAGGAGGATAACTTGAGGACAGGAGTTTGAGACCAGCCTGGGCAATAAAATGAGACCCTGCCTCTACCAAAAAAAAAAAAAAAAAAAAAAATCCCAGTGTGGTGATGCACTGCCTTTGATCTCAGCTACTTGGGAGGCTGAGGTGGGAGAATCCATAGCAGTGAGCTATGATTGTGCCACTGCACTCCATCCTGGGTGACAGAGCAAGACCTCATCTCTTAAAAAAAAAAATAACAGGGGTTAAACATTCTTCAATGAATTCATTCAACAAATATTTAATAAGCCCTATTGTGTCCCAGGCACTCTCTAGAGATACAGTGGTGAATAAAACAAAATCTCTACTCTGTTGAAGTTTGCATAACAACGAAGGAAGACAGATTCTACTCATATAAACAAATAAATACAATAACATAATTTAAGATAAAGGTCATGAGAGAGTACCTGTGTGTTGCTACTTTAGCTAGAGTGGTCAGGGAAAGCTTCTCTGAGGAGGAGAAACCTGAGTGATGAGAAAGAGATGAGACAGCCATGTGAAATCCAGGGAAATGATTCCAGGTGAGGAAGCCCTGTGATGAGAATGAGCTTGAAGTATCCAGGGGCCAGAAATCATCCAGTGGGACTGGAGGCTGGGGAAACAAGGGGAGGGTTAAAGGAGATAGACCTGGGGCGGCAAACACAGATTGGATTATGTAGGATCTTAAAGGACTTTGAACTTCATGCTAATCATAATTTAATTCTAATCATAATGTATGGGGGGGTGGGTTATGTAAGGAAGTGCACCAGACTTACTCAATAAAAAGATCACTCTTGCTGCCAAGTAGAGAATGGATTGTAGGAAGCAAGAGCTGCAGCCGGGGACAGGTCCAGATGTAGTTGCAGTTACTCAGCTGCTATGGTTTGAATGTGTGAGTTTCTCCAAAATTCCTGTTGAAACTTAATTATCTCCTAAAGCCCTACCTCTTAATCCTGTTGCACTGGAGTTTCAACCCACAAGAGGTGGGGCTTTAGGAGATGATTATGTCTTGAGGGTTCTCTCCTCATGAATGAGATTAGTGCCCTTCTGAAGGGGCTTGAGGGAGCCTATTTGGCCTTCTTTTGCCCTCCTGCCATGTGAGAACACGACGTTCATCCTTTTCACTCTGTGAGGAGGCAGCAACAAGGCGTCTTCTATGAAGCAGAGAGCAGCCCTTGCCAGTCACTCAATCTGCCAGCACCTTGATCTCAGACTTTCTGCCTCTAGGACTGTGAGAAACAAATTTATGAATCACTCGGTCTAAGGTATTTTGTTAGAGCAGCAGGAATGTACTGACACTGTCTTGGTTCATTTTGTGTTGCTGTAGAGAAACACGTAAGGCCAGGTAATTTATAAAGAGGTTTATTTAGCTCACATTTCTATAGGCTGTGCTATCTGCTGGGCTTCTGATGAGGGCTTTTCTGCTGCATCAAAACATGGCATAAAAGGTCAAAGGGGAAGTGGGCACATGTGAAGAGGAACCAAACCTGAAGAGTGTCCTGGTTTTATAACAATCTACTCTTGTGGGAACTAATCCATTCCCCTAAGACCCAATCCAGTCTCACGAGAACAAGAACAGCACCAAGCCATCCATAAGGAATCCACCCCCATGACCCAAACACCTCCCAGTAGGCCCCACCTCCCAATACCACCACACTGGGATCTGATTTCAACATGAGATTTGGTGGGATAAACAAACCATATCCACACGACAGCAGACACCTACTGAAAGACAGTGGTATCTCAAACCACTGTTGGAGCAGTGATGAAGGTGGGAAGGCATAAGATATGGGTTTTATTTTAGAGATAGAGGCAACAAAATGGCTGATAAATTGTACGTTTAGTTTAGCTTAGTTAAAATTGTATTTGGCTGTACCCAAAAGAATAAGATAGAAGTTAATTTACTCTTAAATCAGCATCTGTGTAGGAGGTCCGGGGCTAGCAGGGCACACTTTACTATTATCAATTTTCCCTTTCTTCTTTCCAACTTCTTCATTTTGGAAAGGGAATGTCTATCCTATGCCTTTCCCACCATTGTACTTTGGGAGCACATAACTTGTCTGGTTTCACAGGCTCACAGCTGGAGAGAATTTTTGCCTCAGAATGAATCATACCTTGAGTCTCACCCATATCTGATTTAGATAATATTTAGATCCATTTTTGGGCTTAGAGTTGATGCTGGAATAGGTTAAGGCTTTTGGAGCTGCTGAGATGGAGTGAATGTATACCACATAGGAGAAGGACATGAATTTTGGGGGTCCAGAAGGCAGAATGTTATGGACTGAATTGTGTTTCCCCAAATTCTTATGTTGAAGCCCTAAACCCAAATATAACTGTACTTGGAGACAGGCCCTGTAAGGAGGAAATTAAGGTTAAATGAGATTATAAGTGTGGGGTTCTAGTCCCATATAACTGGTGTCCTTGTAAGAAGAGGGAGAGAACCATGTGATGTGTTCCTGCAGAGAGAAAAGGTCATGTGAAGACACAGCAAAAAAGGTGGCCATCTGCAAACCAAGGAGAGAGGCTTGAGGAGAAACCAAACTTGCTGACACCTTGATCTCAATCAGACTTCAGAACTGTGAGAAAATAAATTTCTGTTGTTTAAGCCTTCCAGTCTGTGGCATTTTGTTATGGCAGCCATAGGAAATGAACACAAATTTTGCTTCTCACCCTCAAATCAGCTCTTTATTGCCTTGTTTGTGACACTGGAGCTAGACCCTGTCGGTGTTTCTTTTTTGCCAGTTGGAATGGTGTTAGTTTTGTCAGTAGATAGTGTGGGAGGATACTGCAGGAATAAGGAGTTTTTCTTCTCAGTTACAGAGCTCTTTCTTTTCCTCTTGTTCCTATAAGGTAACTCTGCCTCAGGGGCTGCAGCCACAAACCACACCCTCTCCAATAAGTTCTAGACCCCCTCTTTCAAGTTTCTTCCTTTCTTGGGAACCCTAGTTCAGCCCTAAGGTATTCTTTAGAATTATTTTTTATCCCCTCATAGTACTGAATCTCCTATAAATAGTAATTATTTATATTACACTTTGCCTGTTCAAATTCTATCTCCTGACTGGATCCTGTATGGTACACATGCTAACAGCTCACTATTAGGCAGTCATAGGATGTGACCCTCATCCCTGTAGTTCAAGGTAGTATCTGCACGAAGATAGAAGAAGGGGCCGGATGCAGTGGCTCATGCCTGTTATCCCAGTACTTTGGGAGGCCGAGGCTGGCAGACCACTTGAGGTCAGGAGATCAAGACCAGCCTGGCCAACATTGTGAAACCCTGTCTCTACTAAAAGTACAAAAAAATTAGCCAGGCATGGTGGTGCATGGCTGTAATCCCAGCTACCAGGAAGACTAAGGCATGAGAATCTTTTGAACCTAGGCGGCAGAGGTTGCAGTGACCTGAGATTGGGCCATTGCACTCCAGCCTGGGTGACAGAGCAAGAATCTGTCTAAAATAACAATCACAGTAATAATAACAATAACAATAGATAGAGGAAGGGATGAAGAAGAGACAAAAAGTGGTCCCTTGACACTTCTGTTTACATCCAATTGGCCAACCAAGCCACAAGGACACATGTAGCTGCAAGGGAGGTTGAGAAATGTAGTCTTTACTGTGGGTGAACATGTGCCGGATAAAATGATCTTACTGTGGAAGAAGACGGCAATGAACACTGGAGACAAACTGTAGTCCCCACCATGTGAGTTAGAAGTGAAATCAAGGAATCAAGGATAATTGCCAGATTTTTGCATAAGCAAAAAGTAAATGATGGTGCCATTTACTATGATGAGTAAAATTGGGATTTGAGCAGGTTTTGGAATAGGGGTGGATGGAGAAAAATCGGGGGGGGGTTGTTTTGCCATATTGAAATTAATGTTCTCATTAGAAATTTGAGCTAAGCCATCAATCATAGAAAACTGGAACTCAGGGGAGTCATCAGCATACGTGTTGCATTTAAAGTGCTATGATTGGATAAGGTCACCTAGAGAAAGGGTATAAAAACAGAAAAAGGCCAGGCACGGTGGCTCACGCCTGTAATCCCAGCACTTTGGGAGCCCAAGGCAGGCGGATCACAAAGTCAGGAGATCAAGACCTTCCTGGCTAACACAGTGAAACCCCATCTCTACTAAGAAATAGAAAAATTAGCTGGGTGTGGTGGCAAGCACCTGTAGTCCCAGCTACTCAGGAGGCTGAGGCAGGAGAATGGCGTGAACCCGGGAGGCGGAGATTGCAATGAGCCAAGATCGTGCCACTGCACTCCAGCCTGGGTGACAGAGCCAGACTCTGTCTCAAAAAAAACAGAGGACACAGCCTGAGGCTCCAAAATTTAGAAGGCAGATAGAAGAGAGAGCCAGCAAAAAGGCTAAGAGGAAGTAGCCATTGGTATTTGATGATGATATTAAAGATTATTATTATTTTTTCAGATGTTATAATGATAGTGTGCTTACATCTCTTATAAAAGAGTCCTTATTTAGAGATACATACTGAAATATTTATAGATGAGATATGTTTGGGACTTATAAATAATTTGGCAGGGAAAGTAGGTAAGGAATAGAGAAAACAAAATGGGTCATGAGCTGAAGCTAGGTCAAAGTATAATAGCTTCAGCTATTATACTTTTCTGAATGCTTTTATACACATTAAAAATGTTCCATGATATAAAAGTAAAATAGAAAAAGAAATGCGTAACCACTCAAGTAGGTTGACCTCCAGGATATTGTGCTGTCGTGAAACCTAGTGAAGAATGTGTTTCCCACAGGAGACAGTGGTCAATGTCTAGTGCTGCTGAGGGCAAGCAGGATTTGGACAGAGAATTGACAATTGGATTTGACAAAGCAGCTGTCACTGATGATCTTGCTAAGAGTCATTCAGTGGACTGATGAGGACAAAGCCTGGTGGGAGGGAGTTGTATAAAGAATGGACAGTGAGAGAGTAGAAAGGGAAAGACAGATGATTTTTCTGCTCTAGAGGAGAACAGAGAAATTGAGAGACAGCTAGAGAGGGGCATGGAGTCAAGGAATTTATTTAAATAGGTCACATTAAGGCATAGAGGTATGTTGATTGGAATGAGGCAGCAAGGAAGAAACTGATGCTGTGGCAGCAAGATCTTGTGTAGCGAGAGCTCATTGGATGGAGAGCACTAGGACAGGGGCTGGCCTTGCAGAGGATCAGGGTCTTTCTTCCTTTGTATCAGGTGAGAGGACAAAATATGTGGGTCCGGACACAGGTTTCTGGAGTTTGGTGGTCGGATGAGGTAGTTCTCATCTGATTGTAAGTATTTTCTCAGTGAAGTGTGAAATGTGGTCACAAGCTAAAAGCAAAGAAAGAAGGTTTTCAGGGGTTTGAGAAGGGAGGAGAAGGTGCCAAATAGTCTCCTCAAAGAGAGGGGACTGGATCTACCAGGGAAATGTAGCGTCCATTAGGAACTGTCATGAATTCAAAGAGAAAAACAAGCAGTAAGATTGTTTGATTGACATCATCCGGTTTCCTTCCCTGAAGTGCTGGCGTGAAGGAGGCAGACAGTTGCATTTAACCGGGGGGGGGGTTGGGGGGGGTGGAGTTTTACCAGGTGAATCTAGTAGAGGGAGAGAAGAGGCAGATTGTAGGAAAGGGGCTAAAGGACCACAGGCTCTAAGCAAGGGAAGAGAGAACTGAGTGAGCAGCTGTTTGTATGGTGCGGTGTGTGTACAGGGGAGTAGAGGACATTGTGAGTCTGTTTGCAGTGTAGCTGGGTGGGGGAATTGAGTGAGTGAATCAGGAGGTGAGGAGATGGTGGCCAAGAATGAGAAGGACTGGCTAGGTAGAGTGGCTCACGCCTATAATCCCAGCACTTTAGGGGACCAAGGCAGGAGGATTGCTTGAGCTCAGGAGATCAAGACCAGCCTGAGCAACATAGGGAGACGCTGTCTCAAAAAAAAAAATAAAAAAAAAGAATAAGCAGGATGTTTGAAATAGAGACTTTAGAGATGCTGTGGTTTATTGGTGAAGACAGTCCAGGCAGGCTGTGTCCATGGGGACAGATGGCTGAAGTGGGTGGAGAAAGTGACCACTACCCTAGGAGGCCAAGAAACGAAGAAGCCGCAGTTCTGTTCCTTTTTTCCCTACCAGGTATCAAGCGCAGGGCTCTACCTCCAATTGGTTCTTGAGAATTGCTGACTAAATTTTGGGCATGAGGCCAGGCGCAGAGAGAAGAACAGGGAGCAGAAATGAGATTTAGAAATGTGTGTGGAGGGGAGGGAGAAGAGAAGTAAGAGATAAGAGCTATCTCTAAATGATCTCCCATCCCCTTGGGTCTGCCTAGAAGCCTCCCATTTGTGGAGGTTGACATACTGTAATGGAGCAATCTGAGAACGACATATTTGACTCAATTCAATTTGACCATTTATTGAGCATTATGTTTAGATGTCAGGCTAGGTGCTAAGAGTCCCTAGGGAAGCTATAGTCTAGTTGGATAGAGGGCGTAAAGCATGCATAAAAATGTCAGGTAGCTTCTGCTACAAGCCAAATAGTAAATAATTCGCTTTGCCTCCTCTGGGTCAGTGAATTGAATTCCTTGAGAGGTTTGTTTGAAATTGTGGACTCTCAGGAAGGCCTATTTTAATACAATGTGGAACTGAGACTGAGGAGGCCACAAATTAGAAACTTGCAAAGTGAGAGAGTTGGATATTTAGTTGGTAATTATCATTTGTGCCCCTCTCCCTGCCAACGTTTTCCTGAAATGTTTCCCAAACCATGCAGTATTAATCAGTGTTTTCCGGAGAAACCAAACCAAAAGGACACACGCACACGCGCACGCACACACACACACACACACGCACATGGGGCTGATCTGTTTAATTTAATAAATTGCTCATGTGGTGCGGGCTGGCAAGTTAAAAAACCATAGGGCAGGCTGGTAAGCTGGAAATCCCAGGAAGAGTTTGTGAAAGGAAATTAAATTTGGGGACCCCAAACTCATTTAGCCAAAGGGAAAAGTCAAGCTGGGAACTGGGTCATGCAAACCTGCCTCCACCTATTGGTTCCCAAATAAGATGTCTGCAAGATGAAGAGCTACCTGCCTACCCCATATTTTGCCCACAAGGAAATTGCTAGTGAGCTGTTAAAACTTCACCATGGCAATGCAAATTGATAGCTTACAGGTGTAGTCACCCTGGCCTGCCAGACACAGATACATATCTGATTGCTCCCCTACCCCATTTTGTCTGTGTTATCTTATGTAAAATGCAGATTTCCCCCCATTTTTCCTCTGCCCCTTTTGTTTATGTGAAAACTGTGTGCTTCTCAATATCCCCATCTTTTGCCCTTTCCCCTTTAAATTTGGAGCCCTCAAAATCATCTTCAGAGAAAGGCATAGACCTGTCTCCCAGGCAATGTCCTTAACTTTGGCAAATAAATCTCCAAAAATGATTGAGATTTGTCTCCTTATTTTCTTCGATTGACAAGTTGATGTTGTAGTCTTGAGTCCAAATTCTGCACGCGACAGATTTGAAACTCAGGCACGGTTTCCATGTTGAAGTCTTGAGAATTTTTTCTACTTTTGGGGAACCTCAGTCTTTGCTCTTAATCAAGGATTACGAAGTCTATCTGCTTTACTCAATGTTTTTAAATATTAATCTCATCTTAAAAATACCTTCATAGCAACATCTACACTGGCGACTGACCAAACAATTGGGCCTAGACCAAGTGACACATACAATTAACCATCACACCTGCCTATAAGATAATCAACATTATAGAAGTCTAACCTCATCAGCTTCCTCTGTGAAATTTTCATTCTATCTAGAGTCCAAATTTTGTGTCCATGCCTTTTCTGAAGTACTAGACTTTAGGCTCCTTTCTGGTTGGCTCCATTTCTTTAAGGCAGTTTACATTGCCTTTATATCCATTGCAGTGGCTTACGCCAGTCTGCAGGTGCCAGTAAATGAGAAGGGGATGAGGATAAAAATAAGAGCACAGGCTCCGGAGTCAGATATTCTTGAAATCAAAGTAATTTTAAGCAGTTTATTAAGTGTTCCAACCCTGTGTCCTCAAATATAAAATGAGAACAATCATACATATATTTTTTAGTATTATAGAATTGTTGGAAGGAGAGGCTCTATTTATAATTCATTTTTGATCCTCCCCCAAAACAGCAGAATTTGCTGTGTGTTAGCAGGTCCTGTGCTAAGCACTTCATGCGCAGGAACTCACTCAGCCTTCAGAACAACCCTGCTGTGCACTCCACCACCATTGCATGGGGAGCAAAGGGGCTCAGAGCATCTCTTAGTCCACTTGGGCTGCTGTAACAAAATACCATAGACTGGATGGAATAGAAACAACAGAAATTTATTTCTCACAAATGTAGAGGCTAGAAGTCTGAAATCCTATGGGAGTTCTCGGGGGTCATTTTTATTAGAGCACTAATCCCATTCACGAGTGCTCTGCTCTCATAACCTGATCACCTCCCAAAGCCCCACCTCCTAATACCATCACCTTGTGGGTGAGGATTTCAACAGATGAATTATTGGGGGACACAAACATTCAGTGTACAGCAGAGAGGGTAAGTCATGTACCTGTGGACACAGCTGGAAATGACGACATAGATTACAGCCCAGGTTGGCCTGTGGCTCATGCCCATGTGGCCCTCTGCAGAATGCCTTGGCATTTTTTCCATGGTTCCCTCTGCCACAAAGGCCCTCCCTTCACCTGGGGCACCTGCTTTTCTTCCAGAGTCAGTTCCTGCCCCACTGCCCCGCAGAAGTGTTTTCTGGTGTGCTCTTCCTTGGGAAGATCTGACCAGGGCAAGCCAAGACAGCGGTGCTAGTTGTGCTCTGGACCAAGAAAGGGATGGGATGGAAATTCAGCTACCGTTCCTGACAACTGGTGAGTCTTTGTCCCAGGCTATGGCTAACAATGAAAGGAAAACCTTATGGTAATCCTAACACCCAGAAGGGTCAGCCTTCACACAGAGGCACTTGTAGGTGGTAGCTGGGCCCTGGGACTGGCCATTCCCTCCTCCATGCCCTGCCAGCACAAGTGCTCAGGAAGGTGAGCACTTCCTGAGTGCTCCTGCCTCTCTCTACCACTAGTGATCCTCTGAAGTGCAGGAGCCACGTCTTAGGTGTCGTTGCATACTTCTTGTCCAGGGCAGGGACTGGCACACTTCTGCTTAGGGTTTGTTAGCAAATGGATAGAGGGAAGGATGAAGGAAAGGGGAAAATAAGGTGTATTTCTTAAAGTGGGCAAGGTGATTCAATTCCTTTCTTCATCCATACAACAAATATTTATTGAGCACTTGCTATGTGGCAGTCACAGTTTAGACAATGGGGTTACTGATACTTAAGGTGTTCTGGTTCTGGCACACGAGAAGCTGATTTATTATTTTCCTACCGTGTTATACAGAGAGGAAAGCAACAGTCTTGTATCAAGCTGGTTCTTTAAAATACCCTACTAGGTTTCCTGGGGTTTCATGCTTCTAGGCCCCTGATTACTTAACACATTCAAAACAGAAGAATCTTTGTATGTGCACCAGGAGAAGAAATGGAAAAACACTGACATCCCTGGAGAGTGGGAAATCCAAATTTCAGAATTTCTTCTCCACTGCCACATGTTTCCCATTTGTTTGTTTTTCCAAAGCACCCATTGCACCCCACCAGCATGGAGCTCAGGCTGGCCTCCAGGCAGGGCTCTTTTCCACAGCCTCTGCCCCTCCCCACCAGAGCAGAGGGCAATGCTAACTGCACCTGGGACTGTCATCCAGAGGAGCATCTCCGAGAAGCAAAGTGAATTGTCTGGTCTGGGCAGTTCCTAAGTGGATTAATGATTAATAACCCTTGTTCCTAATGACCTGGATGAAATAATACAATTTCCTGGGCTCTGTGGAATTCTGGAGTCTCCAGCTATTAAAACCACTACAAAGCACTCTTAGATACTAAATGCATGGTACATTTCACAATGTTGTTTTCTCGGGCCATGAGCTTGTGCATGTTTGATTGCACATGCTCACTTTAAGAGGCACTTTCTGCCCCTATCTTCAGCTCTGTTAAATGGAGAAAAGCCAGATAAACTAAGGCAATAGTGGCGCCAAATTAACGTGAGCATCATGTAAATGCTCATTAATGCCAAGAGGAGCCCATAGTTCCTGCTAGTAAGTAGAAAGTCCCTAATATGACGAAGATATATTTATAATGTCAAAGGGATCTATTGTTGGTATCCCTAGTATTGGCTAATGGTAGAAAGGGTGCATAGTTATTTAGCATCTTGGAAATGCAAGTTTCTCATCATTTAGGTATTTTCAAAATGGGACAATAACAAATGCAAAGGGTCATTGCAATGGCTACATGAGATCTGTGTGAGGTGCCTAGCACAGAACCGGCACCTGGATGAATCCCAGGACCTGGCTGTTGGAGTATTTGGACATAGCGAACATGCGCTCCTCATAGAGCTAGAAGCTCACTAGAGTAACCCACCCTTCAGGTCACAGGGACCTGGGAATTTGTTCTGAATATTTAAAGCGGGGAAGGTTTACTCAGGTGATGGAAGGGCTGAGAGACAAGCAGGGAGCTGAGATAACACAGAGTTTAACACAGCAAGAAGCCATCACCATGCCTGGGCTGCAGAGATACAGGGAGGAGACAGCTTTCCCCAAGCCTGGGAGTCACACAACAGAAGCTGGGGCCACACAGAACACACAGTTGCCATCAGAAATGCCATGTGCAGAACAGATGGGGAGTGATATCGTTAGGCTTTTTGTCCGCACTCAAATCTCATCTTGAATTATAATCATCATAATCCCCACATGTCAAGGGAGAGACCAGGCGGAGGTAATTGAATCATGGGGATGGTTCCCCCATGCTGTTCTCATGATAGTGAGTGAGTTTTCATGAGATCTGATGGTTTTATAAGGGGCTCTTTCCCTCACTTCTCTCTCCTGCAGCCTTGTGAAGAAGGTGTCTGCTTACCCTTCGCCTTCCACCATGACTGTAAGTTTCCTGAAACTTCCCCAACCATACGGAACTATAAGTTAGTTAAGCCTCTTTCTTTTATAAATTACCCAGTCTCAGGAAGTTCTTTATAGCAGTGTGAGAATGGACTAATACAGGGAGAAATGCTCTGGCTTTTTTCTCCCTTTTTTCCACCTTCCCACCTCCCACCAGTGCCAAATCCAGCCAGAAGCTGGGCTGATATGAGAGTCTGAGATTTAGGGGTGAGCCCTCACCGCACCCTATAGAGAGTAGAGCAGGGTAGAGGTGAGGAAGGGAACTGAGCCCACCCAGTGGGCCCGCAAGCCTGGGCAGTAAAGGTACCAAATGAAATTATCTGGCTTGGGGGTCTTCATCTGGTGTGATATTTTGTTTCCAATGTATCTCCTCTCCTCCTGTCCTTGTCCCCAACCTTCCTCATGCCTATTTTCCAAATTCTCTTGAGTCTTCTGCTCCATCTGGGTCATCTCCTATCCACAGGTAGGAAAGGAGGAAAGACACCAGCCCCACTGCAGCTACCACCCACACTGCTAGATGTCCGAGCATGTGCCTGCACTGAGCCACGCCCAGAGAGCAGCCAGGTGATGATGCTGCTCCTGCCTTGCAGGTGCTCTGCCCAGTGCTCGGCAGACCTCCCTGGTAGGTGCTGTAGCTGTGCCACAGTGCTCTGGCCCTGAGCCTGAGCCTGGCCACCACATATGTTATCAGGGAGGACCCTCCCCTTGAGTCACCTACATTATTGCTTAAAGCTCTAGCTTCAAACTCAGTCTCAACCCAGGGCAGGTGGAAAATAGAACTTTCTTTAGGATTTTTTGATAGCTCAGTTGCCATTTTTTTCAAGAAGTCCTTCTTCCCTGACCTGCCATGTGAAACTTACTGTTTGCAAACTCCCTCTTATATTCTATTAGTGAAACTAACCTAGATCCTAGATTAGGGAAAAGCTGCATGCATAAGGGGAAAAAATAACAAGAAATGTAGTTTATTCTCCCCACTATGGCGCATCCTGTTGATGGAATATAGGAATATAATTCAATAATTAAAACTTTCATGCCAATGTGGTAAAACGTTGTGTTGCAGTGTAAATGGGAAAAATGCAGGATGCAAATTTTTGTCAAATGAAGCAACAAATGAGCAAGCAACAGCTTAGAAAACTGTCTGGCAGAGAATGCACCAAAAGCTTGTCTTTTGGGAGATGGTACTAGGAATGATTTTCATGTGAAGAAATTAAGTGTATTCCAGAGATCCTTTGAGTTCTAGAACAGGTCTTATTTATGTTTGTATCTTTCTTCCTTCCTCATCCCCAGAGCCTTGTATACACTCAATATGCAAGAAGCCCTGGAAGTTCCCACGGTGTGTTTCCAAGACCCTACACCAGCCTGGCTGAAACAGGACCAGATCATCTCTCAAATCTCCATCTCATGTTCTTGGTGGCCACCTGCTGCCTGAAGCTAGGGCTACAGAGGCGGGAGTGAAGAAGGACTCACCTGCCCAGACTGAAGCCACAGAATCCAGGGAGCCAGCCTCAAGGTCCAGTCAAGCAATGCCAGGGACGCCAGGGATGAGTGGGGAGAGGGTGTCATGTGACCCACGCACTGCACAGTTCTCTGGCTACTTCCTCTCCCAACTCTGATTGGACTGGAGTGGACATTAATGCTCACTCCAGCCTCAGCACCTCTCCAGAGAGCTGACACTGCTTGGGAAGCTAAATTGTTCTTTTTGAAGGGAGAATTACATAGGAGAGACTGAAAATCGAAACAAACTAAAAAGGATGCAAGCTCACTGTGAATTAGTTAAGTCTATTGTGTGTCTTATGGCAAGTTTATAACTTTCTCCCTGAATTTTGGGTTCCCTTGGTTGGAGAAGGTAAATGTAGATGTGTTCCCTAGGACTACCATAACAAAGTACTGCAAACTTGATGGCTTAAATTAAAGCAACAGAAATTCATTCTCTCACAGTTCTGGAGGGCAGAAGTCAGAAATCAAGATGCCAGCAGGGCTGCACTCCCTCTGAAGGCTCTAGGGGGAGTCTTTCATTGATTTATCAATTCTAGTGGCTCCAGGTATTCCTTGGCTTATAGCTGCATCACTCTAATCATTTTACATAGCCTTCTCCCCTGCGTGAGCTTGTTGACACTCCTTTGTCGTCTCTCTTACAACAATACATGCAATTGTATTTTGGGCTCACCTGGATAATGAAAAATAAACTCCTTGTCTCAAGATCCTTAATTAACCACCATTTGTGCCACATAAGGTCACATTTACAGAATCCAGGATTTGAATATGGGCATGTCTTTGGTGCCAATGTGTAGCCCACTACACTAGGTAATTCTTTTCTCTGTCTTATCACAGAACAGGCTGTCTTACACATAAAGTTGGTTGCTTTCTGAATTCCATGAAGTTTCAAGTTTGTTTCCATTGTTCCCCTTTCTTTCTTTCTTTTTTTTTTTTTTTGAGATGGAGTTTCGCTCTTGTTGCCCAGGCTGAGGAGCTCAATGGTGCAATCTCGGCTCACTGCAACTTCCACCTCCCAGGTTCAAACGATTCTCCTGCCTCAGCATCCCAAGTAGCTGGGATTACAGGCACCTGCCACCATGCCCAGCTAATTTTTGTATTTTTAGTAGAGATAGGGTTTCACCATGTTGGCCAGGCTGGTCTTGAACTCCTGACCTTGTCATCTGCCCACTTTGGCCTCCCAAAGTGCTGGGATTACAGGCGTGAGCCACCGCGCCCAGCCTGTTCTTCCACTTTCTTAATGACCTAAATAGAAACATGATTCACGCTGACTTCTTCCTTTGTATTTAACCTTGCGCTATGAAAACAAACTACTGTCTCTGATGCCTCAGTAACTTAATAGTGCTTCTGATCTTTTGAAAATCACAGGTTTGTGTTTATAAGAACATATCCTCTAGACTCAAGCTTATGTCTCTAAAAGTCTAACTAAAGGCCTTGTGGCTGGTACATTACTGTAATCAGCAAGAAACTGGCCCTGATTCTCTTAAACTCACTTTGTTCAACTGAGAACAAACTTGGAAGTCTCCTACAAAACTGGAGTTGATTCTCATCTCTTGATTACTTCTGCAGGCCTTTGAAAGTTCCGGAGAAGTTCTCTGTGTGCTATATATACATTAAACACACTTTCATGTTTTCCTTTAAATCATCAAGAGCAGCACATGGGATAATGTGTTTATTCCTTTCTCTGCTCCCTAGGATTATCTTCCTTTTAAAGTCATCGACCCTTTTCCTATCTACTCTAAATGAATGATTTCATGCTCCATCCTGACAAATCTGGTTAAATGACATTGCATCTCTTTATTATCATCTGTCCAAATTGTACAAAGAAAGAGTGTCTAATGGGCACTCTCCAGCAAATTTACTGCCTATGGAGTGCTTAGAGATTCCAGGCTGTCCTAAAAATAAAAGAAAGTCTTGAATAGGTTTCTCCTTTCTCTGAGGTTTACAGATTCAGAAGCAGGGAGTAGGGAGAAAGCATTTCTCTCATTATCTTTCTAATACTCTTGAAACATATTCTGCTCCTTGAAAACCTAATATTCAAAAGTTAGCTCTCAGAGTGTAGGATCGATTTTTTTTCACTGTTTATTTTATTTTAAAGTTTTTAATTTTTTTATTTTTTGGAAACGGAGTCTCACTCTGTCACCCAGGCTGGAATGCAGTGGCATGATCTCAGTTCACTGCAACCTCTGCCTCCCGGGTTCAAGCAATTCCCTGCCTTAGCCTCCCAAGTAGCTGGGATTACAGGTGCCTTTCACCATGCCAGGCTAATTTTTGTATTTTTAGTAGAGACAGGGTTTCACCACCTTGGCCAGGCTGGTCTTGAACTCCTGACCTCGTGATCCACCCGCCTCAGCCCACCAAAGTGCTGGGATTAGGCATGAGCCTTTTTTTTTTTTTTTTTTCTGAGGCAGTCTTGCTCTGTCACCCAGGCTGGAGTGCAGTGGTGTGCTCCCAGCTCACTGCAGCCACAACATCCCCAGCTCAAGCAATCCTTCCACTTCAGCTTCCTGAGTAGCTGAGACTATAGGCACATGCCACCATGCCCAGCTAATTTTTGTATTTTTTTTTTAGAGATGGGGTCTCGCTGTGTCACTCAGACTGCTTTCAGTCTGTTCTGGACTCAAGAGATCTTCCTGCCTCAGCCTCCCAAAGTGCTAGGGTTATAGGGGTGAGCCACTCCATCCAACCCACTTTATTTATTTTAATGAGATGAATATTAGGCAATTAATTGGGCTTTTTGGCTCACTGCAACCTCCACCTTCCAGGTTCAAATGATTTTCCTGCCTCAGCCTCCCAAGTAGCTGAGACTACAGGCGCGTGCCACCATGCCTGGCTAATTTTTGTATTTTTAGTACAGACAGGGTTTCACCATATTGGCTAGGCTGGTCTCCAACTCCCGACCTCATGATCCGCCCACTTTGGCCTCCCAAAGTGCTGGGATTACAGGCGTGAGCCACTGCGCCTGGCCAATTGGGCTTTTATTGGAGGAGAATGAATATCTACAGTGACTGCTTGTAGAATTAATGTTGTTTCAAGCTTTTTGCCCCCTAAAGATGAGAACGGTAATATAACATTTGTATACTGTGAGTTCTAATTGGGATAAATAAAATATTAGAAATAGAATCCCAGACCCAGGAAGAACCTTGTCTTCAGAGGAGCAACCTTGGTCCCAGCCCCTTCTCCACTGCTGCATGAAGAAGCTGCACAGAAAACCACTCACCCTCACCCCCAGTTCTGGAATGTGAAGGTAAGATCTACATTGTCTTAGTGATGGTCATTGCTGGAGAGGTCTGGGACATGCAGGAAATGGCTCCAGGGCCTCTTCCTCTTCATTGTCACAGCAGCAGCAGTTCAGAGCTTTCTAGGAAGACCTACTTTTCATTTCCCCCAAGTTTCAAGACTTTGGGCACTTGTGGGAGCTATAGATAGTGTGAGGTTTGGCTCTTGGCACCAGGCTAGCATCGGGGCTTGGAAGGGATGGGGAAATGCACTAGAACCAGTGGTTTCCAGGGTTGAAGGAGGCCTTGGGTGAGGGGATAGCAAGAGCCAGGGCTTGTCTTTCCCATGGCCATGAGACAGCAGACGGCACAAGGAGAATAGAGTAGGTAGGGCAGTGTTGGAGATGGTTAGGGAGCTCTCTAGGCCCTGCTCTGGGTTCCAGGCCTGGTGTGACACTGACTAGCCGTGTGCCATGACCAAGCTGCTCAACAAGTCTGCGCCTCTGTTTCTTCATGGGTGTCATGAAGGGATTGGACTCCATGATTGTTAAAGTCTGTTCCAGTTCCAGTGAATAAACTGCAAACAAGCAAAACAAACAAAGCTGCCTTGTTTATTTTCAAGAAAGCATTTGCTAATCTCTTTCCAATGCAGCCAATCTCCTTGTTTACCATTTTGTGCTCCTCTCAGGCCCCAAAATAGTGATTTTTATTTTTAGGGATAAGCAAATAGTTCAACTGGAGCATGGGAAGAAAGCAGGAGGGCAACCAAGAGGAACAGAACCTGAAAGGGGATCTGGGGTTGGACCATGAAGGACGAAGTACTCCTAGACTTGGGCGTAAGAACACACTGTCCTGGTGCCATTCTTTAGACCAGAGAGGAACAGAGGAGTCCCAACCCCTTGGGACAGGAAAGGGCTGAATGAGGACCAGAGACAGGTTAAAGTCCTCCCTGATCCTCATCCAAGCCCTTTCTTGTCCCAAGGGGGCTGGGAGTCTTTGGGGCTGAGGGACATTTCCTTGTCTGTATTGTGCTCTGGATACTTGAGAATTCCCCAGCCAAGTGTCCTCAAAGGTTATGGCCTTTTCCCTAATTGCATCAGAGCATACAGTTTGTGTGGCCCTACGTCCTACAGGTGGCCAAGGGGAGAGGGGACATGGACGTGAGGGCTAGAATTCCCCATGCCGAAGTGTGGAGCTCTTCATATGTGGGAGGGAGCTGGGAGTGGGAAGAGGACAAGGGCAGCTGCGGGCTTTGCCAGCTCTTCTGTATAATTAGGGTAATTAGCATATTCACCACCTTAAACATTTGGCATTTATTTCTGAAAACATTCACAATTTGCTCTTCTAGCTATTTGAAAACATACAATAAATTGTTGTTTATTTCAGTCATCCTACAGTGTTGTAGAACACTAGAACACATTCCTCTTATCTAGATGTGCATTGATCAACTTTTGTGTCCATTAATCAACCTCTGTCTATCTCTCCCTGCCTCCTCCCCTTCCCAGCCTCTAGTAACCACTATTCTACTCTCCACTTCTATAAGATCAACTTTTTTAGCTTCCACATATGAGTGAGAACATGCAGTATTTATCTTTCTATGCCTGGCTTACTTCACTTAACATAATGTCTTCCAAGCTCATCCATGTTGCCACAAATGACAAATTTTGTTCTTTTTAAATCAATAAATAGTATTCAATTGTGAATATAGACCACATTTTTCATCCATCTTTCTGTTGATTAACATTTCGGGTGATCCATATTTTGGCTATTGTGAATAGTGCTACAGTAAACATGAGAGTGCAGAGATCTCTACAAGATTCAGTAACCTTGCTACTGAGTATATATCCAAAGTATTTTATTCATTTTGATGCTATTGTAAATGGAATAGTTTCCTTAGTTTCTGTTTTTGGATAGTTTATTGTTAGTATATATAAATGCAACTGATTTTTGTGTATTGATTTCCTATCCTGCAACGTTGCTCAATTTGCTTGCTTATTAGTTCTACTGGGGTTTTGTGTGTGTGTGTGTGCATGGTATCTTCAGGTTTTTCTACATATAAGATTTTATCATTTGCAAACAGACATAATTTTACTTATTTATTTCCAATTTGGATCCCTTTTACTTATTTTTCTTGCTTAATGTTACTGCAGCTTTCTATCCAGGAAATGAGGATTTGAACAGTGATGGAGAGGTGAGTAATGGTTGGCTTTGGAACATATTTTATAGGCAGAACAAATGGAACTTGTTGGCTCAGAAGTGGGTGGTGGAAGAAAGAGGGAAGTTAAAAGTGACTTCCAGGTTTATGGATGGATTAACTGGCTAAACTATTGTGGTGCCATTTGCTTAGACAGGGTAGATGGGGGGATGCAGGACTAAGAGGGGAAGAGAAAAGCTCCATCTGGGCCACATTAAATTTGGCTATGATTGTGGATCAGATAGATAAAAGCAAGAGAAGGAGGGAAGAAGTCAGAACACAGACCTCTGGGGAAAGCTCACACGTAGAAAAGGGATGGAAGAAGAGGCATCAGAAAGAGAGGCAAAGGAGCAATCTGAGGGGTAGAAAAAGAACCAGGAAAGTCAGAGAAACAAGGGAAAAGTTTCAGGAAAGTGGCAATGGTCAACTATGCAAACAAGAGGGGAAGGAAGGTGAGGACTGAGAAAGGATTTTTTATGTGAGCAACAAGGAGGTTTTTGGTGACCTCTGACAGAACATTTTCAGCAGAGTGGATAAGGTCTCTGCCTGAGTGCAAGTGAGCTGAAAACGCAAGTGAGTGAGGGAAGTGCTTTAAACAAGTCTAAAGTGCTATGTGTGTAAGGCAGTGTTGCTATTTCTGTTGCCATGGAAACAGAAACCATTTAGGAGAACTAAAAGCCACTTAAAATTCCTGACTCTAACCCATCATATCCGCTTGATCTCTTGAGAAAGATAATGACAAAAAACCAGTCATTAGAGGGGCAGGGCAATTTTAGGTTTCTTCTTTTTAGACATAGCCCCTAGGAAATTTTCCCCCTTCTTGAGAAGGGAGCTTGCACTAACATCTACACTGTCTTCTAAAAAGCACAGATGACCTGCTACACTTCCTGACTTGCTTGCTATTGGTTGGCACTGTTCATAAATATAATTTGCTGTTTCACTTTTCTTTGAAATGAGCAACCTGAATTACTCGGAGGAGGAAGGCAGGAGAGATAGAGGCAGCAGAAGCCAGGGCAGCTGAAAGACAGAGACCTTCAGGTGGGCATTTTAATCTTTGTTTTGTTAATTCGGTGTTGAGAATCATGACTTGATGATCACATAATAGTCAGAGGAGTAATTTTTTAAAGGTAAATTTGTTTTGTTCTACTATAAATGTTATTTTCCTATCATGTACATGGTAGTTTAAAAAATACTGTGGAAGTACAAAAATGTTGAAGGAAGCCAAATTCTCCACCAAAATAGCCTCTATTGATATTTTGGGGATCTTCCCTTTGTGTGTGTGTGTGTGTGTGTGTGTGTGAGTGTGTGTGTGTATGCACGTATAACTTCAGTTTTCATAGTTGCGTCTCTGCACTATGGACAAGTTTATATTCATTTCCTCCATTTCAGTCTATGGTTTTTCCATGTTGCTGTGAATTCTTTGTAATCATAAATTAAAGCTGCTGCATATTATTGCATTGAGAAACTTTACTATACTTCCTCCATTTTTGGCTGTTATCCTATTTTTCATAGTTTGGGTCCTTTTATTATATAAGATATATTTTTTCCATTCAGTGTCTTGTTTTAGGGGTAGAAGAAGTTAAATCTGAGCACATATATTTCAATGGTTTTGCTCAGAGGCACAATGAGAGTGAAAGAGTATGTGAAATCATGAGCATATAATCTGTTCCTTACCCCACTGGGACCCTAATCAGTGTTTCTCAACTCTGGCTGCACATCTAGCCAGAATCACCCAACTCTGAGGAGATTAGAAAATTACCCCTAGAATAACTGAAGCTTAACTTTTGGAGGTCAGTGAGTCATCTGCAGTATTTTGTCTTGTTTTCCAGAAGCTTCTCAGGTGGTTCTAATGGGTGGTCAGCATAAAAACAGATGACCTAGGTCATTCAAAATATTTTTCTGTCTCTGAAATATACCTGAGAGTAATATCTATTAAGAGAAAGGGAGGTATAATTTCAGGCAAGCCAACCAAATCTCCCTTTCAACACTACATAAATAATGCAAATTATAAAATAATTTGTGGGAAACATAAGACTTGTAGAAATTTCTATCATCTACGCAGCCACATAAACTCTTGAGATGAGAATCTACTTGTGTTTCGATTTACTAATGTTTTAAAGAGATGGATTTCTTTCCAGTGCTTCGGTGGTTAAAAGTTAGAGAAGTTGAGGCTCAAGTATGTTTTAAATCACATGTCTAAATCACTTGATGTTTAGAACATAAAGTATGTTCTAAATCATGTTCTAAATCAAGATGTATCTGAATCACGCCCATATCTGCTAGAATCTACCAAGGCAGCCAGGCTTCCTTTCTTTTGCAAACTCTTCAAGATTAAACACAAGGTGGGCATTTAATAGCTGGCCAGTTCACTAACACACTGTGGGCACAGCGAAGATCGATGGATTGGATTTGGAGGCAGAAGGTGGCTCACTCTGGCTTTCAGGAGCCCCATAGACATGGCACTTACCTTCTCTGGACCTCATATCCTCAGGAGGAAAGTGGACAGAGTTTATGCCAGGGCTGCGTTCTGGTTTCTCCCATCAGGGACTGAAAACAGAGCCAGAGCCCCTAAACCACACTGAAGCATTTGCTGTTGCACTCAGCCTGCTGCAGGCCAGGAATCATCCCAATGAGACCAACAGCATGTTAATCAAATTTCTTCTTGTTTTGATTCAGTGGAGAACACCTGTTCAGTACCTTCTTTAATGAATGTAAACATTCACATAGTACTTTACTATTTACAAAACACGTTTACAGGCATCAGTTCATTTGATCCACATACTAGCTTTAAGAACTGGAGGATGTAATTCTTATTTTAAAGATGGTAAAGATGAGACCAAGAGAACATAGGATCTTTCCCAGGTGGAACCAGATCTGGTCCAATCTGGTTGAGCCCAGGGCACATGGTCCTTTCTTACAACTTAAATAATAGCTATTGTGGGAAATTGGTTAAACAAATTTCATAATGTTTAAGTAATTGGCTATTCTGTATCCAGTTAAATGATGACATTGATGTTGTTAGTTGGCAAAGAAAGGTGATCATGACACGAAATAAGAAAAAAGCAAGATACAAAACAGCATTATAAGTGTGCTCATTTTTCTTTAAAAATATTTGTATATATTTCAAGAAAGATAAAAAACCATATATGCAAAATTTTAGCTATGTCTGGTTGGTGGTAAAGTTCATTATTTAAGTTTATTTCAGCTTGTATTACATTGTAATTTTTTTACCATGAACGTGTACTACTTGTGTAATAAAAATAAAGGAAAGTAAACAGAATTGTTCACGTGTTTCTGATTGGTTCCTCCAGATGAAATGGCCCCATCTTCTTTCACTTGACCATAAAGAAGACTCCTATTTAATTATCTGAGTTTTGTACATTATTGTCACAAATCTTATTGTGATTGTTAGCTCATACTGACTGAACTCTTCACATGTGTTGGGCACCAAGTTAATCACTTAACATCCATTTTTTTTCATCAACACTCACTCCAGTGCTCCTTTGGCAGATGAGAGTTTGAAGCTCAGAGGGCTGCAGTAATAAAAGAGACTAAAAGGCAGAGTTGAAACTTAAACCCAGGACCCTTTTAACTCAAAAGCACATGCTTTCATTCATTATATCATTCTGCCTCCTATCCACCTGGGATCACATGAGCAGCCTCCATTTTGGAGGAAAGATGATATATTTTTTCGGTGTACTCATTGCTGTGTATATAAGTACATGATGGTTACCTTGCGCATCATTAGCGTTTTGATTCTGTACTCCAGAATCAAAGATCTTTTCTGCTTTTCCATAGTTTGCTCTGTGCACCAGATATCTGAGGCACTCTAGTTCCCCAAGGGTAAGCCTTTAAGATAAAAGCCTCACAATTACCCAATTGCACATTGGGTAATTGTGCAATTACCCAATGAACTCTGGCCAATGCGGCAGCCAAACTGGATAATACAAAGAAAGGCAAGCATTTTGCTGTGGGGGCACAGCGTTGCTAGAGAGCTTTTTGAAATCCATGTCAGAAACCCCTGGCACTGTATTTCTTTATTTCTCAGGGTATTGGCCACTGCCTCCTTTGTACTGCAGTTACTTATGTACAGTATGTTCTATTGGACCAAGACTCTGACATTGGAGTCATTGCATAGAACCTAGCACATAAACTCCATTGAGAATAAAGGCATTGTGTAAGTAAATCAATTCACCCAATGAATGCAGACTTTAGTTACAGCTAATGTTTATCTCTGTTGAACTTTATTAACCTCTTTATATTAATTGACCCATGGAGAAAATATAATCTTGACAGAATTTAAAGGAAAACCTCTTCCAATGGATTGATGACTTTGTGGCAGTACAGTCAGTCTTTTGACAAAGAAATCTAGTTATTATTCGAGAAGCCCAGGATAAGGGTCTAAGCAGTGAGTTGGAGTCAAGAAATTCCAAAGTCGGAAGGGTCCTTACGAAGAGCTGGGACCAGAGGCAGAGTTTTTTTTGCCTCTTTAGTGTAAAGTCCTTAAGGGAGAGGTTTCAAAAAAGTACAGGAAGCAGACTACAGAAAGAACAGAAGAAAGGAGAGAAAGGAGGGGAGTAGAGGAGAGGGGAGAGGAGGGAAAGAGATGGAAAAGGAGAGAGGAAAAGAGGGGAAGGGAGCCGGTTTACTCTGGAAGTTTAAATATAATTAAGCTGGGAGAAATTAAAATAATTTAGTCCACCGTTATTACCTATATTGTACATTATATAAATAAGAATTTATTATAAAAATATAATTTCCCATATAAGTCTCCTCCCATGAGGCTGTAGAAACAGCATCGTACCTTGTTTGTACCTCTAGTACAGAAAAACAATCATCTAAAGAGTATTTGAAGGCATCCTAGATTCTTTTTTCTCTTTTGTCAAATTATTATTTTTAAAGTATTTTAAATTTGTATAAATTTATGGATTACACATGCAATTTTATTACACGTATAGATTGCATAAATTGTGTAGTGGTCAAGTCAAGGCTTTTAGGGTAACTGTCACCTGAATAACATCGTATCCCAGATTCTTTTAAGTAAGTTGGTTTCTTTTTATTTTGAGTCTTACCTTAAAAATAAGGTAAATTCGCTGAGAGATATGTAAATCTCTTGTAAATTCACTTTTCTCTTGTAAATTCACTGAGAGATATGAAGATGACTCCCTTTGTTAGTTGTAAGAGGCACAAATCCCTATTGGGAACTTGTTGGCACAGAGTCAGAGAAACAGTTTGCTATCCTCCAAGATATAAAGGGTGCTGCTTCCTACAGTGTTTAGAACAGAGCACCATTTGGGTACCCTCTGTGGCTGCCTTCTGCTCCCATGCCATGCCATTGACCATTGACCCTATATTCCTCTTCCCAGACTTTAGATTTGAATTTCAGGAAAAGAAAATTTTCAAGGAAAAACACATTAACATCATTTCACTGTAAAAACCATGTGAGTTCTTTCTCGTCCCCCCAGAAGATATTAATTGTAAGGCATAAAATGTGAGGGCATTGGATAACAGCTTCATTAGCTCATTTATTGATCTGAGCACATTCATGTGCTTCACGCTGTGCTGGGGCCTGGGGTACAGCAGTAGACACGTGCTTGCCTTCCATGGGCAAACAGTCTGGTGGGTAGGGATAGACAGGAGACAACTGCTGCCCCTGGAGTAAATGCTGGACGGGAAACCCAAGGGTCTGCAAACAGCCAAGACGTGGAGGGATCAGAGAAGGCTTTTTCTGAAGAAAGTGATGTTTAGAAAGAAACCTGAGACTGGGTAAGCAATAGCCAGGAAATGAGCTGGAGTTCAGAAGAAATGGGCAAGAGAGAGCCTGCAGTGTTGGGGTCCTTGAAATAAGCTTCATGAGACTGAGTGTCCTTTACTGAGGGGATGGTGGGGAGAGAATGTGCTGGATAACAAGATAGATACTATGAAAAGCCTGGAGATGAACTTGACTCTGAGATAATAATGGGTTTTAAGTGGAAGAGTAATGTGGTCAGATATGCATTTTGGAAAGGTCATTCTGGCCACTGTGTGAAAAATGAATTGAGAACAGCCAGAGTGGAGATAGGGAGCCATTGAGGAGGCTGTGCCCACTGTCCAGGTGAAAGATGACAGCCTGTACTAGGCCGGTCTTGAGCTGACCCCTGAGATGAAAGGAGGGAGTTGATGGAGCCTGCTGAGTAAACAGGCCAGGTCTGCCACAGAGGAGACACTGGGCAGCAGGAAAAGCAGGAGAGGATAAGAGCCCATGGTTTACTTTTGCTCCTAGCCCTCTCTTCTTTAGGTTTCAGATACCCACTGCCCCCATGCCACTGGCAGCAGGTGGGGTGGCAACAGGAATGACAATGTACGGTGCCAGGCAAAGTGCAGCTGCGTCCCTGGCTGTCACCTGTGCTGCCTCCTGGGGTCCTCTCAATAACTCTGAGAGGTTGAGTACTTGCTGATTGTCACACAGTTTGCACAAGGAAAAGCTAGGATTTGGGTTCAGTTGGGATTTATTCTGGAGGTTTTCCATGATATCGCAATGTCTCTATGTCATTTTAGGAAATACACATGATGTTTAACAAACTACCTTTGTAAATAATTTCTTTTCTCTAAGAAGTGAATTTAATATTGGAATATGAAATGCTGTCTAGGAGAAATGAGAATGAGAGGGAGTTTTAATTTGAATAAATGGGCTTGTGAGGAGCCCCTGAGTCATGTCATTTAGTTACCTTGATTATGGACAGGGAGGACCCTAACATTGATCAATCCATAGGGATTTATTGGAATAAACAGGACAATGTCTCTATGATAACACTTGCTGTTCTTCTGTCTTGGAAATCAGAGACTCAGATAGAAAACAATTCTGTGATTCTGTGGTCTTCCTTAGATCAGACATTTGGTGAATAACAGATACGACCAACTTTTCTAAATACAAGGATGAAGTGCATTAGAAAATGAAAAACATATTGTTGAGATTTTTACACAAAATTAAATTCATAATCAGCATCATAGACTCATGTGTTATATTAACCAAGGAGAGCTGAGGAAAGTTTTGAGAGCCAGAGAGAGGGCAACATTTAGTCAAAATAATGTTTTTAAACAAAATGAAGCCATATCTCTAAGGAGCTCAGAGCTCTTCATATATGATGTTTTTGTTGAGTTGAATTTTTGTTTGTTTATTTGGTGGCTGAATGTTAGCGGTAGGATGAATGTGCAAGAGAAGCTAGCTTTTGGAGTCTATTAAAGAAGGAAACAAGGAGAATTAATAAAGACAGAGGTGGGAAGAAGGAGGTCTGAGGTAATGCCGTACATCTTGTTCTTGAGGGCAGAGGTGTCCCCTGGCATGCTTGGATGCCAAACTTCTGCTAGGTTTCAATCCCTGCTACATCCCTGGGGATAAGTTGTTCTCTGGGAGCATTATGTCTTCAAAATAAAACAAGAAAGAATGAAATTTTACAAGAACTCCCATTTTAAGGGAGTAATTGTCTGCAAATGTGTTCATAATCAATAGGCAGCTTTTCTGCACAGGGAAATTCTCAAGAAAGAAACTTCAGTGAGGCTGGGTATGGTGGTTCATACCTGTAATATCAGCACTTTGGGAGGCCCAGGCAGCCGGGTGGCTGGAGCCCAGGAGTTTGAGACCAGCCTGGGCAACATGGCAAAGCCCTGTCTCTACTGAAAAGTACAAAAAGTTAGCTGGGCATGGTGGCATGCACGTGTAGTCCCAGCTACTTGGGAGGCTGAGATGGGAGGAACCCTTAAGCCTGGGAGGTCGAGGCTGCAGTGAGCCATGACTGCACCATTGCACTCTAGCCGGGTGATAAGAGTGAGATCCTGTCAAAAAAATAAAAAGAAAGAAAGAAAAAAATAAAGAAAGAGAGAAAGAGAGAGAAAGAAAGAAAGAAAAAAGAAAGAAAAAGAAAGAAAGAAAAAGAAAGAAAGAAAGAAAAAGAAAGAAAGAAAGAAAAAGCAAGCAAGCAAGCAAGCAAGCTTCATTGGATAATGTACAAATTGACCAATCAAAATGACAGAGGGAAAAAACTTGTCAGCAAAAGATAGAGAAAAAAGCATCTATTTCTAAACTGTCAAGACAATGCTGATGCTTACAAGATCTGACATTTTGGTCACACAGACACTTTCCAAGTTGTCATTTTTCAGCCATGCAAATCTTTGTCCTAATGGCGCTCTGACAGTACACATCTTTTTGAGGTGTCTCTTCCTCCACCTGTCTGTGCATTTGTGGCAGAGGATATTATTACCACACATTTGGTGGTCTGGGCAAAGTTCTTTCAGTGGAAGAAGGCCACAGTCAGTTCACACTGCACGTCCACCCACTCCAAGCAAGGCCCAAGAGTCAGTGCTTCAACAAGACCAGCAGCCCCAGGGACAGTTCAGGCAAAGAAGGTGGCTCTTATAAGAGCTCAAGAGCCAAAGAACATTCTAAAAAGAGTAAAAGGTAGACACAAGCTGAAGGGTGGATCAGTAGCTGGGAGGAATTACTGAAAAGTTGGCAACCCAACTAACATGATTTCAAAAGAAATGTTCTAATTAGAAAACTAAATATCATACAAGATGGCGTATCTGAACTTTAGAATTAAAATAAGAAACCAAGATTTTAAAATTCAGAAGTTATTTGAGGGGTTTCTAAACTTTCTCTGTGCGTTCTGGGATTTAGTCAGAAGGTAGGTTGGAGAGATGAACCAATAGCCAACATTCCCAACATCCCTGATATCCTCCTCACCCACATACAAATCCTGGTGGATTCCTGAGAATCTGAGGAGAGATGGAGAAGGGAGGCTGGAACATTTGCTTATATAAGAAGCCAATTTGATAAGGCGACTACAAGAGAGAAACTGCTGAATGCATTTGCTTCCCCAAGGGGACCCTTCCCTGTTGTGGCAATTGTGTATTAAAGCCAACCCACTCTTGCCACAAGAGTTGACCCAGATCTACCCACAATGGAGAGCGGAGCAGTTTCAGAGACTGCTCCTCAGGGGCTTCAAGCTGCTCTTAGGAATCTGTAGAATCCTATGACCAACTCACCAAATTTTCTGTCTGCTGAGCTTCAGGGCAAGTCAGGCTCTGTTTAGTTGGGATCCAAGGGGAGAAGACCCTGTGAGCTTTGAGACTTCCAAATGTGGCATCTTAACTAAAGGAACTGCTAAGAGGAGGGTAAAAATGAGACAAGTAAAGCTGCACAGGCCCCAGAGGGGAAACTTTAGTCTCCCTGCAGGGTGAATTATTAGGCCCCTGGACTCTGGCTGAAAAGTCCTTCCCTGTCCCAGAGCTGTTGAAGAGAACCTCTGCAATACAGAGAAAGTGAATTGGAGAATTTCCTCCCCAGGGGACTTCCAGAGCCATAAATCCTTATTAACTGTAGCAGTTTACAATAGATCTGCCAGCAAACTCTTCACCCATGGCCCAAAGTGCTGACTTCATGGTTAAGTGGCATGTGGAAATAAATGGCATTCAGAAAGCAAAGTGTCACTAGCCTGGTGGCCAATGAAGTCACTCATACTTTGGGGGCTCCTTGAGGCACTTTGTGGGTGACAGGGTAGAGGAAAAATCAGTGCAGCAAAATTCTCCAAGGCACTGAGTCCATGAAAACAAGGACCTGTGAGATTTGTTCCCCTCCATCCCACTTCCTCTGGAAGCTCAGAGACCAGCTCCGTTTCACATTCAAAATATGTCACAATTTCAGTTCCTTTTATCTGTATTTCTGTTTTGATCTCCAAGAACTTAATTCACCTTGACTTTTTGAAAAAAAAATTCTGAAAACACAAGACCGTTCTTGGAAGGCCAGAAAGGTCTAGAAAGCTTGGCATTTCTGACATGACATTTGGAGCCTGTTACAAATAAATTCTGAGTTGTCAGCTTGGGTCTCAAGAGTAGACTCTCAGTGATACTTTCCTGTTTTGGAGGGCTGTGTTAATTCAGCACTCTGAGGCCTCTGGGATTTTGAGGAACAAATGTGTTGTAGAATCCTGTCTGCACAACTTCAGAGAGCTTATTCTGTCAGGCTTTGCAATAACAACAGCTAACACTTAATATGAAACTTTCTCTTGTCCAGGCCCTGACCTAAGTGCCATTCATGTATTCTCTCACTTCATCCTTACAACCCTATGAAGTAAGAACTATTATTAGCATTACCCCTTTCTTTTATTTATTCAATTAAATTAATCTTTTTTTTATTTTTGTTTTTTATTGAGACAGTATCTTGCTCTATTGCCCAGGCTGCTCTTGAACTCCTGGGCTCAAGCGATCTTCCTGCCTCAGCCTCCCAAAGTGCTAGGATTACAGGCATGAGCCACTTTGCCTGGCCACATTATCCCCTTTTACTGATAAGGAGCTGACGCCCAGGGAGATAAAGTCATTTCCCATGGTCATAGAGGTAGTCCATGAACAAATCAGGATTTCAATCCTGAGGTTGCTGCTCTGCTACTGCTTCCCTGCAACTGAGAGCAACACCTGTCATGCTTCTCACCATTTTTTATCATTAAATCATTTCTCAGCCTTGCTTTTATATATTTACTAGTGCCCTGGGAAAATTTTGCCTCCTTAATGCTTGTTCTAGGTCCTAATTCTGAGGTTTAATAATAATAGTTAACATCACTGAGCGCTCATTCTGTATGAGACAACTCACATTTGTTATGCCATTTATAGACGGCATAACTGAGGCTCAGAGAAGATAGGTGACTTCTGCAAGATCTCACAGCCAGTAAGTGGCAGTTGTGGCCTGCTACCTTACACCAACTGTCTCCTGTGAACACTTCTATTTATTTTAATTTATTTGTCAAATTGACAAATAATAACTGAATATTCATCGGGTATATATTGATGTTTCTATACATATAATGTATATTGATCAGATCAGGGTAATTAGCATATCCATCATCTCAAATATTTATCATTTCCTTTTGTTGGGATCGTTCAGTATCCTCCTTTGAACTAGTTGAAACTATGTAATACATTATTGTTAATTAGAGCCATCTTACAGTGGTATAGAACATTAGAACTTATTCCTCTCATCTAGTGGTAATTTTGTATCCTTTACCAAATCTCTCCCTTTTCCCCACTCTTCCAGGCCTCTGGTTTCCTCTGTTCTACTTTTTACTTCTATGAGATCAACTCTTTTTGCTATTCCACATATGAGTGAGAACATACGGTGTTTGACTTTCTGTTTCTGGTTTAGGAAATATAATGGACTTAACATAATGTCCTCCAGTTCCACCCTTGTTGCCACAGATGACAAGATTTCATTCCGTTTTATGGCTGAATAGTATTCCATTATGTATATATACCACATTTTCTTTATCCATTCATCTGTTGTTGAACACTTAGGTTGATTCCATAACTTGGCTATTGTGAATAGTGCTGCAGTAAACATGTGAGTGCAGACATCTCTTAGGCAAACTGGTTTCAAAGCTTTTGGGCAAGTACCCAGAAGTGAGACTGATGGATCATATGGTAATTCTATTTTTAGTTTCTTGAGGAACCTCCATATAGTTCTCCATGGTGGCTATACTAGTTTACAGTCCCACCAACAACACATGAGTTCTCTTTACTCCACATCCTTGCCAACATTTGTTTTTTCATCTTTTTGATAATAGCCATCCTAACTGGGGTGAGATGATACCTCATCGTGGTTTTGAGTTGCAAAATCATCACTGATGATTAGTGATGTTGAACATTTTTTCATATACCTGTTGAGCATTTGAATGTCTTCTTTGTGAAATGTCTGTTTAAATCATTTGCCCATTTTAAAATTGAATTTTTTTTGCTGTTGAGATGTTTGAGTACCTTGTATATTCTGAATATTAGTCATCTGTCAGATTAGTGGTTTGCAAATATTTTCTCAAATTCTGTAGGTTGTCTTTTCACTCTGTTGATTGCTTCCTTTGCTGTGCAGAAACTTTCTAGTTTGATAATCCCATTTGTTTATTTTTGCTTTTGTTGCCTGTGCTTTTGAGGTTTTATTCATGAAATCATTTCCCAGACCAGTGTTCTGAAATGTGTGTCCCATGTTTTCTTCTAGTAGTTTTTATCATTTTGGGTCTTATATTTAAGTCTTTGATCCATTTTGAGTTAAATTTTGTAGAGTGAGAGGTTTGGGCCTAGTTTCATTCTTCTATAGACATCCAGTTTTCCCAGAACCATTTATTGAGGAGATTATCTTTTCCCCAATGAGTATTCTTGGCACCTTTGTCAAAAATCAGTTTGCTGCAGATATTTGGATTAATTTCTGGATTCTCTATTCTGTTCCATTGGTCTATGTGTCTGCTTTTGTTAGTAACATGCTATTTTGGTTACTATAACTCTGTAGTATATTTTGAGGTTTGGTAGTGTGATACTTCCAGCTTTGTTCTTTTTGCTCAGGTTTGCTTTAGTTATTTGGGTTCTTTTGTGGCTCCATACAAAGTTTAGAACTTTTTTCTATTTCTGTGAAGAATGTCATGGGTATTTTGATAGGAATTGCATTGAATCTGTAGGTTGCTTTGAGTAGTGTTGTCATTTCGACAATATTAGTTCTCCTCCATGAGCATGGGTTGTCTTTCCATTTGTTTGTATCCTCTTCCATTTATTTCATCAGTGTCTTGTAGTTTTCCTTGTAGAGGTCTTTCACCTCCTTGGTTACATTTCTTCCTAAGGTTATTTTTTTGTTTGTAGCTGTTGTAATGGGATTGCCCTCGTGATTTTTTCTTTTCCAGCTAGTTCATTGTTTGTGTAGAAAACACTACTGATGTTTGTATATTAATTTTGTTTCCTGCAACTTTATTGAATGATTTATTAGTTCTAAGAGTTTTTGGTGGAGTCTTTCTATATATAAGATTATCATCTGTAAACAGGAACAATTTGACTTCTTTCTCTTGAATATGAATGCCATTTATTTATTTCTCTTGCCTAATGACTCTGACTAGGATTTCCAGTGCTATACTGAATAAGAGTGGTGAGAGTAAGCATCATTGTCTGTCCCAGTTCTTAGAAGAAAAACTTCCAACTTTTTCTAATTTAGTAAGATGTTTGCTGTGAGTTTGTCACATATGGCCTTTATTATATTGAAGTACCTTCCTTCTATACCTAATTGTAAGAAGTTTTTATCATGAAGGGAGGTTGAATTTTATCAAAAGATTTTTCTGCATCTATTGAGGATCATATGGCTTTTGTCTTTCACTCTGTTGATGTGACGTATGATGTTTATTTATTTGCATATGTTGAACAATCCTTGCATCCTGAGGTAAATCCCACTTGATCATGGTGTATTGTGTTTTCGATATGTTGTTTGATTTGGTTTGCTAGTATTTTGTTTGGCATTTTTGCTTGTATATGTATCAGGGATATTAGCCTGTAGTTTTTTTTTTTTTGTTATGTCCCTGTTCAGTTTTGGTATCAGGGTTATGCTGGCTTCATAGAATGAATTAGGAAGAATTAATTCCTTCTGCTTCAATTTTTTGGAATAGTTTGAGATGAACTGATATGAATTCTTCTTTAAAGATTCAGTAAAATTCGTCAGTGAAGCCATCTGATGTTTCTTTTTGGGAGACTCTTTATTACTGATTCAATCTTATTATATGTTTTTGGTTTATCTGGGTTCTATTTTCTTCATGATTCAATCTTGGTAGGTTGTATGTGTCTAGGAATTTAACCATTTCCTGTAGGTTTCAAATATATTGGCATATAATTGTTCATGGTAATATGGTAGTCTCTAATGATCCTTTGTATTTCTGTGGGATCTGATGTGATGTTTCTTTTTTCATTTCCAATTTTATTTATTTGGTTCTTCTCTCTTTTTTTCTTAGTTTAGCTAGTGGTTTGTCCATTTTGTTTACCTTTTCAAAAAACCAGCTGTTCACCTGTTGTATTTTTTTAAGTATCAATTTTATATTTCTATTCTGCTCTTTATTACTTCTACTAATTTTGAGCTTAGTTTGCTCTTGCTTTTCTAGTTCCTTGAGGGACATTTTTAGGTTGCTTATTTGAAATGTTTTTAATTTCTAATGTAGGCATTTATTGCTATAAACTTGCCTCTTAACACTGCTTTTGCTGTGTCCCATAGTTTTTGGTGTATTGTGTTTCTATTTTAGTTTGTTTCAAGGAATTTTAAAATTATATTCTTAATTTCTTTCTTTACTCATTGGTTATTCAGAAGCATGTTGCTTAATTTCCATGTATTTGTATAGTTTTGAATGTTCCCCTTGTTATTGCTATCGATTTTTGTTCCCTTGTGGTCAAATAAGTTACTTGGTATGATTTTGATTCTTAAAAAATTTTTTTGAGACTTGTTTTGTGTCCTAATATATTGTAAATCATGGAGAATGTTTCACATGCTGATGAAAAATAAATATGTATTCTGCAGCTGTTGGGTGAAATGTTCTGTAAATGTCTGTTAGGTCCATCTGGTGTATGGGGCCATTTAAATCTGATGTTTCTTTGTTGATTTCCTGATTAGATGATCTGTCCAGTGCCAAGAATTGGCTGCTGAGTCCCCAGATATTGTTGTATTGGGGTCTATCTCTTCCTTTAGATTTAATATTTGCTTTATATATTTGGGTGGTCTAGTGTTGGGTGCATATATACTTACAACTGTTATTTTTTGGTGAATTCATCTTTTTATTGTTATATAATGTCCTTCTTTTCTCTTTTTACAGCTTAACCCGAAGTCTGTTTTGTCTGATATAAGCATAGCTATTCCTGCTCACTTTTGATTTCCATTTGCATGGAATATCTTTTTTCGTCCCTTCACATTTAGTCTATGTATGTCTTTACAGGTTAGGTGATTTTCTTACAGGCAGCATATAGTTGGGTCTTGTATTTTTAAAATCTATTAGGCTAGTCTATATCTTTTAAATGGGGAATTTAATCCATTTACATTCAAGGTTATTATTTCTTGGGAGGTGAGGACTTACTTCTATCATTGTATTGATTCTTTTCTGCTTGTTTTGTGTATCTTTTGCTCCTTACTTCTTCTCTTATTGTTTATCTTTGCAATTGAATGGTTTCCTGTGGTGATAAGACTTGATTCCTTTCTGATTCTCCTTTGTGTATCAGCTCTACTAGTAAGTTTTACAGTTTCGCATGTTTTCATGAAAATGGTTATCATCTTTTCACTTCCAGATATGACTCCTTTGAGCATTTCTTTTAAGACTGGTCTAGTGGTGATACATTCTCTTAATTTTTGCTTGTCTGGGAAAGATTTTATCTCCTCTTCATTTCTGAAGGATAGCTTTGCTTGGTATAATATTCTTCATGGACAGGTTTTTTTCTTTTGGTATGTTGAATTTATCATCCCAATTCTCTCTTGACCTCTAAGGTTTCTGCTGGGAAATCCACCCTTAGGCCAATGAAGATTCCCTTATATGTGGCTTGATGCTCTTCTCTTGCTGCTTTTAAAATTTTTTCTTTGTCTTTGACTTTTGACAGTGTAAGTGTAATGTGACTTGGGGAGGATCTTTTTGCATTGAATCTATTTGGAATTTTTTTTAGCTTCTTGGACCTGGATGCCCATCTCTCTCTCAAGACTTGGGAAGTTCTCTGCTATCATTTTATTAAATATGTTTTCCTACCCTTTTCTCCTCTCTTTGCCTTCTGAAACACCCATAATATGAGCATTTCTTTCCTGAATTGTGTCCCATAAATCTTGTAAGCTTTTTTCATTCTCTTTTGTGCCTTTTTTGTTTGTCTGCCTGTGTTATTTCAAAAGACCTGTCTTCATGCTTAGAAATTCTTTCTTCTTGGCAAGTCTGTTGTTGAAGCTCTCTATTGTATTTTTATTTCATTCATCGAATTCTTCATCTCTAGGATTTCTTTTTGGTTCTTTTTTATGATAACTATCTTTTTTGTTGAATTTCTCATTCAAATTATGAATCATTTTCCTGATTTCATTGAATTGTCTATCTGTATTCTCTTATATCTCACTGAGTCACTTTCAGATTATTATTTTGAATTCCTTTATTTGCCTTTCATGTATTTCCCAATGATTTGGGTCTGTTACCAGAATTATTATTTTCCTTATGGGGTGTCATGTTTCCATGCTTTTAAATATTTGATGTGTTCCTATGCTGATTTCTACACATCTGGTGGAAAAGTTGTCTCTTTCAATTTTATGGAGTAGGTTTCACAGGGCAAAGCTTATTCATATAAATGTGTCCTGGAGTATCAGTTCAGTGAGGTGAGTAGACCTTGGTTCTATGTAGACATTTTAGTGTAGTCTTCATGTGGTTTCTTTGGCTGTAATCCACATTAATGGCATTTGCAAGTCTCTCAGTGGCCTAGGCTGTAAGAATTTGTAGTGATAGCCAGATGTGGGCTTCCTGGGCTGTTTCTCAGGTAAAGGGCATGTGTGTACACATGATGGGTCAACAAACTATGGGTTAAGTTTGCTAGGGTTAAGGCCATGGGGCTGTTACCCTGGCTGGGAGTATGTGAATGCGGTTGCTCAGTCAGCCTGGGGGGGTGGAGGGCATGCCTGCCAGGAGTGGCTTGCAGGGATATTTGTCAGTCTCAGGATGCAGGTACATAGCTGCTTGGATGGCCTGAGGGAACATCTGCTGGGGCAACCCATTAGGCTGTTTCTCTGGCTCAGAATGTGGACACAAGTCTGCTTGGCTTGCCTGGGGACATGCCCTCCAGGGGTGCCCCACAGGGCTGTTTTTCAGGACTGTTATATGGGTGCACAATTGCAAAGCTAGCCTAAGACTTGTTTGCTGGGCATGACCTATGGGGATGTTTCTCAGGGCCAAGACTCAACTGCACAGCTGCTCACTTGGCCTGGGAGCATGTTTCCTGTGAACATTTCTATGATCTATAAAAAGTATCCTATTTTCCCTTGCACAGTATGTGCTAGCTCTTGGAGCTAACATTCAAGACAATCTCTGAAGTTATTAGATAAACATACAGTACTATTGTGGGAAGAGCTGCAGATTGCAGGGTGGGGTATTAAAGTAGGAGCCTCTTAGTGTGGAGAATTAAAAACCGCAACAGAGTGGTTAGATGAAAGTGAGGAGAAGAGGAAGCCTAATGTGGCTGCAAATTTGCCTAGACCATCAAATCCTATGGTTCCATGTCTAATACTTGTGCTTTAAGAGCACATTGCAGTAACACTTGTTTGCCTAGTGATGATGTTTACCAAGTTCCCTCAAATATGTGCTTGTCAGAATAGGGTATGCAAAATCAGTAGAAGACTGTCCATTCCCCATGAAAATCTGATTATCTGGAGAGGCAGACATGATGTGTCTGCCTGACATATATCCGCTAAAGAGCAAGGAGAACTAATCTTAGGCTGCAGTAGTTTTTATACAAGTGCCATAGGGATAAAAAAAAATACAGAGACCCATGGGAAATGTCAGTTGCTAAGGTGATCTGCAGAAGGCAATGTAGATGTTGAAGAAGATTATTTGGATTGTCAAGAGTTAGGCACATTGCAGGTTGAGGAAGAGGGGGGATTAGGAAGAGCGGCAGGTTAGAGACCAGAGAGAGTGGCATGAAAGGCACAGGAACAGGCATGAAGAAGTGCAAGCCCAGGTCTTGGCTGCCTGGTCTTGAAGAACAGTAAAATAATAACAATAATACCAGTTTCATAGTTTCAAAGTGTCTTTACATGCATTATTATATTTGCTTCTCTTGGAGCCCTCATCAGATATGGGGTTGGGGGGCATCATTATCCTCATTTTATTTTATTTTTATTTACTTATTTTTTTATTATACTTTAAGTTCTGGGATACATGTGCAGAATGTACAGGTTTGATACATAGGTATATATGTGTCATGGTGGTTTGCTGCACCCATCAACCTGTCATCTACATTAGGAATTTCTCCTAATGCTATTCCTCCCCTTGTCCCCCACCCCCTGACAGGCCCTGATGTGTGATGTTCCCACTCCCCTGTGTCCATGTGTTCCCATTGTTCGACTCCCACTTCTGAGTGAGAACATGCAGTGTTTGGTTTTCTGTTCCTGTATTAGTTTGCTGAGAATGATAGTTTCCAGCTTCATCTATCTCCCTGCAAAGGACGTGAACTCATTCTTTTTTATGGCTGCATAGTATTCCATGGTGTATATGTGTCACATTTTCTTTATCCAGTCTATCATTGATGCGCATTTGGGTTTGTTCCAAGTCTTTCCTATTGTGAATAATGCTGCAATAAATGTGTGTGTGAATGTGTCTTTATAGTAGAATAATTTATAATCCCTTGGCTATATACCCTGTAATGGGATTACTGGGTCAAATTGTATTTCTGGTTCTATATACTTGAGGAATCGCCACACTGTCTTCCATAATGGTTAAACTAATTTACACTCCCACCAACAGTGTAAGAGCATTCCTATTTCTTCACATCCTCTCCAGCATCTGTTGTTTCCTGACTTTTTTTTTTTCAATTTAAGTTCAGGGATACATGTGCAGAATGTGCAGATTTTTTACAAAGGCATACACATGCCATGGTTGTTTGCTGCACTCATCAACCCATCCTTTACATTAGGTATTTCTCCTAATACTATCCCTCCCCTAGCCTCCCACCCCCTGAAAGGCCCCAGTGTGTGATGTTCCTCTCCCTGTGTCCATGTGTTCTCATTGTTCAACTCCCACTTATGAGTGAGAACATATGGTGTTCGGTTTTCTGTTCCTGTGTTAGTCTGCTGAGAATGATGGTTTCCAGCTTCATCCATGTCCCTGCAAAGGACATGAACTCATTCTTTTTTATGGCTGCATACTATTCCATGGTGTATATGTACCACATTTTCTTTATCCAGTCTATCATTGACGGGCATTTGGGTTGGTTCCAAGTCTTTGCTATTGTGAATAAGCTGCAATAAACATACGTGTGTATGTGTCTTTACAGTACAATGATGTATAATCCTTTGGGTATATACCCAGTAACGGGATTGATGGATTGAATGGTATTTCTGGTTCTAGATCCTTGAGGAATTGCCACACTGTCTTCCACAATGGTTGAACTAATTTACACTCCCACCAACAGTGTAAAAGCATTCCTATTTCTCCACATCTTCTCCAGCATCTGTTGTTTCCTGATTTTAATGATTGCCATTCTAACTGGCGTAAGATAGTATCTCATTGTGGTTTCGATTTGCATTTCTCTAATGACCAGTGATGATGAGCTTTTCTTCATATGTTTGTTGGCCGCATAAATGTCTTCTTTTAAGAAGTGTCTGTTCATATGCTTTGCCCACTTTTTGATGGGGTTGTTTGTTTTTTCTTGTAAACTTGTTTAAGTTCCTTGTAGATTTTGGATATTAGCCCTTTGTCAGATGGATAAATTGCAAACATTTTCTCCCATTCTGTAGGTTGCCTGTTCACTCTGATGGTAGTTTCTTTTGCTGTGCAGAAGCTCTTTAGTTTAATTAGATCCCATTTGTCAATTTTGGCTTTTGTTGCCATTGCTTTTGGTGTTTTAGTCATGAAGCCTTTGCCCATGCCTATGTCCTGAATGATATTGCCTAGGTTTTCTTTTAGGGTTTTTATGGTTTTAGGTCTTATGTTTAAGTTTTTAATCTATCTTGAGTTAATTTTTGTATAAGGTGTAAGGGAGGGGTTCAGTTTCAGTTTTCTGCATATGGCTAACCAGTTTTCTCAACACCATTTATTAAATAGGAAATCCTTTCCCCATTGCTTGTTTTTGTCAGGTTTGTCAAAGATCAGATGCTTGCAGATGTGTGGTGTTATTTCTGAGGCCTATGTTCTGTTCCATTGGTCTATACATCTGTCTTGGTACCAGTACCATGCTGTTTTGGTTATTGTAGCCTTGTAGTACAGTTTGAAGTCAGATAGTGTTATGCCTCCAGCTTTCTTCTTTTTGCTTAGGATTCTCTTGGCTACATAGGCTCTTTTATGGCTCCATCTGAAATTTAAAGTAGTTTTTTCTAATTATTTGAAAAAAGTCAATGGTAGCTTGATGGGAATAGGATTTAATGTATAAATTACTTTGGGCAGTATCGCCATTTTCATGATATTGATTCTTCCTATCCATCAGCATGGAATGTTCTTCCATTTGTTTATGTCTTCTCTTATTTCCTTGAGCAGTGGTTTGTAGTTCTCCTTGAAGAGGTCTTTCACATCTCTTGTAAGTTGTATTCCTAGGCATCTTATTCTCTTTGTAGCAATTGTGACTGGGAGTTCACTCATGATTTGGCTCTCTGTTTGTCTATTATTGGTGTATAGGAATGCTTGTGATTTTTGCACATTGATTTGTTTCCTGAGACTTTGCTGAAGTTGCTTATCAGCTTAGTTTTTGGCTGAGATTATAGGGTTTTGTAAATATGCAATCATATCATCTGCAAACAGAAACAATTTGACTTCCTCTCTTCCTATTTGAATACACTTTGTTTCTTTCTCTTGCCTGATTGCCCTGACCAGAATTTCCAATACTATGTTGAATAGGAGTGGTGAAAGAGGGCATCCTTGTCTTATGTGTATTTTCAAAGGGAATGCTTCCAGCTTTTGCCCATTCAGTATGGTATTGGCTGTGGGTTTGTCATAAATAGCTCTTAGTATTTTGAGATATGTTCCTTCAACATCTAGTTTATTGAGTGCTTTTAGCATGAAAGGGTGTTGAATTTTATCAAAGGCCTTTTCCGCATCTATTGAGATATTCATGTGGTTTTTGTCATTGGTTCTGTTTATGTGATGAATTATGTTTATTGATTTGTGTATGTTGAACCAGCCTTGCATTCCAGGGATGAAGCCAACTTGATCGTGGTGGATAAGCTTTTTAATATGCTGCCGAAGTTGGTTTGCCAGTGTTTTATTGAGGATTTTCACATCAATGTTCACCAGGGATATTGGCCTGAAATTTTCTTTTTTTGTTGTGTCTCTGCCAGGTTTTAGCATCAGGATGATCCTGGACTCATAAAATGAGTTAGGGAGAGTCCTTCTTTTTCTATTGTTTGGAATAGTTTCAGAAGGAATGGTACCAGCTCCTCTTTGTACCTCTGGTAGAATTCAGCTGTGAATCCATCTGGTCCTGGGTTTTTTTTGGTTTGTACGCTATTAATTATACTGACTCAATTTCAGAACCTGTTATTGGTCTATTCAGGGATTCCACTTCTTCCTGGTTTAGTCTTGGGAAGGTGTATGTGTCCAGGAATTTATCCATTTCTTGTAGATTTTCTAGTTTATTTGCATAGAGGTGTTTATAGTATTCTCTGACGGTAGTTTGTATTTCTGTGGGATCAGTGGTGATATCCTCTTTATCATTTTTTATTGTGTCTATTTGATTCTTCTCTCTTTTCTTCTTTATTTGTCTGGCTAGCAGTCTATCTATTTTGTTAATCTTTTCAAAAACAGCTTTTGAATTCATTCTTTGAAGGGTTTTTTGTGTCTCTATCTCTTTCAGTTCTGCTCTGATCTTAGTTATTTCTTGTCTTCTGCTAGCTTTTGAATTTGTTTTCTCTTGCTTCTCTAGTTCTCATAATTGTGATGTTAGGATTTCTATTTTAGACCTTTCCTGCTTTCTCCTGTGGGCATTCAGTGCTATAAATTTCCTTCTAAACACTGTTTTAACTGTGTCCCAGAGGTTCTGGTATATAGTGTCTTTGTTCTCATTGGTTTCAAAGAATTTATTTATTTATGCCTTAATTTCATCATTTACGCAGTAGCCATTCAGGAGCAGGTTGTTCAGTTTCCATGTGGTTGTGTGGTTTTGAGTGAGTTTCTTTTCTTTCTTTCTTTTTTTTTTTTTTTTTTTTTTTGAGACAGAATCTTGCTCTGTCACTCAGGTTGGAGTGCAGTGGCACAATTTCAGCTCACTGCAACCTCCGCCTCCTGGGTTCATGTCATTCTCCTGCCTCAGCCTCCTAAGTAGTTGGGACTACAGACGCCTGCCACCACGCCTGGCTAATTTTTTGTATTTTTAGTAGAGGTGGGGTTTCACTGTGTTAGCCAGGATGGTCTTGATCTCCTGACCTTGTGATCTGCCTGCCTCGGCCTCCCAAAGTGCTGGGATTACAGGCATGAGCCACTGTACCTGGCCTGGAGTGTTTCTCAATCCTGAGTTCTAGTAGATTGCACTGTGGTCTGAGAGACAGTTTGTTATGATTTCTGTTCTTTTGCATTTGCTGAGGAGTGTTTTACTTCCAATTATGTGGTCAATTTTAGAATAAGTGCAATGTGGTGCTGAGAAGAATGTCTATTCTGTTGATTTGGAGTGGAGAGCTCTGTAGATGTCTATTAGGTCCACTTGATCCAGAGCTGAGTTCCAGTCCTGAATATCCTTGTTAATTTTCTGTCTCATTTATGTTTCTAATATTGACAGTGGGGTGTTAAAGTCTCCCACTATTATTGTGTGGGAGTCTAAGTCTCTTTGTAGGTCTCTAAGAGCTTGCTTTATGAATCCGGGTGTTCCTATATTGGGTGCATATATATTTAGGATAGTTAGCTATTCTTGTTGCATTGATTGCTTTATCATTATGTGATTCCCTTCTTTGTCTTTTTTGATCTTTGTTGGTTTAAAGTCTGTCTTATCAGAGACTAGGATTGCAACCCCTGCTTTTTTTTTTTTTTTTTTTTTTTTTGCTTTCCATTTGCTTGGTAAATATTCCTTCATCCCTTTAGTTTGAGCCTATGTGTGTCTTTGCATGTGGGATTGGTTTCCTGAATACAGCACCACCCCGATGGGTCTTGACTCTTTATCCAATTTGCCAGTCTTTGTCTTTTAATTGGGGCATTTAGCCCATTTACATTTAAGGTTAATATTGTTATGTGTGAATTTGATCCTGTTATTATGATGCCAGCTGGTTATTTTGCACATTAGTTGATGCAGTTTCTTTATAGTGTCGATGGTCTTTACATTTTGGTATGTTTTTGCAGTAGCTGATACCAGTTTTTCTTTTCCATATTTAGTGCTTCCTTTGGAGCTCTTGTAAGGCAGGCCTGGTGGTGACAAAATCCCTCACCATTTGCTTGTCTGTAAAGGATTTTATTTCTCCTTCACCTATGAAGCTTATTTTAGCAGGATATGAAATTCCGGGTTGAAAATTCTTTTCTTTAAGAATGTTGAATATTGGCCCCCACTCTTTTCTGGCTTGTAGAGTTTCTGCAGAGAGATCTGCTGTTAGTCTGATGGGCTTCCCTTTGTGGGTAATCCGGCCTTTCTCTCTGACTGCCCTTAACATTTTTTCCTTCATTTCAATCCTGGTGAATCTGATGACTATGTGTCTTGGGGTTGCTCTTATTGAGGAGTATCTTAGTGGTGTTCTCTGTATTTCCTGAATTTGAATGTTGGCCTGTCTTGCTAGGGTAGGGAAGTTCTCTTGGATAATATCTGGAAGTGTGTTTTCCAACTTAGATCCATTCTCCTCATCACTTTCAGGTACACCAATCAGACGTATGTTTGGTCTTTTCATATAGTCCCATATTTGGAGGCTTTGTTTGTTCCTTTTCATTCTTTTATCTTTAATCTTGTCTTCGTGCTTTATTTCATTAAGTAGATCTTCAATCTCTGATATGCTTTCTTCCATTTGATCGATTCTGCTATTGATACTTGTGTATGCTTCATAAAGTTCTCATGCTGTGTTCTTCAGCTCCATCAGGTCTTTTGTGTTCTTCTGTAAACTGGTTATTCTAGTTAGCAGTTTCTTTAACCTGTTATCAATGTTCTTAGCTTTCTTGCATTGGGCTAGAACATGATCCTTTAGCTAGGAGGAGTTTGTTGTTACCCACCTTCTGAAGCCACTTCTGTCAATTCGTCAAACCCATTCACCATTCAGTTTTGTTCCCTTGCTGATGAGGAGCTGTGATCCTTTGGAGGTGAAGAGTCATTCTGGTTTTTGGAATTTGGGGCATTTTTGCACTGGTTTTTCCTCATCTTCGTGGATTTATGTGCCTTTGATCTTTGATGCTGGTGACCTTTGGATGGGATTTTTGCATGGGCATCCTTTTTGTTAATGTCGATGTTATTACTTTCTGTTTGTTAGTTTTCCTTCTAACAGTCAGGCCTGTCTTCTGCAGGTGTGCTGGAGTTTGCTGGAGGTCTACTCCATACCCTGTTTTCCTGGGTATCACCAGCAGAGGCTGCAGAACAGCAAAGATTGCTGCCTGCTCCTTCCTCTGGAAGCTTTGTCCCGGAGGGACACCTGCCAGACGCCAGCCAGAGCTCTCCTGTATGAGGTGTCTGTTGACCCCTGCTGGGAGGTGTCTCCCAGTCAGGGGGCATGGGGTTTAAGGACCCACGGGGTTCAGGGATCCACTTGAGGAGGCAGTCTGTCCCTTAGCAGAGGTCAAGTGCTGTGCTGAAAGATCTGCTGCTCTCTTCAGAGCTGTCAGGCAGGAACGTTTAAGTCCGCTGAAGTTGTGCCCACAGCCACCCCTTCCCCCAGGTGCTCTGTCCCAGGGAGATGGGAGCTTTATCTATAAGCCCCTAACTGGGGCTTCTGCCTTTCTTTCAGAGATGCCCTGCCCAGAGATGAGGAATCTAGACAGTCAGTCTGGCTATAGCAACTTTGCTGTGCTATGGTGGGCTCTGCCCAGTTCAAACTTCCTGGCAGCTTTGTTTACACCGTGAGGGGAAAACCACCTACCCAAGCCTCAGTAATGGTGGACACCCCTCCCCCACCAAGCTCACACACCTCAGGTTGACTTCAGACTGCTGCTGTGCTGGCAGCAAGAATTTCAAGCCAGTGGATCTTAGCTTGCTGGGCTCTGTGGGGGTGCATCTGCAAGTGATCTGTAAGATCACTTGGCTCCCTGGCTTCAGCCCCCTTTCCAGAAGAGTGAATGGTTCTGTCTTGCTGGCATTTCAGGCTCCACCGAGGTATGGAAAAAAACTCCTGCAGCTAGCTCAGTGTCTGCCCAAACAGCAGCCAAGTTTTGTGCTTGAAACCCAGGACCCTGGTGGTATAGGCACCTGAGGGATTCTCCTAGTCTGCAGGTTGCAAAAACCATGGAAAAAGCATAGTATCTGGGCCAGATAGCATCATCCCCCATGGCACAGTCCCTCAAGGCTTCCCTTGGCTAGGGGAGGGAGTTCCCCGACCCCTTGCACTTCCCAGGTGAGGCGATACCCCACTCTGCTTCTGCTCACCCTCCATGGGCTGTGCCCACTGTCTAACCGGTCCCAAAGAGATGAGCTGGGTACCTCAGTTGGAAATGCAGAAGTCACCCACTTTCTGCATTGGTCTTACTGGGAGCTGCAGACCGGAGCTGTTCCTGTTCAGCCATCTTGCCAGTCACCCTATCCTCATTTTATAGATAAGCTTCCCTCAAAGAGCTAAGTAATTTGTCTATCCAAGTTCCCCTAGTTAGAAAAGACAGACCAGAACCCAGACCTCGGTGCTCTTTCTGCCATCTGTTCCCTGATTGTACGGCTCCACTAGTTGGTGCTGACTCTTATATGAGAATACAGATACGATTGGGACCAAGTGGTGGAAAGTCATATCTGTGGTTGAGGAATTTCCATTTGGTCTGATAGGCAATTACACTCTCCAAGTGAAATGAAAATTGCATTTTAATTGGTTACATCTAGCAATGGTGTATAGATTTTACTGGTTAAATCTCTAAAAACAGATGATGCTATGGTTTCCAGGCATCAGCTAACAAAGTCTGGGGTTAGGATAGTGATATTGTACATATAGAGTAGGGACAAAGTATAAGAAATATGATATAAAAACAATGGAGATAACTCAGCCAATTGATTGAATGTGAAGTATAGAAGAGAAAAGAATTAAAGAAAACATCCCAATAGTGGTTACCAACTGAGTGACATCAGTTTGAGGAGATGGATAAATTCAGACAGAGTTTGAGGTAGAGGCAGAATCTCCAAATAAGACTATCCTGTAGGCAACTAAAAATGTTGGAACTATAGCACAGGTTAGAATTTAGGAAGAGCCATTTGAGCTCTCCTAGTCCCAGATTTGTTTCTTTATTTGTAAAATAGAGATAACAATGCCAATTTAGCCTGTCTCAAGGATAACTAGTGGAGCAAATGAGATATCTGAAAAGAAAATTCTTTGCAAACTATAAGACGAAAATATGGGCTGTCAAAAGGCATATCTGGGAGGCAGAGGCAAAGAAACAGTGCAAAGTTTCCATGGTGGGTAAATCCTTTGAGGAAATATAGGCAGAGGTGAGCCGAGGACAAAGATGGGGCTCCAGTGGGTGTCCACAATAGGGTAAAGATGAAGTGACTGGAGGTCAGAAGGGTGAACAGTCAGGAAATGGAAAGCCATGAGGCCTCAGGGCTACAGAAGTCAGATGAGTGGAGGTTTCAAAGACATGAGAATTGAAGTCTACAGAGTGACTGAAAAGGAAGTATGAGAAGAGAACAGTAGAACAGGCTGCTGAGCAGGAATGAATGATCTTAATCTTAGTCATGTAAAATTCTAAGGAGGGCCTCCTCTGAGGTGGAGGGCATGGGGCAGGGAAGGCATATTGCTGTAGATTAGGAAGAAGATAATGACAGAGAAACGACACCAGAGTCCTCTGGTTCAGGGTGTCTAGGTGCAAAAGAACAAGAAGAAATGGTACAGAATTTCAGTTGGTCACAGAGTTTGTTAGGAGGAATCACTAGTATTTGATGCTCAGAGAGCAAAGGTTACACAGCTACAGAGTGGGAAGGTTGAGAGTCAAGCCTGGTCTCCTGGATTTCCGGTAGACTGTACATTCTACCATACTACAGCTCAAGTGTATGACGTTCAGAGAGGAGGAGAGATGAACAGAGGAAGAAGCTAAAGTTACATGAGAAAGATGCACTGAGAGTAAGAGTCAAGGTGACCCAGAGAGAAGTACACATCCTCCCTCCCTGACTCAAATTCTTTCTCCAGCAACAAACCTTTTGCAGTAGCTGCAGAACTCAAAAGCATCCTCTCTCCTTCCTGAGGTCACTGTCTCAACTGCTGCTTTTTTTTTTTTTTTTAATTAGCTTCCTGCCTTCAGCTTTCTACACCACCCCTCTGATCACTGATAACCTTCCTGTTACTGAATCGCCTGGTACTTTTTTTTTTTTTTTTTTTTTTTTTTTTTTTGAGACAGAGTCTCACTCCATCACCCAGGCTGGAGTGCAGTGGCGCAATCTTGGCTCACTGCTGCAACCTCTGCCTTCAGGGTTCAAGCTATTCTTGTGCCTCAGCCTCCTGAGTATCTGGGATTACAGGCAAGCACCACCACATTTCTCCATACCAAGGAATTGGGATTTCATCCTGAGGGCAGTAAGAGCCTCTGAAATGTGGAGAGGAGATCTGCATTTTAGAGAGGTGACACTGGCAGTAGATGAGGACAGTTTGGTGGAGGCAAGCCCAAGTACAGAGAGGCTAATTTTTGTATTTTTAGTAGAGATGAGGTTTCACCATATTGGCAAGGCTGGTCTCGAACTCCTGGCCTCAAGTGATCTGCCCATCTCAGCCTCCCAAAGTGCTGGGATTACAGGCGTGAGCCACTGGACTGGGTCCACCTGTTACTTTTTATTCCCATTGAACACTCACTTCTCCTTAAAGCAATCTTTTTCTCCTTAAAGCAAGTCTTGGCATTGTGTTCTTTACTCTCCTCATATCATTTGGCCAGTCTTTCTCAATGATCATTCCAGCCTCTTCTCTCTGCCTGTCCCTTAATTGTTGGTGTTCCCCAGGGTTCTATCCTCCTTTGTTCTCACACCCCCGCTGTGCGAGCCTCTCCACTCCTCTGGCTTCAGTTACCATCAAGTGCTGACAGCCTTACATTTATCAGGTTCACCTAGTTCCTCCTCCCCAGCTATATAGAGCAACAGGACAGCTCTATTTGCCTATTTCTTGAACGCCTCAAATCCAAAATGCCCCAAATTAAACTCCCCATTTCTTCAGCCCAATCAGCATCTTCTTCATAGGTTCCTTTTATTAATGAAAGGCACCACTTCCTTCCCCTAATACCTGAGAGGAACCTTGACTTCCCTTTTCCCTGACCCTCTATATTTAGTCCATCCACAGTCTGGTCAGTTCTCACTCCTTTATAGCTCTCAGTCCCATCCAGGTCTGTGCAGCCTCTCTGTTCTGCACAATCACAAGAGCACCCCTACTCACCTCTCTGTACTTGGGCTTGCCTCCACCAAACTGTCCTCATCTGCTGCTAGTGTCACCTCTCTAAAATGCAGATCTGCTCTCCACCTTTCAGAGGCTCTCACTGCCCTCAGGATGAAACCCCAATTCCTTGGTATGGAGAAAGGTCCCTCTGGAACCACTCTCTGCCCACCCATCCTCCTTGCGTGCTTCACCTAGGCTCTACTATATTACTTATGCTTCTCCAAACTCGCCATGTGCTCTCAACTTGGGGCCTTTGTACATCGTTTTCCACTGCCCAGAGTCCCTGTCCCTCTCTCCTTAGTCAATTTATCTCCCCCAGAACCTTAAAAAAAAACTCCCCTCATTTCCAAAGGCTGGTGTGGCCCGTCCCCTGCATTCTCATAGCACGCTTGAGGTTTCTGTCTGTGGGCCCTTCGTCCGCATAGAGCTTTGTCCTGTTGACAGGTTTGACCCATTCATCACCCCAGAGGTTCCTTTTGGTCTGAGATTATGTTTTCTTCACTGTCATATACACAGGGCTGAGTACATGTGGCGCAGAGAAGCAGGACAGTGTTTTGATTGAGCAGACAACTGGGTTCAAGCCACATCCTACCAGTAACTTGCAAGGGAATTCGGGCACACAAGCTATTCCATGCCTGTGCACTTTGGTCTTCTCATCTACAAAATGATCAAATCAGAGTACCTAGAGCTGTTATCAAGTAAGAGTAGCAAGGATTGTTTGAGGACTAATTGAGTTAATAGCATAAAGAGCATGGCAGGGTGCCCGGCACAGAGTAACTGCAGTACAACTCACTGTTGCTGCTCCTTGTTGGATGAAGGAGCATCTGTGGCTTGAGGTGGGGGGAGCTGATAAAGGAAATGCCTTTCCCCAGAGCCCTTGGGCAGATTTGGCCAAGACAGATGGCTTGAAGTGAGGAGCCATGAGGGTAGCAATCCGAAAGTCAGGAACCCTGATGTCAATTTACCAGAAGAGTTTCCAATGTGGGAGTTACAGGTGGCAGAGACAGTGGGCAAACAGTATAGTCAGAAGGTCACTGAGTAGCAACTAGGGAGGCTTCCACATGGCAGGTCTACCAGTTTTCCCCCTCTGTCTCAGGGCTGCTCTACACAGAAACCTATCATTATTTCCTTGTAAAGATAATGCAAAGTGCACCAACCTCTGTTCTCCAGGTTATTTGCACTGTAGCAATTTTCCGCAAGGTCAGAGCAGCTCATTGTCTAATTGCACACTGCTTGCGGCTATTCTGGGTTTGTTTGAGTCAATGCATCTTCAGACTCTGCGGGCAGGACACAGATTCAAATCTGGGAACCAAAGATGGGCAAACCCATCTGCCCATAGTCAGTGTTGACGGAGAGGGGTTAGTGGGGGAGGAGTCTGTGCCAATGTCTAATGATCCCATGAGAATCTATCAAAAGATGTATTTTTCTAAGTATAAATAAAAATAGCATCTGCGAAATCAGGAACGGTTGCAGCTTTGCTATCACTGTGACAACATTCTAAGCATCGACGTAAGCTATTCACCCTCGTCAGACTTCAACTGGTCACGCAGCATGTTTGGTTTTCTTCCTAACTCAAATATGGAATCTCCATCTGCTGCTGCTGCTCCCTGTCCCTTCTTTGTTGTTTAATTACCAGCAAAGCTGCAGGAGATGAAGTCTTCATTCTGTCTTTGTTCTGAATCCCCTTTCAGTACAGTAAGCTGTGCACATGCTCACTCCTCTCCCATTAAGGCCGTGGAAATTATGCTGCCAAATAATTTCCCAGTTTCCCTTGAATTTGCCTCTTTATATATTTCTCAGCTTCCTGTTGCATACTTCATTAGTCTGGCTAATTTTTACAGTCACATCTAGCAGATGATTTTCTTTTCTTTCTTTCTTTTTTTTTCTTTTCTTTTCTTTTTTTTTTTTGCAGTCTAGTGAAATGTTGCAGTGTGATGTAGTCAAATGTATTTTATATTGGCAGGAAAGCACAATCAAAATATTTTAAAGGTTTCTCAAGAGAAAGTGTTGAACTAAATGGAATTTTGAACGTGGGCTGGCCCTGCTTTTGCTGGTAGCCTTTAGCTATATGAGGTTTCTAGGAAGGATGTTTGTGTATCTTTTTTTTCCTTTAGCTTTCTGGGGAATAAGATGCTCTTAGTATCAACGCCCCCCGGCTTCTGTGATTATACGCTCCCTACAACTGCGGCTGCTTGACAACCATCTATCACTCCCATTTCCCATTCTCATCTAGCCCCCTGTGGGGACTAAAACCAACCCCAACCTCAAGCAGAGGAACTGGAACAATTCTAGAACTCAGTGTTGCCCTTGGTGTTGCTCTGATCTTGATCTGGTGCCTCAATTCTAACATTAAACTTCTCTTTTGTTCCTGAGATGTTGTTCCCAGTTCATTAGGGGAAATGGACCCTTGTCTTGGCATTCTTGGTCTGAGTCTCTGCGCTCAAGGCTTTGTCTAATTCAGAATTCAGGACTGACAGCCCACCTGCACTAGTCATGCCTCCTCCTAAGTCTGAAGTTCTCTCCTTGCACTGTGGCCTGGTAGTAAGTGCCTTGCTTCTTACAGACGGACTTCCCCAATGAGGTCTGCCTTCCTCCCCAGTTGCTTAAGAAGTCCTTATTGCTGGGGTCTGTTTTTGGTCTACCTGCTCCCCTCAAATCCATGGTGGACCACCTATTACTATTGTTTTTGGTGATCTCTTGTCTGTGGTCATGCCTGCTGGATTTCATGCCCTGCCTTTGACAAGGAACTTACCCCAGCATCTGTAGCTGACAGTGTCCCTGAGGGCCTGCTACATCCCAGCAAGGGAGGAGTCCAGGGCTTGGTCCTGCCTGTCTCGAGCTGCCCTTTCCCTGCAATTCACAGCCATATTGATCTTGAGATGGAACAAGCGGTGGTCTTCATGGTCAAAGAGTTAAGGACTTGATTGCTTTCAAATCTATTTCTACTTTTTCAGCCCCTTCTCTAACTTCTTAAACTGTAAGCTTTCCCTAAGATTCTAACAGAATCTTGGCTCTAAAGTTAGGTTCTTTAAGACTAAAGTAGGTTCTGTATGGCCATGTGAAAAGGACAAGACTGTCCTTTTCAATAAAAGGCCATTTGTAATGAAACCTTTATGTAAAAATTCCTCCGACTGATTCCATATCAGTCTTAGTTCTCATGCCTTGTCTCCTTGTCCCCTAGGCTCTGTGTGTTAACTCTGGTTCTAGTGCCCTGCCCATCCAGAGCTGACACATAATTTGACATTAATCCCTCTCCACATTTGCTTCATTGACCTGGCTTGTGCAAGCTGCCTGTACCACCTCTAGTATTCCATCGGAGTACCTTCTGATTGTGCATTTAGTCCTGCTGTCCTGGCCCTGCCAACTGACAGAAAGTATAATTCACTGTAAGATTGAGTTAAGACACTATCTCCAAGCTTCTAGTTTTGTTGTATTCGCTTTCCTGAGTCAGGCTCAGAGTTCCAGGCTCTATGTGACTATTTCCCTGACTTATATCTGCCACCCTGACCTGTCTCCTTAGCTCTAAAGTATGTGCTCCCCATTCCAGCTAATGGCCTCACAATTCACCTTACGATCTAAGCTAGGAACCTCAGATTTGCTGTTGAGATCCATCAAAACGAGAGAGCCATTATCCATGTAATCAGAACTAAGACCCCAGCAGTCAACTCAGAAATAGGATTGGATGCTTAGCTCTGCACATGAGAAATTTCATCATATCGGTTCTCAAGAAATCAACTTACACCCATAGAACTCATAGGGAACTACATCCACAGAACTAATAGTGAACTAATTTTTTTACCTTTTATTGTAGATTCAGGGGTACATGTGCAGGTTTGTTATATAGGTAAATTCATGTCACAGGGATTTCTTGTATAGATTATTTTGTCACTCAAGTACTAAGCTTAGTACCCAATAACTATTTTTTCTGATTCTCTCCCTTCTCCCACCATCCACCCTCAAGTAGATCCCAGTGTCTGTTGTTCTTCTCTTTGTGTCCATCTGTTCTCATAATTTAGCTCCTACTTATAAGTGAGAACTTGTGGTATTTGGTTTTCTCTTCCTATGTAAGTTTGCTAAGGATAATGACCCCCAGCTCCATCCGTGTTCCTGCAAAGGACATGATCTCATTCTTTTTTATGGTTACATAGTATTCCATGGTGTATATGTACCACATTTTCTTTATCCAGTCTACCATTGATGGGCATTTAGGTTGATTCCATGTCTTTGCTATTGTGAATAGTGCTGCAATGAACATATACGTGCATGTGCCTTTATGATAAAATGATTTATATTCCTTTGGGTATATATCCAGTAGTGGAATTGCTGGGTCAAATGGTAGTTCTGTTTTTAGCTCTTTGAAGAATCCTCAGACAGCTTTCCACAATGTCTGAACTAATTTACACTCTCACAAATAGTGTATAAGCATTTTCTTTTCTCTGCAACCTCGCCAGCATCTGTTTTTCTTTGACTTTTTAATAATAGCCATTCTGACTGGTGTGAAATGTTATCTCATTGTGTTTTTGATTTGCATTTATCTCATGATCAGTGATATTGAGTTTTTTTTCATATGCTTATTGGCCACATGAATAATATGTCTTCTTTTGAAAAGTTTCTGTTTGTGTCCTTTGTCTACTTTTTAATGGAGTTTTTTTTCTTATAAGTTGGTTTAAGTTCTTTATAGATGCTGGATATTAGACCTTTGTCAGATGCATAGCTTGCAAAAATTTTCTCCTATTCTGTAGGTTGTCTGTTTACTCTGTTGATAGTTTCTTTTGCTGTGCAGAAGCTTTTAAGTTTAATTACATCCTATTTATCAATTTTTGCTTTTGTTGCAATTGCTTTTGGCATTTTCATCATGAAATCTTTGCCAGACAGGGAACTAATTTTTAACCCAGAATTCTGTTTTGTAAATTTAGAATGAGGATTATAATGGGTATTCAACTTTCCTTTTATTGCATTCTTCCAGTTCATAATCCATAGTCACTTTTTAAAAAAAATTATTTTACAGACAGTCTCACTCTGTCATCCAGACTGAAGTATAGTGACATGAGCATACCTCATTGCAACCTCAAACTCCTGGGCTCAAGCAATCCTCTTGCCTCAGCCTCCTGAGTAGCCAGGACTACAGGTGCACACCACCATACCTGGCTAATTTTTTAAATTATTTTTTGTAGAGATGGGGGCGGGTCTCACTATGTTGGCCAGGCTGATCTTGAACTCTGAGCCCCAAGTGATCCTCCCACCTTGGCCTCCCAAAACGCTGGGATGACAGGTCCATAGTCCCTCTTCCAGAGAAACTTCACTGAGTGGATGAGTTATCAGGGGTTCCATGGAAGAAATAGGCTTTGAGTAAAGGAGTGGGGTAATCTTGAGAGATTCTCATTATGAACATGTCAGAATAATCAGAGTAATCCGTGTTTCTATAGAGAGATGGCATCAACTCTCACATTCACATAAGGTATAAAAAGTAAACTCCTCTTAATGTCTTTCTAGCAAGCATCAAGAGGAGTTTACTTTTTATACCTTATGTGAATGTGAGAGTTTATGTCATCAGCTCATCCTTGGTAGCTAATGGGATGACAGGTGTTGAAGTTAGATCATCCCTACATTCATTCACAAAGGTGGAACAATGAGGGAGCACTTAGTGCCAAGTACCCTGTGAAGCACACACACTGTCTCAACCTCTCATATAATACAACAACTCTATGAAATAGATGTTACGTATCCTTGTTGTGGTTGAGTTATGTACCCCCAAACAATATGTCCAAGTCCTAACCCTAGGTACCTGTGAAAGTGGCCTTATTTGGAAATAAGTTCTTTGCAGATGTAATGTTAAGATGAAGTCATATTGAATATGGTGGACCCTAAGCCCAATATGACTGGCGTCCTTATAAGAAAAGGAGAAGACACAGAAACACAGAGAAAAGACGATGTGAAGAGACAGAAGGAAAATGCCAATAATGACGGAGTCAAGAGATTGGAGTCACATTCTGTAAGGCAAGAAATGCCAAGGATTGCTGGTAAATACCCGAAGCTAGAAGAGACAAGGAGGGATTCTTCCCCAGAGCCTTCGAAGGAAGCACAGCCCTGCTGTATTAGTCCATTCTCACACTGCTATAAAGAAATACCTGAGACTGGGTAATTTATAAAGAAAAGAGGTTTAATTGGCTCATGGTTCCATAGGCTGTACAGGAAGCATGGCGGCATCTGCTTCTGGGAAGGCCTCGGGGAGCTTTTACTCATGGCGGAAGGTGAAGCAGGAGCAGTTGTCTTACATGGCAGGAGCAGGAGGAAGAGAGAAGGGGGAGGTGCTATCCACTTTTAAACACTCATGAGAACTCACTCACGAGAACTCACTCACTATCATGAGAACAGCACCGAGGGAATAGTGCTAAACCAGTCATGTGAAATTGTTCCCATGATTCAATCACCTCCCACCAGGCCCCACCTCCAACACTGGAGATTACAATTGAACATAAGATTTGGGTGAACACAGATCCAAACCATATCCCCTGCTGACACCTTGATTACAGACTTCTGGCCTCCAGAACTGTGAGAGAATAAATTTCTGTTGTTTTAAGCTACCCTGTTTGTGATACTTTGTTAAGATAGCCCTAGGAAACTAGTACAACCTCCATTTTCCAAATGAAGTAAGGTATGCTTGGAAATGCTGATTTACCCAATTGCAATTTCTTAGAGCTCCCTGAACTGCAAACTCTTGAACTCATGCTCCTTTACTCCCTTGCTGGTTGATCTAGCCTATTAGGTGATAGTTCCCTTTCTCTTCTGTTAATATCATATACTAGATAAATGACATCTTCGAGATAAATTACATAACAACATCATCATTCCCCCAAGTCTGATTGTGCAGAACATTAGTTCTATGAGATGTTAGACGGTGTTAGCATGCAAAAAAAGTTTTCAAGGTTAAAAAAAGAGAGAGAGAAATTCTGTGTCAATCAGGCTTTTTGTTTGTTTGTTTGTTTTCTGTAAGACCTCATGGAAACTTCAAAATGTACTGTGACTCTCCAAGAGGGACATATTAGAGCTTGTCATGTTTCTCAGGTTAATTTGACCAAGAAAATCTTTTCTTTTACAGAGCATCTCATGGATTCGTGTTTAGTGGAAGATACTGTGGGAAGTGCTAACTTGAAGGATTAATAACTCTTTTCTTTTTTTTTGACATCATTTCCATGCCAACCATGTTTTTTGAGTATTATCTTCACATAGATGTCTAAAGAAGAATTGAAAAATATTCTTGCTGCATCAGAAATATGTTGACAAACCACCTTTTGGGGTAGGTTAAATTAACCACTGCTTTATCATACCTCCTTTATTCTTTAGATCATTATATGGATTCTCAGGGTCAAGGTCTTCCAGTCAAAGGCCATTAGGGACATGGCTGTAGTTAACAAAATTGGGTTCATGGACTTCTTGCACACCATTGGAAATTGCAGTGTCTCAGGAAAGAGTGTTAGTCAGGAATTATATATATTATAAGATCTGTGCTCATGTTAGGTAATTTGAGGATAAGATTCCAGGAAGTAGGACTTTGCAGAAGCAAAGGTGGTTTTTAGTTCTTCTAATAGACTCTGAAAACAGGGACCCAGATTATCATACCCAAGCAATGAAAATATGTCCCCCAAAATCTGTGTGTTCTTTCCTAGATGTCCAATGGGCTTTCCTCCCACAGTCATGGGCTGCTCCGTACTATTTATACAGGTGCAGCAAGAAGTGGTTAGCACAAATTTCTCTTTGGCTGGCTAAGAAGAGATTTAAGGCTATGTGATTATCCGTGACAACTTTGCCTTACAAATTTAAGTGTAAACCTAGGCTTCCAGAACAGAAGTAGTATAATTTTTGACTTTTTTCAGGCTCAGAGACAAGTTTTAAATGATACTTTCCAGCTGTAGTAGTCATTGCTTGCATAGTGTCATTTTTAAGTGTCATCTTGACTTGATTAGGGAATACCTGGAGAACTTGTAAAGCATGACTTCTGCACATGTCTGTGAGGGTGTTTCCAGAGGAGATTATTGTGTAAATCAGTGGATTGTGTGGGGAACCTCTGCTCTCAATGGATGGGCACTGTCTAATTGGCTTGGAGCCAGAATAGAACAAAAAATAAGAAAAAGGGATTTGCTCTCTTGCTCCTGGAGCTGGGACATTCTTCTTCTGCCCTTTGACATTAGAACTCCAGGCTCTCTGGCCTTAGGACTCTAGGACTTTCACCAGTGGGCCCCCGGGTTCTCAGGCCTTCAAACTCAGCCTGAGAATTACACCTGGTTCTGAGGCCTTCAAACTTGGACTGAACCACACTGTTAGCATTCCAGGGTCTCTATCTTGCAGACGGCCTGTTGTGGGATTTCTCAGCCTCCATAATTGTGTGAGCCAATTCCCCTAATAAATCTCCTCTCATCTATCTATCTATCTATCTATCTATCTATCTATTTATCTATCTATCATCTATTATCATCTATCTACTTATTATGTAGATGATTGATAGATGATAATTGGTAGATTATCATCTATCAATCATCTATGTATTATCTATCAATTATCATCTATCAATTACCCATAATCTATCAAATAGCTATCATCTATCAATTATCTATAATCTATCTATCATCTATCTATCTCTCTATCAATCATCTATTATCTATCAATTATCTATCATCTATCAAGTATCTATCATCTATCTATCATGTATAATTCTATAATATCCTATTGGTTCTGTCTGTCTGGAGAACCCTAACTAAAACACATAGTATGCAACACAAGAATGCAGCCCTCCATCTGAAGAGTTCTCTCAAGTAGCCTGTGCTTGAGTTTTTTGGAGATTTCTCTGCATTCTTTTTAGGGAAACATGATCCACTGGAGGGGTGGTAGTTTTAAACAACTGAAATTCTCTAACAATTTTCCTGAATACACAGTAAAGTTAGTGTGTGGCAGGTGGCCATAAGCCTTATGTCCACATAAGAAGGACTGTCCTGATGAAGCAGAAACTGTATTAATATTGGCAATTTAAAAATTGTTAATTACAACAGGAATTCGCCTTTTTCTTTATTTGGTCGTGGTTGTGGGGGTGTGTCACTAGAGGTGGGAAAATCCCTTCAGTGAAGTCAAACAAGTCCTGCTAAGCAGGCTGGAGTGTCTCTGAAGTAACTGTTCTTACCCAGGATAGGCCCAATCTTTGTTCTCACTCCTCAAGGATTAGAGTTTGCTGATAGGCTTGTGAGGACCTCAGCAGACATATTTTTCTGGAGTGCAGTGGTGCAGTCATGGCTCACAGTAGCCTCAACTTCCTGAGTTCAAGCAATCCTCCTGCCTCAGCTTCCCAAGTATCTGAGATTTCGTCTTTTTTATAGGGGTTCTTGTAGTGTCAAGAGACCTCTTCTTCTTTTATTTTAATTATACTTTAAGTTATGGGATACATGTGCAGGTTTGTTACATAGGTATGCAAAGGCCATGGTGGTTTGCTGCACCCATCAACCTGTCATCTACATTAGGTATTTCTCCTAAGGCTATCCGTCCTCTAGCCACCCACTGGCCAATAGGCCCTGGTGTGTGAGGTTCCCCTCCCTGTGTCCATGTGTTCTCATTGTTCAACTCCCACTTTTAAGTGAGAAGATGTGGTGTTTGCTTTTCTGTTCCTGTGTTAGTTTGCTGACAATGATGGTTTCCAGCTTCATCCACATCCCTGCAAAAGTCATGAACTCATCCTTTCTTATGGCTGCATAGTATTCCATGGTGTATATGTGCCACATTTTCTTTATCCAGTGTATCATTGATGGACATTTGGATTGGTTCCAAGTCTTTGCTATTTTGAGTAGTGCTGCAGTAAACATACTTGTGAATGTGTCTTTATATGTGGGTATATACCCAGTAATGGGATTGCTGGGTCAAAAGGTATTTCTGGTTCTAAATCCTTGAGGAATCACCACACTGCCTTCCACAATGGCTAAACTAATTTACACTCCCACCAACAGTGTAAAAGCATTCCTATTTCTCCACATCCTCTCCAGCATCTGTTGTTTCCTGACTTTTTAATGATCGCCATTCTAACTGGCATGAGATGGTACCTCATTGTGGTTTTGATTTGCATTTTTCTAATGACCAGCGATGATGAGCTTTTCTTCATATGTTTGTTGGCCGCATAAATGTCTTCTTTTGAGAAGCGTCTGTTCACATGCTTTGCCCACTTTTGATGGGGTTGTTTGTTTATTCTCATAAATTTGTTTAAGCTCCTTGTAGATTCTGGATATTAGCCCTTTGTCAGATGGATAAATTGCAAACATTTTCTCCCATTCTGTAGGTTGCCTGTTCACTCTGATGGTGGTTTCTTTTGCTGTGCAGAAGCTCTTTAGTTTAGATCCCATTTGTCAATTTTGGCTTTTGTTTCTCTTGCTTTGGTGTTTCAGTCATGAAGTCTTTGTCCGTGCCTGTGTCCTCAATGTATTGCCTAGGTTTTCTTCTAGGGTTTTTATGATTTTAGGTTTTACATTTAAGTCTTTAATCTATCTTGAGTTAATTTTTGTATAATGTGTAAGGAAGGAATCCAGGTTCAGTTTTCTGTATATGGCTAGCCAGTTTTTCCAACACCATTTATTAAATAGGGAATCCTTTCCCCATTGCTTGCTTTTGTCAAGTTGTCAAAGATCAGATGGTTGTAGATGTGTGGTGTTATTTCTGAGGCCTCTGTTCTGTTCCATTGGTCTATATATCTGTTCTTGTGCCAGTACCACACTGTTTTGGTTACTGTAGCCTTGTAGTATAGTTTGAAGTTAGGTAGCATGATGCCTCCAGCTTTGTTCTTTTTGCTTAGGATTGTCTAGGCTATACGGGCTCTTTTTTGGTTCCATATGAAATTTAAAGTAGTTTTTTTTCTAATTCTGTGAAGAAACTCAATAGTAGCTTGATGGGGATAGCACTGAATGTGTAAATTACTTTGGGCAGTATGGCCATTTTCATGATATTGATTCTTCCTAACCATGAGCATGGAATGTTTTTCCATTTGTTTGTGTCCTCTCTTATTTCCTTGAGCAGTGGTTTGTAGTTCTCCTTGAGGAGTTCCTTCACATCCCTTATAAGTTGTATTCCTAGGTGTTTTATTCTCTTTGTAGCAATTGTGAATGGGAGTTCACTCATGATTTAGCTCTCTGCTTGTTTATTATTGGTGTATAGGAATGCTTGTAATTTTTGCACATTGATTTTGTATCCTGATACTTTGCTGAAGTTGCTTTGCTGAAGGAGTTTTTGGGCTGAGATGATGGGGTTTTGTAAATATACAGTCATGTCATCTGCAAACAGAGACAATTTGACTTCTTCTCCTCCTATTTGAATACGCTTTATTTCTTTCTCTTGCCTGATTGCCCTGGCCAGAACATCCAATACTATGTTGAATAGGAGTGGTGAGAGAGGGCATCCTTGTCTTATGTGTATTTTCAAAGGGAGTGCTTCCAGCTTTTGCCCATTCAGTATGATATTGGCTGTGGGTTTGTCATAAATAGCTCTTATTATTTTGAGATTATGTTTCATCAATACCTAGTTTATTGAGAGTTTTTAGCATAAAGGGGTGTTTTTAGCATAAAGGCCTTTTCTGCGTCTATTAAGATATTCTTGCGGTTTTTGTCATTGGTTCTGTCTCTGTGATGGATTACGTTTATTGATTTGCATATGTTGAACCAGCCTTGCATGCCAGGGCTGAAGCCAACTGGATCGTAATGTATAAGCTTTTTGATGTGCTGCTGGATTCAGTTTGCCAGTATTTTATTGAGGATTTTTACATTGATGTTCATCAGGGAAATTGGCCTGAAATTTTCTTTTTTTGTTGTGTCTCTGTCAGGTTTTGGTATCAGGATGATACTGGCCTCATAAAATGAGTTAGGGAGGAATCTCTCTTTTTCTATTGTTTGGAATAGTTTCAGAAGGAATGGTACCAGCTCCTCTTCGTACCTCTGGTAGAAATCGGCTGTGAATCCATCTGCTCCTGGGCTTTTTTTGGTTGGTAGGCTATTAATTACTGCCTCAATTTCAGAACTTGTTATTGGAGACCTCCTCTTTTTCAATGCATTTGGAATTCAGGACTAATCCCAAATCAAATGCCTATATCAGTGTATAAGTATTCTTTTTTCTTTTGTCAGCTTGCAGGTCTGGATGAGGGCAATTTATTTTGCCATCTGAACTTATTTTATGTCTAGGTAAAGTTTATACTACTTTTGAAATACAAGCTTTACCTAGACTTGCTATCACAAAGTCAGTGATAGTATATCCTACTAGGCAAATTTTACTTTTTGTTCCTTTGTTTGTTTTTTCAGTCTGAACCAACAGCAAGCAAAGTTAAATTATGGATATCCAAGGGAGTCTATAGAAGGTCCATGCAAGGTATGGAGAGTTCCTCAACAGAGGTAATCAATCATCAGCTTCTTTTTCTACAGATGAAGGAAAGAGGGTCACTGGGTTTAGAGTGTTACAGTGATGAATGGTGATATTTGAAGGGAAACCAACAATATTTCCTAGGAGACTAAGTGACTAACTGAAAAATTTTGAGTTATGTCTATCAATAAAACATCAGGGGAATTATTAGGTTTAGTGTAGACCCTAGAACTAGTTTGACAGTCACTCCAGCTTCCACAAGCTTTGCTGCAGCTGCTAGAACTCTTAGACAAGACAACTGTGCTGTGACTACTGGAGCTAATGAAAGACGGAAATAACAGATTTTTGATGAGTCCCATGTCATTGAGTCAAAGCCCCTAGTGTTTGTTCAGACTTCTCATGACAAAAAAGAAAAGTGGGGTTGCTAATCGAGAATCTTGGAAAAAGATATTTTGATACACAGTTATTATAGTAATCTTTGTGCTTAAACATGAGCATTCTTTTTTTAACTCAAAAAAAGGTTTAATCCTTGAAATATATTTATATTAGCATATTTTACTTAAATATAATTAACAGAAAAATGGGCGCAGGTCAGTGGGTGAGCGCACCGTGCGCCAGCCGAAGCAGGGGCGAGGCATTGCCTCACTCGGGAAGCGCAAGGGGTCAGGGAGTTCCCCTTCCAGGGGTGACAGACGGCACCTGGAAAATCGGGCCACTCCCAACCGAATTCTGTGCTTTTCCGACGGGCTTGGGAAACGGTGCCCCAGGAGAGTATAGCCCGCACCTGGCTCAGAGGGTCCTACGCCCACGGAGTCTCGCTGATTGCTAGCACAGCAGTCTGAGATCAAACAGCAAGTCGGCAGCGAGGCTGGGGGAGGGGCGCCCGCCATTGCCCAGGCTCGCTTAGGTAAACAAAGCAGCCTGGAAGCTTGAACTGGGTGGAGCCCACCACAGCTCAAGGAGGCCTGCCTGCCTCTGTAGGCTCCACCTCTGGGGGCAGGGCACAGACAAACAAAAAGACAGCAGTAACCTCTGCAGACTTAAATGTCCCTGTCTGACAGCTGTGAGGAGAGCAGTGGTTCTCCCAGCACGCAGCTGGAGATCTGAGAACGGGCTGACTGCCTCCTCAAGTGGGTCCCTGACCCCTGACCCCCGAGCAGCCTAACTGGGAGGCACCCCCCAGCAGGGGCAGACTGACACCTCATAGGGCCGGCCAGGTACTCCAACAGACCTGCAGCTGAGGGTTCTGTCTGTTAGAAGGAAAACTAACAGAAAGGACATCCACACCAAAAACCCATCTGTACATCACCATCATCAAAGACCAAAAGTAGATAAAACCACAAAGATGGGGAAAAAACAGAGCAGAAAAACTGGAAACTCTAAAAACCAGAGTACCTCTCCTCCTCCAAAGGAACGCAGTTCCTCACCAGCAACGGAACAAAGCTGGACGGAGAATGACTTTGACGAGCTGAGAGAAGAAGGCTTCAGACGATCAAATTACTCTGAGCTACGGGAGGATATTCAAACCAAAGGCAAAGAAGTTGAAAACTTTGAAAAAAATTTAGAAGAATGTATAACTAGAATAACCAATACAGAGAAGTGCTTAAAGGAGCTGATGGAGCTGAAAACCAAGGCTCGAGAACTACGTGAAGAATGCAGAAGCCTCAGGAGCCGATGCGATCAAATGGAAGAAAGGGTATCAGCCCTGGAAGATGAAATGAATGAAATGAAGCGAGAAGGGAAGTTTAGAGAAAAAAGAATAAAAAGAAACGAGCAAAGCCTCCAAGAAATGTGGGACTATGTGAAAAGACCAAATCTACGTCTGATTGGTGTACCTGAAAGTGACGGGGAAAATGGAAACAAGTTGGAAAACACTCTGCAGGATATTATCCAGGAGAACTTCCCCAATCTAGCAAGGCAGGCCAACATTCAGATTCAGGAAATACAGAGAACGCCACAAAGATACTCCTCGAGAAGAGCAACTCCAAGACACATAATTGTCAGATTCACCAAAGTTGAAATGAAAAAAATGTTAAGGGCAGCCAGAGAGAAAGGTTGGGTTACCATCAAAGGGAAGCCCATCAGACTAACAGCGGATCTCTCGGCAGAAACCCTACAAGCCAGAAGAGAGTGGGGGCCAATATTCAACATTCTTAAAGAAAAGAATTTTCAACCCAGAATTTCATATCCTGCCAAACTAAGCTTCATAAGTGAAGGAGAAATAAAATACTTTACAGACAAGCAAATGCTGAGAGATTTTGTCACCACCAGGCCTGCCCTAAAAGAGCTCCTGAAGGAAGCGCTAAACATGGAAAGGCACAACTGGTACCAGCCACTGCAAAATCATACCGAAATGTAAAGACCATTGAGACTAGGAAGAGACTGCATCAACTAACGAGCAAAATATCCAGCTAACATCATAATGACAGGATCAAATTCACACATAACAATATTAACTTTAAATGTAAATGGACTAAATGCTCCAATTAAGAGACACAGACTGGCAAACTGGATAAAGACTCAAGACCCATCAGTGTGCTGTATTCAGGAAACCCATCTCACGTGCAGAGACACACATAGGCTCAGAATAAAAGGATGGAGGAAGATCTACCAAGCAAATGGAAAACAAAAAAAGGCAGGGGTTGCAATCCTAGTCTCTGATAAAACAGACCTTAAACCAACAAAGATCAAAAGAGACAAAGAAGGCCACTACATAATGGTAAAGGGATTAATTCAACAAGAAGAGCTAACTATCCTAAATATATATGCACCCAATACAGGAGCACCCAGATTCATAAAGCAAGTCCTGAGTGACCTACAAAGAGACTTAGACTCCCACACATTAATAATGGGAGACTTTAACACCCCACTGTCAACATTAGACAGATCAACGAGACAGAAAGTCAACAAGGATACCCAGGAATTGAACTCAGCTCTGCACCAAGCGGACCTAATAGACATCTACAGAACTCTCCACCCCAAATCAACAGAATATACATTTTTTTCAGCACCACACCACACCTATTCCAAAATTGACCACATACTTGGAAGTAAAGCTCTCCTCAATAAATGTAAAAGAACAGAAATTATAACAAACTGTCTCTCAGATCACAGTGCAATCAAGCTAGAACTCAGGATTAAGAATCTCACTCAAAACCGCTCAACTACGTGGAAACTGAACAACCTGCTCCTGAATGACTACTGGGTACATAACGAAATGAAGGCAGAAATAAAGATGTTCTTTGAAACCAACGAGAACCAAGACACAACATACCAGAATCTCTGGGATGCATTCAAAGCAGTATGTAGAGGGAAATTTATAGCACTAAATGCCCACAAGAGAAAGCAGGAAAGATCCAAAATTGACACCCTAACATCACAATTAAAAGAACTAGAAAAGCAAGAGCAAACACATTCAAAAGCTAGCAGAAGGCAAGAAATAACTAAAATCAGAGCAGAACTGAAGGAAATAGAGACACAAAAAACCCTTCAAAAAATAAATGAATCCAGGAGCTGGTTTTTTGAAAGGATCAACAAAATTGATAGACCGCTAGCAAGATTAATAAAGAAAAAAAGAGAGAAGAATCAAATAGATGCAATAAAAAATGATAAAGGGGATATCACCACCGATCCCACAGAAATACAAACTACCATCAGTGAATACTATAAACACCTCTATGCAAATAAACTAGAAAATCTAGAAGAAATGGATAAATTCCTCAACACATACACCCTCCCAAGACTAAACCAGGAAGAAGTTGAATCTCTGAATAGACCAATAACAGGAGCTGAAATTGTGGCAATAATCAATAGCTTACCAACCAAAAAAAGTCCAGGACCAGATGGGTTCACAGCCGAATTCTACCAGAGGTACAAGGAGGAGCTGGTACCATTCCTTCTGAAACTATTCCAATCAATAGAAAAAGAGGGAATCCTCCCTAACTCATTTTATGAGGCCAGCATCATCCTGATACCAAAGCCTGGCAGAGACACAACAAAAAAAGAGAATTTTAGACCAATATCCTTGATGAACATTGATGCAAAAATCCTCAATAAAATACTGGCAAACAGAATCCAGCAGCACATCAAAAAGCTTATCCACCATGATCAAGTGGGCTTCATCCCTGGGATGCAAGGCTGGTTCAATATACGCAAATCAATAAATGTAATCCAGCATATAAACAGAACCAAAGACAAAAACCACATGATTATCTCAATAGATGCAGAAAAGGCCTTTGACAAAATTCAACAACCCTTCATGCTAAAAACTCTCAATAAATTAGGAATTGATGGGACGTATCTCAAAATAATAAGAGCTGTTTATGACAAACCCACAGCCAATATCATACTGAATGGGCAAAAACTGGAAGCATTCCCTTTGAAAACTGGCACAAGACAGGGATGCCCTCTCTCACCACTTCTATTCAACATAGTGTTGGAAGTTCTGGCCAGGGCAATTAGGCAGGAGAAGGAAATCAAGGGTATTCAATTAGGAAAAGAGGAAGTCAAATTGTCCCTGTTTGCAGATGACATGATAGTATATCTAGAAAACCCCATTGTCTCAGCCCAAAATCTCCTTAAGCTGATAAGCAACTTCAGCAAAGTCTCAGGATACAAAATCAATGTGCAAAAATCACAAACATTCTTATACATCAATAACAGACAAACAGAGAGCCAAATCATGAGTGAACTCCCATTCACAATTGCTTCAAAGAGAATAAAATACCTAGGAATCCAACTTACAAGGGATGTGAAAGACCTCTTCAAGGAGAACTACAAACCACTGCTCAAGGAAATAAAAGAGGATACAAACAAATGGAAGAACATTCCATGCTCATGGGTAGGAAGAATCAATATCATGAAAATGGCCATCCTTCCCAAGGTAATTTACAGATTCAATGCCATCCCCATCAAGTTACCAATGACTTTCTTCACAGAATTGGAAAAAACTACTTTAAAGTTCATATGGAACCAAAAAAGAGCCCGCATCGCCAAGTCAATCCTAAGCCAAAAGAACAAAGCTGGAGGCATCACACTACCTGACTTCAAACTATACTACAAGGCTACAGTAACCAAAACAGCATGGTACTGGTACCAAAACAGAGATATAGATCAATGGAACAGAACAGAGCCGTCAGAAATAATGCCACATATCTACAAGTATCTGATCTTTGACAAACCTGAGAAAAACAAGCAATGGGGAAAGGATTCCCTATTTAATAAATGGTGCTGGGAAAACTGGCTAGCCATATGTAGAAAGCTGAAACTGGATCCCTTCCTTACACCTTATACAAAAATCAATTCAAGATGGATTAAAGACTTAAATGTTAGACCTAAAACCATAAAAACCCTAGAAGAAAACCTAGGCATTACCATTCAGGACATAGGCATGGGCAAGGACTTCATGTCTAAAACACCAAAAGCAATGGCAACAAAAGCCAAAATTGACAAATGGGATCTAATTAAACTAAAGAGCTTCTGCACAGCAAAGGAAACTACCATCAGAGTGAACAGGCAACCTACAAAATGGGAGAAAATTTTCGCAACCTACTCATCTGACAAAGGGCTAATATCCAGAATCTACAATGAACTCAAACAAATTTACAAGAAAAAAACAAACAACCCCATCAAAAAGTGGGCGAAGGACATGAACAGACACTTCTCAAAAGAAGACATTTATGCAGCCAAAAAACACATGAAAAAATGCTCACCATCACTGGCCATCAGAGAAATGCAAATCAAAACCACAATGAGATACCATCTCACACCAGTTAGAATGGCAATCATTAAAAAGTCAGGAAACAACAGGTGCTGGAGAGGATGTGGAGAAATAGGAACACTTTTACACTGTTGGTGGGACTGTAAACTAGTTCAACCCTTGTGGAAGTCAGTGTGGCGATTCCTCAGGGATCTAGAACTAGAAATTCCATTTGACCCAGCCATCCCATTACTGGGTATATACCCAAAGGATTATAAATCATGCTGCTATAAAGACACATGCACACGTATGTTTATTGCCACATTATTCACAATAGCAAAGACTTGGAACCAACCCAAATGTCCAACAATGATAGACTGGATTAAGAAAATGTGGCACATATACACCATGGAATACTATGCAGCCATAAAAAATGATGAGTTCATGTCCTTTGTAGGGATATGGATGAAATTGGAAATCATCATTCTCAGTAAACTATCGCAAGAACAAAAAACCAAACACCGCATATTCTCACTCATAGGTGGGAATTGAACAATGAGAACACATGGACACAGGAAGGAGAACATCACACTTCGGGGACTGTTGTGGGGTGGGGGGAGGGGGGAAGGATAGCATTGGGAGATATACCTAATGCTAGATGATGAGTTGTTGGGTGCAGCGCACCAGCATGGCACATGTATACATATGTAACTTACCTGTACATTGTGCACATGTACCATAAAACCTAAAGTATAATAATAATAATAATAATAATAAAAGAAAAAAAAAATTAACAGAAAAAATAAAAATATTTTTATCTGCTTTTTATTAGTAAGTTTGGTAAATAAAAGAGCTCTCATAATAATTTTAAATTAATTTAAATTCAAAGAATATTTGAAAATCTAATTATTCCCATTGTCTTTCCTTTCATGGATGACAAAACAAATCTTGTGTTACCTAACAGCCATTACAGTAAACCCAAAGATAGTTTAGGCACAAAAGACATATTAATAGCTTGATTATTCTGAATTTGGGGCCTGAATTTTGGAAAGAATCAAGAATAGTTGTTCCAGGAGACAAGATGTAAGTCATAAGTATCTAGGGTCCAGAAATAATTATAGATGACATTGTAAAAAAATTGCTATGTGTTAGCAATTAACAATAGTCACTAGAAACAACATTTTATTAAAGCAAGGAGTCTTTTAAAAAATGATTTAAAAATGTCAAAAGCACTGAAAGTTAACAGAATATTTTATTGACAAAAAGAAATATTCACTAATATGGGCATAGCATAACTTAATTTTTGTATATTAAAAAGACTCCAATTCTAATTTTACTCTTTTTGTACATCATTCATGTAACATTCTACAGTAGAGAATTTATTAATATGGCTTTACCTGTATGCATTTAGGCATACACAGATATGTAAATATACAAATAGATAATACATTTTAAATTTTACATTTTAACTATAGCTTTAAAATTAAATCTATTGGATAAAATAATATGTATGTCAAAATAACATTTACCCTCTGAATAAATGGTTTCAACTTTCCTAATAAACAGATAATCAACAGGATATTTATTCTGTATACATATTTGTGTTTCTCTGTATTAAACATTTATATTAATTATCATCTTTAACCAAAGTAATCAACCTTCCTTTTCTTTAGGCACGAAAGAAAAAGGAGAGAAAACATAATTTACTTAGATATTTTTTGGTCTACTAGCATTTATTTCATACAATTTAAACAGTTTCAATATATAAATATATGATGTCATTCAAAGGAATTTGCATGTTTTTTAATCTATTGTCACTTTAAGAAATAAACACAATTGTATTTAATGACCAGTGTTTTTATGTTTATTTAGAAATTGTGTAGGCATCCAAAGGATTATTGTCAATTAACCATTTGTCTAAGTCCTGAAAGTTTGTTAAGGATCAGGAAATTACAATTTTAGTTAACAAATGAAACTTATGATTTGTAGCACTGTAAGAATTTTATAAAAATTATAAAGGTGTTTATTATTATCATTCGCTTTAGTTTAATACAATTTTATATATATTAAAATAAAATTCTAAATTTAGACAAGTTATAGAACTAGTGAAATCTTGTTGAACTCATATAACTAATGTAGAAAATTCAGTTTAATAAAAGAAATTTAACTCTGGCCTTGTAGAAACCAAAATATTGGGCTGACACTAGTTTTTGTATTAAAGTAATTTTTTGAAGACTCTGAATTATGCCAAACATGTAATCTTTTAACTTATATATAATGCCTTTTCTTCTTTTCTCTTAATTATAATAAAGGCTACTGTGTAAATATACTGTTTGTGCCCACAGAAAGAAACACAGTTTAATAACATTTTTTCCCCTTTTTTTTCAGACATTTTGACTATTTGTCTGAACTAGATATCCCTTGAATGTGCACACAAAAAGTGAATGGGTCATTTGATAAGGTAACGATTAATTTCCGAAGAGAGGGGAAAAGAGAGAAAGAGAGGAAGGGGAATAGAGGGAAAAAAAGAAAGAAAAGGGAGCCTGCTGCCGATGAATAAGAAATCAACACCAAAAAAAAAAAAGGCTAACTATGTTCCCTCTGAAAAGAGAGGGAGGAAGGTTTATATGTAAAAGAATAGATTTTGAAATATAAAAAGAGTGACATTAAAATTGGTTTAAGCCCCTGGCGATTTTATCAATTAACTAGCACTTACTAATTCCTAAAGTATGGAAATAAAAGGAGGGGCTATCACCAACTTTAAACAAAAGAATCACTGTTAGACAAACAGAACAATCTCCCCTTGAAGGTTTCTTCACTTTTATAAAGTGCCTCTAAAGTAAACCATCGTGTTTATATTAAAAGTTCCTCAAGGTGGCCATTGCAATTCCAGATTGTCCTTGGTGGAACTGTGCCCGCTGTAGAGATAAACATGCACGTTTGTGTTACATTGCGGAAATCTCAAAGAAACAGGTATCTGGCCTGGAAGAAGTGCAGTTTTAGGTTGAGTGGAGCCCATCAGAGATGCAATGGTCTGTAAGGGTGGCACTTGTCTGACCTTGATTCTCCGATCTTGAGTCTCCAGAATTTGGGCAAAGGTCAGTTGTCTACAATGAGGGCTGAGAAACGAAAAAAATAGTTCTCAAGCTCACAAAGATAAGACAGAGGAAGTCCTTACAAGTATTGAAATGGTGACCTGACACAAAGTTTATCCAAAGGCCAAGTTTGTCTATAGCATGTCAGTCCTGAATTCTCAGTCCTTGGAGCCAGAGGACAGACTTATGGGGACTTGGCTTGTCCTTTCCTTATGGACTTTTCTTTGTATAGACAAACAACACTCAGGACAATAGACAGATCATAGAACAGATGTTAGAGGCTAGAAAACAATATTTCCAACTGACTAGATTTGCAACAAGTTTTACAGACTAGAAAGACTCCAAGGATCTATTCCTAGGAAAACAAAATAAACACATTGCTGACAGTTCTGAACAAAATATCAGAGCCTAGCCATGAACAGGGTCCCACATGTATGCATCATTACTGAGTCAAGGGTACTTGCTTAAGGCAGCAAGGACTTTTGAAGAATCTTGTGAAACTCCATTTTTGTCAATCCTTCAGAGCCCAAGACCACCAGAAACACTCTTGTAATGGAACAAGTTGGCTTTATTACTAATTGCAACAAGGCTTTTTGAAAGCCTTCTCTCATCTTCCTGGGGATCACCTCTCCAGGTGTACAGAGACAGCATAGGTAGGTTGTGGGGGAATGGAGAGGAAGGGGAGCTTCCCTAAGTGAAAACCTAAATGTTTTCCTAAACACAAGCACCATTGAGCAGTTTGTAGATGGAATTTTGCAATCAAAATTGCAGGGTATTCTGTTCAAGCCACACCTTTTTTTCCCTCCATTTTGAGATAATTAAAAATTCCTATGCAGATGTAAAAAAAAAATAGAAAAATCTCTTGTACCCTTTCCCCCAATGGTAACACCTTGCAAGACGATGGTATATCAGAACCTGGCTTTTTTTTTTTTTTTCTTGTCAGAGTCTCACTCCATCACCCAGGCCGGAGTGCAACTGTGTGATCACAGTTCACTTCAGCCTTGATCTCCTGGGTTCAAGTGATCCTCTCATCTCAGCCTCCTGAGGAGCTGGGACTACAGGCATGTGCCACCACACCCAGCTAATCTTTTTCATTTTCTTTTCTTTTCTTTCTTTCCTTCTTTCCTTCTTCTCTTTCTTCTTTCTTTCTTTCTTTCTCTCTTTCTCTTTTTCTTTTCTTTCTCTTTTTTCTCTTTCTTTCCCTTTCTTTCTCTTTCCTTATCCTTTCCTTTTCTTTCTTTCTTTCTTCTTTCTTTCTTTCTTTTCTCTCTCTCTCTCTCATAGAGATAGGGTCTCAGGTCTCACTATGTTGCCTAGACTCATCTCAAACTTCTGCACAGCCCAAATATTGACATTAATACAGTTATGATGTAGAACATTTCTGTCACCACAAGGATGCCTCAAACTCCACTTTTTAGCTACCTCTACTTCCCTCCCACCCCCACCACCTTCTTAATCCCTGGCAATTACAAATCTGTGTTCTCCATTTCTATAATTTTGTCAGTTCAAGGATGTTATATAAATGGGATCACACTGTATGATTAGTTTTTATTTTCACATAGCATAGCTCCCTAGAGATTTATTCAAGTTACCAAATGTATTAATGGTTCACTCCTTTCATTGCTGAGCAGAATTCCATGGTATGCATGTAACACTGTTTAACTATTGAAGACTATCTGAGTTATTTCCAGTTTGGGGCTATTACAAATAAAACTGCAGTAATCACTGACTTATAGGTTTTTATGTAACCATAAGTTTTCATTTCCCTGGGATAAATGCCCAGGAGTATAATTACTGGAATGCATGGTAGTTGCATGTTTAGTTTTTTAGGAAACAGCCAAATTGTTTTCCAGAATGACCGTATCATTTTACACTCTCACCAGCAATGTCTGAGTGATCCAGTTTCTCTGTATTTGATGTAGTCACTATTTTTTATTTAGCCATTCTAATAAGTATGTAGTAATACCTCATTGTGGTTTTAATTTGCATTTCCCTAATGGCCAATAATGTTGAACAATTTTTTATGTGCGTATATGCTATCTGTATATCTCCTAAAATGTTTGTTTCTATCTTTTGCACATTTTCTAATTGGAGTTTTTTATTTGTTTGCTTGTTTTACTGTTGATATTCAAGAGTTCTTTATATATTCTAAATAATCCTGTTTTGATAAGTGATTTGCAAATATTCTCTCCCAGTCTGTAACTTGTATTTTCATCCTCTTAGCAGAGTATTTTGTGGAGCAAAAATTTATCATCTTGATGAGCTCCAATTTGTCAATTTTTCTTTTATGGATCATGTTTTTGGTGTCAAGTCTAAGAACTCTTTGCCAGTCCTAGATCCCTAAAATTTTTTTCCTAAAAATTTTATAATTTTACATTCTAGGGAAAACTAAGTTCCAAGATGGCCGAATAGGAAGAGCTCCAGTCTGCAGATTCCAGTGTGAGGAATGCAGAAGATGGGTGATTTCTGCATTTCCAACTGAGGTACTGGGTTCATCTCACTGGGGCTTGTCAGACAGTGGGTGCAGTCCATGGAGCAGGGCAGAGCATTGCCTCACCCGGGAAGCGCAAGCGGTCAGGGAATTCCCTTTCCTAGCAAAAGGAAGCCGTGACAGATGGTACCTGGAAAATTGGGACACTCCCGCCCTAATACTGTGCTTTTCCAACGGCCTTAGCAAACGGCACACCAGGAGATTATATCCCGCGCCTGGCTCGGAAGGTCCCACGCCCACGGAACCTCGCTCACTGCTAGCACAACAGTCTGAGATCGAACTGCAAGGTGGCAGCCAGGCTGGTGGAGGGGCATCCACCATTGATGAGGCTTGAGTAGGTAAACAAAGCAGTCGGGAAGCTCAGACTGGGTGGAGCCCACCGCAGCTCAAGGAGGCCTGTCTGCCTTTGTAGACTCCACCTCTGGGGGCAGGGCATAGCTGAACAAAAGGCAGCAGAAACTTCTGCAGACTTAAACGTCCCTGTCTGACAGCTTTGAAGAGAGTAGTGCTTCTCCCAGCATGGAGTTTGAGATCTGAGAATGGACAGACTGCCTCCTCAAGTGGGTCCCTGACCCCCGAGTAGCCTAACTGGGAGAAATCTCCCAGTAGGGGCCAACTGACACCTCATACAGCTGGGTGCCCCTTTGAGATGAAGCTTCCAGAGGAAGGATCAGGCAGCAACATTTGCCATTCTTCTATATTTGCTGTTCTGCAGCCTCCACTGGTGATACTCAGGCAAACAGGGTCTGGAGTGGATCTCCAGCAAATTCCAACAGACCTGCAGCTGAGGGTCCTGACTGTTAGAAGGAAAACTAACACACAGAAAGGACATCCACACCAATACTCCATCTGTATGTCACCATCATCAAAGACCAAAGGTAGATAAAACCACAAAGATGGGGAGAAACCAGAGCAGAAAAGCTGAAAATTCTAAAAATCAGAGTGCCTCTTCTCCTCCAAAGGAATGCAGCTCCTTGCCAGCAATGGAACAAAGCTGGACGGAGAATGACTTTGAAGAGTTGAGAGAAGAAGGCTTCAGACCATCGGTAATAACAAACTTCTCCGAGCTAAAGGAGGATGTTCTAACCCATCGTGAAGAAGCTAAAAACCTTGAAAAAAGATTAGACAAATGGCTAACTAGAATAAACAGTGTAGAGAAGTCCTTAAATGACCTGATGGAGCTGAAAACCATGGCACAAGAACTATGTGACGCATGCACAAGCTTCAGTAGCTGATTTGATCTAGTGGAAGAAAGGTTATCAGTGATTTAAGATCAAATGAATGAAATGAAGTGAGAAGAGAAGTTTAGAGAGAAAAAAGTAAAAAGAAATGAACAAAGCCTCCAAGAAATATGGGACTATGTGAAAAGACCAAAACTATGTCTGATTGGTGTACCTGCAAGTGACGGGGAGAATGGAACCAAGTTGCAAAACACTCTTCAGGATATTATCCAGGAGAACTTCCCCAACCTAGCGAGGCAGGCCAACATTCAAATTCAGGAAATACAGAGAATGCCACAAAGATACTCATCGAGAAGAGCAACTCCAAGACACATAATTGTCAGATTCACCAAAGTTGAAATGAAGGAAAAAATGTTAAAGGCACCCAGAGAGAAAGGTAGGGTTACCCACAAAGGGAAGCCCATCAGACTAACAGCGGATCTCTTGGCAGAAACTCTACAAGCCAGAAGAGAGTGGGGGCCAATATTCAACATTCTTAAGGAAAAGAGTTTTCAACCCAGAATTTCATATCCAGCCAAACTAAGCTTCATAAGTGAAGGAGAAATAAAATCCCTTACAGACAAGCAAATGCTGAGAGATTTTGTCACCACCAGGCCTGCCTTACAAGAGCTCCTGAAGGAAGCACTAAACATGGAAGGAGCAACCAGTATCAGCCACTGCAAAAACATGCCAAATTGTAAAGACCATCAATGCTAGGAGGAAACTGCATCAACTAACGAGCAAAATAACCAGCTAACATCATAATAACAAGATCAAATTCACACATAACAATATTAACCTTAAATGTAAATGGGCTAAGTGCTCTAATTAAAAGACACAGACTGGCAAATCAGATAAAGAGTCAAGACCCATCAGTGTGCTGTATTCAGGAGACCCATCTCACATGCAGAGACACACATAGGCTCAAAATAAAAGGATGGAGGAAGATCTACCAAGCGAATGGAAAACAAAAAAAAAGCAGGGGTTGCAATCCTAGTCTCTGATAAAACAGACTTTAAACCAACAAAGATCAAAAGAGACAAAGAAGGCTGTTACATAATGGTAAAGGGATCAATTCAACAAGAAGAGCTAACTATCTTAAATATATATGCACCCAATACAGGAGCACCCAGATTCATAAAGCAAGTCCTTAGAGACCTACAAAGAGACTTAGACTCCCACACAATAATAATGGGAGACTTTAACACCCCACTGTCAACATTAGACAGATCAATGAGACAGAAAGTTAACCAGGATATCCAGGAATTGAACTCAGCTCTGTGCAAAGTGGACCTAATAGACATCTACAGAACTCTCCACCCCAAGTCAACAGAATATACATTCTTCTCAGCACCACATCACACTTATTCCAAAGCTGACCACATAGTTGGAAGTAAAGCACTCCTCAGCAAATGCAAAAGAAGAGAAATTATAACAAACTGTCTCTCAGACCACAGTGCAATCAAACTAGAATTCAGGGTTAAGAAACTCACTCAAAACTTCTCAACTACATGGAAACTGAACAATCTGTTCCTGAATGACTACTGAGTACATAACAAAATGAAGGCAGAAATAAAGATATTCTTTGAAACCAATGAGAGCAAAGACATAACATACCAGAATCTCTGGGACAATTTAAAGCAGTGTGTAGAGGGAAATTCATAGCACTAAATGCCCACAGGAGAAAGCAGGAAAGATCTAAAATTTACCCCCTAACATCACAATTAAAAGAACTAGAGATGTGAGAGCAAACACATTCAAAAGCTAGCAGAAGTCAAGAAATAACTAAGATCAAAGCAAAACTGAAGGAAATAGAGACACAAAAACCCTTCAAAAAATCAATGAATCCAGGAGCTGGTTTTTTGAAAAGATCAACAAAATTGATAGACTGCTAGCAAGACTAATAAAGAAGAAAAGAGAGAAGAATCAAATAGATGCAATAAAAAATGATAAAGGGGATATCACCACTGATCCCACAGAAATACAAACTACTGTCAGAGAATACTATACACACCTCTAAGCAAATAAACTAGAAAATCTAGAAGAAATGGATAAATTCCTGGACACGTACACCCTCCCAAGACTAAATCAGGAAGAAGTTGAATCCCTGAATAGACCAATAACAGGTTCTGAAATTGAGGGACTAATTAATATCCTACCAACCAAAAAAAGTCCGGGACCAGACAGATTCACAGCCGAATTCTACCAGAGGTACAAAGAGGAGCTGGTACCATTCCTTCTGAAACTATTCCAATCAATAGAAAAAGGGAATCCTCCCTAATTCATTTTATGAGGCCAACATCATCCTGATACCAAAGCCTGGCAGAGACACAACAAAAAAAGAGAATTTTAGACTGATGTCCCTGATGAACATTGATGCAAAAATCCTCAATAAAATATTGGCAAACCGAATCCAGCAGCACATCAAAAAGCTTATCCACCACAATCAAGTTGGCTTCATCCCTGGGATGCAAGGCTGGTTCAACATATGCAAATCAATAAACGTAATCCATCATGTAAACAGAACCAAAGACAAAAACCACATGATTATCTCAATAGATGCAGAAAAGGCCTTCAACAAAATTCAACAGTCCTTCATGCTAAAAACTCTCAATAAACTAGGTATTTGGACGTATCTCAAAATAATAAGAGCTATTTATGACAAACCCACAGCCAATATCATACTGAATGGGCAAAAACTGGAAGCATTCCCTTTGAAAACAGGCACAAGACAGGGATGCCCTCTCTCACCACTTCTATTCAACATAGTGTTGGAAGTTCTGGCCAGGGTAATTAGGCAGGAGAAGGAAATAATGGGTATTCAATTAGGAAAACAGGAAGTCAAATTGTCACTGTTTGCAGATGACATGATTGTATATTTAGAAAACCCCATCGTCTCAGCACAAAATCTCCTTAAGCTGATAAGCAACTTCAGCAAAGTCTCAGGACACAAAATCAAGTGCAAAAATCACAAGCATTCCTATATGCTAATAACAGACAAACAAAGAGCTAAATCATGAGTGAACTTCCATTCACAATTGCTTCAAAGAGAATAAAATACCTAGGAATCCAACTTACAAGGGATGTGAAGGGCCTCTTCAAGGAGAACTACAAACCACTGCTCAATGAAATAAAAGAGGACACAAACAAATGGAAGAACATTCAATATTGTGAAAATGGCCATACTGCCCTAGGTAATTTATAAACTCAATGCCATCCCCATCAAGCTACCAGTGACTTTCTTCACAGAATTGGAAAAAACTACTTTAAAGTTCAAATGGAACCAAAAAAGAGCCCGCATTGCCAAGACAATCCTAAGCCAAAAGAGCAAAGCTGGAGGCATCATGTTACCTGAATTCAAACTATACTACAAGGCTACAGTAACCAAAACATCATGGTACTGGTACCAAAACAGAGATATAGACCAATGGAACAGAATAGAGCCTCTGGAAGTAATACCACACATCTACAACCACCTGACCTTTGACAAACCTGACAAAAACAAGAAATGGGGAAAGGATTCCCTATTTAATAAATGGTGCTGGGAAAACTGGCTAGCCATATGTAGAAAGCTGAAACTGGATCTCTTCCTTACACCTTATACAAAAATTAATTCAAGATAGATTAAAGACTTAAATGTAAAACCTAAAATCTGGCTAATATCCAGAATCTACAAAGAACTTAAACAAATTTACAAGAAAAAATCAAACAACCCCATCAAAAAGTGGGCAAAGGATATGAACAGACACTTCTCAAAAGAAGACATTTATGCAACCAACAGACACATGAAAAAATGCTCATCATCACTGGCCATCAGAGAAATGCAAATCAAAACCACAATGAGATACCATCTCACACCAGTTAGAATGGCAATCATTAAAAAGTCAGGAAACAACAGGTGCTGGAGAGGTTGTGGAGAAACAGGAACACTTTTACACTGTTGGTGGGAGTGTAAACTAGTTCAACCATTGTGGAAGACAGTGTGGCGATTTCTCAAAGATCTAGAACTAGAAATACCATTTGAGCCAGCCATACCATTACTGGGCATACACTCAAAGGATTATAAATCGTGCTACTATAAAGACAAATGCACACATATGTTTACTGTGGCACTAGTCACAATAGCAAAGACTTGGAACCAACCCAAATGTCCATCAATGATAGACTGGATTAAGAAAATGTGGCACATATACACCATGGAATACTATGCAGCCATAAAAAAGGATGAGTTCATGTCCTTTGTATGGACATGAATGACCTGGAAACCATCATTCTGAGCAAACTATTGCAAGGACAGAAAACCAAACACTGCATGTTCTCATTCATAGGTGGGAATTGAACAATGAGAACACTTGGACACAGGGTGGGGAACATCACACACCAGGGCCTGTCATGGGGTTGGGGGAGGGGGAGGGATAGCATTAGGAGATATACCTAATGTAAATGAGGAGTTAATGGGTGCAGCACACCAACATGGCACATGTATACATATGTAACAAAACTGCACGTTGTGCACATGTACCCTAGAACTTAAAGTATAATAATAACAATAAAAATTTTACATTCTACATGAAGTCCATGCTGCATTTTAGTTAATTTTTGTATAAGGTGTGAGATTTAGTTCAAGGTTTGTTTTTTTGCCTATGGCTATCCGATTGCTCCAGCGCCTCTGAAAAGCCTATCTTTCCTCCACTGTATTGTTTTTGCACTTCTGTAAACAGTTAATTTGGGCATAGTTATGTGGGTCTGTTTCTGGGTTTCTATTCTTTTCTGTTGATCTATCTGTTTGTCCTTCAGCCAATACCATACATTCCTAATTACTTTAGCTGTAAAATAAGTCTTGAAATTAGATGGATTGATTCTTCCCACTTCAATCTTCTTTTTCAAAATGTTTTAGCTATTCTAGTTCCTCTGCCTTTTCATTTAAGATTTAGAATAATCCTATCTATATCTACAAAAAAACTTACAAGGATTTTACTGGGAATTTCATAATTTTGTATATAAATCTGGGGAGAATTGACATCTTTATTCCACTGTCTTCTAATCTATGACATGGCATGTTTCTCCATTTCTTTAAAACTTTAATTTCTTTCACCAATAATTTGTAGTTTTCAGCATGCAAGTCCTGTACATGTCTTGTGAGATTTACACCTGTCTTTCATTTTAATTTTGATTGAATATAAATAGTATTGCATTTTTAACTTCAGTGTGCTCATATGTGTATTACTAGTTTATAAAATATAATATATTTTCTATGTTTATTTTGTATTCTGCCACTTTGCTAAATTCACTTATTAGCTCTATGAGATTTTTGTTTTCTTTGTGTGTGTGCACGTATGTGTATGTTTGTAGGTCTCTTGGGGTTTTCTATGTAACTATGTCATCTACAGATAGGAAGCATTTTATTTCTTCCTTTCTAATCTATATGATATTTATTTCCTTTTTGTGTTTTTGCCTTATTTCGCTGGTTAGAACTTATAGCACTATGTTGAATAAGACAGTGAGAATGGGCATCCTTGCGTTGTTCCTTATCTTATGGGGGAGACACTCAGTCTTTTACTATGAAGTATAATGTTATCTGTAGGTTTTTTGTACGTGCTCTTTATCAAGTTCAGGAAGTTCCTCTTTACTCCTGTATTTCTGAGAGTTTTGATTGTGAATTGATATTGAATTTTGTCATGCACTTTTTAAAATATTAATTGATATGATTACTTGGTCATGGTGCATAATTCTTTTCATATATTGCTAAATTTTATTTGATGGTATTTTGCTAAGGGTATTTTGCACCTACATTCACAGGGGATATTCATCCATAGTCTTTTGTTTTGTTCTGTATTAACTTTGCCTCGTTTTGGTATCAGGGTAATACCTAGCTTCAATAAAATAAATTGGGAAATACCTTTGTCTTCTATTTTCTGGAAGACACTGTATGGAATTAGTGTTAATTCTTATTTAAATAGTTGGTAGAATTCTCCAGTGAAGCCATCTGGATCTGGAGATTTCTTTTTTGAGAGTTTTTCAATTAAGAATTTAATTTCCTTAATAATTATGGGGATATTCAAATTATATATTTAATGTTGGGTGAGTTGAGATATTTTTCATTTTATGAGGAATTAGTCTAGTTCCTCTAAGTTGTGAAATTTATGTTTGTAGGGTTTATTCAAAGTATTTTCTCATTATCCTTTTGATGCCTCAGGTATCTATCGATAGTGTTATCTCCTGTTTTATTCCTGACAATGGAAATGTATGTCTGTTCTACTTTTTTTTGTACCTCTTGCTAGAGATTTGTCAATTGTATCAGGAGATGTAACATTTTATTTAATATATGCAAATTTTAATTCATTATTGTCTTTGTCTGTTCTGCTACTATAAGAAAGTTACCTGGCCAGGCATGGTGGCCCACGCCTATAATCTAACGGTTTGAAGGCCAAGGTGGGAGGATCACTTGAGCTCAGGAATTCAAGACCAGCCTGCGCAACATGGAGACACAGCATCTCTACAAAAAAGAAAAAATAGCTGGGCATGGTGGCATGCACCTGTAATCGATTGTATTGACTTTTTTCAAATAACCAGTTTTTCATTTCATTTTTTTCTCTATTTTTTTCTGTTTTCAATTTCTTGATTTCTGCTCTTTACTATCTCCTTCCTTTTGCTTGCTTTTCTTTTTCTTGAGGATGGAGCTTATATTCTTATTTCGTGACTTTTCCTTTTTGTAATGTATGAATTTAGTGTTATACAGTTTTGTCCTAATACTGCATTTGCTACATCTCACAAATTTATATTTTCACTTTTATTCAGTTTAATATATTTTTTTGTTTCCCTTGAGATTTCCTTTTTGACCCATGGATTATTCAGAAGTGTGTTGTTTGGTTTTCAAGTGTTTTGAGGGTTTCCTCTTATCTTGCTGCTGTTGATTTCTAGTTTGATTCCTTTGTTGTTAGAGAACACATTCTATATTATTTCAATTATTTGAAATCTATCGAGGTTTGTTTTATGTCCCAGGATGTGGTTTATCTTGGTATAAGTTTTGTGAACACTTAAAAGCATAAGTATTCTGCTTTTGTTGGGTGAAGTGTTTTATACATGTCAATTTGATCCTGTTGGTTGATGGTGTTTTTAGTTTGTCTATACCTTTGCCGAGTTTTTGTCTATTTGCTTCATCAATTGCTGAGAGAGGTCCTTGAAGTCACCAAATATCTTTCCTTTCAGTTTTATCAGTTTTGCAACTCTGTTGTTTGGTGCAAACCCATTTAGAATTGGTATGTCTTCTTAGTGGTTAAACCCTGTTATTATTATATAGTGTCCCTCACTGTCTCTGGCAATGTCATTTGCTTTGAAGTCCATTTTAGTTGATACTAAAAGAGCCATTCCTTATTTCCTTTGATTTGAATAACATGCATTTTTTCTATCCTTTTACTTTCAACCAGCCAATACTGCTATTTGAAGTGTTTGTTATAGGCAGTACATAATTAAGTCATTTAAAAAATATATTCCATTCCTCTATCTTTTAATTGGTATATTTAGACTACTTATATTTAATGTAATTATTGATGAATCAGGGATGTCTGCCATTTTATTTTTTGTTTTCTGTTTTTATTATCTGTTTTCTTTTTCCTGCCTTGTTGTTGGTTATCTGAACACTTTTTAGAATTCCATTTTTATTTATCTGTAATGTTTTTGAGTGTATCCCTTTGTATATCATTTTAGTGGATGCTCTAGGTATTTCTCTCTATATATAATATATATATATATGTATATAAAGATATATATATATCTTATGATAGTCTATTAGCATCATCATTCTACCAGTTCAAGTGAAGTATAGAAAACTTATTTCCTCTTATGTCTCTTTGCCTTCCCTCATTTATAATATAATTATCTTAATAATTCCTCTACATACATTTAAAACCACATCAGGCAGCATTAATGTTTTTGTTTCAAAACATTAAATGTAACTTAAACTCTAAAAGAGAAGGACAGCCTATTGTATTTACATAGATTTTGGCTTACCATGTTCTTTCTTATTTTCTAATATTCTAAGCTTCCTTCTTTTATGAATTCCTTTCTGTTTAGAGAACTTCCTTTAGTCATTCTTTGTTGTTTGTTTGTTTTTTGTTTTGTTTTGTTGTTGTTTTTTTTTTGAGATGGAGTTTCACTCTTGTTGCCCAAGCTGGAGTGCAATGGCATGATCTTGGCTCATTACAACTTCTGCCTCCAGGTTCAGGTGGTTCTCCTGCCTCAGCCTCCTGGGTAGCTGAGATTACAGGTGCCTGCCACTGGGCCCAGCTAATTTTTGTATTTTTAGTAGAGACGGAGTTTCACCATGTTGGCCAGACTGGTCTTGAACTCCTGACCTCATGTGATCCACCAGCCTCAGCTTCCCAAACTGCTGGGATTACAGGCGTGAGTCACCGCGTCCAGCCTTGTCATTCTTTTAAGATAGGTCTGCTGGCAACAAAGTCTTAGTTTTCTGTCTGAAAAAGTCTTGATTTTCTCTTTGTACTTGAAGGATATTTTTGCTGGACATAGAATACTAGGTTGGCAGGTCTTTTCTTTCAGCATTTGAGAAATGTGCCATTTCCTTCTGTCCTCCATAGTTTCTGATGAGAAATCTGCTATTCAGTAGTTTTAGGCTGCAATATCATAGTAAGGTATTCATGTCAACAGGGGCACTAGGTCACAAATTCCCTAAGTTTGAAGTGTCAGCTTCAACCAAACAAATTAATGACTATTCTACATTCAAAAATCAGGAAATTTAAATTTATTACGAAATGTAATGCAGCATATAGTAAAGACTTAACCAGTGTTTTAAAACTCAACTTTCAAAGAAAAGATAATATTGCTCCCTGTTTCATTAAAACCTAGAGAGGTGTAATCAGTAAGCAAGAAGGAAAAAGGGAAATTCACAAAGTAACTTTTTGTGTCTGTTTCTTTTTAACCCAGCATGGAGAGAAAATTTATGTCCTTGCATCCATCCATCTCCATATCAGAAATGGAACCAAATGGCACCTTCAGCAATAACAACAATAGCAGGAACTGCACAATCAAAAACTTCAAGACAGAATTTTTCCCAATTGTATATCTGATAATATTTGTCTGGGGAGTATTGGGAAATGGTTTGTCCATATATGTTTTCCTGCAGCCTTATAAGAAGTCCACATCTGTGAACATTTTCATGCTAAATCTGGCCATTTCAGATCTCCTGTTCATAAGCACGCTTCCCTTCAGGGCTTACTATTACCTTAGAGGCTCCAATTGGATATTTGGAGACCTGGCCTGCAGGATTATGTCTTATTCTTTCTATGTCAACATGTACAGCAGTATTTATTTCCTGACCGTGCTGAGTGTTGTGCGTTTCCTGGCAACGGTTCACCCCTTTCGGCTTCTGCATGTCACCAGCATCAGGACTGCCTGGATCCTCTGTGGGATCATATGGATCCTTATCATGGCTTCCTCAATAATGCTCCTGGACAGTGGCTCTGAGCAGAAGGGCAGTGTCACATCATGCTTAGAGCTGAATCTCTATAAAATTGCTAAGCTGCAGACCATGAACTATATTGCCTTGGTGGTGGGCTTCCTGCTGCCATTTTTCACACTCAGCATCTGTTATCTGCTGATCATTCGGGTTCTGTTAAAAGTGGAGGTCCCAGAATCGGGGCTGCGGGTTTCTCACAAGAAGGCACTGACCACCATCATCATCACCTTGATCATCTTCTTCTTGTGTTTCCTGCCCTATCACACACTGAGGACCCTCCACTTGGCGACATGGAAAGTGGGTATATGCAAAGACAGGCTGCATAAAGCTGTGGTTATCACACTGGCCTTGGCGGCAGCCAATACCTGCTTCAATCCTCTGCTCTATTACTTTGCTGGGGAGAATTTTAAGGACAGACTAAGGTCTGCACTCAGAAAAGGCCATCCACAGAAGGCAAAGACAAAGTGTGCTTTCCCTGTTAGTGTGTGGTTGAGAAAGGAAACAAGAGTATAAGGAGTTCTTAGATGAGACCTGTTCTTGCATCCTTGTGTCCATCTTCATTCACTCATAGTCTCCAAATGACTTTGTATTTACATCATTCCCAACAAATGTTGATTCTTAATATTTAGTTGACCATTACTTTTGTTAATAAGACCTACTTCAAAAATTTTATTCAGTGTATTTTCAGTTGTTGAGTCTTAATGAGGGATACAGGAGGAAAAATCCCTACTAGAGTCCTGTGGGCTGAAATATCAGACTGGGAAAAAATGCAAAGCATATTGGATTCTACTTTTCTTCAGATATTGAACCAGATCTCTGGCCCATCAGGCTTTCTAAATTCTTCAAAACAGCCACAACTTCCCCAGCTTCTCCAGCTCTCCTGTCCTTTTCAATCCCCTGAGATATAGTCAACTAACGATGCTACTGGAAGCCCCAGAGCAGAAAAGAAGCACATGTTAAGATTCAGGGAAAGACTAACTGTGAAGAGGAAGGCTGTCCTATAACAAAGCAGCATCAAGTCCCAAGTAAGGACAGTGAGAGAAAAGAGGGGAGAAGGATTGGAGCAAAAGAGAACTGGCGATAAGTAGGGGAAGGAAGAATTTCATTTTGCATTGGGAGAGAGGTTCTAACACACTGAAGGCAACACTATTTCTACTGTTTCTCTCTTGCCAGGGTATTAGGAAGGACAGGAAAAGTAGGAGGAGGATCTGCGGCATTGCCCTAGGAAATGAAAGAATTGTGTATAGAATGAAAGGGGGATCATCAAGGACATGTATCTCAAATTTTATTTGAGATGCAGGTTAGTTGACCTTGCTGCAGTTCTCGTTCCCATTAATTCATTGGGATGGAAGCCAAAAATAAAAGAGGTGCCTCTGAGGATTAGGGTTGGGCACTCAAGGGAAAGATGGAGTAGAGGGCAAATTGCAAAGGTTGTTGCACTCCTGAAATTCTATTAACATTTCGGCAGAAGATGAGTAGGGAGATGCTGCCTTCCCTTTTGAGATAGTGTCGAAAAACACTAGATAGTGTGAGAGGTTCCTTTCTGTCCACTGAAACAAGGCTAAGGATAATACCAACTACTCCCACCACGACCATTGTACTGACAACAATTGAATGCAGTCTCCCTGCAGGGCAGATTATGCCAGGTACTTTACATTCATTGATCCCATTTGACATTCACACCAAAGCTTTGGGTTCCATTTTACAGCTGAAGAAATTGAAGCTTAGAGAAATTAAGAAGCTTGTTTAAGTTTACACAGCTAGTAAGAGTTTTAAAAATCTCTGCGCAGAAGTGTTGGCTGGGTGCTCTCCCCACCACTACCCTCGTAAACTTCCAGGAAGATTGGTTGAAAGTCTGAATAAAAGCTGTCCTCTCCTACCAATTTCCTCCCCCTCCTCACTCTCACAAGAAAACCAAGAGTTTCTCTTTAGAGTTGTTGACTCGTACTACAGTAAAGGGTGGAGGTGATATGGCATTCTGAAAGTAGGGAGGGACTAAGTCAGTCGTCATACTAAACACAAATCCCAGTACCCTTTCCTTATTTAGCTACCAGAATGATGACAGACAGACTCAAACCCTGTCAAGACAGGACCCTGGAGGATCCTTCTATGGGGAAACTATATAATCTGAAAAAAAGGCTGACAGATACAAATAGTTGAGGATCCTTCAACACAAAAGCTGAGTGTCTGCCCTATTACTCACCTGACAACGAAGCCCACAATGCAACAAATCCCTTCCACTCACAGCATTTGGTCAACCTGTCAGAGCCTCATTTTTAATTGTGAACAATAGTCAATGAACACAATACATTTGAGGGAAAGGCCGTAACATGAAAGGCACCAACAAATAAATGTGAGAGTAGATAGAGCCCTTCTGAGTATAAAAGTTCCTCCAAAATAAGAGATTAAACCAAGATAGAGGAAAACACAGTAGCTGGGAAGCAAGGAATCCAACACAGGAGAAAGTGAAGAGAATTCCCAGGATGTTGGTGTGTAGCAGGCTTAGAAAGCAACTCATTCATGTTGGAGCAGGACTCTTAAAGGACTCTAGGAGAGATGTCTTCCAGAAAAAGAAGAAATTAATTGATTCATACACATTGAGAGGGATTTAGATTTCTCTTGCAGAGATTGAGATAAACTAGTCATAAATACATAGAAAAATAAGCAAGTAAAAACACAATACAGTTTTTAAGTGCTAGAGGAAAAGAAACTTTTGTATTAGAAAGGAAATATAACCACAGTGCACTACATGGCTCAGCTGTGAATAATATTTACATAGAGGATAATGTGAATATAATAGTCTCCCATTATCTGTGGTTTTGCTTTCTGCAGTTCAGTCACAGCCAACCAGTCTGAAAATATTAAATGGAAAATTCCAGAAATAATTCTTAAGTTTTAAAACGTGCTGTTTTGAGTAGCATGTTGAAATCTCACGCTATCCCCCTCCACCCATGTTCTGGGCAGGGCAAAGTGGGATGGTGTGAGATTTTTCCAGTGGATCCACAATGTATATGCTACCCACCCATGAGTCACTTAGTCATTATCTGGTTGCTCAGACCAACTGTTGTGGTATAACAGTGCTTGTGTTAAAGTCACTCTTATTTTACTTACTAATGTCCCCAAAGCATAAGAGTAGTGATGCTGGCAAATAAGATACGCCAAAGAGAAGCTGTAAAGTGCTTCCTCTAACAGAAAAGGTGAAAGTTCTTGACTTAATAAGGAAAGAAAAAAAACACATGCTGAAGTTGCTAAGATCTACAGTAAGAACAAATCCATCTGTAAAATTGTGAAGAAGGCAAAAGAAATTTGTGCTAGTTTTGCTGTTGCACCTCAAGCTGCAAAAATTATTTATTACACCCCACAGTGTGTGATAAACACTTAGTTAAGATGAAAAGGTATAAAATTTATGGGTGGAAGACATGAACAGAAATGTGTTCCAATTGACAGCAATCAGGTTTGGTACTATTCGGGTTTGGTGCTATTCGTATTCAGGGTCTTGGAATGCAACTCCCACAGATAAGGGGGTGCTGCTGGAGTGAAATACTGTGATACAACCTTTTTTCCAGGAAATGAAGGGAGAAGATGTGCACGTGTGTGGGAGAGGTATAAGAGACCTATGTTGCCATATTCCATCACACAAAATGCATAATAACTAAATCTGGAAAATGATGAATAGCTGTACAACCATATTATTTAGCAATAGGAGGTAAATACAGGTAGAAGCAGAAGAAAGAATGGGCAGGGGTTACCTCTATGGAGAAGCTGGGGTGGGAGGATAGGGTGGGGACTTCCCATTTTAAAAACTGTGTAATTGCCTAACTTGTGAATATGTATTTCTGAAGTAAAATAAAAATTAAAATTAAATTTTAAAATTCAAACTAATTCTGAGTTGTTTTTTAAAACAAAAACAAAAAAAGACAAGAAAGCCCATCAGAAATGGAAACTGAACATTGACAGAAGAAAGGAAAGCAGGAAAGGACCAGAGCTGGATTTGGGTTCTTGAGAGAAGCCCATCTAGTCCTGCCATGGGAGGCAAGTCCTCTCTTGGGGTGAGGAAAGTCACTTTCTGGGGTTAGAGAGATTTGATATGTTACTTGGGATATTTTTAGTTGCAAGTAACAGAAAACCCAACCCCAAGTGGCTTATATAATAAAGGGGTTTGATTATCTCATATAACTAAAATGTACCAAGGGAAGTTGGACTTCAGGCCTTGTTCAACCAGGGCATCTGTGGGCCTTCCTCCCCAGATGTTGGCTCTGCCACATGGGTGAATCCTCTCATGGAAACAAGCTGACTGCAAGCAGCCTGAGACAACATACTTCCTTATTTGTTTCTAAGGCAAACTAATGAAGAATGGATTACTCTGAATGAGGATGATGACAGTATGCACCTAAAGTAGTTGAGATGAAACCCGCTGAAATCTCTTCTGGGAAAGGGGTGAAATGGGGCTGGCAGAGGCCACATATGTACTGCAAATGAGGTGGAGAGAGAGCTGCCAACCAGCCAGGCATCCATGCTGGGTGTGGCCTGTACCTGAGCAGGCAGCTGGGCAGCTTTGGAGGGTGGGGGGAAATGCAGGCTCTAGGAGGAAGGGCAAAAGTTAAATTTTGAATTTTAGTTGTGAAGTCATATGGATTTTCAATTGTCAATGAGAAACCTTAACAACTTTCCAAGGGCAAAATGGCCCAAATAAAGCTGGGAGTTACAGAGCAACCAAGGTCCTTAGGATGAGCAATAAGGGAGGGGTTGTGAATTATTAGTGTCTATGGTGTGTGTGTGTGAGAGACAGACAGAGATGTAATGGCTTACTTTTCCTTTTTCCAGCCAGAGTGAAGCCTCCTATTTGTTGAAATATGTCCTTGGAGAGGAAACAAAAAGGAAGTCTTTATTTACCATAGCAAAAGCCAAAAGTGTCCTGGGGTTTTGGACACAGCTCTTTTTGTTTGAGAGAGTGGGTATTTCCTCAAGCAAATACATACATTGTTCAACTTGGAGAAAGGATTTTTGTTGTGTAAACTTTGGTGGAATTATGAGACTGGAACTGTGATTTCTCATTGGGGACCTAAGGAGCAAATGCCATTATATTTTGCAACTGTGTTAAATTCTTTATTTTGGATTTGATTAAGCTGACTTTCAGTTTATTCTGAAGTAGAGATTATGTCAAACTGGCCAAAGATGGGTTAGGAAAGGACATGGCTTTCTGTAGAGAATTTATTTTTCTGTTTGGAAAAGAATTTGAAAACAGAGACCCAATCAGGGAAAATGAGAGTGGGGAGTGGGCACAGGGGTAACTCTAGGGATGTGGTGATGGAAGATCCTTACTCTGAAGACATCTCATCCCCAAGCAGATGAAGGCAGCTGCTTGGGGCTAATAAAAGCCACCAAGAGAAATATAATGAGAAAAAACTTGTTAGAATGTTAATATATATTTTAAAGCTCTAATAAGTTTCCTTAATAAGTTTCTTCTAATAAGAATCCACAGAGAGATTAAATAAATAGCTTGGACACAGATGCTAATTTATCTGGGGAGTTTGAAAAGCCTCAGAAGGGGTAGCTGCATGATGTGCTGAGGAGGCTAAATTCTAAACCCAAGAACCTCCATCCCCAATCCCTGAAGACCCCTACATCCCAAGTGTGGAGTGACAGCAGGGAGAACCTGCCACTTAGGTCAGTGGACCAGTGTGGACCGGTGGTTGACTATCAGAGGAGTCTCCCTAATGAGCTGGCTCATGTATGGCCTCGGGATCTTTGCATAACCTTCAAATTAGGGGAAAACAAACCATCATGTTACTCTCAAATTAGAGAGCCATTGTAACAACCAAGACTGAATTTCCCATTAGCTTAATGGGACAGGTGCTTAAAGTTTGATATAAATTAATGTAAACTAATGTTCTTAATATTAAGTATGATGCCTTGGAGCCATCTGGGTGAGAAGTTTCTATTTATTCTGGGCCTATGACCCTGGAGAAATTTTTCAGAGAGATTCTGTCTGACTGCTCCAGCACAGTGTTCCAGCTCACAGTTTATATATGGAGTATGGAGATTTAGTATGTAGAAGATCACATCAAACTTGCTCAGAAGTTATATCGAAGCAGAATCACATGAATGTTTAGGTGTAAGAGCACCTGGTTATAGATTACAGAGTCATAATTATTAAACCTGTGTATTAGTCCATTTTCTTTTATCTATTTTTTTATTTTTTGAGACGGAGTTTTGCTGTTGTCACCCAGGCTGGAGTGCAATGGCATGATCTCGGCTCACTGCAACCTCCACCTCACAGGTTCAAGTGATTCTCCTGCCTCAGCCTCCCAAGTAGCTGGGATTCAGGTGCCTGCCACTATGCCCAGGCATATGTGCATACTAGTTTTTGTATTTTTAGTAGAGACAGGGTTTCACCACATTGGCCAGGCTAGTCTTAAACTCCTGACCTTAGGTGATCTACGCAGCTCGGGCTTCCAAAGTGCTGGGATTACAGGCATGAGCCACCATGCCTGGCCAGTCCATTTTCATGCTGCTAATAAAGACATACCCAAGACTGGGCAATTTACAAAAGAAAAAGGTTTATGAGACTTACAGTTCCACATGACTGGGGAGGCCTCACAATCACGGTGAAAGGTGAAAGGCACGTCTCACATGGCAGCAGACAAGAGAAGAGAGCTTGTGCAGGGAAACTTCCATTTTTAAAACCATTAGATCTCCTGAGACTTATTCACTATCATGAGAACAGCACTGGAAAGACCCACCCCATGATTCAATTACTTCCCACCAGATTCCTCCCACAACATGTGGTAATTGTGAGTTTCAAATCAAGATGAGATTTTGGTGAGGACACAGCCAAATCATATTACCTTGTTAGACATTATCTTATGTGTAGGAAAAGGCAAGGACTAGGGTCATTTGTCTTTTAAGGAATGTAGTGACTCAGGCAGGAGACATGGGAGGTTGTGTCCTCTAAGCTGTTTTGTCTTCAAAGCACCCATCCAGAGACCTGCATGTTGTCACAGAGCCATGGACTTTATGAAATTATGCTAGCAAGCAGAAATGAGCAAACATGGCTTCTTACATTTGCTACTTGATCCCACAAGTTTCTGCTTTTGTTCATAAATCAACTGTCTGGTTACATTTACAGGACCAACATCAATTGTCCCACATAGCTAGAAAGCCTCTTTCCTGAGAAGGTCACTAATCTCTCAGTTGCAGTTGTAAGGAATGAGCATCAGGCCCAACATGCATACTTGCCTATTTATTGGAAAACACTTTGGGTTGCATCTATTTTTCTAATGAGTATGATCCTTTTTTTTTCTGGCATTGCCTTTCCTGTGCCTAACAAAACACCTCAGTAGGACCATTACAAGAATACTACAGATTATGCATAGCAGTGTATACTTAATAGCATTAAAGTGAGTTACAGACAGAAAAAAATATGATAACCATTTAACAAAACTGCAACATATATTTGAATTCTTTAAATTAATTGTACTATTTTCTCTCTTTTTGTACCCATATTTATTAAAGCCTTTTCTTCACAAAAACAATTTTGGACTAGAGTTTATCACATTAATAATATATTCATACAAATATAACTTTAGAAAAGATTTAACAAGATAACCAAACTTATGACTGAAAACAGACTTTTATGAATTTATATAATTGTTGGAGCATTTATTTCAATAACACACTCATAAATGTAACTGAAAGAAAATCTAGTATCATCATTTGATAATGCCTCTCATACAATTTACTAAATAATTCTTATCCTTTCATCCAAAAAAAGACTTAATTTATTATTTTAATCCTGGGGAACCTGACTCAGATGTCAAAAGATTTAAAACATTTAATCAAAACAGAATCATGAGGCATTGTAAAATAAGTTATTCTTTTAACCAGAGTAATAACCAAAAGGCTTCAAAAGTAATACATAAAGTTTCATAGATGGAAAAACCTTAATCCTTTTACAGCTGTGTTTTCTTATGTAACCAAACACCTAATAAAAACAATGTAGGAATTATCTTGATAGAATATAAAATCTTTGCTTTTTAGGCCAGTTCCCAAAAAGGTAAAGAAAAACCTCCTGCAGGGTGATTACTTCCCCTTATGGGAAGCCCATTTAGAAAACCTGGAAGTCGAATCTGATGAAAAGAGTGTTTGAATTTAATCAGACACAGGAAGAGTGTATCCAGGGTCATGAGTAAACACTATATTTTAGAAGAATGTAAACAAGTAAACTAGTACCTTGAGAAAGGGAATACATGCTCTTAGTAACAGCACGGAAAGTTCCCCGGTTACATGGAACAATTTAGACATATCAAAAAAAGTCAAAAGCCCAAAATCAAGTTATACTGGAGGAAAATCTTGTTTTTCTAGCCCTTTAAGATAAACATTTCAGCATCAGGCCACAGCAGCAAAGGTAGAATGGGAGAAAAAAGTGTTACAGGAGTTGATGAGAAGGTTAAAAGAGAGGGTTATTATTCCAGCCAAGCAAAAAGACATACCTTCTCAAGGGGGGACAAAAATAGAAGGCAATTATATATTACCTGCAAATCATGTGCAGTGAGGTACAATAAAAGTTAAAACTTCTGAGGTACAAGTTTGAGAAGTTTCAAAAAGAAACAAATTTCAGGATTAAAAACCAAAACCTCTTGTAATTTTACAAAGAGCAAATCAATACTTTAAGAAAACCTTGTTCTAACATACAAGATTAAATTTTTAGTTTTGTATTAATGTATTTTTAATATTAAAGCTCAATATTTAGAAAAACTGTTATTTTTAAATTATAGCCAACTTAATCACATACAAAATTCATTTTATAAATTCTCTTTTCACAAACTTTATTTTGACTTACACAAACCATGTATAACATGCTTGGACTTTCTGCTTTGTCCAATCCTTTCTCTTTCTTAAATAACCAGTCATTTTGTTTAAGAACAAAAATTTACCATACAAGATCCTTTCTTGTAAAATATTATTCTCTTATTTTCTACCTTCCTTACCAAATTACATCTTCATATCCATAACTTTCTTCCCATATCTCTCCCCTAGTGACTGCTTCCTTTTTATCTTGTTTCATAAATAATCTACAAATTAGAGAAAATTTTTATTTTTCTCAATAAAGAGCACATTTTTATGCCTTTCTTATAATTTTTCTTCTTAAAAACACATCATATATTGGGGGTACATTTTATGCATACAATTATATCTATTAATTATAATTTTTATTCTTAGTAAACTTAAAGTTTAGTATAAAACTAGAAACCAAGCAATCTTGAATTGTCTGGCACATGTCAGTATTTTATAGATGAGAAACATTTTATAATTTCTTAAAAACACCTTTCCTTATAAGTTTTTCTTAATTGGAAATGATCCAAACATTTAATGAGTATCTATTATTTAATTTAACATAACATTAAGATTTTAAACCACATGAAAAGGTCATTATAAGCGCTTATCTCTTTTCCATTTATTTAATTTACTTAGTTTTTAATAGTTTACCTACATTACTTATAAAAACTGAAATATTAGACAAAGCTAGTCATCATTACAAGATATTCCCCTGTTAATCATTTTATAGTCTGTGAATATCAGGTGTTTACCTAAGTAAGAACCTTAAAGTGAAATATATGGGTATTTTCCTGGTAACTCAGAAGATTTGGCTGTTTTCACTAAGCCAATATTATTATTATTATTAATTTATATATATTTATGGGGTACATGTGCAATTTTGTTACATACATAGATTGCATAGTGGTCAAGTCAGGGCTTTTAGGTTATCCATCACCCAAATAACATGCATTGTACTTATTAAGTAATTTCTAATCATCCATCCCCCTCCACCCTCTCACCCTTCTGAGTCTCCATTGTCTGTCTCCACTCTCTTCTGTCCATGTATACACATTTTTAGCACCTACTTATGACTGAGAACATGCAATATTTGACTTTCTGTGTCTACCTTGTTTCACTTAAGATAGTGAAATCTAGTTCCATCCATGTTGCTGCAAAAGACATGATTTCATTCTTTTTATGACTGAGTAGTATTCCATTGTATACATATACCACATCTTCTTTATCTAATCAACCATTAGTGGACACAGGTTGATTCCATATTTTTGCTATTGTAAATAGCACTGTGATAAACATATGAATGTGGATATGTTTTTTATATACTGATTTATTTTCCTTTTGGTAGATACCCAGTGGTGGGATTATTAGATTGAATGATAATCCTATTTTAGTTCTTTGCAGAACCTTCATACTGTTTTCCATAGACGTTGTACTAATTTAAATTCCCACCAACAGTGTGTAAGAGTTTTCTTTTCTCCACATCCTCGCCAACATTTGTTATTTTTTGCTTTTTTAATAATAGCAATTCTGACTGGGATAAGATGATATCTTTGTTGTGTGTGCTTTTTTTTAAGGGGCAGGTAGTAATGAGGGAAGCTCAAATTTCTATTTTTCTTTTTTGTGGCCATGAGGTATTGCTGTGTTGCCCAAGCTGGTCTTGAACTCCTGCGCCCAAGCAATCTTTATCCATCAGCCTACCAAAGTGCTGGGATTACAGGTGTCAGCCTCCACACCTGATCTAATTGTGGTTTTAATTTGCATTTGATGAAGATTAGTGATATTGAGTATTTTTTCATATACTTGGCTATTTCTATGTCTTCTTTGGAAAAATGTCTATTCATGATCTTTTACCACTTTTTAGTAAAATTATTTGATCTTTTGTTGTTGTTGAGTTGAATTCTTGTACAGTTTGGATATTAGTCCCCTGTTGGATGCATAGTTTGCAAATATTTTCTCCCATTCTACAGGTTGTCTGTTCACTCTGCTGATTATTTCTTTTGCTGTACAGAAGCTTTTTAGTTTAATTAAGTCTCATTTGTCTATTTTTGTTTTTCTTGCCTGTATTTTTGAGGTCTTAATCATATTTTTGAGGTCTTTTGCCTAGACCAATGTGCAGAAGAGTTTTCCCTAGTTTTTTTTTCTGGTATTTGTATAGTTTGGCGTTTTATGTTTAAGTCTTTACTCCATCTTGAGTTTATTTTTGTAAATGATGAGAGATATGAATCCAGTTTAATTCTTCTGTATATGACAATCCAATTATCCCAGAACCATTTATTGAAAAAGGTGTTCTTTTCCCAATGTATGTTCTTGCTGGCTTTGTCGAAGACCCATTGGCTGCAAATATGTGGCTTTATTTCTGGGTTCCCTTTTCTGTTCCATTGATCTATGTGTCTATTTTATACCAGTACCATGCTGTTTTGATTATTGTAGCCTTATAATTTGAAATCAGGTAATATGATGCCTCCAACTTTGTCCTTTTGCTCAGGGTTGCTTCAGCTATTCGAACTTGTTTTTGATTCCACAAAACCAACTTTTGCTCAGGGTTGCTTCAGCTATTCGAACTTGTTTTTGATTCCACAAAACCAACAATATTATGTTAGTTTCTTATTTATAAAAAATTACACAAACAAATGTCATTCTGGTTTTGGCTGGGTTTATAAACTTCATGCCAAACCGTGGCACTTTAAAATATATAGAAGAACAAACATGAAATTGTCTGATCAGGATACCCAGGCAAAAAAATATGCTGACAATTTTGAAGACATTTCTATTTTACTTTTCTCAATATTTTTAAAACCAGCTTATTTATTAAGGTTTTACTTAAATCAATGAACTTTGAAAATATTTGGGCTTACTAATTTATTTACAAATTATTTACAAATTATTTACAAATCAATTTGGTACCATGTAGACACAACCTATAAGATAATACATGTCTGCATACATAAACACATCTAAACATGCACACGCAATAAAGATCATTGCTTTAGTTTTAGAATTTGAGCCATGAGGTAGTAATGCAAACTCACTGGATTATAGAAGATGGTTGGGTCCAAATTATATCTGGGACCTTTTCATATGGCTAAACTTTATTTGCCCCAATGGGTAATCTGATGAGGGCTGTGGACAAAATTTTGGGTAAAGCAGTTTTCATGGTAGTTTGATTTTTAAAAACTCTTCGCGTCTTTTTTTTTTTCAGTGTCAAATGAGTTTATGGTTAAATTTTCAACATTTACATGGCTGAATTGTATAAGAAAAAATCTCCAAGTAACTTTGAATTAGTAATACCATAAACAGTGTGTTTTATCTCAACACCAGTAGAAAAGTCAGCAGATTCAAAGTAGGCAGGAAAAAAATAGAGAGATAGAGAATTTAGAAGGCTTTACATGTTAACTCTATAGTTGCAGGGATAATTAACATTTGAGTTCTGAATTTTTCTTGATGTAATTTGCCCACCCATTTAAAATGTGCATAAGAATGGGCCATAATATGTAGCTAACTGGAGTCCCAGAAAGCCTACTATACTATACCTTTGTGTGTGAAAGTCTCATTTTTTGCCATTTCAATGTTAAGTTCCCTTTAGTAAAGCCTCCCATCTAGGGAGATGCTTGCAAATATAGGCTCTGTATGTATTAGACATGAAGCCTGCTGGATCTTGGGTGCTTAGTTCCCCTGTTCTTTCAGTCTGGGTTTATTTATCTCCCATTGTGAGAGCTCAGCAAAGCAGAAACACTAGTGATAAGTGTAATGAGTCAAATGTGCTGCTTCAAGCATTGCCAATGCTGTTACTTGTCTTACGTGTCTTGGTTGTTTCTCCTGGTTGCCTAAAGCAATTGTGGGGGCTAGGAGCACTGGGTGACAGACTCTTATGTCTGTGTCCCTGAATGAGCCAATTTTTAATTACTTGTGATGAAGAATTTCCTATGGGACCACTGCATGTCATGAAGACTGTACTCTGACATTTCCAAGAGATCTCCAGTCACCCAGAGATGCCAAATCAGAACCCGGCAAGAAGAAGCAAGTGTTCCTTGTCTTTGGAGTTAACTCAGGTCAAACCTTCAAGATTTTTAGTAGTTTCTTCCCTGCTGAGCTTTGTTTATAGAATCAAATTGAAAGGGAAAACACTGGCTTAACCTAGCCAATCAGACAGCCTCACATATCCATTTCTTCCTAGTATTTTTTAACTGAAAGAATTCCCTTTCTTGAGAAATAAAAAGTCTCAAGGAAGAATTTGCCCCTTCCTCAAGGGGTAAAAGCAACTTGCTGAATAAAACTTAGAACCACCAATCAAATCGAAGTTCTGAGACTCAGGAGAGGCTCACTCAGTTGTTTGCAAACATGGAGGAGCTGAAGGGGCTCAGAGGGTTCATGCCAGTACTGAGGTGCCAGGTCCTTTCAATGGACCCTGGAAAGTCTACTCTCTGAGTCCCTTCATGGTTGCCATGATAGTTGACTTTAAAAAAATCAAGCTTTTAAGGAATTAAAGTTTGTTTCATTCAGAAAGTTTGTTTTCATCAGAAAAAAAATCAAGCTTTTAAGGAATTAAAGTTTGTTTCATTCATTCAAATTTCATTCAGAAATTTGTTTCATTCATTCTCAGTGCTGAGAACTATAGCCTGAGAATTACAGCCTGGAAGAAGTCTTTCAGAAAGGTTCTGACAGAGTGCTCCAGAACAGTGTTTTAGCTCACAGTTTACATATGGATTGTGGAGGTTTAGTGCATGCAAAATCACATCAACTTGCCCAGATGTTACATTAAAGCAGAATCTCATCTAAGTTTGAGTGTAAGAGTACATCTAGTTATAGATTACAGTCATAATCACTAACCCTGTCAGATGTTATCTGATGTGTAGGAAAAGGCAAGGATTAGGGTCATTTATCCTTTAAGGAATATAGTGACTAAGGCAAGAGACATGTGGGGGGGCATGTGCTGTATCCTATTTTGTCTTCAAAAGATCCCTCTGGGGAGCTGCATGTCATCACAGAGTCAGGGGCTTCGTGAAATTCTGCTGTCAAGCAGAAATGAGCAAACATGGCTTCTTGTGCTTGTTACTTTGTCTCACATGCCACAATCATTTATGTGTTCTTGATCTTAGAGACAGGTATTATTCTGAATTTTATGTTAATTATTCTTTTGTTTTTATTTATAATTTTGCTGCATAAATGTATTTGCAAGCAAAATATTATTCAGCTTTGCCTGCTTTTGCACTTTCCATAAATGGAATAATGTAACTATTTCTATTCAGCTTTATCTTTTTGAGATTTCATCATGATACTGCAGCCTGTATGATGGTAACAGTTTAATTATCCATACGTCTGTTCATGATGACTTAGGTTATTTTCCCTTTTTGCTATTAGGAACAATGCTGCTATGAATATTTTCACACATGTCTCTTAATGCTCACATGTAAAAGCTTTTCCATATTATACAGTTAGGAATGTGTTCACGATCAACATTTCTAGGTCTTTCTCAAATTGGTTTCACCAATTCATACTTCTGCCAGCAATGTATGTAAAATCCTAAGGATCTACCTTTTTGGAAACATTTGAGATCGCCAGACATTTAGCTTGTTGAAACCTGGCAGGTTTCAAGTGACTTTCACTGTGGTCTTTATATAAATAAAATGTAGGGAATTAAACACAAATAAACCCTCACAAAAGAAAATAACAAAGGTTGTATTTTTGGCAAAAGAAAAATGTTAATAGATTAACAATCTGAAATGCAAGAAGAAACAGTGAACAAAGATATGCATAAATATGTGTGTAAATGTAGGATTCGGGTTGATAGCTAGATTAACCATCTTCAGCTTTTTGTTGTTGCTGATAAGATGTCAGCTCTTCAAGTACCATTACTTCCATAACAGTAGCTAGCATTTATTAATGCTAGACACTCTTCCAAAAATATGTGTGCATTTTTAATTAAGAGAAATTGAAAATATAATCATATTTTGCATATGAGGAAACTGAGTCATATAGAGGTGAAGCAACTTGCCAAGATGTACTTGTAAATAATAGAACCAGTATGGAAACCCAGTCAGTACAGTTCCAGAGCTCATATTCTCACCAACCACACCTAACATTAAACTCCCTTTTCCTCTTATCTACTACACTAAACTTTAGTGCGACGCTGCCTCATAGATGAGATGCTTCTTGTTCTGATTGGTCTTAAGATTTTCTCTTTGTCATTTGTGTTCTAAAAGATTTCTGTGATGTGTGGAGGTATATATTTCTTTTCCATTAACCTGAGTTAGATTTAGCTGTGTCTAATCCAATGTTAAACCCATGTTTTGCATTTTAAATTTCAATAATTTTACTTTTCATTCTAGAAATAAATTTTTTTCCAAATGGCATAGTTGTAATTCATCATTTTCTTGTACTTGTTAATCTTTTCATGCCTCATCTTCATTTACTGAAATATGCTTACTTTATGATCATGTCTAATAATTTCATCTTAAAGTCTCTGTCAATCTGATCCTGCTGTATATCATTTTTGCTGTCTGTCGCCCTTGCGGACTTAGTATATTTTGCCATTTTAAACTATGAATCCCTGTTCTTTGGAACTCTATCAGTGGAATTTTTAAGGCTTATCTTGACTTTCCTCCAGAGAGGTTTTGCATTTATTTCTGCCAAGTTTTGGGATACATTAAAATCCTGGGGCTACATTAAATTAAATTCACCACTTGATTTTTTAATATCACATAGGCACTGTAAATTCTGGCCATAACTTCTCCAATAATCAGATTGTGATTCAAGATTTTCAAGATAGATATTTTTCTCCCCTTACCTAATGAAGGGGTCCAGACAGGCAAGGTGCATTGTTGCTTTCTTCTGTATAATAGATTTGTTTCTCATATGCCCTTATACTAAGAGTGAAGCCTATAGTATTCTAGCTTTACTTAGGGGGTATAGTAGATCTTGCCCAAAAATGGCTACCATTGATTCCCCCTCTACCTGTAAGTGCATGCTATTTATCACATCAAGAAGTGGAATCTAATTTCCCTCCTCTTGAATGTGGGCTGGGCTTAATGGTATGTTTAGCCAGTGGGATACAGCAGAAGTGACATTCTCGGACTTCTATCGCTAGGTCATATCGAGCCTTGTGGTTTCTGCCCAGGCCTCTTCAAAGTAACTCTTGAGATGTTTCTTCTTGAAATTCAACAATCATTCTGAAGAAGATCAAGCTATCTAGATAAGTAATGTGAAGATGATTAGGTTGGCAGCCCCTGCTGAGCTCCCAGCCAACAGCCACCATCAACTGCTCAACTGTAAATGAGCCCTCCTGGGTAGACAGTCAAGTCTTCAGATGACTCTTACCTCAGGCTCCACTGGTTGTAACCCCATTATACTCCCCAAGTGAGAACTTACCAGCTGAGCATAGTGAACCAATAGAATGTAATAACACATTGTTGATTTAAGTTACTAAGTATTGGGGTGGTTTGTTACACAACAAGAGCTTTTCTGTTAGCCTTTCCATTTGGGGTGGGATCTAAACTTTATCTCCAGTTTCCCTCATCCTATGAGGTCATCAAAAATAACAACACATAAATTCACTAGGGTTTAGAAAGTAATTTCATACTGAAAGCATTTGTTGGCGCTCCACTATTTCTTAGGGTTCAAACTTTTACTTTGTTTTTCCACCTCTCTATATTTTTTCCTTTATTTTGTACTCTGTAGTGCACTTAAAAATTAAGATTACATATCTTTTATAAGGTCAGAATTTTAGAGAATATTGTCCTCCATATGATCATAAATTAAAGCTTTTTAGCTTCTTTGTAGAAAAGGAAGTAAGGTTCTGAGTTATCTTGGATTTTATTATAAATTTGGTATGAATCTGTGGCATGCTTTTCTAGTGAGAATGCCTAGCTCCATTCACTCTTCAATCCCCTCTAATCCAGATTTTTGTTTCTAACACTGCGCTCAAACTGGCCTTGCTAAAGTCATCAATGATCACCATGTTGTCAAATCTAATGGTTTTTTCCCTAGTCTCAATTTACACAATCTGTATTGCATTAGACACAGTTGACCACTAATTATTCTTATAACACTTTCTTTTCTTGGGCTTTGTGACACAACAATCTCTTGGTTTTTCTCCTATATCCTCATCTACTCCTTCAAACAGTCTCTGACGTATACATCTCTGTGTGTGTGTGTGTGTGTGTGTGTGTGTGTGTGTGTGTGTGTGTGTTTTCAGCCCATTTATCAGTGAGGACCATAGGCTGGTTTGGAGTCTATTCTTTGAGATCCCATACCTTGCTTACTTTTTGCTAACTCCCATTTTGGCAGCTCAATTCTCCCTAATTTCACTCATCAAGTAACCAAGGATCCTAGTGATAGGAACATATTTTCTTAGAATTTCACCACCACTGGTTTGTCCTCTCTGCAAATTTGAATATCTAGGTATCAACCGATCTGTAGTTACAACAAAGATTGTGTCTCCCCTGCTGCCTCTTTCTTTGCCAACCTTAGCAGCTGAGTCAGTTTCCCAAATCACCCACAGTAGTCTACTTTTCACATTTGCCTGTTTAGACACAGCCTTCTTTTGACTACAAAATAGAGAAATTGAAAAGAATTTTGTCTTCTCCCAAGTCATACTTCTAGGGAAAGCCTTCATAATTTTATTTGAAATGAACTTCCAAAATACAAGAACTACCATTCAATTCAATTCCACAAGTTATTTTACTGTGTACCTGCCATTTATGTGTCAGGCACTGTGCTGGCCACCTTAGGAGTATAAGGATGGCTAACATATGGCCTAGTGAAAGACTTAAAGTATGTACATAAAACACCAAGATGTAACTCAGGAAGTGAAGACGAAGTACCAGCAGAGCACAGAAAAGGAAGAATTCTCATTCAAGTGATGGCTTTGTGAAAAAATGGACTATTTGGCTTAACCCCTGAAGATCAGGTAGAAGTCAGCAGATAGAGATTGAGGAATGAGGAAAAAAAAGAGAGAAAGGTATTTCAGTTGAGGGACATACATAAAGACACAAATAAAATCTAGTACTTTTTGGAAGTTGTAAGCACACTGATGTGGACTGGAAGACATGCAGGACCCTAGAAGGAGAGTCACAGCACAAAGATGCTGTAAGAGTAGGTTGGGTGGGGTCATGGAGGATGTGAATGCCATGCTAAGGAACACACTGTAATTCAGGGGGCAATGGGGAGCCATGGGAGACTTCCTAGGGGAATAGTATAATGACTAAAGTTGTGTATAAGGAACATGACTCTGGAAGGAACATATGGACCATATTTTCAATAAAAATATACAACCATGCCCTGAAGTTAAACAGAATTTATTCTTGATTATCTTCAATTGCATATAATTCATTCTTTCTTCTCTGTTAGAGGAGATAAGCACACATTAATTTTATAAGGTTTGCCTGCAAGGAAATGGAACATCTTTGAGCACAGAAGACATTCACTTTGAAAATCTATGACTCTGTCAACATGCCTTAGTCTGGCCACATTTGGCCTCATGCTTTTTAGTTTGGGCTGTCAACTCGCTAGTTTTGAAAAAAGCAAGCAACACAAAATTATGGAACCAACCCAAATGCCCATCAATCAACAAGTGGATAAAGAAACTATGGTATATATATACATGGAATACACTCAGTCATAAAAAGGAATGAATTAATAGCATTTGCAGTAACCTGGATGAGATTGGAGACTATTATTCTAAGTGAAGTAACACAGGAATGGAAAATCAAACACCATATGTTCTCACTGATATGTGGGAGCTAAGCTATGAGGATGCAAAGGCATAAGAATGATACAATGAACTTTGAAGACTTGAGGGTAAGGGTGGGGGAGCAAGGGATAAAAGGCTACAAATAGGGTGCAATGTATACTGCCCAGGTGATGGGTGCACCAAAATCTCACAAATTACCACTAAAGAACTTACTCATGTAACTAAATACCACCTGTACCCCAATAACTTATGGAAAAATAAAAAATTAAAAAAAATTTTTTTAAAGCAAACAACAAAAGCTACACCTGGAAATTCTTATTGAATATATTTGTAGTCTGGCTTGGCCATCTGTTTTGGGTTTTTTTGTTTTGTTTTGTTTTGTTTTTCTTAAGTGTTATGGTTGATTTTGTGTGTGTCAACTTGACTGGGCCCTGGGCCACATGATGCCCAGATAGCTGGTTAAATATTATTTCTGAGTGTATCTATGAGGTTGTTTCTGAAAGAGACTAATATTTGTATCAATGGACTTAGTAAAACCCATGGTCCACTTCAAAGTAATTGGCCTTCATCCAATCTGTTGGCAGCCTGAACAGAACCAAAAGACAGAGGAAGGGAGAATTCCCTCTCTCTTTATCTGACTACTTGAGCTAGAACACTGGTCTTCTCCTGCCCTCAGACTGAAACTTATACCATCATTTCTCCTGGTTCTCAGGCCATCAGACTCACTAAAACTATCCTACCAGCTTTTCTGGATCTCTAGCTTGCAAACAGTGTACTGTGGGACTTCTCAGCCCCCATAATTGCATGAACCAATTCCTCATAATAAATCTCTTTATATGCATAGATAAATATAGATATAAATACTGAAACAGATATATATCCTATTGATTCTGCTTTTCTAGAGAATCCTGACTAATACAAAAGACTTCACTGGTGATTCTGATGAAGTCTATTTTTATATCCTCTTCTTAGAACATTATAGATCTCCAACTACTCTCTTTGGAAGTCAAATTATTTTTATACACAGTTTTTCATTTCAAATTTGAATATACTCCAAAATAGTTTTTAAATATCTGACTTCTGTTTCAAGCCAAAACATACATTTGAAAAAGAAGTATGCATCTAGAGGAAAGTGTGATTTGACAAAGAGTCAAGGGACTGAAGTCTAGCCTTGCCTCTGACGCTTTCCAGCTGTGTGACCTTGGGCAAAGGACTTGTCTTAGTCTCTCAACCATGTCACATGGGAATAACACTACAGGCCCCATCTTGCAAAGTGTCATGAGGATAAAATAAATTATGAAACACATCAACAAAACTCTACACAAATGCAAACTATCATATACTACTTGACATGTTATACAAATAAGATTTTTATTATTCAAACTATATTTTAAATGCCCTTGGAGAGTTTGCCACACAAATGAAGTAATCAGTGAATCATTATTTTAAGCAAATTATTATTTTGTGTTTAAGGTAGTTCTCTAATTTGTCTGTTCTTTGTGTTTGAATTTTGCTATTTTGAGTGTTCTGAAAATAGGGCACACTCATGTTCCTATTTAAAAGATTTGCACTAATTATGCTGAGCATAATGCAGCCCTGGACAGAAGGAAGCTCAGAAGTCAGACCTGCCCTTGTGATGAGGGAGAAGCGGGCCTCCTGAAACTCCTCCAGATGGCCCCTTGGGGCTCATGCAACAAATGACTTTAATCCTCTCTGTGTAAAAAGTGATGTCATGGAAACCAAACTCGTTATGACTCAAAGCAGGTTAAGGAGACCCAAAGTTGCTTTGACATTTATATGTAGACATTTATAAACAATGCCGACATTTATAAACAACTTCTTCCATAAATATGTCACTTTTAGACATATGGGAATAATGCCATAATCTCAAAAGAGAATGATTAGACTATCAAAACTGTGTGCTAGAAATAATGAGTAACTCAAACTTGATTGAATTCTGTCCTGACCTCCCAGTTTTTAAGGATGGTTGAAATCCACTTACCTTAAATGAAAGGTTTGGAATTTTATTTCATGTTGGTTTGTTTCCATTTTGCCACAAAGATGCAGGAAAGAGAAAGCCACAGAATTGTGAGGACAAGTCTATGGCTTACATAAAGTATGTAAGGCTAAGGGTTCTGGGAAGCAGGTAATATTATTTTTAAAACTCCTCATTTTAAAATGGCACATTCCTAAATGCTTTCACAACTATTTTACACACATACATTATTACTGAGAAAAACTTATCTTGAGGGATAAAGTGTATTGCATCCTTCCCAGTACAATATTTTGTGCATAGATGATGTCAGCAATTATTTATTGAATATAATTGTATATTTAGAACTTTCTTCAAAAGCACCGATATTATCTTTCCTGTATTGCAGATGAAAAGCTCAGGCATAAACAATTTAAGGCATCTTGGATTCCAAACCAACCCCCACCCAGTACTGCTGCAGAAAAGACTACCCCTCTTAGAAGTCAGAGGGAACCCCCTCCCCAATTTGATGGTGAGGTAGGCCAAGGCCAGGCTTGCTAGGGGCCCGAGGGTGCAATAAGAAATGGACCTCAGAAGGGACTCACTGGAGCATATGTCACTCTCGTCAGGTTGCTACATCATAACACAACTAGGTGGCTTAAATAGCAGACATTTATTTTCTCACAGTTTTGGTGGCTAGAAGTCCAAGATCAAGGTGCTGACAGAGTTGGTTTCCAGTGAGGCCTCAGCCTGACTCTTAGATGGCAGCTTCTCACTATATCCTTGCATGACCTTTTCTCTGTGGGCACACTTGGCAACAGAGAGCATTCTCTGGTATCTCTTCCTCTTCTTATAAGGACATCAGTCCTATCACTTTAGAGTCTTACCCCTGTGACTTCATTTCCCCTTAATTACCTCCCTAAAGGCTCTATCTCCAAATACAGTCACACTGGGAATTAGGGTTTCAACGTGAATTGGGGGAACACAACTCAGCCCAAAAGAGAGTGCACCAATACCTGAGAGGCTGAGCCCCGGGGGGCAACAGGGCCCTCCTCTGCCTCATGGTTGGGGGCTCCTCTTGAGGGCAGATCCCTCATTCCCCATGGGTTACACTGACTCAAACTTGGCTTTGTCTCTATTCTTGATCTTAGGAATAATTTTGGCTCTGCTTGTTGGTTGCAAGTAAACGGAAGTGAACATAAACATCAAGAGTCCAAGCCACCGTTTTTGCCCACCTTCAAAACTGGACTCTCTTGTATGATAACCTTTTGAAGAGACATCATAGTGCAATGAAAAGAGCACTATACGTGGCCTCAGAAGTCCTGGATTCAAATCCTAACTGTTTTCCATGGCTCATACATTCCCATGTGACTGGGACTCTGTTCCCCAACCCCATGATGTCCCTTACTCCCTCCAGCAATGCTGGCTTCCTGCCTCTACTCGAAACCAGCAAGCATGCTCCCATCCCAGGGACTTGGCAAAGGCTATTACCTCTGCCCGGAATGCTTTCCTTTAAATATCCACTAGGACTACTTCCTTATTGCATTTAATATTTTAATTAAATGCCACCCCTCTAGAAAGTTCTTCTCTGACCATGCTATCTACAACAGTGCTCACCCTCCACCTCCATCAGACATCTCAATATCCCAGACAGTACTTTATTTTTCTTTACAGTATTTATCACTATCTGACATTACTGCATACAGATGCTTCTCAATTTATGATGGGGTTACATCCCAATAAACCTATTGTAAGTTGAAAATATTATAAGTCAAAAATACATTGAATACAGTTAACCCCCTGAACCTCACAGCTCAGCCTGGCCTATCTTAAATGTGATCAGAAACTTACCGTATAGTTGGGCACAATCACAGTCATCTAACACAAAGCCTATTCTACAGTAACATGTTGAATATCTCATATATATTTGTTCAACACTTTACTGAAAGTGAAAAGCAGAATGGCTGTATGGGTACTTGAAGTATAGTTTCTACTGAATGCTAATTGCTTTCACACCATTGTAAAGTGAAAAAGTCATAAGCCGAACTATCTTAACTTGGGGACCATTTATATATTTATTTGTTTATAGTTTGTCTTTCCCAATATATTGCAGGCTTCATTAGGGCAGGTTTATTAGTTTCATTCATTGCTGCATCCCATGCGAATAGTCCCTGAAGCAAAGAAAGCACTCAATAAATATTTTGAATGAACTGAAGGAATGACTACAAATGAATGGGGCACTTGGCCTCAGTTTCCCCTTCTGTAACTTGGCTCTCCCTTGCTCAAGTCCATCCCTCAGGGGCCCCTGGTCTGTTCTTGGCCTCACTGGGCCCTGGCATCTCAGGCAGAGCCCCGAGGTGCCACCACCCTGCTATTTGCACACCCTTGCCAGTTCTCTGCGTTCAGCAGATAGTGAGGGGCGAGGCTGTGTGGGTATGTGAGCAATGCCAGAGAGGTCAGCTTCTCTAAAGAGATGTGGCTTCCTCATGTAATAGCATGGAGAGTACAGATGAGGAAAAACAGAGTGGCTCATGGCCGGCTCACTTCTTAAAGGCTCAGAACACAATGGGGAATGGCAGGCAACGTGGCCTTGAAGGGGAACAGGGTAGGAAGGGGTTGCCAAAGACAAAACACTAAGTGAAACTCTGTCCAGGCCATATCTGCCCAAGATGAAACTGTTTCTGGGAAAAAGGCAGATGCCTACAGACAAAGCAGCAGAGCCCAAACCAGCCCAAATATCAATGCAGAAAGGACAAGATGGAAAGCCCCATGAAGTAAGGCTTGCTCACTGCTCTCGCCCAGCACCCAGGGCAGGTGCTCAGGCTATGGGGAGGCACATTGTAGGGGGATGTGGGGTTGAGACCAGCAAAGGAGGCACACTGGAAAGCAAGTGAACTGGGACAGTGACAAGTAAAGAGGGTGCTTAAGGTTACTTAAAAGAGACATCAGGGATGAGGTGGAAATTCAGGCAACAATGGGGTCACACCTTGCTTGGTTGCATCTATCACTGGCTAGGGGAACCTGGGCAAGTAACTTAACTCTTTTGTGCCTTATTTTTCTCACCTGAAAAATGGGTGTAATGGTACTTACTTTATAGATTATATCTTAATTATATACCAATTTAGCATCATGGCCCTGACACATGGCAAACCATATGGATGAGAAAGACGGAAAAAAGAAGGACCTAAGTGGAGAGGTGGGTTTAGACCGGGATTAAGCACTGAGTCAGTGGAGAGGAGGATGCAGGGTGAGTGGACAGAGGAAACTAGTGGAGAAAAAAAAGGATTAAAAAGAGGTCTGAGAGAGTTCAAAGAATCAAGGAGAGGAGCTTTGTAAAGAATCAAGGATGGGCAGTATAGGAAGAGGAAGAAGAAGAATCTAGCAACCGACATAATGCAGACCCTTAACAGAGACGCAGGGATACAACCCATCTTGTGCTGCTGCTGAGGCCCAGGGAGGAGCCACCTGGGTGCCCAAAGCTGTGCTGGGCAGACACAGGGCAATTCAGCCCTGTGGGAGACACACAGGTCTCCACAGGAGGCAGCAGTTTGTTAGCACGGGAATTCATCAGGCTCGGGCACCTGCTGGGGAGGAGATGGAAACACAGTCAATACATCTCATCATCAAAAACAGGAAGGAAATGAAACATTTTGGAAGTCATTGAAAGGCAGGTTTTATGTTAATTTGAAATAAAATGTTTGCTTAACCAACTGCTCTCTGAAGACTTCTTGATTTGGTATTTGGAGAGAGACATCACCCTGACGTACATTAGGGGGCCTGTGATCTTAGGCTTGTTCCAGCTGTGATTCACTTCACGTCTGATTCACTTCATCATTTATGCAATTTGTCATCAGGTTATTTGAAAGCTGAGTAAAACCTCTCATATCCTCATGTGAGACACTTTCTCCAAAGACCAGGGTAACTCTTAGAGTGTCCTGGCTTCCGGGCTGGACTTGCCACCCAGAAATCTGGAATGAGATGCTGCTATAGCCTGGCCCCAACTTCCCACTTATAAGTCCACAGGAAACAACATAATCACTACAGCTTATGGAGTGCCTACATGAAAATATTTAGATAATATACTAAGATGTTATTGGTATTTTTCACTCCCATTCTTTTACGGTGTACAGCAGAGTTTTCTAGAGGCTACATGATGTGTGATATCACAAAAGGCTGAATGCAGAGACAGACACACAAACCCAACTGTCTTTTCTTAAGCCAGACATTAAAGACATTTGCAAAAATGGAAAACACTGTCACTGTCACTCTAACTAAACATTTTTTAGTTTGAAAATATAGTTATCTTTCTTAAGAACTTTTTGTGTGTGTTAGCATGACATATTGATTTTTTTACTAACCACGTATTTCAATTAGAAATTTAACTGAAAAATGAATTTTAGTTTCAAGTGTGGTAACTATTGTTAGACAGAACTACATGAACAGAAGCTCTATGAGTCCTCAATCATTTTTAAGAGTGCAAAGACGTCTTAAGACCAAAATGATCGCAATCTGCTGACCTCCTTTGGGCAAGATGACGTACTCACCTTTTCTGTTCATTCTCTTTAGCCTTCAGAGCAGACCTGTAAGAGCCTAGATTTCCAGCGTACGGAAAGCATAAAGGAGGCTCAGAGTAAAGCCGCACCTCTAATAAGGGATAAAGCTGGGATTGGACATCACTTTTTCTGCTCTACCCATTTTGCTGCACTGTCTCTTAGCATCCATTGTGGCAAAAGGAAGTTTTATGGAAGAGAAAGCAAGCCGCAACCATTAGAGATTTTGCAAGAGGCAAGCTTCACTCTCCAATACTTGCTGAAAAATATTCTCTGTGCCCCTGGATCTCCAGGGAAGGAGACTAATTTAGTTCAAAAAGAGATCTCTGTCCGCGGCTCAGCCCTGGGTGCCGGGGTTCCAGGCGTCGCTGGGTCTGGGCGCGCCACGTCTGCACAGCGCCCTCTTCTGGCCCCTCTCTGCTCCAGCCGGCTCTTGGTCTAGCCTGGCCACCTTAGATGCTCCCTTCAGATGCTTTCTGGTGAGCGTCTCTAGGGACCACAGCATCTTACTAGGGCTTGGGCATTCCTCTGGGGGCAACCGGGCTTTTATGCAAATATACAAGGTTGCCCTCAACAGCTAACCCTCCCTGGGGGCCACCCCTAGTTTGCAGCTCCATCTTTTCTGAGTTATTTTTCACATCCAGAACTCAGAACACACACAGAGAACCGCCCTCTCCACTCTTGTCATTGAGAAGGAAGCCTGATGTGAGCTTCAGACTTACACAAACCTAGATTTGAATCCAGGCCCTCTGCCCTGCAAATGACTTAACCTTTCTGATCCCCACTCTTCTCAGTTTTAGAATGGAAATGCTAGTATTTCCCTTGTAGGGTTATTGGGCGCCTAAAGCACTTGGCACAGGAATGAACGGTATTGGTTTCCAGTTTCCCATGTCTGCTGTGGGCTACGGGAGGAACAGTCGTTCCACTTCAAATGGAGTCACTGTCACTGAGGGCCACTTAAGCTGCACGAATTCTCACCTCAAGCCTGGTTTCCTTCAGGTCGTCAGCCATTCAGCTCCCGCTACAGGGCAGGCGCTTGTGAGACTCTCAGGACATAATGTTAAAGGATGTTATGGTCTTTTCTCTCAAGGGGCTTACAGTTGAACATGGTGGTAATCCAAACTTTGCTAGAACATTTCTCAGATCATTCTTCCCTTAAAAGACTTTTTAAACAATACTGTTTTTAGAGAGCAGTTTTAGGTTCACAGCAAGATTGAATGGAAAGTACAGAGGTTGTACAGAAATTTCCCATTTACCCCCTCCCTCCACACAGCCACTCTCAACATCCCCAAGCAGACCAGGGATATTGACCCCAAGACACCTCCTTATCATCCAGAGTCCATAGTTTACATTCAGGCTCAGTCTTGGTGTTGTTCATTCTATGGGTTTGGACAAATGTATGACATGTGTCCACCATTAAAAGACTATTGAACATGCTAAATTTTATGTCTTTCCTTGGAGGTTCACCCACTAGTCTGGCCCAGATAAATGCCCGTGGGGATGGGGGGTGGGTAATCTCACTTCAGCCTGATGGCGCCATCTGGGCGGTGATTCATCCCAGGGACTCCCTGGCAGAAAACCTGCTTTTGGTGGGCCTTATGGTGGCTCCCGCTTCTCAGCCACATGTATTTCTAGTACAAGAAGTGGGTTACATGGAGCTCTTTCATAGAAGAGACTCTGCCATAAGCAAAATAATCCAGCCTCCAAAAAGGACGTCCATGTCCTAATCTCCAGAACCTTACATGGCAAGAGAAACTTCGCAGAAGTGATGAAGTTAAGGAGTTTGAGATGCAGAGATTATCTTGGATTATCCAGGTGGGGGGGCAGGCAATGTCATCACCAGAGTCCTTACAAGTGACATTAGGATACAGACGAGTCTGAGAAGGGTCTATGATGAGAGAAGCGAGGGTCAGAGTCAAAGACTAATCTGAATCTGTCAGGTTGCTGGCTTTAAAGATGGAGAAGGGGACCATGAGCCAGGAATGCAGGTGGCCTGTAGGAGCTGGGAAAGGCAGAGAAATTGGATTCCCCTTGAGAGCCTCCCAAAGGAACACAGTCCGGCTAGCATGTTGATTTTAGCCCAGTGAGATACAGGTTGGACTTCTGCCCTCCAGAAATGTAACAGAATGAATTTGCTTTATTTTAAGCTACTGATTGGTGGTGATTTGTTATAGCAGCAATAAGAAGCTAATACAGGCTCAGAGAGGCATGCACCTGTGGAGCTCACAGCATTCCCAGTTGGCTGGAATGTGAGAGCAAACCCAGAAGAGAGAAGCTGGGGCTTTCAGGGCAGCAGCAGCAGACATTGGCTGAGCTCTGTGAGGGTCGTTGGGAGCCTTAGCATGGTCACTTGGGCTGTGAGGTGACTCATGGCTACTGCCAGTTTGATTAGCTGTGATGACCACAAGTGAGGAACCACGCTGTCAGCAACTTTGGGCCACACAAAGACTCCCAGATGAGGAATGGTGCAATGAATGCTGCAGCGATGTGGCGATAAAGCCAGAGGAATGGCTTTGGCTGTTCTGAGACCCTGGAGTTCTCAGAGGTGACAGAGAGGGTCAGGGTGAAGATTCAGGAGAAGGCAGGCCATTACCAAAGGCGTGCAATGGAGGCCACACAGGGTACTGATAGGAATGGTGGCTGACATTTGCTGAGCATCCTCTGTGTGCTGCGAGCTGTGCTAGCAGTGCCCGCCCTGTCCCATAGAATCTTCCCAATGATTCTAAGAGGTAGACGCTATTATTATTCCAGTCTTACTGGTGAAGACACTGAGAGTTTCCATGGTTAATTTTGACCAAGGGCAAAAACTAGCAAATAAAAGATCTTAACTTCTGTCTGCTCAATGCCTCCTCTTCCCCCATTTTTTAAAAATCAACTGTTGTAGAAAGAACCTGAGGTTTGATGAGAGCAAGACTTGTGTTCAGATCCATTCCTACTACTCTGTACTCTCAGCCTGGTAACTTAACCCCTGTAAGCCTTTGTTTCTCATGTGTCCTATCGGGAAAATAATATTTCTCTTTAGAAGAAGTAGAGTGGTAGTTAAAGTGAGGGTTTGGGAGGATAACTACTCTGTATTTGAATCCTGGCTCAGCCTCTTATAAGCTCTATGACATGAAGCTACATATTTAATCTCTCTATACTTCAGTTTATTCATCTGTATGATGAAGATTGTGTTTTATTATCTGAGTGGGGTTGCTATAAGAGTCAAATTGCATAGTATCTAAAGCTCTTTGCACAGTACCTGGTTCACAGGGAGCTCCCAATGGGTACTACTTAGAGTAGGGCTGAGCAGACAGGGTTGGGGATAGAAATGGCCTGGAGTAATCCGAGGACAGGGGAGGCATTCAGTCTGTGCTTGCTGCTGTTTTTATCTGTGGTAGGCAGGAAGCAGCCCCAGCAAGAGGCCATACTGAAGTCCTGGCCGTTGGGGTGGGAAAATCTCTGTGTGTTTTGGGGGTAAGAGGGTGCAGTTAGATGGCTGGGAAGGGGTGGGACTGCAGGGTCTCTGAGGGTCACAAAGAGAATCAGAAGCCATTGCTCCTAAAGGGCTGAGGCTGGGATGAGGTGCCAGAAGCCAACAGTACAGGGAGCTGTGTGGGAACCCCAGGCTTCACCTTCTCATCCATTTTTAGATCCAGTAATTTTGGGCAGAGGTGCCAAGACAAACTGAAGATCTTGCCCCCTGTCCCTCACAAGAGTGCATCAGAGCCAGAAGCCAGCTTTTCATTATCATTAGCACTGTTTGCTTCATAAACTTGGAACTTTGCATTTTAGCAGTCCTCAAAATGAAGCACCTGTGGCATTGAAATTATTGTTTTCCTTATGGAAGGGGCTATTTATCACATTATCCTATTTGAAGTGATTATTCTTATTCATCAAATTGAATTTAATTAATTTTCATAATTCAAGAGCTTCATAGCTGCAAACTATATACACTTGGCCAATAGTTCTGTGAAACAATCTGTGTTTTTCCCTCTTGCATTTATTTGCATCCTAAAAGGCTACATTTACTTCTCTAGAGGAAAACTGCTCTGTGTGCCAGGTCGTATTGGCAAATTCGCTGGAGAGAAGAGAACCCACTAGTAAAGCACAGCTCAAGAATTAATGGCAAACAGATGCACACTCAGAACGTTGTTTTAGCTGATGGGAGAGAATGGAAGGGAGAAGGCATCTTTGAAGGAGACAGCGCCTTTCCCTTAAGATCCTGAAAAGCGTTCTGGGCTGCCAGACCTCAGAGCAGAAACAGTTGCACACAGCATCTGCCCTCAAACAACTTTAAAGGTGCCTTTCACTCTGCAGAGCCTATGTCTGGCCTTATTTGTGTGGGGAACCTTGCACATAGCTTTCCATATTTCTTTCCCCATTGCCCTAGAGGAAGCCCATGTCTGAGGATGCTTTTGCGCCAACCCTGACCATTTCAGATCTCCTGAATGCTGTCTTCAGGGTTAACTTCCTTAGACCCCCATCAGGGTGTTTGGGGGTCTGACATTTTATTTTTATGCATTGACATGGACAGCAGCATGTATGCCCAGATTGGCCCAAGGTTGTTCTAGAAAGTGCTTCAAAATAAAAGGACAAGCCTATTGTTGGGTTTATGTGATACATAATTAGAGTGATATCTATCATACAACATATGATCATAAGTGTCTATAAAATTTATGTGTCTACATATATATACACCCATAGGGACATAGCATTAAGATGCAATTTCTTTACAGCTCCAGCAAGATTGTACTGTCAACACTTTATGACCTGTAATCAGTAGTCTGACCAATAAGGTTATAATTGGAGACTAATACCTTTGTATTCACCGTATATTTTTCAACATCCACCATAACTGGATATTGATATATACCTTCACAGGTTACACAGCACTTTCACATGCATTATTTCACTTGATCCTCGCAACAGCCTGGTTTTAAAGTGAAAAGTCTAAGGCTAAGAGTGTAATGTGTCCAAGATTAGGGAGTTCCCAACTGGGTGGAGCTGGCATCAGCCAGATCTTCCCAATCGACATTTGCTATTTCTTGCAAATCAAAACCACAATGAGATACCACCTCACGGCAGTCAGAATGGTGATTATTAAAAATTTTTTAATAAACAGATGCTGGCAAGGTTGCAGAGTAAAAAGAATGCTTTTACAGTGTTGGTGGGAGTGTAAATTAGTTCAACCATTGTGGAAGACAGTGTGGTGATTCCTCAAAGATCTAGAGGCAGAAATACCATTTGAGCCAGCAATCCCATTACTGGGTATATATCCAAAGGAACATAAATCATTCTATTATAAAGATACATGCATGTGTATGTTCATTGCAGCACTATTTGTAATAGCAAAGACATGGAATCGACCTAAATACCCATCAATGATAGACTGGATAAAGAAAATGTGGTGCATATACACCATGGAATACTATGCAGCCATAAAAAATAACAAGGTCTTGTCCTTTGTGGGGACATGGATGGAGCTGGAAGCTGTTATCCTTAGCAAACTAACACAGGAACAGAAAACCAAACACTGCATGTTCTCACTTACAAGTGGGAGCTAAATGATGAGAACTACATGGACACTTGGCAGGGGGTACAACACACACTGGGGCCTGTTGGGGGAGAGAGAGCATCAGGAAGAATAGCTAATGGATGCTGGGCTTAATAACAAGGTGATGGGTTGATCTGTGCAGCAAACCACCATGGCACACATTTACCTATGTAACGAACCTGCACATCCTGCACATGTACCCCGGAACTTAAAATAATAGTTGAAAAACCCCACATTTGCTATTTCTTTTGTATGATTACATCTCTTGGTAGCTCAAAACTATGGAGAAATCGAAATAGTTATGAAAATAATAATTATCATTTTTTCAGCATATACCTTATGCCAAACACTGTTTGGAGCTCTTATGTGCACTTCTGTGTAATCTTTATGCTTACTCTTAGAGGTAAGTAGCTTAATTCTCATTTTATAGATGAGGAGTCTGAGGCTCAGCAAGGTGAAAAAAGCCCAGGCCACAAAGCCTCACATCTGGTGAAGCCAGTTTTGGACTCAGCTCTTTCTGAATCCTAAACACATGTTCTTTTCATTTGGCTAGGCTACCTATAAGTCATTTTCACTTTAGTGAAAATTTAAGTCAATGCTGCTACCTTTTGTATAGTATTTGCATTTTACTACATCTCTAATTATAGAATAAAAGGACTTGTTCCCTGGTCTTAAAATAGTTCCAAGCATCAAGAAATAAGTAGGAGAGAGAGTCTAGAGAGCAATGGGTAGCCCCCTTAGTGTCTCTGAAAATCAGCCTATAGAGCTGCTGGTAGCACAACTTCAACCCTCTGGGGAACTGAATAGGTTCATCGTGAGAGTGCTGCATTAGCAACACAGCAGGGAAACCATGAGTTCTGGAGGCAGAACACCTGAGTCTGAGGAGCCCTGCTCTTTAGGAGCTGTGTGACCTTGACAACTTCCTGACCCTCTTAGGGACTCTGCTATCTTCCTTGAAAAATAGGGATTAAATGAGATAATGTGTGTGTGGACTGCAAGGCCAGGAAAAAGAAGGTACACTTTTGTGTTCTCTTCCAGGGAGTCAAGGCTCCCCTGCTTCCCCCTTCTCAGCCCCATAGCTCCGAGGACCACAGTAATGACTGCCGGGGCACGCACACAGCAAGCAGCTTTGCCGTGCTGCCCTGCTGTTCTGAAGGCCTTTTGCTGCAAGAGAGATGCACCTGTCATTTCCTGCAGGCGCTTCCAAGGCTCTTCATGGAGAAGCTGCCTTAAATGAAAAGGCCATTGTTTGTGTTAAGAAACAACTTTGCTAATCACAGAAATAGCTCCTGCTCTACAGGCCCTGATGGCACCAGTGGAAAGAAGTCAGCATGTCACTGCAGATTCTGGGGCTCCTTGTGTAGGATTTACAGGGGACTACCTGGTGTGGATGGAGTCCAGCTTCATACTTTCCTTGCTGTGATATTGGCCAGGTTGGCCTCACCTCTCTAAGCCTCCATGTCCTTATTTGTATAATGCAGTTACCAATGTCCATATTTCAGGGCTCCTGTAAATATTGCAGATAATGTTAATGAAATGCCTAACGAAGGACCTGGTCTAAAGTGGAGATTCAGTGAGTGCTAGTTCTCCTGTTTCTCTTCTGCCCTCTCTCCCTCAGGCCCACATTTAGAGATGTTCATTTGTAACAGACACGCAGGCAGAGGTGCATTCTGTCAAAAAGACTGTCAAGAACAAGGGGCTCTGCCTGCTTTGGAAGAGTCCCCTGGGTCCGCCCAGTTCCGAAATCTCACCCGCACGTGTTCTTCAGCTCAGGAACTGATGAAGACGACAAAGCGACTTGATAAAAATGGCTGAACCTGCATGCATAAAAGAGAACAATGTTCAGACACTTCTGTCTGGTGACCCCTGCAAGATTCTGGTATCAAACTCCTGTCTCTCCTCACTGAGGACCAGGGGTTGCCCTGGTGTGGCAGAAGCTATATAGAGGCCCACACCATAATGTCTGCCAAGTCCTCCAGGCCCTCTTACATCTTATGTTCGATTTTCCCTCATTGCTTCTTCTGGAATGTCCACTCCCTGTTTCAGAGCTGAGAATGCTGACTTCTTAGTCTTTTCTTATGCAATTGCTGAAAGTGCAGCTTTTAAGTCCTGCATCATTATCAAATTGATTTCTGCCAAAAGCTTTTCTTCTCCTGCCAATGTTCTGGGAACATGGGTTGCTGCCTTCTCAGTCTGGATGGGTATAGGCCCTATTTGGCCAAACCACAGCACTTCCTGTTTAAATAATTCCCTGAAAGCACCAGCTCATCAGCATGAGTGTTCATCACTTTATCTCCAACTTTCTGTGGTGTTGTTACAGTCTCTGTGGACCTAAAGTTAGAGAAAGAAGGAAACGTGATAAAGCAATTGGCCCCTAGATAATGTCTATCGTTCAAGCACATAAGTGAGCCCGAGCCAAATCCTGAGTTCTGGCTACATGCAGAAGCCCAGGCTAAGTAAGGTAGCAAATACATGCAGTGTATATATGGCATGCACCCTGCCTGCAGGAGTGCCACACACAATGACATAACGCCCTGAAATGGAGACAGTAAACCTGGTCAGTGTTTGCAATGTGGCAAATGAGAGATCAGTCAGCATGTGTGCAGTCTGTGGAAGGTTTCTCAGAGCTGAGAATGAAGTGAGGGGTGTTCAAGAATCTATAGGGATTAAGAAATCAGGGTAACATGGGGAAGCATTCTTGGCAAAAGAAACAGCTCAAGCAAAGACAGAGGTGCAAATTGGCCTGGCATCTTTAAGGCACTGAAAGGCTATCAGCCTACTTGGTCTGTTTATTTTAGGATAATAGTAGGAGTCAAGTTTGTAAAGACAACTGGAGAGGTCGACTTCTAAGCTAAAGAGCTTGGTCTTACTCCTTTAGGTAGTGAAGTCACTGAAAGTTTTTGAGAAGGCAAATGGCACACTGAAAGTGGTGTTTCAGAAAAATTTTATCAGCAGTGGTATTTGGAGGGGGTGACATTAAGGAGTAAAAGAAGAGACTTCAGGTAGTGAGAATCGTTAGAGGGCTTGCAAAGAACTGATATGAAATCATTAGGACTCTAACTAGGATGACAATAGAGGAAAAGGGAAATAAGGGATGGGTTCAACACAAATTGGAGAACAAGCAGATATGAACTTGAAGGAATGACAGGAGAAGCAACGACATCATAGGTCAAAGGCAGAAAATCAGGAGCTTGTTGGCAGGACAATGTATTGTCTGCTTAAACAAGTCAAATCTGAGGTCTGTGGAGACAGTCAGCAAGTGAAAGGTCAAAATGGCTGGTAAATTCCTTGAGATTTGAGGCAGAGCACTGGACTGAATTCCAAGCTGCAAACGTGATCTGGGCATGATTTGATTGGAAAGGATAGCTGCAGTTGTGATGGCTTTTCTCCAGTTGTGTGTGCCTGTGTGAGATTTAAAACAAAGGGAAGACTGCAGGAGATACTGCACTCTTAAGAGAGATTAAGGAGAATGGAAAGAGCAAGGTTTAAAAGCCAGGAGCAATGGGATGAAGAGAATAGGCTGGGGTTTTAATCTTGGAAAGGAGGGCTCTGTAACAAGGTACACTGGGCTCTTGGTAGCAGCATGGGGTGGGGGTGAGGGAGAAAGGGCAGTAAGCCAGGAAAGGACAGGCTAGGTACCTATTTTGGCTTAAGGCTGGCCTCCTAGAGTTGTGGCAAATGTAAGACTGGTTCAGATTCATACTGACATGGAGGTGTCTAAGCAGGTGGGCTGGGGCAGAACTCATGTAGTCAGAAGGCTGGACTTCAAGGATCTTGGCTTCTGAGGGTCTGTCCATCTAAAACAGGATCCTAGAAAGAACTAGAGGGAGCAGACAGGATCAGAGTTCAGGCCGGGAGAAGAGGAGGCATCAGAAGGTGGAGGGCAATGGTTTTGTTGTTGTTCTCTAAACCCCAATGGTTCGCCAAGATGCATCTGGGGTTGCTGAAGGGGCAGAGGAGCTCAAAGCTCCCTCACTCCCATTCAACCTAACAGGTTTTTTACTTATTGAACTTTGTGATGTGATAGGATTGAGTCTGAAGAAAGGGTTCCACTACTAAAGTAAAGTTTGAAAATGAATGGCAGATTTGGCCCACCGGAAATAAAAGCAGAGGCATTGTTATTGGCAACAGTCCATCCGTAAAGGAACATGTGAGTAAACCACAGCATGGCTGCTGTGAACAGTGCAGCTGGCAAACATAATCAGCAAGATCTATGCATGTAAGTTGAGTTAACATCAGAGGATATCTGTGTCATACTGGGAAAGGGCAGAAGCAAGTTTCAGGATAATGTAGATGATACATATATTTGTGAAACAAAAAAAAAAGGAAAAAGAATCCTATGAATTTTCTTATGTGTTGATATGAAAGATAAGACAAGAAGGGCTCCACACCAGACTTTGGCTTCTTCAGGCACAGGAATTAAAAGAGGGTAGATAATTACCACATTTTTAAAGAGAGACTTTTGTATTGTATAAGTGGTTACTATGAGCCTGTATTTTTCTTTTATACTTTTTAGTTAGGAATAAGTATAGATTCATCAGAAGTTGCAAAAATAGTACAGAGAATCCTGTGTTCCATGCATCCACTTTCCCCAGTGGTAACATCTTATGTGATGATAAAAGCTAGGAAATTAACATTGGTATAATTCATATACATTGTTCAGATCTCACTTGTTTTATATCCACTCGTGTGTGTGCTTGTGTGCATATATAGTTGAATGCAAAACTACCACATGTGTAGATTTATGTAACCTCCACCACTATCAGGATACACAATGGTTCTATCACCACAAAGATCCCTCATGCTACTCCTTTATAGTCACACCCGTCCCCACTCCTACTTCCTGTTCCCTGGCAACCAGTAATCTGTTCTTCATTTCTAGAATTTTGTATTTCAAGAATGTTACATAAATGAAAGTATATAGTATGTAACCTCTTGAAATTGGCTTTCTTTTCATTTAGCATAATTTCCTTGAAATCCATTCAAGTTCTTGCATGTATCAATAGTTCATTTCTTTTTATTGCTGAGCAGTATTTCATGGCACAGAGGTAGCACTGTTTATTTAACCATTTACTCATTGAAGGACATGTGGGTTGTTTCCAATTCTGGGCCATTAGAAGTAAAGCTGCTGTGAACATTTGTGTACACATTTTTGTGTAGACATAGCCTTTCATTTCTCTGGTATAAATGTCCAGGAGTTCAACTGCTGGCTTTTAAGGTAAGTGTATGTTTAATTTTTTTAAGAAACTGCCGGACTATTTTCCAGGAAGACAGTACCATTTTACATTCCTATCAGCAATGTATGGATGTGCCAATTCCTCAGTTCTCGTCAACATTTGATATTATTCCTATTTTTTAAATGGTAGCTATTTTAATAGGTGTATAGTGATATTTAATTTGCATTTCCCTGATGGCTAATGATGTTGAACAAATTTTCATGTTCTTTTTTTGCCATCTGTATACCCTTTGATGAGATGTCTGTTTATATCTTTTGCCCATTTTCTAATTTGATCTTCGATATTTTTTATTGTTGAGCTTTGTGAGTCCTATATATATTTTAGATATAACCCTTTTGTCAGATATTTGGTTTGTTAAAATACTTTCTTCCAGTCCAGATATTGTCTTTTCATCTTTTTAATACAGTTCATTGTAGAGCAAAAGTTTTTCATTTTGATGACGTCCAACTTATTGATTTTCTTCCATAAATCATGTTTTTTCATATCACATTTAAGAACTTTTCATTAACCCTAGGTCCTGAAGATTTTCTCCTATGTTTTCTTTTGAATTTTTTATAATTTTGTATTTTATATTTAAGTATATAATCCATTCTGAGTTATTTTTCATTTAAAAATGTGAGGTTTAAAGTTCTTTTTATTGGCCTATGGGTGTCAACTACTTCAGTACCATTTGCTGAAAAGATTATTCTTCCTCTATTGAATTGCTTTTGCATCTGTCAAAAATCAGTTAATTTGTGCATCAAAAGACACTACTAACAGAATAAATAGGCAGCCTACATGATACAGTTTTGATGTTGTCCCCTCTAAATCTCATGTCTAATTATAATCCCCTGTTGGAAACGGGGATGGTTGTTTGGGTCATGGGGACAGATCCTTTATGGTTTGGAGGTGTCGTCAAGATACCAAGTAATTATAAGATCTGGTTGTTTAAGTGTGTGGCACCTCCCCCCTCCCCACCTCTTGCTTCTACTCTCACCATGTGACTGTCTGCTCCCCCGTCACCTTCTGCCATGATTGTAAGCTTCCTGAGACCTCCCCAGAAGCTGACCAGTTGCCAATGTCATGCTTCCTGTACAGCCTGCAGAACTATGAGCCAATTAAACCTCTTTACCTTATAAATTACACAGCCTCAGGTATTTCTTTATAGCAATACAAGAATGGCTTAATACACCACGGAATGGGAGAAAGCATTTGGAAATCACATAGCTTACAAGAGATAAAAATCCAGAATATATAGAGAACTCCTAAAACTCAGCAACAATAACACAGACTGATTCAAAATTGGGCAAAGGACTTGAATAGACATTTCACCAAAGTACATGTACAAAGGGTCAATATGAGATGCAAATCAAACTACAATAAGATACCACCTCACACACATTAGGATGATTCCTATCAAAAATATCAAAAATAGCAAGGATTGGTGAGGATGTGGAAAAATAGGAACACTTGTGGACTGTTTGTGGCAATATAAAATGGCACAGCTGCTGTGAAAAACAGTATAGTATTTCCTCAAAAAGTGAAAAATAGGATTGCCGTATGATCCAGCAATTCCACTTCTTGGTATATACCAAAAAGAACTGAAAGCAGGGTCTCAAAGAGGTATTTGTACACCCATGCTCATAGCAGCATTATTTACAAAAGCTAAAATGTTGAAGTAACCCAAATGTACATCAAGGAATGAATGGAAAAGCAAAATGTGGTATACCCATATGCTATGGTTTGACTGTGTCCTCCAAAGTTCATGTGTTGGGAATTTAATCCCCAATGCAACAGTGCTGAAAGGTGGGACTTTTAAAGAGATGATTAGGTCATGAAGACTCTGCCATCATAAATAGATTTATGCTGTTATAATAAGGATTGGTGTATTGCAGGATTATCCAATAACCAATTGAGTAATTGCATGATCATCCAATTAGGGTTCCCAGGTAAAGTATGAGCCCTCTTTCCCTCACTCTCACCCTCTCTTGTTCTTCTCCTTCTGTGATGGAATGACACAACACAAAGGCCTTCACCAAATGCCAGTGCCATGTTCTGGGACTTCCCAGCCTCCATAACTGTAAGTCAAATACAGTTCAGTTCATTATAATTTACCTAGTCTGTGATATTTTGTGATAGTAGCATAAATTGGACTAAAACACTATCCAATGGAATATTGCCCTTTAAAAGGAAAGAAATTCTGCAATATGCTACAACATGGATGAACCTTATGTTCAGTGAAATAAGTCAGTCACAAAAATACAAGTACTATATGATTCAACTTATATAAAGGAATTAGAGTAGTCAAAATCATAGAGACAGAAAGTAAAAGGGTGGTTGCTATGGGCTGAGGGGAGGGAGTTATTGCTTAATAACTAATTATTATTAAATAATTATTAATTATTTAATGATATAGGGTTCCAGTTTTATACTATGAAAATAGTTATGGAGATGAATGATGGTGATATTTTCACAACATTATGAATGTATTTAATACTGCTAAACTGTACATTAAAAAATGGTTAATATAATAAATTTTATGTTATATGTATTTTACTTAGAACAATAAAAAATAAGTTGAGCATATTTATGTGAGTTTATTTCTTGAAGCTTTATTCTGTTCCATTGGTCTATGTTTGTTTCTATTCCTTCACCTACACCACACTGTCAAGTTTACTGTAGTATACATGGTCTTAAAGTAGAGTGATTCCTTCCAATTTATTCTTTCTCAAAATTGTTTTAGCTATGCTAATTCATTTGCCTTTCCATTCAAATTTTAGAATAAACTAGTCTACAACTATAAAAAAATTCTCACTGGGATTTTGATAGAAACTACATTAAATCTATAAATCAGTATGGGGAAAACTGACATCTTTATTATGTTGAGTCTTCCAATCTGTGAATATGGTAAGTCTTTCCACTTATTTAGAGCTTCTTTGATTCTTTCATCAGCATTTTGCAGTTTTCAGTATACAAATCTTGTACATGTTTTACTTGAAAAATCGAATAAAGTAATTTTAAGTCATTGATGTAGGTGATAAGTATAGAGACATATCTGTAAGTTTTTAAATGGAACCAGGTACAAAAAACAAATGATTTGAAATGGATCTAGGTACTGAAAGCAAATGCTGCACAATTTATCTTTCCCCCTGCCCAGGGCAACAAGAAGGGAAAGAAGTGAGAGCTGCCAAGAGTGAGGTTTGACAGCATAGGGCTCTGGGCAGCCAGATACTCCACAGAGAAGGGAGCCCAGAAGGGGGTGAAGGGTCCATGAAAGGGATGTAGGGGGGATATCCCAGATGGTTTTCTCCTACTTCATAGTATTGCCAAGGAACACCCAGGGCCAGTAACAGCTCAGGGGAGGAATAGAGGCTTGTGATCTCCTAAGCAGGAAACTCACAAATCCTTTAACCAAGAAGACCCTATATGAGATCCCAGTTTCCCACTCAACTATGGAAAGGTGATGCACATAAATTTAAAATTATCCAACAACTAGAAAGAAATTCAATCATAGAAAGTGTGCTCATCCTAATCTGTTCAGCTATCACACCCACTGTGTTAATATATTCTTCTTAACCATCTCAGAGTACTTCTCCTTGCTGCCAGAAAATCATGATGGTGAACAAAGAGAAAGAGAGAATTTGATTATTTACCATTTTTTCCAACTGCAAAGTCAGTAGGGCATGTCTCCCAGTTAAATATATTGTGGTCCCTTCCATGGGGCATTGAGCCATAGGAGCTAGTATCAGCAAAGGTCATTTTATGTCTTGTAATGTTTGCGAAGATAAAACTGAACTCAAATAGTAAGAATTTTTGTTTTAAGTTCTCACCTTTCCCATGATGCAACAGAGACAACTATGTCAGAATTCAGAAAAACAAAGACGAAAATGTAATACACATGAAGAATAAGACAAATCAAATTATATTATACCTGAAAGAAACAGAATTTTGTTTTTAAAGCAAACAAGATCCAGCAGATATAATTTTTGGCTCTTTTGCCACAAACAAATCACTAAGAAGCAATAGCATTTTATTATTGCACAAAACAATTCCTGAAGAGAAGAAAACGATGAGTGGGCATTGTCATGTCAGGCTTTTGTTCAGGCTTAAGGAATATATTGAGAAACACCAAGGCAAACATCTATCCAAACCTCATTCAAATAGATGGAGCAGACTCCAAGACTAAAAAGTATAAGATAGCACACAATAGAACATTGGTCTCCATAAGCATACACTACAAATTTTAATGGAAAGTTATTGAAAATAAATTTACTGTACCTATTACTTGAGACTACTTGAGAGGATGCAGAACTGTTACTAGAGGAAGAAATGGGCACAGCAGCCAGAACAGTCCACAGTTGGGCTTTTGGAATGAGGCAGTAGGAAAAAGCTGTGATTTTGTTCAGTAAAAGAAATGAGCTGGGATCTGATGTATCCAGAGTCTTTCCTACTCCATATGGGCTTTCTCAAGTCTTGGGGAAGTCATTGTGAAGAAATGCCACTTCCCAAATGAACATTGTGAATGTCTTGGCAATTCATTTCTGAAGCAAATCTTATCTAAATAAGACATGGGAGAAATGAACGGTGATTTGATCATGGTTGGGGGGACCACAGGAAGTGGTCTGCAAAGAGAACAGCCGCTGACCAAAGAAAGCAAATGCTGAACAGTACTTGCTCTGGGCCAGTCACAGGTCTCAGTGCTGTACAGGTGCCAACTCATTAACCCTGAGGACAATCCCTGAGGACATCATGATAATTATTATCATGATGCCGTTTTATACATGAAGAAAATGAAGAACAAGGAGGTTAGATAAATTATCTAATATTATTCAGATTAGCCAGTGGTAGGACTGGAGTCCAGGTTCTTACCTTTTTTTTTTTTTTTTTTTTTTTTTTTTTGAGATGGAGTCTAGCTCTGTCGCCAGGCTGGAGTGCAGTGGTGCAATCTCGTCTCACTGCAAGGTCCGCCTCCTGGGTTCAAGCAATTCTCCTGCCTCAGCCTCCTGAGTAGCTGGGATTACAGGCACGTGCCACCACGCCCAGCTAATTTTTGTATTTTTAGTAGAGATGGGGTTTCACCATGTTGGTCAGGCTGGTTTGGAACTCCTGACTTCGTTATCCACCCGCCTTGGCCTCCCAAGGTGCTGGGATTACAGGTGGTAACTACCACACTATGAAAGAAGTTTAATAGAATGCTACACATCAGGCAGGGAATAGAAAAATTGGTGCTAAGTCCTTCCACTTTCCATAGCAAGTGCCACAACAATGTCCCATGTATTAGACTTGCAAGATGGTCCTCATCACTGCCAGCAAGACTAGAAGACTCCTGTGGTATTAACTTGTCACAAAGACCTAAAGAAAGGCATGCAATCACGGAGGGAGAATTTTTCTGAGGAGAGAAAGAGCCTGGGAGTGGAGACTTGATTAAGGAGCACAACAAAATACTGAAGAAACAAGAGGCTGAGATTCAGAAAGCTCTGGAACAATCATTCCAACCTGAACCAAAAGGTTAGGTCTGAAAAGTCTAACAAGAATGTCCAAAGTGTCTCCAAGGGCCCAGGTGAAGTGACCCTGTTAGGCTGGTAATGAACAGAAGAAACAAAAATGATCACGCCATAGACCAATCATGGTATGAAGCCAAGTCCAGTTAACAAAAATATGCTGCATACCTGTGAGTTACCTTCTTCATGGTTTACTCCTTTGGTAAAATGGCTTTGCCCATGAAGCACCCAACTAACAGAGTTGTACTGAAGACCACTAGAGGGGCAATGTCTCAGAGAAGCAAAGGGAAAGGAGGCCCTCCCAAGGTCATAGAGGTTAGAGAAGAACCCCTAATTCCTTCATACCACCTGTGGAAGGTACTAGCAAGCACACAACTGGTAGCCTTCTCCTCAGTCTGTTCCATTACAGTGGTTTCCTTCTTCTCTGCTGTTACGTTTAATAGGAAAATGCGATGTATCCTCTGAAATTTTAGCTTTGAGATTGCACCAGGATCTAACATGCGGTGCTGCGATGTCCTGACCATGCCACCCTGGCCAGTTCACCAGGCCAGGCAGGGCTGAGCCTGGAGCTAAAACAGATTGCATTCCCAGGCTTCCCCCCAGGGCCCAGGACAGCTGTCATATGCCCATTTCAGGCCACAGAAAGGATGAAAAAAAAATCTGTCTTCTCTCCTCCCTCTCAGAGCCTTTTCTCTGCAAAGCAGTGTTTTTTTCAAAATGGGATAGCCAGCGCCCTGCCAGGGATAGAGGGCAAAAGTCAGCAGCCGAATGAGTCAACTCCATGGTCCCTTCACGACACCATTCAGTCATGAGAGTGTTTTCCCAGAACTCAGCACCCACCTGGGACCTCTGGCCCCTCACACCTGCTGCTTGTTCTGTGGGACATGTCCTGCTCTCTGCTCTAACCCCCTCCTTCCTTGGACCTGCCTGATTCCCATTCATCCCATAGGAATTACCTTGGTGACCTTCTTTGGGAAGTCTGTCTGCCTGCCTCAAGGTTACAGGATAGGCCATTTATACATATGCGGTCCCTCAGCACCTCCTGTTCACTTCACCATGGGATTTATCAAGCTCTATTGCAATTGCTTGTTTACTTTTATTTTCTCTCCTACTAGACTGTACACTCCGGAGGAAAGGGACTGTGTCTAGATCATGGCTGATAACCAGTGCCCAAATCTGGGCCTCAACAAATGCCTTGTGGGATGAGCTCACGCTGGAAACTAGCGGGTGTGCAGACTTGTGCATCATTTAGGAGCAGTGTGCTCAAGAACAGTTACTGATGTCAGACAGGGCTGGGCTACAATTCTAGTTCTGCCACTTAGTAGCTAAGTGTTGTTAGACCAGCCTAAAGCTGAATTCTCTCATTCGTAAAATAACAACTGCAACAATGATAATACTTATTAATTTTGTTATGATTGCAATACCTACCTCAGGATTGAAATAAGGATTAAGTGAGATATTCTAAGAGCTTAAAATAGACCTTAGCACATTCCAAAGGCTGGGAGAATATTAGCAATACACATCTCCTCCCCTGATGCCAGGTTCTTCTGCTAGAGTCCATTTTGAAGAGAAAAAATTATTAGATTTGATGAAAATAAAATGGAATTGTTTTTCAAAGGCAGATTCCCATCCAGCAGAAGCACTTAAGACAATCATCTTTCACAACAATGAGTAATATCTCTCACTCTGTCATCCAGTGTGACTCACAGCAGCAGAGGGTCTCATGTTCAAGGGCGCATTCGAACTGTTTCTTAAGAGTCATTTCTTACTCATCGCAAAACTCACCATTAGGTGGCAGCCGAGCCGGGGGCCCTCAGAGAAAAGAGCGAACTGACCTTTGAAGGCAGAGCTGCTACCAGAGGCCACACCGCTGAGAAGCGAACATCTGACTCATCTGGGGAGTGTTAGCCCAGAAAATGACAAGGGCTTAATTCAACAACGTGTAAAATATCACATCCTCATGCCCAGAGGAGTACAATAGACCCAGTAAGTCCAAGAGTAATCTCCCCAGAAATAAAAGAATTAGGGCTGTTGACAAATGAAGACAAAAGGACAAAAGCTTCTAAACCATTTTAGGTGCTTGTAATAAATTTGATCCCAAGATAATTAAGTGATATTGCGAGCAGCCTCATCTAGTCATGTGTCTCTCCCGCTTAAAAGCCTTCACTGGCCCCACCGGGTTTCTCAATCACTGCGTGTGGGTGGGTTGCACAGGGGGTAAGACTGGTGTCAGACTCTCCAGGGGAGCATAAAAAAAGAAACATTCAATGTACCTCCTATTTTCATAATACAAACTGCAGAGAGTAAAGCTTAATGGACTCTATCTGGTGCTAATATGCAGATGATAGAGTGAAAAGGCATAGAAAGGACATGGATTTTCAAAAAGGCATCAGAAACATGGGCGTAATAATAACAATAATGTTAATTAACATGTATTAAGTACCTGATATGCACTGTGTTATCTACCTTACAGGCTTTACCTCATTTAGTCCTTACAATCAGCCCATGAGGTAGGAATTATTAATATTCCCACTTGACAACTAGGGAAACTGAGGCTTAGAGATATTAAATGATTTGTCTAAAGGCACATAGTTAGAATCCAGAGACAGGATTCAGACCTCAGCAGTGTGACATTGGAGCAATCACAAGGACATCCGAGGAGCTTGGCAGGACTCCTGAGTGCTCTGGTATGTTCCTTCCTTTTTGCCTTCACTCCTCCCAACTAGACTCTTGGTGAGCTAAAGAGCTGCAGAAAAGCAGCTTTCTGGGTTGAGCTGAGCATTCCTGAAGCTGAGAGGTTCTACTGAACCAAGAAGAGACCAAAGGATAAACAGCACCATCAAACAGGCATTCATCCCTGGGCCCTCCATGGCTGAGTACCAGCCAAGACTTTCACTATTCCAAGATAGAAGCCTCCCCAGATTTAGAAATTCCCAGCCTAAACAGGCTTCAGCCCATGGTTATTATTAATAAAATGCAGTCCTGCTTGCCTTGAAAGCTTTGGGAATCTCTCTTCTCCAGCTTTCTTCTTTCAAGCGCAGGGCCCTGCATTCCCCACACTCTCTCTTACTCTGAGGCCTGGCACGTGCCTTCTTGGCAGTGTTATCATGGCAGATGTGCCTTTTAAACTTAGCTCAGACATTGCTTCCTTTGCAGAACCACACCGGCCACACTCAGAGTTCCATGTGCTCTCTTCACCCTCAGAGGACTCTGTAAAAGCCAGCACGGAGCACTCCTCTTACTGTCGTTCACCTATTTGTCAGACTTCAGCACTAGACTATGAGCTCCCTGAGGGCCAGACTCACTCTCGTTCACCTTTAGCTGCTCAGTCCAGCCCAGTGCCTGGAACGAAAGAGAGGTCCATTTCATGTTTACCAAATGAATGGATTCTGAAATACCCTGTCTGCTCTCAGGTTATGCAGTGCAACACCTTAGGCCATAAAATGAGTTCCTGCTTAAAAGCAGGAGCAGGCTCTATGCACTCCCAGTTAGAGCCAGAACCTGAGCTGCTATGTTCCAAGGCTAGACAAGAGTCTGGGACACACTACTACTGAGGCTATTAAAAGGAAGTCTGTGGCCCTGGCCCAGCGTGGTGACTCTTGCCCGTGATCCCAGTGCTTTGGGAGGCTGAGGCAGGAGGATCGCTTGAGTCCAAGAGTTTGAGACCAGCCTAGGCAACAAAGCGAGACACGGTCTCTGAAAATTTTTTTTAATTAGGCAGGCCTGTAGTTCTAGCTGCTCGAGAGGCCAAGGCAGGAGGATCACTTGAGCCCAGGAGTTTGGGGTTGTAGTGAGCCATGATTGCAGCACTGCACTCCAGCCTGGATAATAGAGTGAGACCCTGTCTCTTAAAAAATTAATAAATAGAAAATAAAAGGAAGTCTTCAAACATCACCCATGAGGCTTCCTCAAGAGCCTGTGGGTGCCCAACTGAAGATCCCTGTTTACAGCAAGGAGCCAGGGGAGCAGTCCCTCCAGCCCCTGCCTTTGTGCTTCCTCTGGTTCTAAGTAATTGTGGGTTTTGCCATTACTTTTAATTCAAAAAATTTGCCATTACTTTTAACGGCAAAACCCACAAGTACTTTTGCAGCAACCTAATAGCAAGGGGTTCTTCCCAAGAGGACACCAGGCCACAGCAGATTTGATTTTTTTTCACAATGAACTTTTGGGCTGTTTTCCTTTAGCTGTGCAGCTACAAGGCTAGAGCTTGCATTCACTGTCCTAAGTCCCTTGCAGATATAGGTGCACACATTTTTCAAACTATAGAGCTGTAGCATTTTTGTGTCAACTCAATGTTCATAGTGTCAATTTAGTGCCCTCCCTGGGCACAAAACCACAGCAGTGCTGTTGCTGTTTTGCAAGAAATACCTTCTGCAGTCAGCCTCCGCTAAGAGCTGCAGCCCCTGACTTTAGAGCATGCTTCCTGTAAAACTAAAGTGAAATGCATATTTCCAGGTCTTGTCTTGCCAAAAATTTCAAATATATAGTCAATATTTTATGCTTACAGTGAAGCAGAGAGAATAATATCACAAACATCTGTTCTTCTCCACCCAGATTTGTCACATGTGAAAATTTTGCTATATTGTTCCCAGATTCTTTTTTAAAGGGGTAAATCATAGGCACAGTTGATGCCTGCAGTTGGGGGTAGGGAGGGGCCCACAATCACATTTCTCTCTCTCTCTCTTTTCACTCTATTGAATTTTGATGTTTACCATACCCAATTTTGTTTGTTTGTTTGTTTGTTTGAGACAGAGTCTTGCTCTGTCAGCCAGGCTGGAGTGCAGTGGCATGATCTCAGCTCACTGCAACCTCCGTCTCCCGGGCTCAAGCAATTCTCCTGCTTCAGCCTCCCGAGTAGCTGGGACTACAGTGTGTGCCACCACGCCCGGCTAATTTTTGTATTTTTAGTAGAGATGGGGTTTCACCATGTTTGCCAGGTTGATCTCGAAATCCTGACCTCAGGTAATCCGCCTGCCTCAGCCTCCCAAAGTGCTGGGATTACAGGTGTGAGCCACCGTGCCCAGCCTATCATCCCCAATATTTTAAAATACTCACTACATATGTATACATTCCTCAACAGATATGGTATTGCTTTGAACTATTTTAATAGTATAGAGATGATATCCTACTATACTGATCCTTCCCTTAATTGTTTTTCCTCACTCGACAGTATTATTGTTGAGATTTTTAAATATTGATACACATAGATATAGTTCATTCACTTTATGGTAGTAAATGCTTTCTTTATCTATTTTGTAGTTGGTAGACATTTAGTTATTCTCCATTTTTTCTCTGTAGAAACAATGCCACAGAGAATTATACATGTCCACTTGTGCACTTTTGAGAACTGTCTCAAGAGTAGACCTGGTGGGTTACAGGATTAGACACCTTTGAAATTTACTAGATGCTGTCAAATTGTTCTCTAACATGGTTGTATCAATTTATACCATCAGTAACGATGGTAAAGCTTTAATTTTTCCATGCTCTTGCCTCCTCTTTATGAGAAACATTTCAAATTTACAGAAAAGTTGCCAGAAAGGTACAATGAACACATGTATATACTTCATCTAGATTCAATGTTATTAACATTTTGCTACATTGCTTTTTTATTCTCTCCAACATTTTCTTGGCCTTTGGTATCCCATATTTCAACATGTATACATATAATAAAATATATAATTAAATATATATCCTAAAACAAGGACATTCTCCTACATAAAGTAATGCAGTCATCACACTCAGAAATTGAACATTGATACAATTCTACTATTATGCAGGCCAGTTTCAAATTTTTCCACTGACCTAATAATGCCTTTTATAGACTTTTCCCAGTCCAGAATTCAATCAGGGATCAAATACTGTATTGCATTTAATTGTCATGTATCTTTAGTCTCCTTTAATCTTCTTTAATCTAGAAAATTCCCCAGTCTTTTAAAAGAATGTTTCATAACATTGACATTTGTTATCCTTGCCAACTCTTGATAATGTCAGACATTTTAATCTTTGCCAAATTGATCAGGATGAAATAACATCTCATCGTGGCTTTAATTTGTTTTCCTTTGATTACTAGTGAAGTTGAGATGTTTTTCATATGCATATTGGCAATTAAAATTTCCTTCTTAAAAATTTTCTCTTTAATATCTTTTGCCTGCTTTATTATTATATTGTTTACAATTTTTATAGGTATATAAAAGTTCTAGATATATTCTGGATACTAAACAATTGCCAGTTAAAGGCAATTTTAGCTATAATGTTTGGCTATGCAGCAGAGGTGTTTAATTTGATATTCAAATATATCTAATTTTCCCTTAATAATTTGTAATCTTTGTAAGAAATCCTTCTCCACCCTAAGGTCATAAGATATTCTCATAAAGATAAATATAATTTAAATCTTGAATATACTTGAAATCTATTTTTGTGATAGTGTGTGATAGGGATCTAGTTAAGTTTTTTCCATATGTAATATCCTAGTGCCATTTATCCAAGAGTTTGTTCTTTCCCCACTGATTCATAATGCCATCTCTGTCATATATTGAGTTTCTATATTTATTCTAGCATTCTGCTGATTTGACTCAAGAATGGAATTGGTGGGTCATAGCTTATAGACATCTTTAACTTTACTAAATATTGCCAAATTGCTCTCAAAAGTGTTCGTATTTATTTATACTGCCAATAACAACAACAAAGTTTCTATTTCTTCATACCTTCACTGATATGGTTTGGCTGTGTCCCCACCCAAATCTCACCTTGATTTGTAGCTCCCCCAATTCCCATGTGTTGTGGGAGGGACCCAGTGGGAGATAATTTAATCATGGGGGCGGGTCTTTCCCATGCTATTCTCATGATAATGAATAAGTCTCACGAGATCTGATGGTTTATAAAGGGGAGTTTCCCTGCACAAGTTTTCTTCTCTTGTCTGTCACCATGTAAGATGTGCCTTTCACCTTCCACCATGTTTGTGAGGCCTCCCTAGCCATGTGGAACTGTGAGTCCATTAAACCTCTTTTTCCTTATAAATTATCCAGTCTTGGGTATGTCTTTATCAGCAGCATGAAAATGGACTAATACAGTAAATTGGTACCAGTAGAGTGGGGCGCTGCTGAAAAGATATCTGAAAATGCAGAAGTGACTTTAGAACTGGGTAACAGGCACAGGTTGGAACAGTTTGGAGGGCTCAGAAGGAGACAGGAAAATGTGGGAAAGTTTGGAACTCCCTAGAGACTTGTTGAATGGCTTTGACCAAAATGCTGATAATGGTATGGACAATAAAATCCAGGCTGAGGTGGTCTCAGATGGAAATGAGGAACTTGTTGGGAACTGGAGCAAAGGTGACTCTTGTTATGTTTTAGCAAAGAGACTGGTGGCATTTTGCCCATGCTCTAGAGATTTGTGAAACTTTGAACTTGAGAGAGATGATTTAGGATATCTAGCAGAAGAAATTTCTAAGCAGCAAAGGATTCAAGAGGTGACTTGGGTGCTGTTAAAGGCATTCAGTTTTATAAGGGAAGCAGAGCATAAAAGTTCAGAAAATTTGCAGCCTGACAATGGATAGAAAGGAAAATCCCATTTTCTGAGGAGAAATTCAAGCCGGCTACAGAAATTTGCATGAGTAATGAAGAGCCAAATGTTAATCCCCAAGACAATGGGGAAAATGTCCCCAGGTCATGTCAGGTCTTCACAGCAGCCCCTCCCATCACAGATCCTGGGGCCTAGGAGGAAAAAATGGTTTTGTGGGCCAGACTCAGGTTCCCTCTGCTGTGTGCAGTCTAGGGACTTGGTACCCTGTGTCCCAGTTGCTCCAGCTGTGACTAAAAGGGGCCAAGGCACAGCTCAGGCTGTGGCTTCAGAGGATGCAAGCCCCAAGCCTTGGCAGCTTCCACATTGTGTTGAGCTTGCAGGTGCATGGAAGTCAAGAATTAAGGTTTGGGAACCTCCATGTAGATTTCAGAGGATTTATGGAAATGCTTTGACATTCAGGCAGAAGTGTGCTTCAGGGGTGGGGTGCTCATGGAGAGCCTCTGCTAAGGCAGTGTGGAAGGGAAATGTGGGATTGAAGCCCCCACACAGAGTCCCCACTGGGGCACTGCCTAGTGGAGCTGTGAGAAGAGGGCCACTGTCCTCCAGACCCCAGAATTGTAGCTCCACCGACAGCTTGCACCACGCACCTGGAAAAGCTGCAGACACTCAATGCCAGCCCATGAAAGCAGCCAGGAGGGAGGCTGTACCCTGCAAACCCACAGGAATGGAGCTGCCCAAGACCATAGGAACCCACCTCTTGCATCAGTGTGACCTGGAAGTGAGACACGGAGTCAAAGGAGATCAATTTGGGGCTTTAAGATTTGACTGCCCTTCTGTATTTTGGACTTGCTTGGGACCTGTAAACCCATTGTTTTGGCCAATTTTTCCCATTTGGAATGGCTATATTTACCCAATATCTGTACCCCCATTGTATGTAGGAAGTAGCTAACTTGCTTTTGATTTTACAGGCTCATAGGCAGAAGGGACTTGCCTTGTCTAAGATGAGACTTTGGATTGTGGATTTTTGAGTTAATGCTGAAATGAGTCAAGACTTTGGGGGACTGTTGAGAAGGCATGATTTGTTTTGAAATGTAAGGACATGAGATTTGGGAGGGGCCAGGAGCAGAATGATATAGTTTGGCTGTGTCCCCACCCAAATCTCAACTTGAATTGTAACTCCCACAGTTCCCACGTGTTGTGGGAGGTACCCAGTGGGAGGTAATTGAATCATGGGGGCAGGTCTTTCCCATGCTGTTCTCATGATAGTGAATAAATCTCATGAGATCTAATGGTTTTATAAAGGGGAGTTTCCCTGCACACGTTCTCTTCTCTTGTTTGCCACCATGTGAGATGTGCCTTTCACCTTCCACCATGATTGTGATGACTTCCCAGCCATGTGGAACTGTGAGTCCATTAAACCTCTTTTTCCTTGTAAATTATCCAGTCTTGAGTATGTCCTTCTCAGCAGCATGAAAATGAACTAATACACTCACCAACACTTTTGGGGGAAAAATTCCACTGATTTATTTATCTATCCCTCAGCCAATATCACATTTTCTTAGATTAGATGCATCTTTGCAAGAAGTGTTGTTATCTGGCAAGGCAGGTCTCTTTTTTCTGCTGGTTTCAAGAGGAGTGTGAGAGATGTGTGGGACAGAGCCAGCCCTCCTCAGGTGACCTCTGCCTCCCAGTTGCACATGTACACTAGCTAAATAAATCCTTGTTGATGAGTACTACTGAGATTTTTGTAGTTGTTTCCTATGTAGCATTATAAAGATATTGTGCAGATTAAATGACCATGTCCCTGTGAAGTGCTTGGTAGAAAGCAAGTACTATACAAAGGCAAGCTATTATTGCAATTTTAGTTAATGGCAGTTAATGAGCTGAGTCATTCAAGTGGGAGATCTGGGGCTCATCATTGATTTCTGTATTATCCTTCCATATGCAGTCACCAAGCACAGTGATTCTACTTCCTTGATATTTCTTACTCCTGTTATTTCTCCCCGTCCCTGCTGCCCATGCCTGGGCTCAGGTCCTCTTCAGTGCTCATCTGGATTACTGGCCTCCCGGCAGTACTCCTGTTCTCTTCTGATTCTTTCTCCATGGTATTGCCAGAATGAAATTTCTAAAATAAATGTGATTGTGAGAGTCCTCATTGCCCTTAGAATAATACAGTGATTTGTTAATATATTTGTCTTTCTTGCCCCCCTTCCCCCACCTTCCTCCAGGCTTGAGCTTGGTTTCTCAGCATCCTCTTTGTTCTAATCACACTCAACTATCCACTATTTCCATGAACCATGTTTCTACCTTCCTCACTCCTTCTCCCCAAACACTGCTGCCCCCTCCATCAGACACACACACACATCAGTATAGTCTTACGAGTACAAAAAAAATTGTTTAAATTAAATCCCAGATATCCCACTTACTAGCTGTGTGTCTTTGGTAAACTATTTAACATCTTGTACCTCTGTTTCCTGATCAGTAAAATGGGCTAATCGCAGTATCACTTATAGCTGCTGCAAACATGTAAGATAATTCATGCATAGCACAAGGTGCACGATGGACACTCTCTGTTAATATTACTTCTAGTATTGGTTTCTCATTTTCATTATATGATGATAGCTGTAGTGGTTCTCTCATGTTGGTTGTGTCTCTAGCATACTTATCACTTTGTTTCTTAATAGTATCTTAAATCCTAGGCATGTGGTTTGGGTTGGATTGACTCCACACCAGCTCTGAGAATGAGTCCCAATTGACTTAAACCCACCATAGTATCCCATCCCCATAGCCAAGTCAGACCAATGAGAGACAATAGTTTTGATTTCATTGGTTCAGTCTGCATCATTGGCAAGTAGACTCTTTCCCTGGAGGTCATGATCAAGAATATTTGCAGCCCACAGATTGCCAATGTAGGACCATAAGTGAAACAATTCTACGGAGGTCACAGTGGAGGCTGGAGTGGATCTGATCCTTGGTGACATGCATGAGCTGATGGCTCAAGCCTTACCTAAAGCTAGATCAGTATCTTAACTTCTTATGAACCTATCCATTTCCTCTATTATTTAGAGTTTAGGTTTTCTGTTATTTGTAACATACAGTCTAACACATAGGATCTGAAAGTGGATTCTTGAGCACCTCCTGTTCTTCAGGTCATATTGTTCTAAGTGAAGCTGGCTCTAAGGTCGTTACCTATTATAGTGGGTTGAATAGTGTTCACCAAAAGATACGTCCACCCAAAACCTGTGAATATGACCTTCTTTGGAAAAAAGGGTCTTTGCAGAGGTAATTAAGTAATTAAGATGAGATCATATGGAATTAACCAGATGAACCCTAAATCCAATGATGAATGTCCTATAAGAGACAGAAGAGGTTAAGACACATATGAGAAGAGAGGAATTCTGTATGAAAATGGAGGCAGATATTATAGTTATGCAGCCATGTCCCAAGGAACGTCTGCAGCCTCCAAAAGATGCAAGAGATGGAAGGAAAGTTTCTCCACCAGCGCCTCTGGAGAGAGTGTGGCCTGAAGGACGCTTTGATTTTTGGACTTCTAGCTTCCAGAACTGTGATAGAATAAATTTCTGTTGTTTTAAGCCACTAAGTTTATGGTAATTTTTTATAGAAACCCTAGGAAACAAATACACTTGTCTTAGGCTGGCAATTTGCATATGTAGAACTGCCAGGACAAGGGGACTCTCATCTCCGTGGACTTCTATCCTACATAGGAGAAGTTGCCTGAGTGCATTTCTTCAAAGCCCCCTTCACTATGGTTCTTCTGTCCATATCTATAACACGTGATTAATTTTCATGTCATCAGGTTTTGACATTCACCTAGGCCCTTTTCTCTCTTTTTCTATCAAAATTCAAGCTGGACCAGGGTGGCCATATGTGCCGCTTGGCCTGGGACTGTTCCAGTTTGCACCTACTGTCCTAATGCTCTTATTAATAGCCCACTTCTCACTATCATAAATGTCCTGATTTGGACAATTAATTCTATGGTCACTTCTGTTAATGAATTTGGTCAGCATCTTGCCAAACTCACTGTGTTTAAGATGTCAGTCATCACCTTCTGTATTAGTTTGTTCTTGTACTGCTATAAAGAAATACCTGAGACTGGATAATTTTTAAAGAAAAGAGGTTTAATTGGCTGACAGTTTTGCAGGGTGTACAGGAGGCATGGCTGGGGAGGACTCCAGAAGCTTACGATCATGGCAGAAGGCAAAGAGGAGGCAGGCACTTCTTACATGGCTAGAGCAGGAAGAAAAGAGAATGAGTTGGGGGAGGGGTCATACACTTTTATACAACCGCATCTTATGAGAACTCACTTACTATCATGAGAACAGCAAGGGGGATGTCTGCCCCTATGATCCAATCACCTTCTACCAGGCCCTTCCCCCAACACTGGGGATTAAAATTCAACATGAGATTTGGGCAGGGACACAAATCCAAACCATATCACCTTCCTACTCACACTTCCTGAGGGGATATGCCATGCTGAGAGCTCTCATCCCTCCATGGTCAAGACCATCAGTACCCCCACCAGTGGCCACCAACCTCAGGTATACCCGTTCATAATCAACTACAGATGATGTTTTTCATATCTCTCAAAAAGATGAGCTAGATCTATTAAATTCTTCTCTCGAGAATTCGAACTTGGGAAATCAAGACACTTGGATGGTTAGGAACGTAGCTATAATCAAAGGGTACGAGGCAGCATTTAAAATTTAAGTAACAATCTGTGAGTTCCCCCAATGGAAGGAGTTGGAGAAAATAGCAGTCATCGACAGCACCACAGGATTGCACATCTGGAGTTGTGCTGCAGGGGGGCGCCATTCACATAAGACACCTGTGACTGGCACCTCCTGAAGCAGTGCAATGCAGTAGCCCTGATCGTCTTGCTTCCTGGCATCTTTCTGTTCCAGTTCCAATTGCTATATATCTCTGTCAGTGGCTAAACTTTGCTGGGCATTAGAATGTTTTCAAAAGTCTTGATTTCCAAGTCACATTCCAGACTGATTAATTCAGAATCTCTGGGGTGACAAGTGGATCTCAGTAGTTTTTTAAGAAACTCCTCAGGTGAGGTCAATGTGTCACCAAGTTTGAAAATCACTGATAGTCCTTTCCCCCTTTTTGGAAGTCATTTGAGCAGGTCTCTGTTGTAACTAGTAGATCCTTATGCATCACTCTTCCCAAAGGGACTTTGACACTTCTGTGTGTAAGATTTTCCCCGGAGCCTGAAAGCTTAAAGAGATAAATAACTCCTCCCTTCTCAGGCCCAGTCCCAAGCCGCAAGGCTACTTTTGCCAGTAGCGTGCCCCAGCAAGATAGCAGAAGCAGGAAAAGAGCCGCTGGAAGACACTTACCCAGGCGGGAAGACACCTACCCCTGAAGATCGAAAAAGAGGCCATCCGGGTACAACGTAGCAGTTACTTCAGACTAGGACACTTCCTGTTTACAGGAGACTCTAAAGCCTTTGCCCCATCCTCACTTGGGGCTGAGGCCTAGTCAGCCCCCCTGCACCCAGGCGCTCATTAAAACAGCATGTTACTCCACACCACCTCGTGTTATCTTTTGGCGCGCTCTTGGAGTTCAAACCGATACAAGAACCTTACACTGTGGTGTTCTGGATTGTAGGATATGATCTATGACAGTCTTTTAATTGACCAGCTGTCATAATTCTTATCTAGCAAACTCTCCTGCATTTTGTCTGACGTTGTAAATAGTGAGGTAAATAGTGAGGTACATTGCTGGCCAATTTCATGTGCTATTTGAATACCTTTTTGCATGAAAATGAGAATTATGTAAAACAGAATCTTGTTTCTGTTCATCCTTCCTGCCCCATTCCCTTAGGTGCTTCTGTGGATGGGATGAGTCATTCTCGGCTACAACTGGACTGCAGAGTTTCTTTTAAAATACACAACAAAAGTTGATTGTGCATTTTTTCTTCTGGCATTTCTTCATATTGGTTTCAGCCTGCTCATTTTCTACCATGTTTTTTTCCCTCTGCCTGGATATAAACTTTCCTGTTCCAGCAGCTGCTGGCAGATGCCTGTAGTTTATAAAATAGTACAAAAGATGTAAGAACTATATCTGAGAATGGTCACTTTTAATGACAAATTGATTTGTGCTCTGGATAATTTTTTTTATTAAATGGACACAGAGGAACAGGCTTTTCTGCCCACTAGGTGACTTACTCCTCTGTTTGCTGGAAGAATCATTGATCATCTGCTGTTATTAGCAGTATCTACCTAACCCAGCACCTGCGTACAACTTTTAGAAATGAGGTTAAATAATCAGATTCCGGAGAGACAAATCGTTTAGGGTCAATAGTGACAGATAGGACCTATTTTAATCTGATTCCAGAGAGACAAATCGTTTAGGATCAATAGTGACAGATAGGACCTATTTCCAGCCAGAAACCACCATTGTGATTTCCTCAGTCCTCCCTTGAAAAAGTAACAAAGAGCAAACATGAACTAAGCATTTTCCAGACAGATTTGTAGAGCTGGGCTTATTTACAGTGTTCCAAGTTCCAGTCTGCAATGAACATTAATAATTCTTGATTTCTTTAGTGAGTCCAGTGTCCATTTGAACCGCAGCAGATGTCAGCCACAGGAGAGACTGTGAGCACGTCGGGCCAAACATTTTAGAGATGAAAGAGAAATGCTCATCGGTGTTAGAACACTCCCTGCTCTTTCTATCTTTGCTTTTCCACCTGCTCTTCTTCCCTGCCTGGTGAATTCATCCTCATCCTTCAAGGTCCAGCTCAAGAGATACTTCTGTGAAGGTTCCTCTGACTTCTCATATCGGGAGATGTGAGCCCTGGACATAATGTTATTGTGTTTATTGTTCTCTTGAGGTCACTTAGCCATGGCCTAGCTTTCTCACTAGACTAAAAACCCCTTAGGGTGAGACTGTCTCTCTTATCTGTCCCTCTCTCACAACCTATAGAAGTTCCTGATGGTACATAGCTTGTACTCAATCAATAGATGCTGAATTCAGAAGCCTATGTAAATAACACTGGGGGGGATAGACAGGAATCAGCATTTCTTAAGGATGCCCCATGTGCCCAGCACTTGCACATATTATGTCATTAAATCTTCTCAACAACCTTCCAAGGTAAATATAAATATGAGTATTGGGACTCAGAAGTAGTAAGGATCTTAATAAGATCCTTAGGTAATAAGAGACAGGGCTGAAAGTCAAACCTGGATCTCTTTGACTCCCAATCACATTCTCTCTCCACTCCACGATAAGCTGAGTTACCTTAAAAGCTTCCTGTAAAAGAGAACAATATATTCATTTGCCTTAAATAGAACATGCTAATGAGCACAAATCACTTCATTTGGAAATTGCCATTCTGAAGATATTAACTTAATTTTAGTCTCTCATATGCAAAACTTTTGAAGAGTGTAAGTATCCTTAAGTGCACAGGGAAGTGGTTCTTTCAGGAAAAATTTGAGTATGGCCCATGCACATATTCAGTGTCATCATTACATTAAAAGTATTAAGTGGTTTCATTAGATAGGAATCCATGTCACGGTAAGTTTCTTTCAGAGGACCAGTTTAGAAATGCAGCCCAGAATGTGTCAGCACCTCTCAAAAGGAGAAACATCCTACAGTAATAATAACAAAGTGGTCTCAACCTAGCAAAGATTATATTAGAATAGCCCCATTTATACATAAGCTTAGATCTTAGAGAAGGAAGGTGAGAAGGAGTAGGAGTCACCTTTCATCAGCACTTACTATGTGCCAGGGACTGTGCTAAGTATTACTGGCCTCAGCTCGATTCCCTGTAAGAACTCCATGACATAGACACTTATCCTCATTTTGAGTATAAAGAAGCAGGGGTTTAGGGAGGTTAAATGACTTCTCTTAGGCCCACTGCTTGTAAATGACTCTTGCAGTCTTAGACTGACTCCAAAATTTAAGCTTCTCTACTAACACCCAAAGACAGTAAAAATAGTGGGGGTGTTAACTGTGACAGCCCTTTTAAAAGACATTGTCAGCATCTATGAAAATTGAAATGTGCACACCATACAACTCAAAAATTCTACTTCTTAGTATTAGACCAAGAAAAATTCTTGCACATGTGTACAAAATTGTTTGTGATAGCAGAAAACTGGAAACAATTTTTAGGTTTATGTCCTTCCAAATGAAAATCACTTTAAAAAGTGATACTGTATCCATGCTATGGAATAGTGCATACCTGTCAAGTTCTCAAAGACATAATGTTGCTGTAGAGGTAGCAGATGGTAGTATGATACAATAAAATACTACACAAAATCCACATCTTAAAACATTAGCATATATGCATGTATGTATATTCGCAAAATTGATGGAAAGAGAATGGAAGGATACAGACCAATCTAATAGCAGTGGTTACCTTCATTGTTGGGGTGGGAAATGGACCAGCATTGCAGGGAGTGGACAAAGGGAATTTGAGCCTTATTTGTAATGCAAAATGAATGCTTACTTCCTCCTTTTCTCCCTGTCTTCCTCCTGGTTCAGTTTCAAATCTCATTCTACCATGATCATATCTGATTGGCAGACTCTAACCCATATCCAGAAACCTGACTACAAGGAAGTCTAGAAATGTCAGTTTTAGCTTTCTACCCTCCCCTTGCTATGATAGAAAAGGGTTGGGCTGCATGCTGAGCTCTCAATACACACAATAATAATTCAGGCAATAAATACTTTGGCCATATTTCCAAATAAAATCAGGTTAAAGGGAAATGATAGAATTGTGAATCACGTGAATTTTTATATAACTTCTTCCTCTATGAAGTCAACTGTAATCTGAAACTGCAATGGTATAAGCACACAAGAGAAAGAAGTCATGCAAAAGATCTTGAACTTTTATGAACTCTGTCATTTCTGTTATCCTCCCCAGGGTGCTACTCCTCTATCTAACCTGTTGAAAGACAGCTCCATGAAAGAAGCATCTATTTGGTGCTATTATAAGTGAATTGTTTTCATAATTCATTTAAGTTATTTAAAAATGTATCTAGAAATGCAACTGATTTTTGTGCAACAGCTTTGTATCCTGCCACTTTCTTGAAATCATTTGTTACCCCTAGCAGTTTTTTGGTGGAATCTTTTGGGATAAAAGATAAAATTATATCATCTGTGAACAGAGATCATGTGACTTCTTCCTTTCCAATTTGAATGCCTTCAGTTTAATTTAATTTTTGTCTAATTGCTCTGACTAGAACTCCCAGTATTATGTTGAATAATAATGGTGAGAGTGGGTATCCTTGTCTTATTCTTTATCTTAGATGAAAAGCCTTCAGTCTTTTCCTATTGAGTATGATGGTCTACGGCCATACCACCCTGAACGCGCCCGATCTCGTCTGATCTCAGAAGCTAAGAAGGGATGGGCCTGTTTAGTACTTGGATGGGAGTATGATGTTAGCTGTGGGCTTTTCATATATGGATTTTATTATATTGTTTATTATATATGTTGAAGGTAGTTTTCTTCTCTTCCTAGTTTGTTCAGTGTTATTATCATAAAAGGGCATTGAATTTTGTCAAATGCTTTTTCTGAACTGATTGAGATGATAATGTGATTTTGTCCTTCAATTTGTTAATGTGGTGTATTTCATTGATTGATTTTTATATGGTGAACCATCGTTGCATTCCAGGTATAAGTGCCACTTAGTCATGGTGCATGAGCCTTTTAATGTGCTGTTGAATTCAGTTTACCGGTATTTTGTTGAGGATTTTTGCACTGATATTCATCAAGAATGTTAGTCTGTAATTTTCTTTTCTTGTTTTTAATATCTTTGTCCACGGTGTCAGAGTAATACTAGCCTAATATAATGAGTTTGGAAGTGTTACCTCCTCTTCAATTCTTTAGAAGAGTTTGAGAAGGATTGATAAGTTTTAAAGAATGTATAGTAGAATTCTTCAGTGAAGCCATTGGTCCTGGGTTTGTTTGTTTGTTTGGAGGTTTGGAGGTTTTTGACTAGTGCTTCAATCTCCTTACTAATTATAAGCCTGTCCAGGTATTTTATTTCTTCAGGATTCAGTCTTGGTAGGTTGTGTCTAGCAATTTATCCATTTCTGCTAGGTTATACAACTTACTGGGTGTAATTGTTCATAGTAGTCTTTTGTAATCCTTTTAACTTTTGTGATATCCATTGCAATGCCTTCTCTTTCATTTCTAGTTGTATCTATTTGAGTCTTTTCTTTTTTCTTAGTCAACTAATCATTTGTCAATTTTGTTGATCTTAAAAAAACTCAGTTTCATTGGTTTTTCTATTGTTTTGCTATTCTCTATCTCATTTATCTCTACTTTAATCTTATTATCTCCTTTCTTCTAACTTAGGTTTAGTTTGTTCTTTTTCTAGTTTCATGAGGTGGAAGTTTAGGTTATTAACTTGAACTCTTTTTTTTAATGTAAACATTTATCACTATAAACTCCCTTCTTAGTAGAGCTTTTGCTGCATCCTATAAGTTTTGGCATGTTGTATTTTCATTTTTATTTTGCTCCAGATATTTTCTAAATTCTCTTCTGATTTCTTCTTTGATCTATTGGTTGTTTGAGAGTGTATTGCCAAATTTCCACATTTATAGATTTTTCTGTTTTCCTTCTGCTATTGATTAATTTTATTTCATTGTGGTAAGAGAAAAATACTTTGTATAATTTTATGTCTTTATTTCTGTGGATGTTTGCTTCATATGGGTTCTCCACTGCTAGGTGGATATACATGAATAATTGTTATATCTTCCTGGTGAATCGGCCCTTTACTCTTTATATAACGTCCTTCCTCATCTCTTGTGAGTTTTTTCTTAAAGTCTATTTTGTCTAGTGTAAGTATGGCCACCTCTACTCTCTCTAGGTTCTCAGTATATGGAATATCTTTTCCCACTCTTTTAGCCTATGTGTGTTCTTAGATCTAAAGTGAGTCTCTTGTAGACAGCATATGGTGGGATCTTGTTTTTTATCCATTAAGCCTGTCTATGTCTTTTAATCAGTGCATTTAATCTGCTTACATTTAAAGTAATTACTGATAGGGAAGGATATACTATTACCATTTTGTTAAATCATTTTCTGTCTGTCTTATAGCTTTTTTGTGCTTCTTTTCATCTCTTGCTTATTTCCTTTGCATTCTGTTGATTTGTTGTTGTTGTTAACCCAAAATACCTGAGACAGGTCTCAGTCAATTTAGAAAGTTTATGTTGCCAAAGTTAAGGATGTGCCTGTGACACAGCCTCAGGAGGTCCTAATGACATGTGCCCAAGGCGTTCAGGGTAAAACTTGCTTTTATACATTTCAGGGAGACATGAGACATCAATCAATATGTATAAGATGTACATTGGTTCATTCCACTAGGGCAGGACAACTAGAAGTGGGAGCTTCTAGGTCACATGTAGGTAAGAGACAAAAGGTTGCATTCTTTTGAGTCCTTGATCAGCCTTCCACTGAATATCCAATTTAGTCTGGCTCAGTGAATCTGCATTTTTACGTAAACAATAGGGCAGAGGAAGCAATCAGATATGCATTTGCCTCAGGTGAGCCTTGGAGGGATGACTTTGAGTTCTGTCTGTCCTTTGTCCATAAGGAATTTCCTTATGGGCAAATTGTGAGAGAGGTATGTAGCTTCTTATCTTTGTAGCTATCTTATTTAGAAATAAAATAGGAGGTAGGTTTGCCTGACATAATTCCTAGCTTGACTTTTCCCTTGGCTTAGTGATTTTTGGGGTCTTAAGATTTATTTTCCTTTCACATTGTAGTGTCATGTTTGAGTCCCTTCTCATTACCTTTTGTGTATACTCTATAAATATTTTCTTTGTGGTTACCAATGCAATTACATAAAACATCTTAAAGTTATAACAATCTATTTTACATTGATAAACTCATTTGCATATATGATCATGTAAAGAAACATTACTGCATTACATTTCTATCCCCTTTTATGTTGTGGATGATACAAAATACCTTTTTATATTATGTATCCATTAACGTATTTATAACTATATTTTTGCTTGCTAAAAATTATTCTATACCAGTGATAAAAACTTCAGCGAAATTAAATTTGAAGGAGTTTAATTGAGCAATGAACAATTCATGAATTGGGCAGCTTTCAGAATCATAGCAGGTTCACAGAGACTCCAGTGCAGCCATGTGGTGGAAGAAGATTTATAGACAAAAAAAAAAAAGGAAATGATGTACAGAAATCAGCAGTGAGGTACAGAGTGACTGGATTTGTTACAGCTCAGCGTATGCCTTATTTGAACACAGTTTGAACACTCAGTAGTATATGAATGGCTGAAGTATGGCCACTGGGATTGGCCAAGACTTAGCTATTGTTACAACTGCATACTACTAACTTAGGTTTACAATTGTGTCTGTCTATTAAGCTAGGTTATAGTTCATCCACAAGGACTCAAATGTAAAAGTACAGAGTCCTTCTCAGGCTATATTTAGTTTGCTTTCACAGCAGATTTATAAGTTATTTACTCAACTGTATAATAATACTATGGGATTCTATATATTTACCATTACCAGGGAATTTAACATTTTCACAGGGCTTTTTGCAGCTGTTTATCACTGTTTTTTATCAATTTGTAGGACTTCCTTTTGCATTTTTATAGGGCAAGGCAAGTGGTTACGGATTCCCTCAGCTTTTGTTTATCTGAGAAGTTCTTTATTTCTTCTTCAGTTTTGAAGGACAGCTTTGCCAGACATAGTATTTTTAGTTGGCAGGGTTTTTTTCTTTTGGTACATTGAATATATTACCCCACTCTCTTTTAGTTTGCAAGATTTCTGCTGGGAAATCTGCTGATAATATTGGTGCTCCCTTGTACATCATGAGTACTTTTCTCCTGATGCTTTCAAAATTCTCTCTTTATCTGTGACTTTTGAAAATTTGATTGTGATGCATGTCAGTGTAGATTTATTCTGTTTGGAGTTCTTTGAGCTTCTTGAATTTGCACATTCATTTCTCTCATAGATTTGGAAAACAGGGGGCCACTATTTTTTCAAATAGATTCTCTACCCCTGTTTCTTTTTCTTATCCTTTTGGAACTCCCATAATGCACATGTTATTCTACCTGATGGTGTCTCAGAAATCTTTTAGACTCTCTTCATTGTTCTTTTGTTGTTGTTGTTGTTGTTCTTCTGCCTTTTACAAGTTTTCTATCTTCAAGTTTGTTGATTGTTTCTTCTGCCTAGTCAAACCTGCTGTTGAGACCATCTAGTAACTTTTTCAATTCAATTATTGTATTCCAGGATTTCTGTTTTATTCTTCTTCTTAAATTCTCTTTATTGATATTTTCACATTGTTCATGCATTTCTTTTCTAAGTTTGTTTGTTGTCAGTCTGTGCTCTCTTTTTATTCATTGAGCATCCTGAAGATAGCAATTTTGAATTGTCTGGCAATTTACATATCTCTGTTTCTTTAAAGTCAGTTTCTGGAGATTTCACTTGTTCCTTTAAAAGTGTCATGGTTCTCTGTCTTTGCATGTTTTGTTGTTTTGTTGTTGGGGTTTCAGCATTTTAAGAATCAGCCAACTCTCCTATGATCTGGTTTTATACATACAGGAATTTCTCCAGTCAGCCAGGCTAGAAATTCTGGAAACTTCTCAAACATTTTCTGGGTATAAGTCTTTCCTCGGCTTGTGGGTATAATCTGTTTGAAGAGGTTTCCCAACATCTATTCAGGAGCTCTCCCTAGTGTTTGTCTGTGATACTGCAGCAGCGCTAGTGCTGTAGTAAATAGTGGTAATGGAGCTCCACCCAGTGTCTATCTTTGGTACTACTGACTCTGGTGCATAGTTGATCATTGTTCTTGGCAATCCTTAGGTGCCCTATTCCAGTCAGTGCAGTGTTAGGCATACAAAAGTCCCTTGGGCAGCATCTCTAAAAATCAGGAGGTCTGATGCCCCTTCCACTCCTTTCTCATCTCAAGGAGAAGACAGGAATTGAGGGTTTACTCCCAATCACATGTTGGAGTGGGAGGGATGTTTTGGTGAGAAAGAATGGAGAATGCCACAGGTTTTTCTACTGGGCTTCAATGTGGTTGGCTTCATGATCAGTATAAGAACCTTTTAATTGACTTTTGGTTTTCTTGCAGAGGCATTTGGTCTGATTGTTATTGCTAATTTTGTATCCCATGGGAGAAGAAGAGACTAAGGCTTTCTGTCCTGCCCTGTTCCTGATGTTTCTCCTCTTTTATAATCAGAAACACAGTAATATGCATTTTAAAAAAACAAAGAAACACACACACTTTTTCTTTCTCATGATCCTCATCTTCCACTACTTTTGACACCAATGGTTTGAGTTTGATTTCTTTTTCAAGACAAAAAGTTATGTTACCAATTACGTGTTTCTGTCTTGTTCTTCACATCTGAAGTCATTTTGCTTCTGTTGAGGGCAGCTCGATTTTTCCCTCCCACTCCTCACCCCTGCACCAGGGGACGATCAGGCTGTTAGGACTTCAAGATGGAAGGTTTTCAGGTGCTCAACATTAACCCCACTGCCAAAGGCCATGGGTGGGTGGTGGGAGGGCATATTTGGAGCAGAACTCTATGCAGAGGCATGGTCTGAACCCTACAGATACCTATGTCACCTTCCCTGTCAGGAGATACCCAGTGCTATCCAGCTGAGTTCCCAATTCCTAGCTTCAAAGGCCACCCAAGAGTCATTAAGTAGATCAAATAGTCAGTGAGATGGTATGAGCTAGGATCACTATGAGACTGCCTCCCCTCAAGGATACTCATGGATCCCCCTGTTACCCACAGGTCTACTCTGCTACTATCATTTAAGGTCACTAGGACAGATCCACTGCAATCTGGGAATTCATGCCTACTTGGTCATTGTGAATTTGACCTTTCTGAATCAAAATCCCCGTTCATAGTTAGACATTTTGTGTTCCTATTTTGAGTTTACATAGTTTGATGATTAATTTTAGGTATTAACTTGACTGAGCCAAAGGATGCCCAGAGAGCTGGTAAACATTATTTCTGGGTATATGTGTGAGGGTATTTCCAGAAGAGTTTCATATTTGAACTGATGAACCAAGTAAAGCAGATCCAATCCACTGAGGGCCTGAATCATCAGAAAGGTGGAAGGAGGAAAAAATCACCCTCTGCTTGAGCTGAGACATCCATCTTCTCCTGTCAGTGCTCCTGGTTCTCGAGTTTTTGGATTCAGGTTAGGACTTACATCATCACCCCACTTCCAACTGGTTCTCAGGCCTTTGAACCCAGACTGAATTACACACTGGCTTTCCTGGTTCTCTAGCTTGCAGACAATAGATTGTAGGAATTCTCAGCCTCCATAACTATGTGAGCCTATTCCTATGATAAATCTCCTCTTATATTTATCTCTATTTATCTATCTATATATCTATAGATATATATCATATTGGTTCTGTTTTTCTGGAGAACCCTGATGAATACAAATATTATAGTATCCTAGTACCAGAGCAGTGAGCTCCTTGCAAACTAGAGTCAGAAGGCTGTGTTGTCACTGGCAGACATCTCCAGGGGTATCAAGAATACCTCTGTTAGAGACCAGAGATCTAGCGACTGAAGTAGCACGGCCAAGCTGTGTGGGGTGCGCCTGAGCGGGGAAGCCTGCAAACAGGTTGAGGTCTTCCTTCCTTTTCCAGGAGGCTGAGGAATTCCTCTACAGATTCTTGCCACAGAAAATCATATACCTGAATCAGCTCTTGCGAGAGGGCTCCCTCAATGTGGCTGACCTGACTTCCCTCCGGGCCCCACTGGACATCGCCAACCCAGACCCTCCACCCAAGGATGATGAGATGGAAACAGATAAGTAGGAGAAGAAAGAAGTCCCTAAGTGTGGATTTCTCCCTGGGAATGAGAAAGTCCTGTCCCTGCTTGCCCTGATTAAGCCAGAAGTCTGGACTCTCAAAGAGAAATTCATTCTGTTGATTACATGGATCCAGCACCTAATCCCCAAGATTGAAGTTGGAAATGATTTTGGGGTAGCAATCCAGGAGAAGGTGCTGGAGAGGGTGAATGCCATCAAGACCAAAGTGGAAGCATTCCAGACAACCATTTCCAAGTACTTCTCAGAACATGGGGATGCTGTGGCCGAGGCCTCCGAGGAGACTCATGTAATGGATTACCGGGCCTTGGTGCATGGGCGAGATGAGGCAGCCTATGGGGAGCTCAGGGCCATGGTGCTGGACCTGAGGGCCTTCTATGCTGAGCTTTATCATATCATCAACAGCAGCCTGGAGAAAATTGTCAACCCAAAGGGTGAAGAGAAGCCATCTATGTACTGAACCCAGGACTAGAAGGAAAATAAATGATCTATATGTTGTGTAGGAAAAAAAAAAAAATAAGAATATCCCTGTTAGTGACAAGGAATTGTTAATTGGGCAGCTACAGAATGTAGCACCCTCTGGAAGCCTAGGCCCAGATAGGAAGAGCAGGAGGACAGGCACACTGAGGAACAAGAGATATTGAGTTTACAAATGAGAACACATGAGGCATTGAGCCCTGACAGGGAGGCACTTGTAAGGTGAAAACTGCAACATACATTCAGGTGGGCACCCAGTGCGAATAGTAAGCCTATCGGCTGCCTGTGGTGCTTCTAGTCCCTGTCTGAGCTTAGCACCTTAACTAGCTGCATATTAGCCCTGGAGGTTGCCAAGACCACAGAAAGGAAGCTGTGTTGAAGAAAGGGAGAATTAACACAGACTTTCTGAGGAGCTTCTGTCTGTTGCCTGGAACAGTCAAGACATCTGAAGGTGGTCATCTTAATGTCCCCTGCCAGCAAGGAAGGGCTACTATCCAGCAGCTAGTGAGGCAGGCCAACTGCAGGACCTGGGCAGGAATAACTGAGCCCAACATGTTTGTGCTCAACCAGAAGAAAACACATCAGCTCAAGAAGGGGCTGCTGCAGAAGTAGAGTCACTGTGGCCGGCACCCCTTCTGTCCATGAAACATTTGAGAGGAAGGGCTCACTTGTGGTACAGACTAGACTAAAAGCTCTACTGCCTGCTATTAAGTTCCCAGAAAGCAGAGACTGTGTGTGTGCGTGTGTGTGTGGGGGTGTGTGTGTGTGTGTTTAACCACTGTGCCTGCAGTCCCAAGACAGTATCTGAAACATGATAGATACTCAGAAAATATTAGTTGTCCTGCGGGAGAAACAAATGGAGTGGAAAACTACAGGGTAGAAAATCTGCATGTGAGCATGGACCATGTCTTACTTACCTCTATTCTGTGTGATCCAGATTCCAGGCCTTTCTGAGTATGTGACTTTAGATAATTTACAACTTCTCAGAACTTTTTTTTTTTTTTTGGTTTTCATTTTATTTAGTTTTGTTTTCATCTGAAAGGTGAAGATTATACTTACCTGGTTCTTGAAAAGATTAAATGAGATAATACATATTGAAGTGATTTGTAAACTGTGAAGTCCTATAATAAATGTTAGCCTTTGCTGTTTTTTTGGTGATGGTGATGACAAAGATAACAATGATAATGACGGGTTTCTTTTAGAAAAAATGGTTTGAAATGGTGAGTGAACTTTACAGATGTTCAGCTGTGGAACAGGGGTATCTGTGCTGACAGGAAAAAAAAGGGTGCACAGAAGAGAGGCCCCAAAGCAGGATTTTGCTCACATGGCTTGTGTAATTAGTTATCCTTTATGTGTGTTAGTTTTGAACTGCAGATGAGAGAAGTCCATCTAAGGCAAGGACTGTCTTTTGCTTTTTTTTTCCCCACACACACACTACATAGTATATTGTTTATAGCAAGCAGTAAACATTTGTTGGGGGAAAAAATGAATGAATGATTTGATGAAGGGTGACAGAGCTACAGCAGCTAGAGAGAAACAAGAATATTAGTTGAGCAGAGATTGTTCTCTGGAAGTAATTTGTTCAGGCAGAATCAAAACTCATCTTGACACTTCCTGATTTTAAAACTCTGAGGCTCTTCATCGCTCAAAAATAAAACCCAAGCACATTAGTAGGGCATAGAAAGTCCTTCATAAGCTGGATCCAACCTTTCTCTCTGGTCTCATCTCCCATTACACCATCTCCCCAAACCCCAGTTCTTCCACAGTTGTCTTAACTCATCCTATGTTCTAATGGTGCTGAACTTCTTAGAGTCCCTGAGATACGCTAGGTCTTTTCATTAGCTGTTTCCTCTCCCTGGAAAAGTTCTATGCATCTTTCAGGGTATAGCATCAATGCTTCTTGCTGTGAAAGTGTTCCCTGATGTCCCCAGGCATTTATTCATAGAACAAGTATTTCCTTTGCACCCACTATGAATTAGACCCTGTTCTAGGTCCTGGACATAGCAGTGAACAAATCAGACTAAGTCTCTGCCCTCATGGAGTATTTATTCTAATGGAGGGGACTAAAAATGAAAGAAAGACAATATATACTATGTTAGGGAATGGCAAAAATGAAGAGGATGGAAATCTGGGGAAGAGGATGAGGGAGCCATCTTATTTATGTAAACTATGATGTATCAGCAGAATAGACTAGGTTATGTTGCAATAACAAACAGTTCTCTAAAATCTAAGTAGTTTATAACAACAAAGATTTGCCTCTAGCTCATGCTTCATGACCACTGAAGGTCAGCTGAGGCTTAGCCCCACTCCAGAAATAGGCCTGAGCAAACATTTCTAGTTGCCCCAGCAGAGACTAAAGAAAATGAAGCAAAGCATGCACCAGCTGTTAAAGGTTTTACCTGAAAATGGCACATCACATCTGCTCACATTTCTTTAGCCAAAATGAGTCACATGGCCACACCTGCATTCAATAGGACATGGAAGAGCAATTCTACTATTTGCCTGAGAGGCAAGAGAACAAAACATGTATGAATAGCCCTAATGATTGCTATACACATAATCAAGGAAGTCCTTTCTGATAAAGAGACATTTGAACAGAAACCTCAAGAGAGTGAGGAGCTAGCTGGTAGATAGAGGATGGGACTCATTTCTCTGGCTTCCCATCCCAAACAGCTTAGGGTCATCCTTGACGCTTTCTCTGCCTTTCACAACCCACATACAACCCATCAGCAAATCCCATTGGCTAGACCTTTATAATGGTCCCGATTTGACCACTGCTCACTGCCTCCTCCTCCACCTCTTGTCCAAGCCTCATCATCTCCCTCTGGGTGACTGCAGGAACTTCTCGCTGCTTCTGCTTGTACCCCCTGCTGGCTCTCTCCCCACCACAGCCAGGGGATCCTTTTCAAATTTCGGTCAGATCATGATGCTTCCCTGCCCAAACCCTCCTATGGCTTCCCATCTTTCTCAGAGTAAAAGCCACAGTCCTCACGGGGCCTCACACAGTCCATACCCCACCTGCCCAGCCCCAACTCTAAAATCTCATTGACCTCATCCACTGCTCTCTCTCTCACACTCACTCTGCTCCAGCCACGCTGGCCTCTGTGGTTTATTCGTTCAGTTTGGTCAATAAGTATTTGAGTGCCTATTCTGTGCTAGGCACCACTATCAGGACTAGAAATATAATGGTGAATATATAACCAAAAACACACACCTATGCCATATTGTAATTAGTCTACTTAAACCACTGTCTCCCACATGACACTATTACATCTGTTTTCATCTATGTATCTTTGTGCCTAGCACTATGCTTGGCAAGTAAGTGATCAATACGTGTTGGAGTGGAGAATGAAAAGATGGAGATGGATGGATGGATGGATAGATAGATAGATAGACAGATAGATAGATAGATAGATACAGACAGACTTCACCTTTGCTGGAACTGAGGCATGTGCTGTGAGATTCTCCCAGGTAGTATATAACAGCCTCTAACAGCTGCATGGAAAATCTGGTAGCAGAGGCCCAGGATTTCTGGCTTCGATCATCATTTTTAGGGAGATTATAAAAATGAACAGAAGACTTTCTTACTTGAAAAACATAGATTCCAAGTCTGAAACAATTTAATCTTCCTACATGAGTCAACCCTTGGAAAGAAACAGATTCAGGTGGTAAACCGCAGGCCATTTACATACCCCATGGTTTGACTTTTACTTTAAGGACAGGAAAGATGGATTGATGAGGTCATAAATAAAAGTAATATATTACCCATAATATTAGAGGAGAATGTACTAGGGTTCTTTAAGGCTCTGTTTAAGCTAGTAAATTTTCTGCCTAAAGTGTGTGGTATAAAATCCTCAGATGTGAATACACAGTTTTTCCACTTCCACCCATGTCGATTTCAGAGATTTCAAATTAATAGAGTGTGTTCCTCAATCAAGTTCATCTAAAATGCAGGTTGTAACTTTTGCTGCTAAGAGAAATGCTAATATTTAATGTAAATGAGAAAAACAGTTCATCCAGAAGATATCAGAAAGATCTTTAGTACATTCCTTCACAAAGATGATTCCTTTCCTTTTCGGAAAAATAAAATTACTCCCCTCTGATTGGAAACAAGACAGCCATGTGGTTTTGTTGCATTTCATAGGGATGAGGTTCATGGTTTGCTCTCCTGTCATCTGCAGCCACATCATTGGGAAGTTTGCCCAACTAATTCAAGTTGAAGAGAAAAGAGACAGAGTGGTTAGCAGGAATGTGAAGAGATCACCGGCTGAGTAAGGAAGTCCTGGATCCCCAGGCATGTAGACAGAGAATTCACGGCCATAATAACTACAAGTGTTGTCAGTGATCAGCATGCAGCTCAGAGAATTGAGCCTATTCTAGACTTTCAAGAATTCCGCTAAGTAAGGAAATTCTACATTTTCCTAAAACAGTGTGTATCTAATAAATAATAAAACAGCATCCACAGACAATTTGTATTTCTCCAGACACATACGGACGTGTTTCTATAATTACATTATATTATGTATAAACTCCATCTGTCTCTCACAACTGAAGCTCCTGATTAGAAGGGGTCATGTTGTCACTTTTTAAACATAATTAATGGCATTTATATGAGATTGAGTACTTGATGGTAGATTAATATATGCGTATTCAATGAATGAATGAATGAATGAATGAGTGAACACATAGCATTGCCATTGTGAGGGGAGTGACAAGGGTTAAAACTTACTACAGTTCCTTGATTTGTCCTCTTTAGTGGATGACTAACAGTTCAGGCATCGTAGAAGCCTATTTATTTTGGTTTTGAAGTATCAACAATATACAAAACCCTGGAAATGATTTTTACTTGCTGTGAAAAGAGCAAAATAAGGAAAGAAATATTTTGGATTTCTAAGTTTCTGAAAGGCCACCATCAGCAGTAGGGTCTGTCAGTAAATTCCAGATGAGGTGGAAAACTAAATTAAGTGATAATTTCAGGTTAGAAGACCAAATTGGGTCCCAGAACAAAGTCATAGAATAGGAATTAAAAAGCAGACTTAAAAGAGATGAAACCACGTATGTGCACAGCATACAAATGAACAGCCTAAAAGGTTGAGGCCCCTTTTCTGTGTACCTCTCAGAAAATGAGCCTTTCAATAAAACGTTTATTTTCACGAGAATTTTGTCCCTGTAGTGATCTGCAAAACTGGCTAATATCAACTTGGCAATGTACATTATATATGTGAACAAATAAAATTTTCTCACTAGCTGACACAGACCCCATTGAACCAACTGGCTGTGTGCCTCACTACCCCATGTTCTGGAAAGAGTTAAATCGCCCATATTACACATAGGCTCAGTGTGAACACTGCATTCACATATGTCTGAATCTGGCTAAGAGGAGGACAGCCCTGAAGTTACATGAGAATGAGAATTAAAGATACCAGACACCAGACACCAGAGTAAACACAATGTTCACAAACACGAACAAGCAGAAGACACAAAGTGTAGAAACCCTCAACCCTCAATTCTAGAAATGAATTTCACCCACTTGGGTCTCTCCCAGGATTTCCACAGGTGTTTGCTGATGGGCGCAGTTGCACCAGGCTTCACACACAGGCATCCCCGGTGTAAGTGGTTCCTCTGGATTAGGTAACGAGGCAGAGAACTCTGAAGCTGGCTAGTCTAGGAGTTCACAGACCTGGGTTTTGGTTTCTCATTCACTTCTTACTAGCTGGTTGACTGTATCTTCTCTCTTTAGTTCTTTTATTTTTGGGTTGAAGACATAAATGCCTGCCTAACTCATTTTTTGTAGGAAAATAAATGAGGAAATGCATGTGAATATCCTATAGAGATATGAAGTCCTTGAGGTGGACAATGGCAGGATTTTTGAGATGAGGAGGGAAGAGATGGAGGATCAATGATAACCACTAAACCAGAACCTCATAGGTAGCTGTTAAAAAGTTACTGAATTGTATTAGTGTAACCAGGGGGCACCAGTCTTGGCAGGGATGGATTCATGCTAACAAAACTTACAAGAGATCGATGCTTGAATCAGAATGTCAATTTATTAATATATAGTGGAAGATATCTCTTTACAGTGATAGGAATGCTTGTATCTACTACCCAAGGAATCCTCTTACTTTATGACGATGGCCAGAAAGTAATAGTTTTAATGAGATGATTGGCTAGGATTCTTTGTTACATAGAGTAGAAAACAACTATGGTGGATTTAAGTAGAAAATGAATTCATTAAAATCATATTTACAATATTTGGAATCATGAATGGCTATAGAATCAAGTTCGAGAACTTAGCCAAGAGCAAGTCCCCACATCATGCCTCAGGACTGGTGTGGTGAAGACGCTGTGCTTCAGCCACTGGACATTAGGTACTGCAAGTGCACCAAAATGTGTGAGGAGTCTGCAATACTGTCAATACTGTCTGGTCAGTACAGATGGTGAATGCCCACCACAGTCCACCCCCTTTTCTGACCAGCATTAACACTCTTCTTCATACTTTAAATGCTCCTGCCTAACAAAATACAATCAACCCTCCTAAAATTATGCAATTTCTCACCACCTTCTCAAAAAGGCAACAACCCCAAATCTCATCAGATACTGCACCCAGCTTCATGTCCTAGATCTCTCAATGAGCCCCTTTTCTCTTCCTATAAGGGTATTCATATTCTTTTCTTTAATTTTTGAAATTATGAACTAATAAACAAAAACATAAAATAAAATTATAAACTGACAAATTATAGTTGCATATATTTATGAGACACAAAGTGATATGATTTATGAATACAGTGTGTAATAGTTAAACCAAGCTAATTGACACATTCATTACCTCAAATACTTATCATTTTTTTGGTGAGACCATTGGGCATTTACTCTGAGTGATTTTGAAATGCACGATATATTTATTATTTACTAAGGTCACCATGCTATGCAATAGAGCTCAAAGAAAAACTTTATTCCTCCTGTCTAAATAAGGCTTTGTATCCTTTGGCTGTCATCTCATTCTCCCACCACCACCACCCCCACCCTTCCCTCTATAATCATCACTCTACTCTTTGGCTTATTTGACTTTGACTATTTTAGATTCCACATAGAAGTGATAACATGTGGTGTTTGTCTTTCTGTGCCTGGCTTATTTCACTTAGCATAATGTTCTCCAATCTATGTTGCCACATGTTGTTACAAATCACAAAATATATTTCTTTTTTAAAAGACTGAAAAATATTCCATTGTGTACACATGCCACATTTTTTTTACTCATTCATCTGTTCATGGACTCATAGATTGATTCCATGTCTTGGCTATTGTGAATAGTGCTGCAATAAACATTGGAGTGCAGATATCTCTTCAAGAAACTGATTTCAAATCTTTGGGGCGAATACCCAGAAGTGGGATAGCCAAATCATATAAAATTCTACTTTTAGTTTTTTGAGGACCCTTCATACAGATTTCCATAGGGGCTGTTATAATGTACATTCCTACCAACATCATACAAGTGTTCCCTTTTCTCCAAATCCTCACCAACACTTAGCAAGTCAATAAAAGTGTTTGATAAAAAGATAACGTCTTTCATCGTTTTTATAATAGCTATTCCAACAAATGTGAAATGATATCTCACTGTGCTTTTAATTTTCCTAATGATTAGTGATGTTTAGCAGTTTTTCCTATATTTGTTAACCATTTGTAAGTCTTCTTGTTTTCACGTTCTACAATTTCTATAACATTCTATGTTTAAACTTGAAACTACTATTAACTCATTCTGTGTATAACAATGGGAGAAAAAGAGGAAAAATTATTAAAATATAAACATGACACTATAAGAAAACATAATTAGATGTTGTTGCTCTTTTTTTCGTACAATTTGTCCCAAAGTATAATAGGTATTTATGGCTTTTCTCTACTATGCACTCCACCTTCTCTTTGCCATGGTGTTATGGAAACCTGCTTTCCTGAAAGATCTGATTCCTTGGTGGTCCTGTATATATGGCATTGATAAACTGTTTCTTTACCTTTTACCATTGAACATGGCAGTTCTAAGAGATGTTCATTGGGTTGATGCATCCTAGTAATATTGATCCTTGCCCCATTGTGTAGTAGCAACCGATTTCCTCTTTATAGTCAGGATCAATCACCCTAGCTAACATATTAATCCTCCTTTTTTATTTACTCTTCCAGTGATATGAGACACCTGCAATGACCATGTGGCAATCTCAGTTTTCAGTTCAAAGGAGCTATTGTGTTATTCTGTGTAAGCATTCTTGCTTTGGAGGTCAATCCTTCTAAACTAGAAAAGCCCAGACTTGTTGGGACAAGAAGCAAAAAATCGGTTAGTTGGTCAGTGGGCATAGTAGTGAGATTTATGAACATACATATTGTTCCATATTTATTTCTGCCTGGGATAAATGGCCAGAACATATATTGCATCCTGTAAGAAAGTACTACATCCTTGCAAAATGTTGCCCCCTGCTGCCAAAATAGCTGAGTCTTTGATAGATCTTTCTGCCTTTCTCTAAATCTGGCTACTTCTAAGCAATTAGATACATGGTAAAAATAAGTAAAACAAAACCACATGGAATTCAACCACTTAATCTTTTTTCTTTTGTTGTAAAATGAGTTCCTTGCTCCAAATCAAGGTTGTATGGGATATCATGATGGACAAAAAGACATTCAGTAAGACCATGGATGGGTGACAGAGAAACAATGGCAGATATGGAAAAATAAATCCAAATTTATTTAAACAATAGCTATTTAGTTTGTGTTTTTTTATCTGTTCTGCCAATCTGCATCTTTCAAGTGGAACATTTAAATCATTTACAGGCAACATTAGTATTGAGATGTGAGGTACTGTTCCAGTTATCATGTTGATTGTTACCTAGTGAATTTGTTATCTTCATTGTGTTATTTTTTATAATACATGTGAATTTTATGCTTTCAGGAGTTTCTATTCTGGTTTGTATTAACTTTTTGTTTCAAGATTTAGAGGTCCTTTTAGCATTTCTTATAGGGGTGGTCCAGTATTGATAAATTCCCTCAGCATTTGCTTGTCTGAAAAAGACTTTATTTCTCCTTCATTTCTGAAACTTAGTTTTGCTGGATTCAAAATTATTGGCTGAAAGTAATTCTGTTTAAGGAGACTAAAGATAGGACCCCAATCCCTTCGGGCTTATAAGATTTCTGCTGAGAAGCCTGCTGTTAGTCTGATAGGTTTTCCTTTATAGGTTACCTGATGTTTTTGTCTAACTCCTCTTAGAATTATTTCCTTTATGTTGACTTTAGGTAGCCTGATGACTATATGCCTTGATGATGTCCTTTTTGCAATGAGTCCCAGGAGTTCTTTGAGCTTCTTATGTTTGAATGTCTAAATCTCTAGCAGGGCCAGGAAATTTTCCTCCGTTATTCCCTCAAATAAGTTTTCCAAACTGTTTGCTTTTCCAAACTGCTTGCTTTTCCAAACTGCTTAAATAAATCCAAATTTGTTTAAACAGTAGCTATTTAGTTTGTACTAAAGAACAAAGAACACTTATAATTATTACATTTGGCTGTTTTATATAATCCCATATTTCTTGGATTTTTTTCATTTTTTTTCTTTATTTTTGTCTGATTGAGTTAAATCAAAAGCCTTGTCTTTAAGCTCTGAAATTCTTTCTTCTATTTGGTCTAGTCTATTGTTAAAAACTTTCCACTGCATTTTGTAGCTCCCTAAATATATATTTCATTTCCAGATGTTCTGATTGGTTTTTCTTTAAAATATCTATCTGTTTAGAAAAATTTTCATTCATATCCTGAATCTTTTTTTAATTTCTTTATATTAGTTTTCACCTTTCTCTTGTATCTCCTTGAGTAACTTAATAATCTTTTGAATGTTTTATCTAGTATTTCAAGCATTTCTTCTTGTTTTGGATCCACTGCTGGAGGGTTAGTGTGATCTTTTTGAGGTTTTATAGAATCTTGTTTTTTCATAGTTCCAGAATTATTTTTCTGGCTCTTTCTCATTTGGTGGACTCTTTCTTCTGATTATTTTTAATTTGTTTTTTATTAGACTTTAATTTCTTTTTTTCCCCCTTGAAGATGTGACTTTAATGTTTATAGTTTATTGTCACCTAGCTTCAGCTCTGAGTGCTTTCAGTGATGAAGACTCTGAATGTGTTCCTTGGTTATAAAGAATCTTGGCTCATACCTGTAATCCCAACACTTTGGGAGACCAAGGCAGGTGGATTACCCGAGGTCAGGAGTTCAAGACGAGCCTGGCTAACATGGTGAAACCCTGTGTCTACTAAAAATACAAAAATTAGCTGAGCATGGTAGCACATACCTGTAATTCCAGCTACTTGGAAGGCTGAGGCAGGAGAATCACTTGAACCTAGAAGGCAGAGGTTGCAGTGAGCTGAGATTATGCCACTGCACTCCAGCCTGGGTGACAGAGTGAGACTCTGTTTCAAAAAAAAAAAATCTTTATGTGACAGCTTTCTCACATGCTGGTTGTAGCAGTGATGTGCTGGGTGTGTGAGCAGTTTCACATCTCCTGTGAGGCTGGAAAGGCAGAAATCTCAAGAAGCTTATTTCATACCCCAGTGGTGTGCACTTTAAAAAATTTTTTCCCTCTGTCTTTTATTAACTGGGTTGAACAATTCAGGCTTTGGGACAGTAGAAAGTGCCCATGGGTAAAAACTAGCTGTGGCTAAAGTAAATGGGTAAATGCAATACTCCAGTGGTTGGCAGAGGTCCCAGCCTTGACAGAGGTGGTTGGGGGAGTTCTCAGTGAAAAGCACTGAGATCTTTTCTGAGGGAAGGGAGGAAGCCACCACAGTTCTCCCTCCAGGCTAGCAGGAAAACAATCTGCTTCCCAGTCAAACTCCTGACACAGCGTCCTGGCTATTTTGATTGGACAGTCACATCTTTTCCTCTCCAAGAATTCTGATGTTCTGCGTAGAGAGGGGTTGTGACTTTACCTCTTATGCAAGCCTGAACCTGGAGGGCACCCATCCTGTGGGGATGCAGTGTTCCAGAAAGGCTGTCTACAGATGCACCCAGGCAGAACTCCCATGGAAGAAGTCTGAGCTTTGTCTGCAGTGGTGGGTGAGGGGGAGAAGTCCCGTTCTCCAATACCCTTTTCAAGCACCAGGGCTGCCTGACTGTTGGGTTAAAGGCACACACCTTCCTCACTGATCCCAACACTGTACCTGTGTCTCTGCTGAAAGAAACTTCACATGAGTGGAAAGTTCAGGGACTCAAGGCCTGTACTTTGGTTTCTTTTGTCCCCTATGGTGCTCCCTTAATGTGGTACACTCCCCCTTACCCTAGGAATGGCAGTCCCTCAGGGCCAGACTACTGTGAATCCTGCTGCTTTTCTGGGTTTAGTTATCCAGTGGAGCTTCCAGACTCCAGGCTGGTGCTGGAGAATGTTTGCAAGGGATCTAGTGATGTGACCTGTCCTCTAGTCTTCCAGCGGTGGGTACCAGCAGCAGTTGATGAGAGTGATAGGTGAGTGACGCAGACTCTGATATTTCCTTGCTTATAAATAGCTTTGGTGTGTTAGCTTTCTCAAATGCCAGCTGCAACAGTAATGTGCTGGACACGTGAACCAACTCAAGACCTCCTGGTTACCCAGGGTGATGCAGGCAATGACGACAGCTGAAGTTACGCAAAAGTTTTCTCTTTCCTGAGTGCTATGTTATTGTGCCTGCAGATGTTGTAATGGGCTGTACCAGTTGGCCTCCAGCCAGGAAGTAGTGTTTGCGAAAGAGCACCATCTGCCGTGGTAGTGGTGGAGTTTGTGTTTGTTTTATGTTAGCCGGTGAAGGTACTCTGGTGTCTCAGGCAAGGGGTGGGGCCATGGAGCTCCCAAATGTGCCTGTCCATGGGGTTACATTATTAGGAGGCTGTGGGGAGGGGTGGAGGGGCAAAGCTGGCTTGAGTCTGGGTTAGATAAGTCAACATTCTGGCTCCCCACAAGTAGGCACAAGCTGCAGCCCCAAAGGGGGTCAGGCGGCAGTCCTCTAACTGCTAGGGTAATGTTCCAGAGAGGAGCGCAGCTGCCTCTGTTCCACAAAAAAATATCCACAGAAGGAGCAAGGGGTAGCAGGGTTCAGTAAGCCCCACTCAGCTCCCACGCACTTGGCAAGGCAGGTTTCACACACAGTGTTCTGCTTACAGCAGCTAGCTGGGTTCCAGGCAGCCTGCACTCAGAACTCAAAATTGCCCCAGGCCATAAGCCTTCCCCATAAAGACAGAAACCGTAGCTGTCAGGCCATGCCCTCCTGGTCCACCCGTGACGTGGGGCATCCAGCTTTTACACCCATGATGATAGCACACTTCCCACTCGCCCCTTGGTTCTGGCCAACAGGGTTAGTACTCACCCAAGATTATTTCACAAATATTATTTGGGAGCATCTCTCAACCTGAGACTGCAGCTCAAGTTAGCTGGCAGACTTCCATGAGGCCACCTGTGAGGTAGGATCAGGAATGGCTTCCCTTTATCCTTACTGGAGTATGGGAGTGCACCTCCACCCCCAACCACTGTGTTTATGAGCCCATTGAACAAAATTTAGGATGGCTGAAAAAGGGGCTGACGACATGCACAAGTTAGGTCAGCTTCCTGTTCTTTGTTTCACAGCTAGAATGAGCAGATAATGCATAATTACCCCAAAAACTCAGTCCGGATGCTTACTTGGGGGTCCCACCATCATTCTCTAAGAGGGCCTACTAGCAAGCCAAGAGATATTTTTCAAAGTTGAATTACTCCTTTACTTGCTTCAAAACCTTAGGGGAATCCCCTGTAAAAACACCACTGCAACTTTCTACAGGCCTCAATGGACACCACAATCTATCACAAATACTTTGGGCACTGTTACTCTGCCATTACATCCTTGACCAGTGACAATTCTCTTGTTCCAGGTTCCACTCAAAGTGCTTATCTTTCGACTAGTAATAGGTAGAAGCAGAATACCCAAACATGGTATATATTTACTATAAAATTCAAACATTTTCACCAAGTAGTTTCTTTTGTCCCATTGGTAGTAGTTACAAGATGTAGCAACTAGTCTTTGACTTTGAAGCTTATCCCAATGTGCCTCAGACTACTTATCCTCAAAAAACTTCTCTGAGGTATCAAGCCTAATGTTTTATAGGTTTTATCTCCAAACAGCTGGCATCCTCAGTCATAGCAACACATATTGGGTTACAGCAACTTTTTGCTCCCCCGATATCTATCTCATCTATGTCATGGGACTCCATGCTTTTCTATGAGATGATGAGATAATCAAGTTCCCTGTAAACTAACTTGTGGCACAAAGTCAGAAAATTGATGTAACTCAGAGGCAATACACTGAAGGTACGCTGTCTTCCCACTAAGTAAAAGCAGATTACCTGTGGTGTTTTCTGCTTTTGGGGGTAGAGATCAGTAGCTACATCCCACATGCCATGAGATGTCTATATGTGTCTCAGTAAAGACACCATATCTACAAGAGTAGTTGCAACTGGAATCGCTCCCTGATTGAGGTTACAATAACTTTCCGTCATTATCCAAACCTGTTCATTTTTAATACTGGCCAAAATGTCAAAAGGGTATGTGAAAGTACAGTCATCCATTGATATCTGTGAGGGATTGGTTCCAGAACCTCCCGCAGAGACCAAAATTCATGAATGTTCAAGTCCCTGATATAAAATGGCATAGTATTTGCATATAATGTATACACATCCTCCCATATACTTTAAATCATCTCTAGATTACTTATAATACCTAATACAATGTAAGTGCCATGTAAATAGTTGTTATACTGTGTTGTTTAGAGAATAATGACAAGAAAAAACATCTGTACATGTCTGGTACAGATGCAATTTTTTCTCGAATATTTTTGATTTGTGGCCAGTTGAATCCATGGATATAGAATCCACAGATATAGAGGGCTGACTGTATATCTTTTCAGGTCCATAATGATGGAATTTATGTCTTTAATTTTACCAAATACTATGGATTGAATTGTGTTCCCCCAAAATTCATATGTTAAAGCCCTAAACCCCAATGTGATTTCATTTGGAGATAGAGTCTTTAGCAGATTATTAAGGTTAAGTGAGGTCCTAAAAATAGAGTCCTAATGCTGTAGAACTGTGGCCTTATAAGAAAAGGAAGATTCTCTCTCTTTCTCTCTCTCTCTCTCTCTCTCTCTCCCTTTCTCTCTCCCCTTTCCTCTGTCTGGCTTTTTGTGGCTCTCTGTGTGTTTGTTTTTTAACCAGTAGACTGAATCCAGTGTTTCTGCCAAATGAAATGTATGGATCAATTCAGCTTGATCTAAAGTTATATTCTTTACTCTTTGGTTTAGTACCTCCACATCTATTTCCACAAGTATTCAAAATATTTGCTGATATAAACTGGTAACCTTTTGCAATTGTTTAGTTATGAAGTCTTTTCCTTCTGGGTTTGTCTTTGTAATTAGATTCCTGGTCACGCTGGGTTCTGACCCTGGTTTGAAGTGTAGAAATAATGAGAAGGAAAGAAGATGGGGTTTGAGGAGAATTGGTCAACCCTTTCCAGGTAATTAGCTTAGATAAATTCATTTTAAAGTTTCAAGCAAAATAGCCATAGCCTTATAAGGGTGTAAAGACAGCCTGCTTCCACTGACAAGAGAGTGTCAGTGGGGTTTTGCTGTGGAATGTACTCTAAATATGGGGGAACATATTCACTTCTTTACAGTGTGCTCGAACATTCCTTCATTCCAGCTTTCAGGGTTCCAGTCTTTCCCAAACAATGCCTGAATTCTCATACAAGAAACCTGGCAAAACTGTGACTTCAACTCATGTTATAATTCAAAAACCCTTTGGTGTCAAATTTTGAGGGCTTTTGTTTGTTCATTGATTTGGTTTGTTGGTTTATTCTTTTTGTTTTTATTCTTTTTTTTTGGTTCTAAATTACTGGCTTAAAGCATGGACTGAAGATCAGGAATTGGAACTTGTTAGTTTCTCTTTGTAAGTGTCCAGACCATGGGAAACAAGCCTCCCATTCCTAGTGCTGATTTTCGTACCATTCAGAGTTCTTGATTGCAAGCAACATAATCCAACTCTAGCTAATTGGAGCAAAGAAATAATTTATTAAAAAGTTATTTGGCAACTCTCCAACTTATCATGAGGGCTGGGAAACAAGGTTCAGGACTACTCAGGCAAGAACAATACCCCAAATCACACTTCAGAGGGGGCCCTGTGAGTTCACATGGGCAACACTGCTGAGCACTAGATGCTGGCACTTGTACCCTCCACACTGCTGTCCCTTTCTATGACATGCTGTCACTCTTGTCATGCCACTGCTTCCTGAGAAACTTGATTTTTCTGAAAATGCTACTGCTGCTCTGTCCCCAAAGAGAGTTCCCTGTGATGCTCATGAGTCGTAGATGCATCTGGTCTGCTGAGCCTAGATCATATACCTGGTCCCTAGCTGTAAAGGAGTCTGGAAAAGTGGGTGTCTGGTATTTTCAGCTCTTCAGGGAAAGACACCTTCATCAAATAGATGAATTTCTCCAATTCACCCCCAGAAAGGGGTTTCAGATCCTAGACAGCCAAAATGAATGTAAATGTTCACTACAGTAAGCAGCAAGGATAACAATAGCCAATAACAAAAGAGCAAGACGAGGCCGGGCACGGTGGCTCACGCCTGTAATCCCAGCACTTTGGAAGGCCTAGGTGGGCGGATAACGAGGTCAGGGGATGCAGACCATCCTGGCTAACACGATGAAACCCCGTCTCTGCTAAAAGAAATACAAAAAAATTAGCCGGCGTGGTGGCGGGCGCCTGTAGTCCCAGCTACTCGGGAGGTTGAGGCAGGAGAATGGTGTGAACCCGGGAGGCAGAGCTTGCAGTGAGCAGAGATCACGCCACTGCACTCCAGCCTGGGCGACAGAGCGAGACTCTGTCTCAAAAAAAAAAAAAAAAAAAAAGAACAAAGAAAAAAGGCAAGAGGATAATAATAGCCAATGACAGTGGTCTGTGATGTCTGAAGCATCCATCTCTACTCTCAGATTACTACAGTGAGGATCAGGGCATCTCCTGATGCCCTGGGAGACCTTTCTCAAAGCACACTCTAGTTATTCCATTCTTGTTGCATCATGCGGCCTGGTGGCAGGGCTTTCTTGTTTAGACACAGCAGCTGGGCACTGCACAACTCCAGGGGCACCATTTCAGTTGTGCAGTGCAACGGCTTCATGTAGCAGAAAGAGCACTGGATGTGGAGGGATACAGACTGAGGTTTGAGCCCAAGCACTGGTGCTTGCAACCTGGGTGGATTTAGACACATCCTTTCATTACTTTATGCCTCAGGGGATCTCCTGCCCAATCCTCACTGTAGTAATCTGAGAGTAGAGATGGATGAACTTTGCAAGTTCATTCTGCCCAATGCTGGATGAAAACTACCCAGTGCTGCTCTTTGGACTTTCCATTTCCAGGCTTTATGCTATTCATCTGTCTTTAATGAAGCATCAATTACACTGGATTGCTTCTCACCTGGGGGCAACTATGCTGCCCTGGGAATATTTGGCAATGTTTTTGGTTGTCATAAGTGGCAGGGGTAAGTGCTGCTGGCATCTAGTGAATAGAGGCCAGGGATACTGCTTCATATCCTGCAATGAATAGGAGAGCACCCTACAATACAGAATTATCCAGCCCCAAATGTCAGTGATGCTAAAGTTGAGAAATTCTGGGCTAGAAAGAAGCCCTTCTCTTCCGTTTTGGGCTTTGGAATGCAATCGATTCTTGTAGATGACTTCTACAGACAAGCAGTCTTACCTATCAAGTATTGATTTTATTTCTTCGACCTCCCAGGTTGCCTCAAGCTTGACCCTATGTCTTCCCTGCAATGATGTCTACTACATTCGGCCTTGGGGATGTCCTCTAGTTTCCTTGAATAGGATGTCAGCACAGATTAGTTCAACAGAGTAGGAAGTTGTCATCTTAAAAGTCCAGGAGGATTATCTGATCCAGCAGTTCTCAACTGGGTACAATATTGCTGCCAAGGGGAAAATTGTCAATGTCTGAAGACAATTTTAGTTGTCTTAAATTGGCGGGGGGCTGGGGTATGGTGCAGACCCTACTGCGTAGAGGCCAGGGATGCTGTTGAGCATACTACAATGCATAGGGCAACCCCACAATAAAGAATTATCTAGCCCAAAATGTCAGTGGTGTCAAGGTTGAGAAGTGCTAGTCTAGTCTTGCTGAGGTGCGACCTGGGGGAGATTCTGCATGTTAAGGGGGAATGGTAAACAGAGAACCAGGGGCTCAAAGTGCAGTACATGTACCAGAGGGGAAAAGCACACCTGGGCCTGCAGAGAGTATCCTCAGAAGGTCCCAGAGCCCTATAAGCTGAGGGGGATTGAAGGGGAGGAGAAGGCAGCAATACAAAAACTGCAAGAGTCCTAAAGGGTGCAGGAGAGCAGAAGTCAATCCTCACGGACCCAGTCACTTTCCCCAGTATGGAGAGCAGTGGGCTGGATGGAAGCATGGGAGAGGTAAGGTTCAGTAGAAGCCCAACTCTTTCCCTGGCAGGGCAGGAACCTCAGTTGCTGTCACCTGCCTCTCAGTGATGAGGGTCAGGCTGAAGTGATATCTGTGCTGTGGATTCCACATCCCTGTTCAGGTCAACTCACACTGATTTAATGAGCATCTGCTATGGGGGTTGCACAGACTGTGAGGGATTCAGAAATGAATGAGATGCATCCCCAAAGAGTTGGGATCCAGGAGAGAGATGGCAAGCATGCAGATGTCTCTCAAATACAATAGAAAGCATCATCCCAAAGGCACAAATCACTATGGAGCACCAGGAAGGGCAGGAAGAAGGCGGAAGGAATACATTTCCATCCAGAATAGGCTGAAAGGCAGAATTCTGCTAGGAAGGGAAGGTGTTACCTAAATTCCTGCCTGCATGCTAAGCACTCGGGTTAAAGAACCAGTGACCAAGCTTGTCTTCGGAAACACATATTCTGCTCTGAAAATAAGATGAAGTGTTATGCCGTTCTTGCATTGCTGTAAAGCAGGGGTGTCCAATCTTTCAGCTTCCCTAGGCCACACTGGAAGAAGAAGTATGTCTTGGGCCATACATAAAATACACTAACACTAACAATAGCTGATGTACTAAAGAAAAAAATGGCAAAAAAAAGAGTCTCATAATGTTGTAAGAAAGTTTAAGAATTTGTGTCAGGCTGCATTCAAATCTGTCCTGGGCTGCATGCAGTATCTGAACTGTAGGTTGGAAAAGCTTGCTGTAAAGAAGTACCAGAGGCTGGGTAATTTATAAAGAAGAGAGGTTTAGTTGGCTTATGGCTCTGCAGGCTTTACAGGAAGCATGGTGCTGGCATCTGCTCGGCTTCTGCTGAAACGTCAGGGAGCTCTCAGTCATGGCAGAAGGTGAAGGGAGAAGCCAGTGTCTCACATGGTGTGAGGACATCAAGCTGTGAAGAATCTGCCCCCACGACCCAAACACCTCCCACCAGGCCCCACCTCCAACACTGAGTGTTACATTTCAACATAAGATTTGGCAGGGACAAATATCCAAAATATATCAGATGAGGTGTTATGTTGTAGCCAGGAAACTGATACAAGCCAGAAGGAATCACTGATTTTCCTACTTCAATAAATGTGAATTCTAACATGAAAAGGTAAAGGGCTTCAACCTACATTCACAAAGTCCATATCAGTGGGAGGCCTTTCTCAAAGCACACTCTAGTTATTCCATTCTTGTTGCATCATGCGGCCTGGCGGCAGAGCTTTCTTGTTTAGGCACAGCAGCTGGGCACTGCACAACTCCAGGGGCGCCGTTTCAGTTGTGCAGTGCAACAGCTTCATCTAATGGAAAGAGCACTGGATGTGGAGGGATACAGACTGAGGTTTGAGCCCAAGCACTGGCGCTTGCAACCTAGGTGGATTTAGACACATCCTTTCATTACTTTATGCCTCAGTTTCTTCATCTGCAAAATGGAAATCTCGCCTACCTCTTGTAAGGGGCTCAAATAAGAGTAAGCATGTGCAAGTTCATTCTAAAATATATAGCGCTACAGAAATACAGGGTCTTACTATTATTTTTATCTACCAGAATACCTCCAGTGTTCACTGAAGGGCTCATAAATATTCTGAAGCCCTCCTTTCCATATTGATGCCACCCAGTGTTTCCAGATCTCACTAGCTTATGCCTTCAAATGGAATTACATTAACATCCATTGCATAACTGTAGGCTCTCTTTCCCCACACTGCATCCCACACAGTCTTCCCATCTATTTGGGATTCTTCCAGTGTATCTTACATGTGCTCAATGACAGTCCTTTATGCTGTTCCATCCAGCCTCCTCATCAGAATCTGCTGCCTGCAATGGGGCTTCCTTCCCCCATCACAGCTGCTGGGTCTTCAGGAGAATAGGACTCAGTGCCCTGGCATCTCCCTCTGCCTCCCTGGGCACTGCACCTCTCCATGGAGGCTGCACAGAGCCTCAGGATAACTGAGCTTTGTGGCATTGGTGCCCCTCTCCCCAGCTGTGCATTGTTCTTTATCATCTGGACCCTGAAGGAGAACTGTAAGGGCCCCAAGTTACACAAAGTGCCTTCGATCAAGCTTCCTTGGTTTCTGCCTGGAGACCCTCTTTTGGAGGATGAAACATGGTCCCTGGTGTGGGCTGGTCTGGGACCCGAACACCGACTACCTTTTGTGGTCCCTTCTTTCCACTTCTTTCCCCATAGAAATAAATGGGGAACTTGCCAATCTCCAGCCTTTCCTTTTCCTCCTCAGCCAAGAAGGAAGTCTTCATCCTATCATCCTATGGCTGGGTGGGCATCCAGGGAGGCACTCTCTGTTTCCACAGGTTCAGTTACCATGCGGATTTGGCCAAGACCACCTGCTACATTTGATTTAGTGAAGTTATAAATAAAGGAACTGGAAAGGTTTAAATTTTGGAACCAATGTGGTCAACAATGACTTTGAGGATGGGAAGGTATTTCAATATATCTTGTTACAGTGGTTTGTCATCATGACTCACACTTAGCAAGCCTCCATTTAGCACCGCATCAGCATAATATTTTAATATAGCAAGCAAGTGGACTTTAGTCATTGTTCCAATGCTACAGAAATAGATGCATCCTCGCTAGCTCAGAGATCAGTTTTTCCTGCTCTCATCAATCCTTGGGAGCTCATCTCAAAAGATGACATACACATTCTTCTTCCACACCTCCCCCACACACCAAAAGTTCTGTTCAGGGTCCTGGCTCTAGAGGTTCATATTCAGTCTGACATGAGGACATGTCCCCAAGCTCTCCCAATAATGAGTCCCAGGCCTGAATGCCCTTAACAACACTGCGACCCACTTCTCCATAGTGAACATGGACTTTCTTTAGGGGTCCTGGTGGTCTTTTTAAAGGATACTCACTGGCACTTCTCTTAATGAAGAGATATGTACTGACAAAACACTTTGTGATCAGGAATTTTGCCACCAGTATTAGAGATAAACTGGACACACAGGGATGCACCCCCTCGAAATCTGCATGGTTCGCAATAACCTCCTAAGAGTCTAATTCAGGGGATGCTTCCTAATTATCCCACTCAATCTCTCTTCTACCTCTGGCAGGGTCACATCAGGGAAGCAGGAGAGAGTAGTGGAAATATACAAATTGAGTTCAAACCTTTGTTCTCATCTTACTTGCCATGGGACCCTGGGCAAGTTACCAGACTTCGCTGAGCCTAACTTTTCCTCTTCAGTACATTATGTAAAATGATGCATAAGATCTCTTATGCATTTCTGAGGATTATAACGTATACAAAGCCATCGGAATATAGTGGGTCTTCAATAACTAATAGTTATTCTTATTTACCAGTTTTATTTCTTTCTTTTTTTTTTTTTTTTTTTTTTTTTTTGAGATGGAGTCTTGCTCTATTGCCCAGGGGCTGGAGTGAAGTGGCATGATCTTAGCTCATTGCAACCTTGCCTCCTGGGTTCAAGTGATTTTCCTGCCTCAGCCTCCCAGCTAGCTGAGATTACAGGCACCTGCAACCACACTCGGCTAATTGTTTTGTATTTTAATACAGGCGGGGTTTCACCATGTTGGCCAGGCTGGTTTCGAACTCCTGACCTCAGGTGATCCGCCCGCCTCGGCCTCCCAAAGTGCTAGAATTACAGGCATGAGCCACCGCTCCTGGCCAGACCTCCTTATCTTAAGAGACACAAAAATATTAAAGTTAGGCCAGTTAGTAACCCTACAATGGCCTCTAAGTGTTCAAGTGAAAGGAAGAGTTGCATGCCTTTCACTTAAAATCAAGAGCTAGAAATGATTAAGCTTAGTGAGCAAGGCATGTTGAAAGCTGACATAGGCCAAAAGCTAGGCCTCTTGCACCAGTCAGCCAAGTAGAGAGGAGGTTTCACCATCCTGGCCAGGCTGGTTTTGAACTCCTGAGCTCAAATGATCTGCCCGCCTTAACCTCCCAAAGTGCTGGGATTACAGGTGTGAGCCACTCTTCCCGGCCAGTTTTCATTCTTAAACTATTTTTTTGGTATATTGTGACACGTCTATGCCATACTAATCTTTCTACCTCATTTTCCATCCCTCATTCATCCACTCAACAGTATTTATGAAGTGTTGGGTATATGCCAAGCATTTTACTAGGCACTGGGCTTACAAAAATTAATAATCACAGCATCTACTTACAGGAGCTCACAGTCTAGTAGGGAGACAGACATACAAACCTCAATAACTGCTGCAGTAGAGACCTGTACAACTGTGGTTTGGGTACAACGGCCTAATGTGCCAACAAGAATCTGGGAAGACTTCGGGTTTGAGCTCAGCATTGAAGGAGGGGCCTACATTTGCCAGGCAAACAGAAGGAAAGGTGTCCTGATCAGAGAGAGCACCATGTGCAGTATCAGTGAAAACCATTTAATTAATAGCAACACCACAAGCCTCAACAGAAAAAAATTGGGGCAATATCATTTGATGCTATCTCAGACCAAACTTGATGTGGTCATTTTTCTCCACAAACTTTTGGATAGGAAGGCAATCTCACATATGACCGAAATCATCCTTGAACATCACTTATAAATGCAGATATAACAGCTCTCATAATGGCCCACAGTATCAGTGTTGTCTTGGGTCTAGGAGACATGAGGTATGAAAATCATGCTAAAACAGGTCAGTTGCTGTGGCACACATCTGTAATCCCAGCACTTTGGGAGGCCAAGGAGGGTGGATCACCTGAGGCTGGGAGTTCAAGACCAGCCTGGCCAACATGGTGAAATCCCATCTCTACTAAAAATACAAAAATTAGCTGGGTGTGGTGGCACAAGCCTGTAATCCCAGCTACTCAAGAAGCTAAGGCTGGAGAATCACTTGAACCTGGGAGGCAGAGGTTGCAGTGAGCTGAGATTGTGCCACTGCACTCCAGCCTGGGCAACAGAGCAAGACTCTGTCTCAAAAAAAAAAAAAAAAAAAAAGAAAGAAAATCATGCTAAAACCTAGCACCACAATCAGCATGAGACATTCACACCAGAAAAGTCACACTAAAAGTCAGACCAGCTAAGGAAAAGCAGTTCAACTTTCCATCTCCAACAAGCATACATTCATTGAGTGGGATGGTGAGGAAAAAATACACTGTAGATTTAAATATAGCTATTTTTCTCTCTCATTTTCCCCCTTCCCACCTTCCAAAGGGTATAATTGATTTTGCTCAAGTTGAATACATGTATGATGTGACTGACTCTCCCATTTGGAGCTCTTATATCATAATTTGCCAATAATTTTCTAAGATTTTCTTTGCATAGGCTGGAACATTAACAATGGAGTCCTGTAGTCCGTGTTTTTATTGCAAAACCTACAGCAACATTCAACGGAGTATTGTTTAAGAGCTTTTTAAAACAAGTGGCTGGGTTTGATTGGCAAAGCAGTGTTTACATGGGCGCCCTCATGAGTTGCTGATGGCGTTGAACTTGAGCCCCTTTTAAAAAGCAACTTGGCAATCATGATAGTGATTATGATAATGAAAATATTTATTGACTGCTAGTTTATTGTGCTTCAGTCACTGTGCATGTATTAATCCACACTCCTCCCCTCTGTAACACTACTATTAGTAACTCTATTTGACAGGTGAGGAAACTGGAACACAGAGAGCTTAAGAAAACTTCTTTAAGTTTTCTTAAACAACTAGGAAATGGCAGAGCAGGGATCCAAACCAAAGCTCTCTGCCTCTGATGCCAAAGACTATACTCTGAACCATACGCTACACTGTCTTTTATTGTACCAAATGCTAATACTTTTCAACATAGTTACTGAACTTCTGGACTTCCACAACAGCAACAACAACAAAATCCTAATCATGGACAATGTTATATGCAAGAAAATTTATATCATAATATTATATGTCATCCCAACCCAAACATCCAAACATTGGGGAGCAGTTAGAAAAATGCTCTATATTCAAGCAGTTGAAAACTTTGTGCCGTTAAAAATGATGGTCATGGCTTTCGGGTAAAGGAAGTGGATTGAATACTTGCATCTATGATTACTCCCTCTCTAAATGACAGTGAGATGATTGTTTTCTTTTAAGGCTTAAAGCCACAAAGACTGGAATAAGAAGAGACAACAGCAGTTTTAATTTTAAAGCTTGAAAAATGTATAGATTCTCAAATAATATGTGACTTAACAGATATGAGAAGGATGACTCCTAACCTGGCAGTGGGAAAAGGCATGAATCAATCTAATTTATATCTTAGGATTCTTTAAAAGCTCAGAAATTGGTGGTGTCAAAGCAGAATGAAGGGAGGAGGACAAAAATAAGGGGAAGAAGCTGAAAGTCTAAGAAGCAATTGGATACTCCATTGTCTCCTCTCCTATTCTGTACAATCAGGAGACTATCTTTTGCCCAATCTTAACAAAAGACAGAGGGTTTACTCCTGGAGAGGTTAAGACAGATACTCTCCAGACTCACGAATTCACACTCTTTGTGCTGCATGAGTGGAAGGGTCTCAATTAGAGTGCTCTTTCAGCAACACTTGATGTACTTGATTACTCTCTCTTCCTTGAAATATTTTTCTGGTTGGTTTCCACATAGTTCTCCCTCTTGATTCTCTGCCTTCCTCACCGAGGCCTCCTTTGCAGTCCCCTTTGCTGTTTCTTCCTCATCTCCTCAACCTCTAGATGTTGGAGTACCACAGGATTCCATCCTTGGGTCACTTCTCCATCTACATTATTCCCTAGGCAATCTCTCTCAACTTTATGACTATAAATAGTATCTCCTGCATTTACATCTCCAGCCTCTTCCCTAAATACCACTCTCATATATCCACCCACCATTTTACACATACATTCCATGGGTGTCTCACACTGAATGTGTGCAAAACCAAACATGCTTCCGCCACAATCTTCTCCATCTTGCAAAATGGCAATTCTATTCTTCCAAAGCCTTGGAATCATCCTTGATTCCTCTCTGTCTCTGTCATCTCATAATCAATGTGTTAGCAAATACAAAAAATATATCCAGAATGTAACCATATATCAGTACCAATTTGGCTCCACCCTGGTCCAAGACATTACCATGACTTGAATGGATTGTTTCAATCACCTCCTAAATGTTCACTCAGCTTTCTTCCTTCCCCTTCAGTCTTTTCTCCACAAAGCAATATGAATGGCTCTTCTATCCTGTCCTTCCTAGATCACTAAGCTACATCCGTACCCTTCTTGATCGTCTCCAAAACTATCAGGCACATTCGTGCCTCAGGGACTTTGCCTATTCCCTTTGCTTTGGAGGATTTCCCCTCTCACCAGCTCTCCTATGTCCATCAGGTCTTTGTCCAATTCCACCTTGTCAGTAAGGTCTTCTTGGACCACTCTATTTAAAATATTTTGCATGTTTGTTGGTTTGTTTGTTTTTTTGAGATGGAGTTTTGCTCTTGTCACACAGGCTGGAGTGCAATGGTGCGATCTTGGCTCACTGCAACTTCTGCCTCCTGAGTTCTCTAGCCTCAGCCTCCCAAGTAGCTGGGATTATAGGTGCCTGGCACCACACCTGGCTGATCTTTGTATATTTAATAGAGATGGGATTTCACCATGTTGGCCAGGCTGGTCTCAAACTCCTGACCTCAAGTGATCCCCCCACCTCGGCCTCCCAAAGTGCTGGGATTATGGGTGTGAACCACCACACCTGGCCTAAAATATTTTTTGTAGGCCTTCCTACGTGCTTCACCAAGGCAGAATTGTTTGTTTCATTCACTCCTGCCTTGAAAGTATTTAAAACAGTGCTTGACACATGACAGGCACTCAGTAAATAATGAGTGAATGAAAAAAACCAGTCATGATTAAAGTAGGATTACAGGATGAGAATTCTGCCATTCCTAATCCTAGCCCAGGAATTTTCACAAGCAAGGCTTTGACTTCCATGCAGGAAAATGGAATTGCATTCTCTAGGGAATCTGTCAGCTCAAGGGAAAAGAATTAAAGGCACTCACACTGGGCTCCCAATGAAAATTTCCAGGCAGTTTGCCCTATAAAGATGATCACAACTAGGGTGACCTCAACCCAGGACTAAAGGGTTTCCTGGTGCATGGGACTTTCAGTGCTAAAACTGGGATAGTCTCAGGCAAACCAGTGTTGTTGGTCACCCTTCCATAATCAATAAGCCCCACCCACATGCTCAGAGTTCCCAATCACTCAGCAATGATGAAACTTACTCAGGTATGACCAAGATTACCAGACATCCGAGCGAAGCTATTAGCTTGAAAGGCCGAGACTGAAACAAATACCCGGTAAAAAGCAACTTGCAGAAAACAAAGACTATGTATGGAGAGGGAGAAAAATCAGTGATATCCTCAGAGAGATAAGAGAATATTACAAACATGAAAAGGAACAGGAAATTGGAAATTAAAGGTAAAACAATTAGGGAATTAATCTAGGAGATTTTGTGGTAGGAGTTCTAGTAAGAGAGAACAGAGAACACAGAAGAGATGATTCATTAGTGAAATAATCCAAGAACATTTTTCAGAGCTGAAAGAGTTGCATTTTGAGACTGAAAGAACCCACTCAGTGACCAGTGTAATAGGTGAAATTAGATACACACGTAACAAAACACAGCAATATGAAATTTCAGATCATTAGGTACATAGAGAAGCTCCTACAAGAAAGAAAGAAAAATCAAGTCACATACACACAAAAAAAGAAATAAGAATGGCTAAAGACTTCCAGATATATATTCGGAAAGTTCTATAACAATGGAGAAATGCTTTCAAAATTCTGAAGGAAAATTATGTTAGACACAGAATTATTTACCAGCCAAAGCATTAATCAAGTGTAGAATTAAAACATTTTTATGTATGAAAGGCTCCAACATTTTCACTTCTTCTGTATGGCTTTTCTCGAAAAGTTACTGAAGGATGTTCTCTCCCAAAACCAGGGAAATAAACTAAGAAAAGAATGATAACATGAAATACAGAAAACAGAAAGCAAACATAGAAGAAGGTGACATGAATCCTCAGTGTAATTTTGAAAGGAGGTCTCAGGAGAAGAGCTATAAGTCAGATCTAGAGAGCAACCGTCCCAGACTAGGGTGGATCACAAGATTCTGGAAGATATTTCTTCAAGATGAAATTGACAGTTTAACAAGTAAGTCTGGTTGTCTTGAAAGAAGATTTAAGCAACCAGCAGATCATTTGGGATTGAAATTCTCTGATCAAGCAAGAAACGAAAGATAAAAGGGAAAATAAAAAGTTGTCCAGAAAAACAGTATTGATCATGAAGTATTTCCTTGTTCAGCTGTAAATAGCTCTGATATAGAAAATATCTTATACACATTGAACACAAATAAAACCAAAATCACGAATAATTTACATAGGGAGGATATGGAAGTAGGGAGGACGTTTCTGTGCACAGTAAGTGGGCAAAGGAGAAAGAGCTACGTTTCCGGCTTCCATATTGGAAGTCAATAAAGAATTCTTAAAACTGAAAAATTAAGACATGAAAATAAGCATGTTATTCGGAGATATAAGGGTCAAAAGCAAAAGACCGACTTTTTAGAAGTTGAAAGAGATTATCTCTGGAGAGACAGATATTATGGGGTGAGGGTGAAGGAATGGAAAGCAGAGAAATGCTGTTTTAAACCTTGTAGAACTATTTGACTCTTTAAAACATCTGCAAATATTGATTTTTTTTATTTTTAAGTAAACTTTTGGTTGATGTATTATGTAAATAGACAAAAGTGTACAAATCATAAGTACAAGGTGAACACATCATATAACAGCACCCAAATCAAGAAATAAAACTTTTTTTTTTTTTTTTTTTGAGATGGGGTCTCACTCTGTCACCCAGGCTGGAGTTCAGTGGCGCGATCTTGGCTCACTGCAATATCTGCCTCCCAGGTTCAAGCAATCCTCCTGCCTCAACCTCCCGAGTAGCTGGGATTACAGGCACGTGCCACGAAGCCCGGCTAATTTTTGTATTTTTAGTAGAGATGGGGTTTCGCCATGTTGGCTAGGCTGGCCTAGAACTCCTGGCCTCAAGAAATCCACCTGTCTCAGCCTCCCAAAGTGTTGGGATTACAGGCGTGAGCCACAGCACCCAGCCAAGAAATAAAACTTTACCCATACCCAGAAAGGCTCCTTTGTGGCCTCTCCCAGTCACCAATGTCCCACTAAGGATTACCAGTATCTGACCTGTGACATAAATTTTGGAATGTGCATAAATGGAATTATATGTAAATAATATTCATAATTATATACAATAGTAATTACAACAGTAATATAATAAATACAATACAAAATATATTAGGTCAGTGTAAAATTAATTTTTAAAAGTAATGGCATTAAAAGTAATGGCAAAAAACACAATTACTTTTTCACTGACCTAATAATATACTAATATATATTATATCATTTATACATATACACACATGCATGCATGCAAACACTTTTGTTACTGGCTTCATTTACTAGCACGTTTGTGAGATTCATTCATGCTGTTGCATATAGCAAGATTTATAGTATTACTCTGCAGTGTTCCATTTAATGAAAACACTGCAATTTATTCATTCTCCCAATGATAGACCTTTAGTTTATTTCTAATTTGAACATTCTTGTACATGTATGCATGTAAAATTGTGATGAAATTAAAAATTACAGTGCAACAACATGGAGATATGCATTTGTTATGAAGAAGCAAGATACGAAATTGTATATATGCCATGACTGCGACTATTAATAAATTCATCCAACAACAAAAACTTGCAGCATCTCCTATGTGCCAGGCACTGTTCTAGGTACTGAGTTTCAATGGTGAAGACAATTATGGCCTCTGCATTCAAGGGACTTACAGAGAAGGAGGGAGGGAGGAATAGAGAGAAAGAGCTAGTGATTACATGCCTGATGAGTATTTTAGAGCAGAGCTGCAGTAATCTAATGCAACTTTGCATGTGACATTTGTATTAAGACTTAAAAGAAGAGAAGGGGTTAACTGGGGGAAGGAGCAGGGAGGGAACTGGGAGGAAGGGCATGCCAAGGAGGAGGTACAGAACATACGAAAGGCCAGAGGAGGGAAATAACACAGTGTCCACAAAAAATAAGTCGAACCCAGTGTGCCTGGAACATGAAGAATGAAGAGAGGGGCGCCACAGGCCTCAGCTGTGTCCATGCCTGTGGTGGCGGAGCAAACAGACAAAACACCTGAGGTCATTGGTGGCCTTAACATGAGCAATTTCAGTGGCAAGAGCAGAACACAGACTAGGGTGGGTTAGGAAAGAGTAGAAGGTAAGGGCATCAATATAAAAACTCATGAAGGAAATATATAAAAATACAAAGTTGTATACTAAGATGAGATTGTGTATGTAAGCATACGTATACGTAAACATCTTATATGTAAATTACATGTATAAAATAGACATATATGTACAGATATTTAAAGAAAATTGAACTAGCATGTCCACATTTTTAAAAGATTTATATGAAAGCTGAATGTTATTTTTAAGGTGGGATATGCATACCAATTTTATTCTTAGCCTTTTCTAGATTATATTTAATATCCTACATTTTAAAAATGTGGTACTTTTAATATATCAGAGACACATTGTATTCTCAATATTGCAAAATGCTGTGAAACGTAGGTGCAGGGATAATAAAGAATGGAGGACCCGAGGAGTCCTCATTACTAAACACACACACACACTCATTTAATACAAAACACATGGTTTGGTGAGGTCAGTCACTCTGATGATTCAACTTTGGCCCTGAAACAGAGACAGTTAAGCATCTTCCAGCGTCCTCATGCTCCAGGATGAAAACAAAGTGGAGCTGACTGCCACAAACAAATGAGGGGAAGCTCATGTTTATGGGAATGGCTTCCTTCTTCAGGGAATGCGTACTTTTGCCAGAAATGCTCTCTACATATGTATGTATACTAAAGGCTGTATTATTTGAAAAGCCAAGGCAGAAGTAATTCAAGTAATGAGCAATATTTTGGGAAAGATTATTCTCTTCCTCATGACTTCTCGTATCACTTGAACACAAGTTTTCTTGTGGTCCTTAATACTTTTTGTTCTATGTATATGTCCCATCTCCGCTGGTTTGGTACCTCATTTCTAATTTCCTTCAGCACCAGACCTTTAAAACCAACTCGATAAGTTCTACTAAATGTATTTACATGCACATTCATCCAGCATGGCAATGGATGAGGGTATAAACCTTTATTTCTTACAATTGTGTTTGCTTTTCCTCTTCAAACTTGCCTTGGTTTTCAATGTCTCCTTTGGCTACTAAGTCATTGCTGTTACCGGATTTGCAGAAATCTAACACAGCCAATATTGCATCAAACTTTGGTCCAAAGTCCTCTGAGTAATGAATAATAATTTTGTCTACCCAGAATATTGGCCCAAGGTTTGAACCAGCAACTCATATTAAATTCGTTTTCTGGACTAGTTTCATCTACAGCAGCAATGTCTTACAATTAACACTATAATTATAATCACATAAGACTTTGTAATTAATTTCACTCTTGCACCCTCTATTCCCAAGAAACAGTGACTCATTATTTTTAATCTGCAAAACACACTTTATTTTTTAATTTTATATGTAATATAATGAGATACAAAATTAATTTATTCAGGGTCTTACAAAACAGAATTACTGAAACAAGACTAGAACACAATTACTAAGTGCCAGGTCTTAGTGGTGTGTGACAGTCACTCTTCTAATAGTTAAAGTCATCCATCCATCCATTTATTCATTCAGTATCATTCTAGGCACTGTGCTAAACACAATAAAGACACAATTAATGTTACTGCTTTCAGAGAGGTCACAGTTTGGTTGACAAATACAATAAAAATGGCAGATTTTTTTTAAAAGAATAGTACATCCAATGATTAGAAATGTGTTGCTTTTTGCAAACATATCTGTAGCTTCTTGATATTTGAACTGATAAAGGTTTTAGTACTTTCTATGAGATGAAACTGTTGTTTCCCAAAGACAACCATCATACCATCTCCAATCTCAGTCTGTCAAAGGAAATCATACAGATATTTAAATAAAATAATTATAAATGAAAGCAGATGTAATAAATTAGAGCCCCATCTGATTGGCTTGCTGGGGCTTCCACAAAACTTCTAAGGCTCCTTGTAACACTGTTGAAAACCAATAAAGAAGAGTCACCATTCTTTCAAGTTCAAGCATCAATGTGTCAAACTAGTCAAATTTTTGTTAACTGTGAACATTAACTTACACTCTAATAACTGAATCAAATCTGACTGATCTAAAAGTGATCTGCTTGTGGGTAAGTAAGAATACTCTATCAATATACACCTCAGCAAGGCTTCCACAGCTCTGCAGGTTTATCACCAGTGTTATTTTGTTATTGTTGTTTCTTCATCTGTATAATATGCAGAATGCTTTCAGAAACTTTGACTAATTTTACCCTCCTCTTCTCAAAAATCAAACAAATATTTTGAAACTTCACCATGTATCAAGACTGGAGATGCAGTGAGGAAGATGGAGGAGAAGCAGGTTTGTAAGTTAAATCCAAGTGAAATGTCTGAGTGAAATTATCATAAATTGACCTCTCTCTCTCTCTTTTCTCTTTCTTCCACACACCCCCAAACAAAGAAAAGAAAATATCTGAAAGTCCTCTGGGTTCCCCAAAAGATAATTATCATCTTACAGAGCTGCACAGCCGGGCTTCTCCACAGCTGATTGTGATGAACATTCTAATCTCACCCTCTTTAGGAGCTGTGGAGATGATCCACTTTGACACTGAAGTGCTTTGACATCGACACTGACATTGGTGAGACAAACACAGCCCCTTCCCTAAAAGGAGTCACAGATGGAAATAAACACTGCTATGGAAGAGCATGTGAAGACTAGGCAAGTGTGAAAAAGCACAAGTTCGTGATAGCCAGCATTCATACAATTGTCTTATAATTTGATTCAACAAATAATGGCTGTTATCTACTATATGCCACAAACTATACTAGACTTAGAGAGACAAGAAATGAATACAAAACTACTCTCACTCTCAGGAAGCTCACAGTATAAGATATAACAAGGAAAAGACAAGCATGCAGATAGCATGCACTTCAGTGTCAAAGTGGATCACCTCCACAGCTCCTAAAGGGAGTAAGATTAGAATGCTCATCACAGTCAGGTATGGAGAAGCCTGGCTGCACAGCTCAGTAGGATGATAATTATCTTTTGGGAAGCCCAAAGGACTACCAGGTATTTCCTTTTCTTTGGCACGGTGGGAGAAAGAGAAAAAGAGAGGTCAATTTATAGTAATTTTACTCAGACATTTCACTTGGATTTAACTTACAAACGTGTTCCTCCTCCATCTTCCCCAACCAGATAGATTACTATCCATCCACCTGTCCCTTGTCCTTGACTCCTCACTCATCCCCACTACCATTTCATATCTAATAAATCACTTGATTCAATTTGCTTTAATAGCTCCTATAGTAAATGTATTTTGAATATATCTACTTCTTTCTTTCATGCCCAAGCACCTTATATTTCTACACATCACTTATAAACATTATAATTAACTGTTTGCATAATTAGTTGTTTATACTACCTGTCTCTTAAATTATCCCATCCACCACAATCCCCTCATCTCAACTGTAATCTCCATGAGTCCAAGGACCATGTCTGCCTTGTTCACTACTGTATACTCAATACCTAGAGCAGGCTCTGACACAGAGTACAGCATGTGCTCAGTGAGGGAGGGAGGGAGGGAAGGAAGGAAGGAAGAAAGGAGTCAGTCAGTCCATCAAAACTCAGTAATAATCAGCTCTTCTATTTAACTCCTTTATGATTAAATAAAAACAAAATATAGATCGAAGTGTATACATATTTTTCCAATTCACTGTTAGACAATATCATTATTTCACTGGAATAGTCCATTTAAACAATCAAATCAAAATAAATTCAAATGTTTGGGTTTACTGCATATCATAATGGTCTGTTTAAAGATTAAAAACAGAAACACATATCCCTTCCAGAGTTGATACAATGCAGCAATAGAACCCAGTTGTTCACATTTTGAGTCTCCTAATTAATCTGCTAATCTGTAAACACGTATAGCTTGCGCAATTGAATTTGCTATGCTCATATGGTGGCCCTGCCAAGCACCCAGCAGATGACTAAGAGTACCTTCTGGACATGTGTACGAATGAACCCAATCTTAGCATCTGTGATATGCATTATTTAAGTCATGAGTTTATCCTTATGTTTATTTCATTTACAAGGAAATACAATAACCTCTTGTGTCCACTTTTGGTTTGGGAGCATGGCCTCTGCTTGTCAAGACTGCCTCATAACATGGTCACAAGGCGTATTTGACTGGTGCCAACACTTCCCAGTTCTACCCACTTTGAAACAGAACTCAATTTCAACAATCCTTCTAAGGCGGGAGGGGCCTCCTGCTCACCTTTGAAAGAGTAGAACATCTGCTATGATTTGGTAAACAGTAATGCTTCATACCCTGCCTGCCTGCTGCAGGAGGCTGCATATCACAAAACCCTAAATGCCACTTGAGGATTCGGCCTCCAGGCTGGATGCTCTTTATCCTGTCCAACTCTGCAATTCCCATCAAGCAAAGTCAATCTCATTATGGTTCATTCCATCTGCCTCTAGTCTTGGAAAAGGTTAAAATTTTGCAGAAGCTTAATGAACCATGTCCTGCCCTGAGAAATACAGATCTGTTATTGCTTTGCACACAAATGAAACAAGTGGAATAAAAACAGGAGTGGATCGTATGAGTCACAGGATGTGGGTGAAGATCTTAAATCAAATTAAGAAACTAAGTACTAATTCACTGACCTGAAAGCCAGGAAATTTGAGGTCAAGATCCTGCTCTTCACCAATGAGCTGCATGAACTTGAGCAGATCATGAAATCCGGGCCTCTGTTTTCTCACCTCTAAAATGGGAATAATAATTTCTGTCCTACTGTCCCTCCAGGACTGATACAAGGATGAGATGATAAGTGTAAAAGCCCTCCAAAACTCTAAAGAAAACTGTAAATTGAAAGATATTCTATGACAGAGAAAAACCCCAATATCACTCCTACCAGGAACTAGAAGGGAGTAGGTGGGTTCCTTTGCAACAAATCTGTTCTTTTAGGCGAACATTAAAATTAGCATTTCTTGAGTATGCTTCTGTGTTTTAAGAACAAGTTTTTAGAATGAGGAAGGACAAAAGAAGAAAGAGCTTATGATTCCAAGTTTCCTACAGAAACTTGGATTCATTCATTCACATGTTTCTGCACTCATTCAAGAAGCAGTCGTTCAATTCCACAACTGTTTCTTGAGCACTAACTGTGCTCTAATCACTGTGCTAGCCACTGTGGATACTATACAGATAAAGGCAGTCTTGAAATTCCTGCCCTGTGGATCTTACATCAGAGCATTTTTTGCAATCAAAGAACAAACTAGATATATTTTCCACCCTGAAGTTGTTATAAACTGGCAGAAAAGGCAGTGGCCCTAAAATAAAATAGAATCATTTTCAGAGGACTCTGCTTTTAGGAGCAAGGGGAAGAGATAAATGAATCCATCAATCTTTCTTTTGGATCAGCACACAGCATCAACATTAGCACACAGACATGCTTTAATAGCTCCCACCGTAAACCCTCTCTTGAGCCTATTCTCTTTTGCAGCTAAACTTCTTACACTTGCCTGTGGTCACTGTCTCCATTTCCTTATCACACTTGTCCCTTCTCAAACCGATTTGGTTGGGAATCTCTCCCCACCACTTTCTTGAGGCAGCTCTTGGCCAGGCCCCCAGTGTCCTTCGCTTTCTCAAATCAATTGGTGACATCTCTGGTCTTATCTCATCATCATTTGAAATAATTAACTACTTTCTCCTTCTAGAAAGGAGATTGGTTTATTTTTGTTAACTTCCCTAACACCATGATCTCTTACTTTTCTGTCTGTCTTACTGGTCACTGCAGTCTTATTTGCTGGTTTCTCATTCTCTTGTAAACCTTTAATGCAGGCATAGCCCTGGCATCTGTCTTGGGCTTCCTTCTCTACCTAAATACTCTTCTTGAGTGACTTCGTCCTGTGTCATGGCTGTAATTATCTGGTTACACTATATTTGGTTCTCTCTCTCTCTCTCGATCTATAGATTCATAACTATATCTAGTGATTACATATCACCAACACTGACTTTATTCTGTACTCCAGAACTATGTATCCAACTGCTATTGACATTTCTACTTATTTTTCTTTTTTCTTTCTTTCTTTCTTCTTCATTATTATTATTATTTTTTTTTTTGAGACAAGGTCTTACTTTGTCACTCAGGCTGGAGTGCAGTGACTAGATCACGGTTCACTGCAGCCTTGACCTCCAGGCTTAAGTGATCCTCCCACCTCAGCCTCTTGAGTAGCTGGGACTACAGTCACATGTCACCAAGCCCAGCTAATTTTTTATTTTATTTTTATTTTTATTTTGATAGAGACAGAGAGTCTCACTACGTTACCAGGCTGGTCTAGAATTCTTGGGCTCAAGTGACACTTCTGCCTTGGCCTCCCAAAATATTGGGATTACTGGCAACCCAATGCACTCAGCCTCTACTTACTTCACTTACAAACATATCAAATTTAGCATGACCAAAACGGACCTCCTGTTCCACCCCCCACTGAAGCCTGCACCTGCCCTAAGTTCCCTGTCTTGATACTCAAGCCAGAAACTAGGATTTTCCTTGCTTCTCCTCTTGTGCTTTCTCCCCATCCCCAGCCCATCAGCAAGTCTTATTGACTCTATCCCCAAAACCCATCCTGAGTCTGCCCCAAGTGCTCCATCCTCATTGACCTCATCTCCCTCTCCTGCTTCTCTCCAGCCACACCAGCCTTTGTTCTGTTCTCAAATGTACAGATTCATCTCTGCCTCTGCACAAGCAGCTTCCTCTGTGTGTAATGTTCATCCCTCTTCTTTTTGCATGGCTGGCTCCTTTTCACTCAGATCTCAAATTAAATGTCACCTCTTTAGAGATGTCTTCATGAACACCCTATCAAAAGTTGTCACCCAGATATTTCTTGTCTATTGCTCTATTTTAACATTATAAAATATTTATCTACTTACTATTACAAAATATTAAATATCTTATATAATATAAAATTAATAAATATTAGGTCAGGTGAGGTGGCTCATGCCTGTAATCACAGCACTTTGGGAGTCCAGGGGGGGTGGATCACCTGAGGTCAGGGGTTCCAGACCAGGCTGGCCAACATGGTGAAACCCCGTCTCTACTAAAAATACAAAAATTAGCTGGGCGTGGTAGCACATGCCTATAATCCCAGCTACTTGGGAGGCTACTTGGGAGGCTGAGGCAGGAGAATTGCTTGAACCCAGGAGGTGGAGGTTGCAGTGAGCCAAGATTGTGCCATTGCACTCCAGCCTGGGCAAAAGAGTGAGACTCTGTCTCAAAAAAAATTAATAAATATTTAATAGTCACCCTTCTACTTCTTATATCAGCTATTTGTCTATCACTTGTCCCCTTCCACTAGAATTTAACCTCCAAAAGAAGGGACATTGCTGGCTTTGTTCACAGCTGTATCCCTGGTGCCTAGAAGAGAACATAGAACAAGCTGATATACATTTATTGAACATATAAAAAAATGTGGAAGACAGACCCACATTAAGAGAGTTGAGTCCTCCAGGTTCTGGTTACACGAGTTTACTTCCTGTTGCTGCCTCTCAAACCTGATATACTTTGACACTATTTTGGCACCTGGTGGCGCCATTTTTATTTAACTCATTCATCTCTGCTTGCAGAACTTGTATGTCCTATTTTAATATTCAATAATGCTGGTAGATAATGAGGTGGAAATAAAACATGAAGGGAGTAAAAATTTCCAGCATTTTGTTTCTAGGCTGTGAGTCTTTGGGGAGAGTCACAAAAAAAAACTCTTAAAGATAAAATATACAGATATTTGGATGAATCCTAATATAATAGCATTCTGGTTTCATGTACTGATATTTTGTTCCATTTACTTCAAGATTTTGAGTTCTATGGCTATATCTTAAAAAGATCTCTTTTCTCATGGAGAGTCCATTTTATTTAATATATTGAGCAATGACTCAGACACTGTGCAGAGCAGAAGGGCACATTCCTGTGTCCTGCTCACCCAATCCTGTGGCCATGAGATACACTGCTCTTCTTTATCGCACTTTGTCGGTAAAGTCCAGATAAGGCCCAGGATCTTTCTCAACACAGTGTCCTGGAGAGCCATTACCAATGATCATCACTTGCAAGCAAGGTGATACCTAATTGCTATCCCCGGTTTAGATGAAATGAAGACTGGATTTAATGAATCTATATTTAATGAAGTGAATATTATATTTAAGATTAGTTTTGCTCTGGAGTTTTGAGGTCTTGCAGAGGCTTGGTAAATAACCTGTGTTGATTTATCAGAAACTTCCAACCAACAGGAAACTAGCCTGGCAGCCTTGCTGACCAGCAGACTGTGCCCTGGCCTACTCCTCACCGGGAAGACATGGTTATGCTGCTGATATCCCTGTCTTAGCTGGTTCATCTTGGAGGGTCCACTCACATCTGCATGTTTCACAATACTTTTGTCATCCTCGAGCTACATGCAAGATGGTTTTGTGGAAAGAGAGTGGGCATGCGGGTGGGAGTCATGGCTTACAGGTGATGGGCCTTGCTTCACCTCTTTGAGACTTTTTTCTTCTTCAACAAGGGAAAAAGAGCACCTACCTTGCAGGGCTATTGTGAGGATTAGAGGTAACATTTAGAAAGTGTCTGTCATATAGTAGGTATTCAATGAATGCTATAAATCTATAAGCTGAGAATGAATTTGGGATATGCAGCTATAAAAAGAAGCAGAGGCACCAAATTGCCTTGTTCATGATCATTGTCATGTGATCAATTGAGCCTCTGGGGGCCACGAATGTCCACAGACTTCTTGAGACATCTGTGATTAAAGAAAGGTGGAGGGAGAGGGGAAGAATGTCATCGGGAAATGGGGCTGGAGTGGAGGGTGGCGGAAAATTCAGAGGTGAAACCAAACCCTGAAATGCCACCCTCCATTTAAGTGATTGGTGTGTCTGTGCTGTTCTCAGTCCATTCTAAGTAAAATAATGCAATGAATCAGATGTGGTGATGAGAGGGTAGGTGCTGATTTTAGTTTCCATTTTGTTATTGTCTATTAAGAGCCATAGGAAATGGTAAGCCCCAGTCTCTCTTCCAAGTTGGAGCATGTGGAAGCAGCAGAGCATGCTGACCCCATTTCTACCTCCTAGACATCCCCCTCAGCCACCACGACAAAATGTAAAGATAGATCTTGCTTCCCAGGGAGTCCGTGGGAAAGCACTCTGATTAGAGGTAAAGTAGCATTGTAATCAGCCTTCCATCATAGTCAGGGGATGCTGTTTTGGCAGGAGAGGAGATCTCAGTGCAACGTATAAAAGTCAGGCTGTGTCATGTATAGCCACAAGCCCCTGACAGTCCAACACCCCCGTTATGTAAACACACGTCCACTCTTACCCAGAGTGCTCCAGTCCTGTCGAGGGCTTTTTCCATCCATAGGAACCAAGGCTATTGCACATTCTCAGCAGAAACATGTTTTTAACAGAAAATTAAGTCAAGATAATGAGAGAATTTTATCCACCTTTCTTGAAAATGTACCAGAGGAATAAGCTTCCAGGACAGTTCTTGATTTATGATTAATACGAATCATCACAGAGGCTGTGATTTAGAAATGATGCCCTTCATCATGGAAAGGAAGCTCATGAGACTCAGTAAATGACCTGAGTTTCAAGTGGAAACTTCTCTACCCTTCTGCCTAAGAGCCTGCTCTTGCTCTTTGTAACAGGCTGCACACTGCTGAGAGTGACTACAACAAAGAACACATTCAGATTTAGAATCATTGGACTCCGATGGCATTGGCAGATGGTGAGGCTGTTACAGGTTAGCAAGAGTATTGCAGGTCAAGCCCAAGCCCAGGGGTCAGCCAAGAAAGAGAACATGCACCATATTTCTCTTTTACCTCCCTATGGCTCTGAGAAGGGCAGTCTATCATTTTTCTGAATGTTATACTCACTAGCTTGACCTAAGAATGTAAAAATAAAAAGCTAAATGAGAGAGTCCTATACAGTCATTGATTTTTTTAGAAGCAGCCATGACCTCAGGCTTAAAAAACGTTTTTCAAATCATAGAGCCATAGATCTGTTAGAAACCTGGAGTAGAGCGTTATCCTACAGAGAATGCATGCCAACCCTCCTGCCTGGTTTTATAGTCTCTTTATTGGAAGAAATTCTACAACTGCCTTCATGGAATATTCTAAGCCTTAATGGCTTCTCAGTCAAAAGGCACTGCATCATGTCTAATTTAAGCCTTCCTTACCGTAACCGAATAAGAAAAAGAACAATGGAATAACAGCTGCAGTAGCAAGAAAAAGAACAATTGGCTAGGATATAATGTGCAGAAGTTTTAGAAGTGTTGATAACTTTTGATCTGCTGATCAAATCCATATGTTATGGACTGCATGCAGCATGTTCCCTTAATATCTTCTTATTAAGACACTTAGAAACTAAGAAACTTCTGGTGAGAGTTTCTCAGCTTTTCTTTGTTTTTTTCATCACCTTGACCTTGACAATTGTGAGGAGTATTAGTCAAGTATTTTGTACTATGTCCCCTAACCTGGGTTGACCTGTTCCTTTTCTTATAAGACTGAGGTTACAGGTCTTAGGAAAGAATATCACGAAGGTGAAGTACACTTCCCATCACATCATATCTGGAGTATATGGCAGCCACATGGTATCATCTATTACCTTAACCTTGGTCACCTGGTTAAGGTCATGTTCGCCAGGTTTCTCCATTGTAAAGTTTCTATTTTTCCCTTTCCATATTCTGTTCTCTGAAAGCAAGTCACTGTGCCTACCCCACACTCACATACACTCCCTACCCCCATAACACACATACTTCTTTTTAACCATCTAATTAGTTTGGCTGCAATTTTGGGGGGAACTTCCTGAATTCCCCATATCTCTTCCCAAAGTTTGTCTCTAAAAGGAATATAATACTTTCATATGGTGTCTTAGTCAGTTCAGGTTGCTATAACAAAGTGCTACAAACAGATGGTTTATAAACAACAGAAATGTATTTCTTAGAGTTCTGGAGGCTAGAAGTCTGAGATCAGGGTGTCAGCAGGGTTGGGTTCTACTGAGGCCCCTCTTCCGGGTTGCAGACTATTGTCTTCTCATAGTATTCTCACATGATGGAAAGAGAGCAAGAGAGCTCCTAGGGTCTATTTTATAAGGGCACTAATTCCTTTCATAAGGGCTCCACCCTCATGACCCACTCATCTCCCAAAGTCTTCTAATACCATCACACTGTGGATTAGGACTTCAACATATGAATTTTGGTGGGGACACAAACATTCAGTCCATAATACATGGATTTGATCAACAGAATAAATATATTATTATTTTTAAATTTTTAATTGCTATATTATAATTGTACATACTTTGGGGTACATATGATATTGTGATACATGTATGCAAATGTGTAATGATCAAATCAGGGTAACTGGGATATCCATCACCTCAAACATTTTTTTCTTTGTGTTGGAATGATTACAATTCTCCTAGCTATTTTGAAATATACAATAAATTATTGTCAACTGTAATTTTCCTACTATACCACTGAACACTAGAACTTATTCCTTCTATCTAAACATATTTTCATGCCCTTTAACCAAGTTTTCTTCTTCCCCTCACCTCTTTCCTTTCCCAGCCTCTGGTAACCACCACTGTACTCTCTACTGCCACAAGATCCACTTTTTTAGCTCCCACATATGAGTGAGAACATGCAATATTTATCTTTCTGTGCCTAGCTTATTTCATTTAACATACAACCTCCAGTTCCATCCATTTTGCTGGAAATGACAAGATTCCATTATTTTAATGGCTGAATAATATTCCATTGTGTATATATACCACATTTTCTTTATCCATTCACCACTGATGGACACTTAGGTTGACTCCACGTATTGGCTATTGTGAATAGTGCTGCAATAAACATGGGAGTGTAGATATCTCTTCAATATATCGATTTCTTTTCTTTTGGATATGCCCAGCAGTGGGATTGCTGGATCATACAGTAGTTCTGTTTTTAGTGTTTTCAGGAATCTTCATACTATTTTCCATAGTGGCTGCACTAATTTACATTCCCACCAACAGTGTAGGAGCATTTCCCTTTCTCCATCTCCTCACCAATATTTGTTACTTTTTGACTTTTTTATAATAGCCATTCTGACTGGGGTGAGATAATATCTCATTGTGATTTTGATATGCATTTCTCTGATGGTTAGTGATACTGAGCATTTTTTCATATACTTATTGGCCATTTGTATGTCTTTGCTTGAGAAATGTCTAGTCAGGTCTTTTGCCCATTTTTTAAATTGAATTATTTGGTTTTTTGCTATTGAATTGTTTGAGTTTCTTATATATTCTGTTACTAATCCCTTATAGGACAGAAAGTTCACAAATAATTTCTCTCATTCTGTAGGATGTCTCTTCACTTTATTCATTGTTTGCTGTGCAGAAGCTTTTTCAGAATACACAGTTTTTAAACTTCTGCATATTATACCCTGGTCAATTGTTCTTTTTCTTCTTAGGCTACTCCACTCCATAATTCTTTTCAGCTATTAGAAATTCACATCATAAATATTTTCTGATCTCTTTTTCTCAAAGTATATTTTAAAACATAGGAAAAGAAAATGGTCTTAGATCTTTTAAGAAACAGTTTCGGAAAATAATAATAATAATAAGAGATCCAGGCTGTGAAATATAAGACATATTAATGAAGTATTTTTAGCAACACTGACGCAATGGAAAAATTAAAATGGAATTTAAAGTTCCAAATGAGTGGGTTGAAGCAGGGGCACAAACATACTGAAGTGTAGGTGGCAGAACAGTCACAGGGAGAGAAATGCAAAATGCGGAGCTCTGTTTTCAAAGGAGTTTCCCTTCTATGGTCGTGTAAGTGAAAAGAAACATCAGACATTGTCATGATTGGATTGGCATTGAGTAGAAGGTTGGAACAGACTGGCCACTAAGATCAATTAATCTAACTTTAATAATTTCATGATTCTCCAGCTTTCAAATTAATTGGAAATTTACCAGATTAATGCTTTTGTTAATACTGTGTCCATCTTGCCCAGACTAATTTTTCCTGGTGTTTACCTTGCAGAACACAAAGATTGGCCAGGCACGGAGGCTCACCCCTGTAATCCCAGCACTTTGGGAGGCCGAGGAGGGTGGATCACCTGAGGTGAAGAGCTTGAGACCAGCCTGGCCAACATGGCAAAACCCAATCTCTACTAAAAATACAAAAATTAGCCAGGTGTGGTGGTGCATGACTGTAATCCCAGCTACTTGGGAGGCTGAGGCAGGAGGATTGCTTGGGAGATGGAGGTTGCAGGGAACTGAGATTGTGCCACTGCACTCCAGCCTGGGTGACAGAGTGTGACTCCATCAAAAAAAAAAAAGGAAAGGAAAGAAAGAAAGAAAGAAAGAAAGAAAGAAAGAAAGACAGCCAAAGACCATGAGAACTTCCTCTACCAAAGGATTCTGGGATAAATATATTTTTGGCCATTTGGCATAGTATAGATAGGGATCAGCAAATTTGTCCCGTGAAGGACCAGATAGTAAATATTTTAGGCTTTGTGGGTTATATAGGGTCTTCTTCTCCTCTTCCCCTTCTCCCTTCCCCTTCTCTCCCTCCTCCTCCTTCCACTTCTTCAACAACCCTTTAAAAATATAATAAATATTCCTAGCTTGGAAGTCGTACAAAAAAAGGTTGTGGGCCATGTTTGGCCCATGGACTGGTAGTTTGCCCACTCCTTAATATTCAAAGTATATATTAGCACAGTAAAGACTCTGAAAAGATCTGTAAGATAAAAATCTGTTTAACCAGATTTATCCCGAACTTATTGGACCAGAAAACTCTTTTTCTCTTAACCATTTAATATCTCACATAATTAGTTTTCCATGGAAAATACTTTGGAAGATTCTGACCTTTTTTATATAGAGAGAATAATAAAATTTATCCCTACTATATAAAGAAACACTCCAAATGGCTTAAAGACATAAATAGAAAAAGTACCAGAGACTATCTCTGTGGCCTTGGAGTATGAATATATTCCCAAGCAAGATTCCAAAAGAATTAAGCATGAGGCAAAAATTATGAATTTGACTACATCAATATTAAGGATTTCTGTTCAACAAAAAGCATGACAGAAAAACTTAACAACGCATAAAAGATTGGGAGAAAATATTTGCAATGTGAAAAACCATAAAAGATTAATATTTCAAGGAAATTTTGTCAATTAATAAGAAAAAGATTGAGACTCTAAAAGAAATGCAGGTAAATGATGCCAATAAGCAATGCATAAAAGGGGAAATCAGAATGGCTAACAAATATATGTTTAGCTGCATTAGCAATTGTAGGAATGCAAATTGAAAAAAGAATGAAATACTCCTTTATACTATGCATATGTTGGCAAATATTTTTAAAATTAGATAATAGCCAATGTTAGCAAGCGTATAGAAAAATGGCTTTTCTCACGCACTGCTTGTGAAAGCATAAGACCAGTGCAACCATTCTGGAGAAGAAAATTGGCAAAACTTAGTGAAATTTAGTACATCTAAGTTCACTCTTGAGTCTAAACCCAGAGAAAAGTATCCATAGATCCAAAGATGACAGGTACAAAGAAGTTCATCACAGCATTTTATTTCGTGGTAGGGAAGGGATACTGGGAGGCAAAATAGCTGCTCATCACCAACCAAGGGGATGGATAAATAAAATACAGCTGAAGCTCATATGGAATACTATACAGCAGCCAGAAACAATAAACTGGAGGTACATAAAGCAATATGAATAGAGCTCCTGAAACTAGTGTTAAGTAAAAAAAAGTAAAATTCTGGGCCAGGCGCAGTGGCTCACACCTGTAATCCCAGCACTTTGGGAGGCCGAGGCAGGCGGATCACATGATGTCAGAAGTTCAAGACCAGCTTGGCCAACATGGAGAAATCCCGCCTCTACTGAAAATACAAAATTAGCCAGGTGTGGTGGCACATGCCTGTAACCCCAGCTACTTGGACGCTGAGGCAGGAGAATTGCATGAACACGGGAGGTGGAGGTTGCGGTGAGCCAAGATCGTGCCATTGAACTCCAGCCTGGACAATAAGAGCAAAACTCCATCTCAACAACAACAACAAAAAAGTAAAATTCTGATCGCACTACAGACAGTGAGATCTATAGCATAATGTCAATTATAAAACTGAAAACATATATACATATTTATATATGGCATATACATACTAAACATAATGGTGGGGTATCATAAATAAAGGGGAAAAATAATATAAGTAGAGATGAGGTTTCACCATGTTGGCCAGGCTGGTCTTGAACTCCCGCCCTCAGGTGATCCACCTGCCTCGGCCTCCCAAAGTGCTGGGATTACAGGTGTGAGCCACTGTGCCTGGCCAATTTTTTTTTAATACAGATTACCACTGTCAAGATTGTAAATAATTTACTGGTTATAATTCTTAAATTTTATACCAAAATTATATGATTTTCCCAAAGAATACATTATCCTAAGTCCTTGGAGTATAATTTTATTAGTATGGCTTTTGAACTATTCATGTCCCCTATGTAAACAAAAGCTCTCAGTGAAAAGGCAGTTCATTTTGAGAGGTACTGTAATATATGTAAGAGTTTCTTGAGTGTGTGGAAATAACATGGATTGATTTTCCCTAGGTGGAGAAGCAGGATGAAGCAAATACATCTAATACTTCCTCATTCACTCTATATTTGCATATTTGTACCAATTTCAAATGAAATTGTAACTATAATCTGCCTATGATACACTGTTACAAGATCAGAGTAAATTCCCTATAGCAAAATAATCAAAGCAAAAAAACAAAAAACAAATGCACACATGAGGAACTCAACAAAATGAGCTGAATTAGAGCTTTTCAGCACACACTCTGAAAAACATAAACACAAAGCAACCACAGGCAGGCTATAAATTGTCCTGAGTTACACAATGGAGTGATAAGACAGAGATGACCTGGAAGATGTGAGCAGGCGGGACTGTCTGAGATTGATTAGTTGGCTGCCTTAATGCTCAGGTAATAGGATGCCTTTCAGCTCCAGTCTGCCTATTTTAGTCCAAATTTGTTTTCCCTCCTGCCTTAAAAATTAGAAGAGTCCCTGTCACTTCAGTTCTGCAATTATATGGAAGCTCATCCATCTCACAATACTCCAAAATACACAAATGCCATCCTTTTTTTGCTATGCAACGCAAAATGCAGTGCTCTCTTATCTAATGCCATCAACACACAATCTCACAAAGTACTTCTGAAGAAATTGATTCCAAAATTTAGCAAAATGTCAAGGTTTGGAGAGGAGATGAGAAAAAGAGACAACACTATAATAGATGCTAAGAAGAGAGCCAGGAGCAAGCTGCAAAATTGAAGATACAGATGTGAAAGTGAAACCATCTCTATTTCATAGCAAACCTGAGCAGCAAACAATGATTCCAAACCTGCAAAGTGGAGCGCATATGTGGTGAAAGGAATGACAGGCTATGTCATTGGGAAAGTGGAGAATTTCAGAGCCTAATTTTGGGAGTAGCCAGAAAACCAACCAAACGAATTGATTTGGAAGAGAGAGGTATGGAACTTGATGCAGAGGTGACAATCGTCAGGATAAAGGCCAGCTTAGGAGTAGATGCACAACTTTCAGCATGCCAGATGTCTCCTACATGAAAAGTTGTGTTTTGGGCAGCCTTCTCGAAGCTTCCATCTATGTGATCCTAAACTGATGTCTCTTGGGGAGAACTCTAGCCTAATCCAGTCCGGAGCTTTCATATGTAGGTTTGTGAGCTGTCAACATGAGTATTCTGATATCAGAGGGGACTTGTACACAGAAAACACTATCGTTATCAGATAGAAATCAAATTAGTTGATTAAATAACAAATTTAAAACCTTGTTTACCTTAAGGACTTGAGGTTTAACTTAAAAATGTTATTGGGCTGTTATACCTGATCCATTCACATCGGACATTCTAAGCATCTGTAACAAGGAGCTCCCCTTTCAAAATTAGTTAATCAAATACCTTTTAACACTTTAAGCCTCATTAATAAAAATAATGCATTTCATCTTTAAGCCCTTCAAATGCCTAAATGGGTAGCTTACAACCAGAAGAAGCAATAGCTTCTTCAAATACTTAGAAGGTTTTGTAAAATGAATGAATTAAAATGTTAAGCTCTTTTAAACAGTCTAATACTGGTTATAGGCCAAGTCCATTTTTCTTACGCTATTTTTGCTTATATGAGAAGCCTAAATTCAAATACACATTTTAAATCAAACGCATAAGACTTATATGTCAGTTTCTCCAATGTAACAAATTCTCTGTGACATGACATGAGCTTTTACTAGCAAGCATTTATTAAATATCATTACACTTGACACACAAGTATCAATACTATGGGTTGGTTATACTTTTTCATCTCTATCTTCAGTTCTTCCTATCTTATATTTCATATCTTAGGTGAGTTGAAGTTACCACCTTAATGGTGACCACAACAGGATCATTATCTCAGGCAGCCAGAGATTGCTTATTGGGCAGAGATCTGAGGTCAGAATGCAGGGCTGAGGCATGAACAAATCCAAGGGGATTATTTCTGAGTCATTGAAGGACAAAGTTTTTATTTTCTTACCACTTTAACAGCCTCCTTTATGCGAATTTACCATCTGTATATTAGTCACCAACTCTAGCTGTCTTAAGCCAAAGGAATTTATTGGAGAAACATAAGGGCTCAGAAAATCAACAGGAGGCTGGAGTAACAGGCATTAAGCAACTAAAATCAGCTGGAACTAATGGCACTGGAGGACCAGGCAGTAAGAACACAGCTACAGCCACACAGCAGAGTGGACTGGTCAAACACTGCCCCATCCCTGATACAAATGGCCTGTTTCTTCCATCCTTTCAGCACTTGCTCAAGACTCAAGTTCCTGAGATGGTGAATCCAATTGGTTGAGCCCAGATCATGTGCTCATCCCCCAGGGCAAAAGAGCATGGATTCTTTTCCATTTCCTTAGGGGCAGGGATGTACTGTCTCTGCCATTAAGATGACACATGTGGGAGAAAGCTAATCCCCTTAAATGAAATCAGGATGCTATGGAAAGGAGATTGATGTAGGGCTGCCAAACACAACAGATGACCACCATTTCCTACCCATTATCTTGTGCTTCAAAATCCATGACTAATCCTTTTGATATCACCATTCTCGTAACCCCACATTTTTATTACATCTCATAACCCCCCAGCTTACCTTTATTCACCTTTAATCCACATCTTTTGAAAGGATATTAATTTGGGGCTGAATCACCAACGGTTTGGGATTTTTAAAACTATTTTTCAAATCAATTTCATAATCTGCAAAATATTTCATGGATGTGAAGTGTGAAGACAGTCTATCACCATCCCCTGCAGAAGAAGTCCAGATGAGACATTACCTTTCCAGGCACTGAGTTGGTTCCTCAGGTTAGGACATTGGGTTTCTAGTACATATCTGGGACAAATAAAGGTTTTGTTTTTTTCTGAAGCTTCTGATTTATAGGTCAACAAAACAGCATGTTCTCCACAAAAATGCTCTTAAGATGCATGCTATTTCTCTAGTGAGACAAACATGCCATTTAACAGTCATCAGATATTTATAAGGTGACAGTTCATTCACTTCACTGTTGCCCCATTGCTGTTTAGGAAAGGCTTCAAAGACCAGCCTTCATTCCTGGCTCTTCCATGCCAGGCAAACCTCCTCGCCAGGAGTCTTCACTGAGGCTAATCTTCACAGTGCCTGCTGTGGCAAACGAAGCCACATCGTGGCACATGGCACCTATCAGTGACTTGGTATTAGGACCAAAGTTAACATTTGGTAAACAAGTCTGCTGCCTTCAATTCCCCTCGAATCACTTTTCCTTTTACACAGTCATTTGGAGTCCACACAGAAGAGTGGTGAAAACAGTGGCATTTCTCTAAGCCAGCATCAACCTGCAGACTAGGAATAGGACTCTCACTTCTTTTGTGCCACAGGCCTACAAACGCTGACCCTCCCTCTCCAGAGCCCTGCTTCAGAATAGGTATAGCCTTTCTGTCTCCTGGAGACAAAAACTTACACCAGCTCCTGCGACGATCTGGGATGTATTATGTAATGCTTACTCTGTATTACCTGTGGTGAGTCACCATGTCATTTTGCACTTCTCTATACCAAATAAATCCTTAACAAAAAAGCACAAAGTTGCTGATGGAAGAGGAAGCTGTTGATAACTTTCTTTCCATCATTCGGAGCCACATCACATAACTTGTCCTGTGTTATTTTTTGGAAGTGGTTTTATTCCTGGCTTGTTGGTCTCTGGCTACTTACCTTACTGTAGCATATCTCATTAGGAGATAAAAGAGATCAGATTCTATTTGTTATGCCTTATTTGTCTTCCTTAGAATCACAACACAGCATTCACATATCACATACCATGGGACTGTTAAAAAATATAAAAACAAAGTATATTCTGCCCATACGAGCTCAATAAATACTTGTTGACGGACTGCCAAACTCTATCCAAAAACAGAAGAAATGCCAATTATGCAATGGTTCCTCTTTATAACAAATACAAGAGCATTCATTAATTCACTCACTAAATTTACTGAGTGCCACCATGCCAGGCATTGGGCTAGACACAGGGGAAATAATAATACACAAATCATTCCCCTGCTCTCCTGGAACAACAAATATTAATAAGAACTACACAGATAAGACAAACTGCAGTGATGACCAATGTCAGGAGGAGATGCAAAAGGCCATACAAGACTACAAATGGGAGCTGATTAGTTAGGCAGGTCAGGAGAGTCTCCCTGAAGAAATGGTACTTGAACTGAGATCAGAAAAATGAAGGGAGGATATTTAGCTGAACAGAGGAGAGAAGAGCACCCAAGGCTAAGAAAATAGCCTTGGGGTAGGAGGAAGTTTTGATGGCAAGCACAAAGAACTGGAAGGTCTTTGTGCCTGCACAGAGAGAGTGAGGGGAAGTGGGCTGGAGAGGAGCCTGAAAACCTAGCTACACATCTTGCCAAGGAGTTTGCCTTCTCCTAAGAACTATGGATTGAAAGATCTCTTACATTGAAACAAGAAGGCCAGGACTGGGTTTGAGAATGGGAAGCATGAAAACTGTGGGCACCAGTCATTTTCCCTCACAAGCTTTTTGGAGCCTTAGAGTAGACATGGTAATAGCATGGATGAAAGACACCACTGGGGGTGCAAGGCCTTCCAGATATCCCTTCTGGTTTTCCTGTATCTTGGGCTGTCAGCCATGGCCAGCACTTCTCAGAGTGACCAAGTCTTTAAATGTGAAAGTCACTGTACCATGGGGTTTCCAGGATTTCTTCTCCCATCCCACATGAGGCCAGCAGTTCTGCCACTCAGCAGCCCTCATGGCCCAGGCCTGAAGTCCAATATCTGAATGGTGAAACTGTTGCTGGATTATGTTGAGGATTCTCTGAGTCTCTGTTGCAGAACCTAGGATTTCTCTGTTACGTCCTTTTAGGGGCTTTCCATCAGCAGGCCTAGCTGTTGCTGGCAGGCAGGCTGGCTGATTGCAGAAGCACAAGGATTTAGAAAAAGGGTTAGTAATATAAAAAGATTTTTGTATTGAAAGCACCACTCTGGCTCCAGTGTGTAGGACAGATTAGAGGGGGCTCACAATGGGGATGATGAAACCAATTAGGAGGTGATTGTGGCTTAAACCAGTGTGGAAATGAAAGAGACAAAGTGCACAGAGTCAAGGGACATTTAGGAGTATAAATGTAAACAGAGCTTGGTAGCTGATATAGAAATGAGATTCTAGCCTTATGATTCACGCAACTAGATGAAGTCCCCAAACTCATTAAAAACTCATAACAGTGTTATTCTCAAGAATAGGGGACATGGGAAGAGGACAAGATTTAGTCCTGGGTACTTGCATCATCAAAAGAAAAATCTTTTAAAGGTGAAATGTTCTTCATGCTGATAAATAATCATGGCAGTTGTGTCAACAGTACAGAGAAGTATATAGAAACTGAAAGGGGAAACTGAGTGGGAAGAGGCTAAGCCGGTGAGGAAACACAAAGCTGCAATAGAAGCCACAGGTAGTTATTTTAAATAACTGTTTACTTAATAATTTAATGATATTGAATAAACTGTATTAAAACACAATTTTATAACAACTGCAGAGTAATGCACATAAAGAAGCTATGTAGGCTGGTCATGGTGCCTTACACCTGTAATCCCAGCACTTTTGAAGGCTGAAGCAGGTGGATCACTGGAGCCCGGGAGCTCAAGACCAGCCTGAGCAAACCCCATCTCTACAAAAATATAAAAATTAGCCAGGTATGTTCGGGCATGCCTGTAGTCCCATCTACTCAGGGAGCTGAGGTGGGAGTCAGTTGATCCTGGGGAAGTCAAAACTGCAGTGAGCTGTGATTGCACCACTGCACTCCAGCCTGGGTAACAGAGTGAGACTCTGTCTCAAAAAAAAAAAAAAGAAAGAAAGAAGCTATACAGATAAACATGGAAGAAGTGCTAAATGGAATTCTCATGTATTCATCATTGATCAATTTATTTATTTATCTATTTATTTCAATTTATTTTAATAAAAAACAAACGCAGGGTCCCACTGTATTGTTCAGGCTGGTCTCAAATTCCTGAGCTCAAGCAATCCTCCCGCCTCAGCCTCCCAAAGTACTGAGATTATAGTGAGCCACTATACCTGGCCATTGATCAATTTTTAACATTTTTGCTCTGAAGCCAAGTGAGGCAGAGAAACTAGGGGACCCTAACAGATGACAACAGCTGGTGTTCAGAGGTCAGGCTCCACAGAACACCAGCATTGCTCCAGGGGTGGTTAATTCTTATTTTGTGGGAATGCACCAAACCCCCTCCAGTGTCTCTGAGGTCTGTTCCACTCCTGAAATTTGATGACACTGAATTTACTCCAAACAGGACTCAAAACACCGGCCGTCAGAACATCTCTGATGGCTCGGTATGTTTTTGATCTAGCAAGTGTGTATCACATCTTCCTTCTTAAGGCCACTTGCTTAAGTTGGTGTAAAATTGGAGTCCTGGGCAGATCCAGCTGGAAATTTCCTAGTAAAACTGAGGAATTCGAGAGGTGATGGTGTAACAAAAGGGAAGAGAAGGAAGGGAAGCTGCAGCAATACAGCACAAAGCTGGGGCTGCACCACAGGTCCCAGCCTAAGGCTCTGCCCTCCCACTCCAGTTGTTCAGTCAGCACTGTATGTCTGGCAGCAGAAACATACAGAAATTTAAGGTAATTTGGGGGGCATCAATTCCAACTATTTCTAGCAAGTATTATATTATTAGCCCCTTCACTTTTACTAAAATTAATCAGAGTTGAGTTATTTTTATTGAGTGATTATACTTGGATTTCAAATAGTTACTAGAAGGTAAAACTTGGCTTTTGCCTTCAAAGTGATGCTGCATTGTTAATTTTTTTTTTTTTTTAATGGAGTCTCACTCTGTCACCAGGCTGGAGTGCAGTTGTGCGATCTCTGCTCACTGCAACCTCCACTTCCTGGGTTCAAGCAATCCTCCTGCCTCAGCCTCCTGAGTAGCTAGGACTACAGGCACACGCCACCATGCCCAGCTAATTTTTTGTATTTTTAGTACAGACGGGATTTCACCATGTTGGCCAGGATGGTCTCAATCTCTTGACCTCATGATCCACTCACCTCAGCCTCCCAAAGCGCTGGGATTATATGCATGAGCCACCGTGCCCGGCCGCGTTGTTAATTTTTAATTGGTTTGCAACATTAGTGTGCCTGTTTACAGACGACAGATCATTGAAGGAGTAACACATTTGTTTATATGTTTGTGTTTGCACATATATATCTGCAAATGAGAAGGAATAAAATCAACTCATTCGCTGAGGACTGTTCTTTTTTTCTTTAGTGACAAGCAGTACAATCTTGTAAGTGGACAAGGTTTTGACATGGGCTGCAGAATACAGAAGACAGGCATTGGACTAAATATGGTTCCTGGTATGTTAGTGCTAACTCTGCCCTTTTCACACTGTTCCTCCTACTGCATCAATGTGAGGGGCAGCCTTATAACTCCTGCCTGCACTACAGGGGACCATAATGATGTTGTTCAGCTGTAGACTGATGTTAAATTAAACTACATTTGGCCTGAGGATGCCTCCATACCTGAGTCCTTATGTAATGAACTGCAACCTAAGTGCATAACTAACTGAATGTTTAACTTAGTAGTTACTGAATGTTTAACTTAGTAGTATACTTTTGTTTAACTGAATATTTAACTTAGTAGTATATTTTTGTAACAGTAGGCTTTTGTAAAAAGTGTACTTACTTAGTAGTATACTTTTGTAAAAGTGTACTTAGTAGTATACTTAGTAGTATATTTACTTTGTAGTATATTTTTGTAACAGTATACCTTTGTAAAAGTAGTATACTTTCATATACTTTTATACTAAGTTAAACTGAATGTTTAACTTAGTAATATACTTTTGTAACAGGTAGCTGAGTATCAGCCAATCACAGCAGCTATGCTATCATCAATTGCAGATAACCAATTGATCAGATCATGTTCAAATGAGGCAAATGCTAAGCTGTAACCGATCAAGCTGCTTCTATACCTCACTTCCGTTTTCTGTCCATGAATGCTGCCTGCCCACATTGTGCAGCAGAGCTCTGAACCTCTTCTGACTTTGAGGGCTGCCTGACTTGCAAATCATTCTTTTCTCAATTAAACACTACCACATTTAATTTTTCTAAAGTTTTTCTTTTAACACTGAGAACTCTAGGATCATTTTAGCAGAAAAAAATATATATAGTATTTTATTTCTTAATGCAAGCATTAAAGGGTGACGTTAAGCTAAATTTAAGTGATATCTGGCATGATACTGAAAACTATGGATCATTGGAGGTCGGGAGGAGTGCCAAGAGAGTGGATGACAGATTTAGCAAACAAAAGGATCTTGGCAAACTAGAATGATTGATTAAATCTATCAAGTTGATGTTTAATAAAGATAAATATAAGAAATTTTCTTTACATGGAGAAACAAATTCCACAAGCAGAGGTTGGAAGATATATGGTTTAGCAACAACCCAGGAAAAAAGTTTCAGGATTTTAGATTATTTGAAAGTCAATATGATATGGCTACATAAGAATAATTAGTCTTGAATTCCATTTATAAAATATGATAATGTCTAGCAAAAGGTAAGTGTTCAGCTCCAGTGAAACCACAACACAATTTGATCATTGTACCCATTTCTGAGGAACACCTTAGGAGGACCTGTTTTAGTTAGCGTATCAGTTCATTTTTGCACTGCTATAGAGAACTACCTGAAATGGGGTAATTTATGAAGAAAGAGGTTTAATTGGCTCACAGTTCCACAGGCTGTACAGGAAGCATGGCTGAGAGGCCTCAGAAAACTTACAATCCTGGTGGAGGTGAAAGGGAAGCAAGCATGTCTTAGCATGGTGGAGCAGGAGACAGAGAGTGAAGGGGGAAGTGCTACACACTTTTAAATAACCAGATCTTGTGAGAACTCACTCACTATCATGAGAACAGCTAGGGAGAAATTCGCCCCATGATCCAATCACCTCCCACCATGTCCCTCCCCCAACACTGGGAATTACAATTCAACATGAGATTTGGGTGAAGACACAGAGACAAACCATATCATTTTGCCCCTAGGCCCTCCTAAATCTCATGTCCTCACATTTCAAAACACAATAATGCCTTCCAAGCAGTCCCCCAAAGTCTTAACTCATTCCAGCTTTAAAAGTACAAATCCAAAGTCTTTGGATTTTACCAGCCTATAAAATCAAAAACAAGTTAGCTACATCCAAGATACAACAGGGATAAATGCTCCCATTCCAAATTGGAGAAATTGGCCAAAACAGAGGTGTTACAGGTACCTTGTAAGTCCAAAACCCAGCAGGGCAGTCATTAAATCTTAAAGCTCCAAAATAGTCTCCTTAGGCTCCATGTCTCACATCCAGGGCATGCTGATACCATGGGGTAGGTGCAAAGGACTTGGGCAGCTCCACCTGCCCCTGTGGCTCTGCAAGGTACAACCCCCGCAGATGCTTTCATAGGCCAGCTTTGAGTGCCTGCAGCCTTTCCAGACACATAGTGAAGCTGTTGGGGAATTTACCATTCTGGGGTCTGGAGAACAGTGGCCCTCTTCTCACAGCTCCACTAGGTGGTGCCCCAATAAAGATTCTGTGTGGGGGCTCTAACCCCACATTTTCCCTCCACACTGCCCTAGTAAAGATTCTCCATGGGGGCTCTACCCCTGCAACAGACCTGCCTGGACATCCAAGCATTTCCATACATCATCTGAAATCTAGGTGGAGGCTCCCAAACCACAGCTCTTGCCTTCTGCACACCTGCAGACCAAACACCACATGGAAGCCACCAAGGGTTGGAAGCTTGGGGCTTGCACTAATGGCCTGAGCTCTACCTTGGTCCGTTTTAACCACGGCTGGAGCTGAAGTGGCTGGGACGCAGGATGCCATGTTCCAAGGCGGCACAGAGTAGCAGAGCCCTGTGCCTGGTCCATAAGACCATTTTTCTCTCCTAGGCCTCCAGGCCTGTGATGGTAGGGGCTGCCACTAGAGTCTCTGAAATGCCTTGGAGGCATTTTCCCCATTGTGTTGGCTATTAACATTTGGCTCTTCTTATGCCAGTTTCTGTAGCCTTGAATTCCCCCCAAGAAAATGGGTTGTTCTTTTCCACCACATAGTTGGGCTGCAAATTTTCTAAACTTTTATGCTCTGCTTCCCTTTTAAATATAAGTTCTAATTTCAGGTCATTTTTTATTTATGCAAATGAGAATAGGCTTTTAGAAGCAGCCAGGCCACAGCTTGAATGCTTTGCTGCTTAGAAATTTATTCTGCCAGATACCCTAAATCATCTCTCTCAAATTCAAAGTTCCATAGATTGCTAGAGCAGAGCTGCTAGTCTCTTTTCTAAAGTATAGCAAGAGTGACCTTTACTCCAGTTCCCAACAAGTTCCTCATTTCCATCTGAGACAACCTCAGCCTGGACTTCACTATCCATATCACAATCAGCATTTTGGTCACAACCATTCAACAAGTGTCTAGGAAGTTCCAGACTTTGCTGTACCTTCCTGTCTTCTTCTGAGCCCTCCAGACTGTTCCAACCTCTGCCCACTATCCAGTTCCAAAGTCGTTTCCACATTTTCAGGTATCATTATAGCAATACCCCACTTCTGGTACCAATTTTCTAAATGAGTCCGTTCTCACACTGCTATAAAGAACTACCTGAGACTGGATAATTTATGAAGAAAAGAGGTTTAACTGACTCACAGTTCCACAGGCTATACAGGAAGCATGGCTGGAGGCCTTAGAAACCTTACAGTCATTGTGGAAAGAGAAGGGGAAGCAAGTACATCTTACCATGGTGGAGCAGGAGAGAGAGGGCAAAGGGGGAAGTGCTACACACTTTTAAACAACCAGATTTCATGAGAACTCATTCACTATCACAAGAATAGCAAGCAGGAAATCTGCCCCATGATTCAATCACCACCCGCCAGGTCCCTACCCTAACACTGGGAATTAGAATTCAACATGAGATTTGGGAGGGGACACCGAGCCAAACCACATCAGTTAGGGTAAGTCTAGGCTGTTGATACAATGAGAGCCATTGATACAATGGCTTAAGGAAGAAAGAAGTTGCTTTCTCTTTTGTATAACAGTCCCAGGTGATGTCCTAGGCTGACAGGTGGCTCTGTTTCATGAAGTCCTTCAGGGAACCAGGTTCTTTCCATTACCATTGCCTCATCATTCAACAGAGCGTTGTCATCTACCATAGGGGTGAAACAGGGGCACCACTGTGATCAGGTTACTACTGACAGAATGAAGGAAGGGCATGGAGAATGCATATCTATTGCTTTAGATGCTGGCCAGGAATTGACAATCATAATTGCTGCTCACATTCCACTGTAACCCACAATATACTCATATCTAACTGCATGGGAGGCTGGGAAAGGTATTTCAGCTATCTTTACTAAAGATGAGTCTACCCAACTATAAGAACAACAAAAAAAAGAAGAATGGATGATTTGGGTGGCTAGAGCACAGTCTTTGGCATAACCTCTTGGAGAAACAGCAATCAGAATGATGTAAAAAAGTTGTATATCATGTAAGGAAGAAATCATTTCAGAAGAAAATAAGTATTGTGTTTGCCATGGAAGTGATTAGACTAGTTCTGTGTGGCTCTAGGAGATTGAATTAAGACAAATAGGAAAATGGCTTTCTAAAATAGCACCTCCGTCTAGAGTGGAAATTCCCCTTGCTAGAGGATTTTTAGCAGAAACTGGAAGACCTTTGTACTTCCTTCAGGGGTTTTAGCATTTCTTCAAGCATTCTGAATGGCCAAGTTAGATCACTAATGTTGTCTTTCAGCACAGAGATTCTGTGATTCTATCTAAACTTGTGTTTATAGGTCATAGGGTAAGAAAAGGAAATCCCAAAATTTCTTAGATGACTACTGTATACAAGCCCTCACAACAATCTTGTGAGATAGGCACTATTCACATATTGCTGATGCTCTGAAGGGTCCATGGTCATTGTCTAAAACTTCAGAGCTATTAAGTGGCATTGCTGATATAATCACCATCAGTCTGATTGCTAAATCCATGATGTTTCTACCATGTTGTTGCCTCCCAGAAAAAAGGTCAAGAAAAAATTAAACATTCCCTCTTGTTTTATCATTCCCCTTCATGCTCCCCAAGTCCTTTATCTTATCAGGGCTGACTGCCTGGATGGGACTGGCTGTTCTGCAGAATTTAGCACAACAACAAGATAGGATCACTTTAGCATTCAGTCCCTTTTCTAGTTCTTTCTACTGGAGCAAATGACTGATTTGTCACCCATGCTTTTGTTGGTCCAGAGGCAGAGTTGCCTATTCATTTGGAAGAAGCTTCTGCTTCTCTCATTCCTTCCCTAAGAAGAATGCAGGGATTCTCCTGTAACCCCAGCCCACATAATAAGGCAGTGAATCATTTTCTGCTGTTACCTGACAGTCTGCTGCCTAAACCTCTTCCATCCTAGTTCTGAGTGTTGTGGGGGGGAGAAATGGTTTAATTTGAAATTAATTCTTAAGCCCTTTTGCATTGAAATGTGGATGTCAAAAGTGAATTAATCATCACCAAAGCTTCCATCATAGAAAATTTGCCCGATTTCCTCCATAGAGAGGATGACTCACATAAGCACCTGTTTTGTCTCCTTAGTAACTGGTCTCTTAGATTTCCCTCTTGTATTTGCATGCAGGCGAGCATAGCAAATTGACTGGGGGAAGGGAAGAAGGGAAGAGGTTCACAGCATACAGAATGTGCTCTGAGCAGAATGTCACCTGTAACGCTGTTTTCCAACCATCTCGTGCTTTATGTACTCACTTTGTGTCTCTGTTATAACCCCAGCATTGATTCAGTCGCAAACTCAGAGTGCAGAGATAAGTCTGGAAAATTACTAATGGCCTCAGGGAAGGCTTGGTGACACACAATAGAAATGAATACTGGTGATATTCTGTATTCATCTGTATATTAAAAATGTGTCTTTCTTGGCTTAAACCTTTGCTGCAATAGGAGGCAGGCACACAACTCTATCAAGAGAGAGGTGAAAAGGGTAGAAGAAGAGAGGTTCAATTAAACCACTTATCTGGCTTCAGCACAGGAAGTAGTAATATTTCAAAAGTTGTTTTTTTGTGGTTCTATGTGGTTTTAGCTCTCTTTTTCACAAGAGAGATAAAATGCCCTCTCTTATTGGCATTGTGGTAAAATTTTTAAAAGATATTTGGATCAAGAGCTGGAGACCCATGTCTCAGTATGTTCTCAGCCATAAATGAGCCAGTACCTGTGAATAAATCACTTAGATTCTCTGTGTTTCCTCCTGGAAACTGAGGGATCCAACTACATGACAATATTATCCCTTCCAATTATGAAATTGGAACTCTGTTTTCTGAGTAGCTTAAGGTAGCTTAACACTTAAACTTATTGGGTCAGAGATCATCCAAAATGAAAAGTTACTATTCTCTTTATTTTACAAATGATGTCCAGAGAGATGAAGTTACTTGCCTAAGATCACATAAAATTCAAGTATTTTCACATGCTTATTTATTTGGTTTCTGTTTTTATTATAATGCAACATGTTATTGTGCAGTCAAATAGCTCTACCAGACTTGCTATGAAAAATAGTGGCTCCCAATCTGCTCTTATGTCCCAAAGGCAGCTACTTTAAAGCAGGTTTTAGCTGATTCTTTTGGTATTTACCTCAATATCTCTAAACATCATACTGTTTCAACTTTAGGAATGACCTCAACCACAAAACATAAAGTTTTTATCCCCCCTCTTCTCCCTGTGTAGCTGTATCATAATTTTGTTTAGTTCAGTTACTGGTATTTATTTGATGACATAAATATTATTCACAGTTGAGCTATGCAGAATATTATGATTAATTTCCCTTTCTGTTTGCTTTTCCCTGGAGTTAATAATTATCACGTTTTTATTTTGCTTAATTTTCTATGAATAATCACAAATTCAACCCAAATTCCCTATAGTTGTGTCTTATAAAGGCTTAACTCATTTTATTGCTTTTCATTTTTGTTGTGCTTCACAGATATTGTGCTTTCTGCAAATTGAAAGTTTGTGGCAACCTGCATTGAACAAGTCTATTGGTGCCATTTTTCTAACAGCATGTACTCATTTTGTGTCTCTGTGGCACATTTAGGTAATTCTCACAATATTTCAAAGTTTTTCATTATTATTGTGTCTGTTGTGGTGATCTGTGATCAGTGATCTTAGGTGTTACTATTGTAATTGTTTTGGGGACCCACAAACCATGCCCGCAAATGACAGTGAGTTTAATCAATAGGTGTTGCATGTGTACTGACTGCTCCACTCTCTGGCCACTCCCCTGTCTCTCTCCCTCTCTTCCGTGGGCCTCCTTACCCTTTTATTTATTTATTTATTTTAGATGGAGTCTCGCTTTGTCGTCCAGGCTAGAGTGCAGTGGTGTGATCTTGGCATACTGCAACCTCCATCTCCCGGGTTCAAGCAATTCTCCTGCCTCAGCCTCCTGAGTAGCTAGGATTACAGGTGCCCACCACCAGAGCAGGCTAATTTTTTTTTTGTATTTTTAGTAGAGATGGGGGTTTCACCATATTGGTCAGGCTGGTTTTGAACTCCTAACCTCAAGTAATATGCCCACCTCGGCCTCCCAAAGTGCTAGGATTACAGGCATGAGCCACCGAGCTCAGCCAGGCCTCCCTATCTTAAGAGACACTACAATATTGAAATTAGGCCAGTTAATAATCCTACAATGACCTCTAAGTGTTCAAGTGAAAGGAAGAGTTGCATGCCTTTCACTTTAAGTCAAGAGCTAGAAATGATTAAGCTTAGTGAGGGAGGCATGTTGAAAGCTGACACAGGCCGAAAGCTAGGCCTCTTGGGCCAGTCAGCCAAGTTACAAATGCAAAGGAAAAAATTTTGAAGGAAATTAAAAGTGCCACTCCAGTGACCACACAAATAATAAGAAAGAAAATCAGCCTTATTGCTGATATGGAGAAAGTTCGAGTGGTCTGGATAGAAGATCAAACCAGCCACAACATTCCCTTAAGCCAAAGTCTAATCCAGCGTAAAGTCTAACTCTTTTCAATTCTGTGAAGGCTGAGACAGGTGAGAAAGCTGCAGAAGAAAAGTTTGAAGCTAGAAGAGGTTGATTCATGAGGTTTAAGGAAAGAAGCTGTCCCCATAATATGAATGTGAGAGGAGAAGCAACAGGTGCTGATTGAGAAGCTGTGGCAAGTTTTTCAGAAGATCTAGCTAAGATAATTAATCAAGGTGGCTACACTAAACAACGGATTGTCAATGCAGCTGAAATAGTCTTCTATTGGAAGGAGATGCAATCTAGGATTTTCATAGCTAGAGAGGAGAAGTCAATGCCTAGCTTCAAAGCTTGAAAAGACAGGCTAACTCTCTTATTGGGGGCCAGTGCAGCTGGGGATTTTAAGTTGAAGTCAAGGCTCATTTACTATTCTGAAAATCCTAGGGCCCTTAAGAATTATGCTAAATTGACTCTGCCCATGCTCTATAAATAGAACAAGAAAGCCTGAATGACAGCACATCTGCTTACAGGCTGAGAGAGGCGAGGAAGCTCACTGTTTCAAGCCCACTATTGAGACCTACTCTTCAGAAAAAAAGATTCTTTTGACACGCACCTGAATACCAAAGAGCTCTGATGGAGATGTACAAAAAGATTAATGTTTTTTTCATGCCTGTTAACACAATATTTATTCTACAGCCCATGGATCAAGGAGTAATTTTGTCATTCAAGTCTTATTATTGAAGAAATACATTTCATAAGGCTGCGGCTGCCATAAACAGTGATTCCTCTGATGGATCTGAGCAAAGTAAACTGAAAACCTTCTGGAAAGGATTCACCATTCTAGATGCCATTAAGAACACTTTTAATTCATAAGAGGAGGTCAAAATATCAACATTAACAGAAGTCCAGAAAAAGTTGATTCCAACTCTTATGGATGACTGAGTAGTTCAAGACTTCAGTGAAGGAAGTAACTGCAGATGTGATAGAAATAACGAGAATTAGAATTAGAAGTGGAGCCTGAAGATTTGACTGTATTGCTGCAATCTCAGGATAAAACTTGAACAGATGAGGAGTTGCTTCTTACGGATGAGCAAAGAAAGTGGTTTCTTTGCTGGGCACAGTGTCTCATGCCTGTAATCCCAGAACTTTGGGAGGCCGTGGTGGGTGGATCATGAGGTCAGGAGTTTGAGACCATCCTGGCTAACATGGTGAAACCCTGTCTGTACTAAAAATACAAAAAATTAGCCAGGCGTGGTGGCGGGCGCCTATAGTCCCAGCTACTCAGGAGGCCGAGGCAGAAGAATGGCATGAACCCGGGAGGTGGAGCTTGCAGTGAGCCGAGATCATACCACTGCACTCCAGCCTGGGCAACAGAGAGAGACTCCATCTCAAAAAAAAAAAAAAAAGAAAGTGGTTTCTTGAGATGGCATCTACTTCCGTTGGAGATACTGTGAACATTGTTGAAATGATAACAAAGAATTTAGAATATTACATAAACTTAGCTGATGAAGCAGTGGCAAAGTTTGAGAAGATTTGACTCCAATTTTGAAAAAAGTTCTATTGTGGGTAAAATGCTTTCAAACAGCATTGCATGCTAGAGAGATAACTTTCATGAAAGGAAGAGTCAATTGATATAGCAAACGTAATTATTGTTGTACTTTAAGAAATTGCCATAGTCACCCCAACCTTCAGTAACCACCACCTTGATCAGTCAGTATCCATCAACACCAAGGCAAGGCCCTCCATCAGCAAAATTGTGACTCACTGAAGGCTCAGATTGTTGTTAGCATTTTTTTAGCAATAAAATATTTTTAATTAGACATAATGCTATTGTACACTTTAAAGACTATAATATGGTATAAGTGTATGTACTGGGAAACCAAAAAACTTATGTGACTCATGTTATTGCAATATTTGCTTTATTGCAGTGGTCTGGAACCAAACCCACAATATCTTCGGGTATGCCTGTATGTTTAAACACATATAGGTGTGGTACAAGCTTTATCTTCTTGAAGGTGTATCTCCCAGGACCTTCTGATCTGTTACAGGCTGGACCAGTGTTCTTAAAGTCTGTTCTACAGTGGTCAACATGAGCTCTCTGTTGATTATTCTCCTGGGAGGACCTTTCACCTCCCTCTTACGTTGAGTGTTCAGTTTGTTGGATCCTACACCTTCTTCTTTCTTGGTTTAACCCTTAATTTTGGCAAAACACTTCCTCCAGCAAGTTCCTAAGAAAATGTACATGGGGGATAAATGTTTTGAGGTCTTGCATGTCTGAAATGTTTTTATTCTATCCTCACAGAAGGTTGATAGTTTTTCTGGGTATGGAATTCTAGATATAAAATTATTTTTTGCCTGCAGAATTGTGAAAGCACTTGTGCCTGTTAATATGATCCAGTGGTGCTGTTGAGATGGCTACTACTCTTTAATTATTTGTAAAGAAATACTCTCTGACTTGATGCAGAGGTTCACAGGGTCTCTTAGAGATCACGAGAATATTTTGCATGTGTCACCTTGACTCATTTGCAACTTTTCCTATAACTACCATTGACTGCTTATTTGTCATAGGGCTCTTGGTTTCTATTTTTCTTCAGATTCATTTACAATGAAATCATGACTGCCACATAGACTTACTACTTTCACAGTGATATGAATTTGAATGAAATAACAAGCATGCCCTGAGGCATTTGCTTGATAAATAATATTTGCTTGATAAATAGTATTCGGACTCTCATAAAAATATGACAGAATATTTTTCCCTAATTCCCGCTGACTTCCTTCAGAAGAACTTTAATAAAAAGTAACAAATAGCCAATGATAACAATTTTCCAATAAGAGTTTTCATTGAGGATATATTAATAGCACTAAAATACTATCTATTGGTTAGTCTTTTACATTATTTTAATATATGTAAATACCACATACCCAAAAATGATGCTGGTTGACAGAATTGAAGAAGAAGGCAAATATATATTTTCCTTTTTCCCAAAATCCTTTGAAATAACAAAAAAAAAAAACTTTTAAAAGGACAAAAGAGGAATAAATTATAATGTCACTGGAGGACAGAAGGAGGCAACCAACCATGGCCCAGAGTATAAAAGAATTCTTGGAGGTGAGAAATCAGGTGAAAACTGCAACTACAATACAACCTTAAAACCCTTAAGAGATGATTATGGTTAACTTTATGCTAATAAACTTGAAATTAATAAAATTCACATAAGAAGAAATAGAAAGCGAGTGAATCCTCAATAAGAAATGGAATAAGTAATCCAATAACTCCTCCATCCACTACCCCATTTTATTTCTGGCTTCTTTGTTTAACATTATGTTTGTAAGATTTATCTATATTGCCTGTAGCAGTAAGTTGTTATTTTTATTGCTGCATAGTATTCACTTTGTGAATAAAAGTTCTTTGTTGTACTACTGAGGATGTCGGGCTGTTCCCAGTGTGGGATTATTATAAATATTCCTAAAATGAACATTTTTGTACCAATATCCAACATTTTAAAGGACATATGTATGCATTCCTGCATATACCCAGTAGTAAAACTGCTAATTCCAGTAGTGAAATTAGAGTATATACATATGTTCAATTTTAGTAGATACTGCTTAACAATTTTCTAAAGAACTACACAAATTTATATTTTTACCAGCAGCGTTTGTGATTCCAGTTTCTCCACATCCTTATCAACACTTGCTATTGTCAATTTTTAAAATCTTAGGCATTCCGGTAAGCATGTCTTGTGATCTTTTATTTTTTTGAGACAGAATCTCACTCTGTTGCCAGGGTGGAGTGCGGTGGCGCGATCTTGGCTCACTGCAACCTCTGCCTCCTGGATTCAAGTGATTCTCCTGCCTCAGCCTCCTGAGTAGCACGCCACCACGCCCAGTTGGGTTTTTTTGTTTTTTTGGAGATGAAGTCTCGCTCTTGCCCCCCAGGCTGGAGTGTGATGGTGCAGTCTTGGCTCACTGCAACCTCTGCCTCCCAGGTTCAAGTGATTCTCCTGCCTCAGCCTCCCAAGTAGCTGGAATTACAGGCATCTGCCACCACGCCTGGCTAGTTTTTGTATTTTTAGTAGAGATAGGATTTCACCATGTTGGCCAGGCTGGTCTTGAACTCCTGACCTCAGGTGATCCACCCACCTTGGCCTCCCAAAGTGCTGGGATTACAGGCATGAGCCACCATGCCCGGCCTAATTTTTATATTTTTAGTAGAGATGGAGTTTCACCATATTGCCCAGGATGATCTCGATCTCTTGACCTCCTGATCTGCCTGCCTCAGCCTCCCAAAGTGCTGGGATTAGAGGCGTGAGCCACTGCGCCTGGCCATAGTGTGCTCTTATCATGGTTCTAATTTGTGTTTATCTGAGACTAATTTTATTGAGCACATTTTCATGTATCTTTTGGCCATTTGTATATCCTCTCTTGTGAAATACCTGCTCAAAATTTTTGTCCATTTTCTGGGGAAAAAGACAAGTAATACGACAAGTAATACCCATCTTTTCTTACTGATTTATAGGAATTATTATATATATATACATATATGTATGTGTGTATACACACATATGTATATGTGTGTGTATGTATGTATACATAAATATACATATCTCCTGGATATCTCAAATATATGTATTAGAAATATCCCTTTCTGAGGCTTGCTTTTTCACTCTCATCATTTTTGGTGAAGAAAAGTTCTTACTTTTAATAAAGTCCTATATAATTTTCCTTTATGCCTAATGTTTTTGGTGTCCCATAGTAGATATCTTTGCATATTCCAACTTTACATTCTGATGCTATCTTCACATTTACATCCACAATCAATTTGGAATTGGTCTTAATGAATGGTGCAATGTAGAAATCAACACTTATCTTTTCCATGTGGCTAGCCAATTGACTCAGCATCATTTATCGAAAAGACTAAACTTTCCACACTGCTTTGCAGTAACAATCTTTGTCATAAATCAAATGACAGGCCAGGCACAGTGACTCATGCTTGTAATCTCAGCACTTTGGGAGGCCGAGGCGGGCGGATCACCTGAGGTCAAGAGTTCGAGACTAGCCTGGCCAACATGGCGAACACTGTCTCTACTAAAAATACAAAAATTAGCCTGGCATGGGGCACACATCTGTAGTCCCAGCTACTTGGGAGCCTGAGGCAAAAGAATCTCTAGAACCGGGAGGCAGAGGTGGCAGTAAGCCAGAATCACACCACTGCACTACAGCCTAGGTGACAGAACAGGACTCCATCTCAAAATAAATAAATAAAATGACATAATATGTGGTCTATTTCTGAACTCTGTGATTTTTTTTTTTTTTTGCCATTGATCTATTTGTCTCTCTTTGCACCTTTACTGTTAATTACTGCAGCATTGTATAAATCTTGATATCTGTCAGTGTAAGTTTCCAACTTTTCTTCAAGATTTTCTTGAGTACTCTTGACCCTTAGTTGTTCCACATAAAATTTAGAAGCAACCTGTCATTTTACACAAACACACTGTTTGGTTTTGGTTGGAATTGCATTAAGTTGATGAATCAATTTAGGAGAGTTGACAACTTTTCTTTCTTTTTTTTTTTTTTGAGACAGAGTCTCGCTGTTGTCAGCCTGGGCTAGAATGCAACAGTGCGATCTCGGCTCACTACAACCTCTGCCTCCCGGGTTCCAGCAATTCTCTGGCCTCAGCCTCCCAAGTAGCTGAGATTACAGGCTCCCAGCACCACGCCCGGATAATTTTTGTATTTTTTAGTAGAGACAGGGTTTCACCACGTTGGCCAGGCTGGTCTCGAACTTCTGACCTCAGGTGATCCACCCGCCTCGGCCTCTCAAAGTGCTGAGATTACAGGCATAAGCCACCACGCCTGGCGACAACTTTTCAATATTGAGTCTCCCAATCCATGAATGTGATATATTTCTCTGTTATTTAGTTTTTTTTTTAATTTCTTTCTATAATGTTTTGTGGTTTTTCAGTGTAGAGGCCTTACACATATTTTATGTGTAAGATAAATATTTAATGTTTTATGTGTAAGATAAATATTTAATGTTTTATGTTCATATAAATGGTATTATAAAATTCTATTTCTAGTTGTTTCTATTATATAGATGTACAGTTGATTTTTGTAAGTTCACCTTGTGACTAGAGACCTTGTAGAATTACTATTTTAATTACAATAATTTCTCTTTAAGGCTTTTCCATGTTCTCAACCACATCATCTGCAAATTATAATGACTTTGGTTTTTTTTCCAATCTTTATCATATTTCTTTTATTTTCTGTCTTATTTTATTGGCTGGCATGTCTAGGACAATGTTGATTAGTCCTGGTGATAGCAGACATTGCTGTCTCATTGCTCATCTCAGGAGAAAAACTTTTAATATTTTTAAATTAAGTATAATGTCTGCTCTAGGTTTTTGCAGAAATTTTTTTAAATTTCAGATTTAAGAAATCCTCTTCTATTTCTAGATTCTTACAATTCCTTAAAGTGCTGAATGTTACCAAGTAATTATTCTGCATCTTTTGAGAGGACTATATAGTTTTTACCTTTTATTCTGTTAAGGTAGAAAATTGCACTGATAATTTTTCTAATATTAAGCAACCTTGCATTCCTAGAATAAATTCAACTTGGTCATGATGTATTTTATATATAATGCCGAATTCTGCTTGTAAATACTTTACATATTGTTTTTGCATCTGTGACAATGAATGTGAATAAACTGTAATATTTCTTTCTTGTCCTAATTTTATCAGGTTTTTATATCAAGGGATATCTCTGGAAGCTTGGCCCTTATCCTGGCCGCTTTGGTTGCTCTCTGATGTCTTCTGACAGCTAGATTTTTTTTAATGCTATCGAGTTTTATAATTATTCTCAGGGTAGTGTTTGTGTGATACAAGCTAGTCATGGATAGCCAGAAACAAAACTTTTGCCTTTTGCAAACCTGATGAGCAAATGAAACTTCAAACAAATACATAACCTTTAGTTAATCTTCTGACCTGGTTCAGTTCCTGAAAAATTCTTGGGTTGACAAAAGTATAGTTTTGACTTTCAGTGCCATTTAGTGCCCTAATCTGTTAAAACAGTTGTAGGAAAATAAATACAATTTAATGGCAATCATAATATTTTATCTCTTTAAAGTGAAGAAAAAAAGGAATTTAGTTGGAAAATGTTAATGTGGCCAAGTCTGTGATCTTTTTCAAATATTAATTAATTACTATATTAATGAATTAGTAATATATTAAGTAATTGCTATATAATTACAATAAGGAACACTGTAGCATTCTCAATGATGGGACTCAAAAATTTCACGGGATGAAAAGAAGGAGGATTCGACTATTCATATCTGACAGTTCTCAGTAAGAGAAAGATATTACGTGGCAGAAGGATGGTCAAATTACACCCATTAATTTTAAGTGGTTGCTAAATACATTTCTTGCATTTGGCTAAGAAATAGGACATGCATCCTATAGTAATGAAATATATGGTAATGTCAACCTGAAATTGGTATAAACAGTAAAAACTAGGAGAGAGGTGAGGTGAGAGCAGAGAAGTTGAGATAACACTGTCATTTGTTAAACTTCTATATGCTAAGTGCTGTGCTTGGGGCTTTGCTGGCATTGTCTGACTTAATCCCTGCAAACACAATAAGGTATTTTTATCTCCAATTTTACAAGAGGAAATTGAGGCTCAGTAAATAATAATGACTTCCCAAACATCGTACAGATAGTAAGTGGGATTCAAATTTACCTCTGTTTGACTCTAGAACCTATGTTCTTTCTAGTAAACCAGGCTGAGATTAAACAGAAGAGAAACCCGGTATTCTTATCAGTGAAGACTAGATGCTCTATTAGGAAGCCCTGCAAAAGAGATGCTGAAGAAGCAAGAGTTTAGTTACACGTTTATGATTTGTTGGGTAAGGATTTTATTTTGGGTGTGTGTTTCCTTTGTCTCTGGAATTCCTGGTATATTCTCAAATAAAAACATTTCCTGTTTACTACTGACTGGGCTAACATCCAATAACCAAGCAATATAAGCAAATTCCAACATTTTTCTATCTCGTGTAGGGTTAGAGCCCGTATATCTCTGGTTGACTTGCTCAGTGGTTTACAAAATAGTACAGTTAAGTCTACATCATGGGTTAGGTCTTCATTTCCTAAATGTGTTTTCCAGAACATACTAGTTCTACATATTAATAGCTATTATTCAGGAAAAAAAGTAAGTATCTGGGGTTGGTTCATAGTAAAATATGTTTAATAAACTGTGGATTAAATCGAGTGAAACAAATGTCTAGTTTTAAACTTTTCTAACCTTAAAATATTTAGTATGTAGTGTGAATCTTCAAGAGGAGGTATACGTATTTTCCAAACTTATTTGGCTTCAGAACACTGAAGATTATCTTCTAGAATGGGTGTTATTTAGGCCATGTTTTGGGAAAGAATGAATTAGAAGCTTTATAGGCCAATTCGTTTTATAGAAAAATGCTACATCATTGGTCATAAGGGGAAAGGTATAAAAATGTAATCAAAGCAGCCCCATGGACCAGCCCTCCTAGTGATGCAGTATAGATCCCATCACAAAAGATTTGGCACAGAGCGTGATTGACTTCCTGAAGAGATACTGTAGAGGAGATTGCTACATGGGAAAGAAGTTGGACAAGATGACCTTTAACTTTTTTCACATGCTAAGATTCTTTGTTTCTATGAAAACCATAATCCCTTTTAGAAAAGTAAATAAACAAAAAGTGGTGTGAAACTGCTATTTATAATAAGAAATGTATATTTAGTTTTTGTCCTTTTGCCTGACACACAGCTCCTAGAACCCTTAGAATCTCCAAACTAATGTGTCTTCTTGTAGGCTAACAAGAGATGACTGTTGGCTGGGGGCTCCTGGATAGCCTCAGGAGGTGGGGGCTGGTTCCCAGGGAAACCAATCATGTGATTAGAATGTTGGAAATTTAAGTCCCATCCCCAGACCTCCTGGGAGAGGAGAGGAGCTAAGGGTTGAATCAATCACCAATGGCCATTGATTTAATTAATCACTCCTATAAAACAAAGCCTCCACACAAACCCAAAGGGATGGGAGTTGAGAGAGCTTCCAGGTTGCTAAACATGCAGAGGTGCTAGGAGGGTGGCACACCTGGGGAGGGCATGGAAGCTCCACAACCCCTTCCCCCATACCTTGCTCTATGCACCTTTTCCATCTGGCTATTAATCTGTATCCTTTATAATAATGCCAGTAAATGTAAGTGTTTCCCTGAGTTCTGTGAGTCATTCTAGCAAATGATTGAACCCAAAGACAGGGTAGTAGGAATCTCCAATTTATAGCTGCTTGGTCAGAAGCACAGGTGGCAACCAGTGGCTTTCGATTGGCATCTGAAGTGGGCCAGGTGACTGGGGTGGGAGGGGGGCAGTTTCATGGGACTGAGCCCTTAACCTATGGAGTCTGCTCCATAGGTTAATATCAGAATTGAGTTAAATTGTAGGACACTCTGTCAGTGTCCACTGGAGAATTACTTGGTATCTGGGGAAACAACCCCACATATCTGCTGTGTTGAGACTGTAGTAGAAGAAGAGAGCCAGTTTATTTAGTTGTTTTTGCCCTATTTCATACAAGTGGCATCTTGTAACTCTGTGTATTAATTAGGTAAAGTCTCAGCAGTTATAGCAAAGAGACACACGATACAATGGTTTGAATAAAATGGAAGTTTATTTCTTATGTAAAACTCCCCAGGGGAGCATTTCAGGTCAGCAAGTTGGCTCCACTCCCCTCCATGAGCTCCATCAGGGTCCCAGGTTCCCTCCACCTCCTTGGTCTGCTCCCCAGGACATTGTCTTCCTCTACGCAGCTCAGCCAGCTCACTAGTGTGTCTGCTTTTCACTTCACAGTAAAAGGGAGTCCCAGGCAAGTAATTTTTTTCTTTTAATTAAGTAAGGCTGAAGTTACTTACTTCAATTTGCTCACATTTCATTGAGGACAATTCAATCACATGGCCAAACCTAGGTACAGAGTTGGTTGGGAAGTCCATTCTTAAGCCAGGCAGTTATGTGCACAAGAAAAAGGGGAAAAGAGATTTTGGAAGAACAACTAAGACTCTGCCACACTGTTGTTGGGACAAACACCAGTTGATAATCATTACTTGGTCATTACTAACATTTACTAATGAACAGCCAGTTCAGACTGACCAAATCCTTTCTAGAAAAATATTGACTTCCTGTCAGTGTGATACCCAAGTACTCCAACTTATGAAGCATGGAAGTTCTCAGAAGAGCTCTGGTTATCTGTCAGGGCTGGAGGATCAGTGCAGCAAATCAGGGGAGGTGCAAGGGTCAGTAAACAATTAATAGTCAGTATCCTCTGCAGCTCACTTACTGTCATTCATGTTCCTTCACTAATTTTTTTTAAAAAATGATTAAATAGGGGAAGAAAACTGGCAGATCTCAATTTTATGCAACCTCAACTGCATCAGTGTGTGCTATGAGGACAAGTCCATGGGGTACAGTTAAAAAAAAAAAAGGCTTAATAGGAAACCAATCTTTACATAGGAAATATGCAACTCAAAATCTTCTCTTTCTAATTTTCAGGTAGGAACTCAATCAAAAGCAGATGATATATATACAACCGAACAGAGGGCCCTGAAAGCAGATGTGCTGGTTACCAGCCCTGCATTTCACTTCATCCTTTCGTAAGGATGCTGCCACAGGTCCTAGGTATTTGGGGTTCTGCTCCTTTCCTTAGAGTCATTCCCATGCAATGGCAACACTTCCCTTTGCAAAGTCAACAACACCGTCAAGTCTGCCGAGTAGCTGAAGTCCATATGGAATATTCTGCGGGGTAAAACCCCCAAAATTATTTATCTGACCACCTGCTTCAGAAATTTCACCGTCTCAGATGCAGTATCTGGGGATTTCAAAGTTTCCAAAGTCTTCAAGATGTCCCCATTAAGATGAAAATAACTCTGGGAGAGAAAAATATCACAAGCTAATTATCCTCAAACCTGGGCCTTTGGAATCACCTGGAGAGATTTTTCAAAAACACAAATGTTTGGGCCTCATTCGCTCCATGTACTAAGTCAGAATCTCTGAAATGGGACCTGGGATTTTCTATTTTATTTTCAGCTTTCTAAATAATTCCATGCCTGGGTTTGGGAACCAGGGACTTAGGACATTCTCAGTTAGTTCAGAGATTCTTCAGCAACTCAGAGTTGTTTTGAAGGATGATGATTTGGGAGAGAGAAAAGGAGAGAGCAGGAATGGGAAGGTTCTGGAAACTTTATGGAAAGGCTCAAAAGACAAGCATGGTTCCTTCTCAATCTTGTTTTGCCTTGACTAAAAAATGGCCATTTGTAAAACAATACACAATATTTCATTACCCTTGCCTTATGGAAATGTCTGATCTCATTCTCTTTCTAATCATCAGGAAATATTGTGTCACATTTTATTTATATCCTTTTGTTTTCCCCTAATTTATAAGATCAGTGGAACATGGGTATGGGGGTTGGAATAATCTTCTGAATTCCTGGGAGAAATCCTCAAAGGGCCTTGGGCTCCATCCTCACTTCCTGGAGGAGAGATGGAACTTCTGGGAGAGTGACTAGTTCCTCAGGACCAGGCCTGAGTAAGAAAGGCAACCTAAAGCACTCTGCAGCTTCCATCATCTCTGTGATCAGACCTTCAGATCAGAGACCTTTTCCTTACATCTGACTTCATCTTTTCCTTTTAATATTCAAGTCTATTTCCCCAGCTTTCTACTCTCTGGAGAGATGGAGAACAGCTGCTTGGGGACCTCCTGATCCCTGAAGCTAAAGAATTCTCCCATTAACATTTTTTTCCAGACAAAATACCTCTGATTTCCATAACCTTTTTTATGGTCTCGTTTCTTAGTCTTTTATTTTCATAGCTCTCCTTCGGATGTAGTTCTTCCAGTAAGAAATGAATCAATGCCAAATATAACCAAAGAATCCTTTCCTGTTTTCTCTATGTCTTCAATTAAAATGACGAATCTAGTTTTTTAAAAACAGCTTTGCTGGCCATTGCTAATGTATTTTCAATAAGTGGTCCCCATGTTCTTGGATTGTTGGGGAAAATTACTCTTATAGAAAAATTGCTTCAGGCTAGAAATCCAGAGACCTGTGTTTTAGACCCAATTTTGTCACAATCAAACTATATAACTTCTTGTTTATTTTTTAAAACTTATTTGGGTCTGTTTGTTTCCTCTGTAAAGTGAATCAGATGGACTAGTTGACCTTTAAATTCACTCTTACTCTAAAATTCTTATTTCTGCTTATTTTATTTTGATTCATGTCTGATTTCTCAGTAGCAAAACAATCTGAACTCCCACAGCACTTTATTTATACATCTCTTATAGCTGTGTCACTCTTGTACCTATAATACAATCATTTCTATTGTATCATGCATGCCATAGCTTTCCTACTAGTTCAAAAAGTACTTAAAGGCAGGACCCAAGTAACTCTGTAACTTGCTTTAGCACAGTGCTTTGCCAATAACCATTTGTTGAATGAGTCTATGCATGAATATTTAATGTTCCTCTGCCAAGTAAAGAGTAACATTTTTTGGAGTAGGAAAAATGATGACTGACAATTTTGTCCTCTGTGCCCCTGTAGCTCTGTCTGCCCCCTGTGGTGAGATGCCTTCACTATTTGCACTGGCCTCTTGTGGATAATCCATTGCATGTAGAAATGTCAATGACGGGACAGGTAATTGTATATAAACAAGGTTGTTTTCCCCAGGAGAAATTAAGAGACTTCAAAAGATTTGCAGTACAAAAAGAACAAAGACTGCAGACTGCAGGTTAGAAAGAAGGAAAGGCTAGACAATCAGAGAAGAGTTTGAGTTGAGAAAGAAGTATCTGAAAGTAGAGAAGTACAGAGTCTTTTCTGAGTAGCCTAAAACCAAGAGATTAAACTCTACCCTGAAGGTTGGGGATAGAAGTGCAGTATGTGGGCTCAGGGAATTTGGTGAGAATAGTCTCCAAATCTGGACCCTTATCAGCTCTGGACACCTGTGAGTTCCTAACTTGTAAATACTTTGAACTTCTATTGATTCGCTGCTGGAGAAAACCCATATTACTACAAACCAGAGACCCAAAAAGCCATGGGGTGTCACCATGGTGACAATTTAACCATGAAAGTGACACAAATTATAGTTGGGGGTTGAGTGAGAGATTGAAGGGCTTCTAAGCTGAAAGCCCAACCAAGAGGCCTAAGCTCTGGGGAGGAGATTAATGATGAGTCAACTGCTGCTCCTACCCCCAGCCCAGAAGGCTGGCTTTTAGCATAGCTAACACGATTGACCATTCTCATGCTCATATTGACCTAGAAGAAATCTGGTAGGCATAATGAAAGACAGTTTGCAGCTTGTTTTCTCTTTCTAGTTCTCTGACTCAGTGGAATAGAGGCTGATATGGACCAAGACACCATAGATACCGCTGCACACTGCCTTCTGTGAGCCAGGGATCCAGGATTGACCTCCAGACCAACCCAATAAAATTTTGTATATAGAATGACAATGTGTTCTGAGCACCAGAGTCACACTCCACATCCCATTCCCCTTGTTTTTACTCATATTGAAGCAATTTGATGCCACTTCTAGATGAGTTAGAGGCCAAGGACTCTGGAAAACAGAACAATAAGCACTTTCTTATCTGAAGATGGTATGATTTTATTCTTACAGGCTGAAAGTGGCCTTCCAAGAAAATGGTCTTTGTGATCTGCTCAGGAAAGAGTGGTCAAAAATTAACTATTCTATGACCAAGGGCACCATTTCTGGCAGCCATCTTCCAACTTTGTCCAGGTTTATACCCAGGTAAGGAGTCAGTGGAGCTTCTTGTCATGAGTATGGTCTCTGGGTGGCTCTGCCATGACATGAGGTTTGTTTCCAACTCTTAGCAGTTGGGTAACATTTATTTAACAATTCCTGGCCTCAGTTTTTCATTTGTAAAATGGGTTAATAATAATAATAGTTCTTACCTCGTAAGGTTGTTGTGAAGAACAAATGTGTTTACGTGTAAAATGCTTAGAACAGTGTCCAATAAATGTTAACTATTGATACATGGCTACTAATCCTGTCCACCAGATGATGTCATCTATTCCCGAGATGTAGTTGTTAATCTTTCAAGAAATCCAAGACAGTTCAATTACTCAATGTTAAGCATTCTGTAGGCATTATTACTGTATTGTTTTTGTTTGGAGTTTTTGACTGTTGTTGTTGTTTAATGTTCAAAATGAACACTTAATTATAGCTGTTTAAAATGCTTCCAGGTAAGAATTATTGTGGCAGTGCTTAATAGTGTAAAGCTTGGGAATCTCTCATCCATTTGTCTGTGAGTTAGTGGACATACAGAGTAGTGGAATCTCTCATCCATTTGTCTGTGAGTTAGTGGACATACAAAGTAGTGGAATCTCTCATCCATTTGTCTGTGAGTTAGTGGACATACAAAACCATTCCTGAGGACGGTCCTGTCTTCCCTTGGCTCAACTCAGAGGGACCGTGGGGTGACTTCTATGTCCATATGTCCTTGTCTTGTTGCTAAATTTTTATAACAATATATCAATTCTACCCAAGACTCACTGATTTTTAAAAATAGATGGTTTTGTATTAAATTTGTAACATGAAAGAGCTGCACTTCAGATATTTGTTCAAAGAGTATAATCTCTAGCATATTGCTGCAAGTTCTAAAGATATCAAAAGTCCTGCTGAGAAAAATAATATTCATGGAAGATTTTGTGTGTGTTTCCATTCTCCTAGGTCAGTGATTTCCCAAATTTTTATATTTCACAGGCCAGTTTTTAAAAAGTATTTTTTTAATGATGGTTACTGATATAGGCTGCAAACTTATTTTACCAATAAGGATGTAACAAAAAGAGGGTCTTTTAAATTGACGTTTTATGGAAATTTAATGTTATGGAAAATTCGCTACTCACTGATTGTTTTTTTTCTTTCTACCATGAACCCATGAAAATTTTATCTCTGACTACCAGACTGGCACTTGAGAACACGGAGATAATTTATAACTTATCCCTAGATGAAACCCAATCACTAGTGACTTCACACCTGGGATGCATCATTGTGAGTACCTGCAGAAGGATTTCTACCAAATCACACACTTCGATGTGACCTTGACTAAATGAAGAGTGTTACAGAAACGTCCTTTGAAGCTTGTCACTTCATTTAGTCCAAAGCTGTCACAAAGACATTATTTTTTTGCATTACCTGGCCTTCTCTCTTAGAAGACCTACTGGAGAAATCCCACTCTGGTCTCAATAGCAGAAGCATTTGGACTTGTCTAAGAAGTGGATTTGTATTTTACCTTCTTTACGATGGGAATAATTTTACCCTTCCTCTTCATAAATCTCCTTGAAATTTTTAACTCAGCTCATCTCTAATATGCACATAAAATTTCAAGAAATGTGATTTGTGTATTCACCATGCTCCTGGCTCCATCCTGTGCTTCTACCATTTTCCCTTTGGCTTATTTTATTTATTTATTTTTTTACCTGTTTGACCTTGTTGTACTACATACTTCTCTGTAAGCTATCTTAAATCCTTTCCAGTGCCAGCAGGGATGTACTTAAGTACATAAATTAGTCAATGAAGGACCACCTGTGACCTAGATATAGCTTCACGAGGACCCCTTGCTGCCCAGGGGACCCACTCACATATCTAGGACTCATCTGCACAGATTTGCCAGTGCTGACTGGAAAGAAAATCGGCATTATGTATCCCATTAATATGCTAGCTGCTGGTACGGCCTGAGTGTTGTCCTGCTCTGTACTTTAACAGGAGCCACCAGTGCCTCACTTTAAACGAATAAGGTGAGAATTTCAAGTGCCATAGCAAAGCCAGGAGAACGGTACTTAGGGGAGAAGCGCCACAAAATTAGGGTTTGTCCAACTGCAGATCCCAATCTATTAGAGGATTGTAAAATTAGGGTTATAACTAACATTTTTTTCATGAAAAATTTCAAGGTTTTATGGAAGTGTAGTCTTGTAGAAAATAAGTATAACATAAACAAAAGAGTGCATTGCATGGACTGAGGGTAAGGATTTATTCATAAAACTTTGGTGTGTGTGTCTGCTGGGTCACAATAAAAACATATTTCTTGCTATGGGTTACGAAAACTTCCTTGAATAATATCACATAAGGGCGTGCCTATTCTATCTATACATAAAACAGGCCTTAGGCCTTGATATGGTGTGGATCTGTGTCCCCATCCAAATCTCACCTTGAATTGTAACAATCCCCACATGTCAAGGGCAGGACTAGGTAGAGGTAATTGGATCATGGGGGCAGTTTCTGCCATGCTGTTCTTGTGACAATGAGTGAGTCTCACGAGATCTGGTGGTTTTATAAGCATGTGGCATTTCCCCTGCTTGCACTCATTCTCTCTTCTGCTGCCCTCTGAAGAGGTATCTTCTGCCATGATTGGAAGTTTCTTGAGGGCTCCCCAGCCACGCAAACTGTGAGTCAATTAAATCTCTTTTCTTTATAAATTACCCAGTGTCAGGTATTTCTTTGTAGCAATGTGAGAACAGACTAATATAGTAAATGGTCAGACTCAGTCCTCACTCAGAAACTGTACCACACAAACAAAATTCCACATAGCAAATAATCACTTTCCCAACAGAATGTTTTCTCATTGATGACTTCTCATTAATAAGTTTTTGTGCGCCATATTAGTCAGGGTTTTCTAGAGAAACCGAACCAATAGGATTTGTGTGGGTGTATATATATACACACACACACACACACACACACATATATATATGTATACACACACACACACACATCTCCAGAGAGAGAGGGAGAGAGATTGTATATATACAATCTATGTGTGTCTGTCTATACATGTGTGTATACACAAACACACACAAAGCCTATTGGTTTTGTTTCTCTAGAAAACCCTGACTACTATGGTGCACAAAAACCTGTTAATGTTTTTGTCTCAAGGAGACAAATGTCAATTAATGTCTCAAGGCAAGAGAGGTAGAGAGATTGAGATTCCTTTAAGGAATTGGCTCTCAGTTGTGGAGACTTGGCAAGTCCAAAACCTTCAGGATAGGCTGGAGACCCAGGGAAGAGCTGCAGTTCCAGGCCAAAGGCAAACTACAGGCAGAATCCTTTCTCCATCATCAGAGTCAGTCTAAGGCCTTCAACTGACTGTTTGAGGCCCACTCCCACTATGACGGGTATCTGCTTTACTCACAGTCAAGTGACTTAAATGGTAATATTTCCTATTTGAGCAGCACTGCAGAGAAGGGACTGGCTGGACAATTCCTTCCAGCCTTGGAAATGGCTGGCAAATAAATAAATAAATAAGGAATGTTAATCTCATCCAAAAAACACCTACACAGACACATCCAGAATAATGTTTGATCAAATCTATCCCCATGGCCCAGCCAAGTTGACACATAACATTAACCATCACATGCCCCTTAGTTTAGATTCACAGAACCAGAGAAAAATAGTGGGTCTTGCCTACACTACTGAAGTTATTGTGGCCATTAAGACCAGATTCTAAACAGGCTGTGTCCGTGTTGTGCTGGCGCTGGCTCCTTCTAGCTGCTGATTGCAAATTATGCCCGATTCTTCCCAAGTCTGCATTCAAATGGCATCACGTTTGTGCCCGGAAATTGGCCATGGGGCAGTGCTTACACCACAAAGATGCTATAAATCAGGGGTGAGGTCCCTTGAATTTCTGGCTTACCATCACACCACCTGACCTGTCAGGTTTTCAACAACGTGTTAAAAAGTCTATAATTCCATTTACTAGGCATGATGTCAAGTCTGAAAATGGAATATATCTAATTTTAGTAACAAAAACAAAATTTCAAAAGTTTTAAAACATACATTAGCTTCTCTTTTTTTAAATTTCAATGGCTTTAGGGGTACAAGTGGTTTTTGGTTACATGGATGACCTGTATTGTTGTGAAGTCAGAGATTTTAGTGCACCCATCACCCAAGTAGTGTACATTGTACCCAATATGTAGCAAAACATACATAAGTTTCTTAATCACATTTTCAAAAGAACAGAACAAACAGTAACCAATACCATCAATTGATGGTAGTCTGTCATACTGACTTTTCAATATCTAATTGGTCTACACGGAGTGAGCATATTTACTATTTATTTTCTTTTATAAATAATTGTCATATTATTATAGGAATGAGGCTGGGCATGGTAACTCACACCCGTAATCCCAGCACTTTGGGAGGCTGAGGCAGGCAGATCACTTGAGGTCAGGAGTTCGAGACCAGCCTGGCCAACATGGTGAAACCCCACCTTTACTAAAAATAGAAAAATTAGCCAGGCATGATGGTGCACGCCTGTAATCCCAGCTACTCACTAGGCTGAGGCAGGAAAATCGCTAGAACCCAGGAGGTGGAGGTTTCAGTGAGCCAAGGTTATGCCACTGTACTCCAGCCTGGGTGACAGAGAAAGACTCCATCTCAAAATAAAAAATAAAAATAAAAAAAACATTATTATAGGAATGCAATCAGCAAGATCCAGACTATAGTAAACTGTACAGGACATACGATCTATTTCTTTAACAAATACGTTTCCAGGGTGACAGAGAAAGAGAGAGGTGGAAGGAGGAGGTGAACCTAAAGCAGTGCTTTCCAAACTTTATTACACAGCAGAATCACCCGGGGGCTGCATGTGGAGTCCCACCCCCAGATTTTTTTAATCAGTTGGTTGCGCTAATGCCAGATAATTTGCATTTAGGAATAAGTTCCCAGGTGATACAGCTGCTTATGATAATTGCATTCTAGTTGTATTTTTGTTGAAAGGCATTTACATTTCTGATATGGGTTGGATCTGTGTCCCAGCCCAAATCTCATGTGAAATTGTTATCCCCAGTGTTGGAGGTGGGGCCTGGTGGGAGGTGATTTCATCGTGGGGGTGGTTTCTCATGGTTTAGCATCATCCCCCTAGCGCTGTTCTTGTGACAGAGTTCTCAGGAGATCTGGTTGTTTGAAAATGTGTGGCACATCCCCCCCTTGCTGGCTTCCTCCTGCTCTGGCCATGTGAGACGTGCCTGCTTCCCCTTCACCTCCCACTGTGATTCTAAATTCCTGAGGCCTCCCCAGAAGCAGAAGCCAACATGCTTCCTATACAGCCTGTGGAACCATGAGCCAATTAAACCTCTTTTCTTTGTAAATTATCCAGTCTCAGGTATTTCTTTATAGCAATGTCAGAATGTACTAATACAATTTTAAAGATGTATTCTAAGACATTCTAAGATGAAATGATACAATGTCTGTAATTTACTGCAAAATCATCTGTGGTGTGATGTTAAGTAGTGGGGATACTACAAATGAAACCAGATTGGGCAGAGTGATAATTGTTAAATATGGGTGAGGGGTACAAGGGGCCTTCTTATGTTATTCTACTTTTGTGTATTCCATATTTAAAAGTGTTAAAAAGGAAGAATTAAACCCAAATTATTTTAAATATCTGCTTCACACCTCTAGAAACAAGTCATCTTTCTTTTTTAATCACTTCTCATTATAAAAAGAAAGGCAGAGGCATCATTCATAAAAAGGGCAAAACTTTCATTAATTATTTTTTTAACCAGGAAAGGCTGTAAATTCAATCAATCCCTTTGTAACTCAGATGTCAAGGATAACAAATGGTTCCAGCACTTCCATCTGCCAGTATGCATGTGGGAGCATCACCTGCCCAGTGCAGACACTGCCCTTTCTCTTCCTCACCTTTTTTCTTTCCTCCACAGCAAACCTGTCCTATTCAATGATGACACCTAGACGCCAAATAGACCCAGAAGGTGGTTTCCCATCAATTTTCAAAGACCGTGGGGGGGACCCAAATTCTGATGTTCCCTTCTACAAAATCATCAAGACTGGGGGCAGTGGCTCACGCCTGTAATCCCAGCACTTTGGGAGGCTGAGGCCAGCGGATCACTTGAGGTCAGGAGTTCGAGAGCAACCAACATGGTGAAACCCCGTCTCTACTAAAAATACAAAAATTAGCAGGGCATGGTGGCAGGCGCCTGTGATCCCAGCTACTCGGGAGGCTGAGGCAGGAAAATCGCTTGAACCCAAGAAGTGGAGGTTGCAGTGAGCTGAGATCAAGCCACTGCACTCCAGCCTAGGCAAAAGAGCAAGACTGTCTCAATAATAATAATAATAATAATAATAATAATAATAAATCAAAATCATCAAAGTTGGGATTTAGTCAGAGTTACAAATACCTACCCATTTATTATGAGGACCAAACTCTGATATTTTTTATCTTGCCCAAATTCCTATCTAAGGGGTCTGGGGAGTCGTGCCCTACAAACCATAAAAAACAATCATCAGATGTGTTTTTTTAACCCTATATATCGTGACTTACTTTCCAATCTGACTCTGGCATAACATTACATAACAGAGAAGAAAATCAAAATATTTTACCCCAAAATATGTTTCTTTGCCATATATTGAAATGTCCCTGCAAAGCCATCCTTTGTGGGGGAAAATTTGCATCTGTAAAAAATCTCTATTAACATAGCTAGATCTTTTTCTTCCAGTCCTCCCAATCCTGAAGAAATTATCTGAGAGTCTAGCACCTTTTATAGATCTGAATAGGAAACATTTGTCATCTATTGTCTCTAAGGGCAGCCACAATGAGACTTCAAAAGAACCTCAATCTCCACAACTTTTTATCTTAATCTGAACATTTCCTTGCTATTAATCCCGGGTCTTTAGACAAACTCAACCAATTGTAAACCAAAATATAGGAAGCCCCCCAAACCCACCCCACTTAAAATTGTCCTGCCTTACTGGACCAAGCCAATGTATTTCTCAAATATATTTGATTGATGTCTCATGCCTCCCCAAAATGTAGAAAATCAAGCCGCACCCCAACCACTTTGGACACATGTTCTCAGGACCTCCCGAGGGCTGTGTCATGGGCCATGGTCACTCATATTTGGCTCAGAATATATCTCTTCAAATATTTTAGAGTTTGACTCTGTCCACTAACAATTACAGATACTCAAAAAGGGAAAAGAAAGGTGTAATGAGAATAAATTGTATCTAAATAGACCGTGACTTTTCTTCGTATGAAGGTGTTTCCTCCTCCCCATGAGGTAACCGCTGATACCTTCTCCCCATGAGGTAGCCACCGAGGTAACCACTGCATTTTGGAACCAGAAAAAATCCTCAGAATCTCTATGATCTCTCCCATCCACTTACCAAATGAGGAAACCGACACCCAGATAAGTCAGATGACATGGCCAGAGTGAAAAAACTAGCTACTGCCCGAAACTTACCTGCACTTTCAAAACTTTCTAGTAAAATAAAAGTGAAAAAGGAAAGAAGGGAGGGAGAGAGGACTGACTCACAGAAGAGCTGCTTTCAGGAAAGTTGCCCATACAGTGAAATTTTTAAATAAAATTCTATGTACCTGTTGATTTTTGTTCTAAAATTGGAAATACAGATAGGGGTGTAGTCTATCCATGGACTTAGTTGAAAACATTTGCTAATTTAAGAGTTAAAGAGGGAGCCAAACACCCATGGAATGTTGCTGCTGTTGAGCTACAGTGTTGGAAGCAATAGTACTTGGGGCACTTTTCAGTCAATAACAATTACCAACGTTTGTGAACACTATGCACTGGAGACTAAATGCTGTTTTCTTTATTCCACACTTTGTCCCTGTGACAACTCTGCAAGGTAAATTCTACAGATCTCCTCATTGTATAGATGTGGAAACAGAGGGCCGGGCGCAGTGGCTCACGCCTCTAATCCCAGCACTTTGGGAGGCCGAGGTGGGTGGATCACCTGAGGTCCGGAGTTCGAGACCAGCCTGACCAACATGGAGAAACCCCATCTCTACTAAAAATAAAAAATTAGCCGGGTGTGGTGGCGCGTGCCTGTAGTCCCATCTACTCTGGAGGCTGAGGCAAGAGAATGGCTTGAACCCTGGAGGCGGAGGTTGCTGTGAGCCAAGATCGCACCATTGCACTCCAGCCTGGGCAACAAGATCGAAACTCCATCTCAAAAAAAAAAATAGATGTTGAAACAGAGACAGAGAGATTAATAAGTTGCCCAGGTTCATATGTGGGATGGATCTAGGATATCCTCCCCAGCTCTTATTACTAATACTTCTCCCAAGATCACTGGGTACATTTCTATGGGTTGTATCTGCAAAGGAGCCCCAGGCTGGGGGTAGAGAGGGTGGGGAAATGTGAAGGCTGAAATGTAGCCCATAGTTTCCTTACTAAGCTATGGGGCTGCCTTTTTCTGGAGGAGGCAACTTTTTAAAATCCACACACACACTTTTATGAGCCAGTGGTGGCCCAACTCCTTTCCCAACTAGTTCCCATGCCTTGGGAATTTTAACTACAAGGAGCCGATATTCTTGGAATTTTGTCCTGTGTCTGAATGGCCAGTTGCCTAATAGAACCAGAAATATTATAGCTCATGCATTTTGTCCATAGGGGTTGCTGCAGAATGTGTCATGGTCTACAGCGTTGCCTGGGCTGGGATGGAGTGGGAAGTAACTGCAAGCGGGCATGAAGTAAGTTACTGAGGTTCTGTGAAAGTGTCTGAAACTGGAATGCAGTGAAATTCAATAAAAATCCAACAATCCACTTACAGTGAGTGAATTGTATGTAAATTATACTTCAATAAAGCTGATTTTTTAAATACCATGATCAGATCAGCAACTCCTTAAGTTGGAGTCATTCTATAAAGTCACTCTCTAAAGATAAAACATGTCCAAGAATGAATAATGTCGTGATAAGATTTGATAAGTGTATGGGATCTAAAGACTCAAAGACCAGGGCTTCATGGGCTTAGGAGACCTACACAGTCACACAGAGCCTTAAGCTCAGAAAGACTCTGCCCTAGGCTTTATGACATGTGGTTTCTGTCCGTCTTGATATTCTTAATGATTTCATTTTTGAACGTGTGCTTTATAAGTGAAGACCAACAGGACAATGAGGCCCGTGGATGTGCAGAGGAGATACCTGCAACATGTGTCCACACCTTGTCACCCCTTTAGCTTATGACATACAGCACTCAACGTGTCCCATGAACACAGAATTCTAGTGACCCACAATGTGTGGGAATTCCGTGACATTTAAAGCCAGTCAAAACAAGCATATTACTTCCATGAGTAAGTATGAGCAAAGAGGGGAATGACAGCCCCCAAGAGGCCACACTTTGTTGGAAGCGGAACATGCTTCAAATGCAGACAGAAAGCTTTCTAAGAAAGGCGAATGACCCAGAAACCATAACATTTCCTTCCTGACTCTTGTTAATTCCCTGCATGAGTGAACCATTCACCCTGAAAATGATGACATCAGAGGAAAGGAAAGATAGAGCAACCCATAGTTCCTTTTCCTACCAGCCTTTCCTTACTTATCAATACTCTGAAGGTGGAGAGTGTTGGTAGAATGTGCCCATATCAAAAAGTGAATGAAAAGAGTTGAGTCCATTTTGTGCAGCATTTCCACTGTTCTAAGAATGAAATACGTATGTGAGAGCTACAAAATACAAATCTTATGTCAGTAATTCCGTGGGAATTAAATGCTCTTACATTAGCATTAAGGCTGTCATCACACAGTATAAAGATGAATGCTAAAACTCATGCTAATTTAAAATTTTATTTTTTCTTCACTTAGAATGGCATTAAATAGCACATTTTTTAAAAACGCTATGACAACTCAAGAGACTATGGAAGAAAGGAAAAGGTATTATCATACCTGTAATAGCACTTCCTTCCTGCATTTTGAACAAGGGGTCCCACGCTCTCATTTTGCACCAGGCTTCACAAATTCTGAAGCAGCCCTTTTAAAGATAAGTGTTCAGCTGGGCACGGTGGCTCATGCCTGTAATCCCAGCACTTTGGGAGGCCGAGGCAGGTTTTCACCTGAAGTCAGGAGTTCAAGAGCAGCTTGACCAATATGGTGAAACCCTGTCTCTACGAAAAATACAAAAATTAGCCGGGTGTGGTGGCAGGTGCCTGTAGTCCCAGCTACTTGGGAGGCGGAGACAGGAGAATTGCTTGAGCCCAGGAGGCAGAGGTTGCAGTGAGCTGAGATCACGCCACTGCACTCCAGCCTGGGCAACAGAGAGACACCCCACTCTCAAAAAAAAAAAAAAAAAAAAAAAAAGATAAGTGTTCAACCTCCTAACTGAGGCTGGAAGAGATTGCATGACTTGCCCCCAAGATCACAGTTAGAAGCAGACCCGGTTCTATAGCCCAGGACCTACTCCCAGGCCAGTGGTTCTTCTACCATTCTTGTAGTCCAAAATGACAAGTTGGTTTAAAACTAGAGATTCCTATAAGAAGAATATTTCAAGGCTGGGCGCAGTGGCTCACACCTGTAATCTCAACACTTTGGGAGACCAAGGTGGGCAGATCACATGAAGTCAGGAGTTCAAGACAAGCCTGGCCAAGATGGTGAAACCCCGTCTCTACTAAATATAAAAAAATTAGCCAGGCATGGTGGTGGGTGCCTGTTATTCCAGCTGCTCAGGAGGCTGAGGCAGGAGAATCACCTGAACCTGGGAGACAGAGGTTGCAGTGAGCTATCACACCACTGTACTCCAGCCTGGGTGACAGAGTGAGACTCTGTCTCAAAAAAAAAAAAAAAAAAAAAAAAAAAATCAGTTCAGCAAGTTCAAAGAATGACCAAATTAGACACATTTGCTGCAAATGGCTCTCAGAGGCTTTGAAAAATGGCATTGTGGCATTTTGTTTTAAGCAAGTAAACATACTTTCTGAGCCTAGAATTTTCTCCAATCACTAGAGAGCTTAAATAGATTATAAATACAGCATAGAGAGTATTCATGCAAAACCATTGCAGCTAAATGTCTATTTGTAAAGTCAGCTGGTTTCCAGTTAAAAGTTTGTAAAAGAGGGAAAAATAATATGCTTTATTTAAGTATGAACAGAGGAAGGCCTAGGTCCTGCCTCTTTCCTGAGTATTTGAAGTTCTGTGCCCATAATGGATACAGGAATCAGATGATCACACTGGACAGAAGTCAAAAGTCTTGCTCCTCCTTTGATGTGAACAACAATCTTGGTAATTGTTGACAGAGAAGTAAATACAATCTGCCCTCTAGTTTTTGAATTCACAAGTAGTAATTATTGTAAGCAAGCTCTAAACCACCTTCAGAAAAATCTGTCTTTGAAAACACAAGATGTGATAGGCAAAACAAATAAAATAAAAACCTAAGTCAATCTGGTTTGGGTTAGAAAGAATCTTTTTGGTAAAATTAAATCTTTGTATAGCCCTTAATGCTTTGAGTCCCATCCCAATGTGGCTTATTCATTACCCACTCTGTAGTTTTCCTTCCTCTAAACCCTCTCCTCCTGCAGTGCCATGGAACTCATCAACAGCTCCTACAATGTGGCAGGTAAGTAAACACTAAGGATTAGGGCCAAGGGTTGGGAGAGGGGAGTGACAAACATAATTATAGCTAACATTTTTTAAGCCCTTCCTATTTCCTGGGCACTTTGCCAAGTGCTTTATGTTCATTATCTTAATGATTCTTCACAACAGTTCTATGAGGTAGGATTATCTCATTTCAACATGAAAATACAAAATCACAAAGAGGTAAAAATTTGCCCTCTAGGTCACACCAAATCTGGAATTCAAAGCCAATCTGACATCAGATAATGAGATGTCTGTTTTTCTCTTTACCTCTGCCCGGTATCTTCTTATTTCCCCATATTGCCCATCCTTACAGCATCCTGATGCAGAGACATTGTTCATTCAGGTGGTTGAGTATGGATGGTGATATATGGAAAGCATTTTATCCAAGGCCACCATTGACCAGGGTCTTTGTGGGAATTATTATAACAAAAGGCACTGTCCTTTGAGCTGTTGCAGAACAGGACGGATTTGCTCCCACTCTTTGCTCGACACCCTTTGGCTGGGCACAACCTCTGCAGTATACACCAAAGTCCTGAGCTTACCCTAGTCATTTTGAATAATGGTCATTTGAATGTCCAGTAATTTTAAATGACAGTGATATGATGACATTTTACGTGATTACATGTGGACTATCATGTGTTCTAGAGAGGACAAATATGTCCTTAAAAATATACAAAAGGGGGCTGGGCGCGGTGGCTCATGCCTGTAATCCCAGCACTTTGGGAGGCCGAGGCCGGTGAATCACGATGTCAGGGGTTCAAGACCAGCCTGGCCAACAATGTGAAACCTGTGTCTACTAAAAATACAAAAATTAGCCACGCGTGGTGGCAGGCACCTGTAATCCCAGCTACTCAGGAGGCTGAGGCAGGAGAATCACTCAAACCCAGGAGGTGGAGGTTGCAGTGAGCTGAGATCACGTGATTGCACCATTGCACTCCAGCCTGGTGGATAAGAGCGAGACGAAGTCTCAAAAAAAAAAAAATATATATATATATACACATATATACACACACACAAAAGGGGCTGGGTGCGGTGGCTCACGCCTGTAATCCCAGCACTTTGAGAGGCTAAGGCGGGCAGACCACAAGGTCAGGAGTTCAAGACCAGCCTGGCCAACACAGTGAAACCCCGTCTCTATTAAGAATACAAAAAATTAGCTGGGCCTGGTGATGGGCGCCTGTAATCCCACCTACTCAGCAGGCTGAGGTAGGAGAATCACTTGAACCTGGAAGGCGGAAGTTGCAGTGAGCTGAGTGTGCACCACTGCACACTAGCCTGGGTGACAGTTGGAAACTCCATCTCAAAAAAATAATTATATTATAAATATATGTGTGTGTGTGTGTGTGTGTGTGTATGTATATATATATGTACACAAAGGTTATTCAACAAATTTATAGGCTTGTTTCCGTACTCCTCTCTCTGAGCCTCAACTCCCAGGAGACTGAATAAAGACTAGAGAGTTGGGTGCTGTTGAATAGACTCATTGAACTCAATAGCCCTTAATTGGCAGACACACAGGAGGAAGCTCCATGTGTCTTATACATTAGCGTTCCTGAGAGGAAGCAGAACGCAACCATTACGGAAATAAATCGAATCAATAACAGTTTCCCTAAACATAGTCCAAGCCAGTGGGTAAGATAAGAACTAGGTCTGCTTTCAAAACAATGGTCTGATTCTAAACCCTGTTGATAACTTTCTTCCTATCCAATCAAGAACTATGCTGTGTTCAACTTGTCTGAATCTTCATATAGCCATTAATGTTGGAAAATGAGTTGTTTCCTTTGTTGTAAGGGAAGCCCACAGAACACGTCAGTGTGGTAGTCTCTAGAATTTACAGCAGGGAATCAAATCTTTCACTGAAAGAACAACAACAACAAAAAAGCTAATCATTTGGTATGGTTCCAAATGCTAACATATCCAGGTGGTTACAATACATATTCTCATTTCTAAAGCAGATTGTCAATATTCATGTATTATATTAGAGTCTTGATTTTTTTCAAGAAGTAGTAAGTCAAGCTATCTTATTACACCACCAAAATTTGGCTAATTGCAAAATCACTGCATTATATCTACCATAAACCACAGCAAGTTTCCTGCCAGCATGATCACTATGAAATCAGCTCTTTTGAGGCCAAACCTCAAAGGCCCACATAATAACAATGGCTGCCATTTTAGGTGACATAGACCTGGAGTGTATAAATCTCAAATCAGAAAAGACTCCAGTGAACCATCACAGTCTTGCTAGTCTTCAATAACTGGAGAATAGAGCTATAATTTAGTTTGAAGTGCGTATGGGGAGAATTCATGGTGGGAATCTGAGCCTCAGAGAATGCAAAGTCAACTCACTACTAATAGGAAGTGACATCGGGGGCAGCAAATCCTCTGAAGTGGCAAGTTTCTTTCAGGATATACTGTGCTGAGATTAAAGAAAAAAAAGTTTGTAAGGAAGGGAAGCAAGTGTCAAACAGATAGCAGACTTATTTTCAGCATTATGTAAAGCACAAAAATGAAAGGACTTCCACCGTGCAGTGTTGTCATGGTTACCTGATCTCTTATCAAAAAGGAGAATCAAGCAGGGAAGGGAAACCTGGGAAAGGCAGTAACCAGGGAGGCCTGTACCTCCACACAGGCTTTTCATCCAATTGAGGTTGTTTATAAGGGTATAAAATAAAAGATGACATTTTGCTGCTGTAGATAATTTTTAAAGGAGCTTATTTTGCTATGCAGAATAAGTACTTCATTCTGCTGTGCTTTCTAAAACATGAAAACATGATGGCTAACCCATCATTGTTCATGAGAATCTCTAAGTGAACAGGAAAAAAAAAATGTACCTTTAAAATTTCCTCCCAATGCAATAAAAATAAAAATTATTTTCCCAAACTACAAACTTAGTATATAGGTTGAGTTGCTTTCTTAAGAAAGCTGCATTTATCTCCTCCAAAAAATGTTAGAGGATTTTATTTGGAGGTTACCAGTTTAAAAGAAAAACTGGTAAATTCTTTTTAGAGATTAAAAAGAAAAATCAGGAGAGGACGGGGCAAGGAAAAGAAAAAAGAAAAATCTGCTTGGTTTCCACTTCACAATTAGCATAGAATGAAGGACAATTTACCACTTTGTCCTTCCCCCTAAGCTCCACCTGCCTCTACAAATGCGTCACCTTTCTGCCCATCACCTCCCCAAACCTCATAAACCATTGTCCCTGATAAACATTGCCGGACACAAGCTCTTGCTTTTCCAAATCACAATCTCATTCTCAACACACCTAACAACAGCTTGCAAAGTGCCCTTTTCTCCAGTGACAGGCAGTCAGAATAACTACAAGGTCACTAGCATGAAAAGACTCGGCCTAGGAGAAGAAATGGAAATTTGACCCTATTTATTTTATCTGCTTGGGAAGGGGGAGGAGGAAGAAAGCAATAAAGATCAGTCATTTCTTTAACAGCTCAGTCTCTGAATTACTCCCACTTCTCATTTCCCCTAGTAGAAAGACACTACACCTAACTGGGTAAACCTTGCAAAGGGGACAAATAAGCCTTAGACTCACAGTAACTTTGACTTCTCTCATAGAGAAAATGTTGAGAATTAGCATTCGCTGAAACCCAACTATGAACTAGACATTGTACTAGGTGCTTTAGTGATAATATTCCATTTATACAAATCGCATCCCTGTGAAACCGTGCCCTCTTTAAATATGAGGAAGCTAAGGCTCAGAAAAGAGAAGTAACTTGCCCTAACTCACAAGGAGCTTTCTTCTAAACTCGCTTACTGCGCCACCTAACACTGGAGAAGGCAGGGTGCTAAGTGGTTCTCATCCAGATAAGTTCCACTCCCTATGAAATATTTTGGAAAGTTGTAGAATTTATCTTCAGTTTTGTCATTTACCTATTAAAACATTATTTTCAGCTACATTTTTTAAATTTCTATTTTATATTGCAATTTATATTTTATATTTTTTGTGTGATTATGTGGATAGTTAGGTTATATTACCTGCAAATTTCATTTTAGAATAGTAAAGGGGTATCTCAAAATATGTGTTACATAAAGGGAGGCTTTGGGCCTGAGAAGACAGAGAACCACTGCACTAAATCGTTATTCCCAGAATAATTGAGAATTGACACTGATTTTTCTTTAAAATGTGGGACACAAGCATTTTTCAAGTCTAAAAAGAGAAGTCATTGTAAGTGGCATATAACTGTATTAGTTTCTTAAAATAAATTAAACATATTTCCAAACAGTTAATGATGGGGCGGGGTAGGCAACAGGGAGAAGAAAGGAAATGCAAATTCATTTGTAAGGAGATATCCCTGCCTTTTCACTGGAAAGTCAATTTCCTTGATACATTAACTCCTCAGTCTCAAACATTTATTTAGGGGGAGGTACCAAGTCTAGGGCCCTAGCTTCAGGGAGTGAGAGGGCAAACTGCAAAATGAAGCTACCATTTCAATGCTAGTGCTATGCACAGAGCTAGAAATGAGAAATAATTAAGGCTTCACTTAGCCACTAGGAAAATGGGATAAAAGGTGGCTTCTCATTCTCTTGTTTCTGGATTTCATGCGGCCAAAGCCATTAGAAGGACATCCCCAGGTTATTTTATCTGAAGAGTCTCTGGAATCCTAGTATATTCTCTGGAATATGCACTCACTTGGGAATTGCCCCAGGGAAACCTGGACTTTAGGGCTACTTTAATGTAGCAAATAGGTGCAACTAACTCACCTATTTGGTTTCCTGTGCGATACAGAGGTACTGCTTCTTTCTCCAACTCTTTTGGAAAGAAGAGCTAAAGATAATATCAGAGATAATAAATTATCTTCCATTTTTCTTTTGTTATTTTAGGTCTAATACCTTTCAATAAGTGCCCTTATTCAACATGTATACAATATAAGAAGAAACCACAGGATATCTTTAGAGCTAAATTGACTTCTCAAAGTTTATTTCTTTTGTTCAGAAACCATGTTTTAATGGAGGGAGGAAACTTTATGGTGGGGAGCTGAGGTTTCAAATTTTATTCAGGCTGTATTTTTACTAGAAACAATATTGTTTTTTCTTTGTAGAATACTAAAAGATTAAATTTCGTATTTCAATTTTTGTGAAGACTCCCAAGATCCAAATCCAACATTAAATGTGTATGTTTGACCCCATATCCTCCTTACATTAACATACAGCTTACACATAAGTATGAAGCAATGAACAGCCACCCACAACCAGCACAAATGATACTTGGGTCTTACAGCTACATGCTGTAGAATATTTTCAGCACATCTAAATAAGAGAGGCTATTAGAAATAAAATATGGGTCACAAGAAGTAATGAAAATGAGATTAGTCTTTAATACGTCTCTATTTTATGCAATTACAGATTTTAGACCATTGTTCTGGGTTCCATCTTTACAGGTTAAAATCCAAGTGTTCAAAACTGAAATATAGAAACTATAATTGCTTATACATAGGAGATGTTTAGATAAATTTATTTTTCATAAAAGAAGCAGCATGGAGTAATAAATTGTCAGTTACATAAAAATCCTATCTGGGATATTTTCAAGGGATTTTATTAGGATGGCCACTTCAAAGAACACTTATTTATTATAGGTATACAATCTTCTTAGGTCCACTGGGCAGATTTTAGATAAGCAATAGCAATCACAGGGTGTCCCAGTGACATCCATAGAAAGCTTTGTGGCGCCTAAGTTATCTGAATGACCTCTTCAAGGGCACCCCTTCTTACCCTAAGAATTATCTTCTCTGAAATGGATACTCCTCGAGGCCAAAATCTGCTTGGCATCAAAAGCTACTAAAGTAGATGTATTAGTCAGTTTTCAAACTGCTATGAAGAGCTTCCCTGAGACTGGGTAATTTGTAAAGAAAAGCTATTTAATTGACTCACAGTTCCATGTGGTTGGGGAGGCCTCAGGAAACTTATAATCATGGCAGAAGGTGAAAGGGAAGCAGGCACCTTCTTCACAAGGCGGCAGGAGAGAGAAGTGAGCAAAAGCAGGAAAAACTGCCTCATAAAACATCAGATCTCGTGAAAACTATCACAAGAACAGCATGGGGGAAACTGCCCCCACCTCCCTCCGTTGACACGTGGGGATTACAATCTGAGATGAGATTTGGGTAGGGACACAGAGCCAAACTGTATCAGCGGACTCCAAACCAGGTCCATTAAAAAGTCCTTTAATTTAGATCCCTATGGTGCATCAACAAAATACAATGAAAACAACAGAACTTTGTTGTTGCATTATCTCAATCCTCTCTAACCTCATCCTGGGTGCCTGTTAATATCTCTTGTTTTATTCTACCACCATTACTTCACACATCCAGATTATTCTTGTTTGTCACGCCTATATTCAAACAAACTGAAGCATGAAGTTGTCCAGAAGATTTACCTTGTGTCACCTTACGTGACAAAGCAAGTCATCCACTGCAGAAACCTGCTAAATGTCCAGTAACCTATTGATGAATTCAGAATGGGATCTAAAAGCCCCTGGAACTTCTTGAATTGACCTTATCCATGGCAGACACAGGCTTACTTCTCTTTGGTTTCCTGCAAATGTTTCCTGTTTATTTTCAAGTTGCAAAAGCCATGCAGACCCGAGTATATGAAAGATGACCACAAAATAATGAAACCAACTGTCACGTGTGGCTCACATGTACTTAGTTCCTATAAAGGTTCATGGCTACACTTATATAAAACTTCAAACAAAATTAATCTGACAAATAGTATTTGAAACATTAGTATATTTATATCTAATCCTGTTCTAGAAAATATTTTTAATATTTGAATATATATTCAAAAACATATATATTATTATCAACTATATAAATATATGTGTATGTGTGTGTGTGTGTATATATGTATATGATGGTGGAAGATTGGTACACATATGGAAGCAATAGAGACCTGCACAGTTATTAAAATTTGTTCAGAAATTGGCCCTGAGTCTCCTGGAAACCAAAGCTGAAAGAGAAACATGACCACTTACAAAATTCATGTTTGCCATAAGGAAAGGGCATGCCAGATCTTCCAATATCTAATAATTTACATAATTACTGATGTACAGTATGGTAATAAGCCATAATTGGTGAGTAATATACACAAATTGCTACGAATTATTCATTTTTTCATTCCATAAACATAATGTGTCAGGCTTCAGAGATAGTAAGAAAAAGTCCCTGACCTTCAGGAGTTTTCAGTCTAATGCATGAAGAGAGAGAGACATTCAAATAAACAGTTAAATCACAATATATTGACTATTAAAGAGTACCATGAATAAGATGTAGTGCCTTCATAAATGTTTCCACATAACCAAGTCAAATTTTGATTTCTTCCTCCTACTATTTTGTGTATTTTCCAGAATTCAGGATCAATATGCAGCAATGCAGTCCCAATCTTTTCACCATGGAATCAGTAACACCATTGAGACCAGTAAGTGCACTTGTCCAAAGCACAGCCAAACTTCCTGTGTTCCTGCCTATACCCCAAGGCATCCAGCCCTCTTCCTGATCCTCTCTTCTTCCATCTTTGCCACCCTTCTCCCCTGTACTTGTCCTTGAGCAGTTATGTAATTGCTCCCTTCCCTTGGTTTAAGTGTTAAGGACCCAAGGCCAAGGAGAATCTGTGATTGGGGTTGGGAATTATTTGCTGGGATTCTCAGCAGCATTCTCATGTTGAAGGGGGATAAAGGTACACTCAGGGAGGAAAAAGGGCTCAACAATTTTGGCTCTGGATCCTTAGGATATGAAGTCTTGAATCTAAGGGATGGAAGAGGATTCAATGAGACTGGTGCTTCTAGTCCAGCCTCACAGCCAGGCATGCCAGTAGTAATTATAATAATACTAACAACAACAACAATAATATCTGTTTGATGCTTCAGAAATGATATGTGTTCAAGAGTAAATCAGGTTTGCCTCAGGTGTAAGATGATTTCAAGGTCAACAAGAAGGCTTTCTGAATAAATCTCCACTGAGCTTCTTGATAGTGCATGCAATTCCTTTAACACAGGGACAAAGATTTTCCCCACCACAATTAGAGATAAAAAGGCTTAAAAATGTAAATGTGTAGGAGAGGTGACACACTGGTATTGATTTGCTGCAGTCAATGTGCAAATGATGATATCAGAAACTTTCTCAACTCCCTCCTCTACTCAGACTCTTAAAACAAGAATTTAGTAGTTCTTGCATCTGTCCTTGCTCATGTTCCCTGGATTCCACCCTCCTCTGAACCTTGATCCATCAATGATCCCTCTGCCTTCCAATATTACTAATCTCATTCATTCAGCATCCTCATTGCTAAGCATATCCTAGACACTGCGGATGGACAAAACAGACAAAAATCCTTGCCCTAAGAGAAAAGATAAAGCAGTCAAGAGATAATTAGGGGTCAAGGGGAGAATGCTGAAATTTTAAATAGGGTGGTCAGGGAAATCTTCTATAAGAAGGTGATATTTAAACAAAATCTTGAAGGAGGTGAGGGAGCATGTATTCCAGGCAGGAGACACAAGTGCAATGGCCCTGAGGTCTGACATCCCTGGGACAGAATGTGCGTGCAAGAGAGGGTCACCAAGGAAGCCATTAAAATGAAGTCACTGAGATCTTAAAGGTCATGGCAATTGGCTTTTGCTCTGAGTGAGATGGGAAACTACTGGAGTATTTTGAGCAGAGGAGTGATATGATCTGAATTACATTTTAATAGGATCGTTCAGCTGCTGCATTGAGAACAAACTGGAGGGTACAAGGATGGAAGCAGAAAGTCCTTTTAGGAGGCTGATGCAACAAATCCAGGTAAGAAAGAAGAAAGTGGCCTGAACGAAGCCTTAGTCACTAGGGAGTTAGCAGTGGAGGTGGTATGAAGTGATCAGATTCTGAACATATTTTGAAGTTAGGGTCAACAGTATTTGCTAAAAAATCAGATGTAAGGTATCAGAATAAAATAAGAGTGAAGGATAACTCGGAGGCTTTGGGCCTGAGCAACAGGAAAAATGGAGCTGCTGTTTTCTGGGATGGGGAAGATTTTGGGAGGATTAGGCACGGGGTAGAATATCAGGAGCTCAATTTTAAATGCTAGCTAGACATCCAAGTGGGATGTTAAAATAGGCAGTGGATATATGGTCTATAGCTTTGGGGAGAGGTTCAGCCTGGTATTTAAATTCATGACACTAGGGAAAACCCACCATGGGAGGAAATATAGAGTTAAAAAGACAAGAGGATGAACTGGTCTCTGGCACAGTCCAATTTTTAGAGGTTGTGGATGTGGAGAGGAACCTGCAAAGGAGGAGAAGGAGCAGCCAAAGAAGTAGAAAAACTAGGCAAATGTGATGTCCTAGAGGCCAAGGGAAGAGAATATGTCATGAGAAGGGACTGATGGGTCAAATGCCACAGATGGGTCATGGAAAATGAGGACTTTTCATTGACCATTGAATTTAGCCATCAGAAAGTCTTTGATGACTTTGACAGGGAAGTTACAATAGAATGGTGGGCACATTCCTGCACTCCACCACTGCTCATGGAAGTTAATTCAGGAGAAGAAGAAAGATGAAAACTTGGAGACAACTAATAAAGAAACTTCTTTTGAGGTGTTTTGCTGAGAATGGAAGGGGAGAAACAGACAATGGCTTGAGAGTGAAATGGGAGTTCAAGACTGTTTGTTTTTAAAATGAAAGAAATCTTAGTGGGTTTGCATGCTGATGCAAAAGGGAAAAAAAACGGTTAAGTCAAGAGAAAAGAGAATTCTGAAGCAGTGGCCTTGAGCAGAAAGAAGTGATGGAATCAAAAGAAAGGGAAGAGAAACCTTTTCTTAAAAAAAAAAAAAAGGTTGGGGAAGGGATTGGCCTTAGTTAGGAATATGGAAAATGACCCATCTTTTCCACTCATCCTTCTTCTCAGCCTCTTTTAGCATCTTTTGGCTTCCCTGTTGCAAAACTAAGAGCAATAGGCTGTTTGCATCCCTCAAAATTCATATGTTTAAATCTAATCCTAATCTGGTGGTACTTGGAGGTGTGGCTTTAGGGAGGTAATTAGGATGAAGCCTTCGTGAATGGAATTAGTGCCCTTACAAAAGAGAGCCCAGAGAGATTCCTTTGCCCCCTCCACCATGTGAGAACACAGCAAAAAGTGGACATGTACGAACCAGGAAGTGAGCCTTCACCAGACACCACATCTGCAGCCACTCTAATCTTGGACTTCCTAGCCTATGGAACTGTGAGAGATAAGCATCTGTTGTTTACAAGCCAATGGTATTCTATTTAGAGCAGTGTGAAAAGACTAGGGCAGTAAGCAATCTTCAGTTGCGTCTAACTATGCTCTATATCTCTGCTTCCTTCTCTTTATAGTCTGTTGTCTTTAAAACATTGCCCACATTTGCTCTGCTCCTGTGGTTCCCCTTCGTTTGTTGGCTTGAGATAGCCCAGTTTCTGCGCACCAGTGGCTCTGGAATTGCCTATTTCCAGGAACTGTTTGTTTTTTTTTTTTTTTACTGAACCCTTTCTCAAGTGTCTGTGTGAAGAGACCACCAAACAGGCTTCATGTGAGCAACAAGGCTGTTTATTTCACCTGGGTGCAGGCGGGCTGAGTCCAAAAAAGGAGTCAGCAAAGGGCGGTGGGATTATCATTAGTTCTTACAGGTTTTAGGATAGGCGGTGGAGTTAGGAGCAATGTTTTGTGGGCAGGGGGTGGATCTCACAAAGTACATTCTCAAGGGTGGGAAGAATTACAAAGAACCTTCTTAAGGATGGGGGAGATTACAAAGTACATTGATTAGTTAGGGTGGGGCAGAAACAAATCACAATAGTGGAATGTCATCAGTTAAGGCTATTTTCACTTTTTCGTGGATCTTCAGTTGCTTCAGGCCATCTGGATGTATATGTGCAGGTCACAGGGGATATGATGGCTTAGCTTGGGCTCAGAGGCCTGACATTCCTGTCTTCTTATATTAATAAGAAAAGCAAAACAAAATAGTGAAGTGTTGGAGCAGCAAAAAATTTTGAGGGTAGAATGGAGAGATAATGGGTGATGTTTCTCAGGGCTGCTTCGAGTGGAATTAGGGGCAGTGTGGGAACCTAATTCCCACAGTTCAAAGCCTCCTATTGAAGGAGATTCAACTGAAGAAAGATTTTGGGGTAAGGGGTGATATTGTGGGGTTGTTAGAAGAAACATTGGTCTTATAGAATGATTGGTGATGGCCTGGATATGGTTTTGTATGAATTGAGAAACTAAATGGAATACACAAGGTCTGAATAAAAGAAGGAGAAAAATGGGCATTGAAGGACTAAGAATTGAGAGAACCCAGGACATCAAATTAGAGAGCGCCCAAGGGGGTTCAGCATAATTATTTGCTTGGTTGGTGAGTTTTTGGGCTCTATCCTTGACAGAGTCCTCCTTTTTAAGTTGGAGGCTGAGCTTGGTGAGGTGTGTTTTTAAAAGACTATTAGTCTGTTCTATCTTTCCTGAAAATTGAGGACAGTAAGGGGTATGAAGGTTTCACTGAATACCAAGAGCCTGAGAAACTGCTTGGGTGATTTGACTGGTAAAGGCCGGTCCGTTATCGCACTATAAAGAGGTGGGAAGGCCAAACTGAGGAATTACGTCTGACAGAAGGGAAGAAATGACTGCGGTGGCCTTCTCAGACCCTGTGGGAAAGGCCTTTACCCACACAGTGAAAGTGTCTACCCAGACCAAGAGATATTTTAGTTTCCTGACTCGAGGCATGTGAGTAAAGTCAATTTGCCAGTCTTGGGCAGGGGCAAATCCCTGAGCTTGATGTGTAGGGAAGGGAGGGGGCCTGAACAATCCCTGAGGAGTAGTAGAATAGCAGATGGAACACTGAGAAGTGATTTCTTTGAGGATAGATTTCCAAGACGGAAAGGAAATGAGAGGTTGTAAGAGGTGGGCTAGCGGCTTGTAACCTACATGGAAGAGGTTATGGAATGACGACAGAATAGAATGGGCCTGTGAGACTGGAAGGAGATATTTTCCTTGGTCCAAGAACCATTTGCCTTGTGTGGGAAGAGATTGATATGTGGAAGTTTCAGTTGGGGAGTAGGTGGGAGTGACCAGATGAGAAGGAGAAAAACTGCCATGAGGGATAGAAGTTGGAATGCTAGCTGCTTTTTTAGCTACTTTATCAGCATAAGCATTGCCCTGAGTGATGGGAGCTGATGCCTTTTGATGGCCCTTGTAATGTATGACTCCAGCTTCCTTTGGAAGTAAAGCGGCCTTGAGAAGAGTTTTTATTAAACAGGCATTAATGATGGAAGAGGACCCTTGCACAGTAAGGAAACCTCTTTCAGCCCATATAACATCATGGTGGTGCAGGATATGGAAGGCATATTTACAGTCAGCATAAATATTGACATGTAATTCCTTTGCAAGAGTGAGGGCTCGAGTTAAGGCAATGAGTTTGGCTTGCTGAGAGGTAGTAGAGGGGGGACAGAGCAGTAGCCTCAATGATAGATGTGGAAGGTACTATAGCATAGCCTGCCTTTGCTGGTGAGTGACGGTTAGGCCTGGTAGAACTGCCATCAATAATCCAAGTGTGATCATGGTGAGAAACAGGAAAGAAGGAAATATGGGGAAGTGGAGTGAATGTCAGGTGTATCAGAGAGATACAGTCATGGGGGTCAGGTGTGGTATCAGGAATAATGTGGGAGGCTGGATTGAAGTCCAGGGAAGGAAAAATGGTAACTGTGGGAGACTCAACAAAGAGTGAGTACAGCTGAAGGAGCCGGGGAGCAGAAAGTATATGTGTCAGGTGTGAGTAAGAAAACAGATTTTGGAAGTTATGAGAACTGTAGAGAGTGAGTTGAGCACAGTTTGTGATTTGGGGGGCCTCTAAAAGTATTAGGGCAGCGGCAGGTGCCGCATGGAGACACGAGGGCTATGCTAAAACATTAAGGTCAAGTTGTTTGGACAGAAAGGCTACAGGGCACAGTCCCAGTCTTTGTGTAAGAATTCCGACTGCACAGCCCTGCACTTCGGCTGTGCATAATGAAAATGGTTAGGATGAGTTAGGGAGAGCTAGTGTGGGGGCAGCTTCTAGGGCTGTTTTTAAGGAATGGAAAGAGGAGTGGTGAAAGGATTTAGGATCTATGGGGTCAGCTAGGTTTGCTTTTGTGAGTTTATATAATGGACTAGTCAGGATGGTAAAACTAGGTATCCAAAGGCAGAAGTACCTAACCATGCCAAGGAAGGAAAGGAGTTGTTGTTTTGTAGAAGGGGTTGGGGTTTGGGAGATTAGCCGGACACAATGAGCAGGGAGAGCATGTGTGTTTTCATGAAGAATTATGCCAAGATAGGTAACAGATGGGAAGAAATTTGGGCTTGACTGAAGTAATGGGGGCTGTCCGCGAAGTCTTGCGGCGGTACAGCCCAGGTAATTTGCTGACCTTAATGGGTGTCAGGGCCAGTCCAAGTGAAAGCGAAGAGAGGCTGGGATGAAAGGTGCAAAGGAATAGTAAAGAAAGCATGTTTGAGATCCAGAATAGAATTATCGGTTATGGAGGGTTGTGGAGGGAAGGTATTGAGGATGGAAGAGTATATGGCTTTGGCACCACAGGGTGGATAGGCAAGACAATTTGGTTGATAAAGCGCAGATCCTGAACTAGCCTGTAAGACTTGTCTGGTTTTTGGACAGGTAAAATGGGGGAATTGTAAGAAGAGTTTACAGGCTTTAAAAGGCCATGCTGTAACAGGTAAGTGATAACAGGTTTTAAACCTTTTAAAGCATGCTGTAGGATGGGATATTGGTGTTGACTAGGGTAAGGGTGATTAGGTTTTAATGGGATGGTAAGGAGTGCATCATCCATCACCAAGGAGAGAGTAGAGGTGTCCTATACTTGTGGATTAAGGTGTGGAGATACAAGGAGAGGATGTGAAGAAGGCTTTGAACTGGGGGAAAAGACAGCAATGAGGTGTGGCTGTAGTCAGGGAAGCAGATAATTTAGTTAAAATGTCTCGACCTAATAAGGGAGATGGGCAGGTGGGGATAACTAAAAAGGAGTGCATAAAAGAATGTTGTCCAAGTTGGCATCAAAGTTGGGAAGTTTTAAGGGGTCTGGAAGCCTGGCCATCAATACCCACAACAGTTATGGAGGCAAGGGAAACAGGTCCTTGAAAAGAAGGTCCTTGAAAAGAAGGTCCTTGAAAAGAAGATAATGTGGAGTAGCCTCCATGTTGATTAAGAAGGGGAAGGACTTACCCTACCCTGTGAGAGTTACCCGAAGCTCAGTGTCCGTGATGGTCTAGGGGCCTTCCAAGGCAATTGGGCTGCGTCAGTTTTCAGCCACTAAGCTGAGAAGATCTGGGAAGGAGTCAGTCAGAGAGCCTTGGGCCAGAGTTCCAGGGACTCTGGGAGTGGCTGCCAGGCGAGATGAACAGTCCGATTTCCAGTGGGGTGCCACACAGATGAGACATGGCTTAGGAGGAATCCCAGGCTGTAGGCATTCCTTGGCCCAGTGGCCAGATTTCCGGCACTTGGAGCAAGATCCTGGGGCAGGTGGTCCTGGAGGAATGCCTGGCTGCTGCAGTTCAGGCGTTTGGAGTTCTTGTGTGCTGGAGATGTGGCTGGGGTTTGCCTCACAGTGGAGGCAAGGAATTGCAACTCAGAAATACGTTGCTACTTGGCTGCCTCTACTCTATTACTGTACACCTTGAAGGTGAGGTGAATTAGGTCCTGTTGTGGGGTTTCAGGGCCAGAATCTAATTTTTGGAGCTTTTTCTAATATCGGGAGTGGATTGGGTAATAAAATGCATATTGAGAATAAGACAGCCTTCTGGCCTCTCTGGGTCTAGGACAGTAAAGCGTCTAAGGGCTGTTGCCAAATGGGCCATAAACTGGGCTGGGTTTTTATATTTGAGGAAAAAGATCCTAAATGCTAGCTGATTGGGGAGAGGTCAGATAAAGAAAAAAGGAGCATTAACCTTGACTATGCCTTTAGCTCCAGCCACCTCTTTAAGAGGAAACTGTTGGGCAGGTGGGGGAGAGCTAGCCGTGGAATGAAACTGTAAGCCAGACCGGGTGTGAGGAGGGGAGGTGATAGAAAGATTATAGGGTCGGGGAGCAGAGGCTGAGGAAGAATTGAGACCTGGCTCAGCCTGGTGAGGAGCAGCCTGGGGTGAAGGGGAGATGTCAGATGAGTCTGTAGAAAAGAAGGATTCAAGGACTCAGAGCTTGGGGTGAAGACTGAAGGAACAGACAGGAGAGAAAGAAGAAAGATTTGGGACGAGTCACATTGGGAGCAGAGACTAGGGAGGGACCAGTGTGTAAAAGAATGCCTGGACGTCGGGCACCTCAGACCATTTGCCCATTTTTCAACAAAAATTATCTAGATCTTGTAGGATAGACAAATCGAAAGTGCCATTCTCTGGTCACTTGGAACTACTGTTGAGTTGGTACTGGGGCCAAGCGGTATTGCAGAAAAAAATAAGGCATTTAAATTTTAGGTCAGGTGTGAGTTGAAGAGGTTTTAAGTTCTTGAGAACACAGGCTAAGGGAGAAGAAGGAGGAATGGAGGGTGGAAGGTTGCCCATAGTGAAGAAGGCAAGTTTAAAGAGAAGGGTAGAGACACGGAGAAGGGGGGTGGGAAGCAGCCCTAGAGTGCAATGTGGGTGAGCAGCCAAAGCAGGCATCCCTGCAATTGACTTGCCACCAAGGGAACGTGGGTGAATGACCAAGGCAGGCATCCCCACGGAGATCAGACACCAATGGAATGTGGGTGAATAATCAGGCAGGCATCCCTGCAATGATTAAACACCAATGGAAGTCTGTCTTCCCGAGTCTGTGACTGGCACCAGAGTTTTGGGTCCACGGATAAAATGTGTCTACTTTGTCTCTACTAGAGAGGAAAAAGAACTGGAATTGGAAGGACAGGGAGATTGAAGGGTAGCAACAGAGGCTGGAGAAGACAGTGAAAAGACCGCTTACCTGATTTGAAATTGGTGAGATGTTCCTTGGGCTGGTTGGTCTGAGGACCAGAGGTCATAGGTGGATCTCTTCACAGAGTGAGGGTGAGGACAGAAGACTGATCTCTCAAAGGAGTCCCTTGACCCGGGTCTTTGGCACCAAATGTCTCACATATCTGTGTGAAGAGACCACCAAACAGGCTTTGTGTGAGCAACAGGGCTCTTTATTTCACCTGGGTGCAGGCAGGCTGAGTCCAAAACAGGAGTCAGCAAAGGGTGATGGGATTATCATTAGTTCTTACAGGTTTTGGGATAGGCAGTGGAGTTGAGAGCAATGTTTTGTGAGCAGGGGTGGATCTCACAAAGTACATTCTCAAGGGTGGGAAGAATTACAAAGAACCTTCTTAAGGGTGGGGGAGATTACAAAGTACATTGATTAGTTAGGGTGGGGCAGAAACAAATCACAATGGTGGAATGTCATCAGTTAAGGCTATTTTCACTTCTTTTGTGGATCTTCAGTTGCTTCAGGCCATTTGGATGTATACGTGCAGGTCACAGGGGATATGATGGCTTAGCTTGGGCTCAGAGGCCTGACAAACCCCTCTGACTATTGACTGCTTTCCTTTCTGGAAACCCCTCACCCTTTACTATATTGTGTACCTCTATCCCTGGGCTGGCCTTCTGGTCCATTCCCTGGACTCCTGTTCCTCTGCTTGACACTTCAAATGTTGGTGCTTGTTGGGTTTTCTCAGCCATCTTCTCATTTGACAAAGGAATATCACTTATCCAATGCCAGCAGGGACTCCAGAATTTTCATACAGGAAGAGATAGGTGATTTGTCTTGATGCTGAGTTTGCCAAGTAGGCTAACTTCTTCTACCTGCATTCTCTATGTTTGGAGTAGCTTGTTAAGTGGTGATGTAGATTACAGGGGGACTTAATCCTCCCCCATCTCATCACCCCTTGTTTCTCTGCTGCCAGAGCTTCAACTGCCACCTACATGTGGGGCTGTTTTACCCAATAAGTACTAAAGGCACAGTATCTTTTCAAAGTAAAAGAAAATATTGAAGAAAAGAAAGAAAGGAAGGAGGAAAAGAAAGACAAAAGCAAGGAAGGAGGAAAGGAGAGAGAAGAGAGAGGAAAACTGCAAAATGAAATTAATAGATATTTAATCAACTGCCTACAATTCATGTCAAATGTCTACTTAACTTGTGTATGATTATCTGATATATTGTACATAACATATTTAAGTATATTTTTATATGATGTACAGAAGAGCTTCCAAAAGTAACCGTGATTAGAGCCTATCAAACAGTTATTTACTGAAAATCCAAGCTAAAACTTCTTCCTGAGCTCTGTACTCTACTTTCCAATTGCCTACTACACACAGTCACTGCAATGACCACAGGAATCTCAAACACAACACATCCCTAAATAAAATCATCTTTCTTCTCAAATGTCCTGCTAGAGTTTATGCAGTAAAAATGGCATGAGCTTGAGCATCAGTCAGTTTTTTAGGTTCAAATTTCAACTCTTTGAATTAGCCATTTTGTGGGAAATAAGAATTTTAAATGGGACTTTGTCATTTACTAATAATTGCATTTCGGGAAGGCAAGGAATAGAGTCCTTACCAGCCAGAGATGTAAGCACTCAAAGGCAGTAAACTCTGGTAGGGGCTGTGACAGAAGCTCTTCAGGATGTAGTGAGGAACAAGAAAAGGAGGAATCAAGAATGTATTCGGTGAGGTGAGGTGGAGCGACTTCTCACAGACAGTAATAGTAGAGCTTTATCTAGAATAAGAATGACTTAAGTAGCCCAGGGCATGGCTAGGAGTGGAGGAGAGAGGAGCATTAGCAAGAATTAGCATGGTCACCTGAGACCACCAACAGATTTCAGAGCACAACAGAGGAGGTTGGGAGAGAAGCTTGCATCTGATCAGGGATAATGGAGGACCTTGCTTACCCAGAGCCAGAATTTATCCTGAGGCTACAAGTGAGTCACAGAGAACTTAAGCAGGGGACTTATATGATTGGATTTGCATTTGAGAAACATAACTTTTGTAGCCGCAAAGGGGATAAATTAAGACCAGATTGGAGGTGGAGAGAATCCTAATAGACAATTGTGAACATTCTAACCAGAAACAATGAGGTAATTAAGACAGAGCAGTGAGAAGGAAAGAAAGGGAAAGTTTTAGGAGGGTGCTAAAGGGTAATTCTGACAGTTGTGACTGATGAGGGACTAGAGGAAGTTGGAGAACAGGACTTCTGGGTCCCTGGCTCAAAGGCTTATCCGATTATTAAGAGGACAAAATGAAATACTATATACCTGGTATATGGTAGAAGCTCAAATTATGTTATTTCCCTTCCCTGTTCTCTCTTATTACTGGCACCATCACTTACTCAGTAACTAAGGCCAGAAATGTGGCAGTAATTCTTATCTCTAGTGCCCTTTATCCTCCACACCCAGAGCTGATGACACTGAGTGAGGTGAGGAGAGGAAGACAGAGGCCAAAAAAGGGAAACAGTCCTCACGGAGTTCACAGTTTCCTTCTGGCCTGAGTGTTTGTTGTTGTTTGTTTGTTGAAGGAGTGGGCAAACAGGAGCCCAGGTTTAAGGTATTTTGTGGCTTGCCCACCTTGGGGGCTTGCACAGGGATAAATGCTAGGTAAACTCCGGCCCCACCCACTGCAATGCCAGCTTCTTCCCCATCCAGCTGATTCTCTTCCCAATTTCCCGGCTCCAGTCTGGCTTCTAAATTATCAGGTGCTTGGCTAGTGGCTGAATCTGAAAACATGTCTGAAAAGACCATCCTCTTCCCAAGGGAAATGGTTAACCAGATTTTAAACCAAGCTGAATAAAGTTTGGGGTCATTTTTTGAGAAGGAATCATTTTATTTGTATAAGTAGTAAGGGCTGGAAAAGGCAAAACCATGGGGACAGAAAAGAGATTCATTGTTGCTAGGGACTGAAGGTAGAGGGAAGACAACCCAAGAGAACTTTGCAGGGGGGTGATAGAAATGTTCTAGAACTTGATTGTGGGGGTGGTTACTAGACTGCCGTCTTTTTTTTCAAAAGGCATGAAACTACACTAAAAAGCACAAATTCAACTCTATGTAAATTACACCTCAATAAGCCTGACTTTAAATTTAAAAAAAATGAAGGAACAAATAAATAAATTCCTAAGCAGATAGTAAGGGCTTAGTAAATGTTTGCTAAAGTGATAGTGATGGATAGTGATAAGGTATCCGGCTGTCAAAGCTGCAGATTTTACTCCCTTCTTGAATGTTTGCATTTTAATAGAGGATTCTTAAAGCTGGAAAAAGCCTTTAAGGCTCAAAGAAGTTTGTCTCTAATAGGATGCATTTTTTTTTTTCAAATGCAAAGTATTTTATTGCAAGCCAGAGGGGGAGTTCTAGATGAAAGGAAAGGCTAGCAGGAGAGCTGGGAGGCTGGGAGTAAGGAGACTTTACCTGTCTCTAAATTTGCAAACCTCTGAAAGGAGGGTATGCATTTTAAGTAGAGGCACTCTCCTCTGCCTTTTATCCACCATTTCCATCACAAGCTTTTCCTGGATTATTATCCTGGTCCACGATATTGGATTCTTATTGGCAAAACAATTGGTGTTGATGGACAGAGACAGAAGAGTGCTACATCTATATTCAGCTTGGAAAATGAGAATGAGTGAATTAGTGCTCGGCAGCTACAACAGGGGTATTTAAAGTCAACCCATGCTAAAATCTGTTTCTACCCCACCCCATATGGACCAAGCCAAATGCCAGCTTTGACCTACCAACTTTTTCCTCTCCTGTTCATTTGCCAGTCAGGTACCAGAGGATTAGAAGTGATTTTAGCTTAGTTTTGGCAGTCACATCTTGCTGATAACCAGGGAACTGCCTGGATCTTTGAAACGGATATTCTCTCCTGTGTTTCTTTAAAAATCGCGCTCCGATCTTGTAATACCAAAGCACCTCGATTTTCTTTTTAATTCAAACTCCCCCATCTGACAGGACAAGGATTATCTTTTACAGGACACTCAGGGAACTAATTTCTTTCTAAGCCATTCAAAGCCCAAAATGTTGAATTCTTGATTTTTCTTCTGTCACCCTGGACAGGTTTTCCTGTTTCATTTCACCAGAGTGCATGTGAGCACCTGTTTGAATCTATGTGATAGCATCTGTTATCCTTGGCAGCAAAAAGTGGAGGAGTCGGGAGAGTGGGAAGAGTCTCTTTCCACTGCTTGCCCCTGGCACCCCACCCTGGTGGAGGAGTGGCAGGGGTCCTGCTTTTTCCTTAGGTTAAGTTCATCAGTATTGCCAGAACTGTCCATTCCTCACCCTTCCCTGGGTGGTAGTTCAGGAGAAGGGGGCATTTGACTGCTGGGCTTGAGAGGAGGTGCCCGGTGACAGGAACGGCGGTGGCCTCCTCTGCTTGTCCATCAACAGCAGTTCCCACAACCCCCAATCAACTGCCCCAAGACAGCCCCAAGACAGTTATCACCTGGCTCTGTCCACCTCTGTGCTCAAACTGCCGCTCCATGATTGAACTCTCCCTGTCTCACAACCCTTGATCTGGTGCCTCCAGCTCTGTTTCCCTGGCACAGCCCTCTGGGGCTTTCTGAGCCCCTACCCCCTCCCTACCCTCACCAATAACAAAACACAAGACTCAGCCTGTTAATTGCTTCCTTCCTAACAAGAAGGTAGCTAGTTGGCTACACCTGCTGACATTGTTCTAACTTACGCCTGCAGAGTTGATGAAAGGGCTCTACTCCTTTTGAAGTTCAATAAGAGCTAACTTTTATTGAGTGCTGACTATGGGGTCAGCCAGGGTGCTAACCTCAGTTATGTCGGTTAATCCACATATGGAAACTAAGGAGCAGAAAGGTAGCAGCTGTGATTGACACCTGTGCTTGACCCATAACCATAACCACACTAAATTTTGCCCTAAACAGGTCACTAGTCCTCCCCGCCCTCCCTGCCCCAAATCCCAGGCTATTCTATTTGGAATTAAGCAGGACCCAGTTATGAGGGACATCAAAGGCATTTTACTAGTCTGAAGGATTTAGGGAACTCTTCTAGAAAGTTCTGTCATCTGCCTAATCAAGTGATTGTATGGACCTACAAAATCAAAGAAATAAAAATGCCTAGGAAGAGGTCTAGGGCAGGTTACAGACTGTGGAGCACCACTGCTCGATTCCTTTATTTTTATACTTTAAATTTAGTAGAGACCAGGCACAGTGACTCATGCCTGTAATCCCGACACTTTGAGAGGCTGAGGCAGGAGGATTGCTTAAGCTCAGGAGTTTGAGACCAGCCTGGATAGCATAGTGAGACACTGTATCTACAAAAAAATACAAAAATTAGCTGAGCATTTTAGCACATGCCTGTAGTCCCAGTTACTCTGGAGGCTGAGGTGGGAGGATTACTTGAGCCCAAAAGTACGGGGCTGCAGTGAGCCAAGATACCACCACTGCACTTCAGCCTGGGCAACAGAGTGACACCCTGTCTCAAGTATTTATTTATTTATATTTTGAGATGGAGTTTTGCTCTTATTGCCCAGGCTGGAGTGCAATGGCGCAATCTCGGCTCACTGCAACCTTCGCCTCCCGGGTTCAAGCGATTCTTCTGTCTCAGCCTCCCAAGTAGCTGGGATTACAGACATGTGCCACCACATCCAGCTAATGTTGTATTTTTAGTAGAGACAGGGTTTCAACATGTTGGTCAGGCTGGCCTTGAACTCCTGAACTTGTGATCTGCCCACCTCGGCCTCCCAAAGTGCTGGGATTACAGGCGTGAGCCACTGTGCCCGGCCTCAAACATTTTTAAAAATTAGATTAAATTAAGTTAGTAGAAATATAATGCTTTCAATATGCCATCACAAGGTAAACAATTGCCAGTATAATAACTCTAAATGTTGTGCTAGGCATTTCTAAGGTTGTACTTTTTTCTTGTAAAATTCACATATCCTTACTGCAGCACATTTTAAAAATACAAAATAATTAAAACAAAAATATGTCTTACATATATTCCCATCACCCATAGGTAGCCTCAATTAACATATTGGTTGGTTTCCTTCCAGCCTCCTTTCTATATAAATATGTACATATTTTCTTAGTAGGGATGTCCATGATATAAAAATATTTATACCTGGGTTTTCACTAAATATTATGTTAGCCAGCATGTTTCCATGTAATTAAATTTTTTGAAAATATCATTTTTAATAGCAGTAAATTATTTAATAAGCAAGAATTTATTTAACCATCTCTTCAATGTTAGACCTTTGAGTTTTCCCCAAGTTTTCACTATTACAAAAAATGCCATCTCTCTCATTATTTCCTCAAGATTGTTTACCAGAAATGGAATCACTGTGTCAAAAAGAATCTTTAAAAATTCAGCCAGGCACGGTGGCTCACGCCTGTAATCACAGCACTTTGGGAGGCCAAGGAGGGCAGATCACTTGAGGTCAGGAGTTTGAGACCAGCCTGGCCAACATGGTGAAACCCCACCTTTACTAAAAATACAAAAATTAGCTGGGTGTGGTGGCGTGCACCAGTCATCCCAGCTACTCAGGAGGCTGAGGCAGAAGAATCACTTGAACCTGGGAGGCAGAGATTGCAGTGAGACGAGATCGTGCCACTGCACTCCAGCCTGGGCAACAGAGTGAGACTCCGTCTCAAAAAAAAACCAAAAAAAAGCAAAAAAAACCCCAAACCTTTAAAAATTGTAAAAGCAGCTGGGCACGGTGCCTCACGCCTGTAATCTCTGCACTTTGGGAGGCTGAGGTGGGCAGATCATAAGGTCAGGAGTTCGAGACCAGCCTGACCAACATGGTGAAACCCCGTCTCTACTAAAAATACAAAAATTGGCCGGGTGCGGTGGCTCACGCCTGTAATCCCAGCACTTTGGGAGGCCGAGGAGGGCAAATCACGAGGTCAGGAGATCGAGACCATCCTGGCTAACATGGTGACACCTCGTCTCTACTAAAAATACAAAAAATTAGCCGGGTGTGGTGGCGGGCCCCTGTAGCCCCGCTACTCCGGAGGCTGAGGCAGGAGAATGGCATGAGCTCAGGAGGCGGACCTTTCAGTGAGCCGAGATCGCGCCACTGCAGTCCAGCCTGGGCAACAGAGCGAGGCACTCCGTCTCAAAAAAAAAAACAAAACAAAATACAAAAATTAGCCGGGCGTGGATGTGTGCACCTGTAATCCCAGCTACTCGGGAGGCTGAGGCAGGAGAATTGCTTGAACCAGCCAGGAGAATTGCTTGAACCCAGGAGGCAGATGTTGCAGTGAGCCGAGACTGTGCCATTACACTCCAGCCTGGGCAACAGAGTGAGACTCTGTCTCAAAAAAAAAAAAAAATTGTAAAAGCGTTTTTTCCGTATATACAATACAATGGTTCTAAGTATGAGTATAGTTCTTTATATGACTGGCTAAAGAAAATGTTGAGCTTATGCCAAATATCTCCTTGTTACCTTCTTATAGCTAAAGGCCTCTTGGTAAAATTATCACATTGACTCTGATGAGCAAATCTTAAAAAAAAAAAAAAGAAGAAAGAAAAAGAAAAAAGAAAACAGCTGGAAATCATTTCCACCTTTACATGGTATTAGGTGTTTGAAGGCTTCAGAAAACCTTGAGAGAATTTGTTATGATTGAAGATAAGGTCTTCAGGAATAGAAAAAGAAAGATTTTTCCCTAAAATGAGGAATTTCATAATAAGAAAAAATGAAAGCAAGAGAATGTTGAATTTGAAGTGAATGTGAAACTTGAAGAGATTCTTGAATGCTTGATTCATTGCTTTCTAAAAGCCTTTAAAGATGTCAGCTTCCTGAGGTTTTTGTGTTCTCTGCTGCGTTTAGCAGACCAGGTTAATTGTGGATGGTACAGACTGTCAGGAAGAACACAGTGCTTTGATGAGTCACTACACTTAACCTTCAATGGTGACGGAGCCAATTATCTGCTCCCTAACCTGTGTAGACACTTACTTTCTTTTCTTTTCCTAATAGTTACCCAGATTTATGATCATTTAACATCTCCTTAGGACCTAGTGCAAATGTGGGCAGATGACATGAAAGAATATCAACCTCAGATCTATCGATTTTGTTACAGTCAACCCTAAATGGAGCAGATTATCTGTACGACATGGGCAATACTGATGAGTAGCACCTACTCCCCTGAAGGAACACAGCTGGATGCTGCAGAGACCAATCAACTGAGACAGCTGCCAGCCAGCTCCAGGATGCTGAGAAGACTGCACCAGAGAAGGTGCTGTATCAGCCACTGACATGGGAAGCAGTGGCTATACTCACAATATACCTCACACTTAGGTCGTGTATTCTACAAATTTCAAAGGGCCTTTACATCCATATGATCACTTAAACCACCGAACACTATAAAGATATAATCACCCATGTCCCACAGACAGAGGCACAGACCCTAGAGAGGTTAAATGCTTTGCCCAGTATTGCAAAGCCTGTGAGCAGCAAGATGAACTATCAAAGCCAGGTATTCTAATTGCAATACTTGTGTTAAAGCAAACTAAATACGGCTGAGAAGGACTCTGTACTTCTATATTTGAGTCCTTGTGGGTGAACTGCAACCTAAGTTAACAGGTAGACAAGATTGAAACCCTAACTTAGAGGTATGCTCCTGTAACAATCGCTGAGTCTTGGCCAGTCCCAGCAGCCATACTTCAACCACTCCTACACTGCTGAGCGTTCAAACTGTGTTCAAATAAGGCAAATGCATAGCTGTAACCAATCCAGCTATTTCTGTACCTCACCTCTGATTTCTGTACGTCACTTTCCCTTTTTTGTCTATAAATTTGTTCTGACCACGCGTCATCCCTGGAGTCTCTCTGAATCTGCTGTGATCCTGGGGGCTACCTGATTCACAAATCGTTCATTGCTCAGTTAAACTCCTTTAAATTTAATTTGGCTGACGTTTTTCTTTTAACACTTGTGAACTTTCACATTACTAGCTTACAACAAAATTTTATTCAGTGTTACTGTGGGCCAGATCTTTCACTAGATAAAAGAGGATTGAAAAAAAAAGGCATAGATCTTTTTTTTTCAAGGAGCTCAAGACCTATCAAGGGGGACAGACAGAAACTGAGGCTATAATCCTAAATGATGAAGCCATAACTGAGGCAAATGGTGGGAAGGCACTCTGGACTTCAAGTGTGGACAAACTGTTTTCTAAGGAAGCAGCCACTTCTATAATGGTAAGAAAAGATTTTAGACTTATCATGTCTTCTCTTTTTCAACTCTTGCCTCAAACTCTTTACAGACTAATTCTTTTGACAATACAAGATATGGGGTTAAGAACTTGGGCTTCAGCTCACACGGTTCTGAGTTTAAAACCTGTCTCTGCCTCTTACAAGCTGTTTGAGCTAGAGCAAGGTGACTTTGAGCAAGTGGCCACATTAGGATCCAGTGCACTCCTTTGTCCAATGAGAATGGTAATAATAGTATTTGCCATTTAAGGTGGCTGTGAAGGCTAAATGAGAAGATGTGTTCAAAGTGCTTAATACCTCACCAGGTGTACAGTAAGGGCTCAATAAACATTGGTATGATGATAAGGAGGATGATGATGATGATGATGATGATGATAATTAGATACCTTGATTACTGGAGAAGAGAAAGGAGAATGGAGAGGAGGAAGGGAAGAACTTGAGTGATAGGGGCTTAAGAGAATTTTGACTTAATTCATATCTCGCATTCCAGCTAGAAATCAAGGAATCTGTGGCAAGCTGGGCAGCCATAGATTAGGAAGATGAGGGTAGAGCATTGGGGTTCCTTAAAAGGCAGCAAACCTGGATACCTGAAGTATAATGGTTTACGACGCAAGTGTAAATTTCCCTACCAGGCAATGATGTGTTACCAAACAGCCCAGTCACTCTGCCTCTGTCACCAGGAGAGTCCAGCACATTCTGAAGCTTCTACCAGACCCATCAGCCCTTCTCTGGCCCACTCACAGCCCCTCAGGGATTCCTGCTCTAGCCTGAAGTCCCCACATGAGTCTTAGGCCATGTCTCCTTTCCCAGAATACCCAATCCAAGATCTGACTTCCCAGCTCTAGAACTCTGGTTTTCTACATATCACTCCACTGTGGCATAATTCAGTATTAAAGAGGATGTCCCTGGACTCCCTGATTTCAAATCCAGGCTCTGCTACTTACTAGATGTTTAACTATGGCCAAATTCCTGATCCTGTGTACCTCAGTTGCCCCCACCTATAGAATGGGGACAATATTATCGATGACCTAGGGTTTTGTGAAGTTTAGCTGAGTGCTTAGAATTGTGGCTGGCACCGAATTTAAGTGCTCAGTGAATGTTAACGGCTATGATTTTTTCCCCTCCTTGGAAAATTCCAGTTCTGGTAAATGATAAGTAGGGAAACATATGACAATAGTTAAATAAAATATGGAATTATTTGTATATTTCAATTGTCAGTTTTAATTACATATTTTTTCACACATGGATGATTGAGAGTTCTATCTCGGGACTTTTTCATTTGAACTGGTTCGCAAAGATGATACAAATGATGCTGGAATGTCCATGAATAAAGAAGGGACATAGTAACTATTAATGACACTGGAGTCTGGCTGTCAACTTTTCTGAACATTTCCAAAATCCTAAAAGTTAAAAATTTCCCAAAAAGGTTTTTGTATGTCTATGTGCCCCTAATATCTTTCAGAATTCCACATGAAAGCATCTAGATGAGATAAACATAGACAAGGATTTACCCAGTAGGAGCAGAATTACAATCACTGAGTCTCCAAGAAGTGCTGCTGTCTTTGCTCTTGCCCAAACAGCCCCTTGGCTACTTATGTACAGTAGAAAGCTGATTCCATTTTTTTATAGTTATAAAACTTACATAAGATCATTGTAAAAAAATTAAAATGAAGACAATAATAATCTGTAATTACAATTCTTGGGAATGTAGGTTTAGCACATTTTTATATGATCAGCCAGTTCTTTCTCTGTGCATTAAACATATGACCAGAAAGGACCAGTGTAGGAACGACATGCTTGTGGCTTGATCAAAGGCAAATTTACTGGGAAGCTAAAAAACCTTAAGCTTTAGGGCCTCTCCTTTCCACAGGTGTTTTCCAAGGCCTTGGCAATCTGTTCATATGGTAATACATTTATTTAAATTGTATAAATCTTAGGCTTCATAAATCCTAGTTCCATCCCAGGTGCTGCTGGCTGCAGTCTTTCCTGCTCCATGCCATTCTGTCCCACTGAGCGAGCCCAGACCCAGACTCTGTTCACTCTGAGCTCCTAGCAGGCACTACCAATCAAACAGAGCAGGCATCCACTGAAATCTACTTGTCATCTTTCCAATTCCTTTTGCCCTAAGTTGGGATTGATGAGAACTGCCAGCAGGTATAGGTTATAAGGTTTAGAGAAAAGAGAACTGTGGCAGGGGAAAGGTGGAATACAGGGATGACTAAGACACTCCTTGACCAGCTTTGGTCAGGCTCCTCTGAGGCTACTTCTCAGCATGCTCCAACCTTCAGACTCCTGTGTCCATCTTTACAATGCCAAGACTTAGCAAAAAAAAATTTTGTTAGGTGAGTTTAGCAAGAATCCCCATCTTTTATATCTAATCAAATTCCTTATCTTCACTCTTAGAATCTGATCTCCCCAGCCTACCTTCAATAAGAATACTACCATCAGTTTAGCTAAAATCCCCCTTACCCCTGATATTTCCTCTTAGTAATTTTTCCATCCACGGGTCCCCACCCTTGTCCTTGGCTATAAATCCCTACTTGTCCACACTGTATTTGGATTTGAGCTCAGTTCAATAGTGAGTCTCTTTTCCTCTATTGCAATATTTGGTTTTTTAAAAATAAAATTTATCTTTAATTAGAGCCCAGAGCTGATTCTCTTTAACAAAGGGCAGGCAGGACATGATACCCACCAGAATTCTAGAAATGCTTGATTTGGCTGTGACAAAACAGACTCATATGTGGGACTGAATACCACTTATACCCAATTATCATCCAGCATGATATGGTTTGGCTGTGTCCCTACCCAAATCTCATCTTGAATTGTAGCTCCCATAATTCCAATATGTTGCAGGAGGGACCTGGTAGGAGATACATGAATCATGGGAGCAGTTTCCCCCACACTATTCTTGTGGTAGTGAATAAGTCTCATGAGATCTGATGGTTTTATAAGGGGAAACTCCTTTCACTTGGCTCGCATTTTCTCTGTAGTCTGCTGCCATGTAAGATGTGGCTTTCACCTTCTGCCGTGATTGTGAGGCCTCCTCAGCCATGTGGGACTGTGAGTCTATTAAACCTCTTTTTCTTTATAAATTACCCAGTCTCAGGTATGTCTTTATCAGCAATGTGAAAACGGACTAATACATAGCACAGTGACAATTACATATATTACTATTAAATGTGTTCAATTAACTTTGAAGACAACCCTAAACTCAGTTGAGGTGAGAGCCCTCTTCAGAGTCTTGCTCACCCACTTTGGTAATCCAATTGTAACTTTAAAAATAGAGAATGCTGCTTTCAAGCCACTTGTTTGAAAGTAAGCTGTGTTACTACAGTGTCACAGTTCCCACATAGTACTGGAAGTGATTCATTTTCTTGTTAACTTGTGCTATATATACTCCAGAAAAATGAGTTGGCATTTCTAAGAATACTTGATAGAAAAGGACAGAAGTTTTTCTTTCTCTTCCTGTCATCTGAAACTCTTAAATCATAGACAGTGCAATGTGTAGGAAGCTAAAATACATACTCAAGCTCAGAAGCACCTGCCATAGCAGGGTTTGTCTTTTTTTTTTTTTTTTTTTTTTTTTAGTTCGTGGTATCAGATAGTTTCTCTAACTCTGAAGAAATTTTCTCTAGAAAAATATAACAGTGTTAGGGCCGGGTGCAGTGTCTCATGCCTGTAATCCCAGTACTTTAGGAGGCCGAGGTGGGCGGATCACCTGAGATCAGGAGTTCGAGATTAGCCTGGGTAACATGCTAAAACCCTGTCTCTACTAAAAATACAAAAATTAGCCAGGAGTGGTGGTGCACGCCTGTAATCCCAGTTACTCGGGAGGCTGAGGCAGGAGAATCACTTGAACCTGGGAGGTGGAGATTGCAGTGAGTCGAGATCACGCTATTGTACTCCAGCTTGGGCAACAGGAATGAATCTCCGTCACACACACACACACACACACACACACACACACACTCTCTCTCTCTCTCTCTCTCTCTATACATATATATATATATATATAGTGTTAGATATTCTGCAGAATGCAAACCAACAAAGAACTATTAAATACCTAAAACAAACACAGGTTCTTCTTTCCCTTGAAGCTTGTTTTTTGATCCTTTGATTGAAAACTTGGGCCAGATAAAAAGGAAGCACAGAACTACAAGTCATCACCCACAAAATGTTTCATTCTCTGACTTCACAGCTGTAGAGGCACCTGGGAAAGATGAAGAGAAATAGGTAGAAGAGTGACGGTTTAAAAAAAAATCCATCCATTTAAGTAATCTGAAATGAATTAAAAGAGTCACATATGTTAAAATGCAATTCACATCCAAAAATGTTCCCTTTGTGGAAATTGTAATTATGGCGTTCTGACCACAAGACTTTTGTCTTGTTTAGTTTTGTTTTGGGAGCACCTCACTGGGTTAGGTTAACTAGGAACACACTCTGGGAAACAACTGCATTGAGTTTTCAAGAAAGGATTATGTTCTCTGCATCATTCAGGAGCAGTACTCATGCATTTCAGGAAGGTTTCCATCCCTATCAGACATACCCGGCTGTATATCAAAAGTCTGTGCTCCTCTTTCGTAGAGGTTAGAGTTGTTGCTAAAAAGTGGGTGAGCAGCTAGGGACTCTATTTCTGCCAGCTGCTCCCCCACCTTTGCAGCTTGATGCAGTCTTGCAATTAAATCTTAGCAAAGGAAGGGATGTTCACCAGCATGAGGTCCCTGCCACAATCTTTAGTGTTCTTTATTCCTCTGCTACGTGAATGTTGACATTCAGGGCAACCTTGGAAGCCTCTCATTGAAGATGGCAGAGCCTCCATCTGATTTCGTCTCTGAATGACTGTGTCGAGCGGAGCGCTTCCCCTGCTCCCACAGTAAATACACACACAGACACATACATATGCACTACCACCACCACCACCTCCACTTGACCTACAACTGTGCTGTACTCTTAAGTGAGCATAAAATAACTGTCTATTTTGTGAAGCCCTAAAAGGCTAAAGTAAAATGTGGTTGGTATTTTGAACGGTAACTTGTAGTTAGATCTATGCTTTGGGGAGGGCAGTCCCCTAGGCCCCATGGTGATGTTGATGCTGCACCTTATACTTCTAATTTGGAGCATTATTAAAATTCAATTTTCAAATTTCTCTCTTGAATAAAGATAACCCAAAGGAGCCTATAAAGGATGCTGACAGGGTGATTCCTTTCAAGTGTGATTATCTTAGGAGTTTGCACTGATAGTGTTGCCCAAGACCCCTCATGCTTTAAAAGATCCAGACTTTAGTTATTTGAAAAACCCATCACACTCTCTGGATGTGCCAGATAAATTAACTTTTTGCTAGATATGTCTATTCATTTTGTAGTTGTGAAAACCTCTTGATCTCTGGAAATCTTGTTTGAACAGTACTTGATTCAGCAAATGTTAATTGAGCACCCACTGTGTGTCCAGAGCAGCAATCATCAAACATCAAATACACAAGAGACTTGAAAGCCATGTTCTAGGCTAAGCTGGGAAACTCACCACATTCATCTGTAGTGCCAGTCATGAAGCATAGCACCTTTATCCTGACATCTGGCTGTCCCTCTACCCACTTCCCTAGATCGATGACCTGTAGTACAAGTGTAGCCTCTCTAAACAGTGCCCAGTGCTCCAGATCAGTGATTCTCCAAGTGTAGAAACAAACCAGCAGCCTCAGCATCACCTGGGGACTTGTTAGACATGCAGGTTTCAGGCCTGCACATTTACTGTATCCAAGCCCTCTGCGTGGGGTAGCAGCATGATGCTTTCCCACAGTTTTAGAGCTAATCACTTGGACTTCATGTGATGGCCACCCGAGAAAACTCACAACCTGGTGGGACCATCTCCAGGCTGAGCCTTCTTCTCACCTGCCAGCCAAGACACACTTATTTTTATACAAGAGCCATTCTTGGCCTAATAACCAGGAACACCCAACTTTGAACCAAGATGATAATACTATCAATAATAATGGTAGTAAAAAAAATTAGCATTTATTAAGCACTTTCTGTATGCCAAACACTGTGCTAAATGCACTTAGTTACTCAATTTAATTCTCACAACAACCTTAGAAAAAAAGTGCTTTTATATTGTCCCCATCTTACAAAAGAGAACATTGAGAATCAGAGAGAACCACAGTTTGGAATCCTGACTCTTGCTTTGACATATAAAGCCTTCTCTTTTTTTTTTTTTTTTTTTTTTTGAGATGGAGTTTTGCTCTGGTTACCCAGGCTAGAGCACAAATGGTGCGTTCTCGGCTCGCTGCAACCTCCGCCTCCAGGGTTCAAGTGATTCTCTCACCTCAGCCTCCCAAGTAGCTGAGATTACAGGCGCCTGCAACCACACCTGGCTAATTTTTGTATTTTCAGTAGAGATGGGGTTTCACCATGTTGGCCATGCTGGTCTCGAACCCCTGACCTCAGGTGATCCACCCACCTCAGCCTCCCAAAGTACTGGGATTACAGGCATGAGCCATACCGCCCGATCTGCCTTTTTTTTTCAAGACAGAGTCTCCCTCTGTCCCCAAGGCTGGAGTGCAGTGGCACGATACAGCTCACTGCAACTTCCACCTCCTGGGTTCAAGCTATTCTCCTGCCTCAGCCTCCCAAGTAGCTGGGATTACAGATGTGTGCCACCATGCCTGGCTAATTTTTGTATTTTTAATGGAGACAGGGTTTCACCATGTTGGCCAGGCTGATCTTGAACTCCTGGCCTCAAGTGATCCACCTGCCTCGGCCTCCCAAAGTGCTGAGCCACTGTGCCTAGCCTAAAGCCCTCTTTTTGACACAGTATCCAGTGTGGGCAATTCTGGCTGCCACAAGTAAATAGAGTGTAGAGTGGTATATGAAAATATCAGCAGAGTGAACTTTAAAGCAAGCTCTTCAGACCTGGGTCCTCAGGTACAGTAGTGCAGGCTCCCTCCTAATGTTTGAAGAGCTTGAAGTTGTATATAGTACCAATAGAGGCCCACATTTCATATATCTAAATATTTTAAAGTTATTGAGCAAACTAGAAAACTGTTAAAATAATCTCCTACTTGGTAAATACACCTTCATAACAACTTGGAAGTCCAGGTTCAAATGTAGGATTCTTAGGCTCCATAGCATTCTGCATTGGAACTTGATGGTGAAGGTGAAATTTTTCCCAGCCATTCCATTTCTCTGCCTATCCTCAGCTGCAGACCCCACTAAGAGAGCCTCATGTGTTGATGTGTGGATACGGCAGTCTACATCCAGCTCTGTCTCGAAACCCCTGCAAACAACTGGCCCTTGGTTACCCCCCAGGCCTGGATGAAAGGGGAGTCTACTCTTTGGAGGACAAACTAGAATAGAAACTCATGCAGGCCCTGAGCATGATGTTTAAAGGGGCACTATGTTTCTGAGTGAGAATATCCCCATGGTCCTGTGGGAAGGGACATAGCCAGAGCAGGGCCCTACTGGGGCCTCTAAAGCATGGATCCTAAGGCAGGTGCCTTTCTTGCCTTACCCAACGATAGTTCTGCATCTACCCTCCCTCAGAATCACCAAGAAAAACAACTCCTATCCAAATAAGTTTGAGAAACACTGGATATTGCACAGCCTTCTTGGGAATTTATAGTTAACATTAGTATGGTGTCTTAGGTCGGGCTGCCATAACAAAATATCACCAATTGGATAGCTTAAAGAACAAAGGTTTATTTCTCACCATTCTGGGGGCTAGGCAGGTGCTGGCTGATTTGGTTCCTGATGAGGGCTCTCCTCCTGGCTTGTAGATGGCCACCTTTTCACTATGTCTTCACATGGCAAAGAGAGAGCTCTGGTCTCTCCTTCTCTTCTTATAAGAACACTAAACTCATCATGGGGGCCCCACCCACATGACTGCATCTAAACTGGATCACATCTCAAAGGCTCCACTTCCAAATACCATCATATAGGCAGTAAGAACTTCAACATATGAATTTTAGAAGGACACAAACATTTAGCCCACAACACATAGGAAAGAGAGAGATCTGATGCAAAGAAATCAGTTGACTTTAACTCAGTATCATCCACACATATTTCTTTATGAAATTTTTATTGAAGTTTGGTGGATTTTCCATAAAAAACACTAGTATTCATGCTAAACCACTAGAATCTTAAATCGGTCATCACCTTTGGCTCTATCCTTTCGGCCACTGGCTATTTCACCAATATGGTACCTCGCTTTAGTCTCTGCTGATGGTGATAAATACCATCAATAAACCTTGTTTCTAGATTTCCTTTTCTGTCATCCTCAGACCTGTCCTCCTATTAATAAAAGTCCTAACAATTTGCACAATTTCCAGAGTACCAGTCAAGCATGTTTTATTCACATTACCAGTCAAGCATGTTTTATTCACATTTACCAAAGTAATAACTGCAATATTACCCCATCTTATCCAAGCAGGTGAAGCTGTGATTGACTTTTAAATGCAATCACTAAGCAAGTGGCCAAAACTCTGACTTCATAGAATAGACTCAAAACAATTCTCTGAGTTCACTTTTCTTCTCTCCTTATCATTTTACTTTGCTTTTCTTTTAATTTGGACATAAGTACAGCCTGGTGAGTAAGATTATAAATGAAAAATTCAGGAATGCAAAATTGAAAATTAGATAAAAGCTATGGTTTTCTGTAGCCTAAAACGAATTCTCCAATTCCTTTTTTTCCTATTTCTCCCACCCTTTAAATTGCAGACTGTTATGAAGATTTACTTAACATTTATAAAACCTAGAAGAGCAATAAGAGTAGAAGTATTGCATAAAAGCCAAGAGAAGGGTTTCATGTTGAAGAACAATCACAGTGCGTACTTTTGTTTACTAGGAAAAATATAAAGGATTCCCAGAAGGCTAGTACTAAAAGTTAGTCGCTATTAATTCCAGTTGAAGCCATCCTCACAGCTGCCCTTATTCCTCTGCTGAAAGCTCCCAAGGGTTCCAGCCACGCCGTTGCTGTGGTGACTGCTGCAACCACTTGCTCATTTCAGCTAAAAAACATATTCAGGTTGTCAGCCTGTGCCACCAGCTGATTTTGGCTCAGAACATTAAGGTCACTGACATTGCCTTCTCAACGCATGTTATCAATTGAACCTGCTGCAGTAAGAGAAGAATTGTTGTCTAGGCCAGGAGCCAGTCAGGGTCTCAGGGGATGACAACGTCCTTGGTCATCTCATTTAGAGTCTAATCCTCAACTTCACAGCCAGAAGGTCAGTTCTGTGGGTATATGTAGGGAGAGTTGGGCTCTAGGGTGCTGATTAACATTAATCAAATTAATGCAAGAATAATACATAAACTAGAATGTTCATTATTTTTCATTATAAAACATATTTATATATAAAATATAATCAAGAATCACACAATATAATCAAGAGTACCAGAACTCCCATGCCCATGCATCAGTAAATTCTCTACAAAGCCAAATTTGAATGAGAAGATTGCTTAGTTATCTGGAAACCAAAGCCAGGGTGAAAAACAAAACTATTTTGGTGGCTGTCATCATGAAACCCAACAACTCCGCCTCACCATTTTCCAAGTTCACTGTAGTTCATTTCCCTGTGTAAACCATCTTGCATTAGGACAAAAACCAACTAAGTCAGCTGTATCTTTAGACTAATATATAGCCATACTCCTCTGAGTTTATAGCTCGAATACTTTAATTTAGCTTTAGGTATTCCTCAAACTCCCCAGGCTCCCATTTATAAATCATTGCTTAAAATGCGTTGGTTCTGCAGATGGCTGGTGTCAGATTGACTTTTTCTAATACAGCCTTATGTTCAATTTTGAGGAAGCCTATATCATATACAGAAAACAGTTCAATGTTTCAAATTTTAGAAAGAAAATCAGGAAGACATTGTAGAGAAAAGACTTAGTACCAGTTTGATATTGGATCTCTGGTGAGGCATTTGATTTTTAATATTTATTATCATATATTAATATGTTCTGAAAGATGAAAGACAGTCACCATTTATGGTAGGCAGGATTCTAAGATGGCCTCCAAGATTCCCACCTCCTAATATATAGGCCCTGTCATAGCTCCATCCTCTTGAATGTGGGCAGGACCAGTGACTATGATGAGATATCACTCCCACGATCAGGTTCCTATTCAGTTGACTTTGAGTTAATTAAAAGGGAAACTAACCTGGGTGGGCCTACCTAATCTGATGAGCCCTTTAAAAGGTGAAGCAGCAGAAAGATGCTCTATTGCTGGCCCAGAAGGAAATAAACAGCCATGCTGTGAACTGAACTGCCTATGGAAAGGGCCATGAAACATACCATTACTCCAACATTTGTGCCTCCTCATATTTCATCTCTGTCCATTCTTCCAAAGAACTTAAACTCTATATGACATGAGAAAAATAGTAAAATTTTTATACGTCATTGGAAAGAGAACGTTGAATATATGGTTGTCCTGAAAACATTTTTTAAAATGCTATACTTTGTCATATTTCCTTCCAAAAACTGCTAGATGCAGAAAAAATTTAGGCCTTACTATAGGGTTGTGTCTCTATAAATAAACCTAGCTAAAACAGCATTCTGTAAAGGATGCACCTATCTGGTATTGCCCCTTTAGACAAGTAATACCTATACAGAGACAGTGATTTTCTGAAGACAGAGTATTTGTTAATGACTAAAGCAACATTCAGAAATGCGAATGAGATACACTTCACTCTGAATATGTGTATGCGTATGTCTATGAATAACAAAAACTAGGGAAGAGATTCTGATATTGCTCTCCAGTTCCTTCAGAGCTTGGCTGGTTTTAGTTAAGATTGGATCCCTCTTGTTCCAATCCCAGAGATCCCCTGTGTATCTTGCCCATACCACCCTGTCTTGTGCCGTACAGCTGGCTGGAATGCCCGCCTCTTATTTCAGAGATCATGATGCTCAGTTTTTAGTCTTTGCTTATGCAGTTGACCAAGATAGCATCTTGAAGTGATGAATCTTGGTCAGTTGATTCCTGGGGAACTCTTAGTTTCTTACCAAAATGCTTTACAAAATTCTAGCAGCCTTTATTCTTGTGTGGCAAAAATGAAAAACGACTTCTGCTTGCCTAGGGCCATTGAGGTAGCATAATCATCCCAGAAGGGAGATAAAGTCCTAATTTCCTACTGCTTTCCATATACAGAGACTCATGAGAAAGGAAACCACACCTAAGTCTTTGATCCTATGAAAGGGAAGATTGCAGTGGCACTTTGTGTACCAAGACAGACAAGTTTAGCTAAGTAGCTTAATGAGTTATATCTCCCAGCTCTCTGGTATGAAGTCCAGAGCTGAGTTTTGAGACAGAGGCAAAAAAGAACCAAATTCCCTAGAGTAATATAGTGAGAGGGAAGTTGAGCTTTAGGAATAAGAAGAGAGTTCAATAAGATAGTGAAAAAGAGGTCTGTGAAGGACAGAGCCAGTGAGAAATTTACTTGAGCAGGAATGGCCAAAGAACTTGTAAGATCAGGAGCGCTCAACATCGGTTTTAAGTTGTTTGCTGTGATGTAACCCCGCTCCACTGACTCAGATCAGTGGGGCTTCAGAGGATGAAGGAATCGGGCAGTTCCTAATAGGGTGTAATGCTAGGGGGAAGAGGTGGACAACATATGCAGGGGATGATAAGAAGAGAGGTGAAAAAGAATTCAGATGAAGCAGAAGTTTTGATTCAGAAATGACTTGAAATATAAACTCTCTAAACCATGAGAGATATTTCAAGGCTTCTGGGACACCCATCATAAGTAGAAGAGGATTTTGAACCATTTTAATTTGAAAATTATAATGAAACAGATGAGCCACTAATGCTGGAGGACTTAGGAACTCCCAGACAGTTGACATCAGCTGAAGCAGGTGGACCCACTGTGTGATGGTGCAGCTCTCTTCCTACCTTCCTAATCTCGGCACCTGTGGCTGCATTCATCAGTGGGGAGCAACACTCACAGTGGCAAGAGGAGGGGCATTTTAAACTTCCTTTTGTGGGAAGAGCCACTTTTGTGCTGAGACCAAAAACGTGGTGCAAGACGAAGGATGCCATGTCATCATCATTGGGTGCACCCCTGACCACAGAAGATCAGGATCAGTTCTCCCGTTTAGAACCCATCATTCAACTGCTACAGACCAATCAACCATCATCCAGTTGGACCACATTAGACTGATAAGAAGAAGCTTCACTGCAGGCAGTGGAGATGCAGGGCATTAACTCTGATGTGAAAGTCCATGCAAGACATTTAAAAAACTCTCCCCACATTCTCATCTCAGGTAATGGTGTCATTACCTGATGTCAAGATGAACCTATTGCTCCCATTAAGACTAGTGAGTCAAACTTTGGAATAACACCATCAGACATTGCACTTCTCTTCATGCCTATCTTATCAATACTTCATAAAATATCAAACTCCTCTCCCACAAGACTCCTAGGGTTGTATTTTTTGGGCAGTGATTCTGAATAACCTTGTGCTTAAAAAAAGACTCAGATCCAGATAATAAAATGATAAAAGCTCTTGCTGAATAACCTCAAACATGTACAAAGCAAACTAGGCAGTAAACTTCATGAGGACAGAGACCCTGGGTGTGTCTGGTTGGCCATCATCTCTCAGGTCTTAGCACAGTGCCTGACAAATAGCAGGCCCATGATGACTCGGCCTCTTTATGCTTCCTGAATGTCAGGATTCATTTGTGTGGTCTGGTCTCTAGTCTTCTGGCTGTCTCTGTCTCCCTGAAGATGCCCAGGACAGAAGGCTACACAGCTGCCCTGGGCCTCTGAGTCATCTTCCTATCAGGAAATTGTTTCTGCCTTAGCTAAATAGGTAGGCAATTTTCTGCCCATTTCAGACAGAAAACCTAAGTTTAAAAAAGATTAAGTGAATAGCTCAAGGTTATATGCAAACTCTGGCCCAGTTAGGAATAGAACCCAAGTGGTTCCTAACATTCAATCCTATGGTGCCTATCTTTGTAATTTACAGATATTGTTCCCAAATTGCTCACTGAAAATTCTGCCTAAATATTGAAGGTAAAACAGCTTTATGTGTCCAATAAAGAGAGAAAGAGTATATATAAAATGAAATTTTTCCCACATGAGGAATGAATCACTGTAAGGAACATTTGTTCAGTTGTTTCATTATAAAATAAGAGCATTCCTCCTGGCTGCCACAAAATCCAAATGCTCCATTTTGTTACTAAACACTCCTTTTAACACCAAGCCAAAAATAAGTCACAATGTTAATGCAAACATCTTGCAAGCAAATAAAAGGACTTGTGCCAAATTTATCAGAGTTAGAGGGAAATTGTGTCATACCTGTCTATGAGAAACTTTCTATTAGATCACCAGTCAATAGGATACCAGCATCTGCTGATCTTGACTGAAAGACATGAGTAATAACAGACAACTTTAGGAAATACATTTTTCTTCCATAGTTAGCAATGCATGACTCACTAGAACTCTCCAGACACTATACTGCATGAATGACTCAAAATTCTACCAAGGACAGAGCACAGTCAGTTCTCTCTTCCTGTGCCAGGATTTCTCGTTCCAATTATACTGATTCGTTAGCTTACTTCAAAGACAGAAAATCTCGGTCCATTATCTTTCCTCTTTCAAAAACAGTCATGTATATTTTAATATAAAGACAATTATTAGGGTGCTACAGGAAAATAGAGACTAAATGTAATAGCGAATGCTGAAAGCAATCTTCAATTGGTTCAACTCTCATCATTTGGGAGAATGGGTTGGGCAATGACCATGGTTAAGTTTCTTCTGGAAGATTGACCAATGAGAAGAGGTTGTTGCAATACAAGAAATATCGTATTGTGACACACCAAGAGCCTGCTCATCCAAATCTTCAGTAGCTGATAGTGGTATCAAGGATGTTTTGAGAAATATTTCAGTAGTTACTCTCCACAACAGAGGCCTTGTTTCTTTCAAATAACTGTTTTCCTCAATAATTGCAAAAGCCTCCCAGTGAAAGTGCACACCTCTAGGCTCTTTCCTTTTCATTCTATTCTTGGCATTCCATCTCCAGATTAATGTTATTTAAGGATAATTCTGATAATGACATCAACATACCATAGTGACTAAGAGAATAGGTCTTGGAATTAGGCCACCCAGCCACCAATTAATTTTTTTTTTTTTTAGATGGAGTCTCGCTCTGTTGCCCAGGCTAGAGTGCAGTGGTGCGATCTTGGCTCACTGCAATCTCTGCCTCCCTGGGTTCAAGCAATTCCCCTGCCTCAGCCTCCCGAGTAGCTGGGACTACAGGCACCTGCCCTCACGCCTGGCTGATTTTTGTAGTTTTAGTAGAGATGGAGTTTCACCATGTTGGCCGGGCTGGTCTCAAACTCCTGACCTCAGGTGATCCATCTTCCTCAACCTCCCAAAGTGCTGGGATTACAGGAGTGAGCCACCACACTTGGTCATCACCAATTATGTTTTTAACCTCTTCATGCCTCAGTTTTCTTATCTGTGACAGGGAGTTTGTGAGATGCTTGAATATCTTTTTTAACTTTGTGTTAAAAATGAGTATGTAAGCAAACAGAACATTCATAGTTAAGAGAATAGGTTCTAGAATGACATTTGGGGTTAAATATGTTGGTTCTGCCATTTAACTGTCTGCAAGGCTGAACTAGTTACCTTATTCTGTATAGCAAATCACCCACAAAACTTTCTGGCTTATGACAGCAATAATAATTTTTTTTATCTTCCACAGTTTCTGTAGGTCAGATTTGGGGAGCAGCTTGGCTAGGTGGTCTTGGACACAAGGTCCCTCATGAGGTTGCAGTCAGATGTTGGCTAGGGCTACAGTCATCTGAAAATTAGACTGGGGTTGGAAGATCTACATTTAAGGCAGCTTACTCACATGACAAGTTGGTGGAGGTTATGGGCAGGGAGATTAATTTCCTTTCACATGGGCCTCTCCACAGGTTACTTGAGTGTTCTGATGACATGGCAACTGGCTTACCCCACAGTGACCCAGGAAAGCAAAGCAGCTCCAATGCCTTTATGGCTTCACCTTGCAATTTATATCCCATCAACTCTGCCATGTTCTACTGGTCACACTGTCCACCCCAGATTTAATGTGAAAGGGGACTACTCAAGGCACTGACACCAGAATGTGAAAATCACTGGCAGCTATCTTGGAAAATGACTACCACAAAGATATTCAGCAAGCTGTTTTTAGCTCTTTAAACCTTAGTCTCCTTATTTGCCAAATACAGATAATAACAATATACTTATTTCATAGGGTTGTTATGAGAATTGACAAGATGATACATGTAAAGTACTTGGCACCTACTAATTACTCAAAAAAATTACTTATTATTATTATAATCCAGTAATAATCAAACTATTCCAGGGGCTGCCATGAGGAAAAGGGTTTTACTTCTGGGGAGTAGATAAAACTGTAAATCTTCCCCGTCTTCTGCCTCATTCTTACTTCTTTCAATTGACTTCATTTTGTCTCATATGTATTAGGCTTCCTCATAAGATTTTCATTTGAAGAAAGGATTATTCAGCTTTTTAAAAAAGAAAACTACTTTTTTTTAAAAAAAAGTGTTATTGATCAGTATTTATTTCAAGCAGTAAGAATTTTAGTAAAGATAAATGTGTGAATGTATCTTTATAATTTCCATATAGATAGCATTACCTAGCTAATTAGCGATATAGTATGGCTGGAAAGCAGAGAATAGCAGATTTTGTAAGAGACCACCCAGTCACGTGTTAAAACCCTTAAGGCTATTAACCCACTTCCACAGCAGTCAGATGGAAGACCTGACGTTTGAGGTTGTTGGGTGAGTGTATTAGGTAAACTCTCACACATCCCAAAGGTTGATTTATTCACCATGGTATGTACTCAAGCACCTACTTTGTGTGTGCCCTTGTCTAACTGCTGGGTATATATTAGTGAACAAGATGAACAAACTTCCAGTTTCCATTGAGCTTTCATTTTGTGAAGGAAAAGACAAGGAATAAACAAATAAATGAACACTGTAATTTCAGGCAGTGATAAATGCTATAATAATGAAAAACAATGATGCGGTAAAGTGACCAAGCAGTTGGAGGACTGGTTTTACTAGGATGGTCAAGGCAGTGTTCTACGAGAAGATGACATTTGAGCTGAATTTTGAACAACGACAAGGAATCAGCCATATCAGCAATTGACAGAGGAATTCCTAGATATGTACTAACGTGGCACCTTGGGAAGCCTGAGCCATCAGGTGACCTCATTCCAATGGAAATCTTACTATTTACTAAAGTTACTGAAATTTGGTTTGAAAGATATTCTGAAAAGACTTCTTTCCCTTTGATGATGCATCTTCATAGAGACATTTGGCTAAAGTTGCTGATTAGAGCCAATATTTCTGACAAAAAAACAATGGAATTGCTGATAGATGGTGTGACTGAGACCAATGCCTCCAAGTTAAAAACCAGTTCAATCTGGGCCACTTTGAAAATATCCTAGAATATCTGAAGGATCAACTTAAGCCTATTTTTCATGGGCTTAAGTTGAAAACAGAAGTCAATACATAGAGGACCCAAGTATAGAACAGATAACACATGCATTCTTGTCTAGTTTCCCTAAGATTTTTCAATCTTCTTTTCACCACCAACCTGTACACTTAGAAAGGAGGGGAAGGGGTGTCAAGAGAGAGAAATGAATAAAACATAAAAGACTTAAGGAGGAAAGGAATAACTACAAAATAAAATCAAATCTGGGAGGCCGAGGTGGGCAGATTGCTTGAGCCCAAGAGTTAGAAACAAGCTTGGGCAACGTAGGGAAAGCCCATCTGTACAAAAAATACAAAAAATTAGCCAGGTGTGGTGGCATGCATCTGGAGACACAGCTGTTGGGGAGGCTGAGGTGGGAGAATCGCTTGAGCCTGGGAAGTAGAGACTGTAGTGAGCTGTGATGGTGCCACTGAACTCCACCTTGGGCAACAGAGTGAGACTCCGTCTCAATTAAAAAAAAAAATCAAATCACATTAGAGTTGGAAGAGACATTAGAGATGGTCCTGTCCAACCCCCTCAGGTTATACATGCACAAACCAAGGTGCAAAGAAATTAGGCAACTTCTCAAAAGTACACAGTCAATAGCTAAGCGGCACCCTCACACACCAATGGGAAGAAGGGGTGATAGGGGTGTTCCCTTACTTCCCGTACAGCCTCGGCTTCATGTAAGGTGAACAAGGGCCTCTCCATCCTGAATTCAGGGAATGCTCCACCGCTACTTCCCACTGTCAGCAGGTAAAATGTCCCAATCTGTAGAAGAATTGAGTTTGAGTTGCCTGTGAAACATCTACACAGAGATTGCCCAGGAAGCTATTGGACATAAGGGTAAATAACTTTAGGAGCGAGATCTCAGCAAAAATGTGGATTCATGAGTCATCAGTATACAGCTGAAGATAGGTCCAATTACAATACTTCCTGTTTTTACATGATGAATCTGAGACCCAGAAATGTGATGTAACTTGACTGGGGCCATATTAGTAGGTACAGAGCACAGATTTAGACCCTAGTCTTCCTGACTCCCAAGTCTGTGCCCCTTCCAAGAGGGCTTGCTGATATGACTATGTGCTCTGATGAGGAGCGGTAGGAAGGTGTTACAGCAGAACAATGCTCTTTTAATTTCAATTGCATATTTCTATTTCTAATATGTAGCTAAATATAAATACGTCTAATGTGGGTGGCTAATACACATTTTGCAGCTTATGCAGCCACCAAATTGCCTACTGACAGGCAACCAGCCACTCACCCTTGTCCTTTGGATATGATTCCAACAAGAAACTCTGTAAAGCTGAGAGAAATCTCATAATGCCTTCCAGATAGTCCCTTCTGGGTCCTGTAATCTAACCAAAAGAGTGCAAGATGCCTGCCAGGTACTGTAATTGGGCCTATCTTTAGCTCTCAACTGATGATTTCTTTTATAGGAACCTGGTGACTCCTGACTGTGCTACCCAAGGAGACTGTGTGGAAGGAATCAGCAGACATCAGCGTGTCCATTGCACCAAGACTGGAAGCCCAACCAGTGATTTCTGTAGCAATTTCTGAAGTTTCTGAGCAAGTGGATTGAGAGCTTTTAAGATAACTCTATACTGAGTATCAAACAAGGACCAGAAAACACCTAAGAGTGAATTACTCATTTCAGCTGCATTATTTTATGGTTTTTAGGACACAATGGAAAACAATGGAAGCTCCATGGCTATTAATTAAAAACTTTGGGAGTACCACCAAGAACTTCCCAGGTACGTAATGGTTGGTCCACTGTTCACCCTTCCTTGTTCAAAAGTGATTTCCTGAGCACCTTCTCTGATGCTTGCCTTCCCTCCCTATAGTCTTTTGGTCCTCTCTTTTCTGTTTCTTTGCTTCAAGCCTAAGGAGCTTTTCCCCAGACCTTTATTTTATTTTATTTTATTTTAGATGGAGTCTCGCTCTGTCGCTCAGGCTGGAATGCAGTGGCATGATCTCGGCTCGCTGTAATCTCCAGCTCCTGGGTTCAAGTGAGTCTCCTGCCTCAGCCTCCTGAGTAGTTGGTACAGGTGCCCACCATCACACCCAGCTAATTTTTGTATTTTTAGTAAAGATAGGGTTTCACCATGTTAGCCAGGATGGTCTCGATCTCCTGACCTCATGATCCCCCCGCCTCCCAAAGTGCTGGGATTACAGGCATGAGCCACAGTGCCCAGCTCCCCAGACCTTTCAATATTAACCTAAGACCCAAAGGGTGAGAAATTTATCATTGTTAACACCTTTATTTCTCCTGCAACTCTCAACCACCCCGCTTTCTCTGATACTACATTCCTCCTGCTCATTTCCTGCCTTTCTGATGGCTCTTCTCTACTCCTGTCATCAACAACCCTTCTTTATGCCCTTTCTGTAGGACATTTCCCAAGGTTGTCGCATTGGGTCTATTTTGTAAAATTCTTACACTTAATTCCTTGGTGATCTCATCAATTTCGCCCCTGCCCCAACCCAGCTTTAACTATTTGAGGATGACTTCCAAATCCACATCTTCAGTCCTGAACTTCAAGTCATATACATTTTCTAATGCCTGATAAATAATTCTGCTGAAAAGTTCTACCAGCATCTCTAACTTAAAAACAAGACTTCTTTATTGTTGATAATAGACCATCCACGCTTCTACCCATCCAGACTTGAAACCTTAGAGCCATGGCACTATTCGTTTTAATTTTAATCTCCCGAGTTCACTGTGTGGAGAATAGTATCAACTTCTTAGATGAATTCACAGCTCTACATCTTTCTTTCCCACCCCTGTCTTTACACTTAATCCAGTCCCAACCTCTCTTTCTTGCCTCACCCCTCACATTTCTGTCTTCCCTCCTACCCTAATCCTTTCACCCTACTCTTCCACTTGTGTTGTACCTTGGATTATATTACTCCTATCTCTTTCATTCCAACATCTTTCCCTTCCCCTTAAAGAGCATTTCTCATCTCTAACTGATAAGATAGGACCCATTCTCAGACCCATCTCAAGTACCACATGCCCAGAAATAGTAAGTTTCCTCCAGTGTGCAGCCACCTGTGAGAGAAGATGTATTTCATGTCCAAATGCCTTCTCTCTCACTCTCCAAGTTAGTCTACCTCCTGCCCTGGAAATTCTACTTCCTGAATGCTTCTTAAATCTATCCATTTTCCTTTATCCCCTTTACAATACTTTTATCCAAGTCACTACTGTTTTCACCTAGGCTACTAACATGGCCTTCTGGCTGACCTCCTGGGTCCTCTTTTGCCCGTCTCCAGTTTGTGCCACACAATACATGTTTTTAGAACACGACTCAAGTCAGGCCTCCCCTTCAGTGCCTCCCCATAGTGCCCAAACCTTCAAGCCCTTGGTACATTGGATTCTGCCTGTGTCTACAGCCTCTTCAGCATTTATTTTTTAAGACAGCATCTTTCTCTGTCTGAAGTGTGGTGGTATGATCATAGCTTATTGCAGCCTCAAACTTCTGGGCTCAAGTGATCATCTCACCTCAGCCTCCTGAGTAGCTAAGACTTCAGGCAATGCCATGCCCAGCTATTTTTTAATTATTATTTTCAGTAGCGATGGGGTCTCACTATGCTGTGCAGGGTGGTCTCGAACTCCTGGTCTTGGGTGATCTTCCTGCCTAGGCCTCCCAAAGCATTGGGATTACAGATGTGAGCCACTATGCCCAGCCTCAGCTTTTTTTCAGTCAGCACCATGCCCATTCCTACTATGGGACACTTATACCTTCTCTTCTCTCTGCCTAAAATTCCCTCCTTCCACTCTGCTCTCCTAGCCTTCAGAACACATCTCAAATATTCCTCCTTTTGAAAAGCCTTCCATGCCTATATTCCTCCAGCTGTCAATGATACTGTGTGTGTACTTTCCCTTCATGGCAATTCTCTCAGTTAATTACAGATGATAGCTTACAATGGGGTTATGTCCCAATAAACCCATCCTAAATCGAAAATGCCGTAAGTTGAAAATGCACTTAATACATCTAACTTATTGAACATCATAGCTTTGCCTAGCCTACCTTAAAGGTACTCAGAAAATGTATATTATGTTACAAAATATTCTAACAGAAAGCCAATTTTAAAATAAAGTGTTGAATATTTCATGTAAGTTGTTGAATATTGTACTGATACTGAAAAAGAAAATTATTATATGGGTACTCTGAGTACAGTTTCTACTGAATGGCTATCACTTTAGCACCATCCTAAAGTAAAAAATTCGTAAGTTTAATCATCATAAATTGGGGACCATCTGTATTTTACTATATCTTTCTATTACTTGATTCATGTCTGTCTCCCCCACTAGATTAAATGTTCCATGAAGAAAAAGGCTATATCTGATATGCTCATCATTTTGTCTAAGCTTTTGTTCCAAATTTCCAGCAATGTCTGGACATAGTAAAAACTACCCAATAGATATCTGTTCATTGAATGGGTGAATTGTTATTCTCTGCCCTCAGATTTCGTAAGTAAAAAGGAACTCCTTCTTTATACCTATTTCCTTCTGGTAATATTAACTATGGTTTTCGGAAAATAAAAGTGAGAAATTTTAACCCGCTTTGTTGAACAAGTCCTATGTGCATAATAACAGCCATAATTCCAGGCTTCAGCTTCTCTTTCAAAAAAGTATTAATGGGTACAAAAACTGGCAAAGAGAGGGAAAATATAGGTGGGTGTAAATGAGGTTAAGGAAAGTACATGTTTTGACTCCACAGCAGAAAAAAGTCATTTACATGTCTTTCCTTCATCCCACCCAACACTAGTTTTCAGAAATTGGAACCAAACTAGGAACTAATAAATGTGATGTTCATAGGTCACAATAACAATGTTTTTAAAGTGCTGCTTTCTCCACTCAACCAATTTATTTTAAAGCTCTTCCTGAAAATGATTTATACTAGGTTTTAAACTAAAAAGTTTCAAAATATTTTTACCTCTGACATTTCCATGAAAACCAAAGATAAAAGTGACATTGAGTTAGGGAAAATATTCAATGCAAATACAAATGCATTGTCCTTCCTTACATCTGACTCTAATGAGCAAAAGTACATGCTCAAAATTCTGCTTGTAAACATTTCTGTTCAGCTGTATTGAATTCCACTGATAAAACTGAGAGGACATGAGGTGATGAAGAAGTGGGGACAAATGGTAAGACCACTAGACTAGAAAGCAGAAAACCAGTATTCTAGTTCCACCATTTAACAGTCATTTGGCAAAGCATTTAATTTCTCTGTGCCCAAATTTCAGGAATTATAAAATGGCAGTGATAGAGCTTTGGTTCAGGAAAGCCAACTAACATCACATGGGTTAACAATAAAGGTGTATGACAGGGGACACATCCATAATAGTAGTGAGCACTGAAGTTGTTAGAATGACTTCATGTTGAGGCAGAAAGTCATAACCCAGGATGCTTATAGAAGATGGCAATAGAGATAGGAGTTGGAATTTTTCTTCCCTCTGGGACCCAGGATTGATCCAAGCCCAGAGTTAGCATATTCCGAGAGCAGTAGTGGGCTGAGGATGACAGCAAGCACAATTAATTAAACATCCTCTATTGAAATAACTATACCAGATTTTCTCCCTCTTTATGAACCCCACATGCCCAAAGAAGCTGGCAAAAATGGAGTCGGCAGAGGAAAGTCATACTAGCTGCCCATGATAATGGTCTAGCACTGTATTCGTAAATATAAATGGAAAGCCAAGGATTCCTTCTATGTATGTAAAAATACTGCAACGGCTCAAAAGAGAGGGACCAAAATAGAGGTAAAATTGTAAAAACCTTCCAGGAAGCAGAGTATAATTTTTTAAAAATGTTTAAAGAAAACCAAGAGAAAAAAAAGTTAAGGAATATGGAAGATATATCTAGGAGAGACATTGTATATCTAATAGGAATTCTGGAAGGAGAACACAGGAGCTTTAACAATTAAAGATATAATTGAAGAAAACGTCCTAGAGCTGAAGAAAACAGGGAGTTGTCAGATTGAAAGAGGTTACTGAGTGCCCCTGTGGATGAAATTTCAAAACACCCTAAAGTAAAAAAAGCTAAAAACTTCTAGGGAAAAATAATAGATTCCCTACTTACCTCACCGCTCAAAAGAATCTGATTATTTCACCTCTCAAAAGAATCAGACTGACATTGGACTTGCCATCAGCAATCTTAGAAACTAAAATACAATAGGGAATTGCTTTTGAGGAATGAGGGTAAATTATTTTGAGGCTACAAGGATATGTTTGGCCAAGTTATATCATAAAGTTACTGTAAACAGATTTTCAGACTCATTATGACTCAAAAAATCTGTCCCCATTTCACAATTTTTGTGAAAATTGCTTGAAATTTCACTTACATGTTGTTAACACAAAAAGGAACCCAAGAAAGAGGAAGATATATAATATGTTTGTCAATCTAACCCAAGAGTGAGGTAATTAAGGAAATCTCAATATTTTAGACGCATAGTATACCTAAGGAGCAATTGATACAAAATTCATCAGGAAATCAGAGGATTCTAAAAACAATAAAACATGCATTCAAGAAGATAGAAAATTCCTTTTAAAAACACAGAAAGGTTAATATATATATCTATATACATACATACTAATATGTATGTACTAATATGTACTAATACTAATACTATATTAAATATATCTCTATATATGATTAAATGTAATACACATATATTTAATATAATCATTAGTGTTTTGATGAAGACATATTCTATCTGTCAACAAGTATCTTATTTTGGGTTCCCTAGCAGAGTTTGAGAAGAGGATTCTTTTACAAGTGATTTATTGAGGAAGTGATCTTTGGAAAAGGGGGATGATGGAAACAATAAAGAACAGGGAAAAAGCTAAGCAGGAATGTGGCTCAACTGAATATTAGCTGTACTCTGACTCCACAGGGCACTAGGGATCACAAATTGCACCAGAGAAAAAGTCCCATCTTGAGGCAAGCTGCTCTATTGCACCACATGTCAGTCAGTCAGCCAGCAGCAGGCTTGTATGGGAGGGAGTAACTTCCCTAGTGAGGCAGTTTCCATTTTCCATTAGCCCAAAGGTAATTCTTTGGAAAACTGGTCAGCTGTAAGCTATCAGATGCCAACACTTAACTGCAGTGAGGTGTGCCTGCAAAGTGAAACAACAGCATTCATTATAACAACAAAGAAAGCCAGGCAATTTAAAATACCAGGTAAAACAAAAAGCTATATGAGAAATCCAGAGGTCCAAATGTGAGGCAAATTGTAGCATAATTTTGAACAATCAATATTACATAAGAAAGTTTATCTCATTTGATTTTGGTGATTAAAATATTCTCCTTTGAATTTCATAGGTTCAGTTATAACATACATTTCCTCCATGAATCACTAATTAGACTTATAGTAAATAATAATTTCATAATCACATTAACATAAGCATGTTTTAAGTTTGTAAAATCAACTTGTAAAAAGAGCATGTAAGACTCAATCATAGTTATAGGACAGAAGGCAAAATTTAAAAACCTTAACAATATCAAAGTAATGGTAGAGTTGAAAGAAGTTGGAAATAAAAAGGGGAGATATGAGATGGAGGAAAGTATAAGAATAAAAATTATTTATCTTCCATAAATGGAGTTAATATATATATTTTCTAAAGTTGAGACACCAAGAAATATAGATTTAAGTTCTATGTTACTTAATATTATAAAGATTTCTAATGAAAGAACTATAAAATAAATATATATAAACAAAAATTAGAAGGAGAGAGAAAGATAATATAAATAAGCTAAATTTCTCATCTTTCATGGAAAGGAATCAATAGATTCTACCTGAGGCTGATAAATCAAGAAATGGACACACAATATTATTTGATGTTATGGAGATAAATGCCAAAAGAGGTAAAGTTAGAAACAGTTGAAAAAGACTACCTCTGAAGGGTGGTGTAGAGAGGAGTGAGGAAACAGTAAACTTTTCTTTTTAATTTTGTAAACTTCTTATTATGGGATTTTTTTGTCTGTCCACATGTATTACTTTAGTAGAACTAATAAAAATGACAATAAGGATAATTTCCGACCTATCTTATCAGGTAATTAAGAGAATTAATTAAGATAATGTATAGGAAGGCACTCTGAAAACTCTGAAGTGCTAAGATAAATGTGAAGTATTATTAAGAGGGCAGTCATAGGCATTTCAAAATAGGAGGAAGGAATGTAGCGCTTTTCTTGATCAAGCCACTCTTTCCAAGGTGCCAAGATCCAAGCTGAAAAGGAAGCTGTCTCCAAAACGCTGACTGTAAGATATCTGAAGGAATAAATGTGCTGAGAGAAAGTATTTGGAAGGGAATGACAACAAGAAATTTTAAATAGTAAGTGTCGAGGTAGAATATTGGGTTCCCATAAAATTCTTTCTCCAAACCAAAAACATTGTGAGGAACTAAACAGCAACAGTGATACCATCATCTTAGGAAATGCCATAGCAAAAACATTTCTTGTTAAAATATAAACTTATCACCTCCTTACATCTGAAACCATTTTTAAAGACTTTTGTAAACAGTCTCATAATTAGCATCCCACATGTTTTAGGAATACTGTGTCCTCATAACTTCTTAATTAGACAGTACTAATCAATAGTCTTGTTAGGGCTTTGAAATAAAATTGTTGATTCATGCCTCTGTCTCCTTTGCAAGAAAGGAAATTTCTCAATTTCTCAGAACAAAAAACCATGTCTAACATTTTGTTCTCACTCTAGTGCCTACCTCAGAGCCTCCTAGCACATAGTAGGTGCCCAGTGAATTTTGCTAAATGGATGGCTAGATGGACAGATGGATTGATGGGTGGATGGATGGATGGATGGATGGATGGATGGATGGATGGATGGATGAAATAACATAGAAAAAATGTTTTTTTATTCTGTAAAGCAAGCCCTTGGTTTGTCCATAATCTGCAATAAATGTCTGGGGACTGTCTCAGCCATTGTTCTTCTGTTAGCATGTAGCAATAGGGGAAGAAATTGACCCTTCGATAGCATTGTCCACTTAGCACTTTGGATAGAACAACTGCATGGTCTGTCCTTTCTTGAGACCTTTCATAAACATGGGCTTTAGCCTCCAGTGCAGGTGGGTTCAAATCCCATTCTCCTGGTTAGAGTCTGTATGACCTTGGGCAAGTTTCTTAACATTAACACAATAATCACAACCAGCAACTAACAGGTACTTATGGAGAACATACTATTCATATACTCTGTTGTGTGCCTGCCTCCTCAGAAACTCATCTGAAAAATGAAAGTAAAGGTATCTACCTCAGATAGTTGTGAAAGTAACTTAGTGAAATAATGTATGCAAAGCTCTCAACACATAGTAAGTTTTCATTAAATGGCTATTATTATTATCATCCTCATCATCATCAATGTGCAACCCTTGTTACTGAGTGACCATTATACGCAGTCACTGACTGCAGAGCAGGGTCAAAAAAGATAAGCAAAACAAGGAGCTCACAGTCCAGCAGGGGACATAAACAAGCTGCTGGGCCACCTTACTCTGTGTCACTCTCCATGTGCTTCATGCACAAGCTCATTTAACAAAGTATCCCTCTTGGGCCAAATTTTCCCTCCTGGATACCTGTTAAGGTACTGGCCAGCAAGAGAAGATACATATGGCAGGAAGGTGAGTTACAGAGGTCATTGTACTGAATTATTTGTGAACATTCTTCTCTCCCTCCTCAACATATCCAGGGGCCATGATTGACCTCTGTTCCTCCTTAGTCCCTAGCTCCCTAGCATGTGTGTCCCATAGAGTACTAGATGAATACTGCTTGATGGCCCTAAATTAGTCAAGGCAAGAGACCGAACCACGGGGAACAATCCAGAAAGAGGTGATAAAGCAGGCTCTGGACTCAGTAATTCACAATGAAAGTGGCATGGGAATCCTGTAAGCCTGAAGGAGTCATGGTCTGACCATCGGCACAGAGGTTCTAGGTATTCCAGCGCCCCCAGACTGTCCACAAACAAAAAAGCCAGAAGCAGCTTCTTATTTAAACCATCAGGTTTTGGGTCATGCAGTGTTGGCTCAGACATACCAGACCAGACCTGGGAATTCATGACCAAGCCTGAGGATATACAAATGAGCAGGGAAGTGAGCCTTTCGTTGGAGCCTCCACTAAAGGCACCACTTTTAAGGTGTGTAGGGGGGAAGAAAAGACCCATTTCCACCCTACAACTGTTGAATTCCCTTCTTTCTGGTTGCCACAGTCTTAATATTTTTTGAAACATGTGATATGGCAAAGAGAATAGCGACATCTTCCCACTGGAGTCGCCTCTGTTCTGCGCTTTTTCTAATTGCATGACAAATATTTTCTCTGTCATCACTTTCTTGAACTCAGACTTTTTTTTTTTTTCAAGAAAGGAGGATGGCACAAAAGACTTGGCAATAGATTAGTGTCATTTTATACCCAGATTCAGTTTCTTATATCATAAATGTTTTATCTTTAGAATGTTCATTTTGGAAGAAAGATTGAAAAGACTGTGAGAAATTGAACGTGCAAAAATTTTGTGAGTCTGTGAATTATAGAGAGTGCATATAATTCTGTGAATTATAGACAGCATCCTTCCCCTTGAGTTTATTTCTGAGCCAGGCTGGAATTGAACATGATCACATTCTCCACATCTCTGTTTGGCGTACTTCATTCAGACCCTTATCACACAGCTCAATATCAATGTCCCCTGATTTTCCAGCACCCCCACTGGTTAAACAACAAGGATCATTTTCCCTGGCCCTGTAATGATTTTGCAGTAAAGGACAGAATTGATTTCAGGGCTATGACTCAGGGCTTGGTAAAATATTGGCCAAGAAGTGGGTGTAAGCAGCCGCTAGCACTCTGGAGATTTCTGTACCTTGTTAGCGGCTAAAAATACTCATGTAACCAATTACACTAATTTCAAGAAAACATCTAAGTATTTGAGTACTTAGCGCTTTCTTCTTAGGAATCTTTAAAGGATTAAGTAGCTTGCTGTATTAATATTCTTCCTTCAGCCATTTCGTGGAGAAGAAAGTAGGCTGGTATAATTAATAAGGAAGGCTTTTTCTTTACAAGCCTACTGTGTGTCTATCACTGTACAGGAGAGTAAACAAAAGGAGAGTAAGAACTGATTCATGCCTTCTAGATATCTATAGCCTAGGTCAGGGGGCTGGAAACATTCATTAAGCAAAATACCCCAAAGGAATGGTTCAGGTGGCCAGTGCCACCGAGGCTCAAGAATGAAGGTAACATGTCCCATGGAGCAGGAGGGAAGATTGTGATAGAGAAGGGGCATCATGGCAGCCGAGCACAGGCCATGCTGGGTCACTGAGACCACCAGGGCCTACAGCCGCAGGTCCTGGCCTGCCACCTCCAGAGACAGGAGGGAATTTGCTGCAGGGCCTCTGACTCCTGGCACTCCTTTCTTCTTCCACGTGGAAAGAGTTACCAGATGCTTTTCTGCTTTAGGCTGCAACACAGGATCTAATTCAGGAGCGACAAGTTGGTTATCCCTCAGACCTCACTGCCCACACTTGAAGCCCTAAACACAGTGCTAAAGAGCCTCAGTGGCCTTGCCCCCATCTGCCGGTCCAGATGTTCTTCTCAACGACATGCCTCCCAATGCTTGTATACTTCAAAACCAGATCCTTAAAACCTACCCTGTGCTTTCTCCACCCTATGCTTTCACTGTCACTGTCCTCTCTACCCAGAAGAGCCTTCCTTGCCTTCTTTCCCTGTGGAGACCACACTTATCCTCAAATCCCGCCTTCGATATTCTATCTTTACAAAATCTTCCCTGACCCAACCCCTAAACGACTGGCTGCCTGGTTGAAAATAATCTCACTCCACCAATTATCCCAATAGCACTTTGTTTGTAGCTTGTATCACTCATCATATTATACCTCTATACTGAAATCTCATGAATGCCCCTTTCTCCCCACCAAATTCTTTGAGGGACAAGAAAATGCCTTTCACACCCCTGCCCTCAATTTCCTAGCATGTTTCTACCAAAAAGTACTAAGTAAATATTTGTTATGTGGCCCTAAATTAGTCAAGGTAAGACACTGAGCAATGGAGGACCACCAAGAAAGAGGTGACAAAGGTGTAATCAACAAAGAAAATGGCAGGGAAATCCCATAGGCCTGAGGGTGGAAGTCACCAGCTAGAGTCAGCTGTACTGCTTCCTAGCTCTGTTATTTTGACCAAATTGTTTAAACTTTTTGCATCTCAGTTTCTTCCTTGTGAAATAGATGTAGGAGCACCTCTTTGAGTGCTGGAGAGCCAAGATGAAGCATAGAGTCTAGGTGAACTAGCCCAAGTGTGAACTTTTGTCATCTATGACCCTAGGTGGGGTGGGGGCAGGGTTCATGTGCCCTTTGAGTTGCCTGCAACTTGGGAGATGTTTGTTAAATGAGCATTCTTCAGACCTTTGTTATATGGGGCAAGGGGGTGTTGTTCTAGACTGTAGGGGCAGAGGTGTTGACCTCATCACATTTCTTAGTCCATGGCATGCTATTATCATTGGTAGCTGCCAGGCCATTCTCATATTTATTAATTATGTATTAATTCTCATGTATCCCCATTTCCTATTCTCTCTCCTCTCTTTGCCCCCATATTTTGTGTACCTCCTTAAGAAATCTGTATTATTGTTTTGTATTCATGTATTTTTAATTTACTCAAGTGGTAGTGTGCTAAATATTGCATTCTATTTCCTACTTTTTCTCACTTAGCACCCTGTTTTAACATCAATCCATATTGTTTTGTATGTATTTGATTCATCTTACCCATCATTAAGTGCTATGTGCCGTGCAATTTATCAAAAATATTGCCACAGAGAATATTCCTATTCATGTTTCTTGATGAACTTACGTAAAAATTTCTCTGAGATATACCTGGAAACATAGCATCTGCATTTTAGGTAGGGCGCTCGTACACCCCAGCTTACCCAGGATGGCCCATGAATAGTTAATAACACTCATTGCTGAATCATCCTAGGCAAAGGACATGCTACCTAATTGGAGTAAGTATTGCCAGCTTCCCTTCAGCAATAGTTATCAACTTTGCATATTGGTATCATTTGGGGAGCTTTAAAAAAATACTGCTGCCGGGGTCCACTCCCAGGGATTCTGATGTAATTGGTCTGAGTGTGGCTTGAGCAACAGGATCTTAAAAGCTCCGGAAAATCCTAATAGGCATCCACTGTTGAGAACCTCTGCTCCACCAGAACAGTCTTTACCAATCTACTCTCCCATCAGCAAGGTTTTCATACACCCACTAGGCATTACCCAACTGAAAGCATTTTGTAAAATGTAACTCTGTAAAAATCAGGTTTTACTACAACTTGTTCAGTTGGCCATGCCAAGGCTTCAGTGACTCACTCTGATTTAAGATGCTGCTTGCCAGTGTGATATTTCACATTAGCAGTGATTCTTTTATATAAGCAAATGGTAGTTGGGGGCAGAGTAAACAGGGCTTTGAAAATGCTTTAAATTTTTATTTGAAGTTAAATGTAGAACTGTCTGGTTTAATGGGATCCATCCCCTTGAACAATGTCCAACTCCTAGGGAGCACACCTAGCTCACCGCTGTGTTCACAACTGCCCCAGGCTTGGCAATGGCTCAGATGGGCAGGAACAAGGTTTGAGTGTCTGTATCTTTTCCTGGCCCTGCCAGCTAACTGCTTGTGTTAAGAAGTAAAGGCAGTTAAAAGAGTGTTGGATTTTTTTTCTTAAGTTTTAAAAAAGGCCAAAATGTAAGTAGTAATTTTTAAAGTGACATTTAGTAAAACCATAAAACCTTGCAAGGAATTAACAAAGCTGGATAGCAGACTATTTTGGGTTATAGTAGTACCTTCCAAAGGAAAATTGCAACTACTTTAGGTGGCAATCTTTCTAAAACTAATTATAAACTGCCCTCTAAGACAGAACACATGGAACTGAATTTAATCTCCTTTGCAAATGACCCATTCTCATCATTATGGACATCAGTGCAATTAGTTTACTCTGTGGAGCTGACCAAAATGTACCAACCTCTTTGCCTTTTCTCTCAATGTTCCCAGGCTGCTATGACTGGAGCTTCTAAGCCCACTTGTAGTTTTTCTGATTCCTTCCATACCCTTAGGATTCTAGCCATTACTTCTTACTACTCCAAGCAAGCCTGTCTGAAATAGCTCCAAATTCTAAAGTCTTCCCTGTTGCTGTGCTCCATGGTTGCCTTTGATTTGCTTTGCTAAAATGATGTCTATAGTACACATAAAGAGGCTCTGACTGAGAGGCTGAATGGGTCTTCAATAAGCAAAGGAACTTTGTAACAAAACTTTTTACCAGAGACCTTTGATAGATTATTACCTGGTGCTCGGCTATGTTCTCAAATAATGGGAATTTTAGCTAACTGGATTCTGGCTAGAAAATGTTATCAAAATAAGATAGCTTATGTTGATATCTTAGTCAGTTTAGCGTATCTCATGATATGTAAGGAAGAAGAAACATTCTCATTGATAATTCATGTTCATTTAGTATCAAGAAATCTTTGTTTTTTAAAGAAAAAAATAAGTTTACACACTGCTTCCTCTGCCCAAAAGCCCTTTCCTCCTTCTGTACATGGCAAATCCTGCTTACCTTTGAAGACTCAAGCCCAGGGCCCCCTTCTTGGGATATCATCCCTGACTCTCCCTAGAAAAATTATCTTTTCCACCTTTCATGCTCCCAAAGAGTGGAGGTGTCTCACCAAATAGACTACGAGCCTCTTGTTCATCCTTGCATACCCAGGACCTAACACTGGGACTGACATTTGGTGCTTAAAATATTTGTGAATAAACGTATATATTTTAGAATATGTGGCCATCTCATGGAGTGGGAAAGGTATATAAATAGTTAAGGGTGGTACAACAAAAAAAAAACAGATGATAAAGAAGAACAGATAGGAAAGTAAAAATCAGAGAAGGGGGAAGGAAAGTAGGGGAAGAGAAAGAGAATATGTGAATAACAGACATGTTGAGGACAGTGAGATTTGATAGACTCTGGAATGTTGGATTACCCACCCTTGCCAACTTTTCTATTTAAGCCATACATTTCAGACTCTGGTTTTCTTTCTTACCTCATTCCTCTGAGATGCTAATTAGCTTTCAAAACTGGCTCATAATCTTTCATTTTTCTTAACCTTAAACCCTAAAACTTCAAAGTCATTCACCCATCACTCCTATTCTCTTGATTTAGAACTTCAAGTTTCTTAGCCTGCTCCCCCTGTTATCAGAATAATACAGTCAGAATGCAGGAAACACTTCCATCATCAGAATATTTCTCATTGAATGGGAGGGAGCTGTTGTTTAAAGACTTGTGGTTTATCCTTGATGAGAAGACATGTGTTGTCACCATCACCAGAGGAAACAAGTATCATATAATTCTTTGGACTGTACCCACTATTTAACAAGTTACGCCTTTAGTTAACAAAAGATAGAAAGAAAAAGGGTGAAGAAGAGGATGCAAAGAGCTTATTTCATATGATCTATAAAATCAAAAGGCAAACAGCGGGCAGTCACAGATAGCAATCTGGGATTTAAAGAAACAAAATACCAACTTCTGAATTCCATGGTTTCAAAACTAATTTATTCACCGTGAACCAATCTTGCAATTCATTAGCTTCACCCCAGAGACAAGATTGAATGTTAACTCTTTTCTTGACCTATAAATAATAGGTGCCACTTGCTTAGAAATGAAACTTAGTTACAGCATAATAACAAAGTGAATCAATATGATTGTTACAAAGCTAAAAAAATAATAATAATAACAGGCTAAGTCCTGGATCTTTGGGGAAAGGAAATTTTCAATTCCCTGCTCTTTATGGAGAAAAAAATGCTTGACAGGAAAACTGATAGATTTCCCTTAGAAGCACCAAGAGTGAACTAAAAAATAGTCTAAGAATTAAAAATAAAATACATATTTCAATCATTTGTTTAGCCTGAATGAATAGCTGGGAACAATGGTATTACTCCATAGGTTAATAATGATGATGTGCCATTAACTGTGGCAATAATGAGTTCTTGCCAGTGAAGTATGAGTTGTATGCACCACTTCCAGGCCTGGATCTAAAATACCTGCCATGAATATTATTCTATGATCTTTCTTCATTTCTGCTAGTGGGAATGAAGATTACCATGGTGACTTGGAAGCTACTTGTTCAATATGGCAAGTCCTTTGTTAGCCTAGGTCCCTGAATGACTGCATGGAATAGAGCCACTACCAACCAACCTGGAACCTACACTGTTTTCTGTTAAGTGAGTAAGAACTAAATCTCTGGTTTTTTACGCCACTACATTCTGGAGTTTTAGTTGTTTGAGCAGCCTATATTAGCTACTATTTCACTTTTATTTTATTTTTGAAAAGTTTTAATAAAGTAAATACATATTAATTGGAGAAAAATATTATAAATGAAAAGAAACAACAAAAAAGAGGAAATAAAAATCTGTAATTACTCAATATAAGAAGATGTACAATCCTAAGACAGGGATCACACATTATCATTTTGTAAGGCATTTTTTTCACTTAAAAAATATCATGAACATCTTTCCTTCTGTGTCGTTAAATACTATCCTGCCACATAATTTTTAGTGATGCATTATAAAAGTTATACAGATCATTGGGAAACCACAGTTGAATTAATAGCAATATTTCTGTTCATAAACTAATGAACCAAAATATTGCTAGGCAACAGTTGTTCTCAGAATGATTAGATCCTGGACTAATAGCACAGGTGACCACTTGGAAAATTATAATTGGTTCTGATGCATGAACAAGTTGGTATTATGGTAGATGTAAAGCTGCTATAATTTTCTGAAAAATCTTTGTCAGAATGTAGGAAACATTCCTATCATTAGAATACTTCAGATGGGGTAGAAGAGAGCAGTTGTTTACAGACTGTGACTTCTTGATCAGAAGAAAATTGGTGTCACAATTTAGCGCACCTAGGCCAGATTGGCAGTTCTGCTTTAGTTCACAGAAAGGAGTCCAGGGTAAGCAAAATTTTTGGTAAAAGTTGCAGACTTTTCTTATTCCCTTAGAGCCTTGTCATCTGGCCAAACCTAGCTTCAGGAGCATCTGGGAAATGAAATCCAAACAAGGTAGCCTTGTATTCACCAAAAATTCCATGATATGGAGGAAAGAGAGAACTGATTTGGAGAGAAAATAACAGTCTGCCTCATCTTCCCAAGTTAGCACAGAATGCAATGCAGAAGAACAGGCACTCCACCTTAATGGCTCTCTAATATCAACTCCCGCCTTGGCCAAGTATTAGCTGTCTGACCTAGGACCATGACTTAACCTCAGCTTTCAAAACGGAGACATTAAAATTTACACAGTTGTTATGGAAATTAACTATTTATATAATTTATGAATGTAAATTGTTTACTGTAATTACTATATATTCAGAACCAAGAAAAAATTAATGGCATGTGGCCAGCAGAGAGAAGTGCATATAATACACCAAGGAGCAAATCTTAAATGACACAAAATACAGCCTGCTGGTTAGAAGCATAACCCTGGAGCCAGATTGCTCAGATTTGGATTCTGACTCTACCACTTACGAACTACTTTGGCATGTTAGGTTACCTCTGTGCCTCAGTTTCCTCATCTGGAAAGTGGGGATTATAATTAATATCTACCTCTAGAGTTGCTGTGATGATTGCATGACTTAACGTAGAAAGTGTGTAGCACAGAGCCTAGCACATAGCAAGCACTATCTAAGTGTTAATTTCTACCCATCTTAAAGGTGTGTTGCCAAAGAAAATTAACCAGTATTTCTACGAAATCAATATACTGGCCTGAGTCTTTGCAAGTGACATTACACCTGCACATGCATTAACAATCACCCTAAATGTTACACCATTTTTGTTCCTATTCCCCAGTACTAAGCCTTCTGTGCTTTCCAACATCAATAGATTAGTATTCTATAACATGGGAGGTGGGAACACATTCATCACTCAAATTGGACAGGAATTGCATCTGCGCCCAATTTCATTTCCTTTTGGAGTGCCATGCATGTTCTCATACATCTTCCCTGATTCTGTAATACAGGCTTCTGAATGAACAAAAGTGTCCTTCCAGGTAATGAATTTGCCCAAAGAGTATCCCCGTTGATTCTCAGACTTTAGGATTGAAAGCTATTCTCAGAATCTAGAATTGAATTAGGCCATGTCTTTCTTTTCTATTATTTTTAACCAATGTATTCTTGAATAATGATATATGCCAAAAAGCCCTTCATTATGATGGCTACATTTTAGCAACAATTAAATGTATCCATTTAAATCAATGATAACTTATAACCGGGAAAAAAAGCAAAATAGTAAGAACACCTACCTGAATGTCAGATTCTATCAATCTATTCAGTCTCTCTGGTAAGTGTGATTCATTTGTGGTCCATTCTCACTTTTGTGGAGAATTGCTTTTCTAGAAAAGTTACCACATATCAAAATTATGTAAGTTAAAAATTATTTTTCTGCAGATTTAAAGTCCTATTAGGGCATTAAATTCCTGATCAAATGTTCAATGTCCAACTTTTTATTAAAATGTACCTAAAGACTATATTTAGTTCAGTTCATTAAGAATTATATACCTAATATATGCTACAAATATTTAATGCCATATGCCACATTTTTATCTTCTCCATAATTTCTGCCTTAGCTCATTACAGAAATCTGAAGATGAAGGAATACCTTCACAGAATTCAGAAGGGCTCTTCTTTTCTTTCCTAACATTTTATTCAGAAGCCATTTGAGACTTACAAAAAAGTTGCAGAAATACTATCTGGAGTTCCATATGCCCTCATCTGGTTTCTTCTAATGTTAACATCTTACATCACCATAGTGCAATTATTAAAAATTAATTTTAAAAATTTAATTTCATACTATGAAATTAACTAATTTACAGACCTTATTTGAATTTCATCAATTGTTTCTTTTCTGGTCCAGGATTCAATCCAGGATCCTACATTGCATTAAATTGCCACATCTCCTAGTCTCTCAAATTTGGAACAGTTATTCAGTCTTTTAAGAAGACTATAAGCCAATATTTTGTAAAATGTCCCTCAGTCTGGATTTTCTAACTATTAGGTTGAGGTTATGCTTTCTGGTGAGAACACTACAGAAGTAAAACCTTCAGGCATCATACCAGGAGACAGATAATTCCAATATGTCTTACTATGGTGATGTAAACTTTGGTCACTTGATTGATTAAGAAGATACCTGCTGGATTTCTCCACTAAAAAATGACTGCTTTCCCTTTGTAATTATGAATATCTTGAAAGGGTATATATTTAAAAATTATACTAATAACTGTTTCTCATGATACCTTCACCTACTGTTAGCATCCATTGATAATACACACCTAAAACAATTATTACAGTGGTATTTGCCAAAGAGTAATTTTTCTGTTTCCATCATTCTTTCTACATGTTGTATTGATATTCTACTGTAAGGCTGAATGGCCCCTTCTCTCCCATTTATTCTTTATTCCGTTATTTATTTACACCAATGTGGACTCTTGGATAATTATTTTATTTTATAGGCTATAATTCATTACTATTATTATATATTTTTTCGCTCAGATTCTTCCAGATTTGGTGGGGGCAGGCAGAATAGCTTGAGGGTTTCACAGTTGCCTCTGAGGAAACCTACAGGGGACACCTAAGGCTACTTAAGGGCTTTAAGAAAGCAGATCAAAGAATGTGTCTGGTCATTCTCTTACTCACTTTAAAAATTTCCTGTAGCAAGCACAGGTATTAGATATGAAGTTCTTGGATTCAAAGTTGCCTGGAAGACAAGACATTCACCTGTGTGTTTACTGCTATAAAGCCATAAAGTATTAACATGGCTTAATATCCTTTGGAGTTCCTCCTTTCAAACATACAAAAATCACTCTTCCCTTTGGGGAGGCAGATTCTGCCATAGTTGAAGAAGTGTCCAATCACATTTCTTATTCTTCTCTTTAGTATATTATAAGCTACTCCCCAAAGGGGAGGAGTATTGTCAATCTGATTAGAGACTAAATACTGACTGGGCTGTGTTTTGCTACTGGGAAGGCTTACTGTGCCCTATCAAAGACATAGGGCCATGCCCTGCTTCCTTCCGCCCTTGCTGTCTCTTGGTATGAACTAGCCTGTATGGCTTGCCTCTGGGGCATGCAGGCCAAGGTCTCACTCAGATCTGTTCTTTTCTATTCCAGATAGTCAAAGATTTCTCCATTCTATTTTCCAGCAGAAATGAATCAAAAGCCTTGATGGGGCCTCCCACATTTGAAAATACAGCTTTTTACTGAAGAACTCTGCTTTGGAGGGTGTTGAGTACTTACCCCACGGTTAATAAGCAATATTTTGGGCAATTGCTTGGGAAATGCATGCTCCTGGGGAAGAAATGTGTGGAAGGGGAAAATCAGGTTCCAAATGTCAACATCCTTGAGAAGACACATAATCACTCCTTTGCCACCTTTTTTCTCATCCGTTCACAGTCATGTGCTCATCCTCCCCTGTGGTTCAGACAGATCAGCCAACCCTGACAGAGAGGGAAAATTCATTGTATAACCTGTGGATCAGCCACATCAGAACCATCTAAAAGTGCAGATTTCCTTTTTTCTGAAACAGATGGTCCAGTCAGAGTTGTGTGGGACCTCAGGTCTCCTCAGCCCATCCGCCTTTCTGCTAACCGGTCTGAGATATTCCATGTTATTTACGTAGCTGCCCAACTTGCAGGATTCCCTACCACTAGGGAAAGTTTACTTAAAAGACTTACTTTTTTTTTTTAATGGAGTCTTGCTCTGTTGCCCAGGCTGGAGTGCAGTGGTGCCATCTTGGTTCACTGCAACCTCCGTCTCCCAGGTTCAAGCAATTCTCCTGCCTCAGCCTCCCAAGTAGCTAGGATTACAGGTGCCTACCACCATGCCCAGCTAATTTTTTGTATTTTTAGTAGAGATGGGGTTTCACCATGTTGGCCAGGCTGGTCTCGAACTCCTGACCTCAAGTGATCTACCCACCTTGGCCTCCCAAAGTGCTGGGATTACAGGCGTGAGCCACCGCATCTGGCCAAGCCTGGACTTCTTAACCAAACTCCTCTCCTCTTGGTGCCCCTTCTTTCTCTGTCTTATACTCCACTCCATTCTAGCGTGGGGGCATAACTCTGAATCCCAACTCTCTTGGGGATCTGATCCTGCTCCCTGCGTGGCATGCTGGATCTGATAAACAGATCTCTCAGAACCATACCACACAGTCTGCCTGATGCCCAAACGTTACATTATTTCATGAATTTCTCCTGGGCTGACACATACCTGTTACTCAAGATTCCAGGACACCATCTTTAGATCTGAGACTAAATCCCCCGAACTCTCCTTAATGTGCTCCCCGACTTCCCCAAAGAAAACTTCTCTGTCAGATCTGTAGCCCCCATCCTCTTCCGCTCCTGCTTCAAGCTCCTCCCTGCCAGCGCCATTTCACTGAGATCCCAGTATGCCTGGAGTGTTAGTCTACCATTTGCCCGCTCCAACATATACAGAGGAAACAAAATCAAATCCTCATGTGCGGGGATCATCCTGACCTCTCATACTTTCTACCAAGCTTATTTAAGGCAAAGACAAAATCACATTTTTTTCACAGTAATTAGCATCCTTCCTTGAAATTTACAATATTTAAACACATTGAGAGGTTCCAGTTCCAGGTAAGATGGAGTAAGCACACTTCTCCTATCTCTCCCAATGAATGCAGCTACAGAATGCATGGGCAGCTGTTTGAGGACTACATTCAGAGTACCCTCATACCTTCAGTGAGTTTGTCAGTCTTCCCCCTATAAGGAGGAAGAGGTTTCCCTGGCCTGGACTCAATCCAGAAGTGGTATGAGCAGAGAGGCTTCAGGGGAAGATCTGTAATTTAGGCTCAATGAGAGGCCAGGGGTCTCCTGGAAGTGACAGCAGAGGTAATGGGGCCCACAGTGCCTGGTATATAGTTGGTGATTAATTGACTAATCATAATGATAATAACAAATTACATACTAATGATAACAATAATAGCTAACATTTATTAAGTCCCTGCTATGTGCCAATCTCACATCTGAGCACTTTGCTTATATTCATAAAAATGCCATGAAGCTGGGCATGGTAGTGTACACTTGTAGTCCCAGCTACTGGTGAAGCTGAGGCTGGAGGATCGCTTAATCCTGAGAGCTCAAATTTAGCCTGGAAAACATAGCAAGACCCTGTCTCTTAAAAAAAATTTTAGGCCGGGCACAGTGGCTCACGCCTGTAATCCCAGCAATTTGGGAGGCCAAGGCGGGTGGATCATGAGGTCAGGAGTTCAAGACCAGCCTGACCAACATGGTGAAACCCCATCTCTACTAAAAATACAAAAATTAGCCAGGCATTGTGGTGCATGCCTGTAATCCCAGCTACTTGGGAGGCTGAGGCAGGAGAATCGCTTGAACCCGGGAGACGAAGGTTGCAGTGAGCCGAGATCACACCACTGCACTCCAACCTGGGTGACAGAGCGAGACTCCGTCTCAAAAAAAAAAAAAAGAACAAATTTAGTGCCATGAAGTAGGTTACTATCCTGTTTCAGGGGTCTACAGACTTCTTGTGTAAAGGGAAAGATAGTGAATATTTTAGACTTTGAGGACTACAGTCTGTGTCACAACTACATAACTCTGCTCTTACAGTGCAAAAACATCCATAGATAACATGCAAATAAATGACATGGCTGCGTTCCAATTAAACTTTATTTGTAAAAACAGGCAGCAGAATATGTTTGACTTAAAGCCCATAGTTTGCTGACTGCTGTCTTATTTTGAAGATGGGAAGACTGAAACCCAGGTAGCTTGCCCAAGACCACAGAGCTGGTGAATGGCAGAGCCAGGGTTCCAATCCAGATCTTAAGTCTGACTCCTCATCACCACGCTACATTGATATTTTTGAGTAAATGAATGAAATGATGACATAGAGACAGACCCAAGTGATATCTTTGGTATGATTTTTTTCAAAGCCCATGGGCAGATGCTAAGTGTCAGAATATGCCAAGAAAAAACAATTACAATCCTGAACAAGACTGTATTAGTTTCCTATTGCTGCTGTAACACAGTGCCACAAACTTAGTGGTTGAAAACAACAGAAATTTATTCTCTGAAAGTTCTGGAGGTCAGAAGTTCAAAATCACTCTCACTGTGCTAAAATCAAGGTGTTGGCAGAACTGCATTCCTTCACGAGGCTCTCTGGGAAAATTCATTTCCTTGCCTTTTCTACTTCTGAAGGCCACCTGCGCTCCTTGGCTCTGGTCGCTTCCTCCATCTCCAAATTCAACAGCATAGCACCTTCCAATTTCTCTTCCAACTCATCCTTCTTCTTCCCCTGATAAGGACCCTAGGGATTACATTAGGCCCACCTGAATCATCCAGGACCATCTCCACATCGCAAGAGCCTTAACCTACTCGCATCTGCAAAATCCCTTTTACCAGGTAAGTAATATTCACAGATTTTTGCAATTAGGACATGGACATCTTTGAGAAGCTCTTTTTCCTGTCTACCACGGAGACATTCAGGGCAAAAAGCACTGACCTGGCAGGCTTTCTCCTCTAATGTCTCCTCATAACTTAACCTTTTGCAATCTGAGCAAAAGCAGAACTGAACCCATGCCTAAGGGCTCTATGCATGCAAGGGTACAACACAAGTTGCAGTTGGAGGAAAAATCAACAAAACCCTCTGGGACCTGAGATCAACCAAAAATAAAAGAACAGGTCACCTTATCCAGTTTCAGGTGCCCCCTGCTTCCCTGCCCAAAAAATGAAAACTTAAGCCTTTCTTTTTAACAAAACGATGTTGTTAACATTTTATTTTTCCCAGCAAAAAGTTCAGCGATGACATTTTCCATGCTGGTATCTGAAGATATCAGGGTCAGTTTGTGTATTCTGGGAAGTGGGTGTGAAGACAGAATTAGGGGTGAAAATACTTGAGGAAAAGGCCTATGAAGGATTAAGTGGCAAGGGAACAAGAGGAGGCTGGGAGAGTCTTCAGACCAAGGCACAGGTCTGATATCTGTGGAAGGTTGTCTAGAAAGAGGCTCTGGCTTCGGTACAGCTTTGGGAAAGTCGCAGCCAGGCCAGTGGGGTGCTCCAGAGAAAAGCGTGCTCTTTCAAGGAGGGCCAAGTTCTATTTCCCCACAACGCTCAGTCTTTGGCCCGGAGCAACCCAAGGGAACATGGCCATGGTGTGAATGCCGATGCAAAGGTGTGGCAAAACTGGACGCCATCCACTACCTTTTGTATAACAGGTTCTTTCTGAAAAAGAGACCTGAGCAGCACACCTCCATGATGGCCAGAATAGGTCACCACCTTTATGGATATGATAATTATGAGAGAAATTTTCTTATCCGCAACCTTTCAGAGACCAACTATAATGTGTAGAATCTTAGTAATAATGAGGCTTGTTTCCTTTAAACGCTTCTATTGGTTTTTTTTTAATTGATGAGCCATTCTTCTATAATCTTCTTTGTGAGATTCTTTGAAAGTAAGTTTATATCCTTCCTAAATGGTTTTGTCTCAGAATCTTCCCTTGATATTGTGTGGTAATGAAGAGCAGTGGTGGGAAGGAAAAGAAACTGAAAATATTGCAACAGATGAAGGAATTTTTTACTTGGTCAAATGTACTTATTATATTTGAGCTGGGCTTGTTATAGCGCTTGTTCCCATAATGCCATCAGCATCATGAGGGAAAAGTGCTCCCCTTAAGATCTCTGAGCTGCACAAACTGTCTTCTTCACTCTATCCCAAGACTCGAGGCTGCAGGGCTGAAGGGGCTCCTGGTAAGTATGTGTTTATGCCCAGTTTATTCTAAAGAGGATATTCGGAATATGAATAAACTATAAACTAAAAATGGTCTGCCAGTGTAAGGTTTTATGGACAATCAGTTTAAAATAGTGCCCTTACAGAATGGCAAATTCAGGAAGGAGGCTAGATAGAAATGCAACCTGGGGGAAACAGAGGGAGGGAGTGGTCTCTCCCACCTCTAGCATATTCTCTACAGGTAAGATATATCCTTTCTTTTATAACCTCACTGTACTTTGAAGATGGTCTTGTAGCTTAGGTGCTCAGTATATACATTTACCCAGTTGAGCTCTGTAGACAAGCTCCTTTTTCAAAATGCTAACCTTAGAATCATGGAGAGACTTTAGAGGAAATAGTAAAGTACACAGTGATACATCAGAAGACAGATCAGGAAACAAATAGAAAAGAGGTTAAAGGGTTGGGTTTTACTGGTGATTTCACCATCAACTAGCAGCACAGCCTTTTCCCCTTCCCCTGCGTTTCAGGATCCAGGGGTAACTGGAGAATGAGATAAGCCAAGGTGGGGTTGGGGGAGAGTGGGGGAAGCAGCAAGAGAGGTGAATGGAGAGATAATAGCCAAGGTATTCAAAGTCATTGGTATGGGAGATGATGAAAAAGGATATAGAAAAAGGGGAAAAACTGAGGGGGATGGAGAGAAAAAAAGAAATGCTGACTTGACTGTTTTACGTTTGTTCTTATTTGCTACAACCTCTTCTCCCATCTTAAAATATTCCTTTGCATGTCACTCCTGTCCTACTTGGGCAGCACCACCTGGGCACTTAATCTTTATTGGTAAAACAGACAAAATAGAAGAGAATACAACACTCTGTCAGTCAGGGTCCAGCCAGGAAACATAGAATTAAAAATAGAGGGAATTTAATGCATCAAACTTGTTAACAAGTAATGAAGGTGGCTGAGAATCAAATGAGAGAACAGTGAAACTACAACCAGAGATGAGCAACAACAGTAAGTTGCTACCACCCCTAGGTTGGAAGGACAAAGGGAAGAGAAAGTGTTCCCAGAGCTTGAAGCCTAGTGCAACTAGGGCCATTCAAAACCTGTCCTGTGAAGTTGGACAGATATGAACACTGGTAGAAACACAGTCAAGACAAAGAGGCAAGGGAGAAATATCATTGCTTCTCTCTCTTGCTCTTCTATCTTCCTCCAAAGCCTCCCACTGGCCAGACCTAGCTAGAAACCAGCTGACAAGAAAGCTCAGGAAATGCAGACTTCAGGAGTCAGCCGCCTGCACTACAGAGAAGGACTGAGAAAGGGCAGGACAAACAAGTCTAGGACACACTCAAGCCACTTGTTCTGCCCAACTCCCAAGAGCCATCTGTGATGGTTAATTTTATATGTCAACCTGACTGGGCTAACGGATGCCCAGATAGCTGTTCAAACATTATTTCTGGGTGTCTGTGAAGTTGTTTCCAGAAGAGGTTAGCAGTTGCATCAGGAGACTAAATGAGAAGAACTGCCCTCATCAATGTTAGTGGGCACCATCCAGTCCACTGATGGCATAAATAGAACAAAAATACAGAGGAAGGATCAATTCACTCTCTCTTCTTGAGCTCAGACATTCATCTTCTCCTGCCCTCAGACATCATAGCTCCTGGTTCTCCAGCTCCCCTGAATCTCAGGCCTTCAAACTCAGACTGAATTGCATCATCAACTTTCCGGGTTCTCCAGCTTGAAGAATGATCATGGAACTTCTCAGCCACCATAGTTGACCAAGCCAATTCCCATAATAAATCTCCTCTTATGTATTTACATATATTGTATCCTGTTTCTCAGGAGGACCCCAAAGAATACACCATCTAATTAGTTTATAGGGGAAGGAAATGGTTTGTCAACGAAAGGATTGTCCAGTAGACAGACAAGGACACACAGGTGGGAACTTTCTTCCTCATGTGTCAAAGCTGCATTTTCAATAAGCTGGGTTCAGATAAAGTTATGTAGCCATAAAAGGACATATATAAACAGTTCATCTGCTCTATATGAACAGATTGTATATATTTTTTGAGACAGGATCTCGTTTTATTGCCTAGGCTGGAGTATAGTAGTGTGATCATGGCTCACTGCAACTTCTAACTCCTGTGATCAGGTAATCCTCCTGCCTCATCCTCCCAAGTAGCTAGAACTACAAATGCACACCACCATACCCTGATCTTTTTAAAAATTTTTTCTTGAGATGAGGTCTCGCTATATTGCCCAGGCTGGTCTCAAACTCTTCGCCTCAAGTGATCCTCCCATCCTGGCCTCCCAAAGTGCTGGGATTACAGGCACAAGCCACAGGACCTAGCCTGAACAGATTGTCTTTACAATGCTTCTTCAAAAGTCAGTAGCTCAAGACTTTGTAATTATTCTTTCCAAGAAACAATATTATGTAATTGTTCATTGCCAAGTAAACATTCAGAAGCCATTTTGAATCATATTATATGCTAACTATATTTTCCAAAGCATGGGATCTTTCAAAGGAATTTCATACCTCTTCAGGATTTAAAACAAGATGGAATACTAAAAATATTAGAACTCTCAAGGACAATGAGACTAAATATTTGAAATTATACAGTTCTTAATTTTTTTTTATTTTTTTAAATTTGCCCATAAGGATGCAGTCCTTAAAATTTTTTAATTTCAGATCCTTGCACCAATGTTACACTTGTTCCTGATGTCTAAGTAGAGCATGTGTCTATAAGTAGAGCAGGTCCTATAGACATTACAGTCCAACTCAGAACACCAATAAAACACATCTCTAGCCCATAGGAAATTCACCGTGGATTTCTTCATCAGGTGTAGAGTTTCCCTTTGGAACCGAGGATCAGGACAGATAAAAGAACACTTGCCTTAGATAAACACTAACTTCATCTATGTCTGAGAAAACGGGTTAAAACTAATATAGTCCTGCCTTATGTTGTAGAGCCTTAGGAGGCTGCTCAGAAACCATGTCAGAGGACTGACAATATCTATCTTCAAGTCAAGTCACAACTTGAGACACTGTTAGGAGGATTCACTTTTGTGTCACCATCCTTGGATCACTATTCCTGGGCTTCTTTATCTGGATTTCATCCTGCTTCTTTTTCCGTGGGCCTAGATTCAACTCCAGATATTCAGGCTCCTCTTGGTCACAGAATGCTTTGAACTGCTTTCTGGCTTTCCTTCTCTGATTCCCTGTTTCCTCTGGTTTGGGTCCTGATCATGGCTTCACACTCCTGGTTCATATGACTGACTTCATCTCCTCCTGCTCATCCCAATGGACTTCCTTGTCCCTGAGCAGGCTCCCAGCTCTGACCCCTTCTGGCTTGCCCACCCCTATCACATTGTCCCTACAACATGTCTCATATTTGCATAAGTGCAGATAACTCTCCTAGCCAAGGATGACAATGGGAGCACTGTCATGTGACAATGCCATCCTCTTAGTAGTGGCTGCTTGAAATCCAGTTTGGGAAAGTATTCTGAGGGAAGGGTGCAATGCATACCATGACTGATAGACAAGACCTGCTATGGGCAAGGTACTTTTAGATTGGTTTAAAAGTAATTGCAATTTTTGTCATTGAAAGTAACAGCAAAACCCACAATTACTTTGGCACCAACCTAATAATGGTAATGCCAGTAAGAGCTTCTAATGTTTGCATGCCTGCTGTACACAAAGCCCTGGGCTAAGCATTTGTCTGCATTTTTATTTAATCTTCAGGATAAAGAAAGTGATGTTCCAGTAGTTAAGCAACTTCCTAAGGTGATACAGTTAGTAAGGAGAAAACCCAAGACTTGAACTCTGGTCTGTCTCATGAAGAACTCAGGCTCCCAGGTCAAACAGTTCTTAATATTCTGCATAAGACACCCAAGGACACCTGTTTTTGTGGATTGGATTGGGAAAAGCTTCCTCATTCAGTACGTGAGCAATCATCAGTAAACCATGTGTTTGTCAATTGAGATCTACCTGTTCAGTCATATAAGGAAACTGGAAAAATGCACAAACAATGTGGTAGGGCATTAAATGAAGGAGTTTAATGGAAAGACATGGTAAGAAAGATCAAGAGAAGACAGTAGCTGAAATCCTTTTTTAAATCTCTGAGTTAGACCCACTGACATGCCGAAACTTAAAGTCTACCCACTCCAGGTACAGTATTCCTAGGAGAGAAATGCTGCAAGGGAGCTTCAACTTCAGTATCTGCTCACTATCAGGGATTTCTCTAGGTCTACTCAAACTTTCAGCTTCATGTGATGGCACCCAGCCAGGAGAATCTCAAGGGAACCCAGAGAGGGTAGGAAGTGATACAAAATCCGCATCTGGCTCTACTTATCAAGCTATGTGCTCTGTTCTGGGCTCCATCAGCCTGGAGGATAGTGCCTTTTTTCTAAGTGGCCCACCCAGGGCACACTTTTTAAAATTCAGGTGCTAGCTACTGCCCTGCTGGAAGTCTCCCATTTTTGCATTCGTGGCTTAACCAACCTCCTTTCTTTGCCTCTGTCTCCCTTCACTAGACCAGATTTTGTCTATTTTACAGTTCTTTAAATATTTCTCTGGGAGTTGAATGGGCTAGAGATGTGGTTTGTTTATGTCGTTATTTTTTCATTATTTATTATTTTTATTATTTACTACTTATGAACAGCCTCAATAAAGAATATGGTAGAATCTCTGGAAATCATATTGATGTTTCTGAAAAATATTTTTCAGGAATACATTGAATGGTTATAGCAGATCAAAGTGACATGTTGGTAGATTTCTGAAAGAATCACAGAGAAATGGAAGGAAAGTTTTGTGTGATGATTTGTCTTCTCAAGATTACAAAATTCCAGAGAGATAGGCATTCTCCACTGCACAGATCTGCTTCAGCATTTAATAGACTCCTTACCAGCAGGGGAGACCAGAAAAACAATCCCACAATTACAGAGTTTCTGCTGTATTTAAGGCTCTGTACTTAGCATAAGAAACACAAAAATGCAATAGCCTGCCTTTCAAAGATCTTCACAATGGACTCCCAATGGCTAAGTGCTGTGTGAATCAATGACCCAGGTTCTGTTTTAGTTTTTTAAGACACTTATCATATTGCTTTGTTCAAGACAATATTTATTGATTTTGACTGATTGGATCCCTACTCCCATAATATCCAAATATATGGTTAATTATTCTGCTCCATAAATATTAATTGCTTAAGCTATTGAATTACAACAACATTTCATCATTCTAAATGGCACCCAGATATGGCATTGAATGGTTTAAAAACAAGGACAGATGGCTCAACATCTTTATTCGATAAGAAGGAACTACCTTTTTCACTTTCCCTGCTGGTCCATCCTTTATCTCATCACCAGAGGAATATGGAAGAGTCTATTATTGGGGACAATTCAACTCCATCCCACTGTGCTGCACTCCCAAGTTCTCCACAAAAAGTTACGAGCAATCAAACACTCCTGGGTCACAGTTACAGCAACATGGTTCTGCAGGGAAGAGTCTCAGGAGTCACACCCAATACACAGAACACAGACAGGCAGGCTGGCATGAGGCTCATCTGGTTTAGTTTTAACCTATTTAACCATCACTTGTCCAGCCCACTACTTTTTGGCCCCATGCCCTTATTTCTTCTTGCTAGATTCTAAGTCCCTGGCCACAGTTGAAAAAGCTCTCACCACAGATGTTTCCATGGATAGTGAATCCAGAGGAACCTCAATACTCTGCAATGTTGATCTCCTCATAAATTAGGGAATCATTTATGTATTCAGCAACTACTTTTAGAGCCTTCTTAGGCTTTGAAGACACAACAATGAATAAGAAAAATCATAGCAGAAAGGGGAGTCAGATAATATGCAATGGTAATGCTACAAACAAATATGGAGCAATGTATGATAATGAAGGAGGAGATGCTACTTCAGAAAGGGTTAGGACTAAAGATATCTCAGACAATGTGATATTACAGCAGACAGCTGAACGTGTGAGGTAGTAAGCCATAAGGCTATCGGGGGCAATAAACTGTCCTAGGCAGAGAACAACAAATGCAAATGTTCTGAGGCCAAAGTGGGCTTGGCTAGGTCAAGGAACAACCAAGAGACAGTGGGCTGGGAGGAGGTGACAAGGCTAATGGCAGGAAAACTAGTTAGGGGACACTTGCAATAACTCAGGAGAGAGATCATGGTGGCTTGGACCACAGCGACAGCAGTGAGGTGATGTGAAGTGGTTAAATTCTGGATTTGTTTGGAATGTGGCACCAACTGGATTTGCTGGTGAATTGATTGGATGTGGGGTGTGAGATGAAGAAAAACTCAAGAATGACTTCATATTTGGGGCATGAGCAGCAGGAAGGATGGAGAAAGATCAAGTTTGGGAGTGGAAAATTTAGAAGTTAAGTTTGGTACCTGTTAAGTGTGAAATGCCCAGTTAGCCATTCAAGGGGAGATATTGAGTAGAAGCAGCAAGACAGCAGCCTGCCGGAAGTCATTAAAAACTGAAGAAAGAAGAGGTGCTGTTTTCAAATGTTGTTGAAAGAGTCAGTCAAATAAGAACTGAAAGTAAGCTTTAGGTTTGGCAATTTATGGGTCATTATAAGAACTTTAAATGTTCATTGTAAGGTCATAAGAACCATTGATAAGAATTATTCCAGTGGAGCGATGGGGTGAAAGGCTGATTGGAATGGATTCAAGAGAGAATGGGAAGAGACAGAAGAAGAGATGATGAGATGGAAGAAGAAACTCTGTCAAACAGTTTTGCTGAAAATGAAAGCAGGAAAGGTACTAGTAGTTGGAGGGGGAGCTGGAGGTTCTGGGAGGATCATTTCAGGATGGAAGACACTGTAATTTCCTTGAGCACTAATGAGAATGATCCAGTGGAGAGGAGAAAATTGATGATGCATGACAGGAGAAGGAAAATTTCTGAACAATGTTCCTGACTAGGATTGAGGGGAGGAGGTCTGTGTGCAGGTGGTAGGTTGACCTTAGACAGGAGCTCCAGTGGGGCTCTTATCTTCCCACCCTAAGAATAGATGGAAATCTCTTACTGAAATTTGTTCACCCACCCATGTTTTTAATTTTTGACAAAAGAGCAAATAAAAAGTGTTATTTTATTGCTTTAACTTGCGTTTTTGTGATTACTGAGGAAATGGAGCCCTTCTTCATGTATTTGTCATCCATTTGCATTCCCACTTCTATTCATATCCTTTGTTCATTTTAAATTGTATTTCTTTTTGACTAGCAAATAATAACACATTCATGATTTCTGACACTGCAACTTCTTTCTCCTGGTTTGGCATGAGTCTGTTAAATCTATCAAAGTGTGCTGTGTTAAACAGAAATGTTTAATTTTTACCTAATCAAATCTATCCAATTTTTACCTAATGGTGTAAGTGTTTTTGAATCACAAGGGTATTCTCCTACATGTACTTTTATTAGGTTAACAAATTTACCATTTGCCTCTTTAATCCATTTGAATAACACTTATGTCTATTAGATAAACTAGGGGTTCAAGAAGGTGAAAATTGAGGTTGAAGAATACCTACACATGCACATTTCTAGCTGTGATGGTTAATATTAGGTGTCAACTTGCTTGGATTGAAGGATGCGAAGATGGCTGGTAAAGTATTGTTTCTGGGTGTGTCTGTGAAGGTGTTGCCAGGGGAGATTGGCATTTGAATCAGTGGACTAGGAGAGGAAAAGCCACCCTCAGTGTGGGTGGGCACCATCCAGTCGGCTGCCAGCATGACTAGAACAAAACAGAGGGAGGAAGGTGGGATAAACTGGCTTACTGGGTCTTCTGGCTTTCATCTTTCTCTGGTGCTGGATGCTCCCTTTCGCTCCTCCTGCCCTTGGACATTAGACTCCAGGTTCTTTGTCCTTTTGGCTCTGGGACTTGCACCAGTGGCTTTCTGGGGGTCCTCGGGCCTTTGGCCACAGACTGAAGGCTGCACTGTCAGTTTCCCTGATGTGAGGCTTTTGAACTCAGACTGAGCCACTACCAGCTTCTCTCTTCCCCAGCTTTCAGACGGCCTATCGCGGGACTTTGCCTTGTAATCATGTGAGCCAATTCTCCCTGATAAACTCATATATAAATATATGCGTTTGTATACATACACACAATATAGCCTATGAGTTCTGTCCCTCTGGGGAACCCTAATACACTAGCTTTCCAATGCTACCACACTTGTGTCACTGAAAATAACTGCCATCTTAGAATTCTACACCCAGCAAAATTATCCATCAAGAATGAAGTCAAAGTGAAGACATTTTCACACAAACAAAAACTGAGAGAGTTTGCCACCAGGGGCTTCATTAAAAGAAATTCTAAAGGCTATACTTTATGTCAAAGGAAAGTGATTGCCAATGGAAGAAATGAAGACCAAGGAAAATGGTAAATATGTGGTAAATTGAAAAGAACATCATATAAAACTATAGTAATATTATCATATGATGTTTTAAACAAAACAAAAAAAGGATTGCAATATTTGTCGCCAGTAACGTATTGGTTAGGAGAGTTAATGAACGCAGGTTTAAAATCTAAAGTATTCATATAGTTGAGAAAGAAAGACGTTAACTTTATTTATTTTTTTTTCTTTATTTTATTTTTTTTTTTTTTGAGACGGAGTCTCGCTCTGTCGCCCAGGCTGGAGTGCAGTGGTGCGATCTCCGCTCACTGCAAGCTCCGCCTCCCTGGTTCAAGCCATTCTCCCGCCTCAGCCTCCCGAGTAGCTGAGATTACAGGCGCCCGCCACTACGCCCGGCTAATTTTTTGTATTTTTAGTAGAGAGAGGGGGTTTCACCGTGTTAACCAGGATGATCTCAATCTCCTGACCTCGTGATCCGCCCTACTCGGCCTCCCAAAGTGCTGGGATTACAGGCGTGCGCCAGACCCAAGGATGTTAACTTTAGATTTAAATACGTTAGGATTCATGGTGTGCTTTCTGGAGTGAAAAACACTGAAAGAATAGAAATGATTGTGTAACTGTTAGTTCAAGTCCACAGAGAAGAAGATGCCAAGACAGGACTAGAAATGCAATCCTCCCTATTGGGGAAAATGCCAAAGAAGGGTAAAAGGGAGGGAGTCCCAGAAAGTCAGGAGAACCTTGAGCCTATGATGCAGGCTGACACTTTGAAAAGGGGGAAGGAGGGACTGAGTAGGATCCATACTATTATTTAGGAAGAATGTTCCAGAACAAAGAGGAGCAAATACAAAGCCAGAGAGGAAAGAGGGCTTATGAAACATTTCATGACATGCAAAGGTTTCAGTATAGCAGGTGCATCATGCAGGGAGCTCTAAATAGCGAGGTAGGAGGAGATTGAACAGGTCAGTAAGGGCACCGTTACAAAAGGCTTTACATGCCATCCAGGAAAGAGTTTGAATTTTAACCTGAAAGCAATGGGAAGTCATTGACTGATAGCTTCTGAGAAAACATTTACTCAACAAGTATTGGAGTACATACAACATCCTAGTCACTCTGTGGCTACCTCAGAACAGGACAGACACAGACCCCGCCTTCCTGCTTCAATCGAGATTGGCAAGCAGGAAACATAGGTTTTGGAGTAGGGCCAATCAGTAGATACTAATGTGGAGAACTGCAGGTTACAAAAATGAAGGCATGTGAGAAAATGAAGCCATGTGAGTAAATAAATCAAAAGACTCAACCAGGGGCAGAGCTCCACAGTGTATCAGCAGGGCCTGGACTAGGGTAAGGCAAGTAAGGTTCCCAGGGGTCAAAATGTAATGAGGCGCTTACTCTTAGGCTCATGCAAGTGCAGGATTGATGCCTGAGAATGAGTACCTCCTTATATTATTCTTTTTTTAATTTTAATTTTAGAGACAGCATCTCACTCTGTTGCCCAGGAGAGAGTGCAGTGGCACCATCAAGGCTCCCTGCAGCCTCAACTTCTCAGGCTCAGTGATCCTCCCATCTCAGTCTCCCGGGTAGCTGGAGGCATGTGCCACAAAATAATTTTTGTATTTTTTGTAGAGACGGGGTTTTGCCATTTTGGCCCAGCTTGTTTCAAACTCCTGGGCTCAAGGGATCTGCTTGTCTCAGTCTCCCAAAATGCTGGGATTACAGCTGCAAGCCACTGTGCCCAGCCTCAGTTTTCTTTTAAATAATAGTTTTATTAAGATGTAATTCATATGCCATACAATTCATCCTTTTAAAATGTGAATTTCAATTTTTGATAAATTCACATCCATCACCACTAGATAACTTCAAAACATTTCCATTATCCCTTCCACACCCTCCCTATATCTCTGACAACCACTAATCTATTTTCTGTCTCTATGGATTTGCCTATCTGGACATTTCATATAAATGGATTCAGACAATATGCCTGGCTTCTTTCACTTAGCAAAATGTTTTCAAGGTTCATCCATGTTGAAGCATGTATCAATACTTCCTTCCTCTTTATGCTGAATAATGTTCCACTGTATAGATATATCTTTTGTTTATCCATTCATCAGTAAGTAGACATTTGGGTTGTCTCTACTTGTGGCTATTATGAATACTGCTACATGAACATTCATGGACAAGTTTTCATATGGACATTTGTTTTTATTAGGTTGATGCAAAAGTAATTGCAGTTTCTGCCATTACTTTTAGTGGCAAAAAACAGCAATTACTTTTGCACCAACCTAAATAGCTCTCTTGTGTATATACCTAGGAGTAGAACTGCTGGGTCATATAGTAACTCTATGTTTAGCTTTTTGAAGAACTGCCAAAATATTGCAAAGCAGCTGCACCATTTCTCTTTACCACCAGGAATATATGAGGGTTCCAGTTTCTGCACTTCCTCATCAACACTTGCTGTTTTCCATCTTTTTCACTATAGCCAACCTAGTTAGCGTGAAGTGTTATCACACCATGGTTTTAATTTGCATTTTCCTAATGACTAATGATTCTGAGCATCTTTCCATGTGCCCTGAACTACTCACCACCACCCATCATCTTGGAATCTAAAGAAATGAGGGAGATAAAAACGTCTCCTCAATTATGTAGGAAACTCTGGGCATACAAAGTCCTGTGTCTCTTGTACACCAAGAAGGTGCTTAACTCCTAGCAGTTCAAAACTGATACATTTACCAATATGGAACAAACATTCTTAGGTTTTGGTCACAGGCTCTGGCTTATATCAAAATCACCCCATAATTTCATTTACTTTACTAGTTAACAGAAGTCTCAGGATTTCTTTAAAAACAGCTTGCTTAGAAAACCCTTAGAAAGGATGCCTTTTTAACCCTCCTAATTGGCATAGTCAAATCACCTTTTGCTTGCACAAAGCCTCTTCTCAGACACAGAAGAATAAACCTGGGCTTTTGTTTTTGTTTTTCTGAGTTGAGTTTAAATGTCAAATATTCTCTGTGTAGACAAAAACACTTGCCAGACTATCAGGCTAGCACAGTTAAACTTAAATATTCACGTGTGATTTATTTGGTAGCAGAGTAAATTACACAACTTGTTTATATCAGCCTTGTCAACAGCAAAATGAAGCCATTTACCGAAAATCCATATTGATGCTGGATGCCTCTGTGGCACAGGACTGAAATCTGACTGAAAGATATCAAGACACACCATCTGTGTTATGATTTATGACAATGCTAAGGAAAGTGGCTGTTAGACTGCTTTGCAAATACTAAACATATTAAGAGCTAAATGCAGCATTTGGTATTGCATTTTATTATTTGAATTCAAGTTTATCTTCCTCTGAAATGCCTTGCAGTTTCAGAGGAAAAAATATTTTCCTTAAATCTGATTTGTTTTGAATGAGGATATTCATGGAAAAGTTAGACATCAGCTTATTAAAAACTTCAGCCAACATTCAGAACATTTTAATTACAGAGAATCCTAGCAATTAGACCCTGTAGAAAACTTATCCCTGACTGGTTTCCGTATTTTGTTCTTTATTTTTAAGGTCTACTTCGTCAGCTATGAATCTATTATGAATCACTGCATTGCAACAACTGTATCCTGAATAAAAAGACAGCCTCTTGTAACTAATGAGGTATCAATTAAATTTGAATTTTGCCTTTTAAAAGAGTTTTATCACAGTAAGATTTTATATGAAATCAGTAGCATGTCAAATGCCTACAAAGTATAGAATAAGGACAAAAATAAATTCTACATTTAAATGAAATTCCAGCTTGAATTTTTGTCTATTATTTTCCCTTCTAATTAAACCATTTAATCCCATGCTTTTATATTTCATTATTTCTATCATTGGAACATGAATTCCAGTTCTCACAAGTAGTAAACACAATTCTTTAAAGACTTTTGTTTATTAACATTGAATTCCTGAATAAATGGCTACCCCTACCAAGGTAATACTTGTTTCTAATGGTTTCCAAATAAATGTTTCTTTCATCTTCTCATTGTTTTCCTTTCTCATAGACTTAGGATAATAAGAAAATTGAAGGAAAGAGTCAAAGAGGGGTCTGTGTGATTGTTCCATGGCTCCAAACCCACCCTTCCATTCTCTGCATTGCGATGCTGATGTCGGGACCCTGCAAACCACACTTCTGCTTTTCCAGCTGCCTCTCTGTCAGACTTTGCCATATGATTTTGGACTCGAAGGAGATTGAAAGGCTAGAGATGAAGAAAGAATTCACACTTTCTGTTCGCTTCTTCTTTGCTTCTTGTCTGCTTCCTGTTCCTGTGAGCATCACTCTAGCACCTTGGCAACATAGGTCCCTTCCTTTAGCAGCAGTTGAACCCAGTTTGCAATTCTTCCAAAATTTGCAGAACCATCCTGGTTATATCCCACCAGAGACACAAGTGTCAGTGTCCCCTCCTCAGAGGTCTGGGTCTCAACCACACAGAGCTTCTCCTTCAAGTTCAGAGACATCATCATGAGTCAAGCTCTGGCCCCTTCCCAAAGAACTGAATTCCAGCTCTGGGGGTAAGGGGGCGTGGGGGCTTTTCCTCCAAATTTATCTTTTAATAATTCCAGCTTCTTCCCTTTGATCCCCCAGCCATAGGGATGGTAGCTGTTCCTGCAGTTGGTACCTTCATGATGTATCAGTGTTTCCTTTTTGTCTCTTCAGTTACCTAATTAGCAATTTAAGACTTGGTTAATAATTCTTTATGTTAAATTGTATCTGTTAAAATAAGTAGGTGACTTCCATCTCCTGAGTGGACACCAACTATATGTGATCTGTCCCAGGAATAGTTCTAGGAACAAAAAACATTTAAAAATGTGATTTGGAGATTGGTTTGGTTATGTCCTTGGGCTTGAATGTGGTGCTAAACTCCCTGACAATGGAGCATGGGGACTAGTGATCCATACACTGGTATTACAATTCATCAAATTACACCTGTGGTTGGTTATAATGACATTGTTAATGAATTAAGTACTTTGGGGGAAACAAGGGATTGCTTGCTTTAATAGTTTCTTTTTTCTTCAGTGTTTAGTTTTCTTTTATTATTTTGGCTTGTCCTGTAATCATTGTAGCTGGCTGTCTTTAAAGAAACATCTACCGTTTCCCATTATTATTTTTTTTATTTTTCCATAAGTTATTGGGGTACAAGTGGTATTTGGTTACACGAGTAAGTTCTTTAGTGGTTATTTGTAAGATTTGGGTGCACCCATCACCCGAACAGTATACACTCCACCATATTTGTAGTCTTTTATCCGTCGCCCCCCTCCCCACAAGTCCCCAAAGTCCATTGTATCATTCTTATGCCTTTGTGTCCTCATAGCTTAGCTCCCACATATCAATGAGAACATACGATGTTTGGTTTTCTATTCCTGAGTTACTTCACTTAGAATAATAGTCTCCAGTCTCATCCAGGTTGCTGCAAATGCCATTAATTCATTCATTTTTATAGCTGAATAGTATTCCATCACATAAATATACCACAGTTTATTTATCCACTCATTGATTGATGGGCATTTTGGTTAGTCCCATGATTTTGCTGCAGTAAACATATGTGTGCAAGTATCTTTTTTGTACAATAACTTCTTTTCCTCTGGGTAGATACCCAGTAGTGGGACTGCTGGATCAAATGGTAGTTCTACTTTATTATTTAAGGAATCTCCACACTGTTTTCCATAGTGATTGTACTAGTTTGCATTCCCACCAGCAGTGTAGAAGTGTCCCCTGTTCACTACATCCATGCCAGCATCTACTGTTTTTTGGTTTTTTGATTATGGCCATTCTTGCAGGAGTAAGATGATATCACATTGTGGTTTTGATTTGCACTTCCCTGATCATTAGTGATGTTAAGCATTTTTTCATATGTTTGTTAGCCATTTGTATATCTTCATTTGAGAATTGTCTATTCATGTCCTTAGCACACTTTTTGATGGGATTGTTTTTTTCTTACTGATTTGTTTGAGTTCATTGTAGATTCTGGATATGAGTCCTTCGTCAGGTGTATAGGTTGTGAAGATTTTCTCTCACCCTGTGGGTTGTCTGTTTACTGTGCTGACGGTTCCTTTTGCCATGCAAAAGCTCTTTAGTTTGATTAAGTTCCAACTATTTATTATCTTTGTTGTTATTGTATTTGCTTTTGGGTTCTTGGTTATGGAATCCTTGCCTAAGCCAATGTCTAGAAGGGTTTTTCAAATGTTATCTTCTAGAATTTTTATAGTTTCAGGTCTTATATTTAAGTCCTTAATCCATCTTCAGTTGATTTTTATATAAGGTGAGCAATGAGGCTCCAGTTTCATTCTTCCACATGTGGCTTGCCAATTATCCCAGCACCATTTGTTGAAAAGAGTGTCCTTTCCCCACTTCATGTTTTTGTTTGCTTTTTCGAAGATCAGTTGGCTGTAAGTATTTGGATTTATTTCTGGGTTCTCTATTCTGTTCCATTGGTCTATGTGTCTACGTCTATTTTTATACCAGTACCATGCTGATTTGGTGACTATGGCCTTATAGCATAGTTTGAAATCAGGTAGTGTGATGCCTCCAGATTTGTTCTTTTTGCTTAGTCTTGCTTTGGCTATGTGGGCTCTTTTTTGATTCCATATGAATTTTAGAATTGTTTATCTAATTCTGTGAAGAATTATGGTGGTATTTTTATGGAGATTACATTGAATTTGTAGATTGCTTTTCGCAGTATGGTCATTTTCACAATATTGATTCTACCCATCCATGAGTATGGGATGTGTTTTCATTTGTTGGTGTTGTCTATGATTTCTTTCAGCAGGGTTTTGTAGTTTTCCTTGTAGAGGTCTTTTGCCACCTTGGTTAGGTATATTCCTAAGTATTTTACTTTTTCACAGCTATTGTAAAAGGGGTTGAGTTCTTGATTTGATTCTCCACTTGGCTGCTGTTTGTGTATAGAAGAACTACTGATTTGTGTATATTAATCTTGTGTCTGGAAACTTTGCTGAATTCTTTTATCAGTGCTAGGAGCTTTCTGGAGGAGTCTTTAGGGTTTTCAAGGTAAACAATCATATCATCAGCAAATAGTGACAGTTTGACTTTCTCTTTACTGATTTGGATGCCCTTTATTTCTTTCTCTTGTCTGATTGCTCTGGCTAGGACTTCCAGTACTATTTTGAAGAGGACTGGTGAGAGTGGGCATCCTCGTCTTGTTCCAGTTTTCAGAGGCTTCCCTTAACTGTTAATGAAATAATGTTAATTACAAGGACTATGGCATTGAATAGATTCTTCTGAGTGCACTGGACACTCATAGAATGAAAATTACAAGCTCAGGGCTTTACACGCTCAGCTTAAGCAACAGATTTCAAAGAATTTCTATCATAGCCCTAAGGTAATCTCTTATTTCTTGCAGCCACAGGACCAATATTGTTGAAAGCCAAACACAAAATTTAACTGTACAGGCTGCAGAAATACAATATAAATTGAATTCACAGCCTCTCTAAGTCTCTCGAGTAAGTTGGGGCATTGATTGGATAGGAGTGAGCCTTGAAACTTAGGATAGGAACAAGTCTTGAAACTTAGAATAGGAACATCTGCTTGGGTTCAGAAGACCTTGAAAATTTTACACCTTCCCTGCCACCCCGTCATCATTCTGAGATTCTCTTGCCAGTGGGAGGAGCTTACCTTTTGCATGTCTAAGTAGACTACATGTTCTTTGCTTAAATACCCTGTAATAACCTCATCTGAGGCAGTGCCTTATAAGGGGACACTCACTGTCCTGAAGACTTACCTTAATACCCCTCGTTGCCACTGGGCTCATAATGAAGATCAGATATCATCATGCTCAAAGGGATAAAGGACAGTCTGACCTGAGAGAAAATGACTTATAAACCAAAAAGAATGCAAGATTTTCTTTTCTTTTTCTTTTTTTTTTTTTTTTTTTTGAGACAGGATTTCATTCTGTCACCCAGGCTGGAGTGCAGTAGCACAATCACGGCTCACCACAGCCTCGACCTCCTGGGGTCAGGTAATTCTCCCACCTCAGCCTCCTGAATAGCTAGGACTATAGGCGCCTGCCACCACTCCCGGCTAATTTTTGTATTTTTTGTAGAGACGGGGTTTTACCATGTTGCCCAGGCTGGTCTTGAACTCCTGGGCTCAAGTGATCCGCCCACCTCAGCCTCCCAAAGTGCTAGGATTACAGATGTGACCCACTGTGCCCAGCAAAGACTTGCTAACTATATTAACATAAACCTGGAGCAAATGTGCAAGAATGCAAACTAGGAAATGGAAGATAAGCCCCATGAAATTTCTGATCTAGAACATGTCGAGATAGTCCCTCTGAAGGGAAAAATGAGTTGTTGTATCTTGTACCACCTAACACTAAAAATGTGGCATAACACTCGATGGGCCTTTTTTTTTAGATTTTAGAAGCAACTATTTCTCACTTTTCAGTGTGCTACTTCAACTCATTTACCAAGTACGTTAAGTCTGTCTGCTTTGAGTGGAGAGCAGAGGAAGAAAAGCTCTAAAGCAGATCTAGACTGGAGTGCAAGTTGCTCTTCCAGTTGGGTTTCATCACCCAGCATTTACAATAGTATTCCACCCTACAGACAGGGGAAATACAAGACAATGAAGTTATGGGCCAATTTTATTCAAGAGCCTGGATGCAGAAATTATAAACAAAATTGAGCAAACTGAACCCAGTAGTGCGTAAAGTGCTACATGTAAGCTCCATGAAGGTAGTGATTTCTAGGCTTATCATTACTGTATCCCAACACCTTAAACACTGCCTGAAACATCATAGGCATCCAGTATTATTATTTGAATGATGAATGACCAAATTAAGTATATCCAGGACTTCAAGGGTGGTTTAGCAATAGTAAATCTAGAAATTATTGCACCACATTAATTGATTAAATAATACACATATGTATTATTTATTAATACATTAATAGATGCAGTAAAAGCATTTGATAAAATCCATTAAACATTCATTTAAAAAAATACTTCTTAGCGAACTAGAAAATAATTTAAAAATAGAAACAACCTACAATGACAAAGAATAAAATATTTAGGAATAAATCTAACAAAAATCTGTAAGAACTTTAAGGAGAAAATTGTAACTTATTAGTGACGATAATACAAAAGGCCTAAGTAAAGGAAGAAGTAGTTCCTCAAGCACAATCTTAAGACTAAATATGTTGAGGTTTTTGTTTTCCTTTCCCAGTGTATATTTTCACCCTGGAGGACTGTTGACATTCTCATAAATTTGGAGAGGCAGAAATGACCCAGTTTGGTAAAAGTGCATTAGCATCTGTAAACATTTTACAAGTCCTTACTGCTCTAACCAAGTCTTTGGCAGCCCCTCAAGGAATGTATACCATGCTCTTGCCATAGGAGCAGAGATTCTGGGGCCCATGTGGTTTTTGTAATGAGACATATTGGAGGAGCAATTATTTAATTATGCCTGATGTCCCTTCTCTTTCTTTCTTCTTCCCTTTTAAATGTAAAAAGATCTCTGAAACAAACAAACAAAAAAGTCAGGGGAGGTAATTATTCAAGTAATTATAGTATTGATAAGTTAGAAATTCAACCTGACCCATAAGTACCGTACATACTACCTTAATAATAATTGCTAACATTTATTGAGCTCTTAGCACTTTACATGTATTATATCATTAAGTCTTCACAATAACTGTAAATAATATTCATTCTCTTCGTTTTACAGAGGGTGGAAACTGAGATAGAGAAAGAACTAGTTAATTTGAACAACACAGGAGTTAGCAAAAAATAAAATAAATAAAAATTTTAAAATATAAAAAAGAAAGAACTAGTTAACTCAAAGTCACACAGCTAGTGTATTAGTCTTTCAGGGCCATCGTAACGAATTACCACAACCTTGACAGCTTAAAACAAACAAACAAAAAATTTATTCTCTCATGGTCCTGGGGGTTAGAAATCCAAAATCAAAATATTAGCAGAAATATTGGTTTTCTCCGGAGGGTATGAGGGCCAATCGGCTCCACACCTCTCTTCTAGCTTCTGACAGCTGTCTGCAGCCCTTGGCTTTCCTTGGCTTGAGGGTATGTACCTCCAGTCTCTGCCTCCATGTTCACATGAATATGTTCTATGTCTCCTGTCTGGTCCTTTCTCATCTCTTATAAAGACATTTGCTCTTGGATTTAGGACCCACCCTAATCCAAGATGGTCTTATCTCAAAAGCCTTACCTTAATTACGTCTAGAAACACTTATTCCAAGTAAGGTCACACATTCTGAGGTGTTGGGTGGACATTATCTTTTGGTGCCACAATTTAACCCACTATAGATAGTGAGTAGTAGGACCAGGGATTCAAACACAGGTCTGTTTGACTTCCAGATCTCAATCTCATCCATTATTCTGGACTTCTTTTTTTACCAAATCTCATGAATAGTAAATACTCAATAAAAGATTAATGGCTGAATGAGAATTAAAGATTCAATACAATAGTTGGACAGTCTCTTGGAGTGTGTTATATTGGAATTTATTTTATAGTCACTTCTCAGAAAACTACTTCTGAGTAATCACACTGTGTATACTTACTATTTCTTCTACAAAGATATCACTAACTTGCCACTTCCTCCTTGTCATTATCATCTTTGATCCCTCACAATCTGTTGTTTTAGCAGCAGAAATCAAAGGCAAATTACAAATTCACTCAGGAAAGAATTAAAGAGAGAGGTGTGGTCAAGAGAGCCCCACTAATGATGTGAAATCAGTTAGTACCAGGCTCACTCTCCTTGATCAAAAGGCAAAATTACCAGTCACAGGCCTCTCTCAATGTCTCTGTTCTTAACTCTTAAGTAAACCTTGGACTGTAATGCTAATCTGCTTCTCATGTTTTCCAAGAACTCTATCTGCAGAATTCCTAGAACAAGAAGATAGCAGGGTCATGGGTTGTTTTTAGTTTTAATTGGTTTTTTTTTTGTTTTTTTTGTCATTTAACATGATTTGAGCCCCAGGATGTTTCTGAAGTGGCTTGTCTTTCAAGTCTGTGTCCTAGAAGTATAAGAGTATGGAAAAAGAATGGGAAGGAAAAAATGAATTTTCCATCCCAAGTATTTTTTAATTGAAAAATGTGGTGATATGAATGGTGAATAAAATTTTTGAGATAAGACTTTCAGTAAAGGCTGTCGGCTCTTTCTTTAAAAAATTATTTCTAAAATCGATGCTGAGAGATTTATATACAAAACCATTAATCATGTGAGATTATTTCAGTTTCTATACTTGATGATGAACAGTGTATTCTGATAGTCAAAAAAGTAAGACAATTTAAAAGTAAATTCAGCGACTATATGTTACAGTAAACTATCTAATTTTAATATGCCAAATATGATCGTGTTCTTAAATAATGACAACAGAAAAAGGATTTTTTTCCCATATATTGCATGGAATTAAATTCTTAAAAGTTGTCTGATTACCCTCTTCATTCCCACAAAAGCAGGGCTGGGGAAGGAAGTGGAGGGCAGAGTTAGGTGTTGGTTGGTTGGTTTTATCTATTATGTCAAACTTTCCAGAAACTTTCTATTTCCAGTTTTCTCACTGGAAGGTAAATAGTGATATCTAACTTACGGAATGAGAATTAAAGAATAAATACAATATTTGAACAATCTTTTTATTGGGATTTATTTTATAATCACTTTTTTTTTTTTTTTTTTTTTTTTGAGGCAAGTTCTTACTCTGTCACCCAGGCTAAAGTGCAGTGGTGTGATCTTGGCTCACTGCAGCCTCAACCTCCAGGGCTCAGTTGATCCTTCCACCTCAGCCTCCCAAGTAGCAAGGACTACAGGCAAAAGCCACCATGTCCAGCTAATTTTTTAAAAGATGTTTTTTGTAGAGACGGGTTTTCACTATGTTGCTCAGGCTGATCTTGAACTCCTGGGCTCAAGCAATCCTCCTGCCTTGCCTCTGAAATGCTGAGATTACAGGTGTTTGCCACTGTGCCCAGCCCATCACTTCTCAGAAGACTACTTCTGAGTAATCACACTGTGTATAGCCACTATTCCTTCTACAAAGATGTCACTAACTTGCCACTTCATCTCTGAAGCTGTCAAGATCTATAGAGAATTCGAGGCCCATATATTTTTTAGCACCGTATTCACATTTTTAGGTAGAAAATAAGGTCACTAATTTCACAATCTCACCATCCCAGAATACAGAAAATTTGCTATCCAGTAATGGTGACACTTCATGCATCCAGAGCAAGCCCTAGTTCTTACTTAGCCTGAGACCTTCACTCTTCCTCTTCTACCCCCAATTGTCTTTGAATGGCCTGGATCTTGGGATTGGGCTTCAGTTCCAGCTTCCTATTCATCCTCATCACAAAGTGCCATGATCTCAGGGTGGCTTATGCCCAAACTCACCCAAATTTCAGCTTACCCTACTTCATCTCTCTTTAATGTACATTGCTACTTTGACTTCTAGGAGAAATCTATACCCTAATTTTCTCCCAATCTCTTTGTCTACACATACTCCTTCATTGAATTCTCTTCCCTAGACAACTCCTTTAATGCTGATTTTCCTCTGGATTCTGTGCCCCCTGGCTTTCTCAGGCTTCTGTCACAGGCAATCTCATTCAATGCAACGGCGTAAATCGGGCATCGGTAAAGGATAGCCCACTGGCCAAATCTGGTCTACTCACTGCCTGTTTTTATAAAGCTTTATTGAAACACAGCTACACTCCTTTATCTAAATATTGTCTACAGCTGTTTCTACTACTCACCGACAGTAGAGTTGAGTAGTTAGACAGACCATATGGTCTGCAAAGCCTAGACTATTTACTATCTGGCCTATTAGAGAAAACATTTGTTGACCCTTGGCTTAAACAATCACTTCTACATAGATGATTTCAACTTCAATAATTGCACCTAGCTGGATGGAAGACTGGGCAGAAATAAAAGCTAAGGTTGAGGTAAAAAATCAATAGCAGGCAGTGAGTTCAGTCCTTCACCTAAAAATCACAGCTGAGATTGAGCAACAAGTGTTTATAGCAAGATGCCACTGGAAGTCACTTGGAAGATTCCCAGGTTTCTTTTTGGCCCTGAATGATGGATAATTGTTAAAACTGAGGAAAAAATATAGGTGGGGAAACAATTTTAACATGAATGAATGGTAGAAAGATAATGCTTGACTTTGGGAATGTTTTCATTGTGGTACCAATGGGACAGCCAATTTATGTCCAGAAAAGAGTCAGATGTACGAGGCTGAAACTCAAGAGGAGGGTAAGGATAGAGATTTGGGAATCATCAGTGTTCCTGCTTTAGCTGAGTCCTAGACTAGGAATGAGATCAACCAGCAAGCAGTCGTAAATTATATTTTAGCAACTCCAGGTAAAGGAGGCCAGGGTAAATTAATATCTTCCTGGATGTAACACTAACTCACTAATTTGGTAAATGCTGATACTGCTTAAGAAAAGACATAAGGTAATCCACAGAAGAAGACAAGAGAACTGTGCCCTAAGTGCTCAGTGCTGGGGATCAAATGCTAAAAACCTTTGTTGCTGCAGTAGCGGCTGTTGCTTTAGCCAATCAATCTTGTAACTTTAGATGATTTGATAGAAAGATAAGAAATTCTTTGGTAAATTTAATCCATGTGGACCACCAGTTTAGAAAAATCTCGTCATTCATTCTCAATAACAAATTCTTTTATCTGAATTACCTGAATAACCATTCTTATCCTCCCTACATTTTTTTATTAAATAATTTTATTTTGGCAAATAGTGTTCAATTAAGATGTATTGTTTACATTTATATGTAATTGGTTTATTTTTAAATAAACTTTTTATTTTGGAATAATTTTAGATTTACAGTAAAATTGCAAAGATAATAGAGAGTGTCTGAATATCCCTCAGTTTGCACTAATGTTAACACCTTACATTACAGTAGTACATTTGTCAAAATTTAGAAATCAACACTGGTCCATTACTATTAACTACACTCCAGATTTTATTTAGATTTATAAGTTTTTCCACTAATGTCCTTTTAATATTCCAGGATGCCTACCCAGGATGCCACAATGCATTTAGTCAGAGTGTCCTTAGTCTTCTCAGTTTCTCAGTCTTTCCTTATTTTTCATAACCTTAACAGTTTTGAAGAGTACTGGTGGGATATTTTGTAGAATATCCTTCAATTTGCATTTATATTTTCTCATTATTAAATTGGGATTATGGGTCTTGGGGAAGAACACCACATGGGTGAAGTGCCCTCCTCATCAAGTTATATCAAAGGATACACAAATATCAACATGACATGTAACTGATAATGTTAATCTTGACTGTTTGGTTAAGGTAGCATTGCCAAGTTTCTCTATAAAGTTACTTTTTTTCCCTTTCCTTACTCTATTCTTTGGAATTGAGTCACTAAGTCCAGCCCACGCTCAAGGAAATCAAGCTCCACCTCCTGGAGGAGGGAGTATCTGCGTGAGGAGGGAATTCTTCAAAGAAGATTTGTCTCTTCTTCTCCATGTATTTGTTTATTCCATCGTTTATCTAGATCACTATGGGCCAATATATATTTGTTTTATATTTTGGGTTGCAATCCATTACTAGGTTATTTCCTTTGCTGTTCAAATTATTATAGGTGTGGCCATCGGTCATTCTTTCAGTTGCCTCCTGTGTCCCTTTGACCTTTGACATGTTCCTTGCGTGTGTGTGTGTGTGTGTGTGTGTGTGTGTGTGTGTATTAGCAATGTGAGAGATGGAGAAACACCTTAATTGAAGTCTAAGATAGAGGATACTAAGCTCTGATTTTAGCTCTTCCAAGAATCCACTCCAAGTTGGAAATGAGTAGTCTAATTCTCCCTTCCCCTTTTGAAAACAATTATACTTGTATATGGCTACTTTTCATGAAAATAATGGTAATAACTGCATGAAAACACATTAGTGCAAAACTGAGGGATGCTTTCTGGCAAGAAAGCACACACACAAACACACACACACACACACACACACACACACACAAGGAACAAGCCTCAAGCACTTCTTACATTTTCTCCCAGGAATTACCCACTTTTTTGCTATTTAGAATAAAGAAAATAGTTTGGCAGTTGCTTAAAATGTTAAACATGTAGTTATCATATGGCCCAGCAATTCCATTCTCAAAAGAATTAAAAACATACATCTACACAAAAATTGGTATACGAATGTTCACAGAAGCATTATTACAATAGCCAAAAGTGGAAACAATCTGAATACCCATCAACTAACAAATAAACAAAATGTGGTATACTTATATAATGGAATATTATTTCTGCATAAAAAGGAACGAAATACCAATGCATGCTACAACATGTAGAAACCTTGAAAACATTATGCTAAGCGAAAGAAGTCTGTCACAAAGGTCACATATTGTCTAATTCCATTTACATTAAATGTCCAGAATAGGCAAATCCATAGACACAGAAAATAGATTAGTAATTTCCAGGAACTAGGAGGAGGAGGGAACAGGGAGTGACTGCTAATAGGTACAGGGTTTCTTTTGGAGTGATAAAAATATTATAAAATTAGATAGTAGCACAATTCTGTAAATATAGCATTGCATGCCATGCTTTACAAAATGTGAATTATATCTCAATAAAGCTGTTATTTAAAAAATAATAAAGTATGTTATATGATTGTTATTTGGATGTCTGAAGGTCTTCATCAATATATAAATGTTTTGGCTGGGTATGGTGGCTCACGTCTGTAATCCCAGCACTTGGGAGACTGAGGTGGGTGGTTCACCTGAGGTCAGGAATTCTAGACCAGCCTGGCCAACATGGTGAAACCCCAACTCTACTAAAAATACAAAATTGGCTGGCATGGTGTTGCACACCTGTGATCCCAGCTACTCGGGAGGCTGAGGCAGGAGAATCGCTTGAACCTTGGAGGCAGAGGTTGCAGTGAGCCGAGATTGCACCACTGCACTCCAGCCTGGGCAACAGAATAAGACTCCAACTCTCTCTCTCTCTATATATATATATACATACATATATATATACACACATATATATATACATATGTATGTGTATATATATGTTTTTATGGCTGAGCGTGGTGGTTCATTCTTGTTATCCCAGTGCTTTGGGAGGTCAGGGTAGGAGGATTGCTTAAGGCCGGGATTTCAAGACCAGCCTAGGCAACAAAGCGAGACCCTATCTCTACAAAAACAAAAAATTACCCAGACATGGTGGTGCACAATTGTAGTCCCTGCTAATTGCTACTTAGGAGGCTGAGGCAGGAGAATCACTTGAACCCAGGAATTTGAGGCTGTAGTGAGCTATGATCTTACCACTCCACTCCAAACTGGGTGGCAGAGCAAGACCCTGTCTCTAAAAAAATTTTTTTAAGTTAAAAAAGTTTTTGTACTTTCAAGTAAATAAATCTTTAAAATATTGAATGAAGATGGTGATAATGATGGCTACTATTAATTGAGCATCCATCATATACCAATCTGTACCACATGAAATTGCTGGTATTTGAACATCTTTGAGCTACAAAATGGCAATTTTATATAGTTTAATCTAATTCAAGGTTAAGCCCTTGAATGCGTATATTTTAAAGCAACTGAAATGTCCCACCAGCTAGGAGCCAGGCCCAAGGGGATTGAATTGCTTAAGGTTACACAATGAGTACCTCATAGAACTGGAATTCAAATCCAAATCTCTCTACTGAAAATGCTAAGCTCATTCTGTTTGTCCACATGGGCTCCCATAGAAAATGAGGCTCTTGAATTTCTCATGCAGCAATTATGACCATTATTTTCATGAAAAGTAGCCATATACAAGTGTACTTGTTTTCAAAAGGGGAAGGGAGAATTGGAGCATCCATTTCCAAACTGGAAGTGGATTCTTGGCAGAGCTAAAATCAGAGCTTAGTATCCTCTATTTTAGACTTCAGTTAAGCTGTTTCTCTATCTCTCACGTTGCTAATAGTCTTGTCATCTCTAGATAGGCAGGACTTCCCATTTATAAATCCTTGCCTGTTTTCCATGACAAGAGAATGAAAGAGGGAACCCAGGAACTTTATCCAAAACAGAAACAATCAATGATGCACAAGTTGGCTAAGACTGTTAACTTTGAAATAACAAACTGCTTTTAATCTTACTTGATTCATTTCTAATTTTATCTCAAGGTTTCTCTACCTTAATCCGGTCTTGCCAAAAATTCTCAGAGTTGGATGTATAAGTGCAAACATTTTAATAACTAGAATTTTTTCTGCTCTGTTCCTTGCCAGTTTCCTCTCTTATTTGATGCTTTATTATCATTCTATGCCTATTTCCTCCAATTTTCTCCATTTAAGAGTTAGCACAAGCCTCTTGCTAGTGTTAGCTGCATTAAATGTCACATGAATGCAATGAAAAAATATAAAGTTCAGACCATATCACCAAATATACATTTATGAGTTGGGGTTTTTATTTATTGGGTTTTGTTGAGGTTTTTTTGTTCTGTTTTGGTTTTGTTTTTACATTTTTTTCAGGGGGAAGAATGCATAGTCTTACAAAGTACAGAGTAAGGACATGTGTGTTTGGAAGAAGATAGAAATAAAATTACAGCTTCCTGACACAACCCCTACATTTCAACACTTACCCTGTTATATTCTTCTCCTTAGAATCTGGTATCATCTGATATATTTATTTATTTATTTACTTATTTACTTATTTCTTTATTTTCTCTCTCCCCATACTCAAAGAAAAACTCCATGAGATAAGGGTTGTTCGTTCCCTGATATATCCCCAGTGTTTAGAATACAGCCTGTTCTATAGGAGCCTCTCAATACATATTAATATTTGTCAAATAAATAAATGAATGAATAACAATGAAATAAAATAAACAATTACTTTAAGGAGAATTACAGATCATTTTCCTCCAAATTTTTTATTTAAAGTTATTACAATATTGTACTTAACAGCAAATAAAAATCAAAGAAAAAATACTCCTTATTCCTCCTGAAAATGCTCAATTTGAATGTTGACAGCCTTTGTGAGAGTAGCCGACTGGTCTGAAACATGAGAGGAGGGCAGAGATTAAATGATTTACCAAGGGGAGAGGAGCGGCCATGGGGGCCCCTGGGCAGGATGACTGGTAAAGGGGAGGCCAGAGAAAAAGAAGCTCACTTGCCAAAAGCACGGAATAAACTCTCTTTTTGCCCCACCTCTCTCTTTTCCTTTGAAACATAGCTGATTTCTTTTTCTTCAAAGTAATTGTTATAGTTAGAAAAGGCATTAATTAAGAACAAATTCTGTTTTAAACAGTGTAGATTGCAATCCTGTTTGAAGAAACCTGTGGCCTTTGGCTAGGGGAAGAAGTTATTCTGAATGGCTGAGGAAGTCAGGCCACATGTTCAGAGCCAATTAGATTCACTCAATGTCCAAAATTTAGCAATTGCTAGTTAAATAATGTATTTTTTTTCCCCACTAAACAGCCTCGCTGTCAGTTAAAGACAAGCTCCTCATTGTTATAAGAAATTTTTTTAGTAACTATAACCTGTCATTCACCAAAATGACATCTTAAAAAGTCAATTTCAAGAATCACCTTGGCTGTCACTCAATCTCATAAATCTTTCCAAATCCCTTTACAGCCAACCTGAGAGCACAGCCTCACACAATCTAGGATATGTCAGCTACACCTGTTGCCTATAAAATGCAGTTTATTACAACAAACACAATTGTAAACCTATATACCCCAATACTGCTTTTATGGCAAAAAGCAAGCAACCCTGACTCTGGTATTTGATCACTAATAGTTGTCTTGAACAACACACAATGTTCAATAATTCCCAATTTGGCCACTCTTGATTCTAGTGGATCATAAACTGTGCTATTATGAATTGTGGCTTCCCTAAGATAAGCCATATTACCCATGAAATGATTAAAAAGTAAACAAAGCTATGACAACATGATCCCTTTAGAAAGACGCATTTTTCTCAAATAAGAACATGGGATCTCTCCGACAGAAGTTTCCTGACCAGATTACAAATCCACTAATTACATCTTGAGTCCATAAATCTACCCTCTTTAATTTCAAGTGAATTAATTATATTCATCTCATCTTAAATGTTATGGAGATTTGCACTGCACAGTTAAATTGCTGCCATCCTTCTCCCCAGATAGTCACAATAATTTACATTTGTATAACTCACTACAGTTTGCAAATTCCTTGCACATAAATTTTTAAACTTTAACCTATGATGGAACACCTATAAGCTAGTTATTATTAGTCCCAGTTTTACAGATGAAAAAACTGAGGTACAAAAGACTTTCTTTTACCCATTTTTGCTTCAGAAAGTGATGATCTTTTGCCAGTAGCTTCATCCCTGTCAGGTTCCTGACGAAGGTAGACAGTATATGTGCATTAGGAACCCCATGTAGACAGTATACATGCATTAGGGCCTTGGAGTTGGTCTTGCTGCAGACCAAAGTCATTTAGCCCTGGCATTCTGATGCCCTGTGATCTGCTTCTCTTCCTTAACCTCTGCCTCAGCCCTGTTCCAATAACTGGTTTATGTCTTAGTTCTCCCTCTGGCATGGGAGCTGTAGTGACAGCCCATTTCTGCCTATCTTGGCTTAAGACCTGACAATACACACAGCCCACGCCACCTTTATCTCTGTAGGAGCTGAACCTAGTACTCAAAGTGCTGGCTGGGAACTTGCCCTCTAACCCACAAAACTCCCTTACAACTATGACATGATGAGGCTGACACTCATTTGCTCAGAGCAAGGCATTCTCTGGAGAATCCTACCAAAGTGCTGCAGATACCAAATTAGACCTGGTCCAGATGAAACCTTTGGAAAGAGGCCAACCACATAAATATCTCTCAGAGAGCAAGTTCCTACTGTACAAAGCTGAAGAAGTTTATCTTGTTTAAGAAGTTGATTATCAAAATCCAAACTCGTTCTCACTCATTTGATAGGGGAAAAAAAAGCAAGTAAATAATAGAATGCCATGTTCTTGAGAGATCACCACCTCTTACTGGGATCCTTCAGACATAAAGTATTTTAGAGAAGAGGCCCCGCTCTGCTGCCCAGACAAGAGTGCAGTGGCACAATCACAGCCCACCACAGCCTCAAACTCCTGGCTTCAAGCAATCCTCCCACCTCAGCCTACCAAAGTGCTGGGATTACAAGAGTGAGCCACCACACCCAGCCCAGACATAAACATAGAGAAGAAAGAAATTGTCTGTATCAATTAGGATTCAGTTCCACAGTAAAATTAGAAAAATCAAATTAACAGTGGCCAAAACACAAAATATGTTATTCTGTTAAAAGTTCAGAATTGGTATTACAGAGGTGGTATGAAATCCCATAAGGAACCTAAACTCTAGTTCCTGGAGTCAGAACTTTCACATGTGCTATTTGCCCTGGCTAGACTGCAGTTATTTTTAACATTGACTTTACTGAAGGAAGCATTCATTTATTCACCTACCAACAACTAAATCCAGGTGTAGAAAAGATAATAAGAAGGAAGGTGTGAGATAAAATGTTATCCCATAATTTCGTTTAAAAAAGTCTAAATTTTGGCCTGGCTCGGTGGCTCACGCCTGTACTCCCAGCACTTTGGGAGGCCAAGGCAGGTGGATCATGAGGTCAGGAGATCGAGACCATCCTGGCTAACATGGTGAAACCCCATCTCTACTAGAAATACAAAAAATTAGCCAGGCGTGGTGGCACACACCTGTAATCCTAGCTACTCGGGAGGCTGAGGCAGGAGAATTGCTTGAACCCAGGAAGCAGAGGTTGTAATGAGGCGAGATGGCGCCACTGCACTCCAGCCTGGGCGACAGAGTGAGACTCCATCTCAAAAAAAAAAAAGTCTAAATTTCACCTGTAATCCCAGCACTTTGGGAGGCTGAGACCGGCAGATCACCAGAGCTTGGGAGTTGGAGACCAGTCTGACCAACGTGGAGAAACCCCGTCTCTACTAAAAATACAAAATTAGCCAGGTGTGGTGGCACATGCCTGTAATCCCAGCTACTCGGGAGGCTGAGGCAGGAGAATCGCTTGAACCCAGGAGGCAGAGGTTGCGGTGAGCCGAGATCATGCCATTGCACTCCAGCCTGGGTAACAAGAGTGAAACCCCGCCTCAAAAAAGTAAAAAATATATAAATTTATTCTACCATTTTCAGCATCTCAGAAGCATTCCAGGATATATTTTGTTTAAATTTTTCTCTTGGTTTCCATTTATTTCCCCCTCTCTCTACTGGCTTCTCCCCTTTGCCTGTCTGAGTCCACCTATTGCTGAGAAAGAAATTTATGGTTGTCATAAAAGGTGATGGAAGTAATGCAAAGATCAGATGGAGAGAAAAATTCAAGTTGTGGAAAAAGAGATCCTGTCCACCCAAGCCAGTGTAGCTGTGCATGTGAGGGAGATCAGTGCAGTCCTTGTCAGTGTATGAACTGAAGGAAAGAGGCAGGGTGGGCCCGGTGGCTCACACCTGTAATCCCAGCACTTTGGGAGGCCGAGGCAGGCAGATTGCCTGAGCTCAGGAGTTCAAGACCAGCCTGGGCAACACAGTGAAACCCTGTCATGGCGGCATGCGCCTGTAATCCCAGCTACTCAGGAGGCTGAGAGAGTAGAATTGCTTGAACCTGGGAGGCGGAGGTTGCAGTGAGTCAAGATTGTGCCAGTGCACTCCAGCCTGGGCGACAGAGCAAGACTTCATCTCCAAAAAAAAAGAAAAAAAAAGAAATGACAGGAAAGTACACTGGGGCAAAGCATTACGTCAGGAATTTTGGGCTCTATTTCTACTTGAAGTGGCAAAGAAAGAAGGCATTCTAAGAATATACAGTACAACAGAGGACTGTCTGGGAACGAAAAATATTAGAAAATCTCCTATAATACCTAGCATTCTGAGCACAGAAAAAAAATTAGCTTACATTCCACCAAGCCTTGCTTTTCCCATTAAAAATTATGGGTGGAGATGTTTTGAAATACTTGCCTATCTTATCAATCCCAAATAAAACATTCTCTGCAGTCATAACAATTTTTACCTTAGATCCATTTTGAAATGTTTGCTGATGGTGCAAACGTTCCCTCTTGGAAATGTGCTTGCTTTTAAAACAATGCCAAATGAAACAATTTTCTGTGCATATAGAACATTTTATTTTCAAAATACTTGCTGATGTATGCAGGGCCTGTGCAATGTCAAGAAACATATTTAATCAAACATCCCTGGGAGAACAGCTTAGTACCATTAGCCTCATTATACAGATAAGAACACTGAGATCTAAATAGGTTAAGTAGAGGTTGCAGCGTGCTTCCTAACAACAGAGTGCTCTAAAAATATGTGTACAGAAGGAAAAAATGTAATCTTTTGTAGGAAAGAGACTAGGGAGAACAGCCCAGAGGCAAGGAGAATTTATATTTTTGTTTTGAAAGCTTTCATGGCTCATGTCAAAGAATACATTGTTCTCCTGAGCCATGTACAATTTTCTCATCCAGTATTTTGGGGAATTACACTACTTCATCTCCAGAATTCAAGCAAATTAGATGTATACCCATGATTTTCCTCTGCGGAGTACAAAGCACTAAGAAAATTCTGGTTTTGTTGTTGCTGTCAATATTGTGCATAATCAGCACATTTCTGATGATGCCATAACCCATACAAACCTAATAAATAAATTTCAGGAACATATCAACTCTGACTTCGTCATTCAGCAAACAAGTATTAAGTGACAATTCTGGGTCAGTCAGTGTGCTAAGCCTGGAGATATAATGATAAATAAGATAGCCCCTACTTTCCATTAGTTTAGTATGTAGAACAGAAAAACAAAATGTAACCAAATAATTAAAAGATAAAATTAATTAATTAAATTAGAAACACATACAAAGTACCTTGGTAGTCCAGGGAAGAGTGCAATGTGCTCTGCCTGGAGAAAACAGCCAAATAATTAGATGATGTAAAATCTGAGCAACATCTTTAAGCAAAACAAGGTGAAAGGCATTCCACACAGATAGAGTCATACATCTAAGGGCAGAGAAGTACAAAGAGGATATTATGTGACCTGGGTACATTAAGTACAGATGGGAAATAAAAATGGAAAGACAGAATGAGATGCACTTGTGAAGGGCTACGTTCTATCATCAATGAGGAATCAAGGAAGGATCTAAAACAGGGAAGGACACGGTCACATTTATGCTTTGAAAAGACAACTCTGCATGGAGAGTGGGCCAAAGGGGGAGGCATTGGAGACAAATGGAGCCAGTTAGGAAATCCTGAGACTGTGCAGTAGTCCAGAAACGAGATGGTGAAGACCCAAACCACTGCAATGGCAGTGAGGGTAGAAAGGAGCCAACAGATTTCAAAAGATGTTTGGGTGGTGGACTCGACAAGACTTGAAGACCAATACTGGAGGTGGTGACTTGGGTACTACACATGCTGTTGTTATCTAAATTAGAATTATGGGAGAAAGGTCAGGTTTGAGAGAAGATAATGTCTTGGTATTTTACATGTATACGATTTTCTGAGTAAACAGAGTACAAGACGTGTAATTGAATATTTTACTGATTGTCTTACAATACCTTACAATTATCATCTTGAGATGAAGAGCTTTCCAATGCCATCAGTAATTTGTAAGTTTATGAGTTCAGTGGTGCTTTTTTTGAGGTTTCCTTTTGCTTGCCTTAAGAGAGAGAGGCTTCCCTCTTCATCCCCAAACATCAACCTTACAGACCTATTACTTCATTTTATAAACTCTGCTGAAAGTCAGGTTAGCAACATGGCATGTAAAATGAGAATTGAAAGAGACAACTCATGACACACCTTACCATTCTTTATGTTCCCTGCTTCTCGTATAGAATAGGCATATATACACTGCTCATGTTTAATAAGTGAATAAGGCTTAAATCTTATTATTATCTGCAAAGGTGATAATAAGATGTAGCAGGTCATTGTTGATGGTCCTGGTTCTGACCATCAGAAATAATAACACAGATCTGGAGATATTATAATTCAGAATATATCTTCAAAAAGAAAGGTTCTTGACAAACTAACCTTGTGAATAACATTGACCATGAAAGGGAATAACCATAGATGTCCCTGGGTAGCCGCAGTTGTGTTTAATAATCTGTCCCAGAAGTTGATGTGGCACCCTTGTTTCCCCTAATTTTCAATCCAGACCCAATCGAGAAATTATTCCATCTATCCCCACAATGCTGTAGGTTACAGCAGCTGGCCAGAGCAATTAGATTAAAGACAGAAAATGTAGAAAGCCACTCAAAGAAGGAAACTATTTCCAGGTAACAACTAATAAGTAGTGGAAAACGTTTTATAGATCATATATAAGGAAAGCAACTTCTTTTACTTATCATTAAAAAGACATACTTAAACTCTGAACAATCACATAAGCAAAAGTTGAGAATTTTGGAAAATAATAAGAATTAAGTTCTAGGATAGAGCCATCTTAATTGCTTATTTGATTAAAAATTTAAAATTAAGTGGCATACATATTGAAGACTTCTGTCACTCAGAACCATTCAAAGCCTGCTCTAATTAATGCACCATCAATACTGACCTACCTATTTACTCTAATTATCTTCACAGGTATAATCTCATATCTAGGGATGCAAATGTGGTCTCTCCTTTCTTCAAAGGGGAAATTCTCTATTCCCTCAAAAATTTAAATCTATCAGTTTGTTAGTCATTCTGTCAAAATCTTAGATCAGCATCGCTTCTCAAACTGCAGACCTGGGCTTCTCAGTTCATTATCTTGTTCAAGGAGCAAAAGCGTTAAGGTACAATTAGACATTCACTGATTATTGTCATATTATTTGCCCTGTGGTGAAATCTGTCAAGAACAGCACAAATTGTAAACCTTTTGTTGACTTTACTTTGCATAAGCTTGAGAACAAAAGCTGGTTAGGAACAATGCAACATAAACACAATTCCAGTTATTGATCCCCATATTTAACATGCATTTTAATACTACCAGTCAAATTCCAAGTCCCCTTACAGTTTAGACAAAAGTATCCAATTTCTATTTCAATTATTTGGATGTATGACATCTACTTTCTATCTCCCATGTTTTAAGACAAAATTATTCTCCAATGCTAATGATATTTTTGTTTTGTTTCATTTTATTCTTGTTTACTTATTTATTTTACTTATATGTTATAGTATCTAATATCTTCAGAGAAAAAAAAGTCTTCAGATAATCTTTGAAACCAAAATTATCTTTAAATTGTCCTCCAAAAGACAATTGGCTATATTTTCTAATTCCAAACAAAACATTAATCCATTTAGTAACTTGAATTATATTGTGAGTTCATCAGAAAGCCATTTTGTCTTAAAAAATATATATTTCATGGAAGCATTGTCAAGGTTTTTCTTGGCCAAATTATGTCAGTAACGTTTGATGGGGGAAAACTTAGGAAATTCAATAATTCAGCCATATTTGTTCACGGGCTAAAGAGGACTCACTCTTTCTTTTTTTTTTTTTTTTCAGACAGAGTCTTGCTCTGTAGCCCAGGTTGGAGTGCAGTGGCACGATCTCGGCTCACTGCAAACTCCACCTCCCGGGTCCCGATTCAAGCAGTTCTCCTGCCTCAGCCTCCTGAGTAGCTGGGATTACAGGAACGCACCAACATGCCCAGCTACTTTTTGTATTTTTAGTAGAGACAGGGTTTCACCATCTTGGCCAGGCTGGTCTTGAACCCCTAACCTCTTGATCTGCCCTCCTCTGCCTCCCAAAGTGCTGGGATTACAGGCGTGAGCCACTGTCACCGGCCAGGACTCACTCTTTCTTGAGGAAAAACCTTTTTCTCTAGAAGCTGCTTTTGCTAGTAAGTCATTGTCATCACCAGCTCTTTCTGTTTTTCCTAACTACAGACCGCAACAAATGCATTTCAGGTTAACTGCTGTTTCTAAGTAATTAAGTTCTTTCTATTGTAAATTATTAATAACTTTCAGCATAGATTCCATTTATTGAATGTGGCTTTAAATGTGTCACTTTAAGAATAGCTTGTCACATTTCAAATGAATAATGTCATAGCAGACCACCTTAAGGGTTATGGCAAGACCAAAGCAAGGAGGGAGCTTTGTTTATTTTGGTCTTATGAACATAAATGCTTTAACCTTTTAGAAAGAGATCATTATTTGGTTCAATGTTACACCCACTCACATTTACATCTGTTTTGTGTAATCTTATGCAAAGGATTACACTCACAGGTTTTACTTTATGAACACATGCAGACTGATTTTTAATATTTTTAGTTAGATATTTGATTTGGAGGAAGGAGTAACTGCAGAGTGTTCTTAATAAGCATCAATTAAAAAAGAAATTATCTTTTCCGGAAAAATGGAGTGTGGTAAAAGGGAATGGTTATTATCCTTATTTCAAACTATTCCTAGAAATGTTTTACCTGAATATTTTGGTCAGTTGGATTAAGGGGAAGAAAGGAATGTACCGAGACTTTGTCCAAGAGAAATAGGAGCCTGGTTATTTCATCTGGAAATGGAGTCATTTTACAGCCATTTAGGCCTCTAGACACAAAAGTGTTCTGCAGTCTGCATCTTTGTTCTCGGTGACAGGGCAGAACCCTGTGTTCAGCAGAAGGAGCGGGGGCTTCTGTAACTTGGCTCCCCGGAACAAAAAGAAGCCGTTTATGACTCAGAGTTTACATAATGCATGTAACTATCCAGTAGGTCTCTTCACTCTCACTGAGCCGTGATATGTACTGACATTACATGAAGCCCATTATCTCTTATAACAAGATGTTTAGATCACCTGCAATTTAGGATCATAAGTGCTATCTCAAAAATATCATTTGGATTCAGTCAACATCAAAATGTATCTATGCATTGATTCTTACAAAAAATTATTGTGTTAAATCCACATTTTAGGACCTTTGGACCACTAAAGCTTTTTTCTTTTCTAACTTGGTATTCCTTCCATCTTACATTTATCCATTCATTCATTTATTCATTCATTTAACAAGTAATTATTGAACCCCTATTCCCTGCATAGTTTTATGTTAATACTATAAGGCATTCAAAAGAAGTATGAGAAAAGATATACTCCCATATCCTATCAAATATTTAAATGACACATGACAAAATAAGATTGAGCACCAAAATGAGTGGGAACAGGAGTTCAGAAGAAAAATGTATCTGTGTGGACAGTAATGGTCCACAGTAGCTTCATTTTAGAGTCATCTTAAAGCAAAAATTGTCAATTAGCTCCCTTTCACAGCCTCCTTTTCAGCATCCCTGACTCCAGGTACCCACTGTCCTGATGTGACCCTTCTCCCATTCCTCCCTGAGTCACACATACATAAAGCACCAGGGAACCCCACTATGAACTTTTCCTCCCAATTAGGCCTCATAAAGCCTTTTTCTCTCCTCTCCTTTTTCTATAGCTCATTCAATCTTAGCTAGACAGCAGAATAAGTTCCTTCCAGTTTTCTGCTAGGAAAGTCATATATTAATTAAAGGTATACATTTCCTACATAGCATGTGTTTTCAGGACTAATTCAAGGAGATGGTTTGGTGAAGATAATATTGAAAACCCCTTAGGCAGGGTGGTAGTATTAATATTTTTGACCAGAAGTTCAATCTATGAATCCACATGTTCTGCCAATACAATAGGCCAGTACATGATGACAGCCTCTGTCTTAAATTGGCTTCCCTGAAAATGGGAAGAGATGAGGTGTTGATTGGAATAGATGAGGTGTTGATTGCAAAACATTCACAGGGAGAATGCTCTCAGAAGATAGGCCCGTAAAAAAGTGAGGAATGCAGTTGGGAGCAGAGGAGCTAACCCTCAAAGCTGTTGCAATTGAGACCTCATCCAAACCTACAAGGAGTTCTGGGCTGGGATGACCCCTCAAGAGGCCTCTTATTCCCATATCAGCCAGTCATTGACCATAAGCTGCCTTAGAGGGAATGGTTCTTTGATTAAGGCGGCTCTCTGTGGCAGCAGGTTATTTCCAGTAAGAAACACTGTGAGCTGAAAGCAGCCAATATGCCCAGCAGCTGGGGGATGGTGGAGGTGTTATTCCAAGAGAAGAGAGAATCTGAAAGTGGACCAAAGTACAGGTGCAAGGTCAGGAGAGCACCTGTTAATATGAAGGTGAACGTTGAACTCTCAAGTTTCTTTTTTTGTTTTTCTTTTTTTTGAGACAGAGTCTCACGCTGTCACCCAGGCTGGATGGAGTGCAGTGGCACAATCTCAGCTCACTGCAACCTCCGCCTTCCGGGTTCAAGCGATTCTCCAGCCTCAGCCTCCCAAGTAGTTGGGATTACAGGTTTGCACCACCACGCCCGGCTAATTTTTGTAATTTTAGTAGAGACGGGATTTCACCATGTTGGCCACGCTGGTCTCAAACTCCTGACCTCAAATGATCCACCCGCCTCGGCCTCCCAAAGTGCTGAGATTATAGGTGTGAGCCACCATGCCCGGTTAAAGTTATTTTTAAGACTAGGCTTCCCACACTTTTATACTTAGCTTACATTTATATTCCATGATTAATAAACTAAGCTCAATGACTCAAGATGATTGTCCCAAACCTCTTAATAGGGCTCCTAGCTGATATTAACATCATGCAATGAACTCTCTAGATAGCCCAAATGATGTCATCAGGTTCTGGATCATCCATTTTGAGGGACATAGTAAACATTTAATTTGAGGCTGCTATGTTATAACTGCAAGAATACCAGCATACAATAAGTTCAGGCTTTTAACTTAAATTCCTGCTTTGTCAGCTCTCACGCATTCAGAAGGAAATTATATTTTGAACTGAAATTCTACTCTTGTAATGAGGCAATAAGAAGTTTGGTTTTCTGAAATCTATACATTTACATAGATGGAGGCAAAATAGCCCTCTGAATAACCATGGTTTTGCAAGCACTTAATTCCTCAAGTAATTAAAGATGGAATTTCATACTTTCAATTTGATACACAGTCTAAATTTTAATTTATCACACCATACGTCTAAATGGGAATCTCATGAAGAGAAAGAAGTCTTCATTTTAGAACAGGTAATTTAACATGGTGCTGTTTCATTTGAAATATTAGGACTCTATCTTCTACGAAAAATAACTGGTGTTGAATTAAAAGCACATCCCACTGAGCCAAAAATTATATCCTCTAATTATCCAGTCTAAATTTATGGTCATCTCAGTTGAGTCTCTAATCTGCTTAGACATACTCTTTTTTGAATCATTGTACTTTTGATAGTTATTCAAAGTTGTTATTTGGGACTTTAACATCATTTTGAAATTTAACTTGAACCCCTCGGAATATCGGTTGTATCAAATCATGAGCTCTTTGGCCAACTTAATGCCTTTGGAATTGTAACTCAGGAGATTGGAAAGCTATGGGGTCTGGCTGGATCCCCATAAGCATCACACATAACAGTCATAAAAATTGATTTCATGCAAACAGTCTGATCATTCAATTAATTTAACTGGCAATAGTATTAAGGCTGTTGCTCATTCCCTGAAAAAGAATAAAAACTTACCAGTAACTAACCTCTAAAAGTATCTTTGATGACTCTTCCAGGAATGACGATTATACTCAGACAAATCTACACTATCATATCACAGTTAAAGGACTTGGCAAAATGCTTTATAAGACACAAACTGAATGCCACATGTCCTTGTATTACTCATTTATTTTGGGGGGCAAGTAGAGCTGCTTATGAGAATATTGTTAAACCTCATTAGCAGAAACTGATTCCTACAAGGTTGTGCATACAAACAAACATTCAGGAAAAACCTGTAATAAACGTTTTTATTAGTACTAAAAGGAAAATTAGAGGTTGGGTTTACATCTCTCTCCTACTGTAGATTGGACTGAAATCAAATCTATGATGGAGGTGGTGGGGGCATGTAGGAAAGATTAGATGGTATGAAAATAATTTATTCTTCCCAGTTTAATTTGAAATACTAATAAAGACAGGCCCTTTTGTCTTTCCCTTTGAGCTTTTAAAAGGCAGGATGTTCATAACAATGCTTAATACTTAAATAACACCTTTCTTCTTCAAAGAGTTTTAAATACAGTAACTACCTATTAGGATCTGTTCCAAGCAGGGCAGGAGAGCCCCTTAACTCGAATCCAATTAAATTGTTGAATGTCACATGTTACAGTACAGTGGCAGTGGAAAATAGGGAGAAAATAATTGGTCTACAATCACCCTGAACCATGGACAGTAACTGGTTAAAACCCTGAACCTTTTTATATCCTTTAAGATCTGCCATATTTTTCAATAAAATTTAATATTCCTTTCCCTTTATTACAAAACAAATACATGTTCATTGCAAAAAAACCCTCAAAAATGAAAACAAAGAAAAGAAAACATTTACTGAATTACGAATCAATTTTAAAGGTTGTGATGGTGACCTCATAACTTCTACCAGTTCAACCTCATAACTTTAATCAGTTCTTTGTTTTTAAAGAGTAAATTGAGTCACAGTGAAATATTGGAGGTTTAAAGCCAAAAGCAGTTCTAGCATAACTAGAGAAATGCAGGGAATCTATCAAGAAATGAGAACTAGCAAGAGACATTTAAATTATGCAACTTGCTTTTTAAAAAGTTGAAGTCATCTATTCATAAACAAGGTAATTTGGTTTCAATTTTAGCAGCCTAAATATTTACTAGAATGTGCTAACCAGATTTTGCTATTTTCTTCCTCTGAATCTTCCTTGTTCTTTATTCATGTATTTCTTCATTCAGCAACTATGAGCTGAGAATATGATGTGTGAACAGCCTTGTGCTGTGAGCAGAAGAGGTACAATAAAATAAAAGCCTGAGAATCCTGCTCCTATTCCCTGAGTTGGATTCATCTAATTTCTAACATTATAAGAAACTAATACCAACATATGAAAGACTTAAATAAGTACTAAGAAAATAAAAACCTTTTAGGATCTCAGATTTCTCTTGTTTCATTTATAAATGTAACATTTCACAAGAGATTCTAGATAAAGTTAATTTAAGGATTTGTTTTTCACACTAGTTGAGCCTTTCTACTCTCTTGAGAAGCTAGCTACAATACCTCGTATATACTACTTTGTATAATGTAAGTTTTTCCTCTAAGAGAAAGTATTTAAATGATGAAGTAGGAAAAAAAATTCAAGAGTGTAATGGGTAAAGATGTTCTAGTTCAATGAACTCCTTTGAAACAGGGAAGGCATTTTTCCCTCTTGTGTGCCTATAAGACTCCCTCTTTACCTGCAAGGATCAAATGGATATCACCCTTTCCAGGAACTTTCTAGGTCATGCTAGCCTACAATGAATCTCTTCCACTTTTTAAATCCTATGGCACTTGTACATGTATTGTGTATGAGACATGCATACAAGAAAGAAGTTTTAGTCTGGGTGCGGTGGCTCACATCTGTAATCCCAGCACTTTGGGAGGCTAAGGCAGGAGGATCACTTGAGGTCAGGAGTTCGAGACCAGCCTGGCCAACATGGTGAAACCCCGTCTCTACGAAAAATACAAAAATTACCTGGGTGTGGTGGTGTGTGCCTGTGATCCCAGCTACTAGGGAGGCTGAGGCAGGAGAATCGCTTGAACCTGGGAGGCAGAGATTGCAGTAAGCCAAGATAGTGCCACTGCACTCCAACCTGGGGGACAGAGTGAGCCTCTGTCTCAAAAAAAAAAAAAAAAAAGACAAAAGTTTTGTTGGTTATCTTCATCTTGCTCTCTGACTATATTTGCCCCCCCAAATACTTCGAGGGCTGTATCTCTTACATTTCATTGAATTTTCCCAAAGTGTCTCCCAATCCACTGTTGTTATGTAACTTCAGGGAGTTCCACTTCCCTAAAACCCAAAGACATTGCATTGCAGTAGCCCTGCTGATCTTCACAGTGATTACTGTATATTCCAGTACATGTTTTCTTTAGAACTACATTGTCATTGATTCTTTAATCAGCGTCTCTTTTTTTTTTTTTTTTTTTTTTTTGAGACAGAGTCTCGCTCTGTCGCCCAGGCTGGAGTGCAGTGGCGCAATCTCAGCTCACTGCAAGCTCCGCCTCCCGGGTTCACGCCATTCTCCTCCCTCAGCCTCCCGAGTAGCTGGGACTACAGGGGCCCGCCACCATGCCCGGCTAATTTTTTGTATTTTTAGTACAGACGGGGTTTCACTGTTTTAGCCAGGATGGTCTCGATCTCCTGACCTCGTGATCTGCCCACCTCGGCCTCCCAAAGTGCTGGGACCACAGGCGTGAGCCACCGCGCCCGGCCTGTCCCTTTCTTATTAAACATATTGATAATATTGTGGCTTTCTGTGTTTAACAGTAGAAAGGTTTAAAAATGGACACTTGTAAAATAGATGGAACAAGAGAGAGAAATTCTGCCAGGGATCCCTCCGTTTCAGGCAGGCTCTAGATACCAAGCAAGAGAGCTACCCTAAAGCTCTAGCCTTAGAAGAGGGTACCTGGGTAGGTAGAACCACTACACCAAGACAGGAGAATGATGAGAATTCAAGTCGTTTTACCCTAACAACAATCACTTTATTGTGTGTCATGATGTTATATGTCAGGATTTAGGTGGGTCATCTGTGCCATGTAGAGTTGACAGAGATCATTTGGTGGCAGTCTGCTGGCCAAGAGGCTGGTTTCGAGAGTCGAAGATGGCTTCCATTACTGACCTGTACATTGGTGGGGTGACTGGAAGGCTAGACGCAGGTTTGGTATGCACCTATATGTGGCCTTCACAGCATCATGGTCCAGTAACACTTTACCATGGCAACTTAGAGCTCCCAGGGAGTAATCCAAGAGCTCAAGTGCTTTCTGATGACTTAAAATCCTGTCCTTTGCTTTATCCTCTCAAATTGTTACTTAATTAAATAAAATTCTTAGGAAAAATGTTTCATGTTTAGTAAGAACATTCTTACTATTACTCTACTTTAAAAAAAGTATTGTTTTTATTTTTGATATTGTAAAGATCATACATTCACAGTCATTTGGAAATGCAAGCAATATATAAAATTACACGACACATAGTAAAAGTCATCTTAAGTCCTACCACAGTTAGTTATTGGAGGCTATAGTAAACATTGTTTAGGCAGCTGTATATGTGTATAAATATGTATATATACATACACACATACATATATGAATGACTTTTATAAGTGAGACATTAATTTATATGCTATTTTATAACTGTTTTTCACTTAACGATATGTCATGGTGCTCTTTTGGTGCCAGTCAACGTGGACAAACAGCATCCTTTTTAATATTCATATATTACTATGTAATATAAAATAATTTATCTAATCAATCTCCTATTTGCAGATACAAGACGTAATTTCTTTTAGTGAAATATTTTTGGGCATCAAGTATTTCAGAGAAAACCCAGTCAAAATACAGCCATTTATTTTATTTTATCAAATAAGTTACATGGCTAAAGTGTGATGAGGTTTTAAGTAAGTTTAGGGATGGAGAAGCCAGATAGAATAGTCTGTCTTAGTCAAATAGGCAACCAAATAATAGGCAGTTCTTTAGTTTGTTTTCTGCTATAGTAACATAGGTTAACTAACACCCTAGACATTGAGGAGGCAAAATAACTATCAGTCAAGGTCTGCATTGTACTGTGAAACCTGACAGAGGGAATGAGAGGGAGAAGAGGAGGAGGATAAAGAGAAGAAGAAGGAGGAAGAGGGGAAAAGGAGAGAAGGAAGGAAAGAAAGGAGGGAGGAAGGAAGAAAGGAAGGGGGGTCTGTCAAAATCTGTTTGAGTGCTAAAATTTTTTTTTTATTTAAAAAAAGAAAGGAAGGAAGGGTAACTTAAATGAATCAGTGTTTCATTTTCATCTAGTTAAAAGAAATAGGGAAGTAAAAAATCCAGGATTGGTCAGCAGCTCCACAATGCGGTCAGGACCCAGACTCCTTGCATCTTTTCACTCAACCATCCTACATTGCACATCATCTTGTGGCCCCAATGTGGCCGCTTCACATCCCAACATTGTGTCCATGTTCCAGATAGGAAGGGGAAGATGAAAAGGAAAAGGACAAAAATGCGCAAACCAGCTAAATCAGTACTCCTTCTAAGAGGTCTTCTTCCTGGAAGGCCTATCCAATAATTTCTGTTCACAGCTCAGAGCTGGGTACCATGGTTGCCCTTATTTGCAAGAAGACTGGGAAATACAGGTTTTTGTTTTGTTTTGTTTTGTTTTTATGGCTCGTATGTAAGAAGGGGAAAATGCACATAGGGGAGGCAACTATCTCTGCCACATTAATTAATGTAGGGCATTTCTTATAATATGTAGGTGCATGTACATGTTTATATTCCCAAGAAACTTGACCTAAGAGAAGAAAAGGTAAAATGAGTAACGCTCTTATTTAACTAAGAAGTCTGAATCTACAAGAGATTCATTTTAAAATAAGTCTGTGAGAATTCTCAATGAAAAGAGAATTTCTTCATTTTCAGTTCAAGTTAACTACCTGAGATGTAGGTGGGAAGAAAACTACAATGCATAGAAATAGCCACCGTCCTTGAGGATTTCAGTGTAGTGATGTCAACATTTGAACAAATAATTATAATTTCATACAAGAAATCTCTATTGCATTGAGAAATGTATAAAGGACTGTGGAAAGAGTGGGCAGGCTTTGGGAAGGCATAAATGTGGAGGAGTCTACTTGTGCTCTAGGCTTAACAGATAAGAAAAAATGTACCAAGGAAATGAAATAAGAGAAGGACTTTTCAGAGCAATGGAGCAGTAAAATGCAATCAGGTGCTGACTAGTGCCTTTAAAACATTATATAAGAGGTACATGTGTAGCCCAGGTTTCTCAGAGTTTGGTCTATGAGTCATATACACTACAAGTATGATGCTCCACCTCCAGTGATTCCAATTCAGTTGAAGCAATAATACCCAACAAACTCTTCAGAATTGGCATGCACACCAAAGTTTGAGAACCCAGGGCTTAACCTGGTGAAAAGAGAAAATGGGTCAAAGAGACTCTATCCAGCACTCTGTCAATACCTTCTTTCATTCCTGTCTTATGCTTGTCTAACTATATTGCTACAAATACGGTCTAACTATATTTCTGAGTTATGTTGATTTTTTTCCTTCATATGCTTCTCTTGGACACTGCCTCACTGAGGTCCTGGTTCTGATTCATAATCATACCCTTTAATTTAACCCTATCCTAAGGAGCTAACTTGGGCAGAACAATACCAAGATGTTGAGGCCCTAGTCCTAGAATTTTAGACTTCTTTTAGTATGATAGACCCCTTTAGCTATCTAGTAAAGCCTATGGACCCCACTTCTAAAAATAATGTTTTTATGTGCATAAAATAAAATACACAAAACAAAATAAAACAATTATATTGACATACAGTTAACATTTTTTAAAAAGAAATGTGCTTCTTTACTAATGCTCTAAATAGCAAGCAAATACGTATAAATTATAGGCAAAGAAATATTAATGTGAGGGTTACTGTTGCTTATCTTGAATAAGAGTATTAAATAAGGCTGGGCACGGTGGCTCACACCTGCAATCTCAGCACTTTGGGAGGCCAAGGCGGATGAATCACGAGGTCAAGAGACCAAGACCATCCTGGCCAACATGGTGAAACTCCGTCTCTACTAAGAATACAAAAATAAGTCGGGCGTGTTGGCGCATGCCTGTAGTCCCAGCTACTTGGGAGGCTGAGGTAGGAGAATCACTTGAACCCGGGAGGCAGAGATTGCAGTGAGCCAAGATTGTGCCACTGCACTCCAGCCTGTGACAGAGCCAGACTCCGTCTCAAAAAAAAAGTATTAAATAATAGTATTTGACAGAGTAACAGGTATGGCCATATTGAACATGAAGGCGCATGTTTTGTTTTTTCCTTCCAAGTTCATAGGCCTTCTGAAAGCATATGGTCTCTGTGGACCCCACATTAAAAACCCCAACAAGGAGATCATCTAATAGAGTGGTCCGCAATTGGGGCAATGCTGTCCCTTGTGGTGCATTTGAGAAATGTGAGCGGGTAATTTCGATAATCAAAATAACTGAGGAGATGCTATTGGCCATTAGAGGCCATGAGGTATAGAGTACCTCCCAAATCTATCAGCTCTGAATTTAATCAGCTTAACTAAATTCTTCAATAAAGTATGAGTTGATGGAAGAGAGAGATATTTCTTATTATGCTGAATCCACCTCAATTATTCTCTCGTTAAAGAGGAAACAAGAAGTTACTTGAAAGCATAAAATTAACTGGAAATCCAATAAAGTATTTTATATCCTTTTCCTCATCAATAAGCATTTCATTCTCTTGAAAATAGACCATTTTTAATACCAGGCGTCACTTATAGGTCTTTGCCTGAAACTTTTCATGTATTGTCCAATGGAAAATTACTGAAACAGTTTTTACAGTTCTATTCTAGAAAAATTTTACCTAAAATATCCAAATGTCATTACTATTATTATTTTTTGAGATGGAGTCTTGCTCTGTTGCCCAGGGTGGAGTGCAATGGTGTGATCTCTGCTCACTGAAACCTCTGCCTTTCGGGTTCAAGCGATTCTCCCGCCTCAGCCTCCAGAGCAGCTGGGATTACGGGTATGCGCCACCATACTCCGCTAATTTTTGTATTTTTAGTAGAGGAGGGGTTTCACCATGTTGGCCAGGCTGGTCTTGAACTCCTGACCTCAGGTGATCCACCCACCTCGTCCTCCCCAAATGCTGGGATTACAGGCGTGAACCACCACGCCCTGCTCAAATGTCATTATTAAGAAGAGTACTAGACAGTCATTCTGAGGATAATTGATTCAAATGTTTACTTTTTGTTACTTTTGCATTGTAGAGACAAACTATATGCAAAAAGAGTGAAAACAAATCCTGTCTTCCATTACATAATTTTATAAATACTTAAATTTTTAAAATTCTTACAGACAAAAATGTTTCTTCTTACAAAATATTTTCTTCCGTATAATTAATTAGCCCCTTATTGGAAGAAAGTTATTGTATTTGCCTTTTCTTCACACCAGATAGGTTACTTTTAAAAATGCCCCTTTCCCAAATAAGGTATTGGATTTGGAAAGAAAGGTTTCAAACTAACTAGTTTGAAATCCTCTGAGATTCAGTGGAGTTAAAACCCTGGTTATAATAGACAATCTACATTCAAAGCACAGGCAGTCCCCAAGTTGCAAATGGGTTATATTCCAAAAGTTAATTTGAAAGTCTGCTGTTTAGAACTTGTAGAGACATTTTGCAATGGAAACAAAGTTCTAAATGACAGTTGAATTTCTAGGCTAGCCCACAAAAGTCTATCTAACTCATAATGTATCTGAATCCAATTGCTTCAAGGAGAGGTTTGTAACAGAACATAATAGTTTACTGACAGGCTGATTGGTGGCCCACTTTATCAGTATCTCTCAATTAAGCGTTGTTAGCTTGTCGTTTTAATATTTCTTCATTTTATTCCCTAAAGATATATTAGTCAAATAATAATACTTTTCTTTAAAAAGTACTTATTTCATTTCTCATAGTTGTGTAAATTATTTTAGTTCTTTATCTTAAAGCAAGGAATAAATAGATATCCTTTTTTTCCTGTGATAAAAATGAATTTTCTGACTAGGCACGGTGGCTCACACCTGTAATCCCAGCACTTTGGGAGGCCAAGGTGTGCGGATCAGGAGGCCAGGAGTTCAAGACCACCCTGTACAACATGGTGAAACCCTGTCTCTACTAAAAATACAAAAATTAGCCAGGCATGGTGGTGGGCACCTGTAATCCCACCTATTCAGGAGGCTGAGGCAGGAGAATCGCTTCAACCCAGGAGGCAGAGGTTACAGTGAGCTGAGATTCTGCCACTGTACTCCAGCCTGGACAACAGAGTGAGACTCCATCTCAAAAAAAAAAAAAAAAAAAAAAAAAATTTGCTTATAAGGTTTTTGTTTGTTTGATGTCTGTTTTTTTTTTTAATTTATACAAAGTTAAAATTCCTTTTCTAATGGCAGTAATCTATAAAGATTTTTTTTCCTGTTTGTTTTGTTTTAATGTGTTGCTTATTTAAAATGCCTTTGATAACAACTGTGGCTTGACAAGTAATAATGAAAAGGAACTGTAAACAACAACATCAAATCTTTTCCACTTTTGCCATTTTACTCCTCTGACTCCTTATTAAAAATAAGTGGTTCCAAAATTTCTCATGTGCCAATCAAAGTTCTTCTCAAATCTAGGCCAAACTTCTTTTTTTGCCCTGTATCTCCATGCCTTCCATCACAAACGTTTGTGCTGGCTCATTTCTTACCCCCAGGCATACTTGGCATTTTCTCACTTTCATACCTTTGTTAGCTATCTTTCCTATAAGAGTGCTCTACTCTGATCATTCTATTTGAAGCCTATTCTTCAAGGTTCACTTTAAATTTCACCTCTTCTGAGCTAACATGAAATAATGGAATGAGTGTGTTAAGAGTTGTTAAAGACAAAGTTATCGAATAATATTTGTCAAAGTATGATAAGGAGGATTTTATTCAGGATGATCATAATAGGTAGAGGGACCACTGCAATGGGGCCTTGCAGCCAGGGAGAGAGATTGGGCACAATTCCCAGTAGAGCATGGGCAAGTAAGAATTTGGAGCCACGGAGCAGTGTGGGGGTCAGCAGGTGTGCCCTGACTTTTAAAAACTTTATAGATAACATCAGGGGTAAGAGTGATTCCGGCTAAACTGACCTAACAGGATTCTTGCTGAAGACAGGCCAGAGTGTTTAGACGTTACCCAAGAGATGAGAAACTTGATCAGATATCAAGGATGACCAGCTATCGAGAATAGGAGTTCTTGCAAAGGCACTTAGCAGGGTTCTTTGCTAAAACAATTTTACAAGGAAGTGCACAGAGGGGCTTAGCAGAAGATCCAGAAGTCTGACTAAGTCTTGGCCCCAAAGAAGCTTTGTCAGAGTCATATAGGCCTAAGTATGAATCCCAGCTCTGTCACTTTCTTAGCTGTACATATGTGAATGTAAGTTTAACCACTCACAGCAATGTTTCTCGTCTAAAGAGTGAGACTAATAGTACTTTGATCACAATGTTGTTTTGAACATTAAATAAAATCAGTTAAAATTTAAAAGCACAATGGCTATCTTTGATCATCTCATAGCAACTGATTGCTTGTCTTTGAGCTCTATAGCAAATGTTAGCTGAGCTTTTCATGTCAAATGTTATATCTCTGAATATATTTTTGCATGAATGTATTTTGTCTCCATAACCAGGTATTTTAAGTCTCTCTGGTTAAAATCTATTAGTCGAAGTCCTGGCTAGGACTTCAGAAATTAGAAACCATGCTACGTATTTCAGACAGAGGAATTTCATTTAAGAAATTAGTCACATAGATGTTGGAAGACTGAAAGAGCAAATGAGGGATGCTGGAAAAGGTGGCTATCCCCTGCAGGGCAGCAGGGCCAGGGGACTAAAGGGGAAAATCTAGGAGTATGAAGGAGAGTGGCCCTCATATAGTTAGCACTCAGGTCTTGAGGGAGATGTCATGTGGTTGGTACTTATGCTGACAAGAGGGCATGGCTGACTGGTCCTGGTAGCCTTGAAGAAATGTGGCACTGTTTTTTGTTTTTGTTTGTTTGTTTGTTTTTTGAGATGGAGTCTCACTCTGTCACCCAGGCTGGAGTGCAGTGGTGTGATCTTGGCTCACCACAACCTCTGCCTCCTGGGTTCAAGCAATTCTCTGCCTCAGCCTCCCCAGTAGCTGGGATTACAGGTGCCACCAACCCCCACAATGCCTGTCTAATTTTTTTGTATTTTTAGTAGAGACAGAGTTTCACCATCTTGGCCAAGATGGTCTTGATCTCCTAACCTCGTGATCCACCTGCCTTGGCCTCCCAGAGTGCTGGGATTACAGGCTGAGCCACCGCGCCCGGCCAGCACTGTTTTTTTGCCCTAGAATTTGAGCATGTTTCAGCACATCTGTAGAACTGGCAGAACAGAGGAAGAAAAAAATTCATCCTAAGTGAAGAAAGCTTTGAAAAGTTTGCTTCAAGATCAATTGCCCAAGGTTAGAGGAAAAGACTTCATGGAACCATGTTATCTATCCCATGAACTCATGCCTGAGTCCTAGAGCAGCAAACAAACAATATAACTAAATGCTTCACTGTGATATACATGGGACTTTTGGAACTGAAGACAATATCAACAGGAGATGATGCCTGTGAAAAACGGTGTCTTGGTTCAGGCATTAATGCCATTAAAATTAGGAGCTGGCGGCCAGGCGTGGTGGCTCACGCCTGTAATCTCAGCAGTTTGGGAGGCCGAGGTGGGCAGATCACTTGAGGTCAGGAGTTCGAGACCAGCTTGGCCAACTTGGTGAAACCCCGTCTCTACTAAAAATACAAATATCAGCTGGGTGTGGTGGTGGTCACCTGTAATCTCAGCTACTCGGGAGGCTGAGGCAGGAGAATTGCTGGAACCTGGGAGGCAGATGTTGTGGTGGGCTAAGATCATGCCATTGCACTCCAGCCTGGGCCAAAAACAGCAAGGCTCTGTCTCAAAAAAAAAAAAAAGAATCAGGGTTTGGTAGCCTCAGCACAAACAGCATTGCAGTTGGGGAGCTTTGTTGCCTTTGGAAGCAGTAAGAGAAAACAATTCAATGAGCCAGAGGAGGAAGACAGTGACTGGGGACTGTTTCTTAAAGTGTTCCTTCCCTAAAAGCAAAGGAAACAAGGCATAGAATACAAAGCAAATCCCTGGGAGTTCTTAGGATCTTCTGGAAGAAATCTGAATGTGGATAGGGAAAAGTATGAATACTCTTTAAGACTTTTACTACAACCCTTTTTTTTTTTTTTTTGAGACAGAGTCTTACTCTGTCGCCCAGGCTGGAGTGCAGTGGCGTACAACCCTATTTTTACTCTTAGTCTCCTATAGCTTGGGAAAATGGGCTATATTTGAATATCTTTTTTTGTTTGTTTTTGTTTTTCTTTTCCTTGTATTTTTTTCTTTTCTTCTTTATTTTTTTTTGGTTTTTGTTTTTGTTTTTGTTTTTTTGGAAACAGGGTCTTGCTCTGTCACCCAGGCTGAAGTGCAGTGGCGGAATCTCGGCTCACTGCAACCTCTGCCTCCTGGGTTCAAGCGATTCTCGTGCCTCAGTTTCCTGAGTAGCTGAGATTACAGGCAGGCGCCACCACACTGGGATAATTTTTGTATTTTTAGTAGAGACAGGGTTTCACCACGTTGGCTGGACTGGTCTCAAACTCCTGGCCTAAAGTGATCCGCTCACCTTGGCCTCTCAAAATGCTGGGATTACAGGCATGAGCCACCATGCCTGGCAAATTTCTATTGTTTTAAGCTATTAGCTTCTTTAATTTGAAGCTGAATATTTATTTGGTAAAGTCATAGTTCATTATTTTTAAATGAAAATAAGCACTCCAAGAGACTCTGATGAGGGTAGTCCATGGGTCATACTTTGAGCATCTTAGAGCAACCAGCTCAAACAAGAGTCAACTTTCACAAATAAGAATGTTTTTCCTCTCTGTAACATAGAGTTAAACTAGAGTTGGCTCTTTATTTTACCTTCTTTTAGTAATGCTAAGTATTATTAGTAATTAATTTTAGCTTTTGTTCTTTTTTGGTATAATAATTCTGGGTTTATGTCTTATATGTACAGTGTAAAGAAAAAATAAAAGCAAAGTTCAGATGTGCCTTGATTTTTAAAAACTTTATAGATAAAAATTTAAAATCAGTAAAATTGGTATTTTATTTCATTAAAAGTCTTCAATTTATAAATGATTTTCCTAGTGTTTCCCATTACTATATGTCATTGTCTTTATTTCAGAGATGCCTGCTTCAATTTTACATTATATTTTAAAATAATAAAGGCAACTTGATCTTTACTTTACCTACCATGAATAGATTGTAGATTTGTCTGGTAGTTATAATATGTGATTTGGTTTAAATATTTACCTCTGAAATTTGAGGAAGATCTTTCTCAAGTTTGGTGAATTGTAGCTGGATTTACAGTATCTGAATTTTCATTTCCTAACTTATTTAAATTTTATTTTTATTTTGTCCAGATTAAAGTCTTATTGTTATCTTGGTAAAGTAGTCCTCTGGTTTTGAAATTTGATTTTTTTGAGGGAAAATAAAAGCCAGTCAGTTGGGGAGTGTTTTTAGAATTCCAAGTCATCCTGTGCCTCATTATTCTTATAGATGCCTATCTCCTTCTTCTGTCTTTAAAATTGATTCATATGTCATCTGGTTATGCTGGATAATGATCGTGGTGTGTTCAACCCCAGGGCTATTATCAAAGCATCCTAAAGTGGTAAAAAAACATCAAAGAGCTGTTGACAGTCCAAAAGACAAATATAGAAACTTTATTTTTTCAACCTAGAGAAAATCCTTATAATCTGTCTATTATTGTATAGCCCCTTCAGATCCGGAAGCTATTCAAGAAGTCCTGGCCAGTAACCAGATAAGTCTTTTCCCTTTGGAAGTAACTGTCCCCATTGCTTTGAAACCATATCATTAACATTGACAAATTTGGACTATTAGGATTATCATTTTGTGATTGGGGAATTCCTTGGTCTTTCCTAATTGGCTTCTCTATGATGAATAAACAATATAAATGACATGGACCATAGATGAGCAGTTTTCCTGAACACTTGAGCCAACTCTAGTTTAACTCTATGTTACAGAGAGGAAAAACATTCTTATTTGTGAAAGTTGACTATTGTTTGAGCTGGTTGCTCTAAGATGCTCAAAGTATGACCCATGGACCACCCTCATCAGAGTCTCTTGGAGTGTTTATAAAATGCAGATTCTTGAATCCAAATCTTGGGGTGAGAAGGGAGTATGTAGTAGAACCACTATAGCTTAAACAAGTGCCACAGGTGATTTTTATTCATGCCAAAGTTTAAGAACTACTTCTCAAGGACAGTTACTCTTTAGTTTAGGAAAATACTTTAATGAAACATCTTGGTTTTGAAATAAAGCTAAGGTTCCAAGGCTATTCTGTATAAAAGTGAGGACAGAAAACAAACAGCCAAATTGCTTTGAGTAAAAATAAATTAACAAGAATTTGGGAATTGCCCCCCGGTATGTTTTTTCTTCTTCTTCTTTTTTTTTTTAAGATGAAGTTTCCCTCTTGTTGCCCAGGCTGGAGTGCAATGGCACGATCTTGGCACACCACAACCTCCGCTTCCCAGGTTCAAATGATTCTCCTGCCTCAGCCTCCCGAGTAGCTGGGATTACAGGCATGCGCCACCATCCCTGGCTAATTTTTGTATTTTTAGTACAGACAGAGTTTCTCCATGTTGGTCAGGCTGGTCTCAAACTCCTGACCTCATGATCTGCTCGCCTCGGCCTCCCAAAGTGCTGGGATTACAGGTATGAGTCACTGCGCTTGGCCCACCCCTGGTGGTTTTAAAGAGAGGTGGCTTTAGGAGTCCCAGAAATTCAGAAAAATGTAGAGAAGGTTCTTGTTAGGGTGAGGGACCACAGCAATATAGTGACAGGGTGTGGTCCGAAAAGAATGATGGCTACTGAGAAATTCCCTGTGGTGGGAATGACCAACATTAAATGTGAAGTCGCTTCCTATTCTGTGTCTTGTTTCTTTTGCTTTTAGGGAAGGAGCTGTTCCATCCATAGGAAAGCACAGAGTGGGATGGAAACGGGAACAGGATCAGAGCAAGTGTGCACCCTGGCCAAGTTCCTTTCCAAGAATCCTTGGAAATGTGGAGGAAGGTTCTGGATTTTCCCAACCTCACCAAATCACAATTAGCCAGGACATCCTAATCATGTAGCTCACATTTATTTATTAAGCATCAAGCATATACCAGGCAGCTTCATACATTATGAAATTTAATCCTGCAAAGTAGGTATTTTATCCTTAGTTTATAGTTGAGGAACTGAAGCCAGAAAGGTTGGATAACAAGCCTAAGATCGATCAATCAATCAGTTAGTAATAGAGCTGCGACTGAAGCCCAGATCTACCTGACTCCAAAGCCTGTCTTTCCTGCTCCACATTATACTACACCCCTTCTCAGAGATTTAAAAAAATAAAAAAATAAAAATAAATCTCTGGCTGCTTTAATTGGTGTACCTCCAGGTCAGCCGCTTCCACCTCCTTGTCCTCTTTCAGACTTTCACCTGTTCCCTAACCAAAGAGAGGAACGACAGCAATAGTGTTCTGTCGGAATCTGTTCAGAGTTAGGGCCACCAATATTGTTCAGAGAATTCAGTCAGCACACCCCTCCCACCTCAATCTGCTGTCCCATCTCTCCTCTTCATCACCAAACTTCTTTTTTTCCAAACTTTCTAAATAGTCTCCACTTGCTGTTTGACTTGTCTTTGTCTTTCTCTTTAACCCACTGTACTTTGTCAAGAACTATGAAGGGTCTGAGATTTCATCCTCCTTGCAAGCTAATCACTTAACCTGTTATAGTTTCATGGAAGCTGGCAGAAGACATGGGGCTTTGGGGTCAAAGGGCTGTATTACTCATGGCACAGCAAGCAGGGCCAGTGTCATGTTCAGTCAGTTCCCTTGCCCCCAGGTCTTACCTGGAGCTACATGGTGTGGTTCAGGTGAGTGATGCACCTGCAGTGGGTTTGCCTCACAGCTGAGAAACTCTAAGCTTAGGAAATCCCCAATCTTTTTATAATAGGCTGCAAGAAAACCTGCTTGACCTTTACCTCGAAAGACATTATCTTTACTATATTGGATGGTAAACAAATATGCCCCTGCTCTTGGTGGGGAGGGAGGGCGGGGCAGGGGACACTATGTATATTTTCCAAGGCTGTTTGACCAAAAAAAAAAAAAAAATCCTTGAAAATATAGTCTAAAACAAAAGCTGTTAGTGCCTCTGCTCACAAGACATGCAGAAATACTAGAGTCCCACAGAGAACTGTCTTCCAGCACATTTCTGCATTTCTTCCCACTAGTCATACAGAAGATTGCTCTCTTGAAAATGATCAGATCTAATTTCCCGACCCAACAACCTTCTAGAATCCCAGAAATAAACTCATAGGACAATAATCATTCAAGAAATATTTATTGGGTAGCTTCTATGCGCCAGGCACTGTGCAGGCCCAAATAGACATGGTCTTTATCCTAATGTGGGGAGCAACAGACATTAACCTAGTAGTTACACATACCAAAATGTAGTTACAAGCTGTAGTAAGTCATAAGAGGGGAGGGTATATGGTGGTAAGAGAGCTGACATAACAAGGGATCTTGAATGTATCTGGGAGGTCAGAAATGTTTTTCCCAAGGATGTCCCTTTCAAGCTGAGACCTGAAGGATGAGTAAGAGATAGGATAACTAAAGGAGAGAATGGCATGTACATAGAGCCTTTGGCTGTTGGGATCACAGCATTTTTGAGAAACTAAAAGACCAGGAAGTCTGCCCAGGAAACAAGGTGAAAATGGTGTGAGATGAGGCTGGAAAAGGCAGGTAAGGCCAGACCTCGTATGGTCTTTTAGGCTGCCTTAAGAATTCTAGACTTATCCTAGAGTAATGAGAAACTGTTTAAGGAGTTTTTTGGAGTAGTGACATAGTCTCATTTGCTTTCCTAGAGAGATAATTTTGGCTGCAAAATGGAGACTGAATGGAGGATCCCAGATTGTATACAGTGAGATCAAATTAGATTGGTGGTGATTGGAAAGAAGTAGACCAATTAGATTTTAGAAATAAAATTGCCAGGAGTTAGTGCTGCAACAAATATGGAGAATGGAAGAATGGAGGTGAGGGAGACATCAGAGGTGACTGACTACTAGATATTTGATTTGAATAACTAGAGAGATGAGGGATAAGGAAAACAAGTGTTCATGAACTCAGTTGGACTAAACTTTGCAACTTTGAGATATTAAGTGGCCATGTCAGTGAAGCTTGGAATTTAGAGGAAGGGTCAAACTTTGACTAGTGGATCAGATTTGGAATTTAGAGGAAAGGTCTGGGCTGGAGGCATATATGTGGAGATCACTGGCATATAGATGATAACTAAAGCCTTTGGCGTGGGTGATGCTGCTTAGGCCAAGAGATTACAATGAAAACAGAAAAGAATCTAAAACTGAATTTTAAGGTACTGTTATATTTAATAGTTAGGGAGACGAGCAGGAATATACAAAGGAATCAGAGAAGCAGTGCCTAGGAAAGTAAGGAGGAAAACCAAGAAAATGCAGTGCCAAAGGAAGAAGAAATGTTTAAGAAAGAATAGTGTCAAAGTGTTGAGTATTGTTGAGAGGCCAAGAAAGATGAGGATTGAAAATGGCTCCAATTTTATTGATAAAAAAAAGTGAAGCATTGAGAAGAGAACTTGTTCAAAGCCAACATAATTTCTTGACCCTCTCTGTGTTCCCAGAGAACTCATACTGGTGCACATGCTAGGGTCATTTATGTGTGGGTTTTCTTCTCTCCAAATGACATAAATTCCTTGGTCTTCACTTTACTTCACCTTACTGCATTGCATATTATTGACTACAATCTCCAGGTCTTCAATAACATTCTTAAATTGTGTTAATCTCCTTCAAAAACAGCTGATCTTCTTCACTCTGCCTTTACATGTAGGCATGTCCCAAACATATTTTTTTAAATATAGTTTTTAAAAGTGCCATGTCTTGGCCTCTCCCTGAACAAAGGATCAGAATCTTGAGGGGGTAGAGTGCAGGATTCTGTATTTTCAAAAAGCTCCTGAGTAGGAAGCAGACTAGGAAAGTATTAACTTAGCGGTAAGTTTGGAAACCACTAGCTTAGTCTCAGACCAAGCATAGTTGGGCAGTAAGATGGGGAAGCCACCCCATTCGCTCACACTCTGATAAAATCCTCATACTTTGAAACAATATACAGTTATACTTCAATTATTCCAAGATCAACTTGCCAGCTGTCTGGAAGAGGGCCAAATCCAAAAGTTAAGAAAAGGAAACATCTCTCACAGGGAAAGAACTTCTGATAGTGAAGAGCAATGAAAATATCTCAAGATACCACTGCCCTATTTACAACCAGAAGAAAAGAAACCTCTCATTAGCTGGCTGTGGATATAAACATCCCATCAATCTTCACCTGGAGCCACAGAGAAAACCAGCCGATAAAGGAGAAAAGAGTGAAAAATGAACAGTAAAGCAGAAAGAATAAGACGAAAGATCAGAGTGGATAGAGGCAGATGAGGAGATGAAAAGCAGTGAAAGATTTTAGAAGAGTTGATGAGAACATTCCAAAGAGGGAAAAAAGAAGAGCACCAAAGTAGGGATTCTATACACCGCAGCAATCCTCTGGGACTTAAACGTATGGCTAGGATATCGGTTTGAGAGTCAGTTATCAACAAAGGATTTAATTAACCATTGTATTCCTTAAGAATATAGGGAATAATCACATTTTAAAGAGATTTCTGTAAAACAGTTTTTAAAATATAGCGATTTTAAAAGATCGCACAATTAATACAGTGAAATAAAGCCCAGACATGCAACTTGTTACATCCATCACCATTTTTGAAAGGACAGTTCCTGAGGTTGGACTCCCCGGCCCAAGGACTACCCCCTCCCCAGGTCTTCGGTGGCAACTGTAAGTCAAAATCCCTCAGGCATTATTGCAGCGCCCCACATTGCTTGAGGTTCCAGGAAGTCGCTGCTGCGCTCACTTGTAAGTCTTCGTGCTGTTGTAAAAATTGAGGTCGTGGTTTTCCACGCGATTTGGCTGGCGAAAAGACCACGAAGCCACCCCCCACGTTTTCAACTGAGTAAATATCTAAATATTTTTGCTTGCTATCCAGATCCCGGGTTCGAAGTCTTTGGGATTAGAAACTTCCAAGTCCATTTCAGAGGCTTCCTAGTCCTTGAGGGGAGTGTCTTTTAAAGCACCTGCCAGCCTTAAGTTCGCGTGCTTTCGGAAAGGGGCTGACAGGGTGCGTCTCAGGGGAGCCTTTTGAAATGTGGATTGAGAATTGTGTGAGCGGCTCTAAGAACCTCCATGAACTCCATTTTTCCTGAGTGTGGCTCGGAGCCTGGCCACAGCGGATGCTACCACGAGCCAGGCGCAGCCGGGCCTCGGGAGAAAGCCGGAAGCCCGAGAGGGTGTGGGCGCTCCGGGAGCCGAACGCGGCCGCTCAGCCGCCACGCGCCGCTGGCCCCGCGGGGACTCGCGTTCCGGTGAGAGAGCCCCGGCGCGGCGGGCTCGAGGCGGGGGTTCGAGGTCCCGGCCGAGGGCGCCGTCGGCGGGGCCCGCGCAGCCGCACTCGGCGCACCGACTTCGGGCTCCTCCTCCCGGCTCCGTAGTAAGCATGGCGGCGGCGGCGTTCGTGGTCCCTCGGGTGAAACAGAAAGCGGGAGCTAAGCGAAGAGGGAGCGAAGAGCGGGGCTGAGGCGGCGGCGTCACTGCCAGGAAACAACCCCAACAGTCAGCGCGCCGGCGGCCGCGGCGGCCCTGAGAGCTGACTCTGCAGCTGAGGTAGAGAGACAACGATCAGGAACCCTAAGAAGAGGCGCCAGAGGAGCCGCCTTCTTCTGCCTCAGAACGGCGTGACTCGGAGGTGAGAGCGCGGGCACTCCCTCCGCGAAAGGCGGGGGACACCGAGCCGTCCCAACCCCGTCCCGCCCCGGAGGAGGCGCCGCGGAAACCGTTAGGCTGGGACTGAGGGCCGGGGCACCCTCCAGGGCTCGGCCCCGTCGAGGGGCCCGGGCCACCCCCTTCTGTGGGCGCGCTGTGGGCAGAGGGGCAGTGGGGCCGAGGGGCAGTGGGGCCGGGGACAGGACCGGTCAACTAGTCGGGCACCTGCCGGGGCTGAGCCTAGCCAGGACGCGCTTGCGGGGGCGCGGCCGGGGGCGCCATCCAGCCCGAGAGGAGGCGGCATCTAGCCCGAGGGAGGTGGCGCGGATGCGCGGGCGGCCCTCCTGTCTGTCCACCGCCTCCTCCCCGCGGCGAGCCGCGTAGCTCCGGAGGGCTCTGGGGCGGGGGCGGGGGCGGAATCCTCCCTAGAGGATCGCCCAGCACCCGCGGCGCCTTCGGCTTTGGCCGCCCGGCAGCCGCCGAACTTGATCGCTTTTCTGAAGAGAGTTTTCCCCGCTCATCTTGGGGTTAAAACCTCGAAAACCCGCCCTCTGTTTGATCCTGCGTGGCTGCCTCCAGTACCTGGCAGTTCCTCTCCCTGGGCGAGTTAACCACCTGTTCAGTCGGGAGGTGGACTCGAGGCTGCAGTCCTCGCCCGGTTTTAACAACCTGGATCTTCGAACTTTTGACACGGCTTTGGAAACGACGTCACGTGTTGGGTAAAGGAAAATGAACAGATAATTACGCTGTCAGATTGCGAGCAGAAGAGGGACTGTTTTAATGGATGTGGTCGTTAATTGTTCTTTTCTTCAACTGTTAGCGTTACAAGCCTTGGGATATTTTAGAGGGTGGAATGCGATGATTTGCTGGGGATGCTAGAGATTGTTAATTCGAGATTTTCTTTTGTGAGATTTTACGTAAGTTCCTTTGGACACCTTTGTGTCTGACCATCTATTAAATAAGAGTCGCAGGCTGAGGAGATTTTTTTTTTCTTTTTGCGGTATAATCATTATGTGTTCACTATGGGTTTTTAAAACCGAACAACGTAATTATTTTGCTTCTTACTGTGGTCTGTGTTTTTAGTTCTTGAAACCAGTGTGTATGCTTCTGTATTGTGGGAATGAAATAACAGTTGAACTCTTACTATAATATTTTATCACCATGCTGTTACCAGCTCCAGTACTAAACATACGCCACTCAGGAGTTTGAGCCATATGTTAGGCAGAAACGAATTGAGTTTTGTGGTTCTGATCTTATGTTTGGATAAATATTTAGTTTTTGTGTATTTACTAACTCTTGTCATCTTGTGTCACCTACAAATGTTGAAGTGAGTTGAATCCCTTGTCTTTTGGGTATTTTCTTGGTTGAATTAATTTTTCTTAAGTAATGAGATAAAGTACTCACTGAGACAGATGGTGGCCCAACAGAAAACAGTGATGAAGGATTTTTACCACATCTTTTATAAAATATAACCTGAAATGTTGCTTTTAGCTTTGTAGCCTACTAATCTTGCTTTCTAATAACACCAGTTAGTGGGAAGAAGGGATGATGACAGGAGAAACATCTTGTTAAAATTTTAATATTAAATCTTATTTAAATTTTTTAGCACTACTACATTAAATTTTACTATATTGTCTTGTTTCATTTCATAGATCATCTGTTAGTTTTCTGTGTGTAGGTTAACTGGAAAATTTTTTATCCCAGGCTGGCTACCGTTAGCCACCTGTATGCTTCTGAATTAACTCCCTCTTTTTCCCTTTTGTCTGAATCCTCCAAATCATTGAATGCTCAGGAAAAATAAAATCCTGGTTAACATTGTCAAGCATAGTTATAAGGGTAATTAATTTCTCCCAAATTAATAATAAGCATTAAAAAAAACATTCTAGGATTATCTTCTTTTGGTGACGTCTGTGTCTTCACTTCCTCTATCCGTGTGAGTAACTGAGACCTGATTTATTTTAACACACGTTTAATGATTACTCTTTACTAGTCACATTTCTACCATATAATAGTAAGCATATTTTATTACTGATTTAAAAATTTCTCCCTCTTCCCTGACCAGCCAGACATAGCTAAGGGCTGAGACATCCTTAACCCCCCGAAAAAAAGAGGGAATGCGTGATTCATATTCTTACTGTCTTTTGTAGTTTTAGGCAAAGAGCATTTAATTTATACTTTATCAATTTTTAGTAATATTTGGGCTGTTTTAAAACATTTGCTTTTTTTAGATGTTCATGACATCCAAGGCTTGTGTATTTTATAATCTGCCTGTATTTTTAAAATACAATTTGATGAAGTAACCAAAAAGGTTTTTTTTTTTTGAAATACTGTTGGTGCATTTTTGAATGAAAATGAATCTAGATCGTGTCTTTGAGAATGGTGTAGGGATATGCACATGATTTCCAATTTTATTAGCCAGATAACTAAGTGATTAGTGTTTCTGGGATTTTTTTTGTTTGCTTTTATTTTTGTTTTGTTTTGTTTTGTTTTTAGCATTGCCTAAAGGACTTCAAATAAACTCACAATATTGTAATTCCAAAGGTTTAGAATATGGTGCATATTTATTCCATTGAGCCTTTTACTGCTTCAGTTTATCACATTGCAAAACAAGAAATATGGCTCCCATGTGTGTTAATGTCAAAAACTACTTGTTAAAAGGAAATTAGTGGCCATTAATGTTGAAAGGCAAATTTTGTACTTTTACATGTATTGTGAGCTTTTATAATTTTCTTAATATCTTGGTCTTATTTCAGAGAATTATTCAGTGGTCTCTTTTTATATCTTTATTCTTACCTTTCTGTCTTCCCACTATTGTGGTTTTGCTTGTCTTTAATATATACTTTCAAGTTTTCTGTGTAGCCTGTGGTCTTCCATCAAGTTCCTTTGTGGGTGTCATCTTTCAATGATTCCAATCAATTATCACCCATTACCAGTCCTTGGGCTATTTTTTCCTCCAAGACTGAGAACTGCACCTGGGAGATGGCATGTGCTTGCAGGGTGATGCAATGTTATTAAAGTGGGGATACAAACAATGTGATGTCTTCCTTCCTTCCAGTAGTTTACAAACTAGTTGGGAGTACTAGACTAATAGTATCATTAGCAAAAATTATAATATGGTATTATTAAGTTGTGTGACACCAACTGGAATTTAAAGGGAAGTGAAGCCAGTGAGGGCTAGAACAATCCTGGAAGGCATTTGGAGGGAGTCAGAGGAAACTTAGAAACGATTTAGATAACAAAGGGAAAGGCATTCCAAAAGAGATTGACAGGCAGAGTTGGAAGTAGTAGTAGAGTAAGTAGTCCAAGAGCATCCAAGGGCAGAAATTGGGACGAAGAAAGAAAGAAAGTTAAGTCGAGATGTCAGCTTAAGCACCAGGGCATCAGAAGAGGAAAATACGCAGAGCTGGACAAGACAGTTTGTATCATTAGGAACGTATCACTGAAAGAAGTATACCTCAGCTTTGACATATTAATAGCTTAAGCTTTATGTATAATGGATAGCTTATATGTGTTTGTTTATATGGCTTAGATCAGGGGTCGGCCAACTTTTTCTGTAGAATGCTAGATAATTAAATATTTTAGGTTTTGCAGGCCATTTACAGTCTCGGTTGAATGTTCTTGTTAGTTTTTTATAATCTTTTAAAAACGTAAAAATGTTTACATTGTTGTCTCAAGAGCCAAACAAAAACAAGCCATCTGTGGACTGGATTTGGTCAGGGGACCTAGTTTGCTGACTCCTAGGTAATAATTGGCAAAGTAATTGTCCATATAGCACATACTGTGAAATGTCTTGTATCATCTTGTCTATATGGTGGTTTGGGCGTTTTATGACTATCGTGTATATATTTTTCCTTATGTTATCCTTTAAAAAATATGTAGAAATAAGTGCTTCTGTAATTGTTATTTTGTGGCCAGACTTCTAACAAGAGCCTAGAATAGGTCTCAGAATTAGGAAGTGAAAGATGAAAAGCCTTTGACTCAGGCCTTACTACAGTGAAAATAGCTACACAGTGGCTTGATTTAGAATTTGTATAAGGTTAGGTGTATCAACTGCCTGTGCTGGTTTTACATTTTTTAAAACACAGCTGGCAGGTTAAAAACCTTGTCTAGGATGCTGGTGGTCTGTAAGTGACAACAGGGGAGCAGGCAATAGGGAACTTTGTTTTTAGAAGTAGTCTAGGATGAGTTAATAAAGGGACAAGCAGTTGGACATTCTGCAGTACTCCAGAAAGAATCACTCTGTTATGGAACAGTCTAATAATTGATATTTACATTGATGAGCTTGAGTCATCAAGAAAAAATTATATCATGTGCACATTAAGGCACAGAAGAAAGACCTAGAAATCTCTTTACAAATAATTAAGATTATTTTAAGATAAGTTATGGTGATTTAAAGGATATGAGTATCAGCTATTTTGAAAAGTAATTTACATGAAACATCTCTGAAGTTTCTAAATTTATAGATATCTATTTCTAAGGCAGTTCTGTTTCCTTCAGTATACTGTGGTTCATGTGCCATTACCAGGTGAATAGTGATGCCTCAGGCTGTGGCTGCACAAATCAACTGGCTGGGGCTACTGTATTTTTTGTGGCATCAAGAGAGCGAGAATACATCATGAGAGCATTTTTTCATTAAGCAGGCATCAGTACATTCCATATATCAGGGTTGGTTAGTATTAAGTGCTGGAAAAAGTACAGATGTATAAGATGGGAAGCTACCTGGACAGAATCAATGATGTTTCTTTCTTCCTGTTAAAAACATTAAAACCAACCAAACAAAATCATGAAACTTAATTTTTGTACTTTAATTTATTATTAGCATTTTTCATACTTGGTAAGTACATACAGTACCGTAATTTTAAGGCAATATAAACCTTTTGATTTAAATAACAGCCTTCATAAATTGCTACTTAATACAATTTTTACTTTTTAAATTTTAGTTTAAGGAGAAATTCATGCCTTCCCTCTTTTTTTGTGAATGCTTGAAACAGCTTCACCATGCCAGCTGTTTCCGTTTGCTAAACAGGAGGTAAAGTACCTTGGATGGTGACTCAAAAGTCTAGATCTTAGTTCTAACTTCACCACTTATTAGCTATATGATTTTGGGTTAGTTTCTTGCAATCTTGGTTTTCTAAGCATTAAAATGGAGAATAATATCTATCCTGTTTTCCTCAAAGATATTGTGAGAACCCACAGAGATGTTGGAAACTATAAAAACATTAAAATACATACCATAAAAGTGCTTACATTAATGCTACTATATTGGAAGCAATGCAGCCTTTTTTTTAAAAAAAAAAAAAAAAAAAAAAAAAAAGACCAGAATTCAAGCTTTATCCTCCGAAGTTCTGTAAACATAGTATGTTTCCAGTAAACATTCAGTTGAGCTCATTGAATTTTAGGCCCTATACTTGCTTATTTTTAAAATCCTATACAAACCTACCAGATATGTGGTGGTATTCTCATTTTACAGATGAACTATACTTCTGATTGACTTCCATATCTCTTTCTCCTTCACTTCTTGAGATCTCTTATGTGCTATTTGCTAGAAATACAAAGTGCAATGTATACTTTGAAGTAAGCCTTGGTGTAAAAGTTACCTAAGTTTGGTAAATTAGATTGTGTATGTTAATCAGCCTCTATCAGAAATGCTGGGGAAAAAAAAGTGTTGTATCTGTTTTCTTTCCTCAGAATCCATATTTTAATATATATTTGAACTTTTTAAAAGTTAAATGATTTCGCTTCACTACTTCTTCAGTGAGGGATTACTTTAATTGGTTTATGTATATTCTAAACCTTAATTGGTTTATGTATATTCTAAACCTACAGACACATAATTTGGGAGGCAAAAAAATCTTACTTCTCTAGGGGTTCTAAACAGATATTTAAGTACACTTTAAATCACAGTTTAGACTTTTATTAGAAAGTAATTACGTGCTTTGCATTATAGAAGTATATGCCATATACAGCAACTACTTTTGTTGAGCCATAACTTGAAGGATTAGTCATTTCATTTACTTTAAAATCAGTTTTTCTTAAGATTTGCTTAAATAAAAAGTGAAAACAATTCATAATTTGTGATTTTATTGTTTAAATTTTCTAAATTTTTTTGTTTTCTTAAGACATTCGTAATTATGTCTTTGTTCTTATGACTTGATTTTTTCCATGTAATATTTTCATTTGTAATATATACTTAAAAAAATTTTTTAGCATAATACCTTCATAGTTTATGAAGTACCTTTTCGTTTCTTTAGTAACTATTAGGATCAGCTTTTCCTGATGCTTCAGATTGGTATTCCTTAAATACTATGTTCGCAATTTTGTTTTAATCACTTGAACCTTACTAAAACTGGCCTAGTGTGTGTGATAGAGCAGCCTTTGGGTAAAATGTAGGCGCTACTGCCCCTCTAACCATCTTGTAGGCTGCTTCCAGGATATTTAAAAAACATGAATTTATTCAGATCATTCCCTAGTTTTAGAAATTGAAATCACAATACAATTCCTGCTGCATTAATTATAATTTCCTTTGTCTTTGAGAGTCCATACTCTGTTGATATCCTATTGTGTCATCATTTCTTACCTCTTTACAACTTTGTAATATAGTGTAGAGAACATATTTCTCATTAGGCAGCCATAGGATTGTTTACTTCTCATACTGGCTGTATAGAAACATGAATGTGCTACTTTACCTGTATGAGCTTTGGTTCGTTCATTTTACAGTGTAGTAATAATAGTAGCTATCTCCTAATATAGACTATGCAAGAATTAAAAGATCCTATTTAACATGACAAGTAAAATGCTTGCCATAGGATATTTATATCTAGAACTTTGACAGACATGCCTAATCATTGTCACTCAGGCATCCTGCATATCATTCATGTATTCATTTGTCCATCATTTGTTGAACATTTAAAATGTCCTAGATACTTAGAATATGAATGTCGAATGTCACAAAAATGAATGTCACACTCCCTCCCCTTTAGAAATTTACAGAATGGGATGAGAGATAATGATATGTAAATAAATACATATTTTTAAATAATTAAAATATCTCGTGTCTTTTCACCTGTGTGAGTCCTTCCTGTCTTTTAATATTTAAATGCCAAATGTTTCCATAATACCCACAGAATATCTGGATTGTATATATCATACCGTAATATATATATTTTTTTTACTTGTCTAAATCAGCTATTCAGCTATGAACTCCTTGAGTTTGACCAGTACTACTGGAGTCAGCAACTTTTTTAATAGAAGATAGTAAATATTTTAGGCATTGTGGACCATATGGGCTCAGTTGCAACTACTTTAACTGTGCTATAGGAGCACAAAAACAGCCATAGATAAATTATAAACAATGGGCATGACTGTGTTCCTATTAAACTTCATTTACGAAACTAGGCAGCAGACCAGATTTGGCCCACAGGCTTTAGTTTGCCAACCTCTGCAATGGTGCATGCATACACTTTTATTTGTGCTTGACAAATAAAAGCCACTTAGTAAATAATATGATTAATAGGCATTAAACACTTTCTATGTTCTGGGTGCTATTGCAAAAAACTTTATATGTATCAGTTTACTTAAGCCTTAAAACATCTCTCTGCGGTAGATACTATTATCACCAAATGTCATAGAGTAATAATAGAAGCACTGTCATTAATAGATAGGAACACAACATTGGTTCAAAAGTCTTAGGCAATACATTAAGAACCGGAAAAATAATTAACCTGTAAATAAAGGGGGGAAATATATCACTATTATTTAGAGTTGCTATGACTGCTTACAAATACAAATAAATATAATACAAATACAAATAACAAAAAAATACGAGATAACAGAAAAAGATTTGTGTTAAAAAATTTCAGTAAGCTAATTGGCTATAAGATAAAGTTAGAAAATTCATTAGCCTTCTTATATATCAACAATAACCAACTGTGAAATACAGTAATAAGAAGTAGCAGCCTAAACTATAAAATACTTAAGATTTTAAAATGTGTAATAGCTATGTGAAGAAAACTGCAAAAAGATGTGAATGGATGGAGGAATATTCATGAATGTGTCAACTTAATGCTATAAAAATGGCAGATTTTACTAAATTATTCTATAAAGTCAGTGTAGTTCTAATCAGAAATTCAACAGGAGTTTTAAAATGGAATTTGACAAACATGGTTCAAGTTTTGAGAAGGGAGCATACACAAGAATGGCCAAGTAAATTTCAAAAAAGGTATAATAAATGGGACCCATCAAAGGTCGAAACACTATAAAATTACAGTTATTAAAATAAGAATTTGGAGTAGGAATAGGCATATTGATCAAAGGAATAGAATAATAAATTCAGGAGAAGATCCATAGATAAACATGGATAAAGAAGAATTGTATGATAAATGAATGAGTAATGGAAGAACTGGTCTATAAAGGGTGTGGGACAATCAACTGTCTAATTGAAGTAAAGATAGTTAGGTACCCACTTCGTGACACTCTCAAAACTAAGTTCCAGGTGGACTAAATGGTTTTTTATATTTATTTATTTATTTATTTTTGAGATGGAGTCTCGCTCTGTCGCCAGGCTGGAGTGCAGTGGCGTGATCTTGGCTCACTGCAACCTCCACCTCCCGGGTTCAAGCGATTCTCCTGCCTCAGCCTCCCAAGTAGCTGGGATTACAGGTGCCCACCACCACGCCCAGCTAATTTTTGTATTTTTAGTAGAGACAGGGTTTCACCATGTTGGCCAGATGGTCTTGATCTCTTGAGCTTGTGATCTGCTCGCCTCGGCCTCCCAGAATGCTGCGATTACAGGCGTGAGCCACCGTGCCCAGCCCTGGGTGGACTAAATGTTGATAAATAAAAAATAAAATGACAAAACTTTTAAAAGTTAATTTAAAAAATTGTTGGAGTAGAGAAGGCCTTTTAAGTGAGACATCAAACTTAGATGCCATTTAAAAAGGAAGGCAAGCAATAGACTGGGATAAAATATTTGACATGTAATAGACAAAATTAATATTCAAGGTATATAAGGTGTACCTACAAATCGATATGAAAAAGATAACCTGATAGGCAATGGGAAAGAATGTAAGCAGGAAACTTATAGAGGTGGAAATATAGGTAGCCTGTTAAGTTTTGAAGAAATACTATTGAACCAAATATAAATAGCTTCATCTTTTTAGGAGAAAAGTTTGGCAGTATCTATCCATTTCAAATGTACATTCTCCTAAGCCAGAAGTTTTATTTCTATATGTCTGTAATATAGAAATGCTATCATTCATTAATAGAGAGTATTGCATGATTATTCCATGCAGAGGAGAAAATGTATGATGGGAAACTGGAAGTAATAAGATCATCATTAGAACAGTTAAATTATGGTGTGCCCTTACACTATAATATTAGATACTTATGAAAAAACATGAAATAGACATAGATGTACTTCTTAAGATGTTTTACATGAAAGGGCAAGATACAATATAATACATACACAAAGACACAATTCATACACACACACACACAAAATACAATACACAAAAGCAGTGTATGTGATTTCACTTATGTAACAACCAATCCCAGAAAACCTAACACACAGGTAAGCACAGAGAAAAAGACTGGAAGGGTACCCCACAGTTGTTAGCCATAGAAATAGGAGTTGGATTAGGGGTCAGGAAAGAGTTAAAAACAATGTTTGTATGTATATTTTCAAGTATAAGCAAGTACAGCCTTTGTGATATGACAAACATAACAACACATGCAAGGCTTTGTTATGATTGGTCCTGATTAGGACCATTCCTCCTGGGTGGACAGCTTTGATTTATGTCAGTTTTCTCTGCATAATTTTTAATAGCACTTCCTTTCACTTGCAGAAGCTTCCCAGTTGGTGTCTGAAGTCATTGGTGTTTTTAGAAATAGCAATTTCTGTATAGTGTTGGATCTGAAACTGTGTTAAAGTGGGTTAAAGAAGTGAGAATTCTACCAGTGATTCTTAACCTCTATAACTACAACTGCCAACCAAGACAAAATAAAGTGCTTTTTATTTTCAGAGTTTCTGTTATAAAAACACTTCGCTTTTTTAAATATAAAGTGATAATTTCGAATGTAGTTTTTTTAAAGTCCCATATGTCTGGATATTTTGATCCTCCCCTTTAATATTAGAACCTAATATTTCAAGACAGTTAATGATAGAGGTCAAGAGAGGAATCAGAAGCTTAAGAGGAAGACAGAGTAAAGAGAAGGAAGTTTTGTTTGTTTGTTTTTTTTCTTTTTTTTATTATTATTATTATTATACTTTAGGCTCTATGGTACATGTGTGCAATGTGCAGGTAAGTTACATATGTATACATGTGCCATGCTGGTGCGCTGCACCCACCAACTCGTCATCTAGCATTAGGTATATCTCCCAGTGCTATCCCTCCTCCCTCCCCCCACCCCACAACAGTCCCCAAAGTGTGATGTTCCCCTTCCTGTGTCCATGTGTTCTCATTGTTCAATTCCCACCTATGAGTGAGAATATGCGGTGTTTGGTTTTTTGTTCTTGCGATAGTTTACTGAGAATGATGATTTCCAATTTCATCCATGTCCCTACGAAGGACATGAACTCATCATTTTTTATGGCTGCATAGTATTCCATGGTGTATATGTGCCACATTTTCTTAATCCAGTCTATCATTGTTGGACATTTGGGTTGGTTCCAAGTCTTTGCTATTGTGAATAATGCTGCAATAAACATACGTGTGCATGTGTCTTTATAGCAGCATGATTTATAGTCCTTTGGGTATATACCCAGTAATGGGATGGCTGGGTCAAATGGAATTTCTAGTTCTAGATCCCTGAGGAATCGCCACACTGACTTCCACAAGGGTTGAACTAGTTTACAGTCCCACCAACAGTGTAAAAGTGTTCCTATTTCTCCACATCCTCTCCAGCACCTGTTGTTTCCTGACTTTTTAATGATTGCCATTCTAACTAGTGTGAGATGGTATCTCATTGTGGTTTTGATTTGCATTTCTCTGATGGCCAGTGATGGTGAGCATTTTTTCATGTGTTTTTTGGCTGCATAAATGTCTTCTTTTGAGAAGTGTCTGTTCATGTCCTTCGCCCACTTTTTGATGGGGTTGTTTGTTTTTTTCTTGTAAATTTGTTGGAGTTCATTGTAGATTCTGGATATTAGCTGTTTGTCAGATGAGTAGGTTGCGAAAATTTTCTCCCATTTTGTAGGTTGCCTGTTCACTCTGATGGTAGTTTCCTTTGCTGTGCAGAAGCTCTTTAGTTTAATTAGATCCCATTTGTCAATTTTGGCTTTTGTGGCCATTGCTTTTGGTGTTTTAGACATGAAGTCCTTGCCCATGCCTATGTCCTGAATGGTAATGCCTAGGTTTTCTTCTAGGGTTTTTATGGTTTTAGGTCTAACATTTAAGTCTTTAATCCATCTTGAATTGATTTTTGTATAAGGTGTAAGGAAGGGATCCAGTTTCAACTTTCTCCATATGGCTAGCCAGTTTTCCCAGCACCATTTATTAAATAGGGAATCCTTTCCCCATTGCTTGTTTTTCTCAGGTTTGTCAAAGATCAGATAGTTGTAGATATGTGGCATTATTTCTGACAGCTCTGTTCTGTTCCATTGATCTATATCTCTGTTTTGGTACCAGTACCATGCTGTTTTGGTTACTGTAGCCTTGTAGTATAGTCTGAAGTCAGGTAGTGTGATGCCTCCAGCTTTGTTCTTTTGGCTTAGGATTGACTTGGCGATGCGGGCTCTTTTTTGGTTCCATATGAACTTTAAAGTAGTTTTTTCCAATTCTGTGAAGAAAGTCATTGGTAGCTTGATGGGGATGACATTGAATCTGTAAATTACCTTGGGAAGGATGGCCATTTTCATGATATTGATTCTTCCTACCCATAAGCATGGAATGTTCTTCCATTTGTTTGTATCCTCTTTTATTTCCTTGAGCAGTGGTTTGTAGTTCTCCTTGAAGAGGTCCTTCACATCCCTTGTAAGTTGGATTCCTAGGTATTTTATTCTCTTTGAAGCAATTGTGAATGGGAGTTCACTCATGATTTGGCTCTCTGTTTGTTATTGATGTATAAGAATGCTTGTGATTTTTGTACATTGATTTTGTATCCTGAGACTTTGCTGAAGTTGCTTATCAGCCTAAGGAGATTTTGGGCTGAGACAATGGGGTTTTCTAGATATACTATCATGTCATCTGCAAACAGGGACAATTTGACTTCCTCTTTTCCTAATTGAATACCCTTGATTTCCTTCTTTTGTCTAATTGCCCTGGCCAGAACTTCCAACACTGTGTTGAATAGAAGTGGTGAGAGAGGGCATCCCTGTCTTGTGCCAGTTTTCAAAGGGAATGCTTCCAGTTTTTGCCCATTCAGTATGATATTGGCTGTGGGTTTCTCATAAACAGCTCTTATTATTTTGAGATACATCCCATCAATACCTAATTTATTGAGAGTTTTTAGCATGAAGGGTTGTTGAATTTTGTCAAAGGCCTTTTCTGCATCTATTGAGATAATCATGTGGTTTTTGTCTTTGGTTCTGTTTATATGCTGGATTACATTTATTGATTTGCGTATATTGAACCAGCCTTGCATCCCAGGGATGAAGCCCACTTGATCATGGTGGATAAGCTTTTTGATGTGCTGCTGGATTCTGTTTGCCAGTATTTTATTGAGGATTTTTGCATCAATGTTCATGAAGGATATTGGTCTAAAATTCTCTTTTTTTGTTGTGTCTCTGCCAGGCTTTGGTATTAGGATGATGCTGGCCTCATAAAATGAGTTAGGGAGGATTCCCTCTTTTTCTATTGATTGGAATGGTTTCAGAAGGAATGGTACCAGCTCCTCCTTGTACCTCTGGTAGAATTTGGCTGTGAACCCATCTGGTCCTGGACTTTTTTTGGTTGGTAAGCTATTGATTATTGCCACAATTTCAGCTCCTGTTATTGGTCTATTCAGAGATTCAATTTCTTCCTGGTTTAGTCTTGGGAGGGTGTATGTGTTGAGGAATTTATCCATTTCTTCTAGATTTTCTAGTTTATTTGCGTAGAGGTGTTTGTAATATTCTCTGATGGTAGTTTGTATTTCTGTGGGATCGGTGGTGATATCCCCTTTATTCATTTTTTATTGCATCTATTTGATTCTTCTCTCTTTTTTTCTTTATTAATCTTGCTAGCGGTCTATCAATTTTGTTGATCCTTTCAAAAAACCAGCTCCTGGATTCATTGATTTTTTGAAGGGTTTTTTGTGTGTCTATTTCCTTCAGTTCTGCTCTGATTTTAGTTATTTCTTGCCTTCTGCTAGCTTTTGAATGTGTTTGCTCTTGCTTTTCTAGTTCTTTTAATTGTGATGTTAGGGTGTCAATTTTGGATCTTTCCTGCTTTCTCTTGTGGGCATTTAGTGCTATAAATTTCCCTCTACACACTGCTTTGAATGCATCCCAGAGATTCTGGTATGTTGTGTCTTGGTTCTCATTGGTTTCAAAGAACATCTTTATTTCTGCCTTCATTTCGTTATGTACCCAGTAGTCATTCAGGAGCAGGTTGTTCAGTTTCCACGTAGTTGAGCGGTTTTGAGTGAGATTCTTAATCCTGAGTTCTAGCTTGATTGCACTGTGATCTGAGAGATAGTTTGTTATAATTTCTGTTCTTTTACATTTATTGAGGAGAGCTTTACTTCCAAGTATATGGTCAATTTTGGAATAGGTGTGGTGTGGTGCTGAAAAAAATGTATATTCTGTTGATTTGTGGTGGAGAGTTCTGTAGATGTCTATTAGGTCTGCTTGGTGCAGAGCTGAGTTCAATTCCTGGGTATCCTTGTTGACTTTCTGTCTCGTTGATCTGTCTAATGTTGACAGTGGGGTGTTAAAGTCTCCCATTATTAATGTGTGGGAGTCGTAAGTCTCTTTGTAGGTCACTCAGGACTTGCTTTATGAATCTGGGTGCTCCTGTATTGGGTGCATATATATTTAGGATAGTTAGCTCTTCTTGTTGAATTAATCCCTTTACCATTATGTAATGGCCTTCTTTGTCTCTTTTGATCTTTGTTGGTTTAAAGTCTGTTTTATCAGAGACTAGGATTGCAACCCCTGCCTTTTTTTGTTTTCCATTTGCTTGGTAGATCTTCCTCCATCCTTTTATTCTGAGCCTATGTGTGTCTCTGCATGTGAGATGGGTTTCCTGAATACAGCACACTGATGGGTATTGAGTCTTTATCCAATTTGCCAGTCTGTGTCTTTTAATTGGAGCATTTAGTCCATTTACATTTAAAGTTAATATTGTTATGTGTGAATCTGATCCTGTCATTATGATGTTAGCTGGTTATTTTGCTCATTAGTTGATGCAGTCTCTTCCTAGTCTCGATGGTCTTTACATTTCGGTATGATTTTGCAGTGGCTGGTACCGGTTGTGCCTTTCCATGTTCAGCGCTTCCTTCAGGAGCTCTTTTAGGGCAGGCCTGGTGGTGACAAAATCTCTCAGCATTTGCTTTTCTGTAAAGTATTTTATTTCTCCTTCACTTATGAAGCTTAGTTTGGCAGGATATGAAATTCTGGGTTGAAAATTCTTTTCTTTAAGAATGTTGAATATTGGCCCCCACTCTCTTCTGGCTTGTAGGGTTTCTGCCGAGAGATCCGCTGTTAGTCTGATGGGCTTCCCTTTGATGGTAACCCGACCTTTCTCTCTGGCTGCCCTTAACATTTTTTCCTTCATTTCAACTTTGGTGAATCTGACAATTATGTGTCTTGGAGTTGCTCTTCTCGAGGAGTATCTTTGTGGCGTTCTCTGTATTTCCTGAATCTGAATGTTGGCCTGCCTTGCTAGATTGGGGAAGTTCTCCTGGATAATATCCTGCAGAGTGTTTTCCAACTTGTTTCCATTCTCCCCGTCACTTTCAGGTACACCAATCAGACGTAGATTTGGTCTTTTCACATAGTCCCACATTTCTTGGAGGCTTTGCTCGTTTCTTTTTATTCTTTTTTCTCTAAACTTCCCTTCTCGCTTCATTTCATCTTCCAGGGCTGATACCCTTTCTTCCATTTGATCGCATCGGCTCCTGAGGCTTCTGCATTCTTCACGTAGTTCTCGAGCCTTGGTTTTCAGCTCCATCAGCTCCTTTAAGCACTTCTCTGTATTGGTTATTCTAGTTATACATTCTTCTAAATTTTTTTCAAAGTTTTCAACTTCTTTGCCTTTGGTTTGAATATCCTCCCGTAGCTCGGAGTAATTTGATCGTCTGAAGCCTTCTTCTCTCAACTCGTCAAAGTCACTCTCCGTCCAGCTTTGTTCCGTTGCTGGTGAGGAACTGCGTTCCTTTGGAGGAGGAGAGGTACTCTGCTTTTTAGAGTTTCCAGTTTTTCTGCTTTGTTTTTTTCCCATCTTTGTGGTTTTATCTACTTTTGGTCTTTGATGATGGTGATGTACAGATGGGTTTTTGGTGTGGATGTCCTTTCTGTTAGTTTTCCTTCTAACAGACAGGACCCTCAGCTGCAGGTCTGTTGGAGTACCTGGCAGGCCGTGTGAGGTGTCAGTCTGCCCCTGCTGGGGGGTGCCTCCCAGTTAGGCTGCTCGGGGGTCAGGGGTCAGGGACCCACTTGAGGAGGCAGTCAGCCTGTTCTCAGATCTCCAGCTGCGTGCTGGGAGAACCACTGCTCTCCTCAGAGCTGTCAGACAGGGACATTTAAGTCTGCAGAGGTTACTGCTGTCTTTTTGTTTGTCTGTGCCCTGCCCCCAGAGGTGGAGCCTACAGAGGCAGGCAGGCCTCCTTGAGCTGTGGTGGGCTCCACCCAGTTCAAGCTTCCAGGCTGCTTTGTTTACCTAAGCGAGCCTGGGCAATGGCGGGCGCCCCTCCCCCAGCCTCGCTGCTGACTTGCAGTTTGATCTCAGACTGCTGTGCTAGCAATCAGCGAGACTCCGTGGGCGTAGGACCCTCTGAGCCAGGTGCGGGCTATACTCTCCTGGGGCACCGTTTCCTAAGCCCGTCGGAAAAGCACAGTATTCGGGTGGGAGTGGCCCGATTTTCCAGGTGCCGTCTGTCACCCCTGGAAAGGGAACTCCCTGACCCCTTGCGCTTCCCGAGTGAGGCAATGCCTCGCCCCTGCTTCGGCTGGCGCACGGTGCACTCACCCACTGACCTGCGCCCACTGTCTGGCACTCCCTAGTGAGATGAACAGGGTACCTCAGATGGAAATGCAGAAATCACCCGTCTTCTGCGTCGCTGGCGCTGGGAGCTATAGACCGGAGCTGTTCCTATTCGGCCATCTTGGCTCCAGGAGCTGTTTTTTTTTTTTTTTTGAGGCGGAGTCTTGCTCTGTCGCCCAGGCTGGAGTGCAATGGCGCGATCTCGACTGACTGCAACCTCCGCCTCCCAGTTTCAAGAGATTCTCCTGCCTCAGCCTCCTGAGTAGCTGGGACCAGAAGCACGTGCCACCACACCCGGCTAATTTTTTGTATTTTTTAGTGGAAACGGGGTTTCAGCATGTTGGTCAGACTGGTCTCAAACTCATGACCTCATGATCCGCCCACCTCAGTCTGGGATTACAGGCGTGAGCCACTGCGCCTGGCCCGGAAGATTTTTTTTAAAAAGAAGTTGAAGGAAGATGAGTATGATTAGAGGCAATCTTTAACCAAGGCATAGTTGTAGATTTATAAACAAAGAATCCGGTCATCTCAGAAAGGACTACTTTAAGGACTACTGGATTCTGCAGACAAATCTACTTATAGGAAATAAAGAAATGTTTCTTGATTTTATTATGATAAAATTATTTTGGAGGAATTAGTGAAGGAAACGTTAATATGGTTAAGTTATAGTAATACAGTAGCTTTTATACAGGAACTCAAACTTTCTGTTGTGAATTTAGTTACCAATGTATTACTGTGGCCAGAAAATATTCAGAAACTACAGGTTTAATCTTCAGTCCAAAAATCACACCAATGGATTTGAAGTTCTACAAGAGCAAAGTTAACAATCTGTAATATAAAAACTAATGTTTTATATAATACTTCTAAAAAGGACAGTAAAATATTTGAAAGTGAAAATAGGATTGTCCCAGGTGTAGTTGCCTTTTGGCTCTAAACGGTAGCCTATGTGCTCCAAAGACACTGGACAGCTAGAGCTATATGTGGAACTTAAGAAGATGTTACTTAAAAGAAAAACAGATCTATGTGCACACTATCAGTCCTTTAATGGACTGGGGTTCATTTCTTGGAAGCAGTTCTTTCTCTCTTGTTTCCATAGTTTCCTGACTGGAAGTATCTTTTTGATCAAGATTTCCTTTGAAGTCTATTTTAACAGGATTTTCATGTTAGTATTAAGGTATAATTTCTTAGTGGGAGAATGGGGGCTGTATCTCCTAAATGCCGAATTAAATTTAAATTTAGTATATCTGACCAAGAAGGGTAAGGATGGTGGCTCTGAATGCCCTCTTCCCTTTTAAACCTTTCTTCACTTAAGGGACATAAAAGAGTGAAGCTTATCCATCTGACCAACACTACTCTTTCCTTCTTTCCGGTGGATGTGGGATTGGAGAAGAATAAGATAAATAAGTTATAGTAAATTTGTTGCTAACAATCTGTAAATTATTGATTTCCTCGTAAGTGTATGAACACTTTCATTAGGTTAAATTGTTGATATTTTAAAGTTTTTTACCTCAGTGGCAATTTCATATGGTTTGACCTATTGCATTATGAAACTATGGCTATCATCACTGCCCTATATATAAAAATGTTATGGCACTTAAACGAAAATACATTATAACTTATTTAAATAGCATAAATTTGTGCGTGCTTTGGCAGCACATATACTAAAATTGGAACGATGCAGAGAAGATTAGCATGGCCCCTGCGCAAGGATGACACACAAATTCGTGAAGCGTTCTGTATTTTTCAGACTCTAAACCAACAAAGATAAAAAAAGACAAGGGCATTACATAATGGTAAAGGGCTGAATGCAACAAGAAGAGCTAACTCTCATAAATATGTATGTGCCTAATACAGGAGCACCGAGATTTATAAAACAAGTTCTTAGAGACCTACAAAGAAACTTAGACTCCCACACCATAATAGTGGGAGACTTTTAACACCCCACTGTCAATATTAGATCAACGAGACAGAAAATTAACAAGGATATTAAGGACTTGAACTCAGCTCTGGATCAAGTGGACTTAATAGACATCTACAGAACTCTCCACCCCAAAGCATAAATTCATAAACAGTACATCACTGATGAAATGTCAACATCCAAGCCAAATTGGAATGTTTATGAATACACCTACTTTAGCAACAGGTAAAGCCAAAAATATTGTTACTGCAGATATGTATCATTATACATTAAAGGGTTAAACAACCTTCTCCAGAATCTAAATTGCATATGAGAATGATAAAAGCCATAATATAGTAATTTATAATTTAAAAGCTTGTAGTATGGCCAGGTGCTTGGCTCACGCCTAGTAGTCCCAGGACTTTGGGAGGCTGAGGTGGGAGGATTGCTTGATATAAGGAGTTTGAGACCAGCCTGAGCAACATAGCAAGACCTTGTTTTTACTAAATAATAAGTAAATAAGTAAGTAAGCCAGGCATGGTGGCACATGCCTGTAGTCCCAGCTACTTTGGAGGCTGAGGTGGGAGAATTGCTTAAGCCCAGGAGCCTGCAGTGGGCCATGATTGTGCCACTGCACTCCAGCCTGGGTGAGAGAGTGAGGACTTGTCTCAAAAAAAAAAAAAAAAAGATAAGAAAAAGCTTGTAGTAATTTAAAAGTTAAAGCTATCAGATATGAAAACCTTAAGTGTTCAGCAAAGTACGGATAAACATATACATTTAAGGAAACTACACAGGGCTGGAGAAAGAGCCAGCTAAAAAGATTGTATATAGAACAGTATCCAAGCTCACACAGGGCCAGAAGAAGTGCCTGTTTCCACTAGCTAGAACAGAAAGCCTCGTAATTCACAAGGCATTCAGTAGAGTACTCTGGAGGGTTTTGCATTAGTAGTGGGGAAAAATTAATTACATATTAAATGCAACTCTGTTCTTGCTTAATCCATCGTAAAAGCAAGTCCCAAAGAATCAAACTTTGTCCGAGTCCCTTAGCCACATCTTATAACAAATCTCCAGATTATTTATGGAAATACAAAAATATCTAACAGCCAACAAGATAAAGTTAACAGTATCTTACATTCAGTTCAAATTACTGAGTCTGCAAAGAAGCAAGAAAATACAAACCATATTGAGAAAAATCAATCACTTGAAATTGGCCTTCAAATGATACTGATGATGATAGTCATTAAAACAGTTATGACTGTTGGAGAAGCTAACAAAAAGACTGAACATGTTAAATAGAGATACTGTCTGATTAAAATTACGTGTCAAAGACATACTACATTAATGGCATGTTAGACTTTGTCGAAGAAAAGATAAGTGTACATGAAGATACAGCAATAGAAACTATCCAAAATGAAGCACAGAAGAAAGAAAATAGAATTTGGAGACAATAACTGAAATAGTATTTGAAGAAATAATGGCTATTTTCCAAAATAGATATAAACTATAAACCAGTAAGCACAATAAGCATAAGAAAGATGAATAAAACTCTGCTAAAACACATCATAATCAAATCACTTAAAGATAACTGTTTTTTTGTTTTTTTTTGAGACAAAGTCTCGCTCTTTTGCCAGGCTGGAGTGCAGTGGCGCAATCTTGGCTCACTGCAACCTTCGCCTCCCAGGTTCAAGCGATTCTCCTGCTTCAGCCTCTCGAGTAGTTGGGATTACAGGTGCATGCCACCATGCCCAGCTAATTTTTGTATTTTTAGTAGAGATGGAGTTTCACCGTGTTGGCCAGGATGGTCTCGATCTCTTGACCTCGTGATCCGCCCACCTTGGCCTCCCAAAGTGCTGGGATTATAGGCGTGAACCACCGTGCCCAGCCCATAAAGGAAATCTTAAAAGCAGCCAAAGAAAAACAGAACAAAGATAAGGGAGACATCAGATCTATCATTAGAAACAATGTAAGCTAGAAGACAATGAAGCAATATCTTTAAAACATTTTTTTGCAAAAACTATCAACCTGGGACTTTTTACCCAAACTATCTTTCAAAATAAAGGCAAAATAAAGATTTCAAATATACAAAAGCTGAAATAATTTATCACTTTGATTTATGAACTAAAAGACATGTTAAATAGAGTCCTTCAAGCAGAAGGAAAATTAAACCATATGGAAACTTGGCCACAAGGAGTTTAGAGTACTGGAGGTGGTAACTATCTGGGCAAACATATAGGATTAAAAAAAAATTATTATTTGAATATCTTTAAAAGACAAATGACTGTTTAATATAAAAATGATGACAGTTGCCAGGTGTGGTGGCTCATGCCTGTAATCCCAGCAGTTTCGGAGGCCAAGGCAGGCAGATTGCTTCAGCCCAGGAGTTTGAGATCAGCCTGGGCAACATGGTGAAATCCTGTCTCCCCAAAAAAAGAAAAAAAAATACAAAAATTAGCCAGGCATGGTGGTGCATGCTTGTAGTCACAGCTGCTTGGAAGCCTAAGTTGGGAGGATCGCTTGAACCCAGGAGGCGGAGATTGCAGTGAGCTGAGATCACACCACTGCATTCTAGCCTGGGCAATAGAGACCCTGCCCTCCCCTAAAAAATGACAACATGAGGTTTAAAACATGTAAAAGTAAAATATACAATAATAGCAAAAATCCCAGAGAAACTGCAGATTTATTGTTGTAAGGTTCTGATACTTATTCCTGAAGTGGTATATTACTTGAAGGTATACAGTAATAAGTAAAAGACATGTATTGTAAACTTTAAAGAAACCACTCAAGTAACAGAGTTGTAGCCTGTAAATCAACAAGAGAGAGGGGATGGTATAATAGGAAATAATTCAAAATGAAGTAAAGAGGGAAAAGGGGACAAAGAACATTTGAAACAAATAGCAAGATGGTGATATAAATCCAGTCGTATCAACAATCACATTACATATAAATGGCCTAAACACCACAATTAAAAGTCAGGGATTGTTGGATTCAATTTTTTAAAATTAAGACCCAAATATTTCACATCTACAAGAAATCCACTTTAAGTTAAAAGGATGGAAAAAGATATACCATGCTTACACTATCCAAAAGAAAACTGAAATCACTAAGTTAAACCAGAAGTTAGGTTACAGAACAAAGAATTCTTACCAGAGATAAAGAGGATTATTTCATACTAATAAAGGGATTAATTAAGAGGGCCTGCAATTATAAATATTTATGCATCTAATATAGGAACTGGCCTGGGGGCAGTGGCTCATGTTTGTAATCCCAGCTCTTTGGGAGGCTGAGGGGGTTGAATCAGTTGAGTCCAGGAGTTCGAGACCAGCCTGGGCAATGTGGTGAAACTCTGTCTCTACAAAAAAATACAAAAATTAGCTGGGTGTGGTGGCACACGCCTGTAGACCCAGCTACTAGGAAGGCTGAGGTGGGAGGATTGCTTGAACCTGGGAGGTTGAGGCTGCAGTGAGCTATGCTCACACCACTGCACTCCAGCCTGAGTGACACAGCAAAACCCTGTCTCAAAAAAAAAAAGAAAAAAAAGAGAGAGAGTGTTTCTAAATATATGCTGGAACTGCAAAGAGAAATACAGATGCTCTTTAATTCATGATGAGGTTATGTCTCGATAAACCCACCTGGTTAAAATATGTCAAAAATGAGTTTAATTCACCTAACCTACTGAACATCGTAGCTTAGCCTAGCCTATCTTAAATGTGCTCAGAACACTTACATTATCATATGGTGGATGAACAAAATCATCTAACACAAAGCCTATTTTATAATAAAGTGTTGAATGTCTCATGTAATTTATCGAATACTGAAAAGTGGAAAACCAAATGCTTGTATGGATACTTGATGTATGGTTTCTACTAAATGTGTATCTCTTTTGCTCCATCATAAAGTCCAAAAATTGTAAGTTGAACCATCACAAGTTGGGGATTGTCTGTATACAAATAATGCAATTTTAGCAGAGATTTCAATACCCCTCTCAATAATTAATAGAAAGTAGAAAGAATGTAAAGCCTAAAACTATGAAATTTCTTAAAGAAAACATAGAAAATCTCTGTGACCTTGCATTAGGTGAAGATTTCTTAAGTATAGCATTGAAAGCACCATTCATAAAATGACAAATTGATAAATTGTACTTTATCATAATTTAAAACTTCTCTTCAAAAGACATTGGTAAGAGAATATAAAAACAAGCCACAGACTGGGAGAAAAATATTTGTAAATCACTTATCTGGTAAAGGACTGCTATCTAGAATATATAAAGCACTATCAAAGCTCAATAATAAGAAAACAGTCTAGTAACTAAATGGACAAAATAATCCAACAAATATTCAACCAAAAATATACCTGGATGGCAGATAAGCACATAAAAACAACATCATTGTTCATGGAAATGCAAAGGCTCCAGTTTACAAATGGTTAGTAGGAAAATTTGAGAGATGACGTGTAAGTTCATTATCTTGATTACGGTAATAGTTTCACAGGTGTATTTATGTGTCAAAATTTATCAAATTGTACACTTTTAAACGTGCAATTTGATATACGTCAGTTATACCTCAGTAAAGCTATTTCGAAAATCAAGAGTAGTTGACACATTGTTGGTGCAAAAGTAACTGTGGTTTTTGCCATTGCTTTCAATTAAAAGTACTATTTGTACCATTAAAAGTAATGGCAAAAACCGCAATTACTTTTGCACCAACCAAGTAGTTATAACAACTACTTGGTGCGTGTTTGTTTAATACATTTAACTCACTACCTGCCATTTCCCAAGAATATTTGAAAGTTTCAACTTTGTTTAATCTACAGGAAATAGCAATTTCACCCTGAGGATAGTATATCATACTCTCCTAGTATATTGATTTGACCGTAATATCCAAAGGCAATTAAAAATTCTTCATTAAACTTGATTCCTTTACAAATACTTTCTTATCCTTAGGTCAGTATTTTTATCTGTTTCTAGTTGAAGGATAATGTATTCACATCTGGGATGAGGCTTTCCAGAATGAGGTATACACCTTACATTGTTATCAACTTTACATCCTTATTATCAGTTAGTACTTAATGTAAAAACTTATTTAGTCTTAGATTTGTATGGCCCAGAGACTAGCAGCATCAGCCTAACCTGGGAACTTATTAGAGATGTGATTTACTGGGCCCCACCACACACCTGTTGAATCATTGAAACTCTGTGTGTGTGGCCCAGGAATCTGTTTTAATAATCCCTGTGGGTCATTCTGATACATACCAGGATTTGAAAGCTGTGATCTTAGAGCAACAATAGGACTTTAGATTCTTAGATACTTCTAGTAGTTTCATTTTTAAAAATCTCATATGATAGCACACTTAAGATTTGTACATTTCTGGTAAAAGGAATTTGAGAAAAAAATTTTTAATGAAGATGTGTACATTTTACCATACATGAACTTTTTTTTTAAGGAACTAAAATTTTGAATGCTAGTAACACATGCAGAAGTGTTTAGGGGTGAAGTATACTGATGTCTGCTACTTTGAAGTGCATTTAAAAAAGATCGCTAGAGGAATACATGCAATTAAAACCTGTCAATTTTAGAACCTAGGTGGCAAGTATATGGGTGTTTACTGTTCAGTTATTTCAGCTTTTCTGTAGGTTAAAAAAATCCTCATAATATAAAATCCTTCCATGACTCCTTTTTAAATTTTTGATCAAGAGAGCGAAATGTGCCCAGAATGTGCTCTTAGGCAAAATAATGGTAGATAGTAATGAAGTTTTAGTATCTTAACAGCAATTATGAATAAAGATATAGAAAACTGTGTTTCACTAGATTGATAATACATTTGTTAATCTTAGAAATTGGCTATTTGAGATTTTTCTAATCAAATTAAAATTGGAAGTGTGATCTTGCTAATGTTCTTTAAATTACCTCCATTGATTGTCTCTTCATATATCCAGATGAAAAGATTCATCAGCTATATATGATCTAGTTAAAGTCACTTTTAAGGACTGATACAAATTATTGGTTTTTTCAAAAATAAAAAAGGAGACTAATGTGGTCTTCAGAAATAAAAAAAATTACTTGCTTTTAAAACATTATTAAAGTCATGACAATCAAATGGATAGTACTTAGATTAAAAGAGGTTTTTAAAGACATGGCAAATAGTAGTGTGCACATCTAATACAAATCCTGATTCAAACAAGTTTTAATGAAAACAAGACAATGCAAAATTTGAACACTGACTACATATTTGATGATTTAAGGAATTATTGAAGTGTGTGTATGGTAATGGTTTTGTAATTATGTTTTAAAAAGGAGTTCTGTGTTTCAGAGATACATACTGAAATATTTGCTGTGGCTGAGCGCGGTGGCTCACACCTGTAATCCTTGCACTTTGGGAGGCCAAGGCGGGCAGATCACAAGGTCAGGAGTTTGAGACCAGCCTGGCCAATATAGTGAAACACCATCTCTACTAAAAATGCAAAAATCAGCTGGGCGTGGTGGCACATGCCTGTAATCCCAGCTACTCAGGAGGTTGAGGCAGGAGAATTGCTTGAACCTGGGAAGCGGAGGTTGCAGTGAGCCGAGATCGTGCCACCGCACTCCAGCCTGGGTGACAGAGCAAGACTCCGTCTCAAAAAAAAAAAAAAAAAGAAATATTTGCAAATGAAGTTTTGGAATGTCCTAGATGTGTTTCATAATACTACAAGACAGGAAGTGGGGTATAGATGAAACTAGACTGGTCATGAGTTGAAGCTGGGTAATGAGTACATGGGGTTCATTATACTATTATGTTTACATTGGTGTATGTTTGAAGTTTTCCACAGTAAAAGGTTTTAAGAAAGATGTAGGTTAAATTTAACTCTTTCATCATGATCTGAGAATGAAATCATCAGTTATTACGGTGTTTCAGTGAGAAAATATTTTCCAATTATATCTGACTTTAAAACAACTAATAATAATATTAATAAGGTCTCTGTGTTGCCCAGGCTGGTCTCAAATTCCTGGGCTCAGGTGGTCCTCCTGCTTCAGCTTCTTAAAGTGCAGAGATTATAGTCGTGAGCCACTGTAAGAGTGAAAGGCCTTTTTATTTATTTCTTTTTTAAAATTTTCAGATATATCTGACTTCTAACAGAATACTCTAAGGGAGCCTATTTCTTGATTGAGGACTGCCTTTTTTTTTTTTTTTTTTTTTTTGTTAGCATAACAATCTTAGTTGTAGCCTTTTTTTGTACCAAATCTTGTACTGTTTTATACTTCCAGTATCCAAAGAAATGAAAAAAGTGAGCATGGGGGAGAGAAAGAAAAGCAAGGAACTAGATTAAGCATAAATCTTTTGAATTATAAAAAGTTGTCTTTTTTTAAATTTAATATCAGTCATTGAAAATGATTAATAGCACTGTCTTCTTACCATCCTCCTCCCTTCTCACTTTCTCTACCAATATACATTTCTATTATAAATATAGAAGAAAACAAGATTGCTTATTATGTCTTCATAAAATTTCACATTAACATATGGACATTTAAAGTGAACTGAAATAATGCATGTAATTATATTTTTAAGAGCCATTTTTCTGCAGTACAGTTGACATCAAAGAGGGTAATTCAAAGAATTAATTAGTTTTGGCAAAAATATAAAATAACCTAATATCCTGTTCTTATTGTTAAATACAGTCTACGAAATATTTGTTTTTGGTTTCTGATAAGAAATGATAGGATAGTTTTGCAGAGTGATTCCCATGAGTTTCATCTAAAAAAATTCCACCACAGGTTATTTCAAATATCTTATTTTTTTGTCTAATATAGTCAAGTTTAGAAGATAAAAAATCCAAACGTTAAAAATGAAATAGAAGTCTAAATTGGAAAAATACATTTTAGGATATCAGTTCATGAGATAAATTAGTAATTTGGATAAAGTCCAAGTTCTAGCAGAACTTATTTAAATTCTCCTGAAAGGGTACTTAGATGGTTGAGAAGCCAAATATGTGTGGTTGCCTATGGCTCTTCAAGACTATTAACTTTTAAATCAAAATTTTGATGGTGGTATAAACCATATTCATATTACAAAAAAAACTTGAGAAATAGAGAAAAATGATTACATAATCTCACCATCTTGATACAGTTGCTACTGTAATTCTAATATTTTTACCTAACATTTTGTTCATGTGTATGTTTAAAAATACTCCTAAATTCTGGAGTTAAATGACTAAAACTCTTTGGAGTACAGTCAGCCTTCCATTTTTGGGGGTTTCACATCCATGGAGTCAATCAACCGTGGATTGAAAATATTTGAAAAAAAATGGATTGTTGCGTCTGTACTAAATATGTACAGAGCTTTTCTTTTTCATTATTCCCTAAACAATACAGTATCACTATTTACGTAGCATTTATATTAGGTATTAAAGTCATACAGAGATGATTTAAAGTGCACAGGAGAATGTGCATAGGTTATATGCAAATACTACACCATTTATATAAGGAGCTTAAGGTTTTGTGGATTTTGGCATCTTTGGGGATCCTGGAACCAATCCCCTGTAGAAACCAAGGAACAACTGCATATGATAGTCTTGTGGTTTCAGATATGGGTCTGGAGACATACAGTTTTTAGTTTGAATTGGACACATCAAAAAACCACATCAAAACACATTGGATTTCGGCAGGGCATGGTGGCTCACACCTGTAATCCCAGCACTTTGGGAGGCCTCGGTGGGTGGATCATTTGAGGTCAGCAGTTCGAGACCAGCCTGACCAACATGGTGAAACCCCATCTCTACTAAAAACACAAAAAATTAGCTGGGCATGATGGCAGGTGCATGTAATCCCAGCTACTCGGGAGGGTGAGACAGGAGAATTGCTCTACCCAGGAGGCAGAGGTTGCAGTGGGCCGAGATTGCACCATTGCACTCCAGCTTGGGTAACAAGAGCGAGACTCTGTCTCAAGGAAAAAAAAAAGACATTGGATGTTGGATGTCTCAATCTAAATGTACATATTTTTCCTATCGGTACTTCAGTTATGGTATTGGTGTAATCCAAGATGTAATCCTGCTTTGCATTTTTCCACATGCATTTTGGACAAAAAGAGCTGAAGTTTCAAACCGCAGACCAAGCTTATTCTCATGAGCTATCTACCTTAGTTTCTAGGTCTAAGCTGTTGTCATCATATAGATAACAAATCTAGGTGAAATTAACGGATATGAATAATAAGGTTAAGGAAGAAAACTAGCAGAATACACGTATAAGGAAACAAGAACAGATTCAGAATTATGTCAGCGGCTGAGTGAGAAAGCACCTGATAGTGTTATGGACTGAATGTTTGTATACCCCTCAAAATTCATACATTGAGCCCTAACCACCAATGTGACAGTATGTGGAACTGGGGCCTTTGGAGATAATTTGGCTTAGAGGAGAGCATGAGGATGGGGTCCCCCATGATCAGATTAGTGTCCTTATAAGAAGAAGAAGAGACCTGAGCTTGCATGCTCTCTGCCTTGAGGACAAAAGGAGAAGGTAGCCATCTGAGAGCCAGAAAGAGGGTTCTTACCAAAAAGCCAACCATGCTAGCACCCTGATCTTGGACATCTTGGCCTGCATAACTGTTAAAAATTATGTCTGTTGTTTAAAGCACCCAGACTATGTTATTTTGCTGTAGTAGCCTAAGTTGAGTAGGACGGTAATTGGTACTAAGAAATGGGTGACTGCTATAACAAGTACCTAAAAATGTGGAAGTAGCTTTGGAACTGTGTAATGAGTAGAGGCTGGAAAAGTTTTGTGGTGTGTCCATAAAAAAAAAATGCTGAGATTGCTGCAACCAGACTGCTAGGGGCAATTCCAGTGAGGGCTCACAGAGAAAAGAGGAGAGCTGGAGAGAAAGCCTCCATCTTCAAGGAGGACACATAAATAATCATGAACAGAATGTCGTTTGAAACATTGGTGATAGGCCATTCTGATGAGGTCTCAGATGGAAATGAGGAGCATGATTTGGACAATGGAGAAAAGGCAATCCTTGTAATAAAGTGGCAAAGAATTTGACTGAATTATGCTCATGTTCCAGTGTTTTCTAGAAGGCAGAACTTGTGAACTGTTAAATTGGGTATTTAGGTAAAGAGATTTCTAAGCCAAGTGTTGAAGGAGCAGTTTGTTTTCTCTTCACTGCTTATTCAGGTTGAGCATCCCTAATTTAAAAATCCGAAATATAAAAAGCTCAAAAATCTGAAACTTTCTGAGCTTTGGCATGATGCCACAAGTGGAAAATTCCATCATGTGATGGGTTGCAGTTAAAATAGTCAAAACTTTGTTTCATGCACAAAATTATTTAAAATATTATGTAAAATTACCTTCTGGCTATGTAAATTACCTTATGTAAAATTACCTTCTGGCTATGTAAGATGTATATAAAACATAAATGAATTTCGTGTTTAGACTTGAGTTTCATCCCTAAGATATTTCATTACGAGTAAGCAAATATTCCAAAATCTGAAAAAAATGTGAAATCTTAAACACTTTTGGTCCCAAGCATTTTGGATAAGGGATACTCAACCTGTAGTAAAATGTAAGGAGAGAGAAATGAATTGAAGAAAGAGAAATGAATTGAAGCAAAAAGGCACCAGAACTTAAAGATCTGGAAAATTCTCAGCATGTCCATATTACAGAAATGAGAAAGAACATTTGGAAGGGAACATCAAAGGTGTGGCTGGCTGACCGTTTGCTAAGGAGATTAGCGTGGGTGTAAACCATGGACCTAATAGCCATCTCAACCGAAGCCAGGAATAGAGACTGAATTATATTAGAAACACTGCCAGCTGAGATTAAAGGAAATAGAGAACATGGGATGGAATGAAGGAAGACTGCGAACACGCATGATCATTTCAGAAAAGGGAGAGGGACTCCAAAGGCAATTCAGAGGTCATCAGGGCTGCTACTCCCACTACAGACCCAAAGTGCATGGGCCCAAAGGGCAAGGCCACTTCCACCTCAGCTTTAAAGGGCAGGACTGCCCCGCAGCAGAGCCTCATGGGAAGGTCCCTGTGAGAGTGCTGCATGGTCAGGTCTCCACCAAGCAGAAGGGACAGGTCACCTCACTGAGCCATGGGAGTGATGCTGCCATTTCAGTATCTGGAAGGCAGGACCGTCACCCCAGTGGATATGGAAAGCAGAGCATTGAATCAAAGATGATGATTCTCAAGCCTTAAGATCTAACGGTATTTGCCTTGGTAGGTTTTGGACTTGCTTGGGACATGTCACCCCTTTCTTTCATCTGATTTCTCCCTTTTGGAGTGGGAATGTCTGTCCTGTGCCTGTCCCACCATTGTCTTTTGCAAATACATAACATATCTGGCTTCACAAAAGCTGGAAAGGAATTTTGCCTCAGGATGAATTGCACCTCTACCTTCACCCGTATCTGATTTAGATGATACTTAGATGAGACCTTGGACTTTAGAGTTGATATTTCCGTGAGTTAAGACTTTGGGGGCTGTTGGGATAGAATGAAAATGACACTAATTTTGGAAGGTCAGGGGCCGAATATTATAGACTGAATATTAGTGTCTCTCCAGAATTCATATGTTGAACCCCTAACCCCCAAAATGATAGTATTAAGAGGTGGAGACTTTGGGAAATAATTACTGAAAATAGTTAGGCTTAGATGAGGTCATGAGGGTGGAGCTCCCATGATGTGATTAGTGTTCTTATATAAGAAGAGTAAGAGACACAAGAGCATCCTCTCTCCCTCATGTGAGGCAACAGCAAGAAGATAGCCATCTGAAAGCCAGGAAGAGAGGATCCTTACCAAGAACCAAATTTGCCAGCATCTAGATCTTAAACTTCCCAGCCTCCAGAAGTGTGACAAATAAATGTCTGTTGTTTCAGTTACACACTTGTGGGTTTTTTTTAAATAGCAGACCAAGCTAAGACAATTTGTAAATGTTTTCTCCCATTCCATAGATTACCTCTTTACTCTGTTGATTGTGTCTTCTGATGCACAAAAGTTTCTAAGTTTGATTAAGTCCCATTTGTCTGTTTTTGCCTTTGTTATGTGTGTTTTTGCTGTCATATCCAAGAAATAATTGCCAAATCCAAAATCATGAAGCTTTTCTCCATGTTTTCTTCTAGAAGTTCTATAGTTTGGTTCTTACATTTGGATCTTTAATCCATTTTGAGTTAATTTTTGTATATAGTGTAAGATAATCCAAATTCATTCTTTTGCATGTGGCTATCCAGTTTTTCATACATCATTTGTTGAAGAGACTGTCCTTTCCTCTTGGCACTCTTGTTGAAGATTATTTGGTCATATATGCTAAAGATTTATTTCTAGGCTCTCTATTCTATTTCACTAGTCTGTTGTCTTCCTTTATGCCAGTACCACACTGTGTTGATTCCTGTGGCTTTGTAATATGTTTTGAAATCAGGAAGCGTGAGTCCTTCAACTTTGTTTTCTTTCAAAATTGCTTTGGCTATTTGGGATCCCCTGAGATACTAGAATTTCAGAATGGATTTTTCTTTTCCTGCAAAATAAGCTATTGGTATTTTGATAGGGATTGCATTGAATCTGCAGATTGCTTTGGATAGTATGGACATTTTAACAATATGAAATCATTCACTTCATGAACATGGGGTGTTTCCACATTTATTTGTGTTTTTAATTTCTTTCAGCAGTGTTTTGTAGTTTTCAGTGTATGGCTTTCACTTCCCTGATTAGGTTTATTCCTAAGTATTTTATTCTTTTGGTTGCTATTGTAAATGGAATTTTTTTATTTCTTTTTCAAATTTTCATTGTTATATATAGAAACAATGGGGTTTTATGTATTGATTTTGTATTCTGCAACTTTGCTGAATTCACTTATTAGTTCTAACAGGTTGTGTGTGTGTGTGTGTGTGTGTGTGTGTGTGTGTGTGTGTGATCTTTAGGGTTTTCTACCTATAAGATTATATTGTCTGTGAACAAAGGTAATTTTATTTCTTCCTGTCCAGTTTAGATGCCTTTTGTTGAGGGAAGTCAGGGACCCCGAATGGAGGGACCGGCTGAAGCCATGGCAGAAGAACATAAATTGTGAAGATTTCATGGACATTTATTAGTTCCCCAAATTAATACTTTTATAATTTCTTACGCCTGTCTTTACTGCGATCTCCAGACATAAATTGTGAAGATTTCATAGACACTTACCACTTCCCCAGCCAATACCCTTGTGATTTCCTATGCTTGTCTTTAATCTCTTAATCCTGTCATCTTCGTAAGCTGAGGAGGATGTATGTCACCTCAGGACCCTGTGATGATTGCATTAACTGCACAGGTTGTTTGTAGAGCGTGTCTGTTTGAACAATATGAAATCTGGGCACCTTGAAAAAAGAACAGGATAACAGCAATGTACAGGGAACAAGAGAGATAACCTTAAACTCTGACCGTCAGTGAGCTGGGCAGAACAGAGCCATATTTCTCTTCTTTCAAAAGCAAATGGGAGAAATATCGCTGAATTCTTTTTCTCAGCAAGGAACATCCCTGAGAAAGAGAATGCATCCCTGAGGGTAGGCCTCTGAAATGGCTGCTTTGGGGGCGGCTGTCTTTTACAGTCGCAGCTGTGGGATGAAATAAGCCCCAGTCTCCCTCAGAGCTCCCAGGCTTATTAGGATGAGGAAATTCCCAACTAATAAATTTTGGTCAGACCAGTTATCTGCTTCAAACCCTGTATCCTGATAAGATGTTATCAATGACAACATGTGCCCGAAACTTCATTAGCAATTTTAATTTTGCCCCGGTCCTGTGGTCCTGTGATCTCGCCCTGCCTCCATTTGCCTTGTGATATCTTATTACCTTGTGAAGCATGTGATCTCTGTGACCCACACCCTATTTGTACATTCCCTCCCCTTTTGAAAATCGCTAATAAAAACTTGCTAGTTTTGCGGCTTGGGGGCATCACGGAACCTGCGGACATGTCTCCCCCAGACACCCAGCTTTAAAATTTCTCTCTTTTGTACTCTGTCCCTTTATTTCTCAGACCAGCCGACACTTAAGGAAAATAGAAAAGAACCTACATGACTATCAGGGGCACGTTCCCCCGATACCTTTTATTTCTTTTTCTTGCTCAGTTGCCCTGGGTAGAACTTCTAGCACTGTGTTGAATAGAAATAGGAAAAGTGAGCATCCTTGCCCTTTCCTGATCTTAAAGGAAAAGCTTTCAGTCTTCCACCATTGAGTGTGATCTTTCCTGTAGGTTTTTCATATATGGCCTTTATTATGTTGAGGTATATTTCTTCTAGTATTAGTTTATTGAGTTTATTTTTATTATGAAAGGTGTTAAATTTGTCAGATGCTTTTTCTATAGCAGTTGAGAATGATCATGTGGTAACTTTAACTTTTAAAAATAATTTTTGAAGGATAATATACATAAAGAAGTGCATATATAATCAGTATACAGCTTAGTGAATAACTTAATGGTAATCATCACATAATAGCCCCCCAGGTCAAGAACAGTACCCTCACCCCAGGAACTGCCTTCATGCTTTGCCCGTGTTCCCATCCTTTCTTCCTTGTCAAAGGGAACCACTGTCCTGACTCTTAACACCATAAATTGGTTTTATCTGTTTTTGAACCTCCTGCAAATAAAATTGTGCAGCCTGTATTCTTTTGTGTGTTTTTCATGCATGTTGTGTTTGTAAGATTTATCCATGTTGTTTCCTGTATCACTAGTTCATTGATTTTCATTGCTGCATATAGTCCATTGAATGAAATAGCCACAGTTTATTTACAAAGGACATTAAGGGCCATTAACAAATAATGGCTTCTATGAACCTTCTTGTATCTACCAGTAATCTAATAGCTGGATCATAACTGGGTCATAGAGGATGCATATATTCAACCTTGGTAGATAATGTCAAACTTTTCCTAAGTGATTTACGAATTTTCATTTCTGTTCCATATGAGTTTGCCTCCATAACTGCATTACCACTTGATATTGTCAGTCTTTTTCATTTCATTTTCCACTTTTTTTATTTTCGAGACAGGGTCTCGCTCTGTCACCCAGGCTGGAGTTCAGTGGCATGATCTCGGCTCACTGCAACCTCCACCTCCCAGGTTCAAGTGATTCTGCTGCCTCAGCCTCCCGAGTAGCTGGAATTACAGGCGCCTGCCACCACACTCAGTTAATTTTTGTATGTTTAGTAGAGACAAGGTTTCACCATGTTGGCCATGCTGGTCTTGATCTCCTGACCTCAAGTGATCTGCCTACCTCAGCCTCCCAAAGTCCTAGGATTACAGGCATGAACCACTGCACCCGGCCACATTTCTACTTTTGTGGAGAGTATATTCAAGTCTCTTGTTATTTTTCTATCTTTTTTTAAAAATCAATTTGTAGGAGGCTGATATATATTCAGAATATATGCTCTTTGTTAGTTGTATATGTTGTAAATACCTTTTTTCAGTTTGTGACTTACCTTTTCATTTTCTTAAAGCTTTTTAAAAGAAATTACAATTCTTAATTCTAGTGAAATCCAATATCTCTTTTTTCTTTATGTTTTAAGAAATATATTTTATATCCTGTTAAAGAAATCTTTCTCTGTCCCAAGGTTATGAAGATATTCTTCTGTGTTATCTTTTAGAACCTTTTCTTTGGTTTAACCTTGTATATTCAGATCTGCAACCTCTCTGACATTTAAAACAACATTGTTTAATTTGACACTAATTAAAATATTAGACCTACAAAAAAAAAGTTGCAAGAATAGTACAAAGATATCCAGGTTTTTTTCACCCAGAGTCTGCAACTGTTTATTTATGTATTTTACAAGCTTCTACATGGAGCGCTGATCCAAACATTAATATTTCACATTATTGCTACATAAATAAATGTTGATATATCAACAGTGATATGCTGGAGCTATCTTAACTTGTGTACAAAAGTTGGTTGTTAAAATTTGGGAATTTGCAGGTCAATTTTAAATCATTGGTAGTTTGAAGTGGGCTGTGGCAGGGAAGTATTTACTCCATGGATGTTAACACATGCTGTAAGTTATTTCTATTCTTTTTAAAAATACATCAAATGTTACATTATAAAAAATAAAAATAAATATATAACTAAAACTAAGAGGCTATTTGAGGTCACAAGATAAGACTAGAATGTAGAAAGTGAGTAGTAACAAAACTAGAAGTAATTTATTGAAGGAAGAAGCTGACAGTATTCTCTACACAAGGAATGAAAGGAATGTCTGGTTTCTAAATGCCAGCATTTGAGTTGCAGGGTAAAAGTTTTGAATTTGCAAGCTTAAATAAAACCAGTTACTTTGCGTGTGATAGATATGGCCATACAATAAACCAATTTATAAATGAAACTTTAGTGTGTTCTAGTTTTAAAAATACTAAAATTAAAGATAATACCTCAGGCAAATTGACCAATGGGTTGAAAATTTTAAAAAGATAATACCTTAAGTGAAATGGTAATATTGAAATGTAGCATGTGGCTCTGTACCCAGTCTCTAATAGCACTAGTATTGGAATGAACTTGAAGATTCAGAAGAAAATCTGTATTTCTATTTGTAAAATTACCAGTCCATCTCTTGAACCCAAACTGTGGTTGTATCTTCATCGTTACATTCTAAAATTTAAATAATAATGGCGGCCTGCAGTTTTAGCTAAACCTAGTACATAGAATATTGCAAATAGAATAAAATGACAAAATTTAAATGGCTCAGTAGTTTTTATTTTTTTTTAATTTATTAAGAAAATTGAATTACCTACAAAATCTCTCTTGTTAATCCCAAATTAGCTTCCTGGAAATGTTTCTTACACTAACTGTTGTGATATGCAAGTGGGAGAAATAATACATTTATTCTTTCTCATAATTCTTTGCATATTCCACAGAGCAACATTATTTGACAAGATTTAAAGTACTTAGTGATTTTATTGGACTTTAGTATAGCAATACAGGTTATACCAGAAGTTAGATTTGCATTAGTTTATATATAAACATTATGTTTAAAGAATATGCATTTTCATGAGACAAATAATATAAAATGGCTCATTTTACATTATTGTGGTATTAATTATGAAATCTTCAAGCAGATACCTATACTGAATGATTTTTAAAACCTTGTAGTAGTTGTTATATATCTACATGAAAAATTATTTTCAATCTAAATCAACTTGTGAGATTCAGCAGTCAAGATTTTAAATAAATAACATGAATTTAATCTCTTATAAAAGTTAACCCTCTTGACACTACTGAATTGCAGAATGCTGTAAACATTCCAAAATGTTTATTTTTCAATATATATTCAGTGTATTTATGATTATACTCAATTTGCTTATCTTGAAATATAATTTGCTGATGTTTTATTGGTTAACATTGTATATGATAGACTAATATTGCTTACATCATCTTTTACTTTTCTTTTTGTATGTGATATTGTGTGTACAGTTAAAGATTTCTAAATATGTTTTTTCGTTGAAATTATTGATTTATTGTAAATAGATATCACTTAGAAAAGAGTAATACAATCAAATAAGTAATATAAGAGCTTGAAACTTCAAACTTGAAGGTTCTTACCCTAATCCTGAGCAAATTTTTCTACCATTGTGTTTTGTCTGAGGAATCAGTGAAAAATCATAATTATTCTTGTGTAGTTCCTAGAGACAGATAGGGTGATGAGGGGGATTGAGTCTTCATAATTACCTTGTCTGCCCATAGAAAAAATTAGTGACAGTTGCCTCATTCAATCACTGTATTTTAGTGCCTATCCCAGTGTTTAGATTAAGTAGTGGTGGTTAAGTTAAATAAAATATTATATAGAGATGGAAGGGGTGGAGAGACAGACATAGAATTTAAATAGAGCCTGCTGGTATTCGCTTTAATATATCATATAAACTTACTGACTACTTTGACAACAAAGTAATTTGAATTGTAAGAAATGTATTTCCTTAAATGGCTTATTGATTGGATAAAAAAGTAGTCAACAGAGTATTCTAGAATTTCCTTTGACAAGAATATCTCTTTAGGTTAAAGAATGAAACATCTTGAATGTACAATGTTTTACTATATTTTAAGGCTGTACTTACAAATGACTATATATGTTTTGTTTTTCAGAGTTGGAGCATTATTCAGTATATTAATGTCTTATTGATAATGGCAGAACATCCACCACTACTGGATACAACTCAGATCTTAAGTAGTGATATTTCTCTTTTGTCTGCCCCTATTGTAAGTGCAGATGGAACACAACAGGTAAGAAAACTGAAATGTTTATTTCTTTATGTCTAATACACATGTATTTATGCAAAATTTAAAACAAATCACAATAGTGAGTTCCTGTTAATTCGTGTTTTAAATTCCCAGTTCAAAATATTGTTCAGTTTTATAAGATGATAAAAATAATGAGACTGTTTTTGAAGTCTCTTCTAAAATATCTTGCTAATTAATGGTCAGATTTCTTATGTGTATATTTAGTTGCCATTCAAGTTGTTTTTGTTTTCCTTTAGACAAATAGTGTGCTAGTCCCTGAGTTTAGCCTTGTACCTTAATGATTATTATAAATCATTTCAAATCATTATGAAATTATGATTTTTGCCTACATTATATAATAATAAAACGTTGTCTTTTCCTTCCCATTCTCCTCTCCCTTCCAAAAGTAAATACACAATTCCTGAAAAGCTGACAGATTTTTTTCCCCAGCCCAGGTCTTTATTTAAAATGTTGTGGTTGCACTGATTTCACTATTCCCACAGTAATCCTAAAAGGGATAGGAATAATAAGCTTTCACAAGTACTTGTTATGGGCCAGGCAATGTGCTTCATTCTCATAACTATCTTAGATGGTAGGTATTTTAACAGTGGGTGAGTAAACAAACACTAAAAACATAATAAATGATAATGAGGAAGAGAAGGAACAGTTTAGGTGCCCATTATGTAATAAACATTGTGCTAAGAGCTGTATGATCTCATTTAATTCTTTCAACAATTCTGTGAGGTAGGTACACCTGCCCTTATTTTGCATATGAAGCAAAATGAGTTTCAGAAAATCTTAAATAACTTGTTCAGCATCACACAAAGCTTGTGCTCCTAACTGTAACTCATACTGCCTCCTTGGGAAACTTAAAAACAAGAAAGTCAGATTTTCTTACTTTATAAACTTAGTATCTATAGTAGGCAATTATGATTTGCTTACAAGATAAAGGGCTACTATTGAAAAATTAGTAGCAATTGGCTTGGGCTCTAAATTTTCCTGTTCTGTGTAAACATGGCAAAAAGTGTTGTGTCCTGATTTTAATTTTGGTACGTGCTCTTATCCCAGCAATTTCATTCCACAAACTTGCTTTTCATGGTCAAATTTAAGTCTGCTAAGATTTTCTACTCACAAAAATAGTAGATGTGGCAGGTATTCATTTGCTTTATGAGGCTGTCCAAGTGTCTTCAGTTATCATTTGTTGCCTCAGGCCAGTCAATAGTTTCAACTTGTTGATAATCTAATGTATAAAAGAATCTATTAAGCAGTTAATTACATTACATTGATATAGTTGCTATAGTTGTATATTCTGTTAAGGGGAAGACAGCAAGCTGAAATAACTCCATGATGCCATCTCAAGACTTTTCTCTCCTTGCCCCAGAAGGAAATTTGGTTAGCAGAATTTTCTTGAAATCTTGAAGGCACCATGGCTATCGTGTCACAGTAATGGTGTAGATGGCTATAGAGAAAGGATCTTGGAATAGAAGAATCTACTAGCAAGATTTAAAGGAGCAGGTGGAGTTAGGAGGTCTAGGGACAGGTTTTTTGGTAGAGTTTAAAAACAAACAGATTTCAGGAAGTGTAGAGTAAAGCCTTGAATTCTAACTAGCAGGTTGCGTGTAGTTCGGTAGGGAGAGAGCTAAACACGAGTGGAAGAAAACACTGGACTGGCCTGATAGATTTGGATTTGATTTTGGTTGCCGAAGACAAGTTATTTAACTTCTATGAGTATGTTTGCTTCTCTAGAAAATGGAGGTAATAATATCTTAAAGTAATTATAGCTATGTGGGTGAAACGAGCCTGAAGGAACTCAGTAAATGTTTGCTGAATCCTAAGTAAAGCACTCAATAAATGTTTAGAAGACTGAAGAAACTTTAGATATCCCAGTCAGGATTTCAATAAATAGAGATAGTTATAATAAGCAGTGGATCAGAAAATGTGGAGATAGTTATGAAGGATGCATATGAAGTGTAAAGAGTGAACCAATAGCTATCATAGAATGTAAGGGACTATATACAAGGCAGATAATAATTAGAGGTGGGAGTGCAATAAACTTGACACCAGACATTTCTTTGTCTTAACACAAGAACTTATTGATATGCCAAGTTATAGCTTACCTATGGAGATATGACACAACTTGGTTGATGCCTGTTTAACCACAGACTAAAAGACTGTTCCTGACAGATGGAAGTGTCATGCACAAGCATGATATTAAAAATTCAAGACGACATATTTTGTCCCTTGTCTTGACTTTTCTTCAGAATATTATGCTATATGGAATGATTTCTCTTCTACTCTTGGGATCAAATTAATTTTCCTGTAGCTGGCTATTAAGATTATCTGTCTCCTCATTAATATTTTCTGGTTTAATACAGTAAACATTTCCTACTGTATCATATTACACGCAGTGGGTCTTTTGGCTTGTGAATCATAATAGAGGGAATTGCTCCTGATGTCACTGCTAGGGTTGCCTTTAGGGAGGCTGTAATAGTCATTTATTATTCATTTTGACAAGCAGCTTATGAACCTTTTTTTGTGGTTATGGAATCTGCCTCCCTTTTTCATTATTAAAATAGACTTTATTTTTAGAGCAGTTTTAGGCTTATAAGAAAAATTGAGCAGACAGTACAAAGTTCTCACATACCACCTCTTCTCCATAGTTTCTTCATTTATTAACATCTTATATTAGTGTGATATATTTGTTACAATTAATGAACCAGTATTGATGCGTTATTATTAAGTAAGGTCCATAGGGTTCACTCTTGGTGTTGTACAACAGTTCTTCAGGTCTTAACAGATGGGTAATGTCATATATCATTACAGTATCATACAGAATAATTTCACTGCCCTAAAAATCCCGTGCTTCACCTTTTCATTCTTCCTTTACTCCCCCCAAATCCTTGGCAACCACTGATCTTTTTACTATCTCTCTATAGTTTTGTATTTTTAAGAATGCAATACAGTATGTAGCCCTTTCAGACTGGCTTCTCCCACTTAGCAGTATGGTATAGATAATTTCTTTCCATGGCTTAATAGCTCGTTTCTTTTTCATTATTGAATAATACTTCATTGTATAGATGGACCAGTTTGTTTATTCATTCATCTGTTGAAGGACATCTTGATCACTTCCAGCTTTAGGCTGTTATAAATAAAGCTGCCTTAAACCATGTGCAGATTTTTGAGTGTACATAAGTTTTAATTCACTGGATAAATACCTAGGAACATGATTGCTGGATTGTGCGGTAGGACTGTGTTTAGCTTTGTGAGAAACTACCAAACTGTCTTCTAAGGTGGCTGTACCATTGTACATTCTTTGTCACATGATTGACTTGAGATATCTTTTCCTGATAGCAGAAGGAAAGCCTGTATGAATGTGTGTGCCCTGTTAGAACCTCCAAACCAGTTTTACAGAACATAAGCTTCAAGCGCAAGTGGAATGCTCAGTTCTATTCTCTATTGCCACCATCTAAAGAAAATTTCAGATGTTTTAGTTTCTTGTGTGGTTTAGCAGTTTACTAATTTGTCTTCTCTTAATTTCTACTTACTTACCTTCCAAAAGGATTGAATGCATTTAAAGTTTCAGTTAAGACCTTTAAAAACTTAGCCTGCCTGTTATACATCTTTATTAGTACCTTCTCGATTGCATTAATCTTTTAAAATTATTATTTTTATAACTTCCCGTCTCATTTGTACTCATGGGATTTTAATTTACGGAAGTAACTTAAGAGATGGCACAGAGAGGCTAATGCCATTGAAAGAAGATTTTTATTACTTAAATTTCCCAAAGAAGGGGACGTATCATGTCATACAGGTAGGGCCAAAGGAGAAGCAGCATGTTCTGGTCAGGAGGCAGAAGAAGGCATGAGGAGAAAGCCTGGACCAAACCTTTTGTTGGGGTTTTCACAGGAAAGGCAAGGTGAGGTAAATAGTGTTGGATTGGCTAGTTTTAATAATTCTGACCATCTTTGGGCTGTAAGGGTGATCCCTGGTAGCCCAGTACCTGGCCTGGGATGGTTTAGGGTAGGGTGAATATTGGTTTGGTGTGTAAAAGTTAGATAAGGTGGTTGGCACTATAGACTTGGGATTGGATGGTTTGCATATAAGAAGTATGCCTCTTGCCAAGGCTTTTGTTAATCTATAAGAATTGGCTATCCCTACAAGGGGCCGTCTCTCCCCAGCAAGTGAGGTCACAGGTGCCAGAACATCAGGAATACAGAAAATAAGAAAATAGGGTTAATATAATTGGCCCTGTGATGAGTGGATGCCATTGGACAAATAAAGAATCTAAGAAAACACAGAACGTGCCCTCAGCTTTTTAAAACCTGTTTTAAATCATGAAGTATAACATATATTTATAGAAAAGTACGTAAAATAGGCATGAAATATAGCATATGATTATAAGGCATAAATCTTGTAACTACAAGCCAAGCTAAGAGATATAATACGCCAATACCCTAGAAATTGCTTGTATGTTTCTTCCACATCATAACACCCTCTCTCCTTCAAGGTTACCACTATCCTGACTTTTATGATAATTGCTTAATGACTTTTCTCTGTAGTTTTATCTATATATACTTCACTATACAACAATACTGTAGTTTTGCCAATTCTTGATATTTACATAAATTAAACTTGATTTAACTATTCTTTTGTGACTTGCTGGTCTTATTCAATATTGTTTTAAAGATTTTGAAATTTGTTCTTTTTAGTTTGCAGTGTCAGATTCTATTATGTATGAATATAACTCAATGTATTCATTTATCTCTTCTCTTCTTGATGACCATCTTTGGGGTTTCTAGTTTGGGATTATCATGAACAATGCTTTTTTTCTTTGATTTATCAAACCGTTAATCAAACTGTTAATATATATTCTGGCCACAAGTTGTTAGTCAGTCATAAGTGTAGTGAATATTCTCTCCTGTTCCCCTGTTCTGGTTGTCTTTTCACTCTCTTTGATGTCTTTTTTTTTTTTTTTTTGAGACAGGGTCTCGCTCTGTCACCCAGGCTGGAGTGCAGTGGCGTGATCTCGGCTCACTGCAACCTCTGCCTCCCAGGTTCAAGTGATTCTCCTGCCTCAGCCTCCCAAGTGGCTGAGATCACAGGCGTGCACCACCACACCAGGCTAATTTTTGTATTTTTAGTAGAGATGGGGTTTCACCATGTTGGCCAAGCTGATCTCGAACTCCTGACCTCAAGTGATCCACCCGCCTCGGTCCCCCAAAGTGCTGGGATTACATGCGTGAGCCACCGGCGGCTGGCCTCTTTGGTATCTTTTGATGGACAGTCTTTTATTTTAGTGTGGTCAGATTTACCAGTTCTTTTCTTCTAGAGTTAGTGTTGTGTTTCTTCTCTCTCTACAAAAAAATTTAAAATTTAGCTGAGTGTGGTAGTATATGCCTATAGTCCCAGCTACTCAGGAGGCTGAGGTGGGAGAATCACTTAAGCCCAGGAGGTCAAGGCTACAGCAAGTCATGATTATACCACTGTACTCTGGCCAGGGCAACAGAGCAAGACCATGTCTCAAAAAAAATGTTTAAGGTATTTATGAACAGGAATTCCCTATACTGAGGCAATGAAAATATTTCTAAAAATATATTCTAAAAACTATACTTGTGTGTTGAACATTTTATTCCAAAATCTACTGGAGTCGATTTTTGTGAACTGTGTCAAGCATAGGTCCAATTTGACTGTTTTTCCATATATGTATATACTTAATTATTTCAGCACTGTTTATTGAAAAATCTGTTGTTTTCCTGTTGCTCCACAATGATACTTTTGTCATGTATCTATGATACATTGTTACAGATATGATCAAATATCTGTCACATATTTGTAGGGTTATTTATGGATTTTTTTTTTTTGAGACAGAGTCTTGCTGTGTCGCCCAGGCTGGAGTGCAGTGGTGCGATCTCGGCTTGCTGCAAGCAAGCTCCGCCATGGGTTGACACCATTCTCCTGCCTCAGGCTCCCAAGTAGCTGGGACTACAGGTGCCCACCACCACACCCGGCTAATTTTTTGTATTTTTAGTAGAGATGGGGTTTCACTGTGTTAGCCAGGATGGTCTTGATCTCCTGATCTCGTGATCCGCCCGCCTCGGCCTCCCAAAGTGTATTTATGGATTTTTAATTCTCTTTCATTGATCTGTTTTATTATCCCTGTGCCAAGAATACACCAAGTCTTGGTATCTGGTAAGCAAACCATCCCACCTTATTCTTTGAGAAGGTCTTGGTATTCTTGGGCCTTTACATTTACATGTAGATTTTAGAATTAGCTTATCAGTACACACACACACATGCACACACACACAACACCTGCTGAGTTTGATTTGGATTGCCTTGTATCTATAGATTGATTGAGGGAAGAATTGGCATCTTTACAATATTGAATTTTTCAATTGTTGAAGTTGGTATATTCATCCATTTATGTAGGTTTTTAATGTCACAGTGAAGTTTTATAATTTTTCCCATAAAGGTCTTGAATATCTTTTGTTAAATTTATTCCTGGGCACTTGGGGTTTTATATGCAATTATAAGTGTGTGTGTGTGTGTGTGTGTGTGTGTGTGTGTGTGTGTGTGTGTGTGTGTGTGTGTGTGTGTGTGTGTGTGTGTGTGTGTGTGTGTGTGTGTGTGTGTGTGTGTGTGTGTGTGTGTGTGTGTGTGTGTGTGTGTGTGTGTCCTGTTCCTGGTGAGTTAGAAATACAGTTTATTTTTGTATATTGCTTCAATATCCAGCAACCTTGCTATACTCTTACTCATTTTGAGACTTGTTCTTAGTCTCAAAGAGAGTATTTTCAGGATATTATTAAGCATGATGTTTATTATACATTTTTATGGATATTCTTTCTAAGATCTAAAAGGGTAAGCCAGGTGCAGTGGCTGACGCCAGTAATCCCAGCATTTTGGGAGGCTGAGGCGGGCAGATTGCTTGAACACAGGAGTTGGAGACCAGCCTGTGCAACATAGTAAGACTTCATTTATACTAAAAATAAAATTAGCTGGATGTGGTGGCACACACCTGTAGTACCAGCTACTCAGGAGGCTGAGATGGGAGGATCACTTGAGCCTGGGGGGTTGAGTCTGCAATAAGCTGTGATTATGCCACTGTGTTCCAGTCTGGGCAACAGAGTGAGACCCAGTCTCATATTTTCAACGTTTCTAAAATAATGATATATTTTTCCTTCACATTTTGATGTCATAATTTACATTAATTTTAAAATGTTTAACTGTTAGTATATTTCTGGCTAAACCAAATTTCATTGTGATACATTGTTCTTTTAATGTATTGCTGGATTGGGGTATGCTAATATTTTTTCTTGGATTTTATTTTTAGTCTGTGTTCATGAGTGAGACTGTCCTATAATGGGCATTTCCCTAATATCCTGAGTTGGTATCAAAGATGTGCTGAACTAAACTGTGGAGTTTACCCTTTTGTTTCTTATTCTTTGGTTAAATTTGTATTTGTTTAAAATTGTTTCTTCCTCATTTGGTATAACTTGTTCAGTGAAATCTTCTGAACCTAAGTTTCTTTGACTGAAGTATAGAAATGAAGAAGCAAATCAGATGCATACTATGAATACTTCATCTTAAGTTTGGAAGTACATTTTTATAATACTGAGGTAATCTGTGTATATTTGTTATGTAAGTGGTATTAAAATGATGAAGAAAAGTTGAGTTTTTAAATAAATTTAATAAGAACTATTTAAGCACTTATGATCAGGCATTTGATGCATTTAAAATAAAATTTATTGATGTTATTAATGCAGATTAAAATGTTTAAGGAGAGTGAAGCTAGGGAAAGAAAATGTTGTAATATCAGATGAAAAAAACCTGAATTAAGGTCATATTAATGATACACGATTTGAGAAATATTAAGGGGGTAAAATTGGTGAACAAGTCATAGAACAAAACTAAGAGAGGGGATAAAAATTTCCCCAGGATTTTCTTTGAAAATGTAAGTGGATAGCAAGACCATTTACTAAGTAGTTAAGTCTTATCAGTCAGAATAGGCAAGATTATTTTATGGTAACAAACAGCTTCTTAATCTCCATAGTTTACCAAAAGGTTTATTGCTCATACTGCATGTCCTTCACAGGTTTGCTGTGGCTGTGCGCCACATAGTCTTCACCTGAGACCCAGCCCCTATATAGAATGTTGCTGGTATCCTGGTGAACTACTTGCTGATCTCCATTCCATTTTATGGACCAACACAAGGCACATGGCCAAGCTTGCCATCAGTGTTGGGGGGTTATAATAGCAGCTACTGTTTGAGCCCTTACCGTGTGTTCAGACACTGGGGCAAGTCATGCATTATTTCATTTAATCTTCATAACAGTCCTTAGAAGTAGCTTTAATATTTCCATTTTATAGAAACTAAGAATCAGAAAGGTGTTAACTTGTTACTAGGTTAAGTAACATAGCTTCTGAAAGGCAAAAACCAGGATTCAAAGCTAAGTCTTTAAAATTCCTAATCATTTATCATGGTCTTAATCACTATAAAAATAGTAAATTAATGGATTAAATTTCAGGAAAAAGATCTGATTCGAACCAGAGATACAGAAATTATCAGAATAGTCAGGGTAGTGAAGCCATAGGAATTAATGAGTTTATTCATACTGAGAGAATTTCGATTTGATATGGGAAAAGAATGTTAGTAATTTCTGATATAACACACTAGTGAGTAGGCCTTTGTAACTGGTATTAAAATGATTAATATATACTGCCAAAATGAAAGTAGGTTTATATAATACTACACCTTAACTTGAACACACTAGAGCTTTTGAAAGACCCTATATGAACATCTTATTCTGCAGCTTTTCCTGTCCAAGTTTTTGGTTAGCTTCTTGTTTTCCCTGTTGTTATCCTCACCACAAGCCAACTGTGATGTTAAACCAACTGCCACTGATTGTTTTACACATGCTCCCCAGGGGGAAAGCTATTTGCAATAAGGGAGCTCTGAGTTAGGACAAATCAAGACAAGCCCTGGGACTGGGTGTTTCCAGGGAACTGCCAGACAGGTCAAATATGACAGTTCTTTTGGAGATGAGACTTTTACGGTATTCCAAACCATTCTGTCCCTTCCAGTGGCTGCTAGTCTGCTGGTTTTTACTGCTGCTGTGATTCTGAGACTTTTCCAAGGCTTCTGTGAAGCTGGGGAGACGGAGTAGGGAATAGTGCAAATTAAAATGACACAAAGCTCACTGTCCATATCAGGATCTACCTGTTTTCCCTGAACATACTGTTGCAAGCCTTTGGTTAATTTCTAGAGTTCCTAAAAAAATCAGTTTTGATGATTTGCGCCTGTGTTCTCACTGCTGTTATGGAGGAATGGATTTTTGGAGGTTAACACTGTGTCGTTCCTAATGATATCATCCAAAATGGAGTTTTTATGGAATAAAAATGCAGTATGATCAGAGTAGGGCCAATTCTCTATGTAATACAACATTTTTTTCTAGTGTCATTTTATATTTTTATATTGATATCTAAACTTTGGAAAACAGTGTTTATTATTTACCAACATGTACAATGAATAAATTTCTTCATCATATGACTGTATATATAGAATAAAACTATGTTCAAAGCCTGCTGGGTGAACAATTGTAAAAAGAAGGTATTTTTTTTTCATCTGACTCAGATCCTTACTTCAGAAATTTACAATGAATAAACCATTTCACAGGTTAATAAGTTTCCTTACTTGAGGGCCCTCATCATTTTTGTTGATACATGTTAAGCTTTCATGCATAGCAGGCCTTTGGTTAGACCCTTGATCGAGAATTGTCTCAAAAACATTCAGAGCATTTGTCCAGAGGAAACTAAAGACAAACCAGAAAAAGCAGAGCTGGGTAGGAGAGTAAAGGTGCTTCCCCCTTTTTACATTACCGAAAACAAACCTAAAAACAAAGCTCTACATGTTTGTTTCTGAGATTAGCTTTTACATAATGTTACTTTGGATTAAACTTTTATCTCTATGGAAGTTGTGTTTGGTTTAAATGGAAATAAGAAGGAAAACTTTCACCAATAGCCAAAAATCTAATATGAAAACTTTAAAAAGTGCTCACATTTTTAAGTTCAAAAAGTTACAAATTTGTAAATATATGCATTTAAAAATCTGATAGCTTACATGCTAAGCTATAAACATAAACCTTAGGAATGAGACTACTGAGACTGAAATAAAGCTTATACTTTTGTGACAATAATTTTGTGCCTCAGAATTCTGATACAAACCATTAATCATAGATTTCATGGCCCAAATTAGTCATCTTCTAACTGCTATGCAGCTTTGCCTGGCAAATAAATAGTGGTTTGCTAAATTTCTCATTCTTAGAAGCTTTGGAAAGGCTAGAATTTAAACATTACTCTCCTCTTTCAATTAGTTTTTTTCTCCCACGCGCCTGCACCATGCCACCTTCTGTGATATTTCGTTAGAAAATCAAATACTTTTGAAAAATTCTAGTGCTATTACCGTTAACTTTTCTTTAGACATAAAAAGCCTTATGCTCAAGGTTCAGATCTGAAAATTTGCTTAATTATCACATTTTTGTAAGCACATATTTTAAAAAATTTATGATAAAGATTCAGCTAGGTTGTCCTGGAAAAAAATTAGCTTCACACATATTCAGGTTCTGTCTGTGTATAAAATATTGCACTGGTTCTTGTTTTAAGAGATGATAAAATCAGATTTACAAATTGGATGTAAATTTTAAGATAGTCTAAAGGGAAGAAAGGTTCATAAAATATCAATCAGGAACAGAGTTACAAAGAATGCAAACTGGAATTTAGTTTCTATATTTGGCACAAAATAATAAAATTGTATTCTTATTGAATGACTTGAGACCAATACCATTTCATTTGTTTGTTTTTTAAACTATATATTTCCAATAAAACAAAAATTGGGCAAATTATTTTATTTAGTTGAAAAATTATTTCATTTTAAAAGTGGACAGTAAAATACTTTCATGTAATTCAAGCTAATATGACAAAACTAAAATATTTTGTAGCGTTTTTATACTATCTTAATATATATTTTTATATATTTAATATGTTTTTAAAACTGTTGTGAAAGAGAATCATCAAACTCTAAAATAAACATCTTAAAGAAATGAAACATAATGGTCCTGGAATTTTGATGGATTCTTGGTCTAAAAAGCATTGATGTTCTATTAAACTCCTACATATTCTACAGTTAAATTCTAAACTCTGATTCAAAGTGACTCAAAAGTTAGTTAACTCCTGTGCCCCAGAATCCTGTAGAAATTGTTAACTTTTAAGTAATATCGTTTGGACTAAAGCAAGGAGGAAATAAAGAATAACTTGAAAGTAGCACTGTATAAATAGGGAAATGCATTCAACTAAAATACAAAGATAATGTTTCCCACTTTTGCAAGTGTCCTTACATTAGATTAATATAAAGCAAGATGATTTTTGTCAAAAAGTGTACAGATGGTTGTTGAAGTAGAAATTGAGTTCTGCTTTTTCAACTCATAACGTTCTCCTTTCATATAAAAATACAAAAGATTAACAAAACCAAAAGTGAGTTTCTTGAAAAGATTAACAAAATTGACTAGCCATTAGCTAGGCTAAGAAGAAAAAGAGATAAATAAATAAATCAAAAATTTAAAAGGAGACATCACAACGGATACCATAGAAATACAAAGGATTGTTAGAGACTACTATGAACAACTATATGTCAATAAATTTGAAAACCTAGAGGAAATCGATAAATTACTGGACACATTCAACCAACCAAAATTGGAACAGGAAGAAGTAGAAAACCTAAACAGACCAATAACAAGTAATGAGATTGAATTTTTAATAAACTCTCCCAAGAAAGAAAAGTCCAGGACCAGATGGCCTCACTGCTGAACTCTACGGAACCTTTAAAGAAGAATTAATACCAGTTTTCCTCAAATTATTCTAAAAAGTTAAAGCAGAGAGAACTGTTCCTAACCATTTCCATGAGGCCAACATAACCCTGATACCGAAACTGAACAAGGACACAACAGAAAAAGAAAGCTAAAGACCAATATCCCTGATGGACATAGACACAAAAATCCTCAACGAAATACTATGTAACGAAGTTAATCCAACAATTCATCAAAAAGATAATACACCATGATCAAGTGAGATTTATCGCAAGAATGTAAGAATGGTTCAACATACATAAATCAGTAAATGTGATACATGACGTCAACATAATGAAGGACAAGAACCATAAAACCTCTCAGTAGATGAAGAAAAAGTATTTGATAAATTCAGCATCCCTTCATGATTTAAAAAAAAAAAAAAACCCTCAATAAATTAGGTACAGAAGGAAAGTACCTCAATGCAATAAAGGCCATGTATGACAAACCCACAACTAATATCATGCTGAATGGGGAAAAGCTGAAAGCTTTTTCTCTAGGAACTGAAAAATAATTGGTTTTAATGAGTCGCAAATTAGCCAACCCACTTATACAGTTGTTTTTCCTTTCAATAATAATTTTCAAGTAGTAGTAGTTCATATTTTCCCCATTTTTCTCTCTGCTTCTAAAAGTGATTAGAAAAAAATATTTTGATGCTACTACTGATATTTTCTTCAGTGTCTTAAATTATCTCCTAAATAGCTTTCTTGTGCTTGCTCCGCATAGATAGATAGAGGAATCATGGCTGTAGGACAAATCATAAATCATTAGATTTAAAATAGGTTAGTTTTCAAATAGTGCTTTTTTGTAATTGAGATACAATTCCATTTCGTAAGTATTTACTAAGGTAACTACTACTAGATATAATTTATGTTCCTGAAAATTTATAATTTAGCATATGAGTGTGCCTGTGCACACTGGTTTATAACATTATAAATCAATATATGGCAGTTTGAACAAAAGTGATTTAGATAGCTTTTCTCATCACTATTGCCTTGGTAATACTTGATATATTTGAAAAATATATATTCTAATATTTTCTTTTTTCAAGATTTCAGCATGACTGAGTAATCTATTACATTCTTAAGTAATTCTTTAGAATGTCTGAATAAAATACCTGTTCTTTAACTAGTAAGCATAGTAAGCATTAATTTCAATGTCTTATATGTGTCCTCAAACATGTTATTGACCACTTAATAGCCTATATACCTATATAATACAGAAACGGGCATTTACAGCTAAAACAGCTGGTAAACTTAACTGATACACTAATGAGTGCTAATTGTATAAGGAAAGAACTTAACATTAGCCATAAAGTTGGCCACAAAGGGCCTGTATGTGAAATACCCTATCTTGAGGTGATTAATTGGACTTACTAAAAGTTTGGGGGAAGAAAGGAGATTGGAGTTATGTTCTAAAGAAAAAAAATGCAAATTAAAACCTTAATGAGGTTGTAGATGTTAAGGAACCTGACAGTATAGTAAGGCTTGTGGAGCAATAGGATCCATCAGATACTGCTGGCACTGTCAATTTGGAGAGTGATAATAGCAGTATTTAATAAAGCTGAAAAAATGTATCTTCCAAATCCAAAACATATATACTTCTAAATATTTCTCTTACAGAAAATCATATATAAGGCACATGTGCAAAACTATTCTCTGCATTTTGTAATAATGATAGAACTGGAAACAATATAAATGTTTACTAGTAGGGAAATGGAGAAGATTTGAGAGGATTTATGTAATGGAATACTAGAATACTATATACCAGTATTTTATTGTATGAATCTATACTATGGATAAATCTCAAAAATACAACATTGAGTAAAATAGCAGGTTAGGGATTTGTAAGATGTGATGTCACTGATATAAATTAATAAAAATAAAAATTTCACAAAATAGCAGTATATACTAATAATGGATGTATATAAGCATGCGTATGAAGAATACTAAATGAGAATGATACACTCCAAGTTCGGAAAAATGATCTGTAATAAAATTATATTTCTTTTTCAAAAGAGCATCTGAGGAAAATTCATCAATATAATTCTAGTTGTTTCTGGAAAGTAAAGGATACAATACTGTCTACTTTTCTGTATGTTTGAAATATGATAAAAAAAATTAAAGAGATGCCATTAGGCATTATAGACAGGGTAGTTACTAAGAGGTTTTGTTTCGTTTTGTTTTGTTTTATTGTTTTTTTAAGACAGGGTCCTGTTCTGTCACCCAGGCCAGAGTGCAGTGGTGTGATCATGGCTCACTGCAGCCTCAGTCTCCTGGGCTTAAGTGATCCTCCTGCCTCAGCCTCCTGAGTAGCTAGAACTACAGGCATATGCCACCACACCCAGTTAATTCTGTTATTTTTTTTTAGAGACAGAGTCTCACTATGTTGCCCAGTCTGGTCTTGAACTCCTGAGCTCAAGTGATCTTCCTGCCGTGATAGAAGGTTTTGAATGTTATATTCTAAGTTTTAGATTTGAGGTAATAAGATATAGGTAGCCAATAAAGTTTCAAAAGTAGATCAATGAAAAGATGAGAATAATCCTTGAGGAAAATTATTTGGTTAACTATATAGTTAAATGCAATGGAGTAGGGAGACAGCAGAGGAAGGATTGATTGGCTTATATATCCACCCCACCAAGTATAAAGTAATGTGGGTCCAGAGGATACCAACTGTGAAATAGAAAGTAAAGGGAGAAACCTGATAGTTTTTTTTTTTTTAGAGAAAGAATGAGTATGATGAAATTTTGGAAATTCAAAACTGAAAGAGTGTACAGAAAAAAACAGTCCAATTCACATTTTTACAGATGGACAAACTAAAGGCTCATAGTTAGCCAGTTTACACACTGAGTGGCAGATTTGAGACTAGACTCAATATCTTCTGATCCCCCAGTCTCAGTCACTTTGGAGTAAGAAAGGACGTTGAGTTTAAACTCAAAATTCTACAACCCTTGGTTCTAGGTAAGTAATGATCTAGTTGATACTAATAAAACAGTTAGAAATGACAGCACCTAACCAATAGGAATGGTTAGTGAATGGTTTTCCAACACTGTCTCCTTACATTCAGTAGGAATGTTCACAAGACAGTTGAGTAGATACAAAGAAATAAAGAGGACCAGTAAACATAACCAGGTAAATATAAAATACAGTATAAATGTATTTAAAAATTTTTTCTGTCTGATTTAAAAGTAATTTGCAGAAAGCAATAATTATACACTGTTGGTTGGCTTATAAGGTATAAAAATGTAATTAGTGTTATAGCACAGAGGATGGGAGAGGGAACTGAGGTTAGAGGAGCAGTGTTTTTTACATACAATTGGAATTAACTGGATCAACATTATTATGAGTTAAGAGGTTAATTATAATCCCCAGGGCATCTACTAAGAAAATAACTCAAAAGAATATAGTAAAAGAAACAACAGGAGAATTAAAATAGAACATCAGAATATATTTAATATAAGGCAAAAATGGAGGAATTGAGGAACAAAAAAGATATAATATCATACATAAAACAGAGCAAAATAGCAAACTGATAAGGCAAATCCTACCTTATCATTAAGTACATTGCATCTAAATGGATCAAACATAACAGTGAAAAGACAGTTATTGACCAAATGGATAAAAATTCAGGTGCAACGGCTCACACTTGTAATCCCAGCATTTTGGAAGGCCAAGATTGGTGGATCACCTGAGGTCAGGAGTTTGAGACCAGCCTGACTAACATGGCGAAATCCCATGTCTACTAAAAATACAAAAATTAGCCAGGTGTCTGGTGTCACCCACCTGTAGTCCCAGCTACTCAGGAGGCTGAGGCAGGAGAATCACTTGAACCCAGGAGGCAGAGGTTGCAGTGCGCCGAGATTGCGCCACTGCACTCTAGCCTGGGCAACAGAGTGAGACTCTGTCTTAAAAAAAAAATTCATGCTTTAACTATGTGCACTCTATAAGAGACACTCTTTATTTTTTAAGAGACAGGGGTCTTGCTCTGTCACCAGGCTGAAGTGCAATGGTGCCATCATAGCCCTGAGCTCAAGTGATTCTCCTGCCTCAGCCTCCTAAGTAGCTGGGACTCCAGGTGCATCCAACTACACCCGGCTAATTTTTAAATTTCTTGTAGAAACCGAATCTCACTTGTTGCCCAGGCTGGTCTCAATCTCCTGACTTCAAGTGATCCTCCAACCTCATCTTCCCAAAGTGCTAGATTACAGACATGAGCCACACTGTGCCCAGCCCAGGACGCTCTTGAAATCAAAGACACAAATACGTTGAAATGTAAAAGATAGAATAAGAGAACTTGTAACCCAAAGAGAAATGAAATGAGTATACTAATAATTGACTTTAAGTCAGAAAAGTTACTAGAAATGACTATACTAATAATTGACTTTAAGTCAGAAAAGTTACTAGAGACAAAGAAGGATGTTTTATAATCATAAAAGGGTAAATCTGCCTCTAACCATCAAGCCGCCAAATATCTGAAATAATGATTGACAGAATTGATGGGAGAAATAGACAGTTGAACAATAATAGTTGGAGCCTTCAATAGGTAGAATATTAACAAGGAAATGGAAGGTATGAACGACACTGTAAACCTGATAGACATCTGTAGAACATTCCACCCAACAACAGCAGCATGTATAATATTTTCAAGTATACATGGATCATTGTCCATTATAGGGTATATACTAGGTCATAAAACTAGCAAGCCTCAATAGTAAGAATTTTTTTTTTTGAGACAAGGTTTTGCTTTGTCACCCAGGCTGGACTGCAGTGACATAATCATGGCCCACTGCAGCCTTGGCCTCCTGAGCTCAAGTGGTCCTCCCACCTTAACCTCCCAAATAGCTAGGACCACAGATGTACGTCACCATGGCAGGCTGAAGTTTTTTTTTTAGTAGAGACAGGATCTCCCTCCGTTGCCCAGGCTTCAGTAAGTTTAAAGAGATAGAAATAATACAGAGTATTTTCTTCAAACACAATGAAATGAAATTAGAAATTAATAACAGAGAAATTTGGGGAAATAACAAATATGTATAAATTAAAGAGTATATTTCTACAGAGCCAGTAGGCTAAAGAATAAATCACAAAGGAAATTAGAAAATACTTTCGTTTGAATGCAAACAATGATACAACATACTAAAATTTACGATATACTGCTGAAGTAATGATTAAAGGAATACATATCCCCTTAAAAGCCTGTGTTTAAAAAGAAAGCTCTCAAATCAGTTATCTAACCTTTTACTTTAAAAAGCTATAAAAAGAAGATAAAACTAAACCCAAAGCTGGCAGAAGAAAACAGTAAAGCTTAGAGTAGAAATAAATGAAATAGAGAACAGAAAAATATAGAAAATCAAAAATACCAAAAGTTGGCTCTTTGAAAAGATCAACAAAATTGCCAACCCTTTTAAGTAGACAAATCAAGAAAGAATGAAGTGTTGGTGGTGCAGTGGTGAGCATAGCTGCTTTTCAAGAACAAAAAAGACTCAAATGACTAAAATCAAGAATGATCAAGAATGAGAGAGTAGACGTTACTACAGATCTTACAGAAATGAAAGGATTATTAATGAATACTATGAACAGTTGCATGCCAACAGATAGTCTAAGTGAACTAGACAAATATCTAGAAAGACACAAAACAACCAAAACTGAATCAAGAAAAAATATAAAATCTGAATACATGTATAACAAGTAAAGAGATTAAATTGGTACCACAGAGAAAAACTGTCCCCAAGGTAAAGCCCAGACCCAGATGGCTTTTTTGGTGAATTCCACCAAATGTTTAAGGGAGAATTAACACCAAATCTAAAACTAAACCAGACAGAGACATCTCAAGAAAACCACAGACCAATATCCCGTATGAATATAGATATAAAATCCTCAACAAAGTACTAGCAAATCAAGTCCATGAACATATACAATTCTATTTTACTTCGTTATGTACATCAACTAAGTGGGGTTTGTAGTAGGAATGTTGAAGTTGGTTCAACATACATAGAACAATCATTGTAATATACCACGTGGTCATCTCAGTAGACTCAAAAGAAGCATTTGACAAAATTCAACACTTTTCATGATAAAAATACTCAGTATACAAGCAATGGAAGGGAACATCCTCAACCTCGTAAAAGGCATCTGCAAAAAAACCACAATTAACATTGTATGGAATGGTGAAAAACTATGCTTTTCCTCTAAGATGAGAAACAAAATATGGATGTCCTGCTCTCACCACTTCTATTCAACGTTGTACTGGAAGTTCCAGCCTGGGCAAATAAGTAACTAAAGGAATTAAAGGCCTCCAGTTTGGAAAAGGAATAAAACTCTATTCAAAGAGAACATGATCTTGTAAAAAGAAAATCTTAAAGAATCCACTAAAAAACTATTGGAACTAATAAACAAGTTCAGCAAGGTTGTAGGATATAGGTTCAATATAGAACAATAAATTGTATTTCTATATACTGGCAATGAACAATCTGAAAATGAAATTAAGAAAACTTTTCCATTTACAACAGCATAAAAAAGAATAAAATACTTAGGAATAAGTTTAATGAAAGAAATATAAGACGTATACACTGAAAACCATAAAACTCACTGAAAGAAATTAAGGAAGACTTAAACAAGTGGAAAGACATCTGATGATCATAGATCAGAAGACTTAACATTGTTAAGGTGAAATACTGCCAAATTATACATATCCGATACGTTGCCTACCAAATTCCAAGCTTACTTTTTTGTAGCTATTAACAAGTTGAGCCTAAAATTTGTATGGAAATGCAAGAAACACAGAATAGCCAAAACAATTTTGAAAAAGAACACAGTGGGAGAATTCAGTGTTTCTCCGTTTTAAAACTTACTGCAGGCCGGGTGTGGTGGCTCATGCCTGTAATCTTAGCACTTTGGGAGGCTGAACTGGGCAGATCACTTGAGGTCAGAAGTTTGAGACCAGCCTGGCCAAGATGGTGAAACTCCATCTCTACTAAAAATACAAAAATTAGCATGGTGGTATGCACCTGTAATTCTAGCTACTCGGGAGGCTGAGTCAGGAGAATCGCTTGAACCCGGGAAGCAGAGGTTGCAGTGAGCCGAGATCTCCACTGCATGATCAGCCTGAGCAACGGAGTGAGACTCCATCTCAAATAAATAAATAAATAAAACTTACTGCAAAGCTACAGTAATAAGACAGTGTGGTACTGGCCTAAGAATGGAATAGAATTGAGGGTCCTGAAATAAACTCTTTACATTTATGGTCATTTGGTTTTGACATAGATGCCTGGATGATTCAGCTGGGAAAGAATGGTCATTTCAACAAATGGTGCTGAAACAACTAGATATCCACATGTAAGAGTATGAAATAGGACCTATACTTCATACCATCTACAAAACTAACTCAAAAATCAATTAAAATCCTAAAATAAGAGCTAAATTTTAAGACCGTTAGAACAAAAAGGCATAAATCTCCGTGATCTTGAATTATGGAATTATTTCCTAGATAAAAAACTAAAAAGCACAAGTAAGAGAAGAAAAATGAGATACAGTATACTTCATCAAAATTGAATAATTTTGTGTTGTAAGTTTTGTGTTACTATCAGGAAACAAAAATCCACAAAATTGGAGGAAAAAATCCATAAAATTGGAGAAAATATCTGCAAACTGTATCTGATAAGGGGCTTGTATTCAGAATGTGTGAAGAACTCTTACTTCTAAAAAGACAACCTAATAAAAAGGTGGGCAAAAGATTTGAAAAGTCATTTCCTCAAAGAAGTTGTGTACATGTACAATAAGCGTATGAAAGATTCATAACATCATCAGTCATCAGGGAAATGCAAATCAAAACCACAATGAGATACTGCTTCATACCCATTATAATGGGTAGAATTAAAAAGATAAAAACAAATGTTAGCAAGGATATGGAAAAATTGGAACCCTCATACACTGCTGGTGGGAATGTAAACTGGTAAATGTACTTTGGAAAATAGCCTGGCAGTTCCTAAGACAGTTAAACATAGTGTTACCCTGTGACCCAGTAATTTCACTCCTAGGTGTATATCCAAGAGAAACAAAAACATATGTCCATGTAAAAAATTGAACAGCATTATTTATATTAGCCAAAAAGTGGAAACACTCCAAATGTCCATCAACAGAGAAATGGATAAACAAAATATGGTATATCAGTAAAATGGAATATTATTATTTGGCTGTAAACTGGAATGAAGCACTTCAGTATATGCCACAATGTGGATAAACCTCAAAAACATTATGCTAAGTGAAAGAAGCCAGTCTTAAAAGTCTACAGACTGGCTAACACGGTGAAACCCCGTCTCTAGTAAAAATACAAAAAATTAGCCGGGTGTGGTGGAGGGTGCCTGTGGTCCCAGCTACTCGGGAGGCTGAGGCAGGAGAATGGCGTGAACCCGGGAGGTGGAGCTTGCAGTGAGCGGAGACTGCGCCACTGCACTCCAGCCTGGGCGACAGAGCGAGACTCCGTCTCAAAAAAAAAAAAAAAAAAAAAAAGTTTACGGAAATTTCTTTTTGAGGTGATAAGAATGTTCTAAAATTTACTGTGGTAGTGATTGTACAGTTCTCTGTGTATACTAAAAACCATGAAATTATAACTCTTTATACGGTAAATTTTATTGTATATAGATTATATCAATAAAAATATTTTTAAAGCCTATTTGCATTTTAAATAAATGTTTATATAATTTAAATGTGATTAACAATCCAGAAATAAGTTGTTATTATTATAAGACTAAGTATTATCAATCTTTCTTTGATAAATGGGTTAAATTTGTGGAGTCAGTTTTAGAATTAAAGCATTAATAGGTTATTTCTAGGTGTATGGGATTTGTACACTGATGCTTGTTTCTTTTATATATACATATATATAAACCGCAAATATACTGACATATTCCAAGATCAGAGCAAAAACAAAATAACTAAAAATGTGGCTTTAAAATAAAATATATTTGTAAACAGCATACTCTTAAATTCTGGCTTGTTAACTGATATTGGATTATCTAGAAGCAGATGCTATTGCAGTTCTTTGTTGATTTGGTTGCTATGGTGATATAGTCATGTACAACAGTAAGCCTACTGTACATTGGATAATTTGATAGAAAACGAGGTTTGAGGTAAGTATTGATGAGTGTACTGGTAATCAGTTGTACCTTTAACATCCTGTCTCTACGTGTATTTTCACTGGATAAGTATAAAATGACATAAGATGCTACCAGAATAGAGTTTGTAAAGGGTGACTTGTTAGACTAAGGACAATATGAGGTCCAACTTGCCAGTGAAAATTACCTTAGTATTCAGTGAATTGAAACAAATTAGAATAGATTGCTGGAGAAGAAGCTGTTGAATCTTACAGCAGCTGTTGGTACCTGGGGAAGCAGCAGTTGAATGAAAAAAAATCAGAGAATGCAACCAACCGTAAGTAAAGTGGGTTTTAGAAGTGGCTTTACTAGATAAGCAAGTTTATGATTTAATACATCAGTCATATTTTATAATTTATACTTAAATCTTTTGTATTTATTGGTCAAGGAGTAAGATCATGTTACTGTTTTTTAATGTAGGTGCTGATAGAGTATTAAGAGCTACAGATTTGCCAGTTTTAGGGTAAACTTAAAACTATTAACCTTTTACCATAGAATAATTTTATTAAATCAATAGTTGTAGATTAGTTTTGAAAAAATACTGTGATTTAAATGAAAAATTGTAAAAACCACTTTGTAGTTAAAACTGTTAGGACACTAATACTTTAAATATGTAAATTATTTATAAATGAAGTTATTTTAGCTTATAACTTACATTTATTGCTAAAATAATTGTATTTTAGCATATTACCATGAAGGTAAAATCTGTGGAGTCTTTAAAACGCTGTTTTTCTAGTATATTTAGAGTTTTTATAATTTGAATATAGAATTTCAGAGTTTATGAATCTATTAAGAATGATCAGTCCAGCTGCACTCTTTGTGAAATTATAAATGTGGAAATTTTCAGAAGCTGTATTACAAAGAAAGCTATTATAGACTGCTGTAAGACACCTGAAAGAAACATAACTCTTTTACAGACACTAATTATCATTCACCTTTAAAGAGTGTTCTAAGTAATTATATTTTGGTTAATTTTTTAATATGGTTGAAATGACTCTTTCATACAGGTACACACACTTGTCATTTGGGTAATTTGTTGCAGAGTTAGAAATAACTTAACAGTATTTGTTATCTGTATAACTTTCATCACAAAATTTCTGAAACTTAGAATTACTTCAATAAGTTATTTTGACTTGATCCTATTACGTTGTGAGATACTGTCCTAATATGTTTTAATTCTAAATTGCAATATGAAAACTTGTGTTTTTGAGTTTTAGTAAGCATAATGAATTGCTTTTGATATATTGATGCAGTTTATGTAAGAAAACTTATTCTTCTGTGAAGAGACTATCAGCATTTAAGATAAAACTTACTTTATAAAGGTAAGGCAGAAATTTTATTAAAAAGATAAATTAGTTTGTTTTCAAATGCAGGCAGTTTATACTGGAAGCGTTACATGTTAAGGGGGTACATGTTATTGCTCAAATATAAGCCATGTGAGCAGTGAATTCATATTTTAAACTCAATCCTAAAATGGACAAAGTAAATGAGCATGAAAGTGCTTGATTAACAATAAAGTAAAACACAACTTTAAGCTGTGATACTGTAATTATCCCCTTGGGTAATCTTGATACCCTGGACTTATTTTGAATATCAGTTTTTAAAGAATGGTACAATGGTTGAAAAACATGCAAACCCAAATGACATCTGGAAATTGGAATTGATGCTGATATTCTAATTACTGTAAAGTCCTTATATTCTTTTCTTTAAAATAATTGTAAGTGGAAAACATTTTAAGTCTGACTTTTTAATAGAACTGGCTTTAGAAAGAAAGATTTAATTATTGCCAACCCACACATGTGTATATGTTCAATGAGCTACATGGCAGCCATGTGCAGGTAATGACACCTTTTAGTAGGATTGGTAAGAGAATTAAGAACAGATCTACTTATAAGCCATTCTGAAATAAATGAGAACACAAATCCTTAGTTGCATATGTATACACTGTATATACATATATGCAGGCATTGTCTATAAATGTGTTTATGTGGGATAATACCTCATTATATTTTAAGAATCTATTGTATGTCAGGCAGTATGCTGACATACAGAATATACAGAATTTCCCTTTGTAGAAAAGTCACTAAAGTTTACAGTTAAATTAAAAGCTGCACACCTATTAAGTAATAGAGTAGAATTTGAATGTGGAATAATTTGACTCAAAATTCATTTATCTTTTCTGTCAAAATAACTTTATTTCTGTAGAAACAATTATGAAGACAAATGAGCCTAAACAGGAAAAAAAAAATTCTAATTACCACATATTATACCCTGTATTCTGTTTTGTATTTTAATTGGCTGGAACTGTCTCCCTTACTGATTCATCCCTGTATCCCCAGCTCTTCAAAGAGTGCCTAACATATAGTAGTTACCCATTAATTGTTTGCCAAATAAATGAATTAAACGAGCAATTGGTTGACTCTTCTCAGTTGTTTGTCTATATTGTGGTATCAAGCATATATTCTTACTTAGGTTGAGTTATTATCCATCATGGAACTAAAATCCAAATTCAAATTCGTTAGTTTGATAATATTCTTATCTTTTATTTGCAAATCTTAATTTCTATTTTGACTTAAGCTGAAATATGTTATATCAGCCTGTCAGTCTACAGATTGACAAGATCTAGCCAAGTATAGATAAAGCTTAATGCAAAGTTCATGTGATCAAGTTAATTTAATAGCACTTTAATGTATAAATAATTTAGACATATTTGTGAATTGATAGGATATTCAAATGAAATGAATTTCCTAGCTTAACTTCTCAGGAAACTCAGATAATTAGTTCAAATGTAGATATAATGAGATGGAGGTACCTGCAGTTTATCAAGGTGAATAAATCCAGAAAGTAGTTGAAAATGGAATTTTAAAGTTTGGGGCATCCCGAGATATATTGTCTAATACAGTAGCCATTAACCACATGTGGCTATTTAAACTACTAGAGTTAAATAAAATTACAGATTCAGTTTTTCATCCCTACTAGTCATATTTCAAGTGCTCAATAGCCACATACAACTAGAGGCTGTTATATCAGACAGCACAAATGCTATAGGACATTTCTGTCATCACAGAGAGTTCTGTCAGACAGCACTGGTGTTGAAGCTGGAGGAAAGGATTTAGGAGTCATTTGGAGATGGACAGTAGTTAATTCAGCAAACATTTGTTCAGTCTATGTTTTTGTAAATGTACTGTGGTCTCTGTAACTATAAAAACAGATTGACGTCTAAATGTACCACTCTAGTCTCTATAACTGTAAAAATAGATTGAAGTCTTATGAAAAGCTTGTGTTGTAGTGGAGGTGACATCATGTAAACAACTAAATACAATTTAGTGCTAAGTGTCATAATAGAAGGATGTACAGAGTGCTTTGAACCTTAGAATGGGAATAATCTAACTTTGCTTTAGGATGGCAGAATCTTGAAGGACGAGTAGAATTTCTGAAGAAGAAATTCTATGTTCACAGTCATAGTGGTTGAGAAGCCCTGTTTAGGAAAATATTAGCAGAAATCAAGTCCGAACTAATTGTCATGCCAAAGAATAGTAAGTAAGTCACAGACCAGAAAATGAAGGTGAAGCTATTGACCATTAGAACACTACACTGAAAGGAGTAGAACAGATGGATATCTGGAAAGCTAAAGGATCAGTATAGGAAAATATGAAAAGTAAAGAGTGTGCAGATTCTGGACCAGTTCAGGAGAAATCTCATAAGCATTGTGTTCTAGGTATATTCTCTTTCATGTGCGTCCACTTGGCTAGGCTAGAGGCAAGTCCTTAAATTGAAAGATCTATATTGATAAAAAATACTACTACTAACAGCTACTCACACAGCACTTACAATAACAGCGAATATGTGCATAGATAGTGCTTACTATATGCTAGTCACTGTCCTATGCACTTATTATATGTTAACTCATTTAATCATCACAAGAACCCCATGAATGCTGAAGTAATTTGAAGGCCTTTAACCATGGGTTGGAGGAATGAATGGTTTGGCTTAGCTAACCATTGCTAAATGTATGTTATTAACTGTCATTCAAAGACACAAGGCACAGAGGATTTTCTCCTTTATTATTGCTGTCAACCACCAGCAAACATAAAGGAGCAGTTGGATAAGGAGGAGATAGAAGGATTAGGCGTTGCAAATATTTATGTGCTTTCTGTAACTTGGGGGTTGTTATGGGCGGAATTGTCATGTCCCCCCACCACACCCCCTGCCACAACCCAAAATTGATATGTCGAAGTCCTCACCTTCAGTATCTTCAGTACCTCAGAATGTAACTGTATTTGGAGATAGGGTGGAACGGGAGAGTTCCCTGGCCTCACCCCCCTCACAGTACATGCAACAGAGGTATGCCTCTCTGTTCAGCCACTGATAGCTCAGACCCCTTATGGGAGCGGGAGCTCGCAGATGGGCAGGTGCAGGAGCCAGAGCAAGCACTTTGGGCTCTGGCTCCATGGTAGTGTCTACAGGTGGGTGCCTGTGACTCCCAAAGCCCAAGTGGGCATTCTACAGTGCACTCTTTCAGTTTTGCCATCCACAGATGGCTTAAGTGCCTTCTTGGCACCCAGCTTCTTGTGCAGAGTCCAGGAAGAATAAGGACTTGAAGAGTGAATGTGGGGGCTTTATTGAGTGGTAGAAGTGGCTCTCAACAGGATGGATGGGGAGCTGGAAGGGGACCAAGTAGGAAGATTATTTTCCCCTGTAGTTTGGCCGTCTAGCGGCCGATCTCTTCTCTGATTGTCCCCACTGAACTCTTGGTGTTCAGGTGCTCCTCTGCGACACTGTTCTGCCGTTTGTCTGCTCTTCTCCTTCTGGAGCCTGGGTTTGGGATTTATATGGGTACAGGATAGGGGGTGCGGTGGGTCAAAAGACAACTTTTTGGGCATGAAAACAGGAATGCCTGTTCTCACTTAGGGCCACAGGTATCCAGGCTTGAGGGTGGGGCCTTTGCCAAGGAACTGCCCTCTTCTACCCACTATTTCCCTGTTTCCTGTCCATATCATTTTCCCCCTCTAAAGAGAGGGTGAGCCCTAATCCAATATGGCTGGTTTCCTTATAAGAACAGGAAATTAGGACATAGGCACATACAGAGGGAAGACACAGGGAGAAGATGCCATCTACACGTCATGGAGAAAGACTACAGAAGAAAACAATCTTGCCAACACCTTGCTCTGAGACCTCTAGCCTTCAAAATTGTGAGAAAATAAATTTCTGTGGTTCTTTTTTATGGCAAACCTAGCAAATTAATATGGTAGCCAAGATAATTTATTTGTAAATATTGGGAACATGAATATATGTTTTTGAATTCTGGGTTGATTTACTGTATCTACTAAATCCTTCACCAAGTTTTAGAAGTAGAGATGTGAGATGTTTACTTTGTTGTTCTCAGACCTAACAATGTGTGTGAAGAATGCAAGTCATGTTCCTTTTGGGATGAGGCGAGAAAGTTAACTTATATCTGTAAAATTGATGCCATTCATAAACATTTTTCTTTAATTTTTTTCTGTAATTTGGTTTTGTAGTTTTTTTTGTGCAAAAATATAGGTGAACAAGAAGTTAGGGGAAAAATACAGATTCTTCACCCCCCAGAGAGGGACCTGAATACATATACAGTATTTTGAAAAAGTCCCAGGACAATTCTAAGACATCATCCCTTCCATCTGGTGCACATCTTCTCATCTGATAGATTTTGGTGGTGCTGTGAGTCAGATGTAATGTTATTTTTCCTATTCTCTTTTGTATGTAAGAAACTTTGATAGAAATTAAGTAAAATTGAAGTAGAGGACCAAGGAATTGTGTAGTACCATTGGAATGTAAAATAATATTTTTCAAAGTTAGTAAGGTATACTTTATGCATAGGTGTAATCTTTTCTATAATACCAATCTTTTGAATAATACCAATAATTTTCTGTTAATTTATTTTTTAAAATCTGGATTGTACTAAATGATATCTCAGACATCACTTAGCTCTAACTTTTCCCAAGCTGTAGGCTCTGTTTGTTTAGAGGTTCCTGTCAGGCTTGCTTGTCTCTGGTATCAGTGCTCCCTTGTCCTTCCTCACTCCAGAGATATCTTTTGCTGCTGTCCTGCTTTTTTGAAACTTAGTTTTCTCCCCCAAGTAAATAATTTTATATGTGAACCTCTTAAATCTTATCTATCCTCTTCTGTAACTTCTCCAAGCCATCGTTATCTTTTTTATCGTTTATTAAGAATTGTAGTGAGCATTAAATTTTAGTCATATTTTTCTGTATTTTTGTAGTCTTAACTAACATATATACTGGGCATATTTATAACTGTAATCAGTGACTTTTCATTATCATACTTTTTCTGTTTTTGTTTTTTGTGTTTTTTTTTTTCCGAGAAGGAGTTTCGCTCTTTTTGCCCAGGCTGGAGTGCAGTGGCACGATCTCGGCTCACTGCAACCTTCACCTCCCAGATTCAAGCGATCCTCCTTCTTCAGCCTCCCATGTAGCTGGGATTACAGGCATGCGCCACCATACCCTGCTAATTTTGTAATTTTGGTAAAGACTAGGTTTCATCATGTTGACCAGGCTGGTCTTGAACTCCTGACCTCAGGTGATCCGCCTGCCTCAGCCTCCCAAAGTACTGGGATTACAGGCATGAGCCACGGTGCTGGCCATGTTATTTTTTAATGTAACAGTTTTGTGTACATATTTTCATATATCATCATAGGACACTTGTAAGTATAACTTAAAGGTCTACATGGTATGGCATTATTTGCAGTCGTGGTAAATTCTTATCTGCCCTTTGGTAGTAGCCGCCTTACCAAAGACATGTTTTAAGCATATGTTTATCTGTTATTCAAGAAGTAATGTAATTATTAGTAGTACTGAATAACTAAATTCAGGATACACTAAAAATGCTCACTAATTCTATATATCTCTGTTTAAGATGCTTAAAGTTGGACTGTTGACATATATTCAGACAATAATTTTTATCAATTGCCTACTCACCCATTATCGGCACTAATAACTCAACTCAGACATTAGAAGTTCCCACCATTTGCACTTACGGATGGCAAAGGAAAACTCCTACGTATTGCACCAGTAGAGCAAGGTCTTAAAAATGCCACCAAATCTATGCTAGAAATGAAAGAAGTGAAGGAAACTGAAGAGAGAAACAGTGCAGAATTTTTACAAATGGTGTAATGAAAACTGTCAGATCTGAATTCTGATCTTTAAAATAGTTGGGAGTTGGAAGATCAGCAGTGCATTTGAGATAAGTGCAAACTTAAGAGGATGGTTATTTGTTTCTATGAAATTTAACGATATTGAAGGATTTAGTTTTTAAAAGTCTAATAAAGTATAATCATTTTATGATAGTATATTTGTAAAATGTGCTCTATAATATACCCCTGTGCAAATAGAGACATCAATGATAAGAATCACAGAATGATGGCTAATTTACCAGGGTTCCTCACCTGTCACACTTCTAAGAGTTACTTGGTTTACAGGATTTTTGTAGTCATTTCATTTATGATTATTCTGGAAACAGTTTTTTTGACATATTTTATCTCAGGTAATATAACTAGTTTATAATTTGTAGTTCTCCTTTCACTCTTCTCTCTGCTCATCATATTGTACTATTATAATGAGATTATGGAAAATTCCACTGCATTTGTGGCAGATGAATGTAAAATAGCATAGGAATCCAGAGAATTTGAAGATATATGAGTCCTGCATTTTGGAGCTGGCCAAAAGTTTGATTATTTGCCAGAAACCTGTGAGTGGGCGTAGCATTTAGACAGGGACCTTTATTCCAAAGTAGCCCTGGTTTAATCTGGCATGTTGGCGACAGTACATACTACACATACATCTGTGTATGTTAATTTCTTCTAATCTCATACTTTCAATTTAGTCTTTTAATAATTCCCTAAAATAACTATTTCAGTTGGTATTTACTCAGTGGCCTAACTTGAATCCTATGACTCTTTCTCTGCCATACCATGAAGGCAGTTAGTTTTGTCTGTTTTGTTTACTACTCTATCCTAATTATCTCACACAAAACCTCACATGTTACAAGACCTGAGTAACTGATTGTTGAATGAATTCATCAATTCGACACCCTTCCTAGTCCTCCCTCTTCAGTTGTTTATTCATTGAACGAAAGTTTATTGAAAACCTATTATTGGCTAGGCACGGTGGCTCACGCCTGTAATCCCAGCACTTTGGGAGGCTGAGGCGGGCAGATCACCTGAGGTCAGGAGTTTGAGACTAGCCTGGCCAACATGGCGAAACCCCATGTCTACTAAAACTACAAAAATTGGCTGGGCGTGGTGGTGGGCATCTGTAATCCCAGCTACTCAGGAGGGAAAGGCAGGAGATTTGCTTGAACCCAGGATGCGGAGGTTGCAGTGAGCCAAGATCATGCCACTGCACCCCAGCCTGGGCAACAAAGCGAGACTCTGTCTCAAAAAAAAAGAAAGAAAACCTGTTATCAGCCAGGCTCTAAGGCATGGAATTTTATAAGACAAGTTGAAGTGTTTGGTTTCATAGTGAGCTTTTATTCTAGTGGAGTGGAAACCACTCAATATAAAACCACATAATTGCACAAAATAATTTCAGATAGTGATGAGTACTAGGTAAAAAATAAAATATATGTGAGGGGTATATATACCCTACAATTTGGTCGTCAGGGAGCGTCTTTCTGAGGAGATGACATCTGACATATGGGAGTAAAAAGGAACCAGCCTTATAAAGATCTTGGGAGAAGAGCCATAATTTTAATATTCCCCTAAATACAACTTATATATTAATAGAAAGATATTTATAAAATCCATTGTAAAGCCATCTACTTGCATCACATCCTCCAAGATTTGAGTATGTCCTTGGGATGAAAAACCCCAGGCTGGAAAAGGTAAGTACTTTTTTTCTTGTATTTTTTCTCCTGGTTATCTTTGATTACTCTTTGTCATCTTTGGTGACTGTGATTACTCTTACAACTATTTTATCATCTTCCAGCATTTCTTTGTTTTCTGATTCGCTATTTCTGCTCATATTTTTGTTTCCTTCCTTTTATTTTCGTTGGATTAGCTATGCTTTTTCTCACTGAGTTGGACACTTAACATACTAATTTTCAGCTGGGTACAGTGGCTCATACCTGTAATGCCAGCACTTTGGGAGGCCAAGGTGAGAGGATTGCTAGAGCCCAGAAATTTAAGACCAGCCTAGGCAAGATAGTGAGACCCTGTCACTACAAAAAATAGAAAAAATTAATGAGGTATGGTGCTGCATGCCTGTGGTCCCAGCTGTAATACTTGGGTGGCTGAGGTGGGAGGATTGCTTGAGCCAGAGAAGTTGAGACTACAGTGAGCCGCAATTGTGCCACTGTACTCCAGCCTAGGCAACAGAGACCCTGTCTCAAAAAAAAATTAATTGTTGTTGTAAGTATTTAGAGTTCTGTATTTTTTGATAAATACAGTGTTGTCTGCATCCTAAGGTTTTACTGTAGAATGTTTTGGTTACAGTTCGTTTCTGTTCCTTTTCTATTTTTCATTATAATTTTTTCTTTTACCTATGAATTATTGAAACTTTTACAGACATTTTCTGTTTTTTTTTTGAGAGCCAGGGTCTCATTCTGTCACCAAGACTGGAATGCAGTGGTACAATCAAGGCTCACTTCAGCCTTGACCTCCTGGGCTCAAAGAATCCTCCCACCTCAGCCTCCCAAGTAGCTGGGACTATAAATGTGTGCCACCACACCCAGCCAATTTATTTTTTTTTAATGTTTTGTAGAGACAGGGTCTTACTGTGTTGCTTAGGCTGGTCTTGAACTCCTGGGCTCAAGGTATCCTCCCATCTTGGCTCCCAAAGTATTGGAATTACAGGTGTGAGCCACTGGACCCATCCTGCAAACATATATTTTTTAAGCTTTTAAAAAATTTTATTTTTAACTTTTGTGTACATTGAAGACATTTAATACTAATTTCTTTGAAATTTGTGAAACTTGATTTATGCTGTTCTGTGTGGCCCATTCTTAAGTTTTTTTGCTCCACTTCTTTATGTGCTTGTAATGAAAGTATATATTTAAATTGTTAGGTGCAGTGTTCTTTCCAAGACCATTTAGGTCAAACTAATTGATAATGTTGTTCTGATATTCTATATCCTTGATAATATTTTGTCTTCTTGTTCTGTTAATTACAGAGATAAGTATTAAAACATCCTGTCATGATAGTGTAATTGGAATATGATCCTTGTAATTTTTTTAATTCAATTTGATTTTCTTTTTTTAAGTAAGCAAAACTTTGGCCATTTTTTTTTCTAAGTCTTAAGGTTTATTTATACTAATGATTGCATTCTACAATGCTTTATAATTTATATTTACAACCCCCCATAAATTTTTTGTATTCTGGATTATTCCTTCACATTTTCTGATATTCGGCGTAATGATCAAGCACACTTCATATACATTGGCCCCTCTCCTTCAGCAACTCAAAAGATTAAATAAATACTGTAGAAAAAATGAAGAGATGACCTGAAGACTTGATCATCTACATCTATGTGACAAAAGAGTCAGTTCTTTGTAATGAAATACTGTAAGAGTGAAGAATTAACAAATTGTTTGTAGTTTACCAGAAAAGCATATTAACTCTTTTCAAAAACCACTGAATAAAAGTAAAATGAATCCTTTAAGTAGCATTCTAATTAGCAGACTGGTTTCCATATCACATCATTCTCATAGTCTTCTGTTGTCATGTCTTCTTCCATGTCTCCTTGGGATGAAAAGGGCTGAGGCTGGTTGGCAGGTAATTCATTCTCACTATTCTGACCCGAAGATACCAGGTTTTGGGTTCAGTGGTTTGAGTGAGTTCACCCAGAGCTTCCTCCTCAAACTTTCCTCCATTAAGCTGTGCCTCCTCTCTGCTGTCAGAGTCTATTATTCCATGCTCCCCGTCAAGTAGGGCTTCCATTTTCAATCTTCCAAAGTGTTGCTCCAGAGGGAGCTTTCCAATGTCTTGGATGAAAGAAATCTGAGGCCGGGCGTGGTGGCTCACGCCTGTAATCCTAACACTTTGGGAGGCTGAGGCGGGTGGATCACAAGGTGAGGGGTTTGAGACCAGCCTGACCAACATGGTAAAACCCTGTCTGTACTAAAATTACAAAAATTAGCCAGGTGTGGTGGCACGCGCCTGTAGTCCCAGCTACTCAGGAGGCTGAAGCAGGAGAATCACTTGAACCTGGCAGGCAAGAGGTTGCAGTAAGCTGAGATCGCGTCACTGCGCTCCAGCCTGGGCGACAAAGTGAGACTCTGTCTCAAAAAAAAAAAATCTGAGCTTGATTTCTCATTTGAATGGTTAACAGAACAAGATACAGCAGTAGCTAAGTTTGGAGGCATAAAGCTGGTAGGCAGAAGTCAGGAAAAATGCTTTTGTTGCCAGCCCATTTTTTCAATACTTTTTATGTATTAGAAACTGCTGGTGTTTGTGCAAGGTTCAAAAACTTGATCGTTCTCCTTGGCAATGAGCAAACCCTCAAGATTTGTTGAAATATATCACATCTTTCATAGCTGTAGATGTACTACCCTGAGTAAAGAGCATGTATTCTTTTCACAAATGAGGATATCTGCAAAACTCAGAAATTCACTGGCTCTCATAAGATTTTTCCTTTCCTTTCCTTTCCCCTTTCCCTTTCCTTTCCCTTTCCCTTTCCCTTTGCCTTTCCCTTCCCTTTCCCTTTCCCTTTCCTTTCCCTTTCTTTCCCTTTCCCTTTCCTTTCCTTCTTTTTTAGTGGAATCTCACTCTGTCACTCATGCTCGAGTGCAGTGGTACCATCTCGACTAACTGCAACCTCTGTCTCCCAGGTTCAAGCAATTCTTCTGCTTCAGCCTCCCAAGTAGCTGGGACTACAAGTGCGTGCCACCATGGCCGGCTAATTTTTGTATTTTTAGTAGAGATGGGATTTCACCGTGTTGCCCAGGTTGGTCTCAAACTCCTGACCTCAAGGATCCACCCACCTCAGCCTCCCAAAGTGCTGGGATTGCAGGTGTGAGCCACCACGCCCAGCCAAGATATCTACTTTCATTTAAAAAAAAATCTCTGTAGTTTTGGTGAAGATATAAATTAAATAAATAACCCTCCTGGCATGTGTGACATTTCTACTACTTCCTCAGTTTGAACAAGTAATATATCCCATACCATACTCTCTTAAATAAGAAGGCAACAAAGATGAGTCTAGTTCTGTTAAGGATGCTCTACTACAATACAGTTTTTCCTAAAGCTCTGAAGAGAAACAGAGAAACAACTTTGCCACCAATAGCTTGGACCTCTTGATTTTCAAAAACCCTGTCAGGATGTTTTCTTTGTTTTGATTTTGACAGCATAGCATCTGATTTTAATGACAGTCCTTTTTTTTTTTTTTTTTTTTTTCATTGTCAAATAAATTGTCCTTTTCCTTTGAGGGAGAAAACTGGAGGCTGTTTCTTACACTTTAGATACGTCCTTGACAGAGCAATTCTAGAGAAGTTTTTATCAGGGACAATACTTTTTCCTTCATTCTTGTTACAATCTAAAGTCAGTATTCAATTAAGAACTTTTATCATAATTGTTGCCACAGGGTTGAAGCTAATATTTGAGATAGAACACTCTTCTTGAATTACTCTGGGAAACAATAACCTTTGATTATTTCCATTGAGACTGTCAGAAATTATAAATGTAAGAGGACATTGGGCAGTCTGCACATTTTCTTAGAACTTCATGTAAAGTATCAGAATCTCAACAGAACTAATCAGGTAAATCTTCAACCAAAATTATGTTCTTATCAGTCCTCAGATCATCTCCAAGCATTTGTAGCTTGCGATACTTTGTTGCCCTTAGTAACAACTCTTTGTAAACTGAGATCTAAGACTGATAGGGAAATATAAGGCAGCTTGATTCAGGATTAAACATCTTGAAACAATCTTTTTGGAAGTCTGTTAAAACTGGATTAATCCACTCTTGTACTTGAATACCGTGCTTCTTTGATAGTATTTTTATAGTAATTGTCTTTCCACATCTAAAAGGACTTGTTATGAATAAAATAGATATACCCTGTTTGGGTTGCCTTTCTAAGACTTGAACTTTTATCCATGTTTCAACTTCAGTTATCTTATGCACATCAAGTTCATGCAGAGTTTCTGGTTTATATTTATACACCCATGATTCATTTTCAGACAGATATTCTTTTAAATTTTTTAGAGCATAAATCTGTTCTAAGGAAGATAACTTTTTTTCTATGTGGAAATCTATTACTTTCTAACATTTTTTTCTTGTATGACATGAGTGATTCACACCTAATGATGTAGTGATAGTATTCTCACTGTTCTCTGAAAAATCATCACATGATGAGTCTACCCAGTCTTCTGCCTTTGTGGAATGTAAACCAAAAAGTATCTAAGGAAAGTCTCTTTTTAAAAAGTTAAAAAGTTTTTTTTTTATTTCAGTAGGTTTTTGGGAAACAGTTGGTGTTTGCTTCCGTGAATACATTCTTTAATGGTAATTTCTAAGATTGTGGTGCACCCATCATCTGAGCAGTATACACTGTACCCAATGTGTAGTCTTTTATCCCTCACCTTCCCCCACCCATTCCCCTGAGTCCCCAAAATCCAATGTATCATTCTTATGCCTTAAACCAAACATATGTTTGGTTTTCCATTCCTGAGTTACTTCACTTAGAATAATAGTCTCCAGTTCCATCCAGATTGCTGCAAGTGCCATTATTTTATTTTTTTTAATGCCTGAGTAGTATTCCATGGTGTATATATGCCACATTTTCTTTATTCACTCGTTGATTGGTGGACATTTGGGCTGGTTACATACTTTTGCAATTGCGAATTGTGCTGCTATAAACATGCATGTGCAGGTATCTTTTCTGTACAATGAGTTCCTTTCCACTGGGTAGATACCTAGTAGTGGAGTTGCTAGATCAAACAGCAGATTTACTTTTAGTTCTTTAGGGGATCTCCACGCCGTTTTCCATGCCATAGTGGTTATACTAGTTTCCATTCCCCACAACAGTGTAAAAGCATCTATTATTTTTTGATTTTTTTGTTATGGCCATTCTTGCAGGAGTCAGTTGGTATTGCATTGTGGTTTTGATTTGCATTTCTCTGATTATTAGTGATGTTGAGCATTTTTCCATAGGCTTTTTGGCTATTTGTGTATCTTCGAGAATTGTCTGTTCATGTCCTTAGCCCACTTTTTGATGGGATTGTTTGTTTTTTTCTTGCTGATTTGTTTGAGTTCTTTGTAGATTCTGGATATTAGACCTTTGTCGGATGTATAGCTTGTGAAGATTTTCTCCCACTCTGTGGGTTGTCTGCTAACTCTGTGGATTATTTCTTTTGCTGTGCTGAAGCTTTTTAGTTTAATTAAGTCCCATCTATTAACCCTTGTTTTTGTTGCATTTGCTTTTGGGTTCTTGGTCATGAAGTCTTTGCTTAAGCCAATGTCTAGAAGGGTTTTTTTCTCAGTGTTATCTGCTAGAATTTTTATGGTTTCAAGTCTTAGATTTAAGACTTCGATTTATCTTGAGCTGATTTCTGTATAAAGTGAGAGATGAGGATCCAGTTCCATTCTTCTACATGTGGCTTGCCAATTATCCCACCACCATTTGTTGACTAGGATGTCATTTCCTCACTTTACGTTTTTGTTTGCTTTGTTGAAGATTAGTTGGCTGTAAGTATTTGGCTTTATTTCTGGGTTTTCTATTCTACTCCAATGATCTGTGTGCCTATTTTTATACCAGTACCATGCTGTTTTGGTAACTTTATAGTGTAGTTTGAAATCGGGTAATGTGAAGTTTCCAGATTTGTTCTTTTTGTATAGTCTTGCTTTGGCTATGTGGGCTCTCTTTTGGTTCCATATGAATTTTAGGATTTTTTTTTTAAGTTCTGTAAAGAATGATGGTGGTATTTTGATGGGAATTGCATTGAATTTGTAGATTGCTATTGGCTGTATGGTCATTTTCACAATATTAATTCTACCCAATATTCTATATAGTAATATTAATGAATTAATATTAATTCATGAGCATGGGATGTGTTTCTATTTGTGTCATCTGTGATTTCTTTCAGCAGTGTTTTATAGCTTTTCTTGTAGACGTCTTTCACCTCCTTGGTTAGGTATACTCCTAAGTGTTTTATATTTTTGCAGCTATTGTGAAAGAAGTTGAGTTCTTGATTTGATTCTCCGCTTGGTTGCTGCTGGTGTATAGCGCACCTACTGATTTGTGTATATTAATTTTGTATCCTGAAATTTTGCTGAATTCATCTACCAGTTCTAGGAGCTTTTTGGATGAGTCGTTAGGGTTTTCTAGGTATATGATCATATCATCAGCAAACAACAACAGTTTGACTTCCTTTTCACCAATTTGGATGCCCTTTATTTCTTTCTCTTGTCCGATTGCTCTGGCTAGGACTTCCAATATTACGTTGAATAGAAGTGGTAAAAGTAGGTGTTCTTGTCTCATTCCAGTTCTCAGGGGGAATGCTTTCAACTTTTTCCTGTTCAGTATAATGTTGGCTGTGGGTTTGTCATGGATGGTTTTTATTACCTTAAGGTATGTCCCTTCTATGCTGATTTTGCTGTCTTAATCATAAAGCGGTGCTGGATTTTGTCAAATGCTTTTTTCGCATCTATTGAGATAATCATGTGATTTTTGTTTTTAATTTTGTTTATGTGGTGTATCACATTTATTGACTTATGTATGTTAAACCATCCCTGCATCCCTGGTATGACACCCACTTCATCATGGTGGATTATCTTTTTAATATGATGTTGGATTTGTTTAGCTAGTATTTTGTTGAGAATTTTTGTCTTTGTGTTTATCAGGGATATTGGTCTGTAGTTTTCTTTTTTTGTTTTGTCCTTCCCTGGTTTTGGTATTAGGGTGATACTGGCTTCATAGAATGATTTCAGGAGGATTCCCCCTTTCTCTTTCTTTTGAAATCGTGTCGGTAGGATTGGTACCAATTCTTCTTTGAAGGTCTGATAGAATTCAGCTGTGAATCCATCTGGTCCTGGCCTTTTTTTTTTGTTTGCAATTTTTTTCATTACCGATTCAGCCTCTCTTCCTGTTATTGGTCTGTTCAGAGATTCTTCATCTTCCTGGTTTAATCTAGGAGGCTGTATATTTCCAGGAATTTATCCATCTCCTCTATGTTTTCTAATTTATATACGTAAAGATGTTCATAGTAGCCTTGAATAATCTTTTGTATGTCTGTGGTATCAGTAGTAATAGCTCCTGTTGTGTTTCTAATTGAGCTTATTTGGATCTTCTCTTCTTTTCTTTTTTCTTTTTTTTTTTTTTTGAGGTGGAGTCTTGCTCTGTTGCTCAGGTTGGAGTGCAGTGGCGTGATCTCAGCTCACTGCATCCTCTGCCTCCCAGGTTCAAGCGATTCACCTGCCTCGGCCTCCTGAGTAGCTGAGTTTACAGGCATGTGCCACTATGCTCGGCTAATTTTTGTATTTTTAGTAGAAACAGGGTTTCACCATGTTGGCCAGGCTGGTTGTGAACTCCTGACCTCAGGTGATCCACCTGTCTTGGCCTCCCAAAGTGCTGAGATTACAGGCGTGAGCCACCACGACCAGCCTTCTCTCTTCTTTTCTTGGTTAATCTCGCTAATGGTCTATCAATTTTATTTATCTTTTCAAAGAACCAGTTTTTTGTTTCATTTATGTTTTGTATTTTTTTTTGTTTCCATTTGGTTCCACTCTGATGTTCGTTATTTCTTTTCTTCTGCTGAGTTTGGGTCTGGATTGTTCTTGTTTTTCCAGTTCCATGAGGTGTGAACTTATTTAGATTGTCTATTTGTGCTCTTTCAGACTTTTTGATGTAGATATTTAATATGATGAACTTTCCTCTTAGTGTTGCTTTTGCTGTATCCCAGAGGTTTTGATAGGTTGTGTCACTATTATCATTCAGTTCAAAGAAGTTTTTAATTTCCATCTTGATTTCATTTTTGACCCAGTGATTATTCAGAAGCAGGTTATTTAATTTCCATGTATTTGCATGGTTTTGAGTATTCCTTTTGGAGTTGATTTCTGATTTTATTCCACTGTGGTCTGAGAGATTACTTGGTATAATTTCGATTTTCTTAAATTTACTGAAACTTGTTTTGTGTCCTATCATATGGTCCATCTTGAAGAATGTTCCATGTGCTGATGAATAGAATGTATATTCTGCAGTTGTTGGGTAGAATGTTCTGTAAATATCTGTTAAGTCCATTTGTTGTAGGGTATAATTTAAGTCCATTGTTTCTTTGTTGATTTTCTGTCTTGATGATCTGTCTAATGCTGTCAGTGGGGTATTAAAGTTCTCCACTATTACTATGTTGCCATCTATCTCATTTCTTAGGTCTAGTAGTAATTGTTTTATAAATGTGGGGACTCCAGTGTTAGGTGCATATATATTTAGAATATATATGTTTTCTATATATTTTCCTTTTGGAGTAGTTTCCTTTTGGAGTAGTTTTCCTTTTGGAGTAGTCCTTTTATCATTATATAATGTCTCTCTTTGTCTTTTTTAACTGCTGTTGCTTTGAAGTTTGTTTTGTCTGATACAAGGATAGCTGCTCCTACTCCTACTTCTGGTGTACATTTGCATGGAATGTCCTTTTCCGCCCCTTTACCTTAAGTTTATGTTAGTCCTTATATGTTAGGTGAGTCTCCTGAAGACAGCAGGAACTTGGTTGGTAAATTCTTATCTATTCTGCCATTCTGTATCTTTTAAGTGGAGCACTTAGGCCATTTACATTCAATGATAGTATTGAGATGTGAGATACTGTTCTATTCATTGCGCTATTTGTTGCCTGAATATCTTGGGGTTTTTTTGTGTGTTTTTTTTTTTTCATTGTGTTATTGTTATATAGGGTCCTGTGAAACTTATGCTTTAAGGAGGCTCTATTTTGGTGTATTTTGAGGATTTGTTTCAAGATTTAGAGCTCCTTTTAGCAGTTCTTGTAGTGCTGGCTTGGTAGTGAATGAATTCTCTCAGCATTTGTTTGTCTGGAAAAGGCTGTGTCTTTCCTTCATTTGTGAAGCTTAGTTTTGCTGGATACAAAATTCATGACTGATAATTGTTTTGTTTAAGGAGGCTAAAATAGGACCTCAACCCCTTGTAGCTTGTAGGGGTTCTGCTGAGAAATCTGCTGTTAATCTGATAGGTTTTCCTTTTATAGGTTACCTGATGCTTTTGCCTCACAGCTCTTAAGATTCTTTCCTTTGTCTTGGCGTTAGATGAGTTGATGACTATGTGCTTAGATGATAATCTTTTTGTGATGAATTTCCCAGGTGCTCTTTGTGCTTCTTGTATTTGGTTGTCTAGATCTCTAGCAAGGCTGGAGAAGTTTTCCTTGACTATCCCCTCAAATATGTTTTCCAAACTTTTAGGTTTCTCTTCTTTGGGAACACCAAATATTCTTAGCTTTGTACGTTTAACATAGTCCCAAACTTCTTGGAGACTTTGTTCATATTTTTAAATTCTTTTTTCTTTATCTTTGATGGATTGGATTAATTCAAAAGCCTTGTCTTCAGGCTCTGAAGTTCTTTCTTCTGCTTGTTCGATTCTATTGCTGAGACTTTCCAGTGCATTTTGCATTTCTCTGAGTGTGTCCTTGATTTCCAGAAGTTTTTATTGTTTTTTTATTCATATTTATGCTATCTATTTCACTGAAGAATTTTTCTTTCATATCCTGTATCATGTTTTTGATTTCTTTAAGTTGGACTTCACCCTTCTCTGGTGCCTCTTTGATTAGCTTAATAATCTACCTTCTGAATTCTTTTTCTGGCAATTCAGAGATTTTGTCTTGGTTTGCATCCATTGCTGGTGAGCTGGTATGATCTTTTGGGGATGTTAAAGAATCTTGTTTTGTCATGTTACCAGACTTTTTCCTGGTTCCTTCCCATTGGGGTAGGCTATGTCAGAGGGGAGATCTGGGATTCAAGGGTTGCTGTTCAGATTCTTTTGTCCCATGGGGTCCTCCCTTTGATGTGGTATTCTCCCTGTTCTCTTATGAATGGGGCTTCCTGAGAGCTGAACTTTTTTTTTTGATCTTCTGGGTCTAGCCACTCAGTGGAGGTACTGGGCTCCAGACTGATACTGGGGAGTGTCTGCAAAGAGTCCTATGATATGATCCATCTTCAGGTCTTGCAGCCGTGGATAGCAGCACCTGCTCCGTTGGAGGTAACAGGGGAATAAAGTGGACTCTGTGAAGGTCTTTGGTTGTGTTTTTATTTAGTGTTCTGGTTTTGTGTTGGTTGGCCTACAGCCAAGAGGTGGCACTTTCAAGAGTGCATCAGCTGTGGTCCTATAGGGAGGATGCAAACTTGCCCTAGGGACATCTGGTTAAGTTTTCAGGTTTCTCAGGTGGTGGGCAGGGCCATAGAGCTCCCGAGAGATTACGTCCATTGTCTTCAGCTACCAGGGCAGGTGGAGAAAGACCACCAGGTGGGAGCAGGGATAGGCATGTCCGAGCTCAGCCTCTCCTTGGGCAGGGCTTGCTGTGGCTGCTGTGGGAGATGAGGGTGTGGTTCCCAGTCCAATGAAGTTATATTCCGAGGGGGTTTACAGCTGCCTCTACTGAGTCATACAGGTCACTAGGGAAGTCTGGGAAAGCCGGCACTCACAGGCCTCACCCTGCTCCCACTCGGCCGCAGTCCTGAAGGCCAGTCTCACTCCAACTGTAACTCCCCAACAGCACCGAGTCTATTTCTAGGCAGCTAGTGACTAGGGCTGAGTACTTGCCCCAGATCATGAGCCTCCCCATTCAGAAAGCAAAAAGACTCACAGTTTTTCGGCATCTTGGGGAGCCTGCAGTGGTGATACAGTTCCTTTAGAGGGTCTGTGGATTCTCCCGGCTTTCTTAGTATGTTTCTTGGTAGTTCTTGAAGCAAAAGTTTATGACATGAGTCTCCACATACTGTTCTGTCTGAGTGGGAGCTGCAAGCTAGTTCTGCCTCCTGTTTGCCATCTTAATCCTGAGACAGGTCTCAAACAGTTTAGAAATTTATTTCATTAGGGTTACAGATCATGATTCATGACACAGCCTCAGGATGTCCTGTGAACATGTGCCCAAGATGGTTTGGTTATAGCATGGTTTTCTATGTTTTAGGGAGACATGAGACATCAGTCAGTACATGTGAGGCATGCAGTCAGTGGTTTGGTCTGGAAAGGTGGAATAACTCAAGGGGTGTTGGGGGGTGGCTTATAGGTCATAGGTGGATTCAACTATTTTCTTATTGGTTGAAGGAGCTATTATAAGACCTGGAATCAATAGAAAGAAGCGTCTAGGTTAAGGGGTTGTGGAGACCAACGTTCTTATGTAGATGACGTCTCATATGGGGCCACCCCCAGAGGCAATAGATGGCAAATATTCCCTATTCAGACCCTTAATAGGTGCTAGACCACTCAGCCAATCTTTTCAGAATCAGAAAAAGTTCTGGAAGGGGAAGAAGATTCTCTAGAATGTAAATTTCCCCCACAACAGCTTTGTAGGGCCATTGCAAAATATGTCAGAGAAACATATTCTGAGGTAAAATACTTTGGTTTCTTTCAGGGCTCTGCTGTCATGTGATGCTACACTAGAGTCAGGTTGGAGTTTGGTATCTTGTTTCTGCAAAGAGTCTGTTCTGTCAGTCTTAGGATCTCTATTTTAATGTTAATGCTGGTCAGTTGTGTGCCTGAACTCCAAAGGGAGGAGAGTATAATGAGGCATGTCTAACCACTCCTTTCCCTTCATAGTCTGAACTAGTTTTTCAGGTTCAGTTGGGTCCTCTTGGCCTAAAAGAGGGTCCTTAGTCCGGTAGGGCACTTAGAATTTTATTTTTAGTTAACAGAAAGATGCCTTTGGTCTAAGAAAGTTTTGACATTATAAACTTTAATAGTTCATCTGTAGTATACAACCTGTAGTATATTAAAATATAATTCATTTCCATTAAAAAGAATGTAATGGTTGATGCCAGATTCCTGAAAGGAGACATCAGAGGTAGAAGATACATTCAGGACCATTTCTATCAGACCCACTACCGCCCCACACATTGCACAGAGGATATTAAACTCAAACTTCATTCAACAGAATCTTGTAATCAGTATTGAGCCATACTGAGCATGCATGTCCCTGCTCCAGGCTGTGCCCAAACCACCTTGGGCACATGTTCTCATAGTGCATGTTTCTGCACTCTCACCTTTCTCGTCTCCAGATGGGATGGGCAGGCTGGAAGGAAGAACAGTAAGAGCCCAGGAAGGCATGAAGGCAGAGATGGACTCACATCTCTATGACATATATACAATATAGCCATGGTCAAGGTGGCCTTATTCTCCCAGAGCAGCATCCCCTCATGGGCAGAGAGGAGCTCAAGCCCTGCTTCAAGTGGAAGGGCAATTGCCTGGCCCTACCCAGGATCAATGCTGAGCCCCTCGGAGTTCCTGCTTCCCAGGGACCCTGTTTATATTTTATATTTATATTTGGATTTATTTCTAACTTTATTTTTCTTTCTATTCACTCTACTTTTTTCTCTTTTTCTACTTCATTTGTGGTGAGGGTCTTTTAGTGCTAAACTCAATTTTTACCTGAGATATCTTTATTTCATTTTCTTTTTGAATTACAGTTTAGAAATATGATTAATTTCTAGGTTGATAGTTGTTTTCTTAAAATTCTGAATATACTAGTACATTGTATTTCACTGTGGCAGTTGGGAAATTTGCTCTTCTTTTTTTTTTTTTTTTTTTTCTTTTTTAGAGACAGGGTCTCACTCTGTTGCCCAGGCTGGGGTGCAGTGTCACAATCAAGGCTCACTTCAGCCTTTGCCTCCTGGGCTCAAGGAATCCTCTTGCCTCAGCCTCCCGAGTAGCTGGGAATACAAGCATGCACCACACTACACGCAGCTAGTCTTATTTCTTTGTAGAGATGGGGTCTTGCCATGTTGCCCAGTGTAAACCAAAAATAAAATCCTAAGGCCCCCCAACCATCTGAATAGACCCCCACCTCTTGGCCAGGGCACTCCAAAGTTAACCTGCAAAATGGGTTCAGGGCATGACGGGAAGGGAGGGTAGGACATGCCTTATACCCTCCTCCCTTTGGAATTTAGGGGAAGCCGACCAGCATTTAACATCAACACAGAGCTTAAATTTGATAAGAAACATTTACAATCTACTCTCTGAAGCCTGCTACCTGGCTTCATCTGCATGATAAAATTTGGTCTCCACAACCCCTTATCATAACCCAGACATTCCTTTCTATTGATAATAACTCAACCAATTGCCAATCAGAAAATTTTTAAATCTACGTATAACCTGGAAGCCCCCTGCCCCTTCAAGTTGTCCTGCCTTTCCGGATCGAACCAATATATATCTTACATGTATTTGATTGATGTTTTATGTCTCCCTGAAATGTATAAAACTAGGCTGTGCCCCAACTACCTTGGACACATGTTCTCAGGATCTCCTGAGGGCTGTGTCATGGGCCATTGGTTACTCATATTTGGCTCAGAATATATCTCTTCAAATATTTTACAGAGGCTGGGTGTGGTGGTTCACACCTGTAATCCCAGAACTTTGGGAGGCTGAGGCAGGATGATCACTTGAGCCCAGAAGTTTGAGACCAGCCCGGGCAGCATGGCAAGACCCCATCTCTACAAAAATAAAAAAATCAACTGGGTGTAGTGGCACACGCCTGTAGTCCCAGCTACTCAAAGGCTGAGGTGGGCAGGTTGCTTGAGCCCAGGAGGTTGAGGATGAGGTGAGCCAAGACCATGTCACTGCACTCCAGCCTGGGCATCAGAGCAAGACCCTGCCTCAAAAAAAAAAAAAAAAAAAAAAATGCAGTTTAACTCTTTGTCAACACTAGGCTGGTCTCAAACTCCTGGACTCAAGCAATCCTCCTGCCTCAGCCTTCCAAAGTGATGGGATTACGGGCATAAGCCACCATAACTGGCCAGAAATTTGCTGTTCTAATTGTTATTCCTTTATAAGTAACATGTATTTTTCTCTCTGGAAGCTTTTAAGATCTCTTTGTTTTTGGTGTTGTACTATAGTGTGTCTAGGAGTGGATTTTGATTTCTTTGTTCATCTAGAGACTTGTGCTTCCTGATTTTGAGAACTCATGTCATTAGTCACTGCAGAAAAATTATTGGCTGGTTTGTCTTTAAATGTTGCCTTTTCTTCATTCTCTGTTCTTCTCCTGCAACTCCTATTAAAATGTATTTTGGACTTTCTCATTCTATCTTCTGTATCTCAACTTCCTTTCTATATTTTACATATTTTGTTTTTCCAGTTCACCTGTTTTCTACTGGGATTCAATATGCTGTTTAACTATTTCATTGTCTTGTTTCTTTTAACTTCAGTGACCACATTTTCGAATTTCAAGCAGTTCTTATTGTTCTTCTTAAATCTGCAGTCTGTTTTCATAGTTTATTATCTTATTATATTTTAAATTCCTTTTTATGTCTTCAGATATTTAGACATTTTTAAACATTTTAAACATTTTAATGTTGTCTCTTTCCTAAAACCTTGTTATCTGATTTCAGGAGGTCAAAACCTACAGTTTGTTTTGTCTTTTATTGATTTACAGTGGACTAATTCTTCATGATTTATATTTTGGTATTGTGTATTCATTTCATGTGATCTTTTTGTCTGGGAGTTCTTAATAACTTGGTTTAAGGATATGTCTTCAAAGACATTTGTGTTGGCTTTTTCCAGGTACTCAGGCTTGATGGATCAGAAACTAACTTGGGGGTTATTTTTTTGTCTAGGGGTTTCTAGATTATATAGCTAATGTAGATTTAGTCCCCAGATTCTTTTTTAGGTAAATCAGTAGTCTTGAATTCCTGGAAGAGACTTTTGCCCAGGCTATGATGTAGGAGCTTTCTTATGTCCTTCTGTTGAAGGTAGAAGGGTTCTAATTATTCTTTTACTGAATGTATAGTCTTTAGGGGAGCTGGATTTACACAGAACATATTAATGTAAACTCACTGCTCACTTTGGACTCTACCGGCTTTGTCTCCTATTTCTTAACGGGTTTTGAAACTCAGCCATTTAGTTACCAAAGCCATCAGCCACCCCTCTTATGCCAGATAAACTCTCAACTTCTACTTGCTGCTCTAATTTTTCATTTCCTCTTTGTTCTTAGCTCTTTTTTTTACAAATTTATGCATTTGTTATCTTATACCTTGCATTTTTGGTTGTTTTGTGGGGATGATTTTTAGGATATCCAATATTCATGTTGCCATTAATAGAAGTTTCCACTAACTTCTATTAATAGAACACTAACATGTTCTAACATACTTTTAATGCATTAGTTTTCTACCTTATTTAATATACTAATAATGAAATTTTAAATAGAATTTTTGTTCTTAACCAATATCAAACTAAGCATATATGGTAGCTTGGCTTTAAAAATTAGAATGACTTATTGAAAATCTGGTGACTAGTCAATTCCATTTTGTTTTAGTTAACTAGCACACTTTCTGATTAAGCAGTTCTCTCCATTCTCTGCAAAATGAAAAGAAACACAGGATTTTGGTAAAGTAGTATTTTTCCTAAACGCAAGTACTATGGACTGAATTGTATCCCCCCCAAAATTTATATGTTGAAGTCCTAACCCATAGTACCTCAGACTGTGCCTATGTTTAGAGATTAGATCTCTAAAGAAGTAATTAAGGTAAAATGAGGTCATATGGGTGGGCCCTAATCCTGTAGCAGGACAAGCCACAGACAAAACCCCTCAGATACAGAGTTAAAGAAGGAAGGGCTTTATTCGGCTGGGAGCTTCAGCAAGATTCACGTCTCCAACAACTGAGCTCCCCGAGTGAGCAATTCCTGTCCCTTTTAAGGGCTCACAACTCTAAGGGGGTCTGCATGAGAGGGTCGTGATCGATTGAGCAAGCAGGGGGTACGTGACTGGGGACTGCATACACCAGTAATTAGTAAGGAACAGAACAGGACAGGGATCGTCACAGTGGTTTTTTTATGCAAATAACCGATTAGGTCAGGGGTCGATCTTTAACTACCAGGCCCAGGGTGTGGTGCAGGGCTGTCTGCTTGTGGATTTCATTTCTGCCTTTTAGTTTTTACTTCTTTCTTTGGAGGCAGAAATTGGGCATAAGACAGTATGAGGGGTGGTCTCCTCCCTTAATCCAATCTAACTAATATCCTTGTAAGAAGATGAAATTTGGACACACAAAGGGACACCAGGGATTCCTGCACAAGGGAAATACTCAGGTAAGGACAAAGCAAGATGGCGGTCTTCCGTAAGCCAAACAGAAAGCACCCAGAAGAAACCAAACCAGAAGAAACCAACCCTGCTGACACCATGATCTTGGATTTCGAGCTTCAGAACTATGAGAAAACGAATTTATATTGTTTAAGTCACCTAACCTGTAGTATTTTGTTATGTCATTCCTAGCAAACTAGTTTGTGTCTGATGACTTTTCAGGATTCATCTTTTAGTATATTGTCTATGGCTTTACTCTTTTCCTCAAGCTAATATTTATTTCACACCATTCAGATTAACAGTCTTCTAATTGGTAGCTTTGCTTTTGAAATGGTTCACTCTTCATTCTTTCAATACTGCTGTCAGAGCCATCTTTCAAAAATGAAATTTGTACCTAGCTTTCAGTTCCCAGTTTCTAAATACTGCACCACTTAACAGGACCAGAGGTAAGGTACAAAGTGAGCTCAGAACAATTTGTCATGTCAGAAAGTTAAAAAGTACTCACAAAATGTTAGATACATGTTAGGATACAAGTACCTGTAGATTCCATGGGAAAATAATAGTCTTCAAGAAATGATGATGCTAGGACAACTGAATATCCACATGCAAAACAATGAAGTTGGGCCCCTGCCTCACATCATATACAAAAAAATTAACTTAAATGGATCAGCAACCTGAATATAAAAGCTAAAACTATAGAACTTTTAGAAGACAACATAGGGGTAAATCTTCATGGCCTTGGATTTGACAATGGATTCTTAAATATGCCACTGAAAACACAAGAAACAAAATTAGACAAATTGGACTTCATTGAAATTAAAAATTTTTGTGCAGCAAAGAACATTGTCATAGATGTGAAAGACAGTCTATAGAATGATAGAAACTGTTTTGTTTTTGTTGTTTGTTTGTTTTGGGATGGAGCTCTCGCTCTGTTGCTCAGGCTGGAGTGCAGTGGTGTGATCATGGCTCGCTGCAACCTCGGCCCCCTGGGTTCAAGTGATTCTTCTGCCTCAGCCTCCCAGGTGGCTGGGATTACAGGCGCCTGCCATCATGCCTGGCTAATTTTTGTATTTTTAGTAGAGACAGGGTTTCACCGTGTTAGCCAGGCTGGTCTCAAACTCCTGACCTTAAGCAATCCTCCCACCTCGGCCTCCCAAAGTGCTGGGATTACAGGCATGAGCCATCACACCCGGCCTATAGAAACTATTTGTGAATCATGTATCTCTTAAGGGTCTAGTATCCACAATATATAAAGAACTATTACACAGGAAAAGCCAGTCCAATTAAAACTGGGCAAATGACTTGAAAAAGCTTTTCTCCAAAGAAGATGGAGTGGCCAGCAAACACAAGAAAAGATGCTCAACATCATTAGTCATTAGGGAAATGCAAATCAAAACCAAGAGATACATTATACTCACTAGGATAGATATAATTAAAAAATGGAATAACAAACTGGCAAGAATGTAGAATAAGTGGAATCATTATACATTTTTGTTAGGCACATAAAATGGTGCAGCCACAATGGAAAAGTTTGGTGGTTCCTCAAAAAGTTAAACGTAAGAATTACCATATGACCCAATTATTCCACTCCTACGTGTATATCCAAAAGAATTGAAAACAAGTACTGAAATACTTTTGTACATGAATGTTTATAGCAGCACTATTCTAAATAGCCAGAAGGTGGAAATAGCCTAAATGTCTGTCATTATTTGAATGGATAAACAAATTGTGACATATTCATACAATGGAATGTTATTTAGCCATAAAAAGGAAATGCCGAGGCCGGGCTGGTGGCTCATGCCTGTAATCCCAGCACTTTGGAAGGCCAAGGTGGGTGGATCACCTGAGATCAGGAGTTCGAGACCAGCCTGGCCAACGTGGTGAAACCCCATCTCCATTAAAAATAGAAAAATTAGCCAGGTGTGGTGGCATATGCCAGTGGTCCCAGCTACTCGGGAGGCTGAAGCAAGAGAATCGCTTGAACCCAGGAGGCAGAGGTTGCAGTGACCCGAGATTGTGCCACTGCACTCCAGCCTGGGCGACAGAACGAGACTCTGTCTCAAAAAAAAAAAAAAAAAAAAAAAAAGTGCTGATGCATGCTACAACTTGATTGAACCTTGAAAACACTGTGCTGAGTGAAAGAAGCCAGGTCACAAAAGATCACATATTGTATTATTTTGTTTATATTAAACATCCAAAATAGGTAAATACATAGAGATGGAAAGCAGATTGGTGATTACCAGGGGCTTGGAATAGGGTAGAATGTAGAGTGACTGCTTAATAGGCATAGGAATTTCTTATGAGTAATGAAAATGTTTTGAAAGTATACATGGAGGTGATGATTGCACAACATTGTGAATGTACCAAATGCCACTGAAGGTTACACTTTAATATGGTTAATTTTATGTTATATGAATTTCACTTCAATAAAAATGTTAATAGTTACAGAAATTGATTATAATATTGATTTTTAAAAGAATCCATGAGTCCATATTGAGACTAAAAAAAAAATTAAAATTGAAAGAGGGGGCTTGTGTTTGTTTTAGAGATGAGATCTCACTCTGTCACTCAGGCTGGAGTGCAGTAGCATGATCATAACTCACAGCAGCCTCAAACTCCTGGACTCAAGTAATCCCCCTGTCCCAGCCTCCTAAGTAGCTGAGACTACAGTCTTGCACCAGCATGCTTGGCTTTTTCTTTTCTTTCCTTTTCCCTTTTCCATTTTCCCTCTTTTCTCTCTTCTCTCCTCTTCTCTTTTATTTTCTTTTCATCTCTCACAGGGTCTTGGGTTGCCCAAGCTGGTCTCAAACTCCTGGCCTCAAGTGATCCTCCTGCCTCAGCCTCCCAGTTGGCTGAGATTACAGGCATGAGGTACCACATCCAGTGATAGGCTCTTCTTGGAGAAGAATGCTGACTAATACATGTAGAAAGAATGATGTTTTAAAATCACCATTTTACAGTCCCCGTAGTAATAATTGATTTAGTAATTGCTGAAACCATTGTGTGAAGGATTGCCAAGGACAAGAATATTCACAAAGCCCCAAAGTATCACCATGTTGATTATCACTATTGAAGGGAAACTGTGCCTTTCTAATGGAGACATCTGAGAGATACTATCTTAACAAAATGATCAAACCTTAACACCACCCAGGTACTCTAAAACCATTTAGCAAAAAGAGAGTGAGCAAAAGTGGCAACACGTTAATTGGTGAATCTAGGTGAAGTTTACATGGGTGCTAATTGAAACATTCTTGAGTTTTTTCTATAGGTTTAAAATTTTTCAAAATAAGTTGGGGTAAAGATGAAATTTGGATATGACCCTTTCCTGTTTAATAGTGTTGCCTGAAGGTTAACAATTGAACTCTTTAGCCTACTAGTTAAGGATCCTTATGATTCAGCCCCTGTTTATCTTTCCAATCTTATCTTTTTCCATCACATTTCTCAAACTAGTTTAAATGTTAGCTGTGCCACGCTGCTTCCTATTATTCAGATTGCTCACGTTCTCTTTCACCCTCATGACTTCGTACACATTATGTGTGCCCTCTCCTTGAAGTTTCCTTTTCCTGTCTTTATCTTGCAGACTTCTGCTTGTCCCTCTGAATTCTGTGTAGTTTATCATTTCTTGTAGGAATCTTCCCTGATCATCCTAGGTTGAGTGGATGCTTATAATGCATTGCTCATATTCCTGTTCTACCACTTGTTACACTATAAGTTAATTGGCTGAGTACTTGTCTGTTTTCTTCCTAGACTGGGAACTCCTTGATGCCTTGGACTGTGATTTATTTTTCTTCTTTTGGTGTCCATAGTACCTGCAAGAGTGTGTGCCACACAGTAGCAGTTTAAGAAAAGATTTTTACATTAATGAATAAATTTCACCTCCTGCTATTTCCCTGGATATTTTAACTTAAAATAGGTCTGTTTGTCTTCATTTTTACTTAATATCAGTTTTATATATATATATAATGTTTGGTTTTCTTAGTTTTGTTTCTTTTTCTCAACTTTATATAGTGAATGATTTTGTTACAGAAATTATTAGTAATTTATAGAATTCTGCGGCACAACTAATACATGATAAGATTTGATCCAATAAGTATGAACATTTCTTGCTTAACCATTGCTAAGCACTGTGGGAGAATATAATAGAGATGAAATTTTGGAAATTTAGACAATGAGCTAGTGTTTCCTAACATTAAAGCCAAATCTATAACTCATTTTCTATACAAATAAAACTTCTGGATTTAGCAGAGATATAAATATGATTTTAAAAGGAAAGAAACTCTAAATATACTAAAAACATTTAAGTAAGTTTTTTTTTTAATAATCATGTAATATAAAGTCCTTTATAGTGTTGACCTAAAAGGAAGAAGCTGAGGCAAAATTCATGGAAGTAGAGCTTATTTGGGCCAGGGTCGAGGATTGTAAACCAGGAGCATGGATTCAGGTTGCCCTGAATGTAGACTCCAATTAGCAGCAGTTACAAGTAGGTTTTGAAATGAAGCAATTCCTAAATTCTTTCCAAGAAATTACATTAATATAACATAAGCTATTGATTGGGTATACATTATTCCTTGTATCACAAATTCTAGGAAAATGAAGATAATGGGTGAGTTAGTCAGGAACAAAATATCTTTAAACAGTTGCCCCTGGGCATGGGTGCATAGGGTGTGACTGAGGTCCCATACTCACGTCTCTCTGGGCCTGATAAATTTTACATGCCTCACATAGCTCGGACTGCTCTGAGCTGTTTTTCTTTTCTGAGTAGCATAAAATGAAACCCAGATGCTATAAAGGAAAACATATTGATATAATAATTCTTCTACTTAAAAATGTAAAACTCTAGTGTAGCAAAACAAATTTTTTTATTTGAAAAAAGTGGAGAAAGTATCTGTGTTACATATTATGGCAAAGGGCTCATTTCCTTGGCATACAAAGGACTGTTACAAATCAGTGGAAGAAATTCAAACAACCCAGTTGAAAAACAGGTAAAGGACATCAATAAATAGTCTGTGGAGGCCAGGCGTGGTGGCTCATGTCTGTAATCCCAGCACTTTGGGAGGCTGAAGTGGGCAGATCACGAGGTCAGGAGTTTGAGACCAGCCTGACAAACATGGTGAAACCCCGTCTCTACTAAAAATACAAAAATTAGCCGGGCATGGTGGCAGGTGCCTGTAATCCTGGCTACTTGGGAGGCTGAGGCAGGAGAATCGCTTGAACCTGGGAGGTGGAGGTTGCAGTGAGCCAAGATCGTGCCATTGCATTCCAGCCTGGGCAACAGAGCAAGACTCCGTCTCAAAAAAAAAAGTAGTCTGTGGAAAAAGAAGTCAAGATTGCTGATAAATATAGAAATATTGCCCCCCGCCCCCCCCCAAAAAAAACAAGGGGTTTGTTCACCTAGCAAGCAACAAACAAGTGTCCACAAAAACAGGTTTTGACCAATAGAAGTTTTATTACCTATCACAAGGAAAGAGATCACTGAGAGTATTCTCCAAAGCAGTGTCTCCCTGAGGGAAAGTGACAGGAAGGTGTCATGGGTCAGTGGAGAAGGGAGAGGATACGTCATCACATATAGAGGAGGGGCCCCAGTGGCGCAGACACAGTCAGTCATTATGCCAGCACATAGGTTGCATGTAATGATAATGATGCTACAGCTTCTCCTGGGGTGGAGACTTTATAGCTTGGTGAGGCGGAAAGTTCACTTGGCTTCATCTGTAAGTTGCTAAGGTCTGTCAGTAGCTGATTCCAACCGACTAGATGACCATATAACATACAGGGTTTGGGAAAAAACAGGTTGCAAGGCAGGAGGCTATAAAGCAAGCTCACAGTTCATGTTTATTAAATTCCTATAGTCCCTGGAGACCTTCCTTGTCTGCTTACAATATGTTATAATGAATGAATAGGTCTATATACTGCTGTGGAAAGTTGTATGAGTGAAAAAATCTATCATACTTTTCAATTCCTGATTCAGTTATCTATTGTTGTGTAACAGACCAACTCAAAACTTAGTGCGTCAAATCAGCAAACATTTATTTGCTCCATTTCTGCTCTCTGGGCAGAGCTCAACTGGGCAGTCTTTCCACTGGTCTTGCCTAGAGTCACTCACCTACTTAAAGACATACAGAGTCAACTGGAGCTGGAAACCTGCAATGGGCTGGTCAGGCAGCTCTCTCTCCCCATCTCTGTGGCATCTTCAGCAGAGTATCTGGACCTTCTTTACATGGTAGCTCAGGAGCCCAGGAGGGAACTTTCCAAGAGTCACAGGGCCCAGTATCTAAGTGCTTATGAAAACCAAGTCACATGGCCAAGCCCAGAGTTAGTATTGAGGACTACACAATATGTAATACGAAGAGGTGTGATTCACTGGGGACCACCAGTGTAACCACACTTCCTAATTTATGTTACATACCTATTTATCTGTTTATTGCCACTCTTCCATTAGAATGTATCATCTACAAGGGGATGGGTTCTGCTTATCTTGTTCACCTATATCAGCCTAGAACAAGATATACTACATTGTTGGATTTCAGTAAATTTTTGCTGAATATGTATGTCTAGTAAGATCTTGTGTTTAAAGAAAATGGTGTGTATTAGGGGAGGCTGGTATTTCTGTGTGCATAATAAACTTCTGGAAAGATATAATGGTTTTATGATTAAACATTATGGTTTCTGGATTTGAAAAGGAATAAGGGGACAGAGGGGACCTTTTACTCTATTTCATTTACATTGTGTATTTCCATGACTGTATCCCAGTTTTATAACTTAATACATAGTAAAATATGAGAATCATTCTTTATTTGTAAAAACATTATTTTCTTAGACATTTATAAGAAATACTAAAATTAGAGTACAAGGCCAAGCAGCTTGTAAAAATGATTTAAAGTTGTCTGGTCAGTATGATAGAGTTCTTAGAAACATTCAAGTTTATGCTAAATGAATGTTATTCATTTACTTATTCTCCTACTCAACAAAGATTTTTTGAGTATATAATAAGTACTATAGTACATTGTTTTGGGTATCTCAGTGACAAGATTCTTTGTCTTTCAGAGTTCTATTAGTTCAATTGGCAGACCTGGTTGGATGAATAGGAAAATGCCAAATTATAAATACCTTTGAAAATTCTTAAAAAACTGTATTCCTGTATTCATTTTGGTTATTAAAATAGTCATTTGGAGTCAAGCATAGTAGATAAGATTTTGAGTCAGAGACAAAAGAATAAAATAGTGAGACTTTTTCATTTGTGACTTCTGAACTAACTCTCAAGGCAATCTAGAAAAAAGTAGTTTTAGTTCTTCTGAGTTCTCTAGAGTAGATCTCTCACCCTTATAGTTCATTGCTAGATAACCTAAAGAGTATCTGGCATTTATGGTGCCCAAGAAACACTTATTGAAGATATGTGTAATAGGCTTCACTTACTGCTGCTTACCGTGTATGTCACACTGTGCTATATGTTTTACGTATATATTATCTCTTAATCCTTCAACAGCCCTGTGGCATAATCATTATCGATCTGTTTTCAGACTAGGCAACAAAGACTTAAGTAACATACCCAAAGTTACAAATAGCTATTAAGTGGTGAAGCATATTGAAAGTCAAGATCAGAGATACTTCAAAGCTTATATTCTTTTTTTTTTTTTAACAACATTCTTTTTTTTTAAATATATACTTTAAGTTCTGGGATACATTTGCAGAACATGCAGGTTTGTTACATAGGTATACACGTGCCATGGTGGTTTGCTGCACCCATCAACTGGTCATCTGCATTAGGTATTTCTCCTAATGCTTTCCCCCTACTGCCCTCAAAGCTTATATTCTTAATGACTATTCCTTTTTGCCCCTCCACCAAACCCAGTCATATGAGACTAGCATTGTTTTGCATCTATATATGCTTGCATGTTTATTCAAAAAACAGTCTATTTTTTAATTACCTCAGAGAAGACTTTGTGGGCAAAAGTGTAGAGGCAGGAAGGAATGTTTGGCTAGACTAGAGTGGCTTATAATAGACATGATGAGATGGGTAAAGAAGTAATAAATTGTAACCTGGAAAGCCAAAGGATTGTATCATGCTGTTAATTGGCTATTCTACTAAAAGATCAGATGAGGGAAGAACTAAAAATTTTTAGTTTAAAAAAAAAATTAGCTTTTGGGTTATTTGTAGATTTTAATTATAATATTTTCTTTATTCTTCAAGGATACGTAAGATGTGCCTACATTTATTCTTTAAATATCTCTGATTTGTCTATCAACTAATAACATTAGAGCAGTCTCTTTTGCATTTCTTAATTCCCTCTCTAATTTCCCTCTTTATCCTTCTCTCTTTGAGCAGATTGTTGGTTTGGCATTCTGTCTGGATAGCCTCAGCCAACAAGTATTAATAGCTTGGTCAAAATACAGAATTTTGAGGAATCATTGTATCCATAGGGTAAGGTGGATGTAAAGCGAAGATATTTAGGTAGTTTAGCCATGATTTATTTTATTAACCCATTTATGCCTAGTGTACCATTATTGGAACGCTAAGCTTGTGGGAGTTATTTATATCCTACTGCTCAAGGTCGTTGCCAAGGTCTGATTTTTCACAAAAAAACCTTACAACCTCCAGCATAAATGGGTTAATTTAATCATTTCTTATTGATTTCCTCTGTCCCAATAGTTCTTAATTTACTTTGGGTCTTGGACCTCTAAAAATCTGATGAAAACAGTGCTCAGAAATTGTAATATCTACAGAAAGTTTATATACCAATCCAGGTTGTTTACAAAACCTTTGAATCCTATCTATGACCCCCAGGTTAAGAACTCTTGTGCTTTATCTCCATGCTGGTCTCAAGTAACATCCTACATTAATTCACCACCACTATAAAATTTTATCACTAATTAGAAAAAGAGTGGAAAAGATGGAATGGTTTAAAAATTTTAAGAACCATAGATTTGTTAGAATCATTAAAAATGTATTGGAAATAAAAGCAAAAAGAGCATCCTTCAGTCTACTTTCAAAATTTTAAGTATGTTTTACAGGCCAAGCATCATGGCTGTCCTGTAATCCCAGCACTTAGGGAGGCCGAGGTGGGCGGATCGCTTGAGGTCAGGAGTTTGAGACCAGCCTGGGCAACATGGCAAAACCCCATCTTTATTTTAAAAAAAAAGTGTGTGTGTGTGTGTGTGTGTGTGTGTGTGTGTGTGTGTGTGTGTGTGTGTGTGTGTGTGTGTGTGTGTGTGTGTGTGTGTGTGTGTGTGTGTGTGTGTGTGTGTGTGTGTGTGTGTGTGTGTGTGTGTGTGTGTGTGTGTGTGTGTGTGTGTGTGTGTGTGTGTGTGTGTGTGTGTGTGTGTGTGTGTGATTTAGCCAGGCATGGTGGTGTTCACCTATAGTCCCAGCTACCCTAGAGGCAACGATGGGAGGATAGATTGAGCCCGGGAGGTCAAGGCTGCCGTGGACTGTGATGGCACCATTGCACTCCAGCCCAGGAAACAGTGTGACCCATATAAAAAATTAATTAATTAATTAAATTAAATAAAAACAGTTGTTGGATCACAAAGGAGATCAAGAACAAAATAGCAGAAAATCTAAAAAATAGTGGTGAATCAACCATTGTGGAATCAACCATTGTGGCGATTCCTCAAAGGGCTGAAAACAGAATTACCTTTTGACCCAGCAATCCCATTACTGGATATATGCCCAAAAGAATATAAATTGTTCTGTTATGTCATGAAGATACATGCATGCATGCATTCATTGCCACACTATTCACAATAGCCAAGACATGGAATCAACCTAAATGCCTCTCAGTGGCAGACTGGATGAAGAAAATGTGGTACATATACACCATGGAATACTATGCAGCCATAAAAAGGAATGAGATTGTGTCCTTTGCAGGGACATGGATGGAGCTGGAGGCCATTATCCTTAGCAAACTAACGCAGGAACAGAAAACAAATACAACATGTTCTCACTTATAAGTGGGAGCTAAATGATGAGAACACATGGACATAAAGAGGGGAACAACAGACACTGGGGCTTACCTGAAGGTGGAGGGTGGGAGGATGAAGAGGAGCAGAAAAAAACAACTATTGGGTACTAGATTTAGTACCTGGGTCGCAAAATAATATGTACAACAAACCCCTGTGACATCAGTGTTTACTTATATAACAAACCTACACGTGTACCCTGAACCTAAAATAAAAGTTTAAAAAAAAGTACTGAAAATACTCTACATGGTTAAGCTGATTTAAGTAAAACTCATAATCTTAAGTGTAGGTATTATTAAGAAAATGAAGTGAGTATTTAACTGAAAAGATTAGAAAAAACAACAAAGTAAGCCTGAGGAGAACAAAGGAAATGATAAAAGTTCAAAGTAGAAATTAACACCTTTAAAGAAACCTACCTAGATGACGGTGGCCTCCTGAGTTAATCCTCTGTGGCCCTACCCTGCTTAAGTAAAACTCTTCATTGTCCTTAAAATGGCTCACTAGACCCTTCATAACCTGGTTCCTATCTACTGCTTACTATATTTCTCACCCTTCCCGTGTTCCCCCACCCCCACGCTCCAACCATATAGAACTCCAGAATTTCTTTTGGTTCATTGAACACAGTAAACTTAATGTCATTTCCAGTCCTTGTGCTTTGCACTTACTCTTCTCTAGGCCTTCCCACTCTTCTTGCCTAGCCAATTCCTACTGAGTCTTCAAGACACAGCTTAAATTTTACATACTCTAAAAAGGCATTAAACATACAAACGTACATACACATACACACAAGTGCTCAGGTAACAGACTAATTTACATACTCAATCTTCAGTGCTTTGATAGCATTTTACTGCCCCTATTATAGCACTTCTCTCACCAGTCAATATCAAAGAAGTGTTTGACAAGAGGAGTAATAATTGAGATACACCATCAGAAATCCAAAGTTACACTGCTTAAAATTATTAAAATGAAGCATATTTCCAAAGCTACTTTTGCTAGAGCAGATACTAGTATGAGTGAGATAGGCCAGAATAGTATATTATAAGCAAAAGAAAGTATCCTAAATTTAGCAAATTGTATAGTTAACTCTCAAGGGAAAAAAATACTTTTGAGTCTTCAGATAAATTTTAGATACATCAAGGAAATAAATGTAAGCAATTAAATTATATCAAAACTAGGAAAAATAGGAACTAGTACTAATCCAAACCTCTGGATCAGTGTTGCCTAATAGAAATATAATGCAAGCCACATAAGTAGTGTTTTTTTTAAATTTATTTTTATTTATTTATTTTTTGAGACAGAGTCTTGCACTGTCACCCGGGCTGGAGTACAATGGCGTGATCTCGGCTCACTGCAACCTCCGCCTCCTGGGTTCAAGCAATTCTCCTGCCTCAGCCTCCTGAGTAGCTGGGGTTACAGGCACCCGCCACCACACCTAGCTAATAAGTAGTGTTAAAATTTTTTAGTAGCCTCATTAAAAAAATAAAAACAGGAAAAATTAATTATAACATTTTAACCTAGTATGTCCAGAATATTGTTTCAGCATGTAATCGATATAAAAATATGAAGTATCAGAGTTTTTTAATACTAAGCCTTAGGGTTTTTAATGTATTTTTAAAGATACATGTGATATTTTGATACATGTATACAATGTCCAATGATCAAATCAGGATAATTGGGATATCTGTCATCTCAAACATTTATCTTTGTTTTGAAAACACAACAATTCTTCTAGCTACTTTTAAATACATAATAAAGTAGTAACTGTAAGTTCTTTACTATCAAATACTAGAACGTATTCTTTCTATCTAACTGTAATTTTGTACCTGTTAACTGATTTCTTCTCAATCTCACACCCACCTTCCCAGCCTCCAGTAACCACGATTCTATTGTCTACGTCCTTTAGTTCCACTTTTTTAGCTCCCACATGTGAGTGAGAACATGTGATATTTGTGTTTCTATGCCTAGCTTATTTTACTGAACATAATGACCTCAATTTCCATCCATTTTGCCACATATGACAGGATTTCTTTTTTTTCTTTTGTTTTTTTCTTTTTTTTTTTGAGACAGGGTCTCACTTCATTGCCCAGGTTGGAGTGCAATGGTGCCATCGTAGCTCACTATAGTCTTGACCTCCTGAGCTAAAGCAATCCTCCTGCCTCAGCCGCCCAAGTAGCTGGAACTACAGGCATGTACCCCCATGCTGGCTTTTTTTTTTTTTTTTTTTTTTTTTTTTTTTGTAGAGATGAGGTCTCACTCTGTTGCCCAGGCTGGCCTTGCGCTCCTGAGCTCAAGCAGTCTTTCCACCTCAGCCTCCCAAAGTGCTGGGATTACAGGAGTGAGCCACCGTTCCCCAGCCAGGATTTTGTTCTTTTTCATGGGTGAAAAATATTTCATTGTGTATATATACCACATTTTCTTTATCCATTCATCCATTGATGGACACTTGGGTTGATTCCATATCTTGGCTATTGTGAATAGTGCTGCAATAAATGTGGGAATACAAATATCTCTTTGATATACTGATTTCCTTTCTTTTGGATGTATACTCAGCAGTAGGATTGCTGGGTCATATGGTAGTTCTATTGTTTGTGTTTTGAGGAACCTCCATACTGTTTTCCCTAATGGCTATAATAATTTACATTCCTACCAATGGTGTAAGAGCATTCTCCTTTCTCTGCGTCCTCCCCACATCTGTTATTTTTTGACATTTTTGGAATAGCCATTCTGACTGGGTTAAGATACTATCTCATTTTGGTTTTGATTTGCATTTCCCTGATGATTAGTGATGTTGAGCATTTTTTTATATACTTGTTGGCCATTTGTATGTCTTCTTTTGAGAAATGTCTGCTCAGATCTTTTGCCTATTTTTAAATCTGATTATTTGGTTTTTTTGCTGTTGAGTCATTTGAGAGCCTTACATATTCTGGTTATTAATGCCTTGCTAGATAGATAGTTTGCGGATATTTTCTCCTATTCTGTGGGTTGTCTCTTCACTTTGTTTCTATTTGTTTTTAAGATGGGGTCTCACTATGTCGCCCAGGCTGGTCTCAAACTCCTGGGCTCAAGTGATTCTCCTGCCTCAGCTTCCCAAAGTGCTGGGATTATAGATGTGAGCTACCATGTCCAGCTGCCTTGTTGATTGTTTCCTTTACTGTGCAAAAGCTTTTTAGCTTGACATAATCCCATTTTATTTTTGCTTTTGTTGCCTGTGCTTTTGATGTCTTAAACAAAAAAATATTTGCCCAGACCATGGTCCTTTAGTATTTTCCCAATTTTTTTTCTAGTAGTTTTGTAGTTTTAGGTCTTACATTTAAATCTTTAAGCCATTTTGAGCTGATTTTGTATATGTTGAAATATGGAACTGTAGTTTAATTCTTCTGCCTAATAGAAAACCAATTTTCTGAGCACTGTTTACTAAAAAGACTGTTCTTTCCCCACTATATGTTCTTGATTCCTTTGATGAAAATGAATTGGTTGTTGAGTTTCATGTCAAGGCTAGGTGAAAAGACAGAAAAAAGTAAGAGTTAAAAAGTTAGAAAAAAGAGAATGAGTTGGCTGTAAGTGCGTAGATTTATTTCTGGGTTATCTGTTCTATTCTGTTGATCTCTGTGTCTGTTTTTATGCTAGCACCATGCTGTTCTATAGTTTTATAGTTTTCCTGGTAGAGATCTTTCACTTCTTAGGTTAAATTTATTCCTAGGTGTTTTGTTTTTTTTGTAGCTATTATAAATTAGGTTGTCCTCTTGATTTCTTTTTCATATTGATTGTTCATGTGTAGAAACACTACTGAGTTTTAAAAATAATTATTATTATTTAATTGCAGATGTGGTCTTGCTATATTGCCCAGGCTGGTCTCAAACTCCTGGGTTCAAGCGATCCTCCCACCTCAGCCTCCCAAAGTATTGGGATTACAGGCATGAGCCACCATGCCCAGCTAATACTACTGATTTTTGTATGTTGATTTTGTATCCTACACCTTTACTAAATTTGTTTAGAAGTTCTAAGAGTATTTTGCTGGAGTCTTTAGGTTTTTCTAAGTATAAGATCATGTTGTCTGCAAACAAGAATAATTTGACTTCTTTTCTTCTTTGGATGCTCTTTATTTCTGTCTCTTGCCTAATTTCTCTGGCTGGATGAACTAAGCCTTTGAAATCCAGTGTTTATTTCACACTTACAGCACATCTCCATACAAACTAGCTACATTTCAAGTGCTTGATAGCCATATGGCTCTTGGCTATCATTGGACAGCACAGCTGTAGATGAAGTTAAATATAGAAGCAGTAGAAGATAACACAAAGGAAAACAATAAATAACATTGGCTACAGGAAAATAAAGAATTATAGTAAAGAAAAGGCAGAAAACAAAAAGAAAAATATTTGCAACATATTATAGTACAATATTATTATTCTTAATATGCAAAGGGTTCATACAAATCATTAAAAACACTTAAAAACCCAAAAGATTAACAGGCAAGATGACACAAGCAGGTAATTTACAAAAGAGCTGGTAACAAACTTAGACATAACAATCAAAGAAGTATAAATTAAAACAATAGTACAGGTTGGGCATCCCTAATCTGACAAACCAAAATGCTCCAAAATCGGAAACTTTCTGAGCACCAACATGATGCCACAAGTGGAGAATTCCACACCCAACCTCATCTGACAGGTCATATGACAGGTTGCAATCAAAGCACAGTCAATAATATTGTATGAAATTACGTTCATGCTATGTGTATAAGGTATATATGAAACATAAATGATTTTTGTGTTTGGACTTGGGTCTTATCCCCAAGATATCTCATTTTATATATATATATATATATATAAATAAAAAAAAAATCCAAAATTGGAAACATTTTTGGTCCAAGCATTTTGGTTAAGGGATACTCATATTTTAATATCCTATTTTCATCTGTCAAGGCAGCAAAGATTTTAAAACTGTAATTTTCAGGGTTGCAGACAATGTAGTAAAAGAGTGTTCTCATAGACTACGAGAAGGCATTTGAAGTAGTATTATAAAACCCTTTCTGTTACTTTTTATTTCCATAGGTTTTTGGGAAACAGGTGGTGTTTGGTTACATGAATAAGTTCTTTAGTGATGATTTCTGAGATTTGGGTGCACCCATCATCTGAGCAGTATACACTGTACCCAATTTGTAGTCCTTTATCCCTCACACTCCCCTCTCCTCACCTCCCCCAATCCTGAAAGTTGATTTTGTCATTCTTATGCCTTTGCATCCTCATAGCTTAGCTAGCTCCCATTTATGAGTGAGAACATAGTGATGTTTGGTTTTCCATTCCTGAGTTACTTCATGAAGTAGTAAAACTCTTTTAAAAAGTAGTTTAGCAACAAGCACCAAAATTCTGTGTTTGGGAATCTATCACGAGGAAACAATACTAGATGTAGAGAGGTGAAAACTGCGTACCAAGACGTTCACTTCAGCATTGTTCACAATAATGGTAAAATTGAAAATTACACTACCTAAATTCCTTAAGTTAGGAATGGTTAAGTCATTTACGGTATAATCTTTTGATGAAATATTTTCAGTAATAACTTGGAAGTCTTTTTTTTAATAATATCGAACTTTAAAAAAGATAGAGAATTGAATATCTTGTATCTAGAATTTAAGGGGGAATTAATCCTGTGCAGAATAAGACTAAGAAGTTTATCAGAATGTTAACAATGTGTATCTTAGGATAGCAGGACCTTAGTTTTTTTCCCCAGTTTTCTGTTTTTTCTCTGTTTTTCAAATGTCGTAAAATTGGTATGTATTACCTTTATAATAAAAAGAAGACTACTTAAAATGGTGGGATTAATTTAACACATTCTCAAATATAACAAGATGTCATACTAATTCAGATACGCTCAACTCATGCTCTACCTATCAGTTTATACTTTAGAAGAACATGATACTTAGCGACTGATAAACTCACTTAGATGATCTAAACATTCTGTGGTTTGACTCCATCTTTGTTTCAGAGTGAAGTTTATTGACTTTTCTTTCCAATGAAAGTGTGTCACTTTCTTCTTTTTTTAATTCCCTTTACTTTTGGCTTAAGTCTAACCTCCAGAAAAGTGATGTAACATTTTTTTTTAGCAAACCAGCATCTTAAATGTGTAATCCCCATTTTCCTTCCCAGTTTCATAAGGTAAAATAGCTTACATCTGCTGTTACTATTTTTATATTCTGATTTGCTTTTTTTTGTTTCGATTAATACTTCTTCCCCTCATTTTTAAGGTTATTCTGGTACAAGTTAACCCAGGAGAAGCATTTACAATAAGAAGAGAAGATGGACAGTTTCAGTGCATTACAGGTAAGAATGGTAATTGAGAATAATCATTTGAGACCAAATAAACCCTAAAAATTTATAATGCATAATAGTGTATATGCCTATGGTTTCTTCCTTCTTTCTCACTACCACCACACAAAAGCATAAACTCTGATATCTTAGCATTTAAGTATTGCAGTGTCATTCTAACTAGTCTCTTTGCCCTGGTTTCCTGATTATGTTGATTATTCTTGATATATTATATTGTTCATGTCTCTTCCCTGTTCAGAAATCTTTATCAAATCTAGTCCAGGTGTCTTAGTTTTTCAGAAAGATCATTTCAGCTTTTTAGTCTTGTTCCCACTTCCCCTTCAAATTGCTTTTCTTCAGTTTTTCTAATAGGCTTATTCACTGTCTTTTGAAGCTATCTTGTGCTATGTGTTCTGTTTCCCTTATCTGGAATTCACCCTTATTACCACTGCCCCCCCCCCCGCCGCCCCCGCTCCCCCTTTCAGATCCTACCTGTGCTTCAAGACTGAACTCCAGTCCTACCTTTAACAGGTTTTTGGAAAGTCTTTGTTTAGTGAGCATCTCCTTAGTACTGTTGACTTTTGGGTCAGGCACTTCTTTGGTCAGGGGGACTGTTCTGTGAACTGTAGGATGTTTAGTGGAATTCCTAGTCTCTGCCTACTAGCCATTCACCCTCACTCATTCATTTATGACAGACAGAAAAGTCTCTGGATATCCCCAAATATTCCCTGAGGGACAAAATTGGCTCCAGTTGAGAACCATCTTCCTATGGGAAGATGAGAGCAATAAAAAAGATAACTGGCTTTGGAATTAGAGAGAGAGAACCTAGGATTAAATCCTAGCTCCTCTGCTGTTTACTAGCTACATGACCTTGTACATGTAACTTAACCTCTGTAAGTACTTTTTTGTTTTGAGACAGAATCTCACTCTGTCACCCAGGCTGGAGTGCAGTGGCTCAATCTTGGCTCATTGCAACCTCCGCCTCCCGGGTTCAAGCAATTCTCCTGCCTCAGCCTCCCAAGTGGCTGGGATTACAGGTGCCTGCCACCACACCCGGCTAATTTTTGTACTTTTAGTAGAGATGGGGTTTCACCATGTTGGCCAGGCTGTTCTTGAATTCCTGACCTCAGGTGATCCGCCCACCTCAGCCTCCCAAGGTGCTGGGATTACAGACGTGAGCCTCTGTACCCAGCTCTTGGTGAGTACATTTCTCATCATTAAAATTCTTATTCCTGTCAATAATAGTACACCTTATAGGATAATTGTGAGGGTTCCTGATATGCAGGTAATGTACTCTAAACCAGCCTGGGACATACAAGGCACTCAATAAGTGGTGGTGAGTGCTGTATTGTTATTGTTAATAGAAAGTGATCCCCATCACCTGTGAAACCCCATCATACCAATTATTGCACCATTCATTTACCAAATAACTATACCATCTTGTAATATTTCTTCTAGTTGTGTTCTTAAAGTTATTTAAATTTTGTATTGTTTAACATAAAATTTTTATTCAGTCTCTCCAGCCAAAGTCTAAGCACTTTGGGGACACATACCATTTCTTACATTTCTTTGTATCCCCTTCAATTCTTGGCCTTCCATATATTGGATATTTAACTAATAGTTATTGCTTTAGTTTAAAAAGGGAAGACAAGTGCAGTGGGTCACACCTGTAATCCCAGTGCTTTGAGAGAATGAGGCAGGAGGACCTCTTGAGGCCAGGAATACGAGACCAGCCTGGGCAGCATAACAAGACCCTGTCTCTACAAAAAATTTAAAAATTAGGCATAGTGGCGCATGCCTGCTGTCCTAACTGCTCAAGAGATAAGGTTGGAAGATTGCTTGAGTCCAAGAATTTGAGGCTGCAGCGAGCTATGGTCATACCAGTGCACTCCAGCCTGGGCGACAAAGCGAGACCCTGTCTCAAAATAAAATTAAATTTAAAAAGAGCATTAGAGATGAGGTGTCTGTATACTTTGTCATCTTTCAAACTGGAATAGAGTGAAAGGACTCTAACACTTACTTCAAGACAACTGATGTAAAGCAAGACTGTCTAGCCCAGGCAAACTTCCTGTCTTCCCCCATTTTACCTAGGCTGTCCAATCTGTTTAATCAAAGAAGAAATAGACCTAACTATTTTCAGAGAAGTAATTAGCTCAGTAATTAGAATTAAAACTTTTAGCCTGACATTTAAACCTTATATAGCTGAGAGTTAAAAATTTCTCTCTAAGTTGAACACATGGACACAGGGAGGGGAACCTCACACACCAGGGCCTGCAACAGGCCCCGGGCCAAGGGGAGGGAGAGCATTAGGACAAATACCTAATGCATGCAGGGCTTAAAACCTAGATAATGGGTTTATAGGTGCACCAAACTACCATGGCACATGTATACCGATGTAACAAACCTGCACGTTCTGCACATGTATCCCAGAACTTGAAGTAAAAATTTTTTAAAAATTTCTCTAAGTTAATTTAAATCATTTGTGCAGCAGTTATGGCAATTTCACAAATAGGAAGAGTTCACATATTATAGACTTAAAAGAAACCAGGCAGTAGAATTTATAAGCAGTATGATAAGCATTGCCTGTCTTTACTTGCCAGTTAAGTTTTTATGAAAATAATTTTATTCTGTGTACTTCATAGAGTGTAAGTTTCTAACAGAGCACACATCTAGGTTTATTTGTACATCTCTTTTCAAATTGTTTATGGTGGATACTGTTTATAGTGGATACATTTTAACTAATACAGCATTGATCTTTTCTAACACATTTGTAGAGGAAGATACTCATTACTGTTTTAGCGTGACTCAGAACACAAAAACTGCTATTTATGATTGGATAACCAGACCCTGAATTATAAGTAGCTTATATTTCAAAATTTCATTTGTAACTGCAATCTTTAAACCCCACCTCCATAAATCAATTAAATTGATTTTATATGAGGCAGTGACCCCTTTGGTCAGGACCAAAAAAGCCTATCTAATTTATAATGTGCCTGTAATACTAACAGTATCTTAGTGATAGGAACTAACTACCATGGGAAGATATTTTTAGGCAGGGACACATTTCTCTGCTTCAGTGGGAAACAGATTCCTTTCTCCATATGACAGATTGTGAGATTGGAGACTGTTTTAAAATTATTGGGTAGAGGTTTTAAAAACACAGGAAAGGATAAAGGAAACCAGACAGAAAATAAGAAGGCTCTCCCCTCTTTATGTTTTTGACTGTCCAAAATTACAAGATGGAATATGGGTGGAAGGAATAGTAGTGAGCAAGGGAACTGGGGTTGAAGTCTTTGTAAAATCAATATGCCTTCACTCTGAGCAAGAGAAGACAAGAAAAGGCTTCTGGAGTTCATTTTCTTCCACTTTGCCATCACTAGTTTCTGTCATATGGCAAGCCCCTTCGTGGACTAGCTCTGGATCTAGGTAAAAAGTGAGATTATGAATAGAAGTGGAGGCAACAGATAACAAGGAGAAAGAGAAATTCTTAAGGGAAGAAAAACATATGCCAGTGAAGTTGAGAGAAACATAGATCATTATAGCCCTAAGGCCGTCAAGTTAGGAAAGCTGTTCTCTGACAGCCACTATACTAATAAAATGTCTATATTAAAACCTAACGAATTGAGATAAGAGCTGTGTAAATTAATAAGTATTTGAATTAAAGACCATTCTTTTAAAAGTAGTTTTATTACTTGTTCAGAATATTTAGAAATGAAAACTAGGTTGAGAATCACAGAGAACTTTAGAGATCTAAATAATTACCTTATTTTATTGGAGGCTCAGATTTTGTGAGTTACAGCTAGTTATGGGCAGAGTTCAATACAGTAGTTTTTCTACTGTATAGCATACATTCTGGAAAGACAAATTGCTAATTATTTTTTTCTATGAATTTTCTAAGTATCTACTGAGGTATACTGTGCTAGTTGCTGGACATTCAAAGAAAAGCTAAAACTAAGTTCCTAACATTCAAGAACAGTGTCATAGGGGAAAAAAAGGGAAAATTAAGTTTTATTACAGTATAAAAAGAGATACACATAGGGTGTTATGGGAGCATAGAAGGAGGGTTACTATAACATTCAGTGGTATATAAAGAAAAAATTATTCCAGGAGAAAGTGACACATGAGCCTTCTTGAAGAACAATGGCAGTTGGCCAGATGGACAAAGGGTCTCAAGGCACTTTAGACAGAGGGAAAGTGTTCAAAAGCAACAGAAGGAAAGAATGACTTGACTTATTTGAATAACCACAAAGAGATTGGAATTGCTAAAAAGTTGTGTAAATATGTGGTACCTGTTGAACCAAAAGTCTTCCTACTACAAACATCATCTAGAAATGTTAAATAAAATAATAACATGTAATCTTTCAAATACACTCCTGAGCTGCTCTCTCTTCCCTTCACCCTATAAAAAGGAAGAAAAAAGGTAGGGACTGGGGAAGAATCACTGTGGGCCAGAAACAAGGACTTTTCCACATTTATTTGTTTTCTATTTTAAGAGACAGGGTCTCTTTGTCACCCAGGCTGAAGTGTGTAGCACAATCATAGCTCATTGCAGCCTCAAACTCCTGGGCTCAGGTGATCCTCCTGTCTTAGCCTCCTGAGCAGTTAGGACTGCAGGTGCATGCCACCATGCTCGGCTAATTTTTTATAGAGTTGAGGTCTCACTATGTTGCCCAGGATGCTCTCAAACTCCTGGGCTCAAGCAATCCTCCCATCTCAGCCTCCCAAAGCACTGTGATTACAGGCATGGACAATTGTACCTGGCCCAATATTTGTTTCAAAAAATACAGTTTTCATATTTTTAATGAAAAGAATTAAAAATATCTACATTGTTCTTTTGATTTGATCATTTTCTGTTGTCCCATACCATTTTTTCTGAGTCCTCTTCAGAATTTGATGTCTGTCTTCCCTTAGTTCTTTACCTTATTTCATGTCCTTTTGGATAAGGCACCACTCTTAAATATCTAAAAGTGTAGTCTTCTGTTTTGCTACTTTTCCATTTTGGTCATTGGTTAAATCTGTTTATATTTCCTGATATGAACCCATACCTCATTTTTTCCCCCTTCTTTAACCATTATTCACTGGTTTTAACTTAAATTCTTGATTACTTTTGAAATGAGTGCTAGCTTGAGTCTGTCTCAGGTTTTTTCTGCTGAGAGGTATTTTGAAATGATCTAACTTGTTCTTATGTTTTCATAGTGAAGTGCTTTGATAGCATGTCAACACATTGTCTTGTATAATAAGAGATACTGTGAAAATTAAGTATTTTTGCATCGTAACTGGTATGTAGAAATGTAAAAATTTATTGAATGGGGAAATTTTAGGTTTTATATTAATAGATCTTTGTAGCATGTGCTAAAGACTACCTTCTTAGTTTTATTTTGTGAAGAGTTATGAAAAATAGGGAATTAGGCAAGATTTCTAAATTTGGGTTACTGGGAAGGTCATAGAAGCATATTTCATAGAGAATATGTAGTAAACACTTAAGAATCTTGTGTAGAGCTGGCTCTCCTGATGACAAATTGGTTCCTCCTTTAGATATCATCTGTTCTGTGAAGCCCTTGCTTTAGTTTCTCTCCTCTTTTAGCTGTAGATACACATACAGAAATAATTGAAGGCAGATATTTTTACATATGTTTGTAGCCCTGATGCTTTGCATAGCACCTAGCACATAGAGATTCTCAATAAATGTTTAAGGTGAGTGAAGAAGAGAAAACAACAGATGTTTCTTGAGCATTTATATGTGTCAAACAAGTAGATCTGTTATAGCCAACAGTTGTACCTAAAAACCCTCCTTGTGAGAGGCAGGTATGGCTTTTTCTCTTTTCGTCTGTGATACCTCAAAATGAATAAATGGAGCTAACGAGTAAGAATGTATTAACTATCTAGGGGTTTTGCATTGTTATGGCACTTCTACTTTGGTGTGATTCCATGCCACTACATGTAAGAGAGAAAATTATGAAAAGCAAAAAATATACAGATGAGCTATGCATGAATAATTTTTATATGCTCTGGCTCCTTCAAATATTATGTTTTAGAAAGACAAGCAAAAATATTGATGATTATTTAATACTTTTAATCTAATAGGGCAGTAGTTAAGCAAAAGGGTACTTGGGTTTGAGTTCAAACTTTGCCACTTATTATTATAACAGTCAGATTATATTCAGTATATATCGTGTCTTAAACTTGTTTATGTAAATAATGTGTGTCTGTGTGTATACACATCATGTAGGACTTAGAACATAATTTTGTCATGGAGAAGATATTATTAGGCCATATCTTTTGGGATATATTACTTATATCTGTGGAACCATAGAACCCAAGACCTACATCAGATATGGTCTCTAATTACATTGATCATGGATTAACCACATCTACATCATAATTTTTCTGCAACATGGGTTCTACAAAAACAAAGACCTTATATTCTTCATCCATTCACTTACTCAGTATTCAGTGAGGGACAAAAATGAACAGGCAGTGTTTATTTTCTCAAGCTTATTTGTCAGACTTTCTTATATACCTTTATGGGAAGATGAAATAAAATTTGATCATCAGACCGTTGCCAGTCTGCAACTTTGTCTCATGTTGTGTTACTCAGGATTTTGTTCTCCAGGGCTTTCTTTTGAGCATGTTAAATCAATACCTTTTTTTTTTTTAACAAAAATAAAAACATGTTTATGAAATGTTTAAGTGTCAGAAAGTTGCTAACGTTAATAAATGTCAAACTCAAGAAGATCAGAACATATTGAAATGATAGGTCAAAAACAATAGGATAGGCCCAGCACGGTGGCTCACTATAATTCCAGCACTTTGGGAGGCCGAGGTGGGCGGATCACCTGTGGTCAGGAGTTCGAGACCAGTTGGACCAACATGATGAAACCCTGTCTCTATTAAAAATACAAAAATTAGCTGGATGTGGTGGCGCACACCTGTAATCCCAGCTATTCGGGAAGCAGAGGCAGGAGAATCACTTGGACCCGGGAAGCAGAGGTTGCAGTGAGCTGAGATCCTGCCACTGCACTCCAGCCTGGGTGACAGAGTAAGACTCCATCTCAAAAACAAAAACAAAAAAACGCAACAGGATAAAATTTAATAGAAGTAAATATAAAGTTCTACATTTTGATTTTAAAAATACAGGTACTGTATAGTGTGTATTAGTTGGGGTTCCTTTTTTGAAACTTAATCTTGCCTATAAAACACAAAAGAGTTTAAGATGATATTGAGACTCCTCCTGTCCTCATTCATTTTCCTTCCTAATAGCTCAGTCCTGAAGCTCTTAGGTGAGGCAGAACAATATAGGCAGTGCACTAGTGGGAATGGGAGAGGTGAGCTGCAGTTCCCCAGAGTAGGATGTCGAAGCCCTAATTGAGTGAGGACCATATCACATCAGAGAATAGCCAAGTATAGGGAGTTAGAGCCCAAGCAGAGTGAAAAGGGAATTCACACAAGAAGGCAGCCTGGTATAGGGAGTCAGAGTGTAAGGCTGAGGAGGATATCGTCAAGAAGGCATGTAGTGTGGCATGTAAGAACTTGAGCAGGATGAGGCAGTCACTGATGCAATGCAATGATCCAGCATGGGGAATCAGAGCTCAAACAAGAGTGAGGAGGCCATCTGTGTGGAGGGGTAGCCTGACCTGGGTTGTAGGACTCCCAGCATGGTCAGACAGTGCACAATCTGGGGATGTATTAGAGTGAAGAGTCAGAGCCCAACTAGGATAAAAAGGGCATCCACACAGAGGTGGTCTAGTTAGGAAGTCATCATCAATGCTATGATTATACCCCTTCCCCTCCTCCACTAAGAACTCAGCATTACTTGCTTCTAGCACAGATACCACTTCTGCAACAGGAATTGTGTAGCCACCCACCACTGCCTGCCAAATTATCAGCATCTGTAGGAGTGATGGTCTTTATCTCACACCAAGGAGACTCCTCAAACACACAAAGGGACTTCAGATTCTATGCACTAAAACAAATGACAGTGTCCACTGCAGTGCAAGAGAAGACAACTTTATGAATAGAACTTGCTTATTTTAGCAGAACTAGAACTAAATATGAGTCATCTATTGAATCCCATTTGCAAAAGGGAAAACAAATGAAATCTTGGACTGCAAAAATAGAAATGCAAGTTTAAAACAGATGGTGGTGTATGCTGGTTAGATGGTATTCTTTTAACATGTTTAAAAGAAGTTTTGACAAACTGGGATTGTCCCAAGGAAGATAACCAGGAGATCATAGAAGCATGAAATCATCTTTATAAAACACTATAGAAATGCGTGAAGGATGTTTAACCTAGAAAAGAGGGCAGTGACTTGGAATACATTGTTCTCTGCACCTTAGAGGGCAAAATTTAGACATGAACAGGTGAGTTATAAAGAAGCAGATTTTTTTTTTTTTTTTTTTTTTTTTTGAGACAGAGTCTCACATTGTCACCCAGGCTGGAGTGCAGTGGTGTAATCTCAGCTCACTGCACCCTCCACCTTCTGGGTTCAAGCGATTCTTCTGCCTCAGCCTCCCAAGTAGCTGGGACTACAGGTGTGTACCACCACACCTGGCTAATTTTTGTATTTTTAGTAGAGATGGGGTTTCATCATATTGGCCAGGCTGGTTTCGAGCTCTTGACCTCATGATCCACCTGCCTCGGCCTCCCAAAGTGCTGGGATTACAGGTGCATTCACCACCATGCCCGGCTATGGAAGCAGATTTTGACACGGGGAAGAACAGCTATGGCTGTATTAAAATGGAGTTGTTTGTTATAACAGTGTCCCATCTTTATATGTGTTCATACCCTGGTTGGATGATATTATAAAAGTAATTCCAGCATAGAAAGGTAATTTTGATTAGGTGAATTCCAGCAGTTACTGTAACTAAAGATGCTTTGATTCCAGAATAATCTGTTTATTAAACTGAGTTCTCTTTAGTTACTTCTGGGAATGAGGACTCTGAATGAGCGTCTTAAATTTAACAAGTCTATCTGTGCACAGGCACATTTTATAAGGTAATTGAGCTAGTGAATGGTTATTGTTCATGGTAGACCTATAAATAGTATATCAACTAGTTAATTTATTAATACCCACTACTGGTGAAATAAATACTTGAGAGAGAAACTTCCACTACATTCTAAATCTTATAGGGGCAGGAACAATAATAATGCCGTCTTTATTTTGGTACAAAAACCTTACTTAACTGAAGTGGAGTATTATCTTCCATTTTGTTTCTTTAACAACAGAAATTGCCTCTTTCATCTTTTATCATCTGTGCTAAAATAATGCCTTTTGCTTAGTGGGCATTCTGTCAATATGTTAAAAAGAACTGCTAAAATATTTTTATTTGTGTACAGTACTTGCTTGCCTTGGCAACTGTTATATACCAAAAATATACTTTTCATACTTGGGGATATTTTAGTGCCTCAGAGTTTTCAATATGAGCACCATTTAAGATTATACAGTTATATGAAAATATTGATTTAAATATGTAAATGGTGAGCCACAGATATCACCTGGGTGGTGATCATTTGACCAAAAATTCTGGGTTTATGCTTATTTTCTTATGATTTGACTCTTGTGTAGAAAAAGTATCAAGGTGAATTCAAGTTTTCTGAGAGGTATCACCTTTGTTTTCTCATACCTCACGCTACTTGGGGAAGACAAGAACCTAATTAGCAGTACTAGAGTGTGTTGATTGTGAACCTCTTCACCTACTAGAGTTAGTATGATCAGGCTCCACCTAGAAGTCCTATTGCTAACCTTTTGGTTTCAAGTGGCTCAGAACAGCTTCTCAGGAGTTACTGATGTTTTCTCCTCATTGTTGTTGCTGGTATGGCTTTTTCTGCCAGTAGGGGTTTATTTATCCTTTCTTGCTTCTACTGTCCCCTCATTAAAGAAGTAACCAGCCCCGGTGCTTCTGGGGCAGTTATTGTCAACTCCTCTATCTGACTTTTCTTTTTCAATGCTGCTGCTATTCATTGCTTTTCTACTCTCACCTCATTTCCTCAAGTACCTGATCCTGATTCTTCCTGCCATTACAGGGCTTTTTGAACATAAGGGATGGTATGTCCCAACCAGTTAGTAACCATTTTCTCCCTTTCTGTGCTGTGGGATCATGATGATTATAACCACACGTCCATCCTCATTCCTGCAATTAGTCAACTTTTTCGAATACCTGCCATCTCCTTTGCAGAGCATTTTTTAGCAAGTCCCTAGACTAAGCCAGTATTTTGTTAAATAGTTATAAACCCTGAGCCTCTATCCCATTAATCACAACTCTGTTACCTCATGGTAAGTTATTTGCCTTGCAAAAGTTGGAGCTCCTGGCCTTGTCCTTCTCTCATGTTCTAATGTAAATCCTTATGCCCATAAGACATAAGCAAAGCCCTCTTCTCTCAGGATGTCTTTGTTGGGGAGGAGAGAGGAATGTAGAGTCCTCATGCAAGTAAGACTCCTAGTAACCTGCTCTGATATCCTGGAATCTCTGAGACACCTCAGCCTCATGACTTGATAGTTCAGGGCTTTGATATTAGAAATACCTCTGAAATTTATCAGAAGTTGTGTCTATTGTTTTTTAGATCATAGTCACTACAACTTTTGCTGCAGTTACTATAACAGTAGGCATGAGATATTACATGTATACCATTTCTTCCTATAATCACAATAAAACTTTAAAGAAGTAACAGACTATGTGACAGAATTAATGGTGCATCATTAAAGGCACAGGTCTGGGAGTAAATTGACCTGGGTTCTAGAACCAGTGGGTGGAAGTTAAAAGAAAACAGAGTTTAGCTTAGCATGAAGAACTTTGTAATAAACGGAGATGTCAAAGGAGGGTTAGGAGTGATCAGTTTCCCATCCATCTTTTTTTTTTTTTTTCCCCTTGAAACAGAGTCTTACTCTGTTGCCCAGGCTGGAGTGCAATGGCCCGATCTCGGCTCACTGCAACCTTTGCCTCCTGAGTTCAAGTGATTCTCCTGCTTCAACCTCCCAAGTAGCTGGGATTACAGGCGCTTGCCATCATGCCCGGCTAATTTTTGTATTTTTGTAGAGACAGGGTTTCATCATGTTGGCCAGGCTGGTCTTGAACTCCTGATCTCAGGGGATCCACCCGCCTCAGCCTCCCAAAGTTCTGGGATTACAGGCATGAGCCACTGCACCCAGCCTCTCCCATCTATCTTTGTAGGTGGTAATGCATCTGCTGGCTCTTCACTTGATGGTGGTGTTATAGAAGATGGTTTATTTCTTTTGAGGGGATTGTTCATGCCTTTTAAGGTTCATCACAAGCCTAAAATGCTATTAATTTATAGCCCTAGGTAATTTACTTAAATTCTGGCTGGTGTTATGCATATACTGAAATGAGGGTGGGCTAGGGCAATTTAGATTCTACAAGTTTCTACCAGCTCTCAAATAGTTACATATTCATAACTATACTAATTACATACCATGTCTTAAATGTATTTTAATAATATGGAGATTGATATTATAAGAATTTTTTACAAGATCACTGGTTATCTTTTGCCCACTGACTTTGCATTACAGCAGATCAGACCAAGTTCTACTGAAATTAAAAGTAACTCAAGTCAAAACCACATGTAGTAGATTTTTATTCCCATATGACTATTTACTTTTTTCATAATTAGCAAACTAAACCATGGAGAAGTTTGTCGTTTATACATTACTTAAACAACCTTAACTTCCATTAGAAAATTCTTTGAAGCATAGGTAACTATTTTTCATACTGGTGGAAATCATGATTGTATTTTAAAATTTGCTCTTTATACTTCCCCTTTTAATATGAAAACATGAGTTTAATTAGAGTCGCTCAAAATACTAGCTTTGAAACATTAATGAGTCATGTTTGTAAAAATGAATTATAACAGATCATCCATTCATAAATTCAGCCCATTTCAATTTAAGTGAATGACTATGATTCATTCTGATTACATTGTGTAATAGTCCCAGGCTGTCCCAGAGAGCTATTAAATGTTACTTTTCAAGAGAAAGTGTGTTATATAAGACTTATTTAAGAGAAAATTGCAATATTTATGTTAGAAAGGAAAATATAGGGAAATTCAGTTGTCATCAATTCTTCATGTTCCTAATAAATAAAATATCACTGTTATAGTTATTCTCTTGGAAGTATAAAATCTAAGCCAGTTTAGTGACTGCTATTAAAATAAGCAACAAAAATATTGATTAAAAATTTTTTTAATGACTGATGACAAAAGGAAATTAGGATCCAGAAAGATGAGTGTGTGAAATATCTTATATTAGCTTTTGAATAAATGTTCACAAACCTCTTGCATTCTGGCACTTTTGATATCGTTTAGTGACTAAAATGAACATAAAAGGATCTAAGCCTTCTTTTGAGCTGGCCTCACAAAATGCTATTTTATTACATAGGTAGAAATATAAATATAAAATGTTTGTTTTGTGTGCCATTCTCTCTTCCTGTTTTCCCTTTTAGGAAAAAAGCCACTTACTAATAGTAGATAAGAGCTAGGAAATGAGGAGGCTGGAGAAGCAAATTGACTTGAAATAGGGAAAAAATGGAAAGATTAGATAATTTTAAAGACAAGAAAAATGAATTTGGATGTTTTACAAGAGTCAAAAATTTACAGTCAAAAGAGCTAGAGAAGATTTTCATTTTAGGCAGATTTTAAGCTAATTCCCAAGAATTATGTATCTAAGGCAGTTTCCATTTAGTTTGATTTTAAAAGCTGCCTTTTGAATATCTAATACCAATTACAAAATAAATATGTGTAAGTAAAATAAAATGGTAACTTGTTTTTTATAAGGGGGGAAGTTGGTTGGTTTTATAAATTGAACGTTTATGTGGTCAGTTATTTTTACGTAAAAATAGTTGTTATATTCTAGGTAACAGAAATTTAGAAACCGATTTTTCTGTAGAAGAAAGGTGTTGCTATCTGCTCTTGATTTCTCAGACATTTGCTTCTCCTTTGAATGCTATCATCAGATTTTTATTAGAATCAAATTTTCTAAAGGCCTTGATTGGCATTAGCTTCATTACTTATTTGCTTAGGTTAAGATTAGCCCAATAGACATACTATCTTTATGGACCATTGCAAATTTTTCTAATATCTAACCATTTTTAACCTTTTATATATTAATAATTAAGGAAACATTCAGTTATAATAAAATTTATTCCTGGCACTACGTAGGCACTCAATAAGTATTTGTTAATTGAGTAAATGATCCCAGTAGATAGTTACATACAACATATAGGGAATCTTTTTCTTTTTCTTATGTGTTTTTCCTCAAAATATTTTTTTAGTTCCACTTCATTATGAAATTACTTGGAAACTGACACCAAAGAGATCATGTTTGGGCACAGTTTTATTTCACTCAGCTTGACTCCAAAATTCTCATATTATGGGAAAATAATCCATAACAGTAGTAACTATTGTGATCATATACTACTACTACTTCTAGATTGAATGATTGTTAGGCTCTTCTCAAGGTCACCAGTAACCTCTGTGTAGCCAGAATGAGTGGTCAATTCTCACTTCTCATCATACTTGACCTCAGTGTATTATTTGAACCAGCAGCATTCAACCCAGTATATTTAACCCAGTATATTATTTCCTTCTTCTTGGACACTATTCTCTTGATTGCCCTTCTACAGTTCATGTATTCTCCTGTTTTTTTTTCCTACCGCACTAGTACTTCCTTCTCAGTCTTTTTTTCTTTTTTAAGTAAAGACAGGGTCTCGCTATGTTGCCCAGGCTGGTCTTGAACTCCTGGCCTCAAGTGATTCTCCTGCCTTGGCCTCCTAAAGTGCTAGGATTACAGGCATGAGGCACTGCACACAGCAGTGTTTTTGATGTGTATTAAAATTTAATTTCAAAAGTATGTAGCAGTTAAGTGAAATAAATAAATCAGTCACAAAAGGATAAATATTGTGTGATTCCACTTATGTGAGGCATCCAAAATAGTCAAATTCATAGAGACAGAAAATAGAATAGTGGTTGCTAGGGACTAGAGGGAGGGGAGAGTGGAGAGTTATTATTTAATGGGTACAGAATTTTAGTTTTGGAAGATGAAAAATGTTCTGGAGTTGGATAGTGGTGATAGTTGCACAACAATGTAAATGTACCTAATATTGAACCATACACTTAAAATGTGTTAAAATGGCAAGTTTTATCTGTATTTTACCACAATTAAAAAAATAAATTTAGTAAATTTTTATATTTATCAAAAACCATTTTTAAAGCAGCAGATACCTGAAGCCAGAGCTTAAATAATGTGGTAGGCAAAATTCTAGGATGGCCCCCAATGTTGTTGCCTTCTGTTGTACATAACCTACATACTTTCCAGGACAATGAATATGATGAATGTTACTTTCACGATTGGGTTATATTGTATTGCATGGTACAGATGACTTTTAAGAAGGAGAGATTGTCTGGAATAAACCTCACCTAATCAAGCGAGTCCTTATGAAAAGAGGGCTCTTCTGGAAGAGATTTGAAGCATGAGAGGGAAGTCAGCAAGTGGAAGAGTTTTCTTGCTGGCTTTGAAGATGGAAAGGGCCACATGGCAAGAAATGTGGGTGGGCTCTGGGAACTGACTGTGGTCCCTGGCTAACCACCAGCAAGGAAATAGGGACCTCAGTCCTGCAATCACAAAACTTAATTCTGCCACAACCATAAGCTTTTGGTGAGAGGTCTCCAACCTCCAGATGAGAATACACCCTAGCTCACACTTTGATTTTTGCCTTATGAGACCCTGAACAGAGAAGCCAGTTACACCATACCCAGACTTCTGAAGTACAAAACTGAGCTAATGAATGGGTACTTTTTAAAACCACTGTTTGTTACACAGCAATAAGAAACTAAGACAAATAATATGAACTTTTTTCTTTTCTCATAAATTACAGTACAAAGATAGGCAGTTAGTGCTTGTATGGAGGTGCTGCTCCATAGGTTATACAAGTGGCCTAGGTTACTTTTGCCTTGGCCTGCCATCCCTAGGTTGCGGCCAGTGTATGCATGATCCAGGTTGGCTCACCACCATGTCCATGTGCCAAAGAGAATGGAAAAGGGCAGGAGAAGAAAAAGAGATGAGGAATTTGCCCACTTTCTTTAAGAACATATCCCGGAGGCCAGACGCGCTGGCTCACACCTGTAATCCCAGCACTTTGGGAGGCTGAGGTGGACAGATTCACGAAGTCAGGGGTTCGAGACCAGCCTGACCAACATGGTGAAACGCTGTCTCTACTAAAATATACAAAAATTAGCTGGGCATGGTGGCATGTGCCTGTAGTCCCAGCTACTCAGGAGGCTGAGACAGGAGAATCACTTGAGGTAGAAGTTGCAGTGAGCCGAGATCACGCCACTGCACTCCAGCCTGGGTGACAGAGCGAGACTCCGTCTCAAAAACAAAACAAAACAAAAAACAAAAACATCCAGGAGATTGCACAGATCGGGGGTATGTGCTTTGACCTCTGACTGCTGCTTCTGTCACAGAGATGCAAACAAAGAAGTGGGCAGCCATTGTTATTGTACAACCCTCTATTGTAAGTGCCCCCCCACCCCACCCCCTGGCTGTTGTGACTTCCAGGGGATTTAAAGGGCAATACCCTTTTATACCCCACTTTTTTTTTCCCGTCTGGGAGCCATGCATTAAAGATTAGGCCAGTCAACATGTACCATAGGCCGGGCTCAGTGGCTCATGCCTGTAATCACAACACTTTGGGAGGCCAAGGTAGGAGGATCGTTTGAGGCCAGGAGTTCAAGACAACACAGTGAGACCTCATCTGTACTACTGAAAATTTTTTTAAAATTAGGCATGGTGGTATATGCCTGTAGTCCCAGCTACTCGGAAGGCTGAGGCAGCAGGATTGCTTGAGCCCAGGAGTTCAGGGTTGCAGTGAGCTATGCTTGTGCTATTGCACTCCAGCCTGGGCAACATAGCAAGACTCTGTCTCAAATCTGCTTTTACAGGGAAAACTAAAAATGACCATACATGCTCAGGGAAAGACATAGGCTCTCAGAAGACCTTAAATGTACATCTCAGGCTGACCCTTGACAAAGAGATAGTCTACAACAATTAAAAAAATCAGAACAATAACAAAAAACAGCCAACTCTGGGGAAAGGGAAGAAACTGATTTCCAGAGTTTCTACATGATTAGATTTAAATGTCCAGTTTTCAACAAAAAAAGATTACAAGGCATACAAAGAAACAGAAAAGTATTGCCCATTCAAAGGGAAAAAAAGAAATCAACAGAAATTGTTCATGAAAAAAGACTCAGTGGTAGATCTACTAAATACAGACTTAAAAAAAAAAATAACAACTCCTGGGGCTGTGAAAGAAAACAGAGACAAAAAACAACTCACTTAAAGATGCTCAGAGGAATAAAGTCCGTGACCATCCAGCTAAACCATTGGGTACAGCCCATGAATCTGTATATAATCACACATCTGGCCATTTCTGCTTCCATGCAGAGTACACAACGAGTTGCACTGCTCCAAGTTCTGCCCACTGGGAAGATTTCCCTTCACTGTTGTCCTTCAAGAATGTCCTAGAAAGGGACTGTAGTGCTGCAGCTGTTCACTTCTGGGTGATGCCTGCATATTATGCAGATCCATTTGTGAACCAGGCCCTATCTTCTCTTCCTGTGTCAACTGATCATAGGGAACTCCCCATGAGGCCATAGGTGCAAGCTGGGGGAGAGAAGGCAGGGTGGCGGGAGTGGAGACTGTGGGCATTTGAGCCACTTCCTCATGTAACTTACTTGTGCCTTCAAGACCTGCTCAAGCTCGATCACTTTCATTTGATGATAGAATGCTGCCATGCATGACCACTTTATGGCTAGATGGGTCAGAAATCACCCAGTTTATGATAGGCCGTTAGGTCACATGGTGACTTGATGACCCATAGTCAAATGTTCAGTTTCCACCAAAGCCCAGTAACGGGCCAAGAGCGTCTCTCAAAAGGAGAGTAGTTATCTGCAGAAGATGGCAGGGCCTTGCCCCAAAATCCTAGAGGTCTTTGCTGTGATTCACCTATGGGGGCCTGCCAAAGGCTCCAAACAGCATCCCTGTCTGCCACTGACACCTCAAGCACCATTGGATCTGCTGGGTCATATGCCCCAAGTGACAGAGCAGCTTGCACAGCAGCCTGGACCTGTTGCAGAGCCTTCTCCTGTTCTGGAACCCACTTAAACTGGCAGCCTTTCAGGTCACTTGATGAATGGGCTGAAGTAACACACCCAGATGAGGAATGTGTTGCCTCCAAAATCCAGTTAGGCCCACTAGGCATTGTGCCTCTTTCTTGGTTGTAGGAGGGGCCAAATGCAGCAACTTATCCTTCACCTTAGAAGGAATGTCTCAACAGTCTCTCTTTTTCCATTTTTCTGCCTTCTTATCTTCTAGCGGTATTGGCAGCTGATTGGGTTGTGCCCATCCAGATTAAGGTTGGGTCTGCCTTTCCCAGCCCACTAACTCAAATCCTTTGGCAATACCCTCACAGACATACCCAGGATCAGTACTTTGTATCCTTCAATCCAATCAAGTTGACACTCAGTATTAATCATCACACCTCCTTTCATACCTTTGTTCACATTGTTCCTTCTTACAAAAATCACACAGGAGCATGCATACATACAGGTGAGAGCTTTCTGAATTTTTCCAGCCCTTCAAAACCCAATATTAGTTACATCTATTTTGAGACTCTTTCTGACCACTCCAATGTTAAAAAAAAAAAAAAAAGTGCTCCTTAATTTCTTGTAATATATATATATTGTCAGGCTTATATCTCTAATCTGGCATGTTATTTATTGGTCTATATTGTTATTTGTCTTTTTTTTTCTGTCTTAGAGTCCATCTTTAATAATGTAATTAGGTGCTCATTGTCTGCCTAGATTGTGTTGTATGCATTGATTGCATTAATCAACTTTAAATCTTAAGAGAGGAACCTGAGATTCATAAAAAGCCTCATACCTAGTTATTGGTGGATCTAGAACTCAAATGAAGGTCTTTTTGATTTCTAAAGAATAATTTTTACCTGCACCAAGATGTCTTAGAATCAACTGGGGAGTTTAAACATACAGATGTGTAGGCCCACATCAGTCTTTCTCAACTGATTGATGATACAAAACCATGATACAGTGGTAGTATACTCTTTGTAGGCTACATTCCCCTCCGCTCTCCTTCCCGTAGCACTTAACAACTGCCCCTTACATATAGAAATTCAGTAAATGTTTATTTACTTATTTTAGGCGTGTAACAATAGAATTGTTTTTATTTCAGCACTTAGTCATTTCTAATTGCACAGACATTGCCTTATAGATCCTCAAGTAATGAAAAAAGGGAGAGAAAGTGACTTTGTTATTTAATTAGCATATATGTTAGCTAATGGTTATCGAACGATCCCAGTACCAGTTAGTGTTGTAAACACTCTACATGTGATTAACTTATTTAGTCCTCCCAGCAACCCTTTCAGCTAGCTATTATCTTCATTTTATATACAAAGAAATTGAGACACAGGTTAATAATTCACCTGTAGTTACCAGTTACTGAATGACTCAGCTGCGACCTGAACTTAGGCAGTCTGGCTGCAGAGTGCATACTTCTAACAGTTACTTTACAGTGACTTCTCAAACATAGAGTACCTAAGACGGTACTCTACTCATAGTTCAACAGTGATTAAGTTCCTCCAAACCATGTACTTGTTTTGTGAAATATTTAATATATTTCAAAATTGAATGCTGAAACCAAATTATTATACCAAATACTCTACTCATAAATTTATCTTTGAACCTCAAGACTATCTCTATCAAAAAGTGCCATTTAGCTTTACATGATTTATATTGCATGATGCTGGGGCAAACAGAATCTCTTTTGCTTTTAATTGCAAGATGTAGTTTTTCCTCAGAGCATTGAGAGAACATGTTTTATTTCCTTTACTAATCCTCTGTTTTGAGGAGTGATTTCACTGGAATAATTTTAAGGAGTGAACGATACAGATTTTATGTTTAAAAAAAACGCTGAGTATGAGAGTTTGAAAAAGGCTCTTTCTTCATTTATACCTAAGAAATACCTTAATTTTGATTACCCTAAATGGCAGAGGTGGGGTGGGGTGACTAATATCATTTGATTCTACTTTTTTGGAAAGAAATCTTCATCAATTGGTTTTAAGATATTTTTGCTAAAGATGATATTATTAGAGTTAATAACAATAGGCATAAAAAGTGTGTGCTTTAAACCCTAACCTAAGCACAGAGTGTCCTTGTAAAATACCTTTCTGATTAACTGAAAACCAGAAACCTTTTTCCAACTCATTTTACTGAAAATATTTACAGAATAACAAATTCAGCCATGGTAAGCAGAATATACTGAAAATAATTCAGTCTTTCAGTGCCCTAAATCATTGTAAGTGTTAATAATACTGATTGTACTATATAGTTGTAGATTATGTAGAAGGTAGAGTTGAATCTAGATTAGAATATGGCCTGGGGGTTGCTTTTTAAACCCATTACTTTATGTAAATAATTCTTAACCTAATATTTGCAATCACTATTCCAAAACACTGGAGTTGTAGTGATAAGCAACATAGACTGTATCCCTGACTCCCATGAAGTTTACAGTTTCCTAGGAAAGACAGAAGATTAAGGAATTGATGAAGTGAGAGAAGTGTTGTGATTGAAAAAGAAAAAGAAAAGGCACTATGGAAGCATATAGCAAGAGCATCCAAACCAATCCAGGGACTAGAAAATACTTCCAAGAGGACGCTTACAGGGTGAGCCTGCTCTATTCTTTTTCTCTCAAAAATGGAAGATTAAAAAGTTTTATTAATTAGGTGTTTGGTTTAATCAGGACCATTTATTTGATATATATTATTAAGGATTTCAACAAAATTAACTCTTTTGTAATAAGAAAAAACATTACTTTTGCATGGAAAATACAGATCCATGGAAAATAATTGTGGCACATTTCTTCCAAGTATATGGTAGGATTATAGGAGGTTTTTCTTCTTTATACTTTACATATAATTTGATAATGTCAACATGAATTTCATAAATAATTATACAAGTGAAGTTTTAACCCCTTTTAAATTGTTTAGTGCAACTTTATTTAAAAATGTATATTTTTTTAAAAATTAAGACCCTAAGCTCATTCAGGAAAATGAGATACCATACTGTCTTTGGTGCAGATAAGTGGATTTTTAAACTAGTAAAAACTAAAAAATCAGACATACGAAGGTTATCAATACATCATTATCGTCCATCAGTTTTCCAAAAATCAAGGGAGTGGAAGAAAAGAAATGTCTAAATTTCATATCATAATATAGAACTGGCTTAAAGGATTCTGACACTCGGGATAGATAAGAAACCCGCTGGTCCAAATGCAGTGGTGTTTACAACTAATTGATCACATCCCGTTATGGATTTCTTTGTTTCCTTTCCACTCCCACTGCTTCACTTGACTAGCCTAAGAAAATAAAATAAAATACAAAAGAAACTCAAGGCAGAGAATCTTTACACCTTGAGGATTTATTTTCTTAACACTATGAAAGAATGTCTAGAAAGGTCACCTTCCTTATTAAAAATAAAAACCATACTCTCCAAAGTTAGCTTCATTAGAAGGATATCCTGGTGAGAAGGACAACTGAATCACAAACACAGAGACTTAGTTTAGCCTTGTAGTAACTTCTACCACATTTTTTGATTCAGGGAAGTACTAATTAAGCATTCTAACCCAGGGGCAAACCTTTGTAATTTTGTTCCAGGAGCATAGCTGAGATGAGGCTAGGATGTCCAGAGAATACTTACATAACGTTATAAAGAAACTACCGTGAATTTATCTACTGTCATTTACATGCTTTTGTATCATCTGCAGAAAATGTTCTAGGAAACAGAAAAGATCTTTCCTGGTTCCTTTGTTTGTATGGCAACATGTTGGATGTGATTTTTAGACACTACCTAGATATATAGAGATAGAAAAATCATTCTTCTCCAACTTATCTAGGATTCATTCTCTAAGTTTTCCTCTGTTATGGCAACAAACACTAAGCATAATTTCATTTTTCAGAAAGTTTCTTCCTGTATCTAGAGAAGTGTGACTTGTGCTCCTGACTGTGGTTATGGTCTTTGATTAAAGTGCATCCAAACATGTCACCATTAACCATAAGAATCACAAAATAACATAATGGTTGCAGGACAGGATTTCTTTACAGGTATGTTATTTTCTCTATGGCTCCAGAGGTTAAAATTATGACTCTACCAGAGTTGAGTAGAGTTAGCATTGGACTCTCTGATCCCAAAACCCATGTGATACCGTTGTTTGAAGATGTTCATTCACTTTTAAAGAATGAATTTTAATCAAATCCTGTTTCCATTCTTTATGGTTTAACAGAGTTCTGTCTTTGACATTCCCTTCTGCTTTATCATGTAATCCTTCAATATTTTTGGAAAATCCTTTTATCATTATAGTAAAATACCATCATATTTCAATATTTTAATATTATTTTTAGTCTTAATGTGCTGAAGTTTCTCACTTCTTTGTGTCCAGTCTTCTGTGTTCAGCTACTTGCTAGAACACAGAAAACACAGTCACTGAATGTGTGCTCTTTTCCCTGGAGAGAGAATTTGTTTTAAGTCCCTTTTCATGTCCTGAGGGACAACTCATTCTTGACAGTTATTTGAAAGACTTAGGCCTTGCCTCACAGCCTAGTAGGACAGACAGAAAAGTAACCCACAGTTAAAACAAAGAAGGCAATGCTAAGTGCTATGGTGGAATTCATGTGGGAGGCCAGGGTAGGAATACCTGAGCAAGCATAGGGAAGTCATTGAGTGCTTAGGAAAATATGATGCTTGAAGAAGTAGAAGTTAGCCAGAAGGAAAAAAAAAATAGAAAAATATCTTCAAGACAGAAGGAACAGCATGTGCAAAGCCCAAGCACACACAGATTAGAGGAAACGGAAAAGCTTTGATTAGAGAGGTAGCTTGGAGAAGAGACTGCATGGGAGAGTGTCTGAAAATGAGACTAAAAATATATGCTACTTTGCAAATACCATTATATGCCACGCTAGAGATTTCACATTTTATTCTGAAAGGAACAGGGAACCATTGAAGGATTTTAAGCAGGGGATAACCAAAACTATAGTAATAAGAATGAGACCTGGAGGCTCAGTTTGGAGGGTGAGAAGAAACTAGGATGATTTACAAATTTCACAGTCAAGAAGAACTATGAGAACAGCTGTCTCAGTTTTTATATTTTCCAAATATTTCTTTTAGATGATTAGCAGTTAAAAAAAAAAAAACTTAGAATGAGGGAAAGCCCTTGCTTTTTTACATTTTTTTTTAACAGTTTTTCTTAAGAAACAACACTGGTTGAGGAAATGCCCCCAAAGCAAAAGCCTGAGGGTATGGGAAAAGGCCCTTGGCACGTTTTCATGTTAGTCTATGTCAGAGTAGTGATGACAGAATGAAAGGTTATTAGATGTGCCTCTAGCTTTGATCTCCATTTGGTTTTCCAGTTCCCCTGGGAAGTGCCAGTCTTAAAACATAAACTAACAGGAAGGGTAATGCTTTAAGTGTACAGGCCTAGTTTCTTTTTGAGAGAACCTACAGCAGGATGTGAACATTCTGTGCCAAGCCTCCAGGGGTAAGTTCTGTTCCTTTTATAGAAGAGAAGATTTCCAATTAGGTGTGGGTATGTTTAATTCAGGGATAATATATTTTGAAACCTTATACATATGATTACTCAGAAGCCATCCAGCTGTAACCATTAAAAAATTGATATTTTGATGCCCGAAAAGACTAATAAAGTTTTAAAATTATAGGCCCAAAGAAGAAGTGACTATCGGGAAGAAGACCCTGAAATTGCAGTGAATTGTAAGGCCGTAGTGTAGTGCTCCAAATCTGAATCAAAATGATATTTTGTCAAGCACAGCATATTATATAAAATGCTTAATAAATGGCAACATATCTGCAGAAGATAGTCTAAAAAGCCTAGATACAGAAGCCTTTTTACAGATAATTCATATGGCTAGTAGAACCTTAAAACATGTTTCTAATGGCCCAGACCTTAAAGCACAGAAGCTGTGAGGAAACTAACATATAGATTCTGTTGTATGGGCAATCTATAATTAAAATAAAAAAGTTTAGCTATTATGTAAAAAGAGAACCTAGCACAACCCTTTTTGACACTAGCAGTACTGATTTAATGCAGTCTGCATGGTAGATGACTAGCCTGCTTTGTCACTTGAGCAGTTTTTTTCAATCTGTGGCCTTAATGTTTGATCCTGACAGGATTTGCGTCACTGATCCATATCACTGCCTGTGTGATGTCAAAGTGTGGGTGTTCAGTTATTGAGGCATAGTTAACCTAATGTGCTGCAGTAAATCCTAAGTGCTCCTTCCTACTAAAATAACAAAAGAATGATTCATCATTGTTCATATTAGGCTGATACTAAAAATAGTAATGTTCACAACCTGCTGCATTCATGGACATTAATATTACAGCCTCTGCAGCTTTCTAAACAAGTGCACTAAAAATAATTTCTTGTTTAGAAACAGGTGCTTGGTAAACACATCTCCTTCAAGTTTTCCATTTATATGCAGTTCAATTTAGTGCTAAAGGTAGATTCTAGCCATAAGTCATTCTTCAAATGTACTCTACTTAGTGTTTATCACTGATACATCTAATTGTGCTGCAAATTTAATCACAGAAATTTTCAGTTACTTGTACACAGATAAATGAAATTATCCACAATTCTGAATCATACTTAGGCCCCTAATTTAAGCATTCTGCTTTATCCAAACTTTAAAAAGAATAATAAATTTCCAAGGAAAAGAAAGGTCTCTAAACATCTAAGCATGAATAATGACCTTGATCTTTTCTCTTTCTTCTGTAACTTCCTTATTCTGTTCCCAAGTTCTGACTCACCAATTTGGTGAGTTCCTAGATCAAGGCCTACACTAATTGCCTGCCTTATTATATGAATAAATGTTGCCAGGTGTTTCATAGCCTTAATAAGTAAGCATTCCTTATTAGTAGGGGGGCCTTATATCCCAATTTGTCTAAGATAGTTCTGGTTTTTGCCTCATCTTGATATCTAACTGGTATGACATTTGTCTCGGATTTATCATTTTTAAAACAGTATTATTAGTAGTTCATTAAAATAAGTTGTGATAGATTTGGTTGACCACCATTTTGAATTTCCAGCTTCCGCCTTGATCTCTATCTAGTAAGTAGCTCATCCGTCTCTTTGTCACTTTAACTTGTGCTTAAATCTTAGACAACCCAAAATAAATCATTCTCTCTTCCTGACCCTTGCCAGAAGCAAGTCTTAATTAACAGTGAGTGAAAGTGTGCTTAAATTTAAAGGACTGGGAACTAACTCCTTTCAGTTTCCTGGTGGTAGTGGCAGAAGTATTTGATGCTGCTGTCTTTGCTGGCCACTTGGTGTCACCAGGGCACCAAGTGGAAGGACCAGTGGGAAGCATATAGGTTAAATAAATAAATATGAGGAAATTAAATATTTCTGCCACTGAATATATAAAAAATAGCTTGAATGATTTTTATCACTTATTGTATTGTGTAAATCTATAACTGTTACTTGGCAGTACTTTTTTATTTTGCAGTAAACTCTCTCAGCAATAATGAGCTCAAAAACAAGGTCTAAATTTGGTGAAACATGCAAAAGAAAAATAAAGACAATTCAGTGAGATTTGTAAAAATATTTAACGTTTTTATAGTACTTAATATTGTAAAAATATTTGAAGTATTTACACATCTCAATAAGAAACAAAAAATAGAACTGAGAGTATCCTCCACTTAGCAGATATGCTCCCAGCTTACCAGATAGCACCTTAGAAACAGTTTTTCTTAATATAAACATTGTAGTCTTAAAATATTACAAAAAAGAGTCAATTGAAGGTATCAGCAGCTTTAAGTTTATAAACCATAAAATACAACATTGTAAGCAATTTTATTTTAAAAATTAAGATGACTATTTGAAAGAAGAAATTTTTCAATTAAATACCAGTGATAAGGAATTAAAGACAGGTGTAGCTAAGAAATTAAAATACATATATACTAAGAATAATTGTTCTATTTATATTACTCCAATATTCAGATACTCAATATGAAGAATACCTTTAAATGCTCTTTAATGTAATTGCATATTTTTTTAATAAAGCATTTTATTTTTCGATAGATTGTTAGAACTTTATCTCCCTCAGTGTAATTAAAATATATCAGTCAATAAAGAAACATAACAAATTATGTATTTTTAATTATTTTTAGCCCCCTTTTTCACTTTCAGAAGTGTTCCTGATTGGATGATGATAATATAATTATCCTACCTCTGCTCTGTTTCCTCCTTCTTCCTGTCACCAGAGCTCAGCCAGCCTGAAAGATAAATCCCTATCCTTCTTACTGCTAAGAGTTATTCCCAAACCCTTATCCATAGATGTAGGGACATTTCATCAGTCTAGGAAATGGGAATAATACAGATAATGTAGTGGTTTTTCATTAAGTTAAATTTATTTACTTAAGACTTTTTAAAAATTCTGAAGTTAAATCTTTTATAATGTTTGAAGTTACAGTATCCTCTCTTTATGAATTGATGTGACAATATAGGATAGACTTCCTTCTGTCCATTCTTAATTTCTTCTTAACTTTTAATGTCTTTACTTGGCCTAATGAAAAGCTGGTTAATGAGTCCCCAGAATTTGTTTTGAAATTTTGCTGGCACATAAATCCAAATGTTTGGGAAATACTAACTTAGAACACAGATAACTTCTGTATTGACCATTTTCTAGTTAATATCTAACCTCCTAACCTTATCCAGGCACCCTCACCCCTCAAATCAATCCAAAATATATTTGGCCTTAGACTGATCCTCACATTGCTTTCCTATTAGCATGTATAATGTAAAGTAAAACTTCTGTTGAATCGACATCTTAGTGTAAGTAAAGGGGAAAATTATAGAGAAAGAAATCGGCGACTATCTGGTGAGATATGCAGGTTGATTAAGGCCTCTGAACGGGAAAAGAGGTAAAACCTGGGTGAGAAAATGAGAAAGAGTTAAAAGGAGAAGAAACAAGGTTTGATTTGTGCCCAAGGACAAAATTATAGTTTCTAATTCTTCACTCCCCTTATCTCTCTTAAGACTATTTGCTTATTTCATTGTCAGTCACTCCCCGGCAATAGACTCCTTCCCATGGAGCACCTGGTTAGTTGCAGATTTCATTGATCTTTCCTTGGTCCCTTGACTCTGTGGACATGTGTCAATTAAGCTCTAAGCTGCATGAGTTTAACACATATTATTTAGATGCTTATTCAGAACCTGCACTTTAATACTGCCACAAGAATCAGAGTCAGGGTCAGAGTCAGTCTTTTGAAATATCAGATAAAAATAGGTAGAAGAATAGAAGAGTGTACCTCACATCCCATCCTTTTATATCTTAGTGACCTGAAACCACTCTTTGTTTAGCTGAACGAGTCTGCCTTTTAAATTTTTGGACATGCAAATGACCCTGATTATTATAATCTAACAGCAGCCTTAATAAACAGCTGATCTGGTTTGCCAGGAAAATAAAAAATCAAAATCAACTCTTCTTACTTTTAATTTGCCTCATAGCTGACAATCTTTTTCTGCAAATCAACTGATTCATCTGTTGTAGCTGTTCATTTTGCAACTATTTTGGAGGACATATTGCTAAAAGTTAGACATTTGTGGATGCTTTACTGAATTTTATATATGGTAGAAGTCATCTTGGACGATACCTGCTTTAGATTTTTTTTTTTTTAAGCCAAATCATTGGAATCATGTTGTATGGCAGTGTGGGCAATACTTAAACTGCAGAAGGGAAGAACTAACTTAACCAACTTGACAGCATGGTCCTTGGTATCTGATTTTAATCATGTTTCAGCTTACACAAAGCAGAGAGCTTTTATTGCTCATCCTCTAGTAAGAGCATAAGACTAGCCTCCCTCCTTTTTAAATTTTTATGTATTTATTTATTTAAAGACAAGGTCTCACTATTTTGCCCAGGCTGGTCTCTAACTCTTGGGCTTAAGCATTCCTCCCACCTCAGCCTCCCCAAATGCTGGGATTACAGGCAAGAAGCAAGCCTAGCTTTTTTTTCTTGATTTTTTTAAGCTTACTCTTTATTCTTATTGTTTTTTCTATATTAATTTTCCCTTTTCTTCAATTTATCATGGCTTGTGTTTTGGTTTGGTTTTGGTGCTACATATATCTTAAATCACCTTAAATTGTCTTTTGGAATGGGTTTAGCTACTAATTCACTGATTGTTTTCCATATAATATCCCTTACTTACTAGAAACAGTTTAGGATCTTTCTTCACAATAGTTTCAGTGAGATAAATATAGGTACATTTTGCTTTATTATATGTAACTAGCAGATATTTAGGGCATAATAGTGTTGGGTTTTCCATCCAAATGTCAGTGCTTTTTGTGTGCTTTAGGCGATATTGACTCCTACCTTCAGAACGCTTCTAAGAAAACTTAACAAGACTTAACTTCATACCCTTACTATTCTCCCATTTGCCACAGAGTTCTCATCCTCAGTGTTAGTGACGTGGTCACTACATTCAAGGACCTTTTGGTTATAGTGAGGACAATACAGAATGCATGTATTTTTTGTTTCCTAAAGACCTCGTTAATTTGAGTATATGTGTCAAACAATTTTTCTATAGGAATAAACACAGAGGACGCATTGAGGAGATTACAGTTTATAGGAATGCATTATGCAGTGACCAGCATATTTTTCATTTTCCCATTCTTGTTTAATTATATGATAATTTTAGCAAACTTAAAAATGTACCTGCTTATTTTTGTAATATTATCTCAAATATTTTGCAGAGAGCTATCTTAATAGCATGGCATGTCATAGCAATTGTTTGGATTTCTTCATAATATTTTAACATGTTAACTACCATTCCTGAACTATTGATTTTCAGGTAGGCTTGTCAATACACGCACTAGCACTGTGCTTAAGTGACATTGCTTAAGCACTTACTGTGTACCAAACACTGTTCTAAGTGCTGTACAAATATGAATTTATTTAATCTGCATAATATCTCTATGAAATAGAATAATTATTTCCAATTTACATGTGAGAAAACTAAGATACAAAGAGGTTAAGTAACTTGAAAGGTCTCACAGCTATAAGCTGTCATTAGAATTAGACGGGCTAGCTCAGAGTCCGTGTTCTTCATCACTACCTTATGCTGCCCTATGTTTAGGCTATAACAAATTATAATAAAATGAATGATAAAATAGCAAAATAGTAACAAAATTCCACTTGAAGACATTTTGATCCCAGTGAAAACAAATGTGGTTCACACAGTATTGACAAGGATAGACTGGTATTTTACCAGCTTGAGTGGCATCACCCAGTTCATGTGGAAACATAGTAGGCTACAGTAAAGAATTTGGACTTCATCTCATCACAATACAGAATGGTCTCTGGGTTATAAGCAGAGGAGGATACAATGAAATTTGTTTTTTAGATCAGGTTAGCATTAGTGTGAGAGATGTATCAATTGCTAGGGACTGGGGGCAAGGAGACCCATTAGGAGAATACTGGAATAGTTCTAGAAAGAGCCTAGTGCTGCTAAGGCAATAGCAGTGGAGTAGAAGAGAACATGGATTTGAGAGATATTTAGGAGATAAAACTGTCAGCCAAATAGATGATGTGGAAATTGAGATGAGGGGGAAAACAGAGTCTAGGATCATTCTTACATTTCTGGCTTAAGATTAACTTATCATGGGAAACACAGAGGCGGAGTGACTATTGATGGAAAAAATAACTGGTTTTGAGTTTTATGTAAATTAAGTATTATAGATCTAGAGCTCAAGAAAAAGTCTGGATGAGATACAGAATGATAATCTTTCATGAGAGTAGTAAATAAGATCATCTTGAGAGATCATGTAGAATAAGGGAAGTGGACCAAGAGCAAAACTCCCAGGAAAACAAACACTTAAGGAAGAGCAGAAGACAAGAAGCCATTAAAGAAATTGAAAAAGTATGATCAGGAGGTAGAAAGGAAACTAGGAGAAACTAGTATTTCAGAAGTTAAGGAAGAATATTTAAGAGAGTTGTCAGCAGTGTTAATTGGATTTGGTAAGTAAGAATTTGATCTCAGTGACTTTTGCCAGTGCAGTTTCAGTAGAGTGGGCTGAACAAAAGCCTGATTATGGTGGGTTGCAATGTGATTTTGGGGCCGGGCGCAGTGGCTCATGCCTGTAATCCCAGTACTTTGGGAGGCCCAGGCGGGTGGAGGTCAGGAGATCCATACCATCCTGGCTAACACTGTGAAATCCCATCTCTACTAAAAATACAAAAAATTACTCAGGCATGGTGGCGGGTGCCTGTAGTCCCAGCTACTCGGGATGCGGAGGCAGGAGAATGGCATGAACCCAGGAGGCGGAGCTTGCAGGCCACTGCACTCCAGCCCAGGTGACAGAGTGAGACTGCGTCTCAAAAAGAAAAGAAAAAAAAGAAAAGAAAAGAAATGTGATTTTGGAGACTTCCATTTCAAGTCATTTGGTAGAATGGATGCTCTGCTCTGGGTACCATCCTCTTATTAAAAAAAGATCTTCTGTAAGACAATTTTAATTGCATTGTTGTGCCCACAAAAAGTAAGAGACATGTCCTAGGGGATAGGGAGCAAGAAACAATGCTGGGACAGTTAGTTATCCATTTGGATTAAAATGGAATCAGATCCTTTTCTCATACCTTACCCCAAAATTAATGCTTGAAGACTTAAAGACTTATGTGAAAGGATAAACTTAAAAATAATAATAAAGAGAGAGTATCTTCATGACTGCAGAGTAGAGAAAGTTTTTTTAGGATACAAACACACAAAATGCTAACTATCAAATGATCAGTAAATTTGACTTCATTACAATTAAGAACTTTGGTACATCATAAAATATATGAAAATATAAGTCATAAACTAGGAAGAGTATATTTGCAACCAATGTAACCATAAGGAATTAGTATCCAGAATACACAAAAACTCTTCCCAATCTATTTTTTAAAAAAGACTACCCAGTAGAAGAATGGGTGGAAAACATGGACTGGGTAATGCAAAATAAGATCAAAGTGAGATTGGCAAAAATTTAAAAATCTAAATACCAAGTAATGGAGAGAATGTGAATCAGTGGAACTTCTTATACATGTCTGGCTGGTAGGAATATAAATTAATATACTCGGGAAAACAATGTGGCACTATCCTATAAAAACTAACATTCACAAAACCCTAAGACACAGCATTTCCTCTCTTAGGTACATACCTTAAAGAAACATTTGCACATGTGGGCTGAGAGACATAGAGATAGCAGCAGTGTTCTGATCCATGCTTCTGTCTAAGAGATAGCATTAGATTGTCTTCTTTATCTACTTTAATTCCTTTGTTGATGTCATCCAGTCTCATGGATTTAAAGCCTATCTACCAAAGACTCTGGAATTTGTATCTCTAGACTAGGTAAGTATTTCCTTGAACTCCAGAATAGTAAAATGAACTGCCTGCTAGTTGAAATCTCCATTTGAATGACTAATAGACATTTGTAACGTAACATGTCCAAATCTGAATACCTAATCATCCCCAAATATGCTTCATCCACTTTTGTGCTATTAAAATTAGTACTGTTATGAATGTTCTAAATTACATCCTTCGGTTGGTGTTATATGTAAGCATTTCCACTGTCCATATACTTAAAAGTAGAATTACTGGATCGTAGAGTATGCATATGTTCAACTTTAGTAGATATTGCCAGTTTTGCAAAATGGTTGTACCATATACTTACCAGCAATATGTATAAGTCAGATGAATTTTTTTAATATAACTGAGATCATGTTTTAAAATCCAGCAATGGCTCTTATTTTACTCAAAGTAAAAGCATACAGTAACCTGTGAGGCCTAACAGAGTGTAACTCATTTCCCTCTTAATCACTCTAACCTCACTCCTTTTCTCCCGCTTCACTCATGCTGCTTTGGTGACAGTGGTGTCCTTGTTAAGTCTTAAACATGCCAGTCATGTTCCCCCTTAGGGCCTTTACACTGGTTGCTCCCTCTGTGTAGAATGTTCTTCCCTCAGATATCCATATGGCCCACTCCCACACTTCTTTCAAGTCTTGGTTCAAATGTGACCTTCTCATTGAAACCTAAACTGATCTCTGTATTTTAAATTGCAATATTCAATCTCCCCCCTCACCATCAGCCTATCTTAGTACTTAAAATCCTTTTTACCCTACTGTGTTTTATTTGTTTCTTTTGAGATGGGGTCTCACTCTGTTGTCCAGGCTGGAGTGCAGTGGCAGGATCACAGCTCACTGTTGTCTCAGCTTCCTAGGCTCAAGCGAGATTCCCACCTCAGCCTCCTGAATAACTGGGACCACAGGCATGCACCACCACACCCAACTCAGTTTTTGAGATTTTTTGTGGAGACGGGGTCTCACTATGTTGCCAAGTCTAGTCTTGAACTCCTGGGCTCAAGTGATCCACCTCAGCCTCCCAAAGTGCCAGCATTACAGGCGCGAAGCAGCACACCCAGCCTCTCTTTTTTATTTTATAGCATTTATCACTTTCAAATATACTTCATGATTTACTTGAATATGATTTACTTATTTACCATGTTATTATTTTCTTCCTCTAGTGCCCAGAACAGTATCTGGCACATTGTAGATAATCTATATATGTTTGTTAAGTGAATGAAAGCAAAAAAAAACAACAACAGAAACTGAAAAGAGCCCAAAAGCTAATGACAGAATAAACAAATTATAGTTATTTACATAAAAACATAAATGAAAATGAGGAAACTACAGCTATATGAAACTACATAGATAAGTCCTAGAAATCATAATATTGTTTAGGGATATATGTGATTTTTTTGTTAGGAAATTATTTTTAAAAGAAAGATAAGAATAAACTCAAAATTCAGGATAATGGAGACATGAGTGGCACAAAGTGTTGGATTAGATGGTGAAGGAGCACATGGATGCAACAGTGTTGGTATGATCTGTTTCTTGGCTTGGATGGTGGATTTTAATGACTTGCACTTTAATGACTTTAATGACTTGCACTTTAATGACTTGCACTATTTTCTTTTGTATGTATCAAATATTGCATAATCAAAATTTTATTTAAAATGTGAAAGTGAATGTAAGGTCAGAAAATAGAGTCATGTTATAGAGTTAATGTTACATAGAGTTATAGTGAAGGAACAATGCTTCTTCTACAAATAGGGGAAAGGAATGAGAAAAGTTTGTATGTAACATTGAGTTCAATTCCATAACATCAAGAGTTCAGTTTCATGTCAAATAATGTGAAGAGTTCAATTTCGAGATATGGTTGAAGTCAGGTTGGGGAGGGCTCCTAAAGTGTAACGAGAATCTCTGATAATCACCCTAGAAAACAGTGTAAGTGATTGACCAGGGAAAGATTCATGAAAGGATTCCTGAGCAGTGCTGACAGCTGAGTTAAGGCTGAAGATACTAAATTTATAAACATGCCAGTCTGAGTACCACTTGATTTCTACAGCTCAGGTGTAAGAGAAGACTGATTGAACTTGGAGATTTTCAGGAGATGGGGAAGTCAAAGGAAGACATGGATGGGAAAGGAAATCAGGCTGTGAAGGCAGTGTTGGATCAGGAGAAAAGGGAGATCACTATGAAGAACAAATGTAGAAGAAAGAGAACTGGAGAGATGAAAGAAAGATATGATGGCCACGTGTAAGTTTGATATTTCAAAGATGAGATAGTGGAGTTCTAAGTAATAAGTTCCAGGATGTATCTTTGAACATGGGTTACTAAAAATAGAATGAAAGACACAAGTTCAAGGAATTTTAAGCCTAGATTTTGGACATAAAAGTCATGCTGATGGACAAGAGTTGGGATAGAAGACAAAATTGAACACAGCGCCAAAGTTCTCAATAAATGAGGACTCAGCCTTAAAGCATTGAGAAGGGGTAGAGGGTTGTATGCACATATGCCGTGATCTCAAGGAAGAAGGAACTTTAGCATGAAACAGGAACAACAGTGGTGAAGGGAAGCAGCCTTGGAGTATCTGCAGACTACCAACACTGCTTCAGGAGAAGATAGGAAGTCTCTGCTCCTGGGGCATGCTGGGGAAAGTTTTCTACAGGACATCCGTGCTTCATTTCAAGGCAACACAGGAACAAGTGTTCCGTAAAAAGGTTGAGGATATAGGAGAATTTATTTATAATGGAAAAAAAAAGTTTCTTTTCTAGTGAGCATAATGGAAAGGATTGAAAGGAGATGATAAGTTAAATAGTCAAGAAATAGAAATACAGCTGTGCGCAAATTTGAGCCAAAATAAGAAGGTGGGCTGCAGAGGCTTGCTTTTTGTTTAGGGGCTGAAGATCAGAGACATGGTTGGATTTGCAGGGAGGTTGGGTCTAACGTATATGAGTACATTCTGTTGAGACCAGGAGACTCCTTGCCCTTTGGTCTCGTTTTTCAGGGCAACCCTGCCTTTTCATAGGAATTTTGAAGTTAACAGTTACCTTTCCCCACTTGTAAGAATAGGCCCTTACTGTCTTATCTCCTCTGGGGTGTCTTACGTATATTTATTGAGACCTATTTCTCTAGGTTGTGCTTTGCCAGTTATTTTCCACCTTTGTGTGAGATGGGGCCTTTGAACATAGTTTACACTTTTTGAAAAGTATAGCCTTACTATTAGATAATCCTGCCTTTGCCTCGCTTTGTGCCCTTGGCAAGTTACTCTGCTTCAGTTTTCTTACCTGGAAATGATGCTCACTTCACTTCTTAGGATTAAGTGAGTTAACGCAAGTAAAACACTCCAAATGATGCCTAGTATGTACTCTGCACTATGTGGTTATTTTTGAAAACATGGTGATCATACTTTTACATATTATAACTATTATTTACTGAGTATCATCAACGAATATACTTGATACTTTAAATTTATTTAATTTCATTCTCACAACAATGCTATGATGTTGATTAACCTTGTCACTGAAATAAGCTAAGACCTCAGAGAAGAGCAGTAAATTGCCTTGCTGATAAATACTGAAGCTGTTATTAAAATATATCTTTTAATACCAAAATTCACTTTCTTTCCACTGTACAACTTGTTACAAACCACTGTCATTATCATTACCTGTATATTTTTGTTAGCTGTTAATAAATTTCCTCTGAAGTTACATAGCACCCTAAAGTAATGAAAGATCTCCAAAAGTTCTTATTCTTCTTTCCTGTTGTAACTGGACATCTTTGGTCTCCTTTCTGGTCTCTACTTGTTCTTGGATAGAGAACTCTGAACCTGCACCTGAGGCTGTCTTTTCAGATTCATGGATATGAGTAAGAATGCCATCTACTGAGCAACTGCACTTTAATTTAAATCATAAATTTAAAAAAAATCAGAAAGAAAATAAAACCAATAATGAAAGTGGTAGTCTTTATTCTCTTAAGAGGCAAGTAACAGCCTGAAACGTAAATCCCACCTTTGAGACACATGTCTAGCAAACCTATATTCTATACACAATTATTTGTGTATTGTGGATATTCCTTAAGGATTGAGTATGGAGAATTATGTTATACAATGACATTTCAGACTGAATCTTTTAAATTAATATTATCTCAAATTTTCTAAATGAAAATTAGCGGCAGGCTGCATGAGTAAAAAATTAGAAGATAGCACCTGTGGTGTTACTGAAGTGAACACAAAGAGAGTCATTTTACATCAAATATATATTTCTGAAAAGTATACTTTGATGAGCTTTTGAATTGGTTCATAAGGAAGTCTGAAAGATGGTCAAATTCAGGGCAGCAGCAGTAGAAATCATTTAATCATTTTTTTTTCCTATATCAGAAATGCTGCAAGCGGGAACGTTTGCTTTTTTTTTCCCCCTTCCCCTTTCCTGGGTCACTGCAGGTCACATGATGGCTATCACGTGACTCGGTCAAAGGATCTTTTCCTCTTACAGCCTTGCAGAAAAAAAAAAAAAAAAAAGCTGTTCTCCAATTAAAGCTGTTAACGTGTACTACGCTGTTTCCTTGTTGGATTTTCTTGTTCTCTGCTGCTACTGTAAAAACAAAATGAGTGGTAAGATTTGCTGTTTTCGAACATTCTGCTTTTATTTTAAGACAGAAAGCATTGTATTAATCTAAAGTCATGCCGTGTGTTTTTTAAAATAGACGCTAAATATCATCGCCATAAAATATTGTAAATTGTTGCCATGTAATTACAAAAAGGTTAGACTATGTAGAGTTATTTTGTAATTTTGTATTCCACGGAATATTCCATTCTAGGATCTTTATTTTACTAGGTTTTTCTTCTAGAGCTAAAATCTGAAAATTGACATCAGATTATTTGGAAGCCATTGTGAACGCTGGCTTATAGAGAATGTGTAGCACAGCAGCAGCACGTTGCATTTTAAGAATTAAAACTCCTGGACAAATTTGTAATTTTATTTAAAAAAAACTCTTAAATATGAATGTGTATTAACAAGGAAAGATAAAGAAGAATTTAAGTTATATTAGATGAAATATCTTTAAGTCAGTGATGGCACTTTTTAAGAAGCTGGGGTGGGGAGCTTCTCAAATTTCTTAAGACAATTGGTTAGAATTGTTTACTCTTCTGCAGGTTTTTGAAATAGGAAATGTATCCTTAATAGCTCCATGATTGGAGTAAATCATGCTCAAATCACATAGATTATAAAGGAGCTACTAAGTGTATGCACAGTTGTTCAGGTATTGCTACTCTTGTGCCACGTATACATTTGACAGTAGGATCTGAGTTTCTTCATTGGGACAAAATCTCCTTCATTGCATACAAATTTAAGTCAGTTTGTAGTTAATTTTCTGTTACTTTCTAAATTAAAAAGTATTGTTGGAACTAAGGAGCTAATCAAACATTTACATCATTAAATATGCAAGGCTTTAAGGTTTCGCTACTATAGACACAGGAATAACAACAGACATGAGATGCTGTAAACGTTGTAGTTCTAAACATCGATACTTGTATTTATTATGTTCATACAATAGGGGTTTGCATTCAGTGTTAAATGTTACTTCACAACATTTTAGGCATTAAATATGGTACCGATAAATTGTCTTTTTAAAAAAAAATCTGGCCGGGCATGGTGGCTCACACCTGTAATCCTAGCACTTTGGGAGTCCGAGGCAGGTGGATCACCTGAGGTCAGGAGTTCAAGACCAGCCTGGCCAACATGGTGAAACCCCGTCTCTACTAAAAATACAAAAATTAGCCAGGCATGGTGGCACATGCATGTAATCCCAGCTACTCGGGAGGCTGAAGCAGGAGAATCGCTTGAACCCAGGAGGAAGAGGTTGCATTGAGCTGAGATAGCGCCACTGTACTCCAGCCTGGGCAACAGAGTAAAACTCCGTCTCAAAAAAAAAAAAAAGAAAAAAGAAAAATCTAACCATGTACCATTTCTGCCTCAGGATAAAAAAAAATTTTTTTGCTAGAGTGAAAGGATTACTTCGTAAAGAAGTAAGTTAATCAGTCTTTTTCCTGGACTACTGGTTAATATATTTACTACTGGTTTATTTTAGGTTACATTTCTGTTTTCAGCATCACACTTAGATATAATTTAAAAACAAAGTAGAATTTTGTATTAGCAAATTATAAACTGTTTTAGCGGCTATCAAAGTACAAAATGGTTTGAATTGTAACTACATATGTATTCATATTTCTGGTAAAAGGAGGGCAACTTGAAGCAATTGTGTGATTTTACTATTTTAAATGTAATTAGCAATAACTTATTATTCTGATGGCAAAAGAAAAACACCTATTCTAATGACTTGATGTAAGGATTAAATTTGACAGCATATGAAAGGACCCACAGTAAAATTGCAATGCTAATGGCCTTTATTAAGATTACAAAATGTGATTTTCAGTGAATTCTCTGTCAAGTTCTCAGCTGAATTTCACATATTGTAAGTAATACCTAAGCCACCTGTAAGAATTCAGAAAGTTAGTTTACTGTAGTTTTATATAAATTAGCTAATGGAAGTAAACCAGCATTAGTTTAAAACAGTTCTCATTTTTCTTGAGTCTAGAATATAGGAGCTAAAAGGTGAGTTTTGCATGAAGCTTTTCTGCCTAGAGGTATAAAGCAGCTCACAAGTTTTATTCAGTAAATTAATAGGTAATGTTTGCTTAAACTTAAGAAAATTTTATTCTTTCTCTCATGTTTTTAAGGATGTAAAGACAACAAAGGCCTTAATTTTCCTTAGAGGCTTTAGAGCATTGTTCTTAAGCCTCAAATTATGTCAGTTGCCAATACTGCATAGTATTGTAATGTTTACTAAAAATGTGGTAAGGATATGTCCTTAGAAATAAAACTACCTGGTTTTGAATTCCACTTCTACCACTTGGGGAGCTTAAGCTCTCTGTGCCTCAGTTTCCACATCTAGAAAATGGAGATGATGATGATGATAATATTTACCTGATAGAATGATTATGAGGAGAAAAAATATGTAAAAGGCCTAGCACATAGTAAGTTAGTATTAGCTATATATAATTAAGATAATATTCTGGACAACTTCATGTATTTGATGGTGGTCTTGTTTTGGATGGGAAGAGCATCTTATTGAAAAGTTCTTTTCACAGCCAGATATTATATAGTGTAATTTAGTGTTCTACACAAACACTTCTTACTTTCTCTCAACCACTTCAGTCTTATCCCTGCTTTCTCTTCCCCTCCCCACCTCTTCTGTCCTTTCTCTCCCCTCCCCCTTTCTCCACATCGTTCCTCCTCCCCCTTACCCTTCTGTTTTCTCCTCTCCCTCGCTTCTTGTCTTCTCTTCACTCTCCTTTACTGCCTCTTGTCCCCTTTCTTATCACTCCCTTTTCTTCTCTTACCTCTCGCCTCTCTCCTTCTCTCCCCCTTGCCTTTCTCCTCTCCTTGCTTGCTTCCCCCTTTTTTCTCCACTTTCCCCACTTTCCTTACCCCTGTTTAGTATTTTCCCTCACCCCTGTTTAGTATTTTCCCTCTTACACCCCCTTTCTTTTGTATTCTCTTTTCTCTTCCCTAGCTCTCTCATCTCCCTAGCCCTAATTTCATCACCACTGAGTGGTTCTGTCCTCACCCCTTGCCTTCCCTAGAAAGGGCAGAATGGCTGTAATCCGGATTTGCTGTGACCTCCATGCCCTTTATTCTGATTTTCTGAAGTATGTATAATATTAACAGAGTTACTTGTTTTCTACCCTACAATTAAGCTTTTCCTCCTTCATTTCTTTTATAGCTGAGAGCCATTATATAATGGTAGATTATAATTCTGCATATAAAAGAGATCCTTCCCCCTTTACATTCCTCATCAGACCTTTGTTCTTATTCCCTTAGAAATAAGTAATTTCTTTGAAAAGGTTTCATTTCAGGTTATAAAAAACCGGTGGGCATGAGGGGACACTGCAGTGTAAAGTTACAGGAAGAAAGGAACTGGAGAGACTTTTTTAAAAGTTACATAAAGCAACTAAGATTTTAGTTCCTAGAAAGAACAAAACACACCTTCTCCAAATGCTTCTTTTGTTCCCAGAAACGTTAAAAGAGAAGGTAAACTAGAGATAATAGTTATAAAAGTTAATTGGAAAACCTAACACTATAAAAGTGGAAGGAAGTGTAGAATGAGAGAAGCTGAATTTTCTTTTTTAGAACTTTTTAGTGTGAGAAACAAAAAAATTTTTTTTTCCTTTGGGTAAATAAACGTGTGGCATTTCTCTTTGTTCTTAAGCCCCCATAGACATGAGTCACACCTTACACAAGTATTTTAACCCTAACAAAGCAAGTTCCAAATTTCTAACTGTTCTTCCTCTTGCTGCTTTTCACTCTTGCTTTTTTATTTTGTCCCTGTTACTTTTGAAAATTTTGCCTTTTGTATTTTTCATTGATTTTATATACAGAGTTTAGTTTGATTTTTCTCTAGGTCAATGTTTCTAAACTTACACTATTATAAGAGTCACCTGGGATATTTGTAAAGTGAATATGATTCAAGACCCCATTGACTAAGAATCTCTAGGAGAGCCTGTTAATCTGTTTTAAAAAGCCCTCCAACCTCCCCCCCACCACCACTACCCGGCAACTTTAAGAAACACAAATGTAGGTAAAGGGTAATTTGTGCACTTTACAAGATAAATTTTTATAACAAGTCAGTCATCTGAATTTCTTTTTATAAAAATGTAGTTACTGTTGGCTTGAGTGTTTAGATGAAGTATTCAAAATGTAATTCAAATTGTTTTCAACTTTAGCCCGATAAGCAATCATGGGTTAATACATCATTTCTGTGATCCATTCAGGTCCTGCTCAGGTTCCAATGATGTCCCCAAATGGTTCTGTGCCTCCTATCTATGTGCCTCCTGGATATGCCCCACAGGTATGTTTTTATGCTATTTTTCTTTTCATATTTATATAATAGTGATAATGTAATTCTCTTTGACTTTGATTTTAATTAAAAAAACCATTTAATTACTGAGGCTTACCAAGTGTTGTGTATCTATCATAAATCTATTTTAAGTATTTTAGTACATTTGGAAAGGAAGAAAAATTTTTATTGGCGACACTCATCATTTGTCCTTGTCTTTGGGTATTAAGTCACAAAAGAAAATTCATTCTAGAGGTTTATCTCCCTAAATATGTGACTAAATAAAAATAATATTTTAGTTTGTAAAGGTGCCTACACTGACATTTTTAAATTTAGGAATTTGCTTAGATGTAACCCAAGACAATGCTTCCAACTTTATTCATACAATGAATCTCAGACACTGATGATAATTGTGTGGCATATTGTGTTCAATAGAAAAGAGTTTAGCAACCCTGAGGGATGAGGGGGAAATCAGTATCTCCATACACCTGTAACCTTTTATGCACAATGACATGGAAGCTCTGACCTTAAAGTATAGTAATTTATGAACACGGGCAAACTGAATTAAACTGTAAAATCTGCAGGTGTTCAATATCTTCCACTACTGAGATTTCGTATAGTCTGCACTCTTTGCCTCAATCTATTTTGGGAAATAATCATTTTCTCTCCCTAGCATTGAATTTACACTTGAAGTTTTTCTTCAGGCCCTCTGTTACTTCCTCACTGATTATGCCAGAATATTGGTGGTGGGATATTGGGGTGGATTTTCTGCACACTCTGTGAAGCACACCATCACATGAACAACAGCAAAAGAAGAGCGTGCTGGGAAGGAGAGAATGGAATGAGATTTAGAGTCAGAAAAGCTGAATCCATATCTTATTTCAAACCTTTGCTGGCTGCATGGTCTTGGGCAAATCAACTTCCTTCAGTCTCAGTGCCTTCATTATGAGATGAGATCTCGTACTGAAATTACCTTGTAAGCTTTTCAGAATAGTCTCCACTAACTATCTCTACTTTTGTTTAGCACACTGACTCCTTAATATAGCCTGCATTCTGTCTATATTACTCTACTAAAACTGCTTTCCGCTGTGTACCAAATCCAAAGTCCTGCTTTCCAGCCTGGTCCTCTTTGACCTCTAAAAATTTGGTACCACTGATAAGATTTACTGCAGATTTCCTTGACATCATGCTGCCCTGATTTTTTTTTTTTTCTACTTCTTTGTTGCACCTTCTCAGATCTTCCTTCTCTTACATGAAGACTGTTCTCTAGCATAGTTCAGTTCATGATTTATTGAGTGGCACCACGTACTGAGCTCTGTATTGGGAGCTAGTGATAAAAAGATGATTAAGACAAGTTCTTTCAGTGCACTTAGGTTATGTGCTGTTCTCTCATCTTACAGTATCTTTTCGTTTTATTTTTTGTGGCAAACTCCTACCCTTTTCATTTCACTTCATCGTGAGCTCTGAAAGCAGTTTTCCCTGAGCCTTTCCAGGTGCTTCTCCCTTTGGGCTTTCATGGCATATTATTAATACATATATTCCTCTTTTCATAAACTTATGAAACTGTAATTCTCTTTCCTGAGATTATGAATTCTTACAGTTCCTATATTCAACAGTGTTCCACAAATATGTATTGAGTGTTTATATATGTCAGGCACTCTTGAGTGCTTGGAATATGTCCATGACTGAAAGAGGCAAAGACTCATGCCGCTCTGTGGTTTATATTCTTATGGGGAGAGGCAAATAAAAAGTGGATAAACTCTATAATGTTTGCTGGGCATGGTGGCTCACGCCTGTAATCCCAGCTCTTTGGGAGGCCAAGGCGGGTGGATTACCTGAGGTCAGCAGTTCAAGACCAGCCTGGTGAAACCCTGTCTCTACAAAGAATACAAAAATTAGCTGGTCATGGTAGCAGGTGCCTGCAATCCCAGCTACTAGGGAGGCTAAAGCAGGAGAATCACTTGAACCTGGGAGGCGGAGGTTGCAGTGAGCCGAGATTGCACCACTGCACTCCAGCCTGGGAGACGGAGTGAGACTCCGTCTCAAAAAAAAAAAAAAAAAAAAAAAATTCTATAATGTGTTAGAGCTGGTTATATTTTACAATAGAGTAGTCGGAAGAGGCCTCATTGGGCAGGTAAGATTTGAGCCAAGTCTTGAAGGACAGGTGGGGGTTAGCTATGCATCTATCTGAGAAAAGAGGATTCTGGACAGAAATGGCCAGTGCAAGTGGCCTAAGATGACAGCATGCCTGGGAACAGCAAGGAGGTCAGTGTGATTGGACTGATTCATCAAGGGAGAATAGTAGGGAATGAGGTAAGAAGTAAGAAGTCTAGATCATATAAGACTCTTACTCATCTTTATATCCTCAATGCCAAGTATATAGCCTGTCATACAGTAGGGGCTCAGTAAATATTTGTAAATTAGATAATCATCCGAGTTGAGGTTCTGTATCTTTAGACCAAAAGCCACAGAGATAATCTTCCTATAGCACTTCTTTGGTCATAAAGAGCCTGTAGCCAGCTTGTCCACTCAATGAAGTCTAGATTTCTTGACATTTAAAGCTTTACACGGTTCTGTCCTGGTTTGCCTTTGCACTATTTTCTTGATACTTTCAATTATGTCCATTTTTGTAGCCGAACATTTCTCACATGCTTACTTGGTGTTTCCTTAATGCTGTTATCTAAGGAATGTTATTCCTTTCTCCATTTCTGCCTTTTAAAATTCTACCCATCCTTGAGGGCCTAGATCATGTTATTGAACCACTTCTTGGTTATAATACATATCACCTAATATAATTATGTACTGTTAGCCCTTCATATCCTTAGGTTCCAAATCTGTGGATTCAACCAACCACAGATTGAAAATATTTGAAAAAAAAAAATTGCATCTATACTGAACACGTACAGACTTTCTTGTCACATTTCTTAATACAATATAACTATTTACACAGCATTTACATTATATTAGGTATGATAAGTAATCTAGAGATGATTTAAAGTACACCAGAGGGTGTTGTAGGTTATAAGCAAGTACTACACCGTTTTATATCAGGCTTGAGCATTAGAAAATTTTGGTATCCACAGAAAGTCCTGGAACCAATCCCCCATGCATACCAAGGGACAACTGCATATATATTTTTACTCCTGCAGGATTTTAGGTTCCATAGGATAGGAACTGCCTTTTAATTATTTTTGTGTTCTTGTGGTAACTCAAATGTAGTAGGTGTCCCATAAATAGTTGTCACATAAATTAATGAATTTTAACAATAATCTTCCTGGAAGGATTATGTGAGGCTAGTGGGCTACTATTATTAATCTTAATTTAAGATGAAGATGATCTCTAGAAAATGTGTCATTTTCATTACACAGGGTAATCCAAAGACAAAAATCTAGTCTTATCGTTTTTTAGTTAATTTAAGTTTCCAGTATGTAAGACTTGATTATTCCACAGAGGGCGAGCTGAAGCAGGGTGAGGCATTGCCTCACCCAGGAAGCAAAAGGGGTCAGGGAGCTCCCTCCCCTAGCCAAGGGAAGCCATGAGAGACTGTGCCATGAGGAACGGTGCATTCCGGCCCAGATACCACACTTTTCCCACAGTCTTCACAACCCGCAGACCAGGAGATTCCCTGGGGTGCCTACACCACCAGGGCCCTGGGATTCAAGCACAAAACTGGGCAGGCATTTGGGCAGACACTGAGCTAGCTGCAAGAGTTTTGTTTTCATACTCCAGTGGCTCCTGGAACACCAGCAAGACAGAACTGTTCACTCCCCTGGAAAGGGGGCTGAAGTCAGGGAGCCAAGTGGTCTAGCTCAGCGGATCCCATCTCCACAGAGCTCAGCAAGCTAAGATCCACTGGCTTGAAGTTCTCGCTGCCAGTACAGCAGTCTGAAGTCCACCTGGGCACTCAAGCTTGATGGGGGAGGGGCGTCTGCCATTACTGAGGCTTGAGTAGGTAGTTTTCCCCGAACAGTGTAAACAAAGCCACCAGGAAGTTGGAACTGGGCAGAGCCCACCGCAGCTCAGCAAAGCCATTGTAGCCAGACTACCTCTCTAGATTCATCCTCCCTGGGCAGGGCATCTCTGAAAGAAAGGCTGCAGCCCCAGTCAGGGGCTTATAGATAAAACTCCCATCTTCCTGAGACAGAGCACCTGGGGGAAGGGGCAGGTGTGGGCACAGCTTCAGCAGACTTAAATGTTCCTGCCTGCTGGCTCTAAAGAGAGCAGTGGATCTCCCAGCATAGCTCCTGAGCTCTGCTAAGGGACACATTGCCTCCTCAAGTGAGTCCCTAACCCCCGTGCCTCCTGACTGGCAGACACCTTCCAGCAGGGGTCGACAGACACCTCATACAGGAGAGCTCCAGCTGGCATCTGGTGGGTGCCCCTCTGGGACAAAGCTTCCAGAGGAAAGAACAGGCAGCAATCTTTGCTATTCTGCAAACAGGGTCTGGAGTGGACCTCCAGCAAACTCCAGCAGACCTGCTGCAGAGGGGCCTGACTATTAGAAGGAAAGTAAAAGAAAGGAATAGCATCAACATCAAGAAAAAGGATGTCCACACAGAAACCCCATCCGAAGGTCACCAAGATCAAAAGCCAAAGGTAGATAAATCCATGAAGATGAGGAAAAACCAGCACAAAAAGGCTGAAAATTCCAAAAACCTCCTGCAAAGGATCACAACTCCTTGCCAGCAAGTGAACAAATCTGAACGGAGAATGAGTTTGATGAATTGACAGAAGTAGGCTTCAGAAGGTGGGTAATAACAAACTCCTCTGAGTCAAAGGAGCATGTTCTAACCCAATGCAAGGAAGCTAAGAACCTTGAAAAAAGGTTAGAGGAATTGCTAACTAGAATAACCAGTTTAGAGAAGGACATAAATGACCTGATGGAGCTGAAAAACACAGCACAAGAACTTCGTGAAGCATACGCAAGTATCAACAGCCAAATCAATCAAGCAGAAGAAAAGATCTCAGGGATTGAAGATCAACTTAATGAAATAAAGTGTGAAGACAAGATTAGAGAGACAAGAATGAAAATGAACAAACAAAGCCTCCAAGAAATATGGGACTATGTGAAAAGTCCAAACCTTTGTTTGATTGGTGTACCTGAAAGTGATGGGGAATATGGATCCAAGTTGGAAAACACTCTTCAGGATATTATCCAGGAGAACTTCCCCAACCTAGCAAGACAGGCCAACATTCAAATTCAGGAAATACAGAGAAAACCACTAAGATACTCCTTGAGAAGAGCAAACCCAAGACACATAATTGTCAGATTCACCAAGGTAGAAATGAAGGAAAAAAAGTTAAGGGCAGCAAGAGAGAAAGGTCGGGTTACCCACAAAGGGAAGCCTGTCAGACTAATAGCAAATCTCTTCAGAAACTCGACAAGCCAGAAGAGAGTGGGGGCCAATATTCAACATTCTTAAAGGAAAGAATTTTCAACCCAGAATTTCATATCCAACCAAACTGAGCTTCATAAGCAAAGGAGAAATAAAATCCTTTACAGACAAGCAAATGCCGAGAGATTTCGTCACCACCAGGCCTGCCTTACAAGAGCTCCTGAAGGAAGCCCTAAATATGGAAAGGAAAAACCAGTACCAGCCACTGCAAAAACATGCCAAATTGTAAAGATCATCAACTCTATGAAGAGACTGCATCAACTAACAGGCAAAATAACCAGCTAGCATCATAATGACAGGATCGAATTCACACGTAACAGTCTTAATCTTAAATGTAAATGGGCTAAATGCCCCAATTAAAAGACACAGACAGGCAAATTGGATAAAGAGTCGAGACCCATTGGTGTGCTGTATTTAGGAGACCCATCTCACATGCAGAGACATACATAGGCTCAAAATAAAGGGATGGAGGAAGATTTGCCAAGCAAATGGAAAGCAAAAAAAAAAGCGGGAGTTGCAATCCTAGTCTCTGATAAAACAGACTTTAAACCAACAAAGATCAAAAAAGACAAGAAGGCCATTACATAATGGTAAAGGGATCAGTGCAACCAGAAGAGCTAACTATCCTAAATATATATATGCACACAATACAGGAGCACCAAGATTTATAAAGCAAGTTCTTAGAGACCTATAAAGAGACTTAGACTCCCACACAATAATAATGGGTAATAATAATTAACACCCCACTGTCAAGATTAGATCAATGAGACAGAAAACTAACAAGGATGTTCAGGATTTGAACTTAGCTCTGCACCAAGCTGACCTAATAGACATCTACAGAACTCTCCACCCCAAATCCACACAATATACATTCTTCTCAGCACCACATCACACTTATTCTAAAACTGACCACATAATTGGAAGTAAAACACAGCAAATGTAAAAGAACAGAAATTATAACAATCTCTCAGGCCACAGTGCAATCAAATTAGAACTCAGGATTAAGAAACTCACTCAAAACCACACAACTACATGGAAACTGAACAACCTGCTCCTGAATGAGTACTGGGTAAATAATGAAATGAAGGCTGAAATAAAGATGTTCTTTGAAATCAATGAGAACAAAGACACAACATACCGGAATCTTTGGGACACATTTAAAGCAGTATGTAGAGGGAAATTTATAGCACTAAATGCCCACATGAGAAAGTGGGAAAGATCTAAAATTGACACCCTAATATCACAATTAAAAGAACTAGAGAAGCAAGAGCAAACAAATTCAGAAGCTAGTGGAAGACAAGAAATAACTAAGATCAGAGCAGAGCTGAAGGAGATAGAGACAAAAATAAACCCTTCAAAAAAATCAATCAGTTCAGGAGCTGGTTTTTTGAAAAGATGAACAAAATAGACCACTAGCTAGACTGTTAAAGAAGAAAAGAGAGAAGAATCAAATAGACACAATAAAAAAATGATAAAGGGGATATCACCATTGATCCCACAGAAATACAAACTACCATCAGAGAATACCGTAAACACCTCTATGCAAGTAAACTCGAAAATCTAGAAGAAATGGGTAAACTCCTGGACACATACACCCCCCAAAGACTAAACAAGGAAGAAGTGGAATCCCTGAATAGACCAATAACAAGTTCTAAAATTGAGGTGGTAATTGATAGCCTAACAACCAAAAAAAGCCCAGGACCAGATGGATTCACAGCCGAATTCTACCAGAGGTACAAAGAGGAGCTGTTAGCATTCCTTCTGAAAGTATTCCAAACAACAGAAAAAGATGGACTCCTCCCTAACTCATTTTATGAGGCCAGCATCATCCTGATACCAAAACCTGGCAGAAGTACAACAAAAAAAGAAAATTTCAGGCCAGTATCCCTGATGAACATTGATGCGAAAATCCTTAATAAAATAACTGGCAAACTGAATTCAGCAGCACATCCAAAAGTTTATCCACCACGATCAAGTCTGCTTCATCCCTGGGATGCAAGGCTGGTTCAACATACGTAAATCAATAAACGTAATCTATCACATAAACAGAACCAATGACAAAAACGACATGATTATCTCAATAGATGCAGAAAAGGCCTTCAATAAAGTTGAAGGCCTTCGTGCTAAAAACTTTCAATAAACTAGATATTGATGGAACATATCTTAAAATAATAAGAGCTGTTTATAACAAACCCACAGCCAATATCATACTGAATGGGCAAAAGCTGGAAGCATTACCTTTGAAAACCAGCAGAAGACAAGGATGCCCTCTCTCACCATTCCTACTCAACACAGTATTGGAAGTTCTGGCCAGGGCAGTCAGGCAAGAGAAAGAAATAAAGAGTTTTCAAATAGGAAGAGAGGAAGTCAAATTGTCTCTGTTTGCACATGACATGATTGTACATTTAGAAAACCCCATCGTCTCAGCCCAAAATCTCCTTAAGCGGATAAGCAACTTCAGCAAAGTCTCAGGATACAAAATCAGTGTGCAAAAATCACAGGCATTCCTATACACCAATAATAGGCAAACAGAGAGCCAAATCATGAGTGAACTCCCGTTCACAATTGCTACAAAGAGAATAAAATACCTAGGAATCCAACTTATGAGGGATGTGAAAGACCTCTTCAAGGAGAACTACAAACCACTGCTCAAGGAAATAAGAGAGGACACAAACAAATGGAAAAACATTCCATGCTCATGGATAGGAAGAATCAGTATTGTGAAAATGGCCATACTGTCCAAAGTAATTTATAGATTCAATGCTATCCCCATCAAGCTACCATTGACTTTCTTCACAGAATTAGAAAAACTACTTTAAATTTCATATGGAACCAAAAAAGAGCCCATATAGCCAAAACAATCCTAAACAAAAAGAACAGAGCTGGAGGCATCATGCTGCCTGACTTCAAACTATACTACAAATCTACAGTAATCAAAACAGCAAGGTACTGGTACCAAAACAGATATATAGACCAATGGAACAGAACAGAGGCCTCAGAAATAATACCACACATCTACAACCATCTGATCTTTGACAAACCGGGCAAAAACAAGCAATGGGGAAAGGATTCCCTATTTAATAAAATGTGTTGGGAATACTGGCTAGCCACATGCAGAAAACTGAAACTGGACCCTTTCCTTACACCTTATGCAAAAATTAACTCAAGATGGATTAAAGACTTAAATGTAAAACCTAAAACCATAAAAACCCTAGAGGAAAACCTAGGCAGTACCATTCAGGACATAGGCATGGGCAAAGACTTCATGACCAAACACCAAAAGCTATGGTAACAAAAGCCAAAATTGACAAACGAGATCTAATTAAACTGAAGAGCTTCTTCTGTACAGCAAAAGAAACTATAATCAGAGTAAACAGGCAGCCTGTAGAAAGGGAGAAAATTTTTGCAATCTATCCATCTGACAAAGGGCTAATATCCAGAATCTACAAAGAACTTAAACAAATTTACAAAAAAAAAAAAAAAAAAAAAACCCAACCCCATCAAAAAGTGGGCGAAGGATCTGAACAGACACTTCTCAAAAGAAGACATTTATGTGGCCAACAAACATATAAAAAAAGCTTATCCTTGGTCATTAGAGAAATGCAAATCAAAACCACAATCAGCTACCATCTCACGCCAGTTAGAATGGCGGTCATTAAAAAGTCAGGCAACCACAGATGCTGGAGAGATGTGGAGAAATAGGAACGCTTTTACACTGTTGGTGGTAGTGTAAATTAGTTCAACCATTGTGGAAGAAAGTGTGGCAATTCCTCAAGGATCTAGAACCACAAATACCATTTGACCCAGCAATCCCATTACTGGGTATATAGCCAAAGGATTATAAATCATTGTTAGGACACATGCACATGTATGTTTATTGCAGCACTATTCACAGTAGCAAAGACTTGGAACCAACCCAGATGCCCATCAATGATAGACTGGATAAAGAAAATGTGGTGCATATACACCATGGAATAGTGTGCAACCATAAAAAAGGATGAGTTCATGTCCTTTGCAGGGACATGGATGAAGCTGGAAACCATCATTCTCAGCAGATTAACACAGGAACAGAAAACCAAACACCACGTGTTCTCACTTACAAGTGGGAGTTGAACAATGAGAACACATAGACACAGGGAGGGGAACATCACACACTGGGGCCTGTGAAGGGATGGGAAGCTAGGGGAGGGATAGCATTAGGAGAAATACCTAATATAGATGATGGGTTGATGGGTGCAGCAAACCACCACGGCACGTGTATACCTATGTAACAAACCTACATGTTCAGCACGTGTATCCCAGAACTTAAAGTCTAATTAAAAAAAAAAAAAAAAAAAAAAGTAGAGAAAAAAAGCTTCAGAAGAAGCAAACTATTTGAAAACATGATACATAGTCCACACACCAAGATTATGTACTTTACACGTAAATAACCTCCATAGCCATTTCTGGGGCCTGCTTGGTCCTTATTTTAGGCAGAACCTTAATGAGCTTTATTATTGCAGTTTAATAAATAAGGACACTTTTAAGAAATTGATATACTGCACAGAGGCAGAAATATGTGCCAGTGGAATTAAGTTATCAAATGAGGAAATGAACGAAACATAAAACTATAAAACTTAAATACAAAGCAAGTGATGCCAGGAGTAGAAGGAACTTAATTCACAGGCAAATAGTACTAACTTAGAGTCCCTAAGAGCATTGTATTGCAGGACAGGGTAACACTTCTGCTATTTCAGTGGTGAAGTTAATAACTTATCAAGAGAAGTTTATGAACTACCTTAACGGGACTCCTGAAAGGCAATATCAGAAGTTCTGCCTTTCTGGTAATGGCTCCCTTAACTGTTTGTTTTTTTTTGTTTTTTTTTTTTTTTTGGGTGAGACAGAGTCTCGCTCTGTTGCTCAGGCTGGAGTGCAGTGGCACACGATCTTGGCTCACTGCAAGCTCCACCTCCCGGGTTCACACGATTCTCCTGCCTCAGCCTCCCAAGTAGCTGGGACTACAGGCGCCCGCCACCACGCCTGGCTAAGTTTTTGTGTTTTTAGTAGAGACAGGGTTTCACCATGTTGGCCAGGATGGTCTCGATCTCCTGACCTCATGATCCGCCTGCCTCGGCCTCCCAAAGTGCTGGGATTACAGGTGTGAGCCACCGCGCCCGGCCCCTTAACTGTTTTTTTATAGAATGTGGGCTGTTACGGTAATGAGAGGGTGCCTAACAGGGAAGGAATTGTAGATCACATAGCGTGGGGAAAGAGCCTATATCGACTTTGGGAAAAGTTTCAGGTTACTCCTTTGATCTGTGCTTGCTGTTTCATTTTGCCTTTATGATGGCATGCAGCAGTGAGGTCGGTGTGTTTTTCAGATATTCTTCAAATCAATCTGATCGCAGACTTCTTGCTGCTCTCCTGGGGACAACAGTCAAAAGGGATGGGCAGGGGAGTGTGAGAAACTGTAAGATGGGGGGACCTAAGAGATTTATATGAGAATGAAGAGATATAGTAAGAACTGGAGAGAAAGGAGATTGTGATCACATACTGTTTTGTATGTTTGTAGACACATAAGTGTTTGTCGAATGAATGGTCTGTGTTATTTAAGAGCTTAAAGTTGCTTTGAGCTTAAAGTGAAGCTGTATTATTGTTTAAGAGCTTAAAGTTGGAATAGTTCTGGGTTCAGAGTGAGACCACAGACTTAGGTTGCAAAAAGTAGAGAGGAAGCAAAGGTTGTAGGAATTGAGAAAGTCACAGAACCCTAATAGCTTCGTGGTGTAAAGAGAGGGAGAAAGAAATGTAGCATTCTATTAGTGCTAAAAGAACACATATATTTCTGATCATATCATTCATTTAACAAATAACTTTTAGAGCATCAACCCATGTGCTAGGTACTATTCCAGGTCCTGGTGGAAAAAACAATAAACAAAACATTTATTGTGGGCTTTATATTCTGGTAAGGAAGACACACAATATAAAATATCAGATACAGTTTCCTTTCTCTGCAGCCCTTCTCAATTGTGTCTCTGTTCAATAAAGGAAGAAAAAAAAAATACATGTCTTTGCCTACTTAGAAATTAGGTGGCATCTGTGGTTAAGTGGTCAGACTATGCTACTGCCTCATTTAATTATATTTTATTGCCTTACCTGTATTTTAATTTTTATGAACACTGACAAATTTGAATTATATTTTATCTTTTTTTCCTTTTCACAACGTACTGATTTTATTTTACATCACAACCAGTGTACCCTATTAGTGTGAAATCTGACCTCTACACGATGGCCATTTCTTAGCACCTAAGCCTCTGGAGACTTAGCAAATAGTTTTGAAGTCTGTTGCCTTCCTCTGAAGTTACTGGCTGCTTGAGGTAGTGGAGTTCACCATGCTCTTGGTTCTTGTCTGGCTTTTTTTTTCCTCCCTCTTCTGTCTACATCTTAGGTTTGGGGTTTTTTGTTTTGTTTTGTTTTGTTTTGTTTAATTGTGGTAAAACACATATAGCATAAAATTACCATCTTAACCTTTTTTAAGTATACAGTTTAATGGCATTAGGTACATTTACAGCATTGCACTACCAGCTCTACCCTCCATCCACAGAACTCTTCATCTTGCTGAAAACTGAAGCTCTGAACCTGTTAAATAATAGCTCTCCATTTTCCTCTCCCCTAAGCTTATCTTTGTATTTTAAATGTTTTTACTCATCAGAAAAGTAGTTTTAATTTCATAAATAATTTAGCCGTTTATTTTTAATCAAATATCTTGTCATAAACAACAACAACAAAAAAGACACTAGAAGACGTATGACTTCTATACCCACAAAGTAGATAAGAACATGGAATCTGAAGCCAAGTTGCCCAAGTGCAAATACTAGCTCCCTCACTTTCTACCTATATGACCCTGGGCAAGTTATTTAACATCTCTATGCCTCAGTTTCTCCATCTGAAAAATTGAAATAATAATAGTATGTAGCATTGTTCCAAGGATCAAATAGTTCATATATGTCCCTTGAGAAACTTAACAGTTAAATTATAGAGTAAGACATGTGCATCTGGAAAATTAACATTTCAGTGTTACAAATATCCAACAAGTGATACAGAATAAATGCAGTAGAAATTATAGGAGAGAGAGATCACTGAGATTGTAGTACCTAGGGAAGAATTCATGGAGGAACAGTCAAACGGTATCTTCCACAGACTCCTAGCCCCACACTTCCACCGGTGTTTGCATATCTGCAGTTACATGCTCTGCTTTCTCATCCAACCCACAAACTCTGCTTCCTCATCTGTAACACAAACTTTCCTGCTCCTGTCCAGACCCGGTTCCCCCACTGGGATACTGGAACCCATCCCATTTTGCCTGTGTAAGGACACATTACTCTAGCATTTTTCTTTTCTCTCTTCTGCATTATCAATTTCTTGTTCTCTGCTGGATTATTTTCATTAGTATCTTGAGCCTTTTGTAATTTCACTCCTGAAAACAACAAAACATCAAAGTTTCTTGACTTCACTTCTCCTATGAGCCACCACCCTATTTCTGTATTCCCCTTTGCAGCAGAACATTTTTAAATTGTGCAGTTAGCTCTAATTCTTCTCCTTACTTTCTCACTTAAACCCACTGCAGTTGGGCTTTGACCCTATGACTATACCAAAACTGCTCTCTTCAAGGTCACAGTAATGTCTACATTGCTAAATCCAGTGGTCAGATTCTTAGTCTTCCTCTTATTTGACCTATCAGCAGCATTTGACACAGTTAATCCTTCCTCCTTGACATGCTTCACCAAACTTCCAGACTCTGTACACTCTCTTAGTTTTCCTTCTACCTCGCTTGGTCATCCCTTCCCAATCTTTCCAGAATTGCAGACTAGTATATCTTAACAGTCTATTCAACATTTCCACTAAGTTGTCTTATAAACTCTTCAAACTCACAAGTGCAACACTTGAAACTCCAAATCTCTTCCCCTGAAAAAAACTTGTTCTACTCCACAGCCTTCCTCATCACATTGATGGAAGACTATTGTTCCCTAACTTCTTTTTCTCACTTCCCACATGGAATCATCAGCTAATCTTGTCTTGTTTCTCTACTTTTTTTTTTTTCTTTTTGAGGTGGAGTCTTGCTCTGTCGCCCAGGCTGGAGTGCAGTGGCACAGTCTCGGCTCGCTGCAGCCTCTGCCTCCCGGGTTCAAACGATTCTCTTGCCCCAGCCTCCCGAGCAGCTGGGACTATAGGTGCATGCCACCATGCCCAGCTAACTTTTGTATTTTTAGTAGAGATGGAATTTCACCATATTGGCCAAGCTGGTCTCGAACTCCTGACCTCATGATCCACCCATCTCAGTCTCCCAAAGTTCTGGGATTACAGGCGTGAGCCACTGCACCTGGCCTCTACTTTTAAATATATGCAGAATGTGGGTCATTTCTCACCATCTCCACTGCTGCCTCCCTGGTCTTAGCCGTGATCATCTCTTGCCTAGATTACTACAGTAGCTTTCTGAATGGTTTCCCTGCTTTTGTCTTTGCCTCCTTACGATCTCTTCTCAACTCATTAGCCAGAATAATCCTGTCAAATATAAGGTTACATCAGGAATTCTCAACCATAGTAATGTAAACATTTGAGGTAGGGTGATGTTTTTGTTGCCTTCTGTGTTGTAGGGTATTTAGCAGTATTCCTGGCCTCTCTACTTTCTAGATGTTAATAGTGCACCTCCCCCACTGCCCCAAGTTGTGACAACTGTAAATGTTTCCAGACCCTACCACATATCCTCTGGGAGTCAGAAACACTAGATTTTATCACTCTTCTGCCCAAAACTTTGTGATGATTTCCCATTCCACTGATAGTAAATGATGAACTCCAACTCCTTAATAGTAGCCTGTGTCGTGGTGCCTGACCTGACCACCCTATCACCCCTTCATTTCTTTGACTTCATCTGCTTCTGCCTTTGCTCCTTTATACTCATGCAGTCACACCAGCTTCCTTTCATTCCTTGGGTATAATCAGCCCCACTTCTACCTTAGGGGCTTTATTCTAACTGTTCCCTCTGCCTAGAACAAATCTTCCAGATTTCTACATAGTTAATTCCTCCACTTCCTTCAAGTTTCTGCTTAAGCTTTACTTTGCCAGTAAGGCCTACTCTGATCCCTGTATTTATTCTGTAACCTGCTCCTTTCTCACAACACTTCTAATAGCCCTTACCTGCTATGCCTTTTCCATAGTATTTATCACCTTGCAACATGCTAAGTAACTTACTTGTTGTGTTTGTCTGCCCAGTTAGTGTGGGTTCCCCACAAATATTTAATATATAATTCTAAGGTTTTTCCCTCTTTGAATTATCAGTTTGTTTTGCTGAAAAATAATGTTTTAAATGAGTGGAGGAGGTAAAGTTAGAGCTAGAATTGGAAGGATAGACAAGATTATTATAGATTAAAGGGAAGCAAAGTGAAGAAGAAAAATTGCATAAATAAAAGTACAGGGTATAGAAACGTATAGTCACTGTGAAGACAGGTTTTTTATTATACCAGCCTGACTGCAGTTGATGGTTCAGGATTTGTTGCAAAAGAACGATACAACTTAGAAGGTAGTTTGGAACCAGGTTGAATGAATATGAAGTACAAGCCTCTTGGAAATGGCTCCGTTTTTTAAGATTTGTGCATTGGAGAGTGATAGAGGTGAAATGGATATTGTGACAGATACTGTGATTTGGCTCACTTAAAATCCATTTCAAACTTCTTCCAATGTTCCTTCCTGTAGGGTAGAAGTTAAAAAGCTATCAGCAGTTCCCAGATTCCCTTCAGGTAGGGTTCTAGATATTATTTAGTTCCCATCAATCATATATGCTTGCTGGAGACTTAAATTCAGAACTGAGTTAAATAGGGAGAAAGGGGTCTGAGGCATCCATTTTGCTGAAAACAAGGCGTTATGGTTCTAGACCCAGCATATTAAAAACAGTTAATTCATTTGGTCTTCTAGTCCCCTGTTAAAAGAGTCATGTCACACTCCAGTAAGTAAGGATAGTTTAATAATCTAATTAATGTTTGTAATTTAGCCTTATCTATACCCAGATAAGTGTGTTTTCTAGTATACCTATACCTACCAAGCACATGTATTTATAAAATAATTTGCTGTCCTTAAGCATAATAAAACTTTGCCTTCCTGAAAATCAGTATTTGCCTTTAAATTAGCACTTAACATTATGATCATTTTCTGTTTCCTGAGGAAGGTGTTAGCCATTTGTTATACCTTAGTAATTACCATATAAGTCTAAAAGAATAAGGGCCCTATTTTAGTGAGGGATTTCTAATTTTAAGATAAAGTCCTTTAATTTTTTAGGGTTTCCTGTGTGTCTTTGCAGCTCTAGTAAGGTTCAAAGAGGAGTAAGTCTTATCATTTAAAAAAATTTATCCCCACGGTATAATTCCTGTTTTTTGTTTTTTGGTTTTTTTTTAGTTTGTAATTTCTAAGCCTCAAAGCCGCAGATATTTTTCCTAGCTAGGAGTTAATATAGTAATATTCAGTATTTGTGTGCCTTGAAATGATCAGCTGTTAAAATTGTCCTGGTCATGGTCATAAGAATTTTACATCTAAATTCTAACATGTCATTGATTATCTGATTGAGTCTGGATCCAGTTGTTTTGTTTTCTATTTGGTCTTTCCACAACTTGTTTTCTCCTACTCCTAGTCATAATATAGAAAAGGAAATTGATTCCTGAACCTCTTGTATCTAAACCAAAATTACTCCGTCAGGAAATGCACATAACACATAGGATAAATATCTAGTATCATAACTTAATAGGTTACTCTTTAGCTTGTCTAATCAGTGTTTTAAGATTTATATTGAATTGTATAACAAAAACTAATTCATTTTGTTTAGTGCTAATTTACATTTACCAGTATATTTAATAAGTTGTTTTCATGTTGATTCTCCAAATTTTTAAAATTTCTAATGGTGTAAAAACTCTTACTCTAACATTTTTATTTTATTTTATTTTTGAGACAGAATCTTGCTCTGTTGCCCAGGCTAGAGTACAATGGCGCTATCTTGGCTCACTGCAACCTCCACCTCCCAGGTTCAAGCAATTCTCCTGCCTCAGCCTCCCCAGTAGCTGGGATTACAGGCATGGGCCACCATGCCCAGCTAATTTTTGTATTTTTAGTAGAGACGGGGTTTTGCCATGTTGGCCAGGCTGTTCTCGAACTCCTGACCCTAGGTGATCCACCTGCCTCGGCCTCCCAAAGTGCTGGGATTAGAGGCATGAGCTACCATGCCCGCCCTACTCTTAACATTTTTAAAAGAATTGCTTATATTCTATGGAAGAAATTTTAATCTAATGTTCATTTTGTAGGTTATTGAAGACAATGGTGTTCGAAGAGTTGTCGTGGTCCCTCAGGCACCAGAGTTTCACCCTGGTGGTCACACAGTTCTCCACCGTTCTCCACATCCTCCTCTGCCTGGTTTCATTCCTGTCCCAACCATGATGCCCCCTCCACCACGTCATATGTACTCACCCGTGACTGGAGCTGGAGACATGACAACACAGTATATGCCACAGTATCAGTCTTCACAAGTCTATGGAGATGTAGGTAAGACATCTAAAAGTATTCCACAGTTATTGAGTTGGATATTCTTCGCTTGGATATAATAGATGCCATTATCATATCACATTAAAAAACAGCAAATGGTAATGATATAACAGGCATTTTTCTTTTACTCAAGTACTATATTAGGTGCTTCATCCTCATAATCACCCTTCAAGGCAGGTAAGTAAACAGAAAAATCGAAGAAGGGAAGTAACTTATATCATGCAGCACTACTTAGTGGTGCCACATTCAAATAAGAGGTCTTTTCCTCTGGCCTGCAATCTAGGCACTAAGAAAATTTTCAGCCAGGAATAACCATGTCATTGTTAAATCCTATCGGCTGTGATGCCACTACACAAAGTTGCTAAGCTCTGTGAGGGATTGAAAAAACAGGATAAGCCATAACCTCTGCCCTCAGGGAGTTAATAAATTTGGGGAAAGTTAATAAATAAAGTTAATAAATATGTAGGCTACCAAACATAAACACAAAATAATACCTTATTATGTCCCATAGCTTTAAACACTGCCTTAAACAGTGCCAGACTTATTCCTGACTGCCTTCCTGATAACTTCACATGGATGTCTCTTGCATTTCAGAATATTTCTAAACAGAAATGTCAAATGTGGACCCCCACGACTTGCTTTTTTTCCGTCCCTTCATCTCAGTAGGTGGTCCACTGGTCACTTAGTTTGCTCAGATGAAAGCCAGATGGTCAAATTTGATTTCTCCTTTTCCAACCCTTACATCAATTAGTATCAGTTTTATTTTCAGAATTTTCTGAAATTTTTTTACTACTTTCCCACTGCCACTCAAATCCATCCACCATCAGCTCTTGCCAGGACAACTGCAACAATGGCCTTCCAGTTGGTTTTGTTTCCATTCTTGTCCCCAATAATCAATTCTCAGCCACAGTAATTATTTTCAAATATTAATCAGACTGTTCTGTTTAAACTATTTCAGTGATTCCCATTGCAATTAGAATAAAATCCTAAACCCTTCCCCTAGACTAGGGTTTCTCAAACATGTCACTATTGATGTTTTAGGACAGATAAGTCTTCATTGTAGAGGACAAAACTCTGCATTGTAGGATGTTTAAAGGCATCCTTGGCCTCTACCCACTAACTGCCATTGTGTAGCACGGTTGTAGCACACCACTCCAACACAGCATTTTAAATATTCTGACATCTAAAAATATCTCCAGACATTTCCAAATGATCCCTAGGAACCAAAATTAGCTCTGGTTGCAAACTGCTCTTGCAGTGTTCTTGCCCTGTGGCCCCTGACTTCCTTGTCCCATTGCTTCCCCTTAGTCCCCTTATTTCTTCAGTTTTTCAAAACCTCCAAGTTCTTTCTTGCCTCGGTCCCTGTGTACATGGTGTTCTCTCTGCGTTTTCTGTGTATTTCCTTTAACCTTTAGATTTCAGTTTTCAGAGAGACCTTCCTGATCTTACCTTGTCAGTCTCTAGCACTGAACTTTGTTTGTATCTTTCACAGAACTTAACACAATTTCTTTTTTGTCATTGTGTATTTGTATGGCTGTCTCCCTTATTTGACTATCAACTCCCTAAGAACTAATCTGTTTTAATCACTATTGTTTCCCTGCACTTAGCATTGCCTGTCACTTATGCTCAGTACATTTGCAGAAGAAATAACTCCAAATACAAAATTGAAATTACACAACACAGCGTGTAAATAGTGGATATATTGTACATACCATATGTATTTGTCAAACTTATTTCTGTTGGCCAAGTAATGCAAATTGGTTCAGTAGCTCTGGGTAGTGCTTGAGATTCTGCATTTCTAACAAGCCCCTAGGAGATGTTCCTGCTGTGCTCCAAGGAACATACTTTTGAGTACCAAAAGTTTATACTGCAGATTAGTCTCATTCTATTTTTGTTTACTGCTAATTATGACTTAGTTTTAAAAATATTAATTTTTTCTTATAATCTGAGAAAACTATAAGAAAAAACTAATATTACAATTATTACTATTTTGCATTGTTAAAACCCCTTGTTATTCTGTAGGGATATGCATTAGAACACATGGATGTGATCTACATTGATGTGAAGGAAAGTGAAGGGCACAAATCCACAAATTAGCTACCCAGTGGTAAAAGGGAGGAGTCATATCGTGCTTGAGGTTATAAGCCAAAGATTCTACCACTAGATGCTAATTACTGACAGTACTAGTTTTCTAACCAATAACTATACCTCCATGATGCCCTTTCCATGCACAATTCCTATGGATTCTCAAAGTGGAATCTGATCCAGCATTTCCCTGTTAGCAGTACCATTAGTGAGCCTGAACCTTGCTAGGCACTATGCTCACACATGTATTATCTCACTTAATCTTCAATAAAATTCTGCAAAATTCAAATGAGGAAACTGAGGCTCAGAAATGTTAAGTAATTTCTGCAAGGCCACACTGCTAGTTAATTCCTCAGAATTTTAACCCTCTCAGATCTATTCAATGATTAAGTTCCTTCTCTTTCTACTATAATATATTCTTTTTTCTCCTCCATGGTGGCTTTATTATTTTGAATAATAGATAAAATAAAGCATTTTAAAATATGTACTAATTGATCTAATTGATTGCAGTTGCTATTTTTCTTAACTTTTTGTCGAGATATAATTTAGATAACAGTTCATCATTTTACACTTCAGTGGTTTTTAATATATTACTGTATTGTGCAACATATGCAATTCAGTGTTTTCTATATTCAGTATGTACTGTATTAACTACCACTGTCTAATTCCAGAACATTTCTATCATCCCAAAAAAGAAACTGTACGTATTAACAGTCAGTCCCAACTCTCTGTTCCTTCACATCCCATGATCTACTTTCTGTCTGTATGGGTTTGCCTGTTCTAGACTTCATATAAATATACATATAAGTATTTCATATGAAAATTTCATTAAAATGTTCATACAGTATGTAGACTGTGTCTAGTTTTTTTTCACTTAATGTCATGTTTTCAAAGTTCATGTTCTCACATATAATAGTACTTCATTCCTTTTTATGGCTGCAATAATATTGCATTCTGTAGATACACAACATTTTATCACTCATTAGCTGATGGACCTTTGGGTTGTTTTCACTTTTTGTCTATGAATAATACTGCTGTGACCATTTGTGTACAAGTTTTTGTGTTGACATATTTTCACTTCTTCCAGGTATGTGCCTCAGAGTGGAATTGCTGGGTCATATGTTAATTCTATATTAATTTTCCACAGTGACTACACCATTTTACCTTCCTACCAGCAATGTATGAGGGTTCCAATTTCTTTGCCAAAACTTATTATTGTCTGTCTTTTGATTATAGGCATCCTGAATAAATTTCTCTCTCATTATGGTTTTGATTTGCTTTTCCCTAATGCTACTAATGTTGATCATCTTTTCATGTGCTTATTGGCCATTTGTATATTTTCTTTTCCTTTTTTTTTTTTTTTTGAGATGGAGTTTCACTCTTATTGCCCAAGCTGGAGTGCAATGGCATGATCTTGGCTCACTGCAACCTCTGCCTCCCAGGTTCAAACAATTCTCCTGCCTCAGCCTCATGAGTAGCTGGGATTACAGGTGTGCGCCACCACGCCTGGCTAATTTTTTGTATTTTTAGTAGAGATGCGGTTTCATCATCTTGGCCAGGCCGGTCTTGAACTCCTGACCTTGTGATCCACCTGCCTCAGCCTCCCAAAGTGCTGGGATTACAGGCATGAGCCACTGCGCCCAGCCCCATTCATATATTTTCTTTGGAGAAATGTCTATTTGAATTCTTCACCCATTTTTTAAATGAGTGGGATATTTGTCTTTTTATTGTTGAAAGGTAAGAGTGTATATATTCTGGATACAATTTCCTTATCAGATATATGATTTCCTCCCTTGTTGTTTTTTCACTTTCCTTGTAGTATCCTTTGGTGCAGAAAAGTTTTTAATTCTGATGAAATCTAATTTTTTCTTTGATTGCTTGTGTTTTTGGTGTCTCGTCTAAGAAACTATTGCCAAATCCAAGGTCATAGAGACGTGTTTTCTTCTAAGAGTTCTATAGTTTAATCTCTTACATTTGGGTCATTGATTCATTTGAATTAATTTTTGTATATGGTGTGAGGTCCACGTTCATTCTAATGTTATTGTACATATCCTTGTAATTCTCATTTTAAAAATACTGTACTAATTTTCTTAAGGCACTGCTAAATTAAAACTTTTTACTGAGGCTTTTAAAAAATATTTTTCTCGTCACAAATTTTAAATTTAAAAAACTGGGGACAATTGAATTAATATTTATTGAGCACAATGACTTAATTATGTTCCTATGTGACTTTTATTAGAATGAGTAGATTCTTCTAAATCACAACCTTGAGTTTATAGTATCTGAAGATACATTATATGTAGATTGTTATTGTTAGACAGTCTAAATCATTTCTTTTGGCTAACTTTTTTTTCAGTGATGATTTGCTTTTTTGAGTCACAAGGGAATTTAGGCAGGCAGTGGTTTTCTTTTTACCTATTTTATGTGTTTAAGGTTCAAAAAGATGTGAAAAGTAATAGTTACTAAAGAGTAAAAGAAAAAGAACTGTGGACTGCTCAGTTCAAGTCTCATTCCTCACCTACAATAATCATAAGTTACCACCAAGCTATTTCTATGGAGATTAATAATTAGTTGAGAACAGAAGAAGAAATCTCTCTGTAAATTTACTTGAGAGATATATATATATAATTAGAATAAATCACAAAGCTTGGTTCTAATAGTTCATGGAGACACAAAGGTTGCTTTGTTATGCAAAATTCTTTTAAATATTTTATAAAAGTTTTATATGATAGATTTATTTTCTGTTCTTTTTTCATGGCATAAACTTATTTGGAGAAAGTGATCTTCTTAACATTTCGTTTTTATTTCCTCCTAGATGCTCACTCTACACATGGAAGGTCCAACTTTAGAGATGAACGATCTAGTAAAACATACGAACGTTTGCAGAAAAAATTGAAGGATCGCCAAGGAACACAGAAAGATAAAATGAGCAGTCCACCATCTTCACCCCAGAAATGCCCTTCTCCCATTAATGAACATAATGGACTTATAAAAGGACAAAATGCTGGTGGTATAAACACAGGATCAGCAAAAATCAAGTCTGGGAAGGGGAAGGGTGGTACACAAGTTGATACAGAAATTGAAGGTAACTGTTTGAAGTACTGAACTGTTCTCATTGATGCTACTATCGTGATTTAACCTACTAAAAGTATATTCTAACCTTTAAGTCATTTTGTCATGGTCCAAATAGACTGTTACAGGCTGCTGCTTTCGACAGTTTGGAAAGCCTCAATTAGTAATTTCATCTATATCATAAATTTTACTGACTGAAATTTCTATTTGATAGGAAAACTCAGATAACATTAATCCAGATTCCTTTCTTCTGATTCTGGGCCTTTGATAAGGCTATGCTGCTGGTTTTTAATCAAAACTTTTCTTTTTTGAGACAGGGTCTTGCTTTGTCACCCAGGCTGGAGTGGCACGATCATAGATCACTGCAGCTGGAAACTACAGGCATGCACCACCACACCCAGCTAATTTTTTAATTTTTAGTAGAGACAGGGTCTCGCTGTTTTGCCCATGCTGGTCTCGAACTCCTGGGCTCAAGCAGTCCTCCCATCTTGGCCTCTCAAAGTGCTGCAATTATAGGCCTGAGCCACCGTCCCCAACCTATCAAAACTTTTTATTTCTCCCACCTTCTTTTTGAGTAAAACCTTGATAGCAAATAGTTGTATCATTTACTAATCTCTCTATATACTCTATAATTAGGATAGAGTATTTTTCATTTCTTGCTTCAAAAGTTGTTTTCTCCTAAACTCTCCTTGTTACTCTTGGATCCTTCCCTAACCTCTGACTTCTACTCTGTGAACTTTGTTTTATTGGGTTTTGTTTGTTTGTTTGTTTGTTTTTGAGACCAAGTCTCGCTCTGTCACCCAGGCTGGAATGCAGTGGCGCAATATCAGCTCACTGCAACCTCTGCCTCCTGTGTTGAAGCGATTCTCATGCCTCAGCCTCCTGAGTAGCTGGGACTACAGGCGCATGCCACCATGCCCAACTACTTTTTGTATTTTTAGTAGAGACGGGGTTTCACCATCTTGGCCAGGCCAGTCTCCAACTCCTAGGCTCAAGCAATCCACCCACCATGACCTTCCAGTGTGCTGAGATTACAGGCATGAGCCTACTATATGGACTTTGAGCACTATTATTTGTATATACTTGAATCAATCTCTGTAAGGTAAAATATAGCTGGGTTAACAGCCTGTCTTTCACATGCCTACAGTTGTGGAGTTAGTACCCAGTACTTTTGATTGTAATGTTAAGCTTCTAACTACTGCTTACTTTGATTAATGTAGTTTCTATATGTATGTTCTTTTAGGTTTCCTTAATATATTATCTGTTTGACATAGATATGCGTATGTAGAAATACATAGATATGCATGGTAGACCATGTCAGGTTCTAAAGGTTTCATCAGAAATGACTATGAACCATACCAACATGTCATTTCACAAGCACCAATAACCACAACTCTATCAGTCCTTGAATATGCTTATCTAAATTGATTTTTGTTATCAAATAGTGTAGGTAATTAATATATGACTAGGAACTAAAATGCTTCCATCTTTGAGGGAAATATCAAAATGTAAGCCATGTTAACTCTTCCTACCTTCCTTTTCCTTAAAATTTCTATTCCTCACCAACAAATTTCAAATAATGCCTTAACTGTTCATGACTTGTATATTAACAACATTTACATAAATGTTCTCCCATTTATTTGAGACCTCCTGATCATCGTTTTCAGCACTGATGTTTCAGAAGAATTAAAGTTTTTTGCCTATCAGTGGTGGCTATAAGTTACAGTCAAGCCAATTATATTTCTAATTTGGGAAACTATAACTAAGGCATGTCATGAAAAAATAGTTCACTTTATTAAGAGGTATGAGATTGACGAATAAGAACTTTCCAGAGAGAATATTCTTACAACCATGAATAAAAATATACTTTATATAAGAAAAATTTGGTTCAGATAGATACAGCTATGTCTAAATATATATAGATATATCTCTATATAATGGTGTTATAATTAGTAGTCACAGTTAAGATAGAAATAAAAACTAAAGTAGATAAATGCTAAAGGGCCACAAACTGCTGAGTATGAACAAAGGGAATGAAAACTAGAAAATAAAAGTCTCAAATACCAACCTAGTTTCAGAATACATATTTAGGGAGAAGAAGGGATTGCATCTAAGTTCTTTTTTTTAAATATTCAAATTTTTTTTTTTTTAAGAAAAAGATGAAGAAACTAAAGCATTTGAAGCACTTCTTTCCAACATTGTCAAACCAGTGGTAAGTATCTTGTGTATTTTATTGATGTTTATATTTAATATATTAGCATAAAATGTTCATCCATCAAAATGTAGTTTTTTTCTTTTAACTTTTTATGAAAATAGGATCATACTGTATTCTGTGACAAGCTTTTTTCACTCACTATGGTATGCCTTAGCTATCTTTCTATGTCATTACCTGATTCTTTGAAGAGCTACATAGTTTTGTCATTCATTCATCAAATATTTATTGATCCCTTACTGTATGCCAATAAATAAAAAACAAATGCACAAACAGAATTCTGTGTGATAGTCAAGATTGCTGTTATAGAAATAGGAATGATATGATGAGATTAGTAGGAGAGGTTGTTAGGTTAAATAGAGCAATCAGGGAAGCTTTCTCTGACAAGTGAGAAAAAGTGCAAAAGTGGAAAGAATGGGAGAGGGAGAACAGGTGTAAGTAAGCATGGGGAGTTGGACAGAGGGAAAGAACCATTATCACTGGAGTATAGTGAAGGGGAGAAAGATGTGGTGGAAGAAGTAGGCCATAGGACTTTTTCAGCCAGAATAAGGCAATTTAAGATTGATAATAATATTTTTTGGTTCATAAAACAAACTACTCTTTCCCAACTCTCAGAAACATCCATGGTAAAATGTTTTATACTAAGTTACCCCAAAAATACTTTGTTTTTCTAAGAAAACAGATTAGAAAAGTTATTATTCTTAGTACCATCTCCATAAAGGCTTTTTAAGCTTATCTTGCCATGTTTCAGGATGTTTGAGTAAGCCAGTTCCTCATCTAATAGACTACTATGGTCCTACTTTTTCTGACAACTCCCAAATAATAGATTTGGTTGCTCTAGCTTTCTTTATTCTGATCTGTTTTCTCTTGAGAATAGAGCATATATGTGTAAATAAATGTAAATTTACACAGAATTATTTCATAGTAATGGCTAACACAAATTGATTAGCATCAGTCTCTGTTCAGAGTGCTTGGAATGCACATGTGCATTATTTAATACCTGTGACAACCATGTATGTACTATTTTCCCTGTTTTACAAATGAGGAAACTGAAGCAACAGTGAGTTTCAATTAGTAGTAGTAGAGCTATGACTGAAATTTAGGCAGTATCCTTCCAAGACCCCGAGTGTATATCACTGGGTTTACTAGAAAAAGAATTTAGTAGCCTTAATAAGATTGATGTTTGAGTGATTTAATAGCTAATGCTAGTAGCATTTACTTGTTGTAGTATATATTAAAAGTATAATTTTCAGGCCAGGTGCAGTGGCTCACACTTTCCCACTCCTTTGGAAAACCAAGACAAGAGGATCACTTGAGGCCAGGAATTTGAGACCAGCCTAAGTAATATATTGAAACCTTGTCTCTACAAAAAACAAATACAGATACTACAGACAAGGGAGCACACACCAGTAGTCCCAGATACTTGGGATGCTGAGGTGGGAGGATCCCTTGAGCCTAGGAGTTCAATGCTGCAGTGAACTAAGATTGTGCCTTTTCACTCCAGCCTGGGTGACAGAGCAAGAACCTGTCTCATAAATAAATAAATATATATATAATTTACAGACACAAAAAGTAAATCTTAAAGCCAATTCGAAGACTTTCTTACTCAACATTAGGAAGAACATGTAATTTAATAAGATAGTGAGCCCTGTATCATAAAGTAATGCTGATGGTTTTATTTGCTTTGTTTTAGTTTATGTTTATAGTTTGAATGCCGATTCCTCTTTGATTAAATTAATTGTGAGCTACAAAGTGCGGGTCAGGGTTTTTGCTCGCTTGTTTTTGTGTGTTTGGTTGTTTTTGCATGCTCTAGTTCATTTAGAGCACTACATTAAATGTGTTCATTGACTTTTTCATTCCATAAATATTTGACCGCTTACAAAGTGACAGATGCTGTGCTAAAGCTGGAGATAGAATGGAAAGCAAAGGATAGACACGGGCTCTGCCACAAGGCTTAGTTTAGTAAACTAAGCATCACACAATGAATGTTAAATTGTAACTGTGAAGTGCCAGAACAAAAAGATAGAGAGCAGTCAGAGTGTGTAATAAGAGGACTAAACCTTGACAGGGAATCAGGGAAGTTTTCCTAAGGAAGGATTATTGTACTGATATTTGAAGGAAAAGTAGTGGTTGGGCATTGAGGACAGGGGTGGAAAGTGTGGGAACAGTACTGCAAACTGAGCAGCATTTGAAAAGCACCGGACATGGCACATTTGAGGAACAAAAAAAAAAAGGAAATAAGAGAAAAGCTCACTCATGTGACCAGAGTGCAGTGTGTAGGGGAGAGAATGTGGTACATGCACGAGTCTCACAGTCTCAGCTGTGTACTTAGGAGTTGAGTGACCCATGACAAGTCACTTGACCTTTGTGAATGTTTCTTCTTTCAGAAAATGGAGAATAACAGTATCGTATACCCTCACATGCATGAAATAATTAACTATATTGAAAGTGTTGTCTTTTCATTTGTTCTTTGAAATTGTTCTCAGTCTCATTTCTATGAAAATCTACTGACATTTATTTCAGTGGATTTCATTTCCTTTCATTTCAGTAATGCTTAAAATTAAATGTGTCATGCCTTTTACTCATTACCTTTTTGCTTTCAGAATCATTACCCCTTCCCTTTACCTTTTTGTGGTTACTAGAAGTACTATCTAACTCCAAGTTTCCTTAGGCTCAGCCTTTGAGTTATCTTCAGAATTATTCTCTCACCTCCTGATGCCCTTATCTAGACAAGGATCAAACATTTATGTTTATTCTACTTTAATATTTCTGGAAATCCAGAAATTAGATACTCTCATTTCTTTCTTCTACAGTCTTTGTCAAAATTCATGAAATATATATGGCTTTGAACTCTTTTAACAGTTTAGCTTCCTAGATATATACTTAATTTAACCCGATGGACAGTTTTTCTCAAGGGTAGTTTTGATGACTACCTTACAAGGATCACAATCTGCCTCAAAAAATATATTGTACATAATCTAGCCACTTTCTAAAACAGCTGTTTTCATTTTTTCCTGTTACCATCTTTATCAGTTCTTAGACAGATTTTTACACAATCATATTTATTTTCAGCTACCACCTAGAAGTGGATTCAGAGTGGGGTCATTGAGTAGTAGGAAAAGAACTGAATTATTCAGGTCCTAGTCAATGGTTCTGTGACCTCAGACAAGTTACCTAATCTTTCTGAGTATGCTCCTTTCATAAAATGAAGATAGTTAAGCCTATTTTGCCTACTTTAGGTGGTAGTTGTAAGAATCAAGTGATATGGATATAAGAGCAAATTTTACTTCTAACGTTAGCATACAAATAGAGTTCAAATTACTTCCAAATCTATATTTTCAATCCTAATTACTAATCTGTTCCTGTAGAACTGTATCTCCTGAGGCACGCTAAAGAATACCCAAGTTTGAATGTTTCACTAGCAACTTTAGAACACCAAATTCTTAATCTGCTTGTCTATACTATTTTATCACGTTCTTCATTCCTCTAAAATGAAGAAGGAATTGGGTTAGATCTCTTTTGTTTCTGTTTCCTTTCATTGTTTCCATCGGTAAACACTTACCCATCCAGGTTTTCCTGTGTTACAGTATCATCTTACATTTCTTCTTTACCTTTCATTCTCCCCATGCCAGATTAGTACTCCAAGGTTTATTATTTCACTATAAGTTTATAGGTTCCACTCTCCCCACTGTCCCCTACCACTCCACATACATACACACACAATTACTACCTCAGTCTTCACACAGGAATTTTGTGGTATCTATGTGGGAGTCTGTCTCTTTTTCTTCTGTGCAACTCTATAATTCACCTGAAACCAGCAACAGAAAACAGCATTTTTAGAAGATTTTTAAAATACATATGAACATGCCTTGGACTACCAGATTTCAGTTATAAGCTTTGGAATATAAATACTTATTCCTGTATTAATTATCCACCTCTTTCTACCAAATTTTATCTCATCCAAGTTCTTTAAAATTCAATTCAAAATTCACTTATGAAGTTTTCACATCTTATCCCAATGTAATCACTTTCTGTGACTTAACATATATGTGCAAGTAATAAGATATCTTTTTTTTTTTTTTTTTTTTTTTTTTGAGACAGAGTCTTGCTCTTTCATCCAAGCTGGAGGGCTGGAGTGCAGTGGCATGATTTCAGCTTGCTGCCACCTCTGCCTCCCAGGTTCAAGTGATTCTTGGGTCTCAGTCTCCTGAGTAGCTGGGATTACAGGCATGCACCACCATGCCCAGATAATTTTTGTATTTTTAGTAGAGATGGGGTTCCACCATGTTGGCCAGGCTGGTCTTGAACTCTTAACCTCAGGTGATCTGCCCACCTCGGCCTCCCAAAGTGCTGGGATTACAGGCATGAGCCCCTATGCCCGGCCATAAGTTATCTTTTTAATAGAATGAGTTAGTACTAAAAGATTTTCTGGAAAAGCAGAAATTGAAAAAGTTGAAATTGGCCCAGTGCAGTGGCTCACGCCTCTAATCCCAATGCTTTAGGAGGCCGCGGCAGGAGGATCGCTTGAGCCTAGGAGTTCACAACCAGCCCAAGCAACAATAGTAAGACCCTGTCTCAATAAAAAAATAATAATAATGTTTTTTAAGTTGAAATTAGCATTTTAAAATTTTTTAAATTTATTTTTAAAACTATGTTTGCTAAGTTCAACATAGTATTCTGGAAGTCTGTTTAGTTAAAAGTATAGTTTAGTTAAAAGCTTAGTTAATAGTATTTACCAATATTAATTTCTTAGTTTTGACAAAAATGCATGGTTATATAGGATGTTAATATTAGGGGAAGCTGGATAAAGGATAGACAGGGATTCCATACTGTCTTCCCAACTTTTCTTTAAACCTAAATTTATTTCCAAATAAAAGACTTTTAAAAATACTTTATTTGTGTAACTCTGGTAAACAGTTCATTTCACTCAGCCACTCATTTTGTTGATGAGGCCTAGAACCCTAAGAGGGTGAGACTTCAGTATCACCAGGCAAATTAGTGACACATCTTGTGCTTCCCTATTTAATATTTTCTCTACTGTTTGTACTCCTCACAGATCCTGATAAAGCAAGCTTCATAAAGTAGGTGCCAGGCTGGGCATAGTGACTCACACCTGTAATTCCAACACTTTGGGAGGCTGAGGTGGGAGGGTGGCTTGAGGCCAGGAGCTCGAGACCATCCTGGGCAACGTAGCAAGACCCCATCTTTACTACTACTACTACTACTACTACTACTACTACTACTACTACTACTACTACTACCACTAATAATAATAATAATAATAATAATAATAATAAAGTAGATGCCAGTTAATGCTTTTGACTGACCCACCTTCATAGTTCTATTCACGTTCTCAAAGTTTAACACAACTGTTATCATCCCATAAAATCATGAGACACTTATGGGTATACATACATGTATAGTAGCAGTTTGTTTTAAAAAAGAAAAAAAAACCTGCTCAGTTTCAGGTTAATAGCCAGCTGTATACTGGATCATACAAAGAATCATTTTTAAGTTCATTGTAAATGAAACACAGTACCAAGACTTTAAGACAGTATTACAGTGAATACAGTATTACATTTCCTGTGACTTAACAGAAGCAAAATAAATATAGTAATAGTTTTTTTTATTCAGACTTCAAGAACTTTGAAAAGGACAGAATGTTACAATTTTATGGAGATTACTTATTTTACTTTAATTCAAGATAGGAGTAATTGTCATCCTAGTGGTTATTAGTTTGGTTTTAGAAATGCTAAGGTAGTTGTTAAACGTATATAATTTTAAAGCAAGCTTTTATATAAATGCCTACATATAATCTGGTACCTTTCTTACCAATCTGTAAACCTTATCTAATCTCTAGATTTTTTTCGCTTTATTAGTCTTGTCTTACAAAAGTAACTTGTACTCATAAAATTATTCCAGTAGTATAAAAATATACAAAACATAATTGAAACCACGTTTTTTTCTGTCACAACTTTCTGCATCTCACCACACACACACAAAATCCCCAAAGATAACAATTGGTACATTTGTACAGTACATTTTCAGACATTTTTGTGCAGTTTTATAAAAGTTAACTCAACTGCAATCACAGTATATGTACTGCTTTCCAGCTTCACTTTTTTCTTCTGTTACGTAGCACCTGTATATTGAGGAAATCTTCAGATGTTAGCACATGTATGTCCACCTCATGTTCTTTTTTGAACACTTGCAGAATAATGTGTTCATGGGCTGTGTTATGTACCATCATTTAGGTAGTCAGTGCCCTATTGTTCTAGTTTTTTGCCATTAATAATGCTGCAATGAACATTCTTAAGTGTGTATATTTGTATACATATGTTAAGTTTATAGGATATTACCCTGAAAAGAAATTCCTGGATGTAGAATTTCTCAATCAAAAAGTTAACACATCTTACATTTTGTAATGATTCACTAGTTGCTATACACAAGGATTGAACTTATATATACTGATACCACACTTAGAGAGTGCCATTTCTCCAAGTTTTTAACACTATATAGTATTAGCTTTTTAATCTTCCCCTATCCAGTAGATGAAAACTGGGATTTTGTTTTAATTTACAGGTGTTTATGAATGCAGTTTCACACGTACATCATTTTATATGTTGTCCATTTATATTTATGTATCTTTGGGTGTCGATATCCTTTGCTCATTTTTCTCTTGAGTTTTTGTCATCTTCCTGTTGTAAAAACATTTTCTAAGCTGAGGAAATGAACCCTTTTAAACATGTTACAATGGTCTTTTTAATCCCGTTTTTTTTCTTTTGACTATGTATGGTGTCTGTGCTAATAGTTTTGAATGGCCTGGTTTTTAAACTTTTGTGGAACCCATCTCGTTTGTTGTGGAACCCACAACAAGTTATTTGCAATGGGCAGGTTTATATTTGTGAGCCATTTTATCTGTATAAACAGTTACATTTTATTTAATCTTGAAACCTCATTAGATATTTCACTGCTCATTGTATACATTACAGTTGTTTTAAAGAACTTTTAAATGTTGTATTTTTACAGGCCTCCGACATCCAGGCAAGGACAGTAGTACTTACCTGGTCACCACCTTCCAGCCTCATTAATGGTGAAACAGATGAAAGTAGTGTACCAGAGCTCTATGGTTATGAAGTTCTGATCTCAAGTACTGGAAAAGATGGGAAATACAAAAGTGTATATATGTAGGTATTTGTTGTTTTGCTTTCTCCCATTGTGTAAATTAATGGTTTATTATAAAGAGCTTATTACTAATTTTGCTCTATTTTTCCTTCTTCATGCTTTTATTCTCAATCTTTTAAGTTGGCTAATGATAGTGATTTCAATGTAAATGGTCCAAATGTAGCTTGGTACACATTTCTGTCTACCCTCCTTCAGAATAATCACTTTTATTGGCCACATTCAGCTTTTTTTTCCCAGTAGGCTCCCTAATAGATGGTTCAGTATTCACGTATTCTTAATGCATTAAATATAAGTTGTAGTATGTAGAACCCATGACCAAAAATGGACAATTTATGATTGTAAACTCATAAAGTATGACATTGCTCCTCTAAGGACTGGATTTAATTCTTACATGTACAAGCTCTTGTCCTGTTGTAAAATGAATTTAGTAGCAGTGTTATTTACTTGCATGTTAGTATGTTTATAATCATATTTTGAAAACTTACATATTTCTTTCCTTGATTTGAAAGTATATTACACACAGCCAGGCACGGTGGCTCACGCCTAAAATCCCAGCACTTTGGGAGGCTGAGGCGGGTGGATCACCTGAGTTCAGGAGTTCGAGACCAGCCTGGCCAACACAGTGAAACCCCCGTCTTTATTAAAAATATAAAAATTAGCCAGGGGTGGTGGCACATGCCTGTAGTCCCAGCTACTTAGGAGGCTGAGGCAGGAGAATCACTTGAACCTGGGAGGTGGCAGTTGCAGTGAGCCAAGATCGCGTCATTGCACTCCAGCCTGAGTGACAGAGTGAGACTCCGTCTCAAGAAAAAAATAAAAGTATATTACGCACCACAAAGCCTTAGAAAGATTCAGTAGCTAAAGTTGTGACATTTATGATTGACAGTTTTGAAATAAATTATTTTTCTGTCCATATTCATATAAAAGTTGATTATTCTAATGAAAAAGGGTAATGTTGATGGTTAGTTATTATTTAAGCACCAAGAAGACTGTAAAGGTGATGGTTAATCATTTGAATGATCACAATTAGCACAGAACACTGGCTCCATCAGCCTTGTTGCTATCTTTTTTCAAAACATAGCTGGCAAGGAGAAGAAAGGAAAGTGAAACTGCTCCGATGCCTCTCATCTAGTCACATAAGGTTATAAAAATTTCCTCTTTCCTCTCTATTGAGATTTCCTTGTGTTCTATTGATTTTTCTTAAGAGAGACAAGTAAACCTACCTAAGGGGTAGGTAGGGGAAAAAGGACTATCAACATAAAGGTTTCTTACTATGTTAATGACTGTTTTCTAGTTAGATATAGCTGCTTACTAAGAGGAATGCTTTATTTCCATTTGCAGCCTGACCAGGGAGCATGAGGGGGGCATTAGTCATCTCCCATATCCTACAGGAATTAAGGTCTCTCTCTAAGGATGCTACTGCAACTGCCCAGTTCATTAAAATGTACTTTCATCCTTGAAACATATTTATTTTTCATCATATTTACTGGCCTTGATTTGAGAAATAGGGTAGCTGGGAGGTAACGGGTGGGGAGCGGAAAGAAGTCCATCAAGTGGAGAGGAGAAGAGACTTGGTGGAAGGAAATGAAATAGGGAATCGTAATTTTAAGTTAAAAAAAAAAAAAAAGTAGAGAATAGGCTGGTTTGTGGCTACATACCCAAATAATATTCTGTTGTGTATATATACCACATTTTCTTTATCCATTCATCCATTGATGGACACTTAGGTTGATCTATATTTTTGCTCTTGTCAATAGTGCTGCAGTAAATGTGGGAAAGGCACATCTCTTCAATGTACTGATTTTTCCCCTATTTGGAAAAATACCCAGTAGTGGGATTGCTCATTTGTATGATATTTCTATTTTTAATTTTTTGAGAAATCTCCACACTTGTATCTGTATTGGTTGTACTAATTAACATTCCACCAACAGTGTATAAGGGCTTTTTTTCTCTGCATCCTCACCAGCATCTGTTATTTTTTTCTCTTTGTAATAGTAGCCATTCTAACTAGGGTAAAAGGATCTTATTGTAATTTTGATTTGGATTTCCCTGACTAATGATGTAGAGCATTTTTTCATATACCTGTTGGCCATTTGTATGTCTTTGGAGAAATGTCTATTCATGTCCTTTGTCCACTTTTAATGGGATTATTTGTGTTTTTCCTGTTGAGTTGAATTCCTTGTATATTCTGGATATTAGTCTTTTGTTAGATGAATAGTTTGCAAATACTCTCTCCCTTTCTGAGGGTTGTGTCTTCACTGTGTTGGTTGTTTCCTCTGCTGTGCAAAGTTTTAGTTTATTTCTCTGTTTTTCTTTTTTTGTTGTTGCCTGTGCTTTGGGGATCTTAGCATAAAATCTTTGCTTAAATCAATGTCCTGAAGTGTTTCTTCTATATTTTCTTCCAGGATTTCATAGTTTCAGGTCTTAAACATTAAAGTCTGTAAGCCTTCTTGAGTTTATTTTTATGTAAGATGAGAGATACAATCCAGTTTCATTCTTCTGCAGGCAGATATCCAATTTTCCTAGCAGCATTTATTGAGAAGGGTATCCTTTCCCCAGTGTATGTTCTTGGCACCATTGTTAAAAAGTCATTTGGCTATAAATTTATTTCTGGCTTCTCTATTGTGTTCCTTAGTTCTTGTGTCTATTTTTATACCAATGCCATGCTGTTTTGATTGTATAGTCTTGCAGTATATTCTGAAGTCAGGTAGTGTGATACCTCCAGCTTTGTTCTTTTTACTTAGGATTGCTTTGGCTATTCAGGCTATTTTTTGGTTCCATAGACATTTTCGGATCACTTTTTATATTTCTATGAAAAATGACATTGGTATTTTGATAGGGATTCCATTGAATATAAATTGCTTTGGACAGTATGTTCATTTTAATGGTATTAATTTTTCGAATACATGAGCAATGGATGTCTTTTCATTTGTTTGTGTTCTCTTCAATTTCTTTCATCGGTGTTTTGTAGTTTTATATTGTAGAGATCTTTCCACCTGTTAGATTTATTCCTAGGGTTTTTTTTCTTTTGTAGCTATTTTAAATGTGATTGCCTTTTGGACTTCTTTCTCAGCTAGTTTATTATTAGTGTATAGAAATGATGCTGATTTTTGCATTTTGATTTTATATCCTGCAACTTACTGAATTTATTTATCAGATCCAAGAGTTTTCTGGTGGAGTCTTCAGATTTTTCTACATGTAAGATCGTGTCATCTGCAAAGAGGGACAATTTGACTTTTTTTTTCTTTAATCTGAATACTTTTTCTTTCTTTCTCTTGGTTGGTTGCTCTGGCTAGGCTTCCAGTACCATATTGAATAGGAGTGGTGAAAGTAGGCATCCTTGTCTTGTTCAAGTTCTTAGAGGAAAGGTTTTTAGACTTTCCCCTTTCTGTATGATGTTAGCTATGGGTCTGTCATATGTGGTCTTTATTATGTTGAGGTATGTCCCTTTAGTGCCTAGTTTGTTGAAAGATTTTATGAAGGGATGCTGAATTTTATCAAAATTTTTCATCTATTGAGATGATCATATGATTTTTGTCCTTCATTATGTTGATATGATGTATCACATTATTGATTTGTGTATGTTGAGCCATCCTTGCATCCCTGGTATAAATCCCACTTGATCATGGTGTATTGTCTTTATAATGTGCTGTTGAATTCAGTTTGCTAGTGTTTTGATGAGGATTTTGTGTCCGTGTTTATCAGGGATTAGTCTGTACTTTTCTTTTTTTGTTGTGTCCTTATCTGGTTTTGGTACCAGAGTGATGCTGTCCTTGTAGAATGAGTTAGAGAGAATTCCCTCCTCTTCAGTGTTTTTGGAATAGTTTGAGGAGAATTGGTGTTCCTTAAAAGTTTGGTAGAATTTGTCAGTGAAGCCATTGGTCCTGGACTTTTCTTTGTTTGAAGACTCTTTATTACTGATTCAGTCTCATGACTTGTTATTGGTGGGTTCATATTTTCTATTTCTCGCTGATTGAATCTTGGTAGGTAGTATGTATCTAGGAATTTGTCCACTTCCTCACATTTTTCAGTTTGTTGGTGTAGGTTGTCCATAATAGTCTCTGATGATTGTAACTGTGTTATCAGTTGTAGTGTCTCCTTTCCCACTTCTGATTTTGTTTATTTGGGTCTCCTTTCTTCTTCTCTTGATTAGTCTAGGTGGTGGTTTAGTTCTGTTCTGATTCTTTATTTTTTTTAGAGGTGGCATCTTGCGATGTTGCCTAAGCTGGACCCAAACTCCTGGGCTCAAGTGATCCTCCCATGTCAGCCTCCCAAGTACCTGGGACTATAGGTGTGCACCACTGCACCTGGCTGTCTCCTCTGATCTGCACCACTGCACCTGGCTGTCTGCTCTGATCTTTATTATTTCTTCCACTAATTTTGGATTTGGTTTGTTCTTGCTTTTGTAGTTCTTGAGATGTGCATTGCTAGATTGTTTATTTATGTAGACATTTATTGCTGTAAACTTGCCTCTTGGCACTGCTTTTGCGGTATCCCATAGGTTTTAATATTTTGTGTTTCCATTTTAATTTGTTTCAAGAATTATTTTTTTATTTCTTCCTTAATTTGTCCCTCTACCAGTGGTCATTCAGGAGCATGTTGTTTAGTTTCCAGGTAGTTGCACAGTTTCCAGAGTTCCTCTTGTTATTGATTTCTAGTTTTATTCTATTAAGTTATTAGAAAACACATGATATAATTTCAGTGTTTTAAAATTTCTTGAGGCCAGGCATGGTGGCTTACACCTCTTATCCCAGCACTTTGGGAAGCCAAGGTGGGCAGATCACGATGGCAAGAGATCAAGACCATCCTGGCCAACATGGTGAAACTCCGTCTCTACTAAAATACAAAAAATTAGCCAGGCGTGGTGGCGCACACCTGTAGTCCTAGCTACTCGGGAGGCTGAGGCAGGGGAATCGCTTGAACCTGGGAGACAGAGGTTGCAGTGAGCCAAGATGGCGCCACTGCACTCCATCCTGGCAACAGAGCAAGACTCCGTCTCAAAAAAAAAAAAAAAATTGTTGAGACCTGTATTGTGTACTGACATACGGTCTACCCTAAAGAATGTTTCATGTTTCATGTGTTGTAAAGAAGAATGTGTTTTCTGTAGCTGTTGGATGAAATGTATTCACAAAGGTCAGTTATGTCCATTTGGTCTAATGTGCCATTTAAATACAATGTTTCTTTGTTAATTTTCTGTCTAGATGATCTGTCTAATGCTGAGAATGGGGTGTTGAAGTCCCCAACTATTATTTTATTGGAGTCTATCTCTCCCTTTAGATATAGTAATAATTGCTTTATATTTCTGGGTGCTCCAGTGTTGGGTACATATATGTTTAGAATTGTTATATCCTCTTGCTGAATTGATCCCTTTATCATTATATAATGATTTTGTCTCTTTTTACTGTTTTTGACATAAAGTCTGTTTTACCTGAGTGTAGCTACTCCTGCTCACTTTTGGTTTCTGTTTGCATGGATTATTGTTTTCCATCCCTTTACTTTCAGTACATACGTATCTTTACAGGTGAGATGAGTTTCTTGTAGACAGCATATAATTGGGTTACATTTTTTAATTCATTCAGTGAGTTTGTGTCTTTTAAGTAGAAAGTTTTTTTTTTTTTTCTTTTATACTTTAATTTCTAGGGTACATGTGCACACCATAAAGGTTTGTTACATAGGTATACATGTGCCATGTTGGTGTGCTGCACCCATTAACTTGTCATTTACAATAGGTATTTCACTTAATGCCATCCCTCCCCCATCCCCCCAACCTGCCACGACAGGCCCCAGTGTGTGATGTTCCCCACCCTGTGTCCAAGTGTTCTCATTGTTCAGTTTCCACCTATGAGTGAGAACATGCGGTGTTTGGTTTTCTGTCCTTGTGATAGTTTGCTCAGAATGATGGTTTACAGCCTCATCCATGTCCCTGCAAAGGACATGAACTCATCCTTTTTTATGGCTGCATAGTATTCCGTTGTATATATGTGCCACATTTTCTTAATCCAGTCTATCATTGGTAGACATTTGGGTTGATTCCAAGTCTTTGCTATTGTGAATAGTGCCGCAATAAACATATGTGTGCATGTGTCTTTATAGTAGCATGATTAATAATCCTTTGTGTATATACCCAGTATTGGGCTTGCTGGGTGAAATGGTATTTCTAGTTCTAGATCCTTGAAGAATCACCACACTGTCTTCCACAATGGTTGAACTAGTTTACACTACCACCAACAGTGTAAAAGCATTGCTGTATCTCCACATCCTCTCCAGCACCTGTTGTTTCCTGACTTTTTAATGATCACCATTCTAACTGGTGTGAGATGGGATCTCATTGTGGTTTTGATTTGCATTTCTCTGATGACCAGTGATGATGAGCATTTTTTCATGTGTCTGTTGGTACGTGAATGTCTTCTTTTGAGAAGTGTCTTCATATTCTTTGCCCACTTTTTCATGGGGTTGTTTGATTTTTTTCTTATAAATTTGTTCTTTGTAGATTCTGGATATTAGCCCTTTGTCAGATGGGTAGATTGCGAAAATTTTCTCCCATTCTGTAGGTTGCCTGTTCACTCTGATGGTAGTTTCTTTTGCTGTGTAGAAGCTCTTTAGTTTAATTAGATCCCATTTGTCTATTTTGGCTTTTGTTGCCATTGCTTTCGGTGTTTTAGTCATGAAGTCTTTGCCTATGCCTGTGTCCTGAATGGTATTGCCTAGGTTTTCTTCTAGGGTTTTTATGGTTTTAGGTCTAACATTTAAGTCTTTAATCCATCTTGAATTAATTTTTGTATAAGGTGTAAGGAAGGGATCCAGTTTCAGCTTTCTCCATATGGCTAGCCAGTTTTCCCAGCACCATTTATTAAATAGGGAATCCTTTCCCCATTTCTTGTTTTTGTCAGGTTTGTCAAAGATCAGATGGTTGTAGATATGTGGTATTATTTCTGAGGGCTCTGTTCTGTTCCACTGGTCTATATCTCTGTTTTCTTACCAGTACCATGCTGTTTTAGTTACTGTAGCCTTGTAGTATAGTTTGAAGTCAGGTAGCATGATGCCTCCAGCTTTGTTCTTTTGGCTTAGGATTGTCTTGGCAATGTGGGCTCTTTTTTGGTTCCATATGAACTTTAAAGTAGTTTTTTTCCAATTCTGTGAAGAAAGTCAATGGTAGCTTGATGGGGATGGCATTGAATCTATAAATTACCTTGGGCAGTATGGCCATTTTCACGATATTGATTCTTCCTATCCATGAGCATGGAATGTTCTTCCATTTATTTGTGTCCTCTTTTATTTCGTTGAGCAGTGGTTTGTAGTTCTCCTTGAAGAGATCCTTCACATCCCTTGTAAGTTGGATTCCTAGGTACTTTATTCTCTTTGATGCAATTGTGAATGGGAGTTCACTCATGATTTGGCTCTGTTTGTCTGTTATTGGTGTATAGGAATGCGTGTGATTTTTGCACATTGATTTTGTATCCTGAGACTTTGCCGAAGTTGCTTATCAGCTTAAGGAGGTTTCGGGCTGAGACGATGGGGTTTTCTAAATATACAATCATGTCATCTGCAGACAGGGACAATTTGACTTCCTCTTTTCCTAACTGAATACCATTTACTTCTTTCTCCTGACTGATTGCCCTGGCCAGAACTTCCAACACTATGTTGAATAGGGGTGGAGAGAGAGGGCATCCCTGTCTTGTGCCAGTTTTCAAAGGGAATGCTTCCAGTTTTTGCCCATTCAGTATGATACTGGCTGTGGGTTTGTCATAAATAGCTCTTATTATTTTGAGATACGTCCCATCAATACCTAGTTTATTCAGTGTTTTTAGCATGAAGGGCTGTTGAATTTTGTCAAAGGCCTTTTTCTGCATCTATTGAGATAATCATGTGGTTTTTGTCTTTGGTTCTGTTTATATGATGGATTACATTTATTTTGCATATGTTGAACAAGCCTTGCATCCCAGGGATGAAGCAGACTTGATCATGGTGGATAAGCTTTTTGATGTGCTGCTGGATTCGGTTTGCCAGTATTTTATTGAGGATTTTCACATCGATGTTCATCAGGGATATTGGTCTAAAATTCTTTTTGTTGTGTCTCTGCCAGGTTTTGTTATCAGGATGATGCTGGCCTCATAAAATGAGTTAGGGAGGATTCCCTCTTTTTCTATTGATTGGAATAGTTTCAGAAGGAATGGTACCAGCTCCTTTTTGTACCTCTGGTAGAGTTCGGCTATGAATCCATCTGGTCCTGGGCTTTTTTTGGTTGGTAGGCTATTAGTTATTGCCTCAATTTCAGAGCCTGTTATTGGTCTATTCAGGGATTCAACTTCTTCCTGGTTTAGTCTTGGGAGGGTGTATGTGTCCAGGAATTTATCTGTTTCTTCTAGATTTTCTAGTTTATTTGCGTAGAGGTGTTTATAGTATTCTCTGATGGTAGTCTGTATTTCTGTGGGATCGGTGGCAATATCCCCTTTATCATTTTTTATTGCATCTATTTGATTCTTCTCTCTTTTCTTATTAGTCTTGCTAGCGGTCTATCAATTTTGTTGATCTTTTCAAAAAACTAGCTCCTGCATTCATTGATTTTTCTTGAAGGTTTTTTTGTGTCTCTATCTCCTTCAGTTCTGCTCTGATCTTAGTTATTTCTTGCCTTCTGCTCGCTTTTGAATGTGTTTTCTCTTGCTTCTCTAGTTCTTTTAATTGTGATGTTAGGGTGTCGATTTTAGATCTTTCGTGCTTTCTCTTGTGGGCATTTAGTGCTATAAATTTCCCTCTACACACTGCCTTGAATGTGTCCCAGAGAATCTGGTATGTTGTGTCTTCGTTCTCCTTGGTTTCAAAAAACATCTTTATTTCTGCCTTCATTTCATTATGTACCCAGTAGTCATTCAGGAGGAGGTTGTTCAGTTTCCATGTAGTTGTGCGGTTTTGAGTGTGTTTCTTAATCCTGAGTTCTAATTTGATTGCACTGTGGTCTGAGAGACAATTTATTATAATTTCTGTTCTTTTACATTTGCTGAGGAGTGCTTTACTTCCAACTATGTGATCAGTTTTGGAATAAGTCTGATGTGGTGCTGAGAAGAATGTATATTCTGTTGATTTCGGATGGAGAGTTCTGTAGATGTCTATTAGGTCCGCTTGGTGCAGAGCTGAGTTCAAGTGCTGGATATCCTTGTTAACTTTCTGTCTTGTTGATCTGTCTAATGTTGACAGTGGGGTGTTAAAGTCTCCCATTATTATTGTGTGGGAGTCTAAGTCTCTTTGTAGGTCTCTAAGGACTTGCTTTATGAATCTGGGTGTATATATATTTAGGATAGTTAGCTCTTCTTGTTGAATTGATCCCTTTACCATTATGTAATGGCCTTGTCTCTTGACCTTTGTTGGTTTAAAGTCTGTTTTATTGGGGACTAGAACTGCAACCCCTGCTTTTTTTTGTTTTCCATTTGCTTGGTAGATCTTCCTCCATCCCTTTATTTTGAGCCTGTGTGTGTCTGCATGTGAGATGGGTCCCCTGAATACAGCACACTGATGGGCCCTGACTGTTTATCCAATTTGCCAGTCTGTGCTTTTTAATTGGGGCATTTAGCCCATTTACATTTAAAGTTAATATTGTTATGTGTGAATTTGATCCTGTCATTATGATGTTAGCCAGTTATTTTGCCCGTTAGTTGATGCAGTTTCTTCCTAGCATCGATGATGTTTACAATTTGGCATGTTCTGCAGTGGCTGGTACTGATGGTTCCTTTCCATGTTTAGTACTTCCTTCAGGAGCTCTTGTAGGGCAGGCCTGGTGGTGACAAAATCTCTCAGCATTTGCTTGTAAATTTATCTGTAAAGGATTTTATTTCTCCTTCACTTACGAAGCATAGTTTGGCTGGATATGAAATTCTGGTTGAAAATTCTTTAAGAATGTTGAATATTGGCCCCCACTCTCTTCTGGCTTGTAGGGTTTCTGCCAAGAGATCTGCTGTTAGTCTGATGGGCTTCCCTTTGTGGGTAACCCGACCTTTCTCTCTGGCTGCCCTTAGCATTTTTTCCTTCATTTCAACTTTGGTGAATCTGACAGTTATGTGTCTTGGGGTTGCTCTTCTTGAGGAGTACCTTTGTGGTGGTCTCTGTATTTCCTGAATTTGAATGTTGGCCTGCCTTGCTAGGTTGGGGAAATTCTCCTGGATAATATCCTGAAGAGTGTTTTCCAGCTTGGTTCCATTCTCCCCGCCACTTTCAGGTACGCCAGTCAAACGTAGATTTGGTCTTTTCATATCGTCCCATATTTCTTGGAGGCTTCGTTCATTTCTTTTAACTCTTTTTTCTCTAAACTTATCTTCTCACTTAATTTCACCCCTAATTTTTTCTTACCCTTTCTTCCACTTGATGGAATCAGGTACTGAAGCTTGTGCATGTGTCATGTAGTTCTCGTGCCATGGTTTTCAGCTCCATGAGATCATTTAAGGTCTTCTCTATGCTGTATATTCTAGTTAGCCATTCGTCCAATCTTTTTTCAAGGTTTTTAGCTTCCTTGTGATGGGTTCAAACATCTTCCTTTAGCTTGGAGAAATTCGTTATTACCAACTTTCTGAAGCCTACTTCTGTCAACTCGCCAAAGTCATTCTCCATCCTGCTTTGTTCCGCTGCTGGCAAGGAGCTGCGATACTTGGAGGAGAAGGGGTGCTCTGGTTTTTAGAATTTTCATCTTTTCTACTCTGGTTTCTCCCCATCTTTGTGGTTTTATCTACCTTTGGTCTTTGATGATGGTAACCTACAGATGGGGTTTTGGTGTGGATGTCCTTTTTGTTGATGTTGATGCTATTCCTTCCTGTTTGTTAGTTTTCCTTCTAACAGTCAGGTCCCTCAGCTGCAGGTCTGTTGGAGTTTGCTGGAGGTCCACTCCAGACCCTGTTTGCCTAGGTATCACCAGCGGAGGCTGCAGAACAGCAAATATTGCTGCCTGAACCTTCCTCTGGAAGCTTCGTCTCAGAGGGGCACCCAGCTGTATGAGGTGTCAATCGGCCCCTACTGGGAGATGTCTCCCAGTTAGGCTACTCGGCAGTCTGGGACCCACTTGAGGAGGCAGTCTGTCCGTTCTCAGATCTCAAACTCCATGCTGGGAGAACCACTACTCTCCTCAAAGCTGTCAGACAGGGACGTTTCGGTCTGCAGAAGTTTCTGCTGCCTTTTGTTCAGCTGTGCCTTGCCCCCCAGAGGTGGAGTCTACAGAGGCAGGCAGGCCTCCTTGAGCTGCGGTGGGCTCCACCCAGTTTGAGCTTTCCAGCTGCTTTTTTACCTACTCAAGCCTCAGTAATGGCGGACGCTCCTCCCCCAGCCTCGCTGCCACCTGGCAGTTCGATCTCAGACTACTGTGCTAGCAGTAAGCAAGGCTCTGTGGGCATGGGACCCTCCATGCCAGGCCCTGGATATAATCTCCTGGTGTGCCATTTGCTAAGACCATTAGAAAAGCACAGTATTAGGGTGAGAGTGTCCTGATTTTCCAGGTACCATCTTTCATGGCTTCCCTTGGCTAGGAAAAGGAATTCGCTGACCCCTTGCACTTCATGGGTGAGGCTATGCCCTGCCCTGCTTTGGCTCACACTCCTTGGGCTGCACCCACTTTCCAACAAGTCCCAGTGAGATGAACCCGGTACCTCAGTTGGAAATGCATAAGTCACCCATCTTCTGCATTGCTCACGCTGGGAGCTGTAGACTGGAGCTGTTCCTATTCAGCCACCTTGGATCAGCCTCCTTAAGTAGAAAGTTTAATCCATTTATCTTAAAGTTACTATTGATACGTGAGGGTGTTTCCTGTCATTTTATTAATTAATATCTGGTTGTTTTTATGTTCTTTGTTTCATTCTTTCTTATTATCATTGTGGTTTGGTGGTTTTCTGTAATGGTACATTTGAGTTATTTTTCTTCCTCATTTGTGTGCTTACTCTGTCAGTAAGTTTTATACTTTCATGTGTCTTCATGACAGCAGATATTGTCCCTTTGTTCCAGGTGTAAGACTCCCTCAAGCATTTCTTATAGAACTGCTGTAGTCGTGATGCATTCCCTCAGCTTTTGCTTGTCTGGAAAATACCTTATTTCTCCTTCCTCTATGAAACATAACTTTGTTGGGTATATATCCTTGGCTGACAGCTGTTTTTCTTTCAGCACTTTGAATATATCATCCCATTCCCTGCTGGTTTGTAAGATTTCTGCTGAGAAATCCCGTTAGTCCGATAAGAGTTCCCTTATAGGTGACTAGATGCTTTTCTCTTGCTATCTTTAGAATTTTCTTTGTTTTTTACTTTTGACAGTTTGAGTATAATTTCATGCAGAAGACCTTTTTGCATTCTGTCTCTTTTATATCTATATCTGTTTCATATCTGACTTTCTGAGCTTTCTGTGTCTGGATGTCTAAATCTCTTGCTAGACTTGGAAAGTTTTCAGCTATTATTTTGTTGAATAGGTTTTCTAACCCTTTTATTTTCTCTTCACCATTTAGGATACCAAAAATTCAAATATTTGGTTGCTTTATAGTGTCCCATATGTCACATAGGCTTTGTTTATTCATTTTTATTCTTCTTCTTTTTTTTTTTTCTTGAGACGGAGTTTTGCTTTTGTCACCCAGGCTGGAGTGCTGTGGTGTGAACTCGGCTCACTGCAACTTCCACCTCCCAGGTTCAAGCAGTTCTCCTGCCTAAGCCTCCCAAGTAGCTGGGATTACAGGTGCCCGCCACCACGGGCCGGCTAATTTTTTGCATTTTTAGTAGAAACGGGGTTTCGCCTTGTTGGGCAGGCTGGTCTTGAACTCCTGAGGTGATCTGCCTGCCTCGGCCTCCCAAAGTTTATCTTTGTCTCACTGGGTTATTTCCAAAGACCTGACTTCACATTCTGAAATTCTTTCATCAGCTGTATCTAGTCCTTTGTTGATGCTTTCAAATGTGTTTTGTATTTCATTTAATGAATTCTTCAGTTCCAGAATTTCTGTTTGGTTCCTTCTTATAATTATGTTTCTTATATTCCAAATTGTTCTTCTAAATTATTTGTATTGCTTTTCTGTTTTTTCTTATATTTCAGCTGAGCATCTTTAATATCACTATTTCAAATTTATTATTTGGGATTTCTTAAATTTTTGTTTTTGATTGGAATCTGTTGCTGGAGGATTATTGTGTTTCTTTGGAGGTGTCATATTGCCTTGCTTTTTCATATTTCTTGTGTCCTTATGTCAGTATCCATGCATCTGGTAAGCAGTCACTTCTTTCAATTTTTTGAGGTTGCTTTCATAGGGGAGGACTTTTTCCTGAAGATGCGTCTATTGTGTTGGTTGGGTAGAGCACTTTGGCTTTGATTCAGGGTACATGCAGAAGTGTAGTCTTCATATAACTTCTGCTGTAAACAGTGTTATGGTGTCTCTGATTTCCACAGTGGCTTAGGGTGCAGTTATTAGTGGAGGCTGTAGTGAAGTTTTGCTGGGGATGGGGATGTGAGGTGGGCCTGTTCTCAGGCCTCAGTAGGGGTGGCTGCAGGCCTAAGCGAACCTGTCCTTGGGCCCCCAGGTGTTGTACGTGAGTACCAGTGTTAGCAAATCCAGGCATGCTGATTCTTGGGCCTCTAGGCAGCTTGCTCAGGTGCTAGTAGTGGCAGCAGTGGGCCAGGCAGGTGGGCAGGTGGGTTCTTGGGCCTCTGGAAGCAGATATGGCTTGGGTGATGTCATTAGTAATGGCAGGACTAACCTCTGGGTTCCAAGCAGTCCATGCTGATGTTGATGGTGACTGTGACAGGCTGGGCAAGCCAGTCCCCAGGCCCACAGGTGGTACATGCAGATGGGTGCCTGCTGCGATGATTAAAGGCAGGTTGGGTGGGCTCAATCTCAGGCCACCAGGAGGAGTGCTCAGGTGTATGGCACAGGTAATGGACTGGGCTGGGTAGTCCCCAGGCCTCCCAGACAGTGTGCTCAAACACTGGGGGCACAGAGCCAAGACCTGTCCTCAGGCCCTCCAGTGGTGTTTGTAGGTGCTAACTGTGTTGGCAGAGTAGGGATGACCCCCAGGCCCAAGGAAGAATCCTCAGGTGGAGGCGGCAGTGGCTATGCTGCAGACCTGCTACTAGGGAGGGCTTTTAGTGGCAACAACTGTATGCAGGCAGCTAGGGAATACCCACTTCACTTGCCCTTTGGCCCCAGCTGCAGCAGCCCACAGCTGCAGTTGCTGCAGACAGGAAGTTTGTCCTTGTAGTGCATGAAGATGTGCAGCAGCTTCACTGCTGGGGGCAGCAGGATCTTTGCCAATGGCTCAGGCTTTAGTCCTGAAAGCAGCAGCCAGTGACAGTGGTGACCTGTGGGTAGGGAATGTCAGTGGGGCTCTAGACATGTGGAGATGTGGGGACTGTAGGGCTTGTGGGCAGGATGCAGTCTTTTGGGGGTTGTGCTCTCAATATGATACCTTGTTCTAGCTGCTTAGGGTTTGGAAAGTGTATAGGACCCAGCGTGAACTCCCTCTCTTGAGCAATGCCTTGCACAACTCCAGGCATCTCCCTATGTTACTTGCAGCCCACAGGGGTCTAGGGTCTTTCCCATGACTAGAATACAGGAGTCCACGGTGGGAATGTGTACCACTGGGGGTCACTTACTTACCCTTTCCCCACACTGTACAACCTTTCTAGGCTCCCAGCTGATTGCAGCCGAGCAGGCTTACTTCCCTCTCCTTCCTTGTTTTACATGTTTCCAGTCACTCCTGTTTAATTCCAGTGTTCTCTCTTAGGTGATCTGTTCAAAGTGTAACATTTTAAATGAAGTTCCACATTATTTTCTAATAAAATAAAATAGTGGCAGACTCCTTGTAAAAAATGGCAATTTTGCTTTCAACAGTACATGTTTTATTATTTTAACTGTGCAAAATGGATTTTTAAATAATTGATAATAGTTTTATTTCTTCAGTAAGCTAAATATCTTCCTTAACTCCACTCCAAAAAAAAGAGTCTGGCTTACACAGCTGATTTGCTTAGCACTACCTTCTATTTTAAAGTAGTATGCAGGTACACATGTAAGTTTGGTACATATCCTAACTGCCAAATTCCATATTAGTGGAATCTGAATACAGTTACAGTTGGTAAAGAAAGAAGTAGTTTCATAAAATACTCTATAGTGTATATAATGTACATTGGTTGAAAATGCTTTATTTACCAGACATTGATATACTACCCTTTTTTCTCCAGAGGAGAAGAAACAAATATCACTTTAAATGATCTCAAGCCAGCCACGGATTACCATGCAAAGTAAGGAATTCCTACAAGATGGCCTTTATATGATACAGCATAAGGGGTTTTTTTTTAAATAATTATTTTCTTAAAAATCTAGTATATAATTTAAACATTAATTTCGGATTGAAAACAGACTTTGTGAGCTGGGCGCAGTGCGCCCATAATCGCAGCACTTTGGGTGGCCAAGATGAGGATTTCTTGAGCCCAGGAGTTCAAGACCAGTCTGAGTGACATAGTGAGACCCTATCTCGACAAAGAAATCCAAAAAGTAGCCAAGCATGGTGGTGCAGGCCTGTGGTATCAGCTACTTGGAAGGCTGAGGTAGGAGGATTGCTTGAGCCCAGGAGGTTAAGACTGCAGTGAGCCATGATTGTGCCATTGTATTCCAGCCTGGGCTACAGAGTGAGACCTTGTCTCAAAAAAAAAAACTTTGCAGACTTCAATTTTTCTATTGGTAAAATTATCAAAATTTTTCAAAAAACAAAAACATTTAACTCATGTTACAGTCAAGGGCTAATCATCCTGTTTGTAGAATTTTGGGTTTGGAATGAATCTGTAGAACATGTCTGAAGCATCTGGTTTGGCACTGGAAACTTGTCCCAGCTTTTGGAATTTTTATAAAATAATTATAAATATTTTGTTTACACTTATCTTTTACTACATCCTGTTTTAGGGTTCGGGATACCAAGACTCTAGAATTTCACAACATTTAATAGGAAGAACTTAGATAATGTTTTACTCTATGCAGGTCTTCTAGTGTAATTTACTAAAATTTCATAGACTCTAGGGCTTACCCAGCTGAAGCCTAATATAACACATTTAGTTAATTACCCCCATTTTTAAAAAGAACACATGTGGTTGGGATTATTTCGTTAAACTACTAAGTGTTCAAGTGTACTTCCTATGGATATACTCAAAGTATTGTCAAACCTAATCTTTTTCAAACTGTAGATTGTAGTCACATTTAATCATGAATTTAATTCTGTGGGTTATATTCAGTATTTTTTTAAAAAGAGAAATAGAATCAAACAGGACAGAAAGCATCAGTGTATTCCCCATAGTTGAGAACATTGTTTCAGGAACATACATGCACACTCACAGTTATATCACAATTTTAAATTATTTCTTTTTTTTTTTTAAGGGTCACCTTTTACTTCTAATAGTCATATTTTCTTGATAAAACTTTTAGTGGACACCTTCCTAATCTGCAAGTACTTAAAGGTGATACTATTGAAAATAGGATACAGTGATTCTGAAAGGTAAAACTATTTATTTTATCACCATAGAGTCCAGGCAGAATATAATTCTATAAAGGGAACTCCTTCAGAAGCTGAAATCTTTACCACCCTGAGCTGTGAACCTGATATACCTAATCCACCAAGGATAGCCAATCGGACCAAAAATTCACTCACTTTGCAATGGAAGGTAAGAATATTCTTTAGGGTGTTTCCAACTGGACATGTGTTTCTTTGTTTCCCCTGGTAGTATTAAGTTTCAATTGTTTCTGGAGACAAAGAGCTTTAATTTGTTCCTGCTCTTTACATATAAGACACAAATGCCTATTTAATGTATCCTAAAATAGCACTGTTACTGGTTTTTCTTACTATATGTAAATATAGCAAAAACTATTTGTAATTAACAGTCCTTATTACATTGCACATGTGATGACATTCAGATTCACAACAGTGATTCCTTAACCCATTACTCCTTTTTGTAATATTTTGTCATGATGCCTTTATATTCTGAATTGTATTCTAAAATTAGATTTATAATAACTATACTCATAAATCAATATGCTGCCTAAAAGGAGGAATAAAGTTATTGGCAATAGAAAAGTATATATTTTAATTCATAAACGTTTGGTCCCAGCTACACAAGAAGATACAATGAAGTGGACAGATACCATACATAGAATTAGTCATTCAAATACCACAGACAACATTATCACTGATTATGTAATTTTCGGAAATAGTGTGGACTTGGTAAATTTCTGAACAAATTAAATGCAATCTTTCCCAGATTGCACAGTTATTGCATTTTGGAAAACTTGCTGTCTGTTAAAACCATACAAAAAATACTTTATAAAATGGGATTTGGTTCTTCAATTCTGATAGATATTCAAAAGTCCTAGAGGAAGAGAACAATTCCCCATCATACTGATTGTCCCCCATTCTGCAGGGCTATTAGCGCCCTTGATCTTTACCCCATAACCACCAGACTCTCCCCTCCTGCATTATTGTGATCAGGTCAGAAATAGCCCCCACAAAATTTCAAAACATCCCCTAGAATGGGGTACCACTCCTGTTAGCATTGGTTTGCAGTGAGATGTAACTATTCCTCTTGATGTAATTATCTGTCCTTGCTTCGAGAGCAAGCTCAGGGCTAGCCTTACTTTTGAAAGCTTTTAAAAATGTGGGGCTTACTACTTGTTCTGTAGCTTGTTAGTTTCTAGTTCTTCTGAGGATATTAGATACTTTTGTAGTCAAAAAGTACTGTTAACACATGTAAGTCGAGCAGCTGTGTATGTATAAATATATTCATGTGTGATAAAAAAGTATGACTAATTTTATTTCATGTCACCTACAGTAGTATTTTATTTGTGAATATGCTCAGACCCTTTCCTTTGGTAGAGCAGTTGAGGTAGCAGCCCATTGTTCTTTATATGGGTTAAGATTTCTGTAGGTGACTGTTCTTTATTTCGAAGATAATTAAAATACAATTTTGAAATGTCTGCCTTTAACAATATCCTAACATCCCTATATAAGATGTAGGTGGTGGTACCTCAGATTACCCACACAGGTTTCCCAGGCTTGAACCCTTCTAGAAATGGCCCTATATACACACACAATAATCAACATGGTTGGAAAAAGATATCATGGTCACTGTTATTGTAGGATAGTATTATATACCGCAGAGTCGGGAGGATTAAACAGGTAACATCTAAATCGCCCATAGTATAATGTCTGGAACATAATGAGCATAATAACTATTGTTATTTAATATTAAAAATGAAGAAAAGTCACTAAGAGTAGTTTAGTGACTGGAATATCTGGTCTTTTGACTCTGCTACCTCACCTAATCTAAAAGCATTCCTATGGGGATTAACATGGGAGGTAGCAGTTGAGAGAGGTATCTTATTAACTGACATTGTTTAGAATTGCCAGAGCATGGTGATGACAAAAAGCTCACTAAAGATGGTCTTTTTCTGTCTTATTGCCAGTCCCCCAAGGCAGACTACTTCTCAGCCCCTAGAAGTTCCCCTGGGTAGGAACACTGATTTTTGTGGGCAGATAGAACAAATTCAGTTCTGCTCTACTTTTAATGACTTTGTGATCTGGGATGATTTATTTGGTTCTTTGAAGCCCTCATTTTCTCTTTTGTAAAGTTCAGGTAATAGTACCTCATAGAGTTGATCGGAGGACTAAATGAAATAAGGTAAAACACTTTACACTTAATAGTATCCCCTCTAACTTGGAGAAAAGCTAGAGGATCGGTCTCAGGTTAAGGTGGACATTTTAATAGCCTCACTAGAAAAAGAGAAAAATTAATCAAGTAAGTGTGAGAGACCTCAGCAATGAGACTAGAGCAATCTGGAGTCATTAACACTTGGAAAATGTCTTTTTATACCCCTCACTTCCTGCTGAGACTTTTGATCTCTCTCTTTGGATTCTCTTCCTCTATATCATAAGAGCTGGAGTTTCCCAAAGATTCTTTCTCTGCCCCGTTCACATTATATTCATTTTTAACTGCCACTGCTTTGCCAGTCAGTGAGATATTACCCTAACTTACAAGCAAATTCTGGCCATGCTAACCAGTTTAAAATTATAATTTAAAAAAAATTAATGTAAGATCTGTATTAGTGTTTAACAAATAATTTAGACGTCCATGTTCGTCTGTATTAAAAACTTAATGATCCTTGATTGCCATTTACATAGTTAGCAATATTATATAAAAACTGGATAGAGTCCAAAAAACATCACTTCAAAAATTAAAATGGTTTAATTTTGACCAGAGGAGTCTTAAAGTCAATTGTCTGCAAATATATGGAGTTATAATAAGAATAGGGGTGCTCATTTATTCTGCAAAGAGGAAATGGGCTGAAATTGTAGAAAGAAAATTCAGATGGAAGTAAGGTTGAAATTCTTGATTTTTAGAGTGATTAAATACTGAAATAAAATGCCAAGGGAGACTGCATTCTTTTACACCAAATAATAACAGATTGCTGAGTCAGCAGTCTCAGGTAACCAGCACAGTGAGTCTAGAAACAAGGACCAAGACACTGCCCTCTCAGAGCTCCTTTCAGCACCCTGGTTCTTCACTCTTTGGTATTTTATACAATATTCCATTTATTTTGTAAGGTGAGTTTTAATACAAATGACAGGATCAATCCTACAAACTTAAAGCTGATAAAACGCTCTGGAAGAAAAGCAAAATGGTTTTTTTAAAGACTTTTTCAAGTTATTAATAGTTCTTGCTAAAAGAGATTGTTCAGTGTTCGGAAAGACTTGAGTAGCTTCTTGCTTTCTTTCCTTAAATTTGAAAGGATTATAGGGCATACAATACATATATTTTTGTATTTTTATGAACATTTTCACAGGACCAAGTCACAGAGAACATCTGCCACATAAACTAGATCCTTATATTAGATCATCACAATATCATTTATGAATGTACTAATTTGTTTTCATTTTGTTTTTTGGTGTTGGTTTTAGGCACCTAGTGACAATGGTTCTAAAATCCAAAACTTTGTATTAGAATGGGATGAAGTAAGTAAATTGAATCTTTTTAAATGGTTAACATTATGTGCATATCTTCAGGCAAAAATAACTTTTTTGTTTGTTTTCATCAAGTATATTCTTCTGTCAAAAAAAGTATGAATGATTTTGTGTGGTGCATGAGTGGACTGATGGTGTTTTTAGAAAACATTCCTGACTTAACTTCCCTATTTTCAATAAATCACCATCAAAACTATTATTTAGGTAACTACCTTGATAAAGGAACTTTTTTTTCACATCAGCCTTAAAGGCAAGTGCATTCCTTTCCTATGGCTGCTATAACAAATTACCCCAAACCTGATATTAAAACAATACATTATTCTCTTACTTTTCTGGAGGCCAGAAATCCAAAATGAGTTTCTCTGGGACAAAATCAAGGTGTCAGCATGGCCAGGCCCTCTCCAGGGACTTTAGAGGAGAATCTGTTTCCTTGCCTTGACCAGCTTCTGCAGGCTGTCCTCATTACTTGGTTTGTGGCCACATCACATTGCCTTTTCTCCCCTTGTTTCCATCATCACATCACCTTCCTCTTCTGTCTTCAAATCTGTCTTCCTTTTTTAGGAACCCTTATGATTCCATGTAGAGTCTATTCAGATAATCCAGGATAAGCTCCTATCTCGAGATTCTTAGTCACATTGTACGTTCCCACCTACCATATAAGGTCATATTCACAGGTTCAGGGGATTGGGACCCGGATATTCATGGTGGCCATGACTCAGCCAGCCACAGCAAGCATACTGGACTTCATTGTTTAGTACAGGGGCGTCCAATCTTTTGGCTTCCTTGGGCCACACAAAATACTACATTTGTGCAAAGGTAGTTGCTGTTTTTGCCATTAAAAGTAATGGTAAAAACAGCAGTTACTTTTGCACCAACCTACATTAACACTAACAATAGCTAATGAGCTTTTAAAAAAATCACAAAAATATCTCATAATGTTTTAAGAAAGTTAACAAATTTATGTTGGGCCACATTCAAAGCTGTCCTGGACCGCATGTGGCCCTTGGGCTGCAGGTTGGACAAGCTTGGTTTAGTACATTGTTTTTACTATCAGTTACCATGTTCTCTCTTGCCCTGTGGCTTGTACCAAGCTAAGAAGAGAGGCCAGAGGGAATGGAAGAAATTCCATTGATAAGTTGGGAATTTGGCAGTACATTAAAAGAATAATAAAGCACAACCAAGTAGATTTTATTCCGGAAATTCTAAGATAATTTAGAATTAGGAAACCTATTAACATATCACATTAATTTAGAAGAAAACTATATTGCTAAATTAAGGAAGAGTATTTGATAAAAATTACCATTCATCTCAGTTAAAACTCAAAGCAGATTAGGAATAGAAAGGTAATTTCTTATTTGATAGTTATTTTTGTACCATCACTAAACAAAGGCATTTTTATGCAAAGCTGAAATAAGTCAAGATTGCCAATTATCCCTACCTTTATTTAACATTATTTCAGAAGGTACACTTAAGGCAGTATGACTTGAAACCAAAGCAAAAAGTACAGTCATGGTGTCTGGCTCGGGGGCAAAACTGTCATTATTTAGAGATGATATGATTTTCTACTTAGAAACTCAGTCAAATCAACTAAACGACATCAGAACTAAAAAGAGCATTTAGTAAAGCAGTCAAGTACAGTCTGCAGGTTTTCTTTGAAGCAGAAGTCACCCTAACTACCCTTTTATCTCTGGCGACACAGTAAAGAAAAATGGGTGGCAAATGTGAAACTTACCCATTTTATTTACCACTCTAAATTTTTAAAACTCTTTAGTTGTCCTAACTTTTCTCTCTCCCTCTTATTGCCTGTAATTGGGCTGTGCTGTCTGCTAGAACTTTTTCAGTGTTAATCTAAGCAGTAGAAGCTCCAAAAGTTTTATTTTAAAGAAGTTTATGAGCTATCTAGTTGGAAGTTTGGGCATGGGTAAGGACCTTTTCTTAAAACTGTATGCTTAGAGCTTTCCATAGGTTGAAAAAAACCGCCAGTTGACCCTATCAAAGATTGTCACCCCATTTCTACCACTGGTAGTCTTCTATGGAGATTGTAGGGTCCATACCTGCAGAGTTTCCTTTATTAAAGCCAGAGATTTAACATTGGCTAAAAGATGGTACTTAATTCAAGAAGCTATACAAAGATACCTGCTCTCTGGTGTTTTAATTCTGCATTTGATGATCTATATCATATAAAAGATGTGCTGTATCTCAGCCTTCTCTTGAGATCCATGACTTTTAGTACACACTTGCTAATATGTAACTGTCAAGAAGGAATTGATGCGGATTTATCTTTTTACAGTAATGTACACGGTGTATAATAATCAGCCATTTCTTGTAGGGAAAAGGAAATGGAGAATTTTATCAGTGTTACATGGGCTCACAGAAACAGTTTAAAATTACTAAACTGTCACCAGCAATGGGCTGTAAATTCAGACTATCGGCCAGAAATGACTATGGTACAAGGTAAGGTGTACTTTATAAAAGAATGTAAATATTTTTAGATTATCAAGTCAACTTCAATTGTATAATTATTTACTGTTCAAATTATTCATTAAAAATTCTGCTTAGTTTATCTCTTTGTTGATATGGTTAAGATGTGTTACCAGTCTAGCAAAAGCTATAAGAGAGTTGAACCACAGGAAACATTAAACTTACAGCTTTCCAAGATTTTCAGATATAAATTAGATTTTTATATGTGACAAAGAGTTTTTTCTTTTGCTCCTCAGCATATGTGATGACAATATTTTGTTTAAAGTCAGGTGAATTGTAAGAACATCTAAAATACCCAATTTAAATAGAAAGGCCAAGTATCTTTCAAGAGTCATTGAAATTATTTTTGTTCTAGAGCTCTGCTCACCTTAGGGGCAGGTGCGTTTAATTACACAACTGAGAACTTACATTTTCTGTTTTATATAAATGGCATTATATGAAAGTGTGTTTAAAAGTTACAACATTTACACCAATACACGAGTGTTATTGTTTCCATAAGGTAATGTATATAGTTTTCCATTGACTGGATAAATTATGATATAAAGGCTTAAAAATCTGAACAAAACTGCATTTTTAATAGAACACTAATTCACTGTTTGATATCTGACCTGGTTATCATAAAGAGATCAAACCCAAGATATATTATTTGTATTATAAATTCATTATCAAAACTTGTCATTTTCAAAAAAAATTACATCTGTCACAAACTTGTTCTTTCACTGTAAAAATAACTTTTTCATGCCTTTTAAAACCATTTGTTTCAACAGTGGTTTTAGTGAAGAAGTCTTATATTACACCTCAGGCTGTGCTCCTTCTATGCCAGCAAGTCCTGTATTAACCAAGGCTGGAATTACTTGGTTATCCTTACAATGGAGTAAGCCCTCAGGAACACCATCAGATGAAGGAATTTCTTACATTTTAGAGATGGAGGAAGAAACTTCAGTAAGTGCAAATATAGATTTTAAATAGTGTGTTTAAAACATTTGCAGCTTAAGGAGATTTTGGGCCGAGACGATGGCGTTTTCTAAATATACAATCATGTCATCTGCAAACAGAGACAATTTGACTTCCTCTCTTCCTATTTGAATACGCTTTATTTCTTTCTCTTGCCTGATTGTCCTGGCCAGAACTTACAATACTATGTTGAATAGGAGAAGAGGCCATCCTTGTCTTGTGCCAGTTTTCACAGAGAATGCTTCCGGCTTTTGCACATTCAGTATGTTGGCTGTGGGTTTGTCATAAACAGCTCTTATTATTTTGAGATACGTTCCATCAGTATCTAGTTTATTGAGAGTTTTTGGCATGAAGGGGTACTGAATTTTATCGAAGGCCTTTTCTGCATCTATCGAGATAATCATGTGGTTTTTGTCATTGGTTCTGTTTATGTGATGGATTACGTTTATTGATTTGCATATGCTGAACCAGCCTTGCATTCCTAGGGATGAAGCCAACTTGATCATGGTTTTTCGATGTGCTGCTGGATTTGATTTGCCAGTATTTTATTGAGGATTTTTGCATCAATGTTCATCAGGCATATCGGCCTGAAATTTTCATTTTTTGTTGTGACTCTGGCAGGTTTTGGTATCAGGATGATGCTGGCCTCATAAAATGAGTTAGGGAGGAGTCCGTCTTTTTCTGTTGTTTGTAATAGTTTCAGAAGGAATGGTACCAGCTCCTCTTTGTACCTCTGGTAGAATTTAGCTGTGAATCCATCTGGTCCTGGGCTTTTTTTGGTTGGTAGGGTATGCTGGAAACCATTATTCTCAGCAAACTAACACAGGAACAGAGAACCAAACACTGCATGTTCTCACTCATAAGTGGGAATGGAACAATGAGAACACATAGACACAGGGAGGGGAACATCACACAGCGGTGCTTGTTGGAGGGTGGGGGGTTAGGGGAGGGATAGCATTAGGAGAAATACCTAATGTAGATGATGGGTTGATGGGTGCAGCAAACCACCATGGCACATATATACCTATGTAACAAACCTGCATGTTCTGCACATGTATCTTAGAACTTAAAGTATAATTTTTTTAAAAATCAGAAAAAGAAAACATTTTAGTGTGGCATTAATCCTAATACAATAAATATTGCCACTCCTAATACAGTAAGTATTGCCACAGTAGTTAGCTCATTTCCCAGTCCTTTGAAGCCTTGGCTTGTTACTGTTTGGGAGAGATTAGGTATGATGGAGAACTCAGTCTTTTTTTTCTTTTGCAACAAGGTCTTGCTCTGTAGCCCAGGCTGGAGTGCAGTGGCACAATCTCGGTTCACTTCAGCCTTGAACTCCTGGGCTCAGGCAATCCTTTCACCTCAGCCTTTCAAGTAGCTGGAACTACAGGCACATGCCACCATGCCTGGCTAATTTTATTTTTTGTAGTGACAGAGTTTCGCTGTGTTGCCTAGGCTGGTCTCGCACTCCTAGGCTCAAGCGGTCCTCCCACCTCAGCCTCCCAAAGTGCTGAGATTACAGACTTGAGCCACTGTGCCCAGCCTGAAAACTCTGTCTTTTCTTTTGATGTGAAGGGGGTTTTGTTTTATTTGTGTGTGTGTGTATATATGTCTGTCTGTGCTTTGGAACCACATAGGCTACACTTTAACTATATCTGTTTTAACTATGAGGAGGGGAAGATCACCACAGCCTTCTTGACTAAGCAGCTCTAAAAGATGAGGAAATATTGTGTCTGCCTTTCTCTAACTGTATTTATACGCTGCTTCCCAAAGTGTCACAGAAGATTTTAAAAGTTTCCTGTGAAACTGTAGTACAGCCTGAATCTAGTTACGCATCACTCACATCCTATTACCTAGAGGCTAGCTGACCAGGAGTTAGGGTGTATTCTATTATTAAATCTATATATAGTTCATAGATTTTCAGAGCTACTTTGAAGGAATATGGGTCAAAAATGGCATTGGTCCACCCCTAAGTATATACCCAAAAGAATTGAAAACACATGTTCATACAAAAAAATTGTACACAAATGTTCATAGCAGCATTATTCATAACAGTCAAAAAGTGGAAACAACCCAAATGTCCATCAACAGATAGATGGATAAACAAAATGTGGTGTATCCATCCATATAATGGAATATTTTTCAGCCATAAAAAGAGTACCAGTATATGCGCCACAACATGAACCAACCTTGAAAACATTATGCTAAAGAACCCAGTTACAAAAGACTCCATATTATATGATTCCATTTATATGGATATAGACAAATCCATAGAGACAGGAAGTATGTTAGTAGATAGGTGGAGGGAAGTGACTGCTACCCAAAAAAGGACAGGCTTTTTCTGAAATTAGAAATTAGGTGAGGATTGCACAACTTTGTGAATACACTATAAGCCATTAGATTTTATACTTTGAAATGGTGAATTTTACAGTATATGAATTATATCTCAATTTTTTTTAATTCAAAAAATGATAACGTTCGGAAAATTTGTAAAGCATTGTCACTGGTGCTGGAAATAGCAATCCCAAACCTAAGTAACATCCTCACCTGCCAGCACAACTAACCCTTCAATTATTTACTTAAACAACCGTGTGTTAAAGGCAAGTTAAATATGTTAACTACTTATAGTTCTGTTCAGCTCTTGCACGATGTCTCTGGGAAATCTCTGTTCTTGGGATAGCTTACTGATGGTGAAGTTACCATTGGCTCCAACTCTAAACTCTTCCCTCAACACAAAGATTGTCTTCTCTTGGCTACTATATTTACTGAGACTAAGTGGTCTGCTTCATCTTCTACCAAATGTTCAATAAGCATTTCCAGGTCTGCCCACTGAAGACAGAAGCATCGAGGTGAGGATTCCACTCAACAGAGCATTAGTCATATTGCACATAGTAGAAGATGAAGAGAAACCCGGGTCTTTTCACATATTCATTATTGCCCATATTTCTATTGTTAGACATCGAATGAAGACTTTGTTTTTTTCCTTTTCCAGGGGTATGGTTTTAAGCCTAAATATGATGGAGAAGATCTTGCTTACACAGTGAAAAATCTCAGACGTAGTACTAAGTATAAATTTAAGGTAAGCTTTGAAAACCCTTAAACGATTTGTTCCTTGTTCCTATTCTTACTGGTGTGGTGGGGTTCTTTGTTTTCTGTTTGTTTGTTTTTTGAGACAGGCTCTTACTCTGTTACCCAGGCTGCTGCAGTGGCACAATCATGGCTCACTGCAGCCACAACCTCCTGGGCTCAAGTCATCCTCCCACCTCAGCTTCCCAAGCAGCTGAGACCACAGGTGCATGCCACCACACCTGGCTAACTTATTTTGTAGAGATGAGGTTTCACCATCTTGCCCAGGCTGGTCTCAAACTCCTGGGTTCAAGTGATCTTCCTGCCTCAGCCTCCCAGAGTTCTGGGATTACAGACACGAGCCGCTGCACCCAGCCTCTATTCTTACTGTTTTAAAGACAAGTATATACTTTACTCCTTTTGGTTTTAGATCTTAAATAATGTTGACCTTTTCTAGTGAGCTTTTTTGTTTTACTTTGTTATATAGCGGTGCTTCTCAAACTTTATATATTTAAAACAAAAACCAATTTATATGGCTCTTATTTGTGTAATGTGACCAAACATCTTTTAAAATATGAATGTTAGAACATACTAAGTATATGCTTTGTTGGCGGGGATATCACAGAAAATAATGCTACATTTTTCTCAATGTATGATATCAAGTGGTGTATAATTTCAATTTGTCTTATTACTGGTAGTCACTTGATAAAGCCTGTATCTACCATATTCTTCTCATATTTATAATAACTGTAAAGTTATTCTTTTTTTGTAATTAATAAGTATTTTGTAAATACTGTGTACCCTGTGAGCATCTTGTTCCTCATCAAACTTTCATCCATAGTTTTAACAGCCATTGGTGATACTTGCCTAAATCAATTATTACCATGATTGATGGTGCCAAGTGGTGATTTTTAAAATTTTATCATTTTTTTCTACATTCATTAGTTGGTATTATACTGTAAGGAAAGAAAGACTTTCTCTTCTCCCCATTTATATCAGTATGTACTCATGGAAGTCTGTTAAATGGGTTATATTTTGTTACTTTGATTATTGTGAGGCTCAAATTGTCCCAGATTTGGGATCCCCTAGAAGCTGGCTTCAGAATCCTTTTGACATGTCTCTCATTCTTTGAGCCCTTCCTTTCTGGCACAAGATATTCTAGTCTCATCTTAAACTTTACCTTCTTCAACTCTGGAATTGGCCATTTCTCAAAGCACCAGGATCCTTTTAGTGGACAGTGATATTTAGCAATCAAGATCTAGATACTAAGTATACTTGATTGCCATAGAGGTTTTACTGCTCCTGGGCACCCTCCCAATGGACAGAGCTAGGAACTATATGTGTGTATATGTTTAGTTTATATACAGATATTTATACACGTGTATATACATAAATAGACAATTACAACACAGGTACATATCTGTGTTTCTGTATCTCTATATTTTAAAAAATCATGAGTTCACACCAGATACCTTCAATTCTAATCCAGTGCCACAGGTGAATTTTAGTTTTCCCCTGTCCTTATTTCTAACTTCCTTCATCATCAGTGAGAAACTTTGTTCATTAGTTGATAAATTCAGCATTTAAATATTCCTGCCAGTGCTTAATCAAACCATTTCAAATAAATGATAAAAGCTGCTGTAAATTGTTTTCACTATTAAAAAGCAAAGATAAATATTATTACTTCTTGAGAATCTTAAGTCTTTAGCAATGGGAAATTTGATTATTTAGTACATAATAATTGTTTTGCTTTATTTTATGCTATTAGCTTCATTTTAAAAACTTATAATAATGCTATGTCAATGTAATTTCTAAATTTGGTTTTCATATTTACAAGATTTGTAAAATACCTGAGAAATAGGCACATCCATTCCAGTTTTGTGATGATATTGGATGGTATTTTTGCTTCATTAATGAAGCATTCCAACAGGTCTCCTAAAGAGGAAGTTGTTAATGTCTTTGTAATTTGTTAAGTTTATGAAAATCCTAAAATTCTACTACCATGTAACACCATGGTATTATAGGGACTGAAATGGATACAAATATACATATGTGTTCAATTCCTTAGCATTCTACTATAAGCTAATCAAATTTCTATTTAGGCCAGGCATGGTGGCTCACGCCTGTAATCCCAACTACTCGGGAGTCTGAGGCACAAGAACTGCTTGAACCTGGGAGGCAAATGTTGCGGTCAGCCAAGATTATGCCACTGCACTCCCAACTGGGCAATACAGCAAGATTCTGTCTCAAAAAAAAAAAAAAAATTTTTTTTTTTTCTATTTAAAAGCCACCAGGCATGGTAGCTTACGCTTGTAATAATCCCAACACTTTCGGAGGCTGAGACAGGAGGATCATATGAGCCCAGGATTTGAGCCCAGGATTTCAAGGCTGTAGTGAGCTATGATCATGTCACTGCACTCCAGCCTAGGCAGCAGAGCAAGACCCCATCTCTTAATAATATTAACTAATTAATTAAAGTGTGTTTCACTATGGTGGTCACTGTAAAATTTCAGGGGAGGGAGAAGTATACAGTCAGAATCTCCAAGGAGACAGTAGGCTGTTGCACAAAATTCTCCCAGATAATGAGGTTGGAGATTGGAAAACAATATGTCTGAAAGCCACCTCTTTACACATCACTGGATAAAAGGAAGGGGGCTATATTCTGGCTTATTAAGATATGGAGCAATAGTTCTCAAAGTGGTCAGCAGGCCATTTTATCAGTATCGCCTGAGAACTTGTTAGAAATGTAAGTTATCTGGCCCTGCCCCTCCCCACACCCATCTACTAAATCAGAAATTTGGGAGGCAGAAGCCTAGCAGTCTGTGGTGGTATACTTCTAAGTAATTCTGATCCTTGCCAAAATTTGGAAACAACTGATCTAGAGGAGGAAAAAAAAACAGAAGTAGAAAATGATGCTTGTATGAAGTTCTAGGAGCTCAGACACTTATTTTAAATCTGCCATATGCGGGGAACCCAGCTTGAGGGCATTTTGAATCATTAAATCCTATTGTTGTGTCTTGGTCTTCCTTTTCTAGCTAGATATTGCAGACTCTTTCAAACAGTCATATCAAAATAAAATCTTAATATTTTAGAGAGATCTTAGAACACTAAAGAGAGATCTTAGAACACTTTGAGAAAAACTACAAAAAAAAAATCCAGGAAGTAATGACTAAGTAGCATATTATTATTCTGAAGAAACAATAAGAATATGATTAATGTAAAGTGAACTACTAATATGACCAAGTTTACCAAATACTAGAGCTCTAGGTTCTACACTGAGGACAATTCTGGGATAACCAAAATACTAAAACAAGATTAGAACAGTGAAAAAATTTAAATGATGAAGAATGAAAATAAAATTTTATTTATTTATTTATTTATTTTGAGACGGGCTCACACCATCACCCAGGCTGGAGTGCATTGGCACAATCATAGTTCACTGCAGCCTCAAACTCCTGAGCTCAAGGGTTCCTCCCACCTCAGCCTCCTGAGTAAGCTGGGACTACAGGCATGAGCCACCACACCTGGCTATTTTTTATTATTTTTATTTTTTTGTGGAGATAGTCTTGTATGTTGCCCAGGATGGTCTTGAATTCCTGGACTCAGTCAATCCTCCCACCTCAGCCTCCCGAAGTACTAGGATTACAGGCATGAGCCACCACGCCCAGCCAAAAATAAAATTTTAAAGCACAGCAAAGCAGTCAGAATTCTTTAAAATTATTTAAAATTAAGAGTTATAAGCAATTCTAATTTCATCGAATGGTTCACTGAAGGCTGGGCTAGAACTTGGTGTCTAAATTCTTTTTTAAATGATCAAAGGCTTCAGAGTCGAGTGGCCAGTCCTGTAACCCTAGGCCACTAGAAAACTGAATTTCCTGAATTTTCTGAAAAAGTTTTTCAAGTAGAAAGCCTTCTGGGATTTTTTTTCTTTCTTTTTTTCTTTCCAGTCCCCACTTTGGATGTAGCAAGGCTTCTAAAGCTCAAGGTATCTTGAGCTAAGAACCTTTAGATACTTTCACTTTCAGCTTATTCCTTGTTTTTTGAGGTCTTTTTATAGGTAAAGAGAAATCAAAACAGCTTGTATCTGGCTCCATTAACTACTTTTATGTTCCATCCTTGAAATTCACTTATGTCAGCATCTGTTACAGTACGTAGTATTTAGTCATGTTTTCTTCCTCTCATCTTGTCTGGTGTCATTTCTGCCCTAAGTGTGCCCTAGCTAAGTCCTTAGGTCTTCTTGGTGTATCCCTCTCTTGCTTGGATATATCATCTTTTTGCCTTATATCATCTGCCGTTTCTGTCTTGAAGAATACTAAATCTTCAAACATGTTATGTATATAACTGCCTTCAGGCTCTTTTTTCACCTTCCAATCCAGGTTCTTTTCTATACCTAGATTAATCTTTCTGAAAAATACCTTTCCCTCTAAGAAACAATTTCCTTAGTTTGATATAAGATTGTTTATATTTCCGTTCAGTTTTTAAAATTTACTACCTTCCAGTCCACACTTGAACCAGCTACCTCACCAGATTAACTACTCATCTCTCCCTGAGCAGAGCTCACTGTTTACTATTCACTTGTGCTCTTATGTGCAGGGCTTTCTGTTTTTTCTCTTACCCAAGCTTCCCCTTTGATTGCTATTGCCTAGGAAGACTCCATAACACTTCCATTTCCCTTTTCAAAGCCTTCCTAAACCATTTTAGGCCTTAGTAATCTTTCTTCTCCTGCCCCATTCTTTTGATATGCATATTGCTTATCTTCTGCATGAAGATTCTAAACTCCTTGAAGGTAAGATCTGCTCACACAGGGTTCCTAGCACAGTGCTCCTTATGTGATAGCACTAAATGAACATTTTGATTATTTGTAAAATTTGGGTGGCAGGAGATTATCTTTTTGACTTTATACCTTTAATTACCTTTATGACTAGAAGGTGCTTTACAGTAAAAGGAGACAATGTTGAAATATAGAGCCTTAAAAACATAATTAAATGAATCTTTATAGTTTTTAGGAGGACTCTTCCGGTTAAAAGGTTTAAGTAGATTCTGTGCACAACATTGAGAAGTGTTTTAAACCCATTTGTAGTCTCATTTATAAAGGAGTAGAGTAAGAAAACATCCTGAAAATCCATGTGACTGTGAGGAAGCCTGAGCAAAATTGAACAATTGGACTAAACTTTACTGAGTTCTGATGGGCTCTATGATTTATTTGGGGTGGTAGATTTACTCATATCCTTGTGTATGGTGTTATATAGCATCATAGTCCCCATCTATGAGTCATTCATTCAACCAATATCTGTTGAGCATCTACTCTCTGCTAAGCATTGTTCTAAACACTAAGACTACAACAGATATTCTTATGAGGGGAGTGGACAATAAATAAGCAAACAGTTTGTGGTAAGTGCAATGCAGGTTAATTAAAATAGAATGGGGTAAGAGAGAATGACTGGGTAGTTAAGGAAGTCTTCTTGGAAATGACCTTTAAACAGATCTGAGTAACAAGGAAGTAGCATGTCAAAATCAGAAAAATCTTCCAAGCGAGGAAATAACTGCTAGCACAAAGACCCTACAGTGGAGTTTCAAGAGGTAGTTAAGGATGAAATCACATAGGGCCTTGTAGGCATGGTGTGGAATTTAGATTTTATTTTGAGTAAGGTGGGAAGCCATTAGAGGGTTCTGAGCTAAGCAGTGATAAAAAGTCCCTCTGGCTGCGGTGTAGAAAGTAGTTGGGGGTCAAGGGCAAGAATGTACACTGGGAAACTAGCTAGTGGTATAATTACAGTCACTCAGGAAAGATAGGAGAAAGGAGGCTTTCATTAAAGTGGTCGTAGTTGTAAAGAACAGTGAAGTGGAGGTAAAGTTAACCGGATATAGTAAGAGATTTGATGCGGTTTAGAGAAGAATCAAGGATGTCTCCTTTTCGTAAGGTCAGCCGAGAGGAAGAATAGACCCAAAGTCAGCTGAGTAAGTTTATTGAACCTGCTGGCTGCTCCACTACAGACAGGAGGAAGCCCTGAGCTTATAAAATGAGGGGTTTTTATTGGGGAGAGAGACCCTGGGGTTGTTTGTTGGTTAACTTTGCCATATATCACCTTGTGACGTTTGTGGTAGCAGCTAAATGAAGGAGCTTAGAGGTAGGTGTAGGTAAAGCTTGTTTGTGCTTCCCACGACCTCCCCCTGTGCGGTCCCAATGGCCTGTAATTGGGATTTGCTTATCACAGCAAGGCCTGATAGGTGAAGTCTGCTGGCTTCACTGTGGCGCCTAGATAAGGGCTTAGAAATGTAAAGGGGCTCAGAGGGAAAGGTGGGCGGCAGGGAGAAGAGTTGCAGAGCATAAGGGGGAGGGGAGTGGGCAGCATGGAGAGGTTTGAGGGGAGTGTCAGCAGTACCAAGAAGCTTTTTTGGAGCAGTTTGTCTCTAACACTTTTGACTTGAGCAACTAGGTAGATGGTAGAGCTTTTTACTGTGGAGAGGGAAAAAGAGGGACAGGTTTAGAGAAGAAAAAATCATGGTTTGATATTGGACTTGAGGATCTTTAAGTTCAGTAGAGGAGAAAATGTAACAATACAGGTATAGTTAAATTTCTATAATAGAATAATACCTAGATTGGAATTATATTTCTCTATTGCTTTATAACAAATTATCCCAAAATTTAGCAGCTTGAAAAAACAAATTTATCTTATAGTTTCTGTGGGTCAGGAATTGAGAACCAGCTTAACTGGGTAATTCTGATGCAGGGTCTCTATGAGGTTGTAATCAAGATGTCAACTGGGGTTGCAGTCATCTCAAGGCTCTCCTGGGACTGGAGTCTGCTTTCAGGTTCACTCACATGGTTGTCTCCAGGAACCCTCAGTTCCTCACCACATGAGTTTTTCCATAGGGAAGTTACACACACCGTCATTTCTGCTGTATTCTGTTTGTTAGAGTGAGTCATTAAGTAGAACACACACACAAGGGAAGGGGGATTAGACTTCACCTTTTGAAGAAAAGAGATTCAGAGAATGTGTGGACCTCTTTCCAAACTCACAAAGAATATTAAAAAAGAAACAAAGCAAGCCTAAAGCCCGTGAAGAATCACCAGATTATAGCTTGTTCCTTTGATTCTTATTTAGTATCAAAATATTAGGTTTTACACTTGTATTCCCAGGACAGACTCTAAAAGGGGAAGTACGGTTGCATACTCTTCGTATATGCCAAGTATCTATTGGAGACAAGCAATTCTCAAAGAACAAGCCATTCCAAGCTAAAAAAAAATGTATTTTATCATTTGGTTGAAGCTGTTTGTCTCCTATCACTTTGTTCATTAAGCCAGTATCATTAGGTATCAAGTGTATTATTTAATGTCTTTCTGTTCTCATCACAGGTTATTGCTTACAACTCAGAAGGTAAAAGTAATCCAAGTGAAGTAGTAGAATTTACTACTTGCCCTGATAAACCAGGCATACCTGTAAAGCCTTCAGTGAAAGGAAAGATACATTCACACAGTTTTAAAATAACTTGGGGTAAGATATTATGCATGTTTATACATTATTACTTTTGTGTTTGATTAAAATAATTTGAATATGAAGATAATTTTTAAGATATTTGAGTAAATTTGTTATCTCAAGCCAGTCCAAAAAGAAATGTGAGAGTCATTCATTGGGTATATTTTTTGTGGAAAACCTTATACTCATACATGCTAGGTAAAGATATGATAAAGAGGAATTTGCGATCCACTGTAAGATAATGAGCAGGGGTAGCGCTGTGTGAAATGAAGGATTACTGAACTTGCAGCTAAAGTCACCTGGGTCACCTGGCTCTCGTGAGAAATGAAAACCATTCATTTAAAACAAACATGTATCGAGCACCTACCTACATACCTAATGGAAAAACAAAGATCCCATAAACTTGACCCTTGCCTGAAAAATTCAGACCAATAAAAATGCTTCAGTGATATTTATAATATTCAAAAATTTCAAACAACCTTAACATCTAAAGTAAATGGAGGCTGGGCATGGTGGCTCACGCCTGTAATCCCAACACTTTGGGAGGCCAAGGCGGGCAGATCACCTGAGGTCAGGAGTTCTAGACCAGCCTGGCCAACATGGTGAAACCCAGTCTTTACTAAAAATACAAAAATTAGCTGGGCGTGGTGGCACGTGCCTGTAGTCCCAGCTACTCAGGAGGCTGAGGCAGGAGAATCGCTTGAACCCAGGAGGCAGAGGTTGCAGTGAGTCGAGATTGTACCATTGCACTCCAGCCTGGGCAACAGAGCGAGACTCCATCTAAAAAAAAAAAATAAAAATAAGTAAATGGAATATCATGCAGCCATTAAAAATTGTTATAGAGAGCCATATTTTAAATATGGTAAATTAAGTGAAAAGCAGATGACAACAGCATGGAGTAATTGGGTACTGGTATTAAGTCATTGCAGGTGATTTTTTTTTTAAACCTAGTTTGGTATTCTGTTTTTTAGGGGTTTTTTTTTTTTATAATTTTTATGTTGTTTTGCACCTTGCCTAATACCACTTTGCTTCTTTGGATAGATCCACCAAAAGACAATGGCGGAGCAGCCATCAATAAATATGTAGTGGAGATGGCAGAAGGTTCTAACGGTATGAATGGATATTAAACACTGATAGATTTATTCCAGCCAGTCTCTTTCTATTCTTTATGGCTTTACATTTTATGTCATATCTTTTCTTTCTTCTTGCTTTTCATAAGGTACACCGTAAAAAGATGTTTACTTCACTTTGGGCTGTCCTGGATTTTTTTTTTTTTTTCATGTCATAAGTTTATTGACAAACATATCTAGTATGCCATATGAGTTCAAGTTTGATCCACTTCCAGAGGCTGCACCTCTTAAAATGCTCTTCATATCTGTTAATGGATGAACTGAAACATCCTTATGTTTTAAGCAGTTGGTGTCTTACTACAAGGAAGGGTGTAGCAAATGCAGATCCAAAGTACAAACACATCTTAGCTAGTAACGACCACTTGTTTTCCACTGAAAATGGCAAATTCTTCCCAGGGCCCTCCTCATAGTGACTCCTACGGACCACAGAGGTTGTGAACCTCCAGATGCTCTGGCCCAACGTAGCGCTGCTGGAAGCTCTGCGAAAGGCACAGAAACCGAGGACGGATGAAATGGCAGCACCTCACCAAGACCTTTTTTTTTCCTGGATTTTTTTTTCTTTGTTTGTAGCAGTTAGGATTTTGCCTGTTATGATCCACTTTAAATTGTGATTTCCAGAAATACAGTGAATCAAATGTAAGAGTGCTGAACACCTGTATCATTGCATTTTACATGTTCTTTTTGTTCTCATTTGTTTACATTGCTCAGCCTCTATACACCTAGACCAAGTCATTAGATACTATGAATCTTCTGAAGGTTAGTTTATTCAGTTAGATTTATATACAGATATATCAGAGAAGGATTAACTTCTAAAATTTAACTCACATCATACTAGTTTTAATAGTAAGTTTTATGACTAGTGAACTTTATTCTTGAATCACGCATTTAGCAGTGTTTATTTCTATGAAATGACCTATTTCCTGCCAAAAAGAAAAAAAAGATGTCTTTTAATTAGGACTAGACTTCCTCTGATACTGGTTTTTTGTACTCTTTGTATGCTATAACATTATTACTGGACCAGTAAACACATTTAAAATGCTTAATTAAAAGTAAATTATCAATCTAGGCCAAAGTCTATATAGAGTTACAGAGATATTTCACGTCCACAAAGCCATGCAGACTTGTCTAGGAAGCTGCACACGTAAAGAAAATTAGATCATTTCCAGGAAACCGAAACAAGCCTAAATTGTTTCTGACAAATTACATAAATACTTACTTTGTGAAGCTAGGATACCTGATGTGTCCATGATACCAAAACGTTAAACATTACCTAGTATCTGATTGAACACAATTCCTCACCTTACAGGAAACAAATGGGAAATGATATACAGTGGCGCTACCAGGGAACATCTTTGTGATCGACTGAATCCAGGCTGTTTCTATCGTTTACGAGTTTACTGCATCAGTGATGGAGGACAGAGCGCGGTAATACTTACATGTAGATTCTTTTGTGTTGTTGTTAAGTTTGGCCAAATGGGGTAGGATCACCAGGTGCCACTTCAAATATTGAAACATATCCACAAATGGAGAAAAGTAACTTCTATAACCTCTTTGGTTAATTTGATAATGACCAAAATATTCTAATGTGGTACTTAGCTCGCAGTTAAGTATTCAGTGTGTGTCTGTTGTCTGGTTGGTATTCAGCTTTGGAAAAACAAATACATGAAAACATTGGAGAAAATTTTATAAAGATAAATTTGAGAATGATGCTCAATAACCATACTAAGCAGAAATAGATATAAAATAATTATAGACTGATTCACTGCTCCATAAATTATGTGGGTGAGGACACAT